>NC_141896.1:20292835-21542835 GCF_030686135.1 Camelina sativa
TGTAAGTTTCATAAATATGCTCTCAACTCTTTAGAGATTGTCATCATTTAGAATGCAGTGTGTAACTTTGTATATTGGATTTAAAATCATAATGCAGGAATGAAGATGGAGAAAGCTTAAAGGAAATCTTTGAAATCTTTGCTGCTTCTTCTATATTTTGTCTCCGACTTGTCTTAGACTGTTGTTTCGACTCTGTTATGGCTTTCTCTTATTGTTTTGATATTTAATGAAGAATGACAATTCAGTATGGAGGACTTTATGACTATTCTCTGCTTCCTGTTTCTTTAACTATTTCGTTGCTTGCATCATATGTAATTCTTAGTGAATCCTTAGCTATTTCTTATTAATCATTGGATCACGACATGAAGCTGCTGAAAAAAATTAGTACGATTTAGTAAGTGCTTGTCTGAGTAGGATTTCCTGATTAGAGGAATTCAAGCTGATAAAATTGCATATTAGATGGTTCTCTAGACATTAGGTTGTGAAGATACTGTGCTATAGAGTTCCATTTTTTTAGACTGTTTCTCAATTGAATTGAGCACAATATTGAATATTATATATACAGAAGAGTGTCTTAGCTTAAGTGACCCACAAGTTTTTCCTTCAGTGGTAAGATTTGGGTGAAGAACTACCACCATTGATCTTAATCACTTAATTGATACTTTGGTTTTTGCCTTTTTCAATTCAACATCTTGAAAAAGAGGGTATAATCATGATCAAAACTTTAACTTAAGAAACAAAAGAGATTCTTTAAGACAGATTGATTTGTTTGTCTTGCACTAAGATTCACCTTCAGAATAGAGAGATAATCATCGTCCTTAAGACTAGGAATAGAATCATCATTCAGATTCATCTAATAGAAGTTGCAGATTATGTGCACCATTGTTGATGACTTTGTCTCTATTGACACCATGATCGAAGAGCAACTCACTGTTGAACTAATCAATGAATACGTCCAGAGCTGTGACATTGTTGCCTTCAATAAGATATGTAAGTTTCACGAAAGCTTAAAGGAAGTTCTGTGTTTATGTTGTCTGCTGCTTCTTCTATATTCTGTCTCCCGAGTTTCTGTAGACTGTTGTTTTTGACTCTGTTATGGTTTTTGCCATCTCTGATTCGTTTTGATATTTAATGAAAAATGACAATTCAGAATGGAGGAGTCTATGACCATTCTCTGCTTCTTGTTTCCTTTAACTATTTTGTAGCTTGCATCATATGTAATTCTTAGTGAATCCTTAACTATTTCCTATTAATCATTGGATCACGATATGAAGCTGCTGAAAAAAATTAGTACGATTTAGTAAGTGATTGTCTGAGTAGGATATCCTAATTAGAGGAATTCAAGCTGATAAAATTGTATAATTATGATGGTTCTCTAGACATGTTCTGAAGATACTGTGCTATAGAGTTTTAGAAGAGTGTTTAAGTGACCAAGTTTCCCTTCAATGGTAAGATTTGGGTGAAAAATTACCTCCATTAATTTTAATCGATACTTTCTGTGGTTGCTTGGGCACATGACCAACTCTTTGGCTGCTTCTCTCATGGAAACTAGTGAACCATTCATTTACACAAAACTTGGAAATAAACTCTTTGAAATTTGAAAATTTGAAACTTCGTAGTAGGGGCCTTTTTCAATTCAACATCCAATAAGAGGGTATAATCATGATCAAAACTTTAACTTAGGAAACAAAAGAGATTCTTTAAAGACAGATTGATTTGTTTGTCTTGCACTAAGATTCAGCATCAGAATCAGAGAGAAAATCATCGTCCTTAAGACTAGGAATAGAATCATCATCAGATTCATCTAATGATTCTCTCTTACCAATTGATGCTTCCTCCATCAGACTATCCTTAACCACATAATCCTCTCCCTCCTGAGTCCCACTCACTACTTCTACATAACCGTCTTGGGGAGCCGTAGCATCTTTGTCCGAAATCTGTCCAAGAGATCCCTCAGGAACCTGCACAGGCACATCCGCTTGTTGAACATTCTCTGATGCAACCATATCAGTAGGATCTTGGACACCCAGAGATGTGACAGTAGCTAAATCATTCCCAACTTTCAATCTTTTAGTCTCTTGGAAAGGTAAAGTAGTCTCTAAGGTTCTCTGAATTGCGTTGTTAGAAGGAACGTCCGCATTTGCCAGCCATTTGTTGCATAGATCATCACCATCATGAGCAATACCATTCAACTTATTCGGATTAGGTGTGTTGTGTTTTTGGCTGGCAAGGGAATTGCTTTCTGGAAACAAGTTGCTAAGTGATGGGAGACCGTCAAGTGGAAGTGCCCTCGGATGTATGACAACTTCAAGGGACATGAGAGCTTGAGCACAGAATCCGGCAACTTTCATTCCAGCCTGAAGTTTACCTGTCCAAACATTTCGATATATGCATCAAATATTTCCGGTTCTGGTTTTTAAAGATTAGTTTAAGTCATGCCAACAATCTTAGTTACCTGTTCGGAAAAGCTCAAGCCCTTCAGCTAAAAATGCAGGGCGTACTCGTGATGGAGAAACGAGAGATGCCAAGAAGGCACGGAGTGCTGCAAGCTGAAACTCATCCAGATCTGTAGTCGACTTATTGGGTAAACAATGGTAAGTTTCAGTATTGGCCCATCTCCCTTCACAAGCACTTGTTGCTGTGGTCATTAGAAGATTATCAACACGTTCTCTCCAGCTATCTGATCCCAATGCACCACCCTGAAACAAAAAACAAAGAAAAATATGTGACAACCTATCAAATTGAAATAATGACAGAATTACAAGAAAAAAAATGGTGACTATGAGTAAGAATCCAGAGATTAACTTCCAACAGTGTCGATAAAAAGCGGAATTATAAAAGCAATAAGTTAATAGGGCTTACAATGGTCAGAAGAGTTTCCAGTGCCTCAAGAGATGCAATCTTCAATGTAATTGGGCTACTGGAGTGATTGTGAGGAACTCCCACTTCAAAAGCAGAATTCTCTGCCTCGACTCCTGAATTAGTTGAATGCTTCCTTTTTTTACTGCATGCCTGAAGAACAGCTCCGTTAGTAAGCGACATGTTTTTGTTAGATACCGCATCAACTTCAACACTTCTTGGGTCTAGATCCGCAGAGGCATTAGTGACAACTTCCTGTGCTAGTTGCATTGCCATTCCTGGTCAGAGAACTATATGTTAGCAGAAGTGATCTTGATTTTCATCACATCAACCTGAGAAATGAAATTACAAGCAAAGGCAAGATCTTGTGAAATTACCTATACCCATGGATTTGAGCAAGGTTGTAGTGATTGAGTAGAGCTTTATCCTCAATTCTGGCAATGAACATTTTCTGAAGTAGCTACTAACAAGTCTCACCACAGATGCAGCATATGGTAAAAGTTGGCTGCAAAATGGACAAATAAGAGGATGGTTTTTAAGTTCCTACGGCACAGGAAGATGTAGTAACTATCCATTATTCGGAATCACGAGAAAGTGCAAACTATTATCAGCCAAGACATAAACTACCAAAGGAACAACTCCTTAATTGTGTGTCAATGAAAAAATTAAGGTCAGGTTTGAGGTGAAATACAATCTCTAATGTGTCTGACATGTAAATATATATAGCTTTTGGCAATGAAGTTAACAATCAGGTTAAATGGAAACTATAGTTTCTGCTACTAGCGAGAATGAAAGGAGACCAATTACCTGCGGATACTCTTTATAGTAGCACGCAAGAGTTCCAGAGCAGACGAATGCAAAGTTGGAAGTTCTGCACAAACCAATTCTTGCTGGATCCCTGTCATGAAGGGTGACATGGCTCGAGGTAGAGAGCCATTCACCGCTAGCACTCGCTCAACAAGAGATAATAATGAGCCAACTGGAATATTAATCTGAAGATTAGAATAAAGAATATCAGGATCTTTCAGAAGTAAATGGCAAGTTTGGTTTACGTAGTAGCACATATCAAGAGAGACAGGAGGAGTCTCCTGAGGGGAAAGCAAAACTTTGGACTTGGCATAAGAAGGGACATGCTTAACTTAAGGCTTTAACAATGATGCTGAATCTAGATACCCAAATTGCGACCCTATCTATTTATGACCAAGTACGAAGAAGCTAACTCTCTCCACGTCTAAAATCAAGAGGAATCACAAATATTCCAACCTAAAAGACGATATCACACTACCTTGGATTTGTATGAGCTAGTTAACATCGTTGAACTGCAGAGCATAAGTGCAGACACTCTGGATACAATCAATTGTTCAGAGTTCCACGCTGCATCATCCAAACCCCCATTTTGACCTCCCAAGGGTAAAGGAGAGTCTTTTCCAGGAGGAGTCAATCTTTGGATAGCTTTTGTTCCTTTTGTTTCTGCAACACATGTCATCATGCTCTATCAGGGAAACTATAGTCGCACATAAACAAAATGAACAAAGAAATGAACAAATTACCTTCTTCTAGACCTTGGAAAAAATTATTTAAATGTACGTTTATAGATATCAATAACTTTTGCATCATCAAGGACCAGCTGTCCTCGGTTCCTTTAACTTTGGGGAGCAATGCTAGCAAGTGGGCAAATTTCTGAAGGTTGAGATAGAAGGAAAGAAGTACACGTTAATAGTTTCTTGCTTAGTTGATGCCTTGATGGACAATATGAAGTACAGGACTTAAAAAGATGAATACCTTTAACATATTACAACTGGTTTTCGCAGAAAATATTTTGGAGGCAATAGCGGCTTCAACCTGAAAAGAATTAGCATTTCAAATAAATAAACTCATATTGGTAACATATTACTTGAAATATGTATGGTGATTGTGATAGTGTAGTACCATTGGGATGGAAATAAATGTATAACAAAGTCATATGTGTGTGTATTAATTAGACTATGCACTGTTGTCATGTAGCTATCAAAATACTGATACTAATACATTCGGGAAATTAGACAAACAGAAAATACATTTAAGCCAAGAGAGCTGACCTTGTCATAATTACTGTGGAAGGCAGCAGGAAACAATATTACAACTGTACTTAGCAGATGGACAATGCCTTCCTGAACATCCAACACCAATCAAAAAATCAAATTGAAGATTCTAGCAATGACAGGAGAAGAATAATTGTTGCTGAAGTATGATACTTCCCTAAATTCTTATAGCACTGAGCAGTTATAGTAGGTTATGATTCTGCTACAAAGGATTCAAACAGAGGAACCGATGTATAACTATTAACTCTACATGTTAAACATCTAATTTTACTTTTTAAGTGGTTGAACAGTCTTGGCACAAAACCAAAGATTATAGGATGGAAGCTGACAACTCTTTCTTTTATAATTCCAGGCCTAAGCCTTCTTATATGGCACTTACCCATAGTGCTTCTGAAGAATCTTCTTCCAATAGTTTAATGATAGGTAGGATTACTTTCGCAGCGTGTGAAACTGCATCTTTCTTTGTATTCAAAAATCTAGACAGCCTGTATCAGTTAAAACAAAAATAATATTCGATTTTCAAAAGTTCATTGTTACAAAAAGCTTGAGAAGCAAACCAAGGAAACGGTAGAACATAAAGAAACAAATATAAAAACTGAATAATCATGAGCAATGCAATGCCATATGAGAAGTCTCTTTATATAAAAAGCCTAAGCATTTTCTTGAGGGCTGAATACATATATTTAACAATAAAGTAAAAGAAGAAAGATATAGATCAGCTAAAATTACAGACTCTGCAGAGTGCGGAGAACACCGTTCATAGTTGTCTAAAGTCTAAACTAAATCAATCTGATATACATAGCTTTTCAGTACAAATAACGGCAGACTTTGATCCCATTATCGAACATGAAACAGAGAAATTTTTATAGAAACAAATAGCAAAAACAGATTCATATATATACAGACCTTGTCAGGAGATCAGATATTGAGGTACATGAAGCCACTCGGACGATTCTAGAACTTGCTGGATTCTGTTTGAAAACAAAACAAAACATGAACTTTCAAGAATAAATAGTAGAAGATGTAACAAACCTCATTATAGGAGCAAAGCCAAACATACCTTAAGATGTGATAATAAACTGTTAAACCAAACAGAGTATGAACTAATGAAACGATCTGAGCTGCATTCTTGACAAGTCACTCCCATCAAACTAACACCTACCCAGCATTTATCTGGCTACAACAACAACCAAAACAACAAAATTCACACAAATTAACACCAAAGTTGAGAGCTTTCACCACATAGAGTTAATTGATTCCAAAGAAAGGTCATAGTATACAGATTCGTACCATATCTGAAGAAACCAAAGCCAATAGTCTATTAACCCAATCATCAACGGCTGATTTCGATTTACCATGATGACTCTGGTCAATTGAAGCTAGAGGTGGCTCAGTTAAGAGCTTGTGGGTGGAGATAGTGGATACAACCTTGGAGAGTACTAAAAAGTTGGTCAGAGGCTGCTTCTCATTTGGAACATATTCGGAGAGAAGGTTTCGGAGAATCTTGGGTTTTAATCTTGAGTCACACATGTCTTCAAAACGCTCAAAAGACGCCATTGAAGCAGCGGATGAAGAGATTAGGGGTTTTTGGTGAGATTAGGGTTTAAGAACTGAAGCGGACACAGAGGTGGCTTTGAGATTTTTGATGTTAGAGAGACAAGGTTTAAGCGAATCAGGTTTGGTTTATCGGTTAAATCGAATCGAACCGGTAATCTTGACGGTTTGTTGAACCGAGTGTAATTTGTCTTGTGTTTAACCGGATGTACCTTTACATTGTAATCCAAATTGGGGGACAATATCCTCAAATTGAAATTTCCTTTTTATTATTATTATTTTTTTTTTTTTGGTAGGGATTTCCTTTTATTAATTTTATAGTACCAAATTTTCATTTTGTACCTAAGTAACAAAAATCAAGATTTCTGTAGGAAAATTTAATATATATCCTTTAATTTGGTGATTTAAACCGCCAAATCGGTAAGACTAATAAACAAATCTTTGTAACAAGAATATGAATATTACAGAAGTAAATTCTTATTCAATAATTTAAAAAAAACATGTTCTTAGGGTTGCGAAACCAATAAGAACATATTTTCAAACAACAGTTTCACAAGATTAATTATTATCTGGTGGAAACTATAAAAAGGAAGAAAAAAAAACTTGAAATGACTTCTGAAAAAAAGCACCAAGCCATAAATTACAAGAAAAAAATACTTGCACTTAAATGACATCACTAACTTATCTATTACAAGAAAACACACAATACTTGTGGTGAAGGATGATCAAGGGCACTTGTAGCTTCGGTAAAACAGAGAAGAGACTTGTTTCTTGATGTCTTAGAAACAAGAGGTCGCTGGACACACCAAAAGAGAATCCAACGAAGGGGCAATGCTTGGATGATCATCCTCTGGTGCTATCTCATCCTCGAGAATCATTTCGAGAGTTTTGGCAGAGATCATGAGGCGGCACCTACGTATGGCTGAGGCACGGTTCGCAGTCACGGCAGAGAATGGAGTCAGAGGTTGAGGTGCGAGAGCCTGTTGGTCTGGTCGGAAGACGAAAAGGGTGTTTTGAGTATTAATCATTTTGAAAAAGGGTTTTGTGTTTCTTAAGGCTGAACTAAAGTGTTTAGGAGTAAGGACTAGTGAAGCTTTTTGTTTTGCTTTGGGTTGTTGTAAATGTTGTTGATTTGGAAGATGGGTTTCTCTGTTTATATAGGAGTTGCCTAGCCGAGATTGCCCTCATTTTCTTTTTAGTCCTTATTTATCTTAGTGAAAAATAAAAGTGCCAACATAATATACATCCCATATATAATAAAAGAGAAGTACACAACTTTTTATTTTGTAGACTATATAATTTGTATAAGTTTGTTACAAAATAGTTTATAAATTAAATATAGGTTGGTTACAAAAAACGATATAGATTAATTGGTCAATCTGTGGAATACACTTAAAAATATCCCAAAGAATCCTATTAAAAAGAATATTCCAATCCCATATATAATAAAAAGGAAGTACACAACTTTTTATTTTGTAGACTATATAATTTGTATAAGTTTGTTACAAAATAGTTTATAAATTAAATATAGGTTGGTTACAAAAAACGATTATAGATTAATTGGTCAATCTGTGGAATACACTTAAAAATATCCCAAAGAATCCTCTTAAAGAGAATATTCCAATGATTTATACAATTTCCAAAATAAATTTTTTAGTATTCTATGTATTGTTACAAAAAAATATACTGTTAGGCGTAAAAAAAGTGTTGGCAATTTATCACACTTAATCGTGATTTCCAAGATCTTATTGTGCAGTTAAAAATAAAATCTTATCTAAGCACGGATCATATTAAAACACTCTCACCAAACATGTTCAAAAATTAAAATAAAAACAAACAACAAACATAATCATTTCTCATACATAAAATTACAAAATTAACAATATAAAACTTACAAAATAGATGTTTTTTACAAACATCATATTTAGCATATGATTTTCCTGCATAATGTTTTATCAAAAAAAAACTTTTAAAAACAATCATATGAATTATATTTATTCTAAAATTATAATATAAATAAAAGAAATTTCAACCCATGCTCCAGCACGGGTCCTAATCTAGTGTAAACAGTAAAACTCTATTTAAGCACAGAAAGAAAATTAATTAATAATCTATTTTTCTAAATTATAGATTTACTTCTATAGTAAAATTGTAATAAAAATTGTATTTGTTGTCCCAATTTTATAGATTTTTTTTCTTAAAACTTTGTTAGCTTTTATCAGATTATTTACCATCGATGTATATAAGTCGTATACATACAAGTAGTAATTTTTTTAATGATTTAGATAAAAGTAAAATTTTCTAATATGACATATAATGTAGAAGTAATTAAACTGAAGAAATTCTCAAACAAAAAATAATATATTTTTATTATGTAGATATGATAATTTATATAACTTAATTATACCTAAAATTCTAATTCCGTTGCTACAACTAAAGAACTACGCAATGAAATGTTTGCATGCTAGTACAAAATATGGCAATATTACTAGCTAGTAGTATAATCATCAATTATCATCATGTTTTCGTATTGGCTATCGCTAGTACTCATCCACACTAGTGTAGATATTGTTTCGATGTTCTATCTTATCAATATAATATACTCAAATCAAATGTATAGTTTATCAACTTTTGGAACGCAATTTTCGTAAATTTACTCCCCAAAACAATTCGATAAACACTATAAAGATGAAAATAATCCCTTATTACTTGAATAAATTGGATGGACGTCAATGCTAAAGGACCAAAAAAAAGACAGCACTAAAGAACTTTATGAATTAAATGCATGTTTTGGACATACATCAAAGAGTTTTCAATATTCAGCTAGCGTCTTCCTTCTTCTTGATTTCTCTCAAAGTACAAAAGCTAAATAGCGATATGTTTTTGATATATGAAATAGCGATAAGAAGACAATATTATTGGTGCAAGTTGTTTACTTTTGTCTTTTCGATCGGTTGAAACATGGCCAGCTTTTTATGAGTTAAACAACGATATGTGTTGCCCTATCTCATTAACATATATATGAAAAATTTAAGTTTTTTTTGTTTATGTGTAACTATTTTGTATATGAATAAAGATAAGGAATCCGAAACAATTAAATAATTATTGACAAGAACTAAATTCTCCAAACCTCAAAAAAAACTTTTTACAGTAAAAACCCTTGATTCCTTAATTCAAAAGTAACATATTATAAGCATAAACAAAGTCGAATTGAAGAACTAACATTGTTCCACAAAACTAGTCTTCCTAGAGGTGAACTTTGTATTTGCTGATAAACCAAAACCAGAACCTTAACAGATATGATTCCCTCATGTGCCTAAAATCTAATCCAGGTTTCTTGAACTTGTTATATCTTCAAATGCTATACGTCAGCTATTCGCTCTTTTTGGCCATCCTAAAATTAATATCAGATTGGATGAGTTCCCACGACATATATGTCTCTCTTATTTATGTCCCAACATATTCCTCCCATAGTCTCATGTTTCATCAGAATTGTTTTGCTCTGAGTCTCTATACTTAACGTTCATTATCATATGTTTGTACTCGTCATGCTTACGGTCTAATTATCGAAGCAACCGCGTGAAATTGTATAAGAGGTCGATGGGGCTAGATTACAAGATGTGCTCTTTTTACGCTTTTATCTCCCGTTTCATTTTCGGAAATATATCATGTGGGCAAGGGACCCTCCAAATATAGAAAATAAAAGAAGTTTGGTGTTTTCTGCAAAACCTTTGTCTCGACTAGGGCAAAAATTGATGGCAAAAAGTGTGAAAACTCTCCTTTTTCTTTAGCCGGTGGCTTGTGCCGTGTTTCTGACGGCAAATATGAGCTAGAGAGGTCCGTCTATAACAGTGACTGCTTTTGGCCGTCACTGCCGTATTGAGATAAGACCACAAATAGGTACATATCCAAATCATATACTAATTTAGGCTGAAGCTAGCAGGGAAAACCAAAATAAAATATAAGCTCAAGCACATATCAGATTAGAGATGGCGTGGTCCTCAGATCTTCAGAGTGTTACACGTGGTAGATATATGACCCAACGGTCGCAACCTATCCTTTTACATTTCCCTTTTTGTACGTCTTTCATGATTTAAGTCAATTTTGCACTTACTGCGTATAGATCGGTATACATTTATCAGTTTTAGACTTTTAGTTGGTATAATATTAAATTTAACACAAAATTTGTAACTTCTTTATCGGGTAAGGTGGTCCTAATAAGTTGATATATTAAAGAAACAATAATGAAGTTTGGCTAGTTAGTGAAATTCCAAATGTGAAAACCAAATTGTTATGACTTCTATGCATGCAGTTTGATTCTTAATGTCCCAGTCTACACAGGTTAACAATGCATTAGGCATATTTAACAAAGTTTTGAGGGTGATGATCAACTACATGAAACGAAAAAAGTAACATTGAATACAAAATTTGTAGTGTAATACTATAATTATAACTTAATTGTGAGTGCCATTGTAGATATGAACACTAAACTCCACTCGGTTGGTGAAGAAACCGCTTTGTGAATATAAATTTTCCTATTTTATCTTTTGAACATATCTTTTGCACTTTGTGATGTACCTTTGTTTACTTTTCTTTACTTTAGTCGCAGAAACAAGTTTTCGGCTTTCACATATTTGAGTCAACAAGTACTCTCTTTTCTTTTCTTTTCTTTTCTTTTCTTTTGTAGACAGGTTCAGAAGGAGAGGTGACGAAGCTTGCTTTTGGTCACTGAAGTCAAGGAATTAGACGGCTATGTTATTTAATACAAAAAGCTAGTGGGCGGCACTAACCGTTAAATTTCTCACATCAGTTTTTGCTTTCTAACTTTAAAGTTTGAAGTTCGACCGTCGTCGACATTTATAATGTGATATGTATTGTCATATGAACTCGCAGAAAAAAATTATAATTGTTTCAACCATTAAGACAATAAACTCTCCATTAATGGTAAATACCTCCAAATAAACTGAGCCAACTTTTTTATGCCATATCTTGCGGTGATCTTAAAATAAAAACCTGTTGATTGCAACTTCTGATTCAAAACCACCATAACTAAAATTTAACCACTTTTTCCAAACGTTTTTTCTCCAACCAAAATATACAACCATCCAAGTGCAACTTGTTTTGATATGTTATTAAGTGTAACTACTTAAACCAATATCAATTTATTCACCAAAAAAAAAAAAGTCCCCAATTTGAGCAAATATATATAACATTAGTTTTATTTGCGGATAAAAGTATATAACAATAATTTCATGTTCTACATTATACTATTCAACACGTGTCACGATTCTGAAGTCAAGGTCTTTATCAAAATCCAATATACTGTATACCAATAAGAAAAAGAAAAAAAAAATACAAAATTATCTAGTCTCTGACGAGTATCCACCATAGGAAAATATAATTGTTAAAAATCACTAAAATAATAATTTTATTTTCACAAAGTCAATAAAAACAATGAAAGATATGATTTGTCACCTAACTATAAAATCCATCCTCCCAAACCAAGTCCATCCATCATCTTCTCTCATCATCGATCATCACCACTCTGTTCTAATCCTTTTAAATTTCAAGATCATGGCGAGCTCACGACTGGCGAGATTCATTACAGAGGTTGCACCACCACAATTTGTCTCGGTGATGCGGAGGAGGACGGCTAAGGTACTCGACACCATCAAGGAGGAAGAAAGAGAAGTTGGCACTGATTCCATATTTTCTTCGAAGATCATCTCCTCAGGCTCACCCTTTACTTCTCCTTATCCCTCCGCTGTTTCTTCAGCTTCTTCTTCTTCATCCAGTTCCGGTCTCAAAAATTTCCCGATTATCGAGAACCGGAGTTCTTTTCCGGTTTTCAAGAACTGAACCAATTTTCAGATGTAAATTATACCTATATTTCTATATGTATGCATGGAAATGTTTTGTCTATTCGATTACGTTGTAATCAGAATTGTGTCTATGTGTGTTGAGTTTGATTTCCCGGTGAGCTCCGGTGAATTCGGATGATCAGAGTTTTATTCCCAAGTGGGTTGATCAAAGAATTGTTGTGTACGTAGTCAAATATGTGGAAGGGACTCTGTTCGATGTCGTTTTCAATTTATTGTTTTTTTTATATGAAATGAGCCCAAAAAAAAATTTAGGCTATTGTTATTTTCATTTACTTGTTGAAATTTCTACAATCTCTACTTTTGACCGTATCACATGATTGTTCTGTTAGTATGCATATATGCCCATGATAGTTAAAAGCGCAAAACAATGGGTCCGATTGGTAACGTATAGAAAACTATACAAAAAAACTGTAAGCTGGAGCTATAAGTTTTTAGTGAATAGTGTAAAACTGTAAGAAAAAGCTGTACATAAAAATTGTATGAAAAAGCTGAGAGTAAAATTTTTGGTAAAGTTTTTGTGATTGGTAAATATTAAAACTGTATATTTGTAAAGCTTTTAAAAACAGTTACCAGTCAAACCCAATGTGGTTTTGTGAATGGTTCTATCTTTAAACCAAGTGAATATTACGTGGTGACTTGGAGGATTGGTGGCCAACTCTTCTTGAGAGTGAATAGTCAAGGATTACTAAGTCAATTATATTTTATATGAGAGAAATGATTTGCACTTAGAATGCGATATTATATGTAATATATAGATATTTTTGAATACCGTAAGAAATTTGTGGATAGAATTATAGAAAATTTAGAGAAAGTTATGTTATCGACTGACTGTTACAAATCTAGTATATGCTCCACGCCACTAGCTTGGAAGTTGCAAAGGGATATGTGGCAACACATTAGACGTCGGTACATCATACAACAAAAAGGACATCTTGATTAATTATTCGTTTCACCTAATGTTTGTCATGTATACACTATATAATTAGTTTAAAGTTATACAATTTTTCAAGTCAAACGTTTCTAGAAAACGTGGCAAGTTCATGCATGAATCTGTGTTTGTCCCTCAGCTCGTGATTATGTGTTCTTTATCATAATTAAATGGTATTAAAAGAATGTAACTATACGGTCCGAAACAAGATCGCTCATCAATGACGTCGAAAAGGTTGTTAAATTAATATCGTTTTTCAAGTTAAGTAATGAAACCTTTCTTTTTATCCGTAGGATTGACGAATCATGGTCGAGACTCGAAAGATATATAGTACAACGAGTAAAATAATGAGTTTAAAGACAAACATCTTGAATAAATGGTGTCAACTCCATATATGAGTTTCGGGTTCCACTCTCCTGCATTCTTCTCACAGCTCACGCATGTTACTGCCAATGATCGAGTCGCCCTTACTGGCATGGTCTCAATGATAATCAGCGGTGCCCTTTGCTTAGTTTACTGAATAGCGTAAGCAGCCCTTTACCAAAACCTTATATATTGTGTTTTTTTTTAGGTTTTTGATCGGGACGTTTTGATTCATAAAGGGGGGTATTGGTGGTGATTCATATAATCATACACTATACTAGATCTGAACTGAGTGTGCATTGTTAACGAAAACTAGGCATCTTTGTTAAAGTTTTATAGTCTCGCTAAATTATAACTCAAACATATTTTTGTCAAAGAAGACAAACATATATAAAACGATTATGATTATAACTCAAACGCACTCCACTCAACCGATTAAAATGAATATTGTTTCATTCTATTATAATTGGATTCACTTATATATGGTCTTATAACATGTAAGAAACTAATTAAGGCTCCCATCGGTAACCTGATATAATCTCATAACAACACAAACTGCAGAATAAAAACTCGAATAATGAACATTCCAAAAATAAAAAAATGGCAGAATTAAATAACTTAGAAAACGTAAATTAATTATGCTATCATGTGTTACCTATCGGAATTCGGAACTTAAGAGTATTGCAAAATTTGTTTTCTCGCCAATAATATTAATCATTGCAAAACTAATACCAAATCATTTTAATTACGCAAAAAACAAGGTCTTGATTGGCTCCAACAGACACTCTTAACATGATTGTTTCTGTTAAGGTCCGTTAATTTAGTTTTTCTTTTTTTGCGGTCATCGATATATCAAAATCAAACACGGACTCGTGGGTCGGTATATAATTTTGTTTCCGAGGTCAAATATAATAATGACAGACGAGGAATATACGTTTCTTTATAAGAAAGTCACATAGCTCATGCTTTTTTATTATTGTAATTATAACTTGGAACCACAATTTAAACTGATTTTTAGGGTTTATAAAAAACTAGCTAAATCTTTTATAAACAATGTTCGACTGATTACAGTTATAGTGATGGTATTTGAAAATATAGGAAATATATTAAACGACTAAACCAGTACTAATATGAATATAAGATAACTTTTTTCTAGAGTAATGGCATCATGGGCATAATGTTATAAATATTTTAAAGTCAAACCTTTCTAGAAAACGTGGCAAGTTCATGGATCTACATTTGCCCATCAATGATTTTGTTCTCTTATTATATGGTGATAGGAGGATGATTCCTTCTTCATGAAAACAATACATTTCTTCTTCTCATTATAATAACAGAAGAAACCAAACTATATGGGTTGACTACTAAAGAAGTATATCTATTTTAGATTGATAAATATATTTGAAACCATGAATACAAAATCCAGATTAGAACAATAACACTATACTTTACAATAGAACATTATTTCTTATAGAGAAAACACAAACACGTAATCTAGATACAAGATTCTAAACATATGATCAAACCATGGAATTTTATTGTTTAATGCTATGGTTTGTACTAATGCATTGTTTAATGGCTTGTATCAATGCCCCTTTGTAAACGATTTAGGCTTGAAAAGGGCACGTGGCTCTTTGATAAAACTGCTAACGGCTTTTCCATAACATCAAAAGTTGAATTGGACGTTTCAAAACTTATCAATATAAGTTTATTAGATTTAATATAATAAGATCCTCTAACATTTTATAAGTCTCATAAGTATATGTTTGGAATCTCGGAGTATAAAAGGATAATACTGGATAAATGCTGGAAGCTAATTGGATAAGTGGTAGTAGAAGCTTCTTTTCTTGGTCTAAAGTTTCGATCCCCACATAAATATCATTCTGATGTTAAGACACTCGTTCTAAAGTTTTGAGTTCGAATGGTTATTGATGCGGATAAATTTATTTGTGGATTATACTGTTTTTCATTTTCTAATCATAAATTATATTTGCAGAAGACAAATTCAATTTTTTTTAAAACATATAGAATTGATGTGTAGTGATTCGTTGTCTATATAAAAAATAAAGTAAACTAAAACTGCCGATGGATTTATTCACTTCAGTCATCGTAACCTTGACATTAAACTATTTTCCGATATAAAATTTAGGGAAATTCTCAAAAATACCACCAAAATAAGTTTTTGTTCCAAATTTAGCACAACATCTCTAAAATTCCAAAAATAGCACTAATTAATCTTCTAAAATTAAATCCTAAATTCAAAATACTAAACCCTACCCTTCAAAACTATACCTTAAATGTGAAATTGAGAACTCATACATAAAAAAAATTAATTCTAAATATTTTAATGTGTTAAATAGTGCTATTTTTGAAAATTTGTGGAATGTGTGCTATAGCTGTCCTTAAAACTTGGTTTAGTGCTAGTTTAGGGTATTTCTCTAAAATTTCTGCCAAGAAAAAATATATGGCAAATCAATTTTATTTTCCTCATAGAATCATTCATAGCTACCAGCTTCAGAAAAAAAAAAAGGATCCTTGTCAAATCATATGTATTGAGTTCAACACTATCTTTATAGTTACATAATGTGTTTAATGATAAGAGATACATTTGCATTAATGGATGATTGACATGGGCATGTTTATAGGAAGATCAGTTTAGGGTGTTCTTAGAGTATAAATATTGTAAAAATAATGTAAGATCACTAGTTAAGAACTTTTGTTAAGAAGTTAGTTATTGGGAGAACATGTGTAAGATCTTAAGATTTAATAATATAATATTTTTATAGAAATTTAAGAATGTTTAATAAATACATAGATTAATGTTTAATAAATAATTTAAGAATGTTTAATACTATTTAATAATATAATGTTTATTAATATTCTTAAACATATTACAATTATAAAAATTTATAAAATAACATTTTAATTGCAAACTTATAAAACTTTTACTAAAATTCAAAATAAAATGCCATATTTTTATGAAACAAAAGAAAAAACATTGTAAATAATTTTTTTTATAAAAACAAACATATTATTTAATTAATTAAACAAGACAAACATTATATTTAATTAATTCTTTCCAATCCGAGAGAGACACATCACACAAGATCAGGCCCAAGAACAGTTATAGAATAAGATCAATGAGCCTGATCTTAAGTCCACTATTCAATTATTTTCATTTTTAAAATGCCTAAAAAACCCCCATCTGATATACCAATAAACATGGCCTAAGTCATAACTTTTGGAACAATACTTGGGGTTCACTCCTAGGGGGTGAACCTCTCCCTTCACCTCCTTATAAAATAAGAAGATAAAATCTGTATATATTATTATAAAATTAAAAACTTAAGCCGTTTTTTAATAAATCCAAACCGATATATATGAAATCTAAACCCTAACCATCTCATTTGTGAACCCAAACCGATATATATAACTTCGTTCTACTTGTAAAATCTAAACCCTAACCATCTCATTTGTGAACCGAAACCGACATATAATTTCGTTCTAATTGTGAAATCTAAATCCTGACATCTCATTTGTGAACCCAAACCGACATATAATTTTGTTCTACTTGTAAATCTAAACCCTAACCATCTCATTTGTGAACCCAAACCGACATATAATTTCGTTCTAATTGTAAAATCTAATCCCTAACCACCTCATTTGTAAACCCAAACCGACATATAATTTTGTTCTACTTGTAAAATCTAAACCCTAACCATCTCATTTGTGAACCGAAACCGACATATAATTTCGTTCTAATTGTAAAATCTAAACCCTAACCACCTCAATTGTAAACCCAAACCGACATATAATTTTGTTTTAATTGTAAAATTAAACCCTAACCATCTCATTTGTAAACCCAAACCGATATATAATTTCGTTTTAATTATAAAATCTAAACCCTAACCACTTTATTTGTAAACTCAAACCGACATATAATTTTACTTTAGTTTTAAAAATTTAAACCAAGCCAAATATTTAACTTTCCTTAATTAAAAGTATACAAAATTTGTTTTCTTAATTTGGATTGCTTTTTAATTTAATTTTGATTTATTTTTTAAATAAAGTATTAGATGGAAGATTCTGATTAGCTGAGAGAAGAGGGAACCTAAGTATTTTTCTAACTTTTGTCAACAAACGTCAAAATACTTTTTTTTTTTTTGGTTTACATTTGACCCAAAATAACCTCAAATTTTGTTATACCAAATACGAAACCATTTTCATTGTAATTAAAAAGGAACTAAATTCTCATCATATATTGGATACAAACGTTATAAAGAAATAAATAATCACTGTATTACCAAGAAGATAAAAAAAAAACGCTTACTTTAGTAACGGTTTTGACTTTTGCCATTGGAACTTTTCTTACCCAGTTTTTCACACTTTGCATTAATAATAATAAACTCTAACATAAGCCTAGAGAATTATTAGTATTATTAAAAAATGTAACTATAGCATGCGTCAGAAGAAAAGAAAAGAAAAAAAGAGAAACCCACACAGTGACACAGATATAACCTTCCTCGTATAATCCCTAAACAGAATTTAATTAAACATTTCCTTAATTAAACAACTTTACTGACCCAAAAAAACAAGAAAAAAGAAAGAAACAATTAAATAAAAACATTAAAGTAAAAATTAAATTAACTTTAAAATCCTCTTTCCACCCACAGAATCACACAAAACTCTCTCTCTCTCTCTCGCGCTGTTAGCCTGTTACTCGCTTTTTTTCTCAAAACCGGCTTCGATTTTTTTTGTTTCCTTTGTAGCCGAAATTTGCGATTAATATCAGAAAAAAACATTAAATTCACCTTACTGAAAACAATTCTTCACTACAAATTATTTTTTTTGGAAAATCTTCGTATTGTGATGAGTCTTCGTCTTCGTCTTCGTCTTCGTCGTCCGGTTTGAATTTTCTCCGCACGCGAAAGTTGAAATCCCCGATTTTTTGATTTTCCGGTCTCCGGGTTCCCTTTTAGGGTTTTTTATTAATCGTCTGCAGATCTCACGATGAGCGTTGCCAAATCCCAAGTATGGCAGCCATGCAAGAAGAAGAGGTCCTCTTCCTCCTTATGATTCATTAGCAATAGAAAGAGATCTATCTATATATCTATAGAAATAAGCTAGATTGAGATTGAGATTGAGATTGAGAGAGAGAGAGAGAGAGAGATGGCTTCTCGAACAACACCGTCACGATCGACTCCTTCTCGATCAACGCCTTCTTCTGGTGGTGGTGGTTCAGGTAGGACACGAGTTGGTAAGTATGAGCTTGGTAGAACTCTGGGTGAAGGAACCTTCGCTAAGGTCAAATTCGCTAGAAATGTTGAGAATGGTGATAATGTCGCCATTAAAGTTATTGATAAAGAGAAAGTCACCAAAAATAAGATGATCGCTCAGGTTCTCTTTATATCTTCTTCTCTTTGTTTTATCTTTGATTTACGCAGCTTGTGTCTGATATATATATATAACCTTGGTTTTTTGTGTTATTTGGTAGATCAAGCGTGAGATTTCAACAATGAAATTGATCAAGCACCCAAATGTGATCCGTATGTTTGAGGTTTTTTATTCTAAATCTCTCCCTGCATCTATACTAGACTCTTTTAAGAGCTTTATATATTCCAAAGTGTTTGTTCTTTAGAATCTGAGATTCGTTTTGAAGTTATGGAACATATTTTGGTGGTCCCTGGCTTAGGCTAGATCATCATATTTATATATATAATATTTAACGGATTTTTTTTTATTATTCTATGTTTTGGTATCTTTGTAGTAGTTACCGATTGATTCTCTTCTTCTTCTTCTTCTTATTGTTCAGGTGATGGCTAGTAAAACTAAGATCTACTTTGTTTTGGAATTCGTGACTGGTGGGGAGCTTTTTGATAAAATTGTAAGCTTTCATTTAAACATGTGTTTTTTTTAATATCTGTTTCTTAGTACTATATATGACTAATGTGTGGGAATGCGATCTTGATTTCTTTTAAAATTGTCATGTATGTAGTCAAGCAATGGGAGATTGAAGGAAGATGAGGCGAGGAAGTACTTTCAACAGCTTATTAATGCGGTTGATTATTGTCATAGCAGAGGTGTTTATCATAGAGACCTTAAGGTTAGAAACAAATCTTACTTTTGTGCTACACTCTTGCATAGTGTTCTTGTGAATGAATTTGGTATCAGAATTGAAACTTTTTACCTTTTCTGGTTTCTTGTGAATGAATTTGGTATCAGAATTGAAATTTTTTTACCTTTTCTGGTTTCTTGTGAATGAATTTGGTATCAGAATTGAAATTTTTTTACCTTTTTCTGGTTTCAGCCAGAAAATTTGCTTTTGGATGCTAATGGTGCTTTGAAAGTGTCTGATTTTGGATTGAGCGCTCTACCTCAGCAAGTTCGAGTGAGCATCAATCCATATATATTGATTTCATTGTTGTATATGCGATAGTTTGATAATTCAGCTACTATGTATGGCCTCTAAGGAGAAAGTTTTCCATGAGTTATCAAAAGCTGATTTTGTTGTGATCCTTCTTCTTTAGGAGGATGGGTTACTTCACACAACATGCGGAACACCCAATTATGTTGCTCCGGAGGTTTTATCGTCTGACTGAAAACTGACACACGGTTGTCTTGAAGCTTCAAGTCTTCTAGTCTCGGTAACCTTCTATTTTTTTCTCTTCAGGTAATCAACAACAAAGGTTATGATGGAGCGAAGGCGGATTTGTGGTCTTGTGGAGTAATTCTCTTTGTCTTAATGGCTGGTTATTTACCTTTTGAAGATTCTAACCTGACTTCGTTATATAAAAAGGTATTACACTTTGTTCTTTTTCTTTTGCTATCAGAAAAGCTTCAAGGTTTGAATTTCTAGAAGGTGTCATTTGGTTTGTATGGGGAGCCTCTGTGATTTTTATAGGACATGAGGTTTATATAGCATAAAATGTCACCTCAGTCTTCTTTCTTCATGGTTACAGATATTCAAAGCAGAATTTACCTGCCCTCCCTGGTTTTCTGCAAGTGCTAAGAAGTTAATCAAAAGGATTTTGGATCCCAGTCCAGCAACGGTATATTTTTCTTAACCTATTATATTAGAGGGGATTTCCTTTGAAGAGGCAAATGCTTTATATTGGATTGCTTAGATCGGAAAGCTTTACACTGATTTTTTATATTGGGCAGAGGATTACATTTGCTGAGGTCATTGAAAATGAGTGGTTTAAAAAAGGGTATAAAGCACCTAAATTTGAGAATGCTGATGTCAGCCTTGATGATGTTGATGCAATCTTTGATGACTCGGGGGTAAGGCTTATGTTGTTTTGGGTTTTTTTCTTTCTTTCTGTAGTTTGTCCTGGATGATTGCTCAGTTTGTTTTTGTTTGTTAATAGGAGTCTAAGAATCTTGTTGTGGAAAGGCGAGAAGAAGGACCCAAAACACCAGTAACTATGAATGCTTTTGAGCTCATCTCAACATCCCAGGGTCTCAATCTGGGTTCACTTTTCGAAAAACAAATGGTAAGTAAAGCTGGTCCTTAAAATTCAGCCCTCAAAGGCTCTTATTTTGTTGACGATTTTAAACTATCTTTTTGCCGGTTTGGTCAGAACTAATAAGAAGTAGCTTTTTGCCACCAAATTTTAGTGACCAATACTTTTCTTTGGAAGTCCATCCTTAGTTTGATAAAGTCGTCATTCTGATCGGTAAGCATCTTTGATTTCAGGGGCTTGTGAAGCGAAAAACTCGATTTACTTCCAAATCTTCGGCTAACGAGATAGTTACAAAAATCGAGGCTGCGGCAGCACCTATGGGGTTTGATGTCAAGACAAATAACTACAAGGTTAGAATACTGTTACATATTTATTTACCCGTGCTATGGAGTTGTAATGGCTTGTTGCTTCTGATTAGACCCTTTTACCATTTCTCAACTCCTTCAGATGAAGCTGACAGGAGAAAAATCAGGCCGCAAGGGTCAGTTGGCAGTTGCCACTGAGGTTAGCTTTCACAGTGACCAGTGCTCAAGCTTTGTATAGTTTCGCCCAATGTTGGATGAACCTAATTTTAACTTAATTAACATCTACCTTCAGGTTTTTCAAGTTGCTCCATCTCTTTACATGGTTGAAATGCGAAAATCAGGGGGTGACACGTTGGAATTCCACAAGGTATGCAAGGCTTATTAGTGCTGAATCTGTTTATATGAAACCCGAGCTTGTGCTTTTGTTTGTCAAATGGTGTTCCAGTAACTGATGTTTGAATCTTTACCTTTTTGCCTCCTTTCTTGCTCTTCTTTTAGTTTTACAAGAACCTTACCACGGGACTTAAGGACATTGTTTGGAAAACCATCGACGAAGAGAAAGAGGAAGGAACCGATGGTAAGTATCCGCCTTGAATATTATTATGTTTGCTAGATAAAAAGCCTAGAAAGGAGTAACTAACGATACGATCTGAACACAAATCCTTTCGTCTCTTCAAGTTTCAGGTGCTACTAATGGTGCCATGGCTAACCGGACAGTTGCGAAACAGTCGGCATAAGCTGTTTTACTTTTTTCAAATATAGATTTTTTTTTTTTCGTCTTTAAAATTTTACTATAGTAGTGGGTGGGGTTGCGAGTGGGTTTGAAGTTATACAAAGGAAGCGTTAAGAAGTGAAGCAAAGCAATTTGAAACTATATTGGGAAATGGGAATTATTGATAATTTAATCTTGTTTGATTCCATGGAATGTTGTGAATAGCATGCGTGTTGCGAGTATCTTGGCTTGAATCGATTTTTTAACCGGAAAGTAAAAGCTTTACAGATTTGGTTTTGCGATTTTCTACATTATCAATCACTTAAAACCCCGAAAAAGGAAAGCGGATTAAAAACCAATATCAAAAATGTAGCCAAAACAAATTAAATGTATTATGTATGATTCGACGTTAATGAGAAATTGAGAATTAAACGAAAACAAGGAAAGACAAATAAATGTCCATAAAGATTGATTATGTCGAGGATGGAAAACTTGGTGGCCAAGTTACTCCTTGTTTATCAATGTGAATAGAGGGCGAAGAATGTGAACAAGATCACAATTAGGGTTTTCTTCATTCTTCCGTTTTAGTTTCTTTGGTTTTTCCTCCAAGAACATAAATGTCTCTGCTTCTCAACCAGCCCTCGCAGCTCTGCCTTCGTAAACCGGTGTTGGTAGTAAGAGCCTCTGCGCATACATCTAATGGCTCCTCCTCATCTTCCTTGCTGCAAATTCCTCCATGTTTCATTGCCGGCGCTGATCCTTGTGGAGCAGGTCTCGGAAAACTCAAAATTTTCTATGCTACCGGTGAACACAGTAGTTATGATCATTTGGTAAAAAAGGCGCCTATGGAGTTGGTGTATAACGATATTAATAACCCATGGCTGGCTAGCTTCTCTGAAGAAGAAGGTGAAAACCGAGACGATATTTCTGATGCAATGGTAACGATCGGTTCATCTCATGGCTGGGTAGCTACTTTGAAGAACGGAACTCTGCGTCTCCAAGACGATCTAAACCCGGCTGCATCGGATTCAGATCCGAAACGTATCTCGTTGCCTCCTCTTGTAACTCTGCGTCATTGCCAAACCGAAATCGTCACCAACGTGGCGATGTCCTCACCTTCTCCAGAGGAAGAGGACTGTGTTGTGGCTGCTAAGTTCTTGGGACCTCAGCTCAGCTTTTGCAGACCGGGTCAAAGCAACTCCGAGTGGACCAACGTCAGAATCGAAAACCCCTGTTTCTTCTCCTCCCGAGTCATGTTTTCAAAGAAACATGACATGTTTCGCATAACCGGATCTGGAGGCCACCTCATCGGATCATGGGATCTCGACAAACACAAGCACACACCCAAGCTTCAGAAGTTGCGATATCAAAACCTTCCCGAGCTGAGCAAGACCGAACGCCAGCTTTTGAGTTCATGCACCACGAGCGAACACTTGGTGGAGTCACAATCCACGGGTGAAACATTCTTGCTTAAGTTGTACAAGAAGACCGAGAAGATCATGGGCGGTGTTGCCAAAATGAAAACAGAAGGTTTAATGGTGTTCAAGCTTGACGAAGAAGGAAATGCGGTTTACACTAAAGACATAGGAGATCTCTGCATTTTCATCTCAAAGTCTGAACCTTTTTGTGTCCCTGCTAGCTCCGTTCCCGGCATGATCCCTAACAGAGTCCATATCTTGGACGACAATGAATTTTCACTCGTCAAGTTGACTGATTCCTCCATCGATAGTATTATTAATAGGTTCACGGTCCCTTACTATATTTCACCTCAAAAGTTGTACAAGTAGTTTGGAATTGAGTTTGAGTCTAGAGTCTGTCTTTTCGAACATCAAATTTATTTGCCATTGTTGAGGAAGAGTCTTTTACATTTGCTCTCAGGGTTCTATAACATATATACATCATAAACAAAAGCCATACATATTCATGTTTAATTTTTATATTTCTGATACATTCATGTTTAACTCTCTCAAGTTTCTTATTAGCTTATTCCTTGAACGCTTCTTTGTATATTACCGCGCAACACACATGTGAGTCTTGAAGAATATAAATCTTCATAGATAGTAAAGCTTCAGCATGTGAGTCCTCAGCCTCTGATTCAACTCTCCAATATACCAAACCCAATCCATCCCAAAAAAAAAAAAACCAAAAAAAAAAGATTAGAGTTCTTTAAGGTTGGAAGTTAAAGAGATTGAAAAGGAAAGAAGAATATCCATAAAAAAAGATATTGGAGATTGAAAACTTGGTGACCAAGTTCCTTCCTTTCTCTCTACTAATAAAAAAGGGTTTTAGTGGAGATGTTAACATCGCCGATTAAGTTTTTTTTTTGGTTTCTTGTTAACATTTGCCTTTCGCTAAGAACACACACTCATGTCTCTGCTTCTCGGCCAGGCTCCGAAGCTCTGTCTTCGGAAACCAGTGTTTGTTAGAGCCTCTCCTCCTCTTCGCTCTAATGGCTTGCTGCAAACCCCTCCTTGTTCCATCATCGGCGCTGATCCTTGCGGAGCAAATCTCGGAAAACTCGTGATTATAAATGCTAACGAATGTGGCCGCATTCATTTGGATAAGAAGGTGCCTATGGAGTTGGTGTATAATGATATTACTGAGGCGATGGTAACGATCGGTTCATCTCATGGCTGGGTAGCTACTTTGAAGAACGGAACAGTGCGTCTCCAAGACGATCTCAACCCATCTGCATCGGATTCAGATCCAAAACGTATCTCGTTACCTCCTCTTGTAACTCTGCCTCATTGCCAAACCCAAATCGTCACTAACGTGGCAATGTCATCAACTTCTCCAGAGGATGAGGACTGTGTTGTGGCTGTCAAGTTCTTGGGACCTCAACTAAGCTTTTGCAGACCAGGTCAAAGTAACTCCGAGTGGACCAATGTCAGAATCGAAAACCCCTGTTTCTTCTCCTCCCAAGTCATGTTTTCAAAGAAACACGGCATGTTTCGCATACCCGGATCCGGAGGCCACCTCATTGGATCATGGGATCTCCACAAACAGTACAAGAACATACCTAAGATCCAGAAGTTGCGATATCAGTACCATCCCGGACAGATGAAGACCACACCCGAGCTTTTGAATTTGTACAGCACAAGCGAACACTTGGTGGAGTCACGATCCACAGGTGAAACATTCTTGGTTAGGTGGTACAGGGATATAATCGATAGCATCGACGGTGCTGCGATAATGGAAACAAGTGTTTTAAGGGTTTTCAAGCTTGACGAAGAAGGAAACGCGGTTTACACTGAAGACATAGGAGATCTCTGCATTTTCATCTCAAGGTCTGAACCTTTTTGTGTCCCTGCTAGCTCTTTTCCAGGCATGCTCCCTAACAAAGTCCATATCTTTGATTTCGCCGAGGTCGGATTAGTCGATCTTGCTGACTGCAGCTACGAGGGTGGTTCAACTAGGTTCGGATTCAATGCCCCATACCATATTCCACCTCAAGATATAGAATACTAAGTTTTGAGTCGTCTAGAGAATCTATGTCTGTCTATTATTGTTAAATCTTTCAAACATCACTCTCACTTGGAAACACTATTACTACTCTGTTTGATGCATGTGAGACTTGCTCTATTTTATTTCGCTTTCTCGTTTTTTTTTTTTTTTCTTATCAAGGTTTTATATAAGAACATTGAAAGTGGAATATATATGACTTTTACAATCAAGAAACCAAATTGTGCTTAATTTTTTTTGCTCTTATTCTTATTACATTATAAACCGATTCTGACAGTTTAATACAAACTGAGAGAATAAAAATATTTGCGGATTCCAGTTTAGCTCGAGAGCCCCTCGTTTGTTACGTACACGGCCCATGCTTCCTACAAATTTCCAAATGTCAGCTAAGAGTTAGTGACAAGAACCACAAAACAAAGTCGATTTTTGATTCGGTTTAGTACCTGAAGAATGGAGAAAACTCTACTGGCGACAGATTTCTGAATCGGTGAAGCTCCACCTCTTTGTTGTAACTTGTCTGGATGTAAACAAAGCCGAGCTTTTTGATAAGCTTTCTTAACTTGTGATCCATCTCGAAGATTTGCTAAAGGAATCGCATACCAATTGCTATTTGACCAAAGAACCTGAATATAACAAATAAACAAAATCCCGGTTAAGTAACCGGTCCGAGACAACATTAAAACCAATTCAAAGTTCTGATTACACACACACTTACATGATGTAACGTTGAGAGGAGAAGTCTAATGTTTGTCTCTTTTCCGGTTAACCAGATTCTTATCTCTTCATCTTTCATCTCCATCTCCATCTGCATTACTCAATTCATTTTTATCTCATCAGTTCTTGAGAAAAGTTCAGTTTTTTCCCGGGAAAATGTCAATGACAACAACAACACTAACCTCTTCTTCTGATTTGGGTTCTTCTTCACTTCTTCTCGAATCGATAACGTCTTCTTCTGTTTGCTTTGTTTCTGGTCTTTGTGATCTTTCTTTTGCCCAAGCTATTGCTTCATCCATGTCGTTTGAATCCGAGTTCCCTCCTCCTCCTCCTCCTCCTCCTCCTTCTTCTTTGTAACGATCGAATCGGTCAGAGTTTATCTCAATTACGTAAGAGCTCATCTCTTCTTCTTCGTCATCTTCGTCTTCTACTACGACTACCTCTTCGTCTCTGTTCCTTCTCTGTTTGGCATCAGTGTTGTTGTGTTCTTCTTCGCAGATGAAGGAAGAAACAGGGGAAGATGCAGGGGAGCTCGGTCCGTAATCATCCGTTCTTCTGAAGGAATTAGGATCTAAGCTAATTGTCTCCGGAGATGCTCTCCTGGATCCGGTGAAATGTGGTTTCCTGTAATAAAAATCTGCTTTTTCCGGCGTGTTGTTTTGGCCGGAGAATGAATCTTTGGATGTTGGAAACGCCGGGAAACTCTGTTTCTTTGAGTCTCGTTTATGACTTCTTGAAGGGACGTTTAACGGTCTACAAAAACAGAGCATGTTTGAAATTACGGAACTGTCCTCAAGAATTGTGAATAAACCAGTAATGATGTGGAGGATAGAATAGTAAAAAAGACCACTAACCTGAGTCTAGAAGTGAAAGAAGAAAATCCGGCGTCGTCGCCGGAAGTTGCCGCCGGTGGAGGATAATGAGGACTGAGCTCTTCTGAAGAGAGTAGCGATGATGAATTCGACATCGATTTGGCCATCGAGTTCTGTTTCTTTAATCCATCTTTGGACGACCCGCCGCGGCTACCGAACACGCCGTCGTAAAATCCTTCACCGCCGGAGGGAATCCTAAACGCCGGTAAGTTTCTGCCGTGAGATTTAGAAGAAGCAAGGGAGCCGCCACCGGAGAAATTCCCCGGCGGCCGGAAAATCTCGTCGTAGAAACAATCAGAACGAGAAAAGTCGCCGGAGAATTTTCGTGTTAGGACGCTTCGCGGCGGACCACCGAAAACATCGGCGAAGTCTTCAGCGTCGATCCGAGCGTCCATAGATTTACGAGCGATGGAGAAGAATGGATCAGCGCCTAAACCCATCTTCATACGCCACGATTCGTCCATTTCGCCGGTGAAGTTTTTTCTTTTTTTATGTTTCTCCGGTCACCGGGGAAGTATAAGGAACAAAAGGAAGTGAAGAGAGTGTGTTGTGTTGTGTAATTATGGACACTAAACGAAACATAACATGTGTAGTATATAATATAGTAGGCAACGAAAGATTTATTTTTAATTATTTTTATTTTCATCATGGGTATGGATTTTATTCGTTTTCAACTCTTTTTGTCCTTCAATTAAAATTTCTAATTTAGTTGTACCTTGTGGATTAGTATTGTGTACGACACCATTACACATACAATGCATTTAATGGTTTTATCCAAACATGTAATTTGTCTATAAGTATATAATTGTCCTTCATTACCATTTTCAATTTTTCATTGTCAAGAATCAGAGAACAATACTAAAAGTCTAAAAACAATCAATACATAACGATGTTATTGTTTTTTTTTTTTTTTTTTCATTTCGTATCGTTTTACATTATTTATGTATCATTAGCCATTTTCTTTAACCGTTATGTTATCAATTAAACCAATAAGTTGTACGTAACGCTGTTAAATAGTTTATTTTATTTATTTGACAACACAGTGTTTTTTTTCTCAATCCCACGTCTAAATATACGACTTCGAATTTTGTTGGTTATACTATAAAGAGTGCTTAATCTAGAATATACTAGCTAACATTTGAGAATTGAGAGTTTGGAGCATTTAAGGACAATATGTGAATCAGCATATTTTAAAAGAAAGATTAATTGGCATAATCTAGAGTTTGAATGAAACTCGTACCTACTCAAGCTAATCGAGGGGGAAAAGAAGATAAATACTTTGATTAAGTGAAAAGGTTAACTGTAGATTTAGGTTCAAAGAATACACACGTTTGCACTGAATGATCCACTTTATTAAAGAGACTTCCAATGCCTTCTATAGCAAATAGAAGTACTGAAGCAAAACAAAAAACTGAAACAGAACGTGACTCAAAATACGACTTCAACTAGACGCTAGAAAACCGCAAACAGAAAAGACCAATTCAAACTAGTGAGACTAAGTCTCTTATTTCTAGACTCGTGCAAACAAGACTCAAATAACTCAACATTCCCTCCCTTGAACTGAACCTTCTCACACGATCAGTTTACAATGCTCATCCCAAAAGCTCCTCGGATCCACTGAAATGTCGCCAACTTCAAAGGCTTTGTCATGATATCAGCTAGCTGCTCCTCCGTATTGCAGTAAACGAGCTTAATGACACCCTCCTTGGTTAACTCCCTGAGAAAATGATAACGAACCCTGATGTGTTTGGCTTTGCCGTGCATAACCGCATTTTTAGTTAACTTGATGGTGGAGGTGTTATCACATAACAACACCATTTCTCCATCTTGTTCAAAACCAATCTCCTTAAGAATTCTCTCCATCCAAATAGCTTGACAGGCGCAGTTTGCTGCTGCAACATACTCTGCTTCAGTGGAAGACATAGTCACAATAGGTTGCTTTCGCGAAGACCAGGCAACAGCTCCTCCGCTCATCAGAAATACGTACCCTGAAGTGCTTCTGCTATCCTCTGCATCTCCCGCATAGTCACTGTCAGTGTATCCAATGAAACCTGTGAATCCCTCCCTTTTGTACCAAATCCCATACTCCACTGTTCCTATCAGATAACGCATGATTCTCTTCACTGCAGCAAGGTGCAACTGAGTAGGATTGGCCATGAAACGACTGATGAGACTCACAGCATACATCAGATCAGGTCGTGTTGCAGTCAGATACATCAAACTTCCCACCATCTGTTTGTACAGAGTCGAATCAACCCTTTTTCCAGCTACATCACGACCAATCTTCTGTCCAGGAACTATTGGAACGCTAACAGAGTTATAATTCTGCATCCCAAACCTCTCGATCACTTCTGCTGCATATTTCTTTTGACAAATGAAGATACCATCGTCTTTTTGTATCACTTCAATGCCGAGGAAATATCTCATCTTCCCCAAGTCTGTCATATCAAACTCTTTCTTCATCGACTGCTTGAACTCATTTAGCAGCTCCTCATCATCACCAGTGAACAACAAATCATCAACATAGATGCTAACGATAAGAATCTTACCTCTCTTGCGTTTGACAAACAAAGTCTATTCACTGGAGCTGCTCTCAAAACCTTCCTTGATAAAATAGGCTTCAATACGACTGAACCAAGCTCTTGGTGCTTGTTTCAGTCCGTAAAGAGCTTTGTGCAGTTTGTACACCAAATGCTCTTTCCCGGTTGCTTCATATCCTTGAGGCTGCTCCACAAAAACATCTTCTTGTAGTTCACCATGTAAGAAAGCTGACTTGACATCCAGTTGATAGATTCTCCAACCTCGTTGTGCTGCCAAGGCAATGACCATTCTCACTGTGTCCATTCTTGCCACTGGTGCAAACACCTCCGTGTAATCTATCCCATACTCTTGAGCATATCCTTTCACCACAAGTCTGGCTTTGAACTTGTCGACCTCCCCTAGCTCGTTTAGTTTGGTTTTGTATATCCATTTCACACCAATAGCTTTGGCTCCGTCTGGAAGCACCACCAATGACCAAGTGTGATTTCTCTTAATCGAATCGATTTCAGCATCCATCGCTTCTTTCCACCTTGCGTGTTGGACAGCTTCGTGAAAGGTTGTAGGATCTGAAATGACCAAACAAGCTAGAGTTTCAGACTCAAGTGTTGCCATGTTTGCCTCTTCTTCTGTGTCTGAAAGATCTTCACCAGAAGTGTAATCAGCAGCCCAAACTGGTGGTCTTCTTGTTCTACTCACTGTTGGTGTTGTAGCTCCTGATTGAGGATCATTTGGAACAGCACTCTGAGCTCCATCTTCTTCTGCTTCTTCTGACTCTGCTTCTTCCTCTTCGTTTTCATTTTCAACACACTCATAATCTTCTTCCCACTCAAGCTCCATGTTCTGTTCAGCAGAATAACTGACATCCCAATCCCATTTTTTTTCTTCCTCAAATATCACATCCCTGCTGATGTGTGCTTTCTTCTCTACCGGATCAAACAGTTTCCAAGCTTTTGATTCACTGTTGTAGCCTACCATGACGCACTTCACACTCTTATCATCAAGCTTGGTCCTTTTGACATCATAAATATGCACATACCCAATGCAGCCGGAGATCCTAAAGTGCTCAACAGATGGTTTGTTTCCACTCCATGCTTCTTCTGGGGTCATGTCTTTCACAATTGTCGTAGGTGATCGATTCAGAACATGGTTTGCCCATTGTACTGCATCTTGCCAGAAGCTTTTTGGTACCTCCTTCTCCGACATGATAGCTCTCACCATGTTCATAATGGTTCGGTTTTTGCGCTTAGCAATCCCGTTTTGCTGCGGAGTGTAAGCAGTAGTCAATTGTCGCTTGATTCCTTGCTCCTTACAGTACTCATTGAACTCCATAGAGTTGTACTCTCCTCCTCTATCTGTCCTCAAACACTTAATAGAGCTCCCAGTCTGCTTCTCCACAAATGCTTTGAACACTTTGAACTGATGAAATGCCTCAGATTTTTCTCGCACAAAGTATATCCAAGTTTTGCGAGAAAAATCATCAATGAAGCTTATTAAGTACCTCTTCTGGGTGTTGGATGGTGGAGTGATCGGACCACACAGGTCAGAGTGAATGAGCTGTAGCTTCTCATTTGATCTCCACTTGCTTTGTTTTGGAAAGGAAACTCGATGCTGCTTTCCTTTAACACACGCTTCACAGGTGACCTTCAAATGTCCAATGCTTGGTAAACCAGTGACCATTTCCTTGCTGTTCAACGTGAAAAGGCCTTTGTAGCTGAGATGTCTGTATCGGTGATGCCACAACTCTGCTTTGTCAGATGCATCCACTTGGAGACAACGTTCTTCCAATGTTTTTTCACTTTCATCACCAAGTAACACAAACATCCGGTTTGTGCTCATGACAGATTCTGCTATTTTTCCTTTTGTGGGATGAAATATGCTACAGGTCTTCCTATCTCCTCCTTTGAATAACACATCTAGCCCCTTTTCTTGCAGTTGCCCAACACTTAGCAGATTATTTTTCAGCTCAGGTACATAATAGACATCATTCAACACATAGCTTGTTCCCTTAAGTGTGATTTTTACTGCACCTTTTCCACTAACCTGCAGTTTGTGGTTGTCTCCAAGCTTGACGTTGTGAGTAAAAGCAGTGTCCAAGCTGGAGAACATACCTCGATCTTCACACATGTGGTTTGAACAGCCAGAGTCTACAAACCAAACATTGCCTCTTTGTTTCTCTTGAGTCTCCACATACGCCATCAACATAACTTCCTCACTTTCCTCCAGTTCTGCAAAGTGAGCTGCATTACCTCCATTTGGACACTCATACTGAAAGTGCCCCAATTTGTGACATCGATAGCATTCGATCACTGCTTTGTTGAACGAACGCCCTCTCCCCCTGCCACGTCCTCTGTACGAACCACCACCTCTTCCTCTTACATTGACATTGAGTGCTTGATCTTCCTCTTCATAGCTACTCTTCTTAAACTTCTTCTCATGCACAGACAAAGAACTCTGTAGTTCATCAATGGTCAAGCTCCTTGTGTCTTTGGATTCTTCTATTGACACCACCACATATGTGAATTTGTCGGTTAGAGTACGAAGAATCTTCTCGACAATCTTCGAGCCCGACATTTCTTCACCATTGCTCCTCATCTTGTTTGAGACCGCCATAACTCTTCCAAAGTAGTCATCAATGCTCTCATTAGACTTCATAGCAAGGACTTCAAATTCTCTCCTTAACGTTTGGAGCAGAGATCTTTTCACTCTTTCATTGCCTCCAAACTTCCTCTTCATGGATTCCCAGATGATCTTAGATGTCCTTCGATCCAAGATCTGCTCAAATACCACCCGATCTAAGGCCTGGAACAGATAGTGCTTCACCTGATGATCTTTCATCTTGAGGTCATCGAGTTGTTTCTGCTGCGCTGCAGTCACCTCGGCTCCCTCCACTGCTTCACTGTAACCCGATTCGACCAGACTCCATAACCCCTTTGCTCGCAAGAGGTTCTCCATTAATTCACTCCAGTGGTCGTAATGACCATCAAAGTGAGGAATTTTGGTAAGTGTTTTATCCTCACTCATCTTCTCTCTCGCTATCTCTCTTTTGATCACTCGATTTGTGTTTTGCTCTGATACCAAATGTAGATTTAGGTTCAAAGAATACACATGTTTGCACTGAATGATCCACTTTATTAAAGAGACTTCCAATGCCTTTTATAGCAAATACAAGTACTGAAGCAAAACAAAAAACTGAAACAGAACGTGACTCAAAACACGACTTCAACTAGACGATAGAAAACCACAAACAGAAAAGACCAATTCAAACTAGTGAGACTAAGTCTCTTATTTCTAGACTCGTGCAAACAAGACTCAAATAACGCAACATTAACATACTGCACACGCGCACATACTTCATGTAAAGGCTTTGCTTTGGTTATATTTCATGAAAAGGTTTCATTGAATTATCATCTTCTTTATATATCTTGGTATTGAATAATCTCAGGTCATATCAAACATGAGATGATTAATTTCTTAAAAGTTCACAAATCTATATGTATGTATATGCTGTTTCTTTTTGCACTTGTACAAATATGTGTTCTTTCTTTATGTTTATGCCTTTCTAAATAGAGGCAAATACTGTAAATCTATATATGTAAATAAAGATTTTTGACTCTCTTTTTTTTTGTTGTCACCAAATAGCATGTTACCCACTTGGAGTCCCTACTCTCTCAGAAGACATGATTTAATGGTTTCCGGCCTTTTCTTGTATCATTATTTTCTAGCTCTTTTATATGATAATTTTTCAAAAAAATTATAATTCATTATCTAAGTTTTCAGTTATCTTTGGGTGATAGTGGTCCTAGTGGAGTGTAAAACCAAAAACAAATCTAATCTATTTAGATTAAAAAGTATGTATACATTTTCAAATATTTTACAATAAACTTATCAAATTTTAGACCCTACCTCATAAAATATCTAACTATGATATTTATGAATCCGATATCGTTTTGCATTGTGATAACATTCCAACATGTCTCGCGTTTGCTAGTTGTATTTGCTAAACTATAATTATATACTTACAAGATCAAAAGTATCTATGCCTTGATTCATTTACGTTCAATGTTTATGGATCAAGCAGATATTATCTCCGGTTAGCTAGCTTTTATATATATGTTTGATTAAAGCAAAGATAGTATATTGTTTTTGAAACAACATCATATATAGATGCCGATATATGTTCAAGAAGAACTAAAACATGATGTTTTTATTTACATGTAAAACATGATGTATGAAGATGTCAAAATACAAAAAAAAAACAATGAAGTTTGTGTTTCAAATCAAGTTCGACGAAGAAGCACCATGTACGATTAGTATTAGACAGTTTAACATGCATGTCTAATTAATGACCGATATGATATGATTGCATAAAATTACTTGTAGTAAAACTATTGAAAAAACTTGTTTTCTTTTTGTAAATCATCTTGTTAAAAAAAAAACTAAAGATCACGTTTTTCAATTGTTGACAGGTCATCGATAAGATATGTAAAACGTAAACCATTTAACTGATTTATAATTAGAGTCACTCCCGATAGATATTCCTATTATATATGTTAGGGAAATGATTATTTTATAAAACATTTTAATTTCATTTCGATATTAAAAAAGAAGTGGGTGAAGGAATGACACATACCCTTTGGAGGGGGACAATGCATGCTATAATTTGATGTCAATAAACATTCTTCCCCACCAAAAAGGCCATACCCTTCTTACTTTCCAACACATTGCTTATCATTATTCCCAAATTAATTAGAAAGAAAAAAGATCGTTAAACATTTTTTTTTTTTTTTAATTTTGATGTCCCCGAATGGACAGATCATTAATTTATCATCACATTATAAAAGTGGTTTTATATTGTGGTTTTTGTAAGCAAATGTATTTTGGCATTTTCGGCATATAAATTAGGTTATCAATTCCATTAGTGTTCACAAGTTTATAATAATCCCCTAAGATGGACTATTAATCATGGGGTTAAACTCAATCTACGTCAAATGAATCATACACTCAGGGAGTGTTTGTTATTCTTGAGTCTTGACTAATTCATTGGTGTTGGAAAAAGATCTTTCCATTTTGGCTCGCAATTGAAACGGGCACTATTGTGGAAACCTATGGAACAATTGATTTTGTTTCGGATCACAAATCTATTGAAAATCAATAAAGTAAATGGTACAAAAATGTGCACATCAGATCTCAGTTCTTAGCTATTTTCTGCTTGACTTCTTTATATTTTTTCTATTCCATTTCTACTATAGTCAAAAAGACGATGCAAGTAATTTGTAAGAAACTCGTATTATTGTTGAATATACACATACTTTTATATTTTTTTAAAAGTTGGCGTATTCAGGTTTATTTTTTTATTTTTTTGAAATATAAAATTTATTAAACAACAAAATTCAGTTCTATACAAAAGTTGTAAAACAATACTCCTCTAACTCGGAACCACCTTTTTGAAGAAGACCATGCAGTTTTTAATTGCGTTTGGAAACCATTTTGGCAAGGAACAAAAACGACCAAAAAAAGGAACAAGCAAGTGATATTAAAACATGTATCAGATTCAAAACCATGGTATGGAACATTACAGGTAAAAAATGCAGATCAGGTGGTCTTCAAGGGGGACAACTTTATCTTCTTTCTGAAAATATACTATATAATATACAAAACCATATACAAAAGCAATCATTTCTTATGGGATTTGCTCCCTTAAGATTCGAGCTTAGATCATTTTAACTAAAATAATAACAAAGTAATTAGATAAAAACTTAAAAAAATAATCATGGATGTTTAGCTGTTACAACTTACAAAGCATGTGTCTGAGCTGTAATGCTTCCTTGCAGTTTTATTAACTTTTCAGGATGCTATGTTGCAAAGATGTTGTCCTCTTTAGTTATTATCTCATACATCAAATCTTTTCTACGATATGACTTTAGAGATCAAATCTCCTTTTTAAAAGGAATGAAAAATCTTGGTGGTCCATTTTACAATATGTTTAGTTTGTAACACAAATTAGAAGTATCATCCTCTTTTGAAATCTACATTAGTATCATTCGTATACTAAATTTGACACACTTTTATAGCGCCAAAAGGGAATACATTTTCACCGCATTGGGGCTTACTTCAGCAAGTTGCAGTGAATCTCGTTCGACTAGCCTTCCGAACCACTATTTATCATGTGCGGAGAGAAAGAATATGGTCGAATTCCCAATCAAGGCTATGACACCGCTCCAACAACTCACTCGGCGAATAAACAAGCTCTCTAAGGCGGCCAACAATGCCTCACCTGGAAGACCTTCCTCGTCAATGGTTTCAATGCACATAACTTCGTTAGACTATGGTTCCACATATCCGGAGATATTTCCCCCAAGATAGTTCCTCAGTTCCCACAAAAGTGTGTCAAGAGGAGGGGTAGGGGCAGAACCGAATTTACACAACAATTTGACTGCTACAGAGGCAATGAATGATCTTTGGGTGCAAATTGGAAGACAAACAAAGTAAACAGAACATGGGAGATGATTCAGTAAGCAAAAGCATAAGTGCCTTTGGATAATACCAAACACAAAATCCTCAAATACACAGTCCAGTTAAGGTCGACCACAAAGAATGGATGGCCATAACCAATGAGGTTTCTCTTGACGTGTAATAACCCTCCTGACAAAGTAATAAGCCGAAGAGGAAAGCGATTGTAACCATAAGCAGACAAAATAGACTACAGTTGAATTTGACCTATGTCACTATTAAACCACAGCATTTGCAGAGATGGGTGAAAAAAAAAGCATGAAGATATTTATGTTGCTAATGGTGTTATACATACCCATGAGTTGAAGAGATGGGGCAGAAAGGACTCGTGGTGTTTTGTTGCAGAGTGTTTTGGCAATGCAAATCATAAGCAGAAATGAACCTAGACCATGCAAAACACATTGCATTTCCAGAGAGTAAAAAGAAGGAAAATTTATACACAAATATTTATGTTTGGAGAAAAGACGGCTAAAGGAAATACACTACCCATCAGTTCAGGGTCATGGATTCGTTGCGGGTGACTTCAATAATGCAAACGACCCATCTCAATAATGTGGCATTGCAGTACATTGGAACGTAAAGAAGGATTCACCAATGTTGTTAATGAGTTAAGCAAAGTTAAACGAGTGATTAATTTGTTCGATTAAGGCTTCCAAGGCTAAAAATCCTAACCGCAGGACTCTCTTGATTAACACAAAGTTTATTCATTTGTATTCAACCATTTTGCCAAAGCAAAGACTTTACAGGGTTCGGTTTCACTACATAAGATGCTAAAGACCTTACTAGTTAATGGTTCAGTCAGAGCCATCAAGTTTCTAGAAACTATTTTTATGTAAAGTTGGAGACTTTCAGTACCTGTGCAGTGTACAGTAATAGAACAGTTCTCGCTCTGTCGGCACTTGCATGTAACCAATAGAAATCCTTTGAAGCTCCAGTAGAGATCCTTTGAAGCACCAGTAGCATTTACTGTCAAGTGTTGATGGAAATATCATAAATCCAAGGTAGAATCCTGTAGATAAGTCAAGTCCTCCACTAAAAGACAACAACAGTTATAATCGCTGTCATATACTGGGACATACCATTTAAACATTACAAACAAAACAACAAATCACATCGCCAAAGATCAATTCAACATCTTTTCTAAAAATGAATTTCACAAGAGATTCTTGAAAGCAACACTTTCTTTTTAGCATGATTGTGTGTGGAATTATATGGTAACAGTGAATGCGCAGAGTAAGAAACGAGTTTCGCATAAGGGCTCTCTCAGCCTTTACATGGAAAAACCAACAGCAACACGCCAAAATGGAAATGGCTCAATAAGTTCCTATAAAAAGCAACAGTTTAAAACCGTTAACTGGACAAGCAGAGCAGACATGATCCTTTTGTTTGCAGAATATAAAGTAACAGTCTACAACAAAAGCAGTAACTGAGGTAGGTACGCTCTTTACTTTCACTTTCCCAGCAACAGTTTCTAGTTTTGGCTTATTATCAGAATCAGCCAAGATGCAGGCAATTATCATGGAAATGTTGTTTGATAAGTACCTCCAACGTCACCAGGTTCACACGGAAAAAGAAAGTAATGAAGAGTTAATTCCGCGTTGGTACAAGACACCAAAATCAACTAAAATACAATAAGAGAGAGTGTTTATGCACAGCTATCAGCTTCACTATACCCAAATACAGAAAATAATGGATATCTTTATTAATATAGCGACATGTATGATATACCCCCATCAAGGTTAAGTCATCTATCGTAATTCTAACCATAGAATTCTGTCTGTCCCAAAATGATTTCCTATTTCTTCTCATAATTGATAATATAAATACCATATACCATCAGAGAAAGTGAAAATCCTACATGTATAAAAACTCTTAAGTGTTATAGTCAACTCATTTGCATCAACAACTCTTTTCTATTTGCACCTTCTACTGTATTCTAATTATCAAGCAGCAACCAACAAAACATCATGGTCTATAATGAAATCACTTCCCAGAATAATCAAAATGATCAATAAACAGTGAGGTATACTGAACCTCTAGTTTTGCTATAAAGTAAAATAAAACTTAGAGACACATGATTTAGGTCACAATTATTTTTCTGTGTTTATGTTTACTTATCCATGTTATAATGTTCTAATCATTGATAACATGGAAACGCAAACGCAAATATGCAATCGTGGCCTTAATTAAAGTAAAACTTAAGAGGACAGAGACTTATCAGTACTTGATTGTATGGTGTCACTTAAATATGGTCCCTGCGGAAAGGAAAAACCATTTCACGTTCTTCCTTTTGGAAGGTTATTTCTTAGTTTTGTCCAGTCATTAATAGTAATAATGAAAACAATGAGTAGAAGTATTGGGAATAACGCTACCAGGAAAATGTGAAATAGAATAACTGGTTTCTGCTCAAACCAGTTTCCTCATGCCAAGAGCATCAAAGAAGAAATCCATCACTGCTAACGGAGTGTGAGAGCCTAGTTCCTTCGTTTTGGATCTGGAGGTTGTGACTAAGAAGCAAAATATACAACAGCATGTAGTTATCATTTCCAGCACCTGGACAGTTGTATTATCAAAATCGCTCTGCTTGAAGCCTCAAATACTATCAAGAAGTTTGTTGTTACAAAAACTAAAGTAAATCAAGACAGGTATTTACTAGACCATTGATGGTTTTGAGGACTGGGGAGAAATATGACCACGCTCAACCAAACGTAACATTAGCTGATCTGCCTCCTCTACTTTTCTGTCTCGAACCAGTCTTTTGCTAAGCTTCTCACACATCTTAACATCAGGTATCAGATTGCGGTTAAACATCCGACAGGCCACTTTATATGCTGACAGAGGCAAACCTTTCTTAAGATAGCCTTCCATAAGTACGTAACATGTCTTAGCATCAGCTATTGAAGCTGTCCTCAGAACCTTTCCCAAAAGTTTGTCTGCCTCCTCGAGCTTTCCCAGACCACAAAGCTTCTCAATGACTTGATTATAAACCGTCCTGCATTTTTGCCTCAATATCATCTTCTCCAGTATAGCCACAAGATCATCAACTTTTCCCATTTGGCAGTATCGATGGATGACAGTCCTGTATGTAACAGGGGTAGGATCTATACCTTTATGAAGCATCTTCTTCATAAGTTCCGTTGCTTCTGATATTCTACCTTTTTTTCCTAACGCATCAACAAAAGTAGTATATATAAAGACATCTGCGTGTTTGTTGATCAGGTACATGTCATCAAGCACTGAGAGAGCAGCATCTAGCTCACCGTTCTGACATAAACCATGAATCACTGTAGTGAAATTCACGACATTAATAGCACAACCCTTGTTCAGACACTCCTCCATGAATTTTCTGGCCTCATGTGTTCTCCCATCCCGACAAAGGCTCTGGAGCAATAAGTTGATTTCAACTGGGCCAGGGAAAAAACCTTTTCGTACCATCTCTCTTACCACATCACAGGCCTCAGACAGTTTCCCTTCCCTTCGCAACCCATGCATAATTACGCTATAAGTAATGGAATTCGGACTCCACCAGTGCTCTTCGCTCATGTTCATCATTTCTCTTGCCTCTAATGATTTCCCTGTTCGGCACATCCCATTTAACAGAGCTGTGTATGACACAGTATTTGGTTTATGTCCATGTGTGTGCATAACCTGAAGAAGCTTTTTAGCTTTGTCGACCTCTCCCAAACGACAGAAGCCATTAACAACTGTAGTATAAGTTACTACATCAGGTGGACAATGTCCTTTCGACAGCATTTCATTGATGAGATCTTTAGCCTCAGACATTCTTCCCTCTTTGCACAATGCATGAACTATAGCACTATAACCCACCTTATCAATCCGAAAACCTTTTTCATCAGCATCGCATAGAAACCAAAGAGCCTCATCTGCATGGTCATGTTTTGTGAGCATATGAATTAGAGTATTGTAAGTGACTTGATCCGGCACCAAACCATGCTCTTTCGCCATCTTCTTCATCAAGTCTCTCACTTCCACAATCCGTTTTTCTTTACAAAGATATCCCATTATCGTATAGTAACTAACTTTATCTGGCAAACATCCTTTACTAGGCATATCCTCTAGTAGTTCAATTGCCTCCTCAACTCGATGCAAGTCACAATAACCTCTAATCATACAATTATAAGTCACCACATTCGGCACTATACCAACAACCTGCATACGTTCTAGAAACCGTAAAGCTTTCTCCAACCTATTCGCTCTCAAGAAAACATCAATAGTTGTATTGCAAATTAACAAATCAGGTTCAACGCCAGCTCTCTGCATAAGAGTCAACACCTTCAACGCATCTCTAAGCTGACCTGCCCTACTATACGATACCATTACAAACGAAAACGCTGTAGGGCTTCGATATATACCTCTACGCTTCATCAGAACGAGAACTCTCCTAGCACCTTGACACAGTTTAGTCTTACTAAGAACTTCAAGCATGGAGTAATACACCATGGGATCATGCCTATACCGCCATTGACGATCTGCCCAGTAGAAGAACTTAAGAGCAACACGTTCATCGTCCTGTGAGCGTAAAACAGAACAGACTTGTGATGGTTTAAGACTCCTCAGAAGATTCCTCATCTGAGCTTCATGCTTTGGGTTCCAAGATGACCTGAGACCAATTAACCTACCTATCTCTCTCACCAAAGGATGCCTAGATTCATCTTCTTCCACATCGAATCTACCATTTTCTTCTCGTGATTGAGGAATCTTCCTAACCGATTTCAGAACAGCGAGATCATCATCACGCTCTTCGCCACTTGTTCCACCATCTTCATCTAGTTCTTCTTCTTCATCTTCTCCCAATTCATCAATCTCATCAAACCTAGGGTTTGGAATCTCTCCGAATTCAGGTTCACCAACGCTCGTAGCATTCAAAGCTGATGACTTTACGAAACCCAATTGCCTCAACTCTCCTAAATGTTCATCTTCTTGATAAGAAACTGCTCCAATCTCCGGAACATGACTAAAGCCAGGATTTTTCGATGAAGTTGTCGAGAAAGATGCATCATCGTTAGAGATTGAGCAAGGTAAACATCGAATTAAGGGTCTACGAAGAATCCGATTAACCCTTAAATTCAACATCAATCAAACAAGAAGAACAGTAGAGCGAGAAGCTTCTTCACTAATTAAGCTACTCAAACACGAACCTCTCTCCGTTAACTCAAACTGAGAAAAATGTTTAAAGAGCAAAATCAACGGAACCATGCGAATTTTGAAATCAGAAAGGGGGTGACGAATCCATGGAAAGAAACTACAAGTCGAAAATCGAAAACTAAATTAAAAACGTGGGCCTTGAGGAAAAACCGTTAAGATTACGCCACGTGGTGTACACAAATTAGACAAAAACCGTTGATATATCTATTTATGTATTTATTTATATATCAAATTATTTTTTTTTGGTTCTCTCTGCTTCCTCTTGTGTACCCTTTGCGTCGTCGACACTCGACAGCCTTGTGTTACCGTTTTTACAATCGACTCCTTCGCCGGAATATTTCATATATATAGTAGAGATACTGACGTTGCCGATGATGGACGGTTCGATTCCGATGGAGAACGGCACCGTTTCATCTGATCGTGATGGATCGGCTCTTATATTCCTCGGAACGGGATGCTCGAGCGCGGTACCTAACGCAATGTGCTTGATCCAGCGATCTGATAGTCCCTGCTACGTTTGTTCCCAGTCGCTCTCGATCCCTCCTGAACGAAATCCTAACTACAGGTACATTCTCGTCTCGCACTGATTTGGTTCTTCCTTAAAGTCTATATGATTCAGTGGAAATTTTATGAACGATTAAAAATTTGGATTAATTTCAATTTCCGAATGATTTGGGATCAGTTAGTCTAGTTTTGGTGTTCCAATTTGATCCATGTGTTGAGTTGAATCATATGAAGCCTTTTAAGATTTGTCTGTGGTGCTTTGATTAGATCCATTCTTAAGCTGAGTTTGCCTGTAGAGTGTTAGACTAGTTCTAGCTTGTTCATTCTATAAGAGATCTTGTGGCAGGGGGAATACTTCAATGCTCATTGATTATTGTCAAATTGATGGCAAACATAAATACATTCAAATCGATGTTGGCAAGACTTTTAGGGAACAAGTCCTTCGTTGGTTTACTCTTCACAAGATTCCTCAAGTTGATTCTGTAAGTCTTCACGAAATCGTTTCTCTTCATTCTTCCCATTGAGATCTCTTTTTATGAATGCTGTCTTAACATGCCTGAGATAAGTAGAAAGCTAACTTGAAAGCAAATTTTAAATCTTTGGGTCACTTATCCGAATTTTATTATCTGTATCTGAAGCTCTCATAATTTTCGCATGAATTGCAGATAATTTTGACTCATGAGCATGCTGATGCAGTACTTGGCCTGGATGATATACGTTCTGTGCAACCATTTAGTCCTACGAATGATATTGAGCCTACTCCAATTTTTGTAAGCCAATACGCTATGGACAGGTAATAAACATAGTCATGGTCTTTGGAAATTTCAGTTTGACTTTTTAGTCTCTGAAGCTGTAGACAATCTCGTGCTTTTTTGAATACAGCCTTGCTGTGAAGTTCCCGTATTTGGTTCAGAAGAAACTTAAAGAAGGCCAAGAAGTTAGGCGAGTAGCACAGCTGGATTGGAGAATAATTGAAGAAGATTGTGAGAAGCCATTTATAGCTTCAGACTTATCATTCACGCCACTTCCAGTAAGTTTCTCAAAGCCTCTGAAGAAATAGTGAATCATGGTTCCCTGCTGATCTATGTGGAGACTCAATCTTCTTTATGCCGCAGGTGATGCATGGAGAAGACTATGTATGCCTTGGTTTCCTTTTTGGTGAAAAATCAAGAGTGGCGTATATATCTGATGTATCACGCTTTCCTCCAAACACCGAGTATGGTAAGTGCAACGAATTTGCTTAGTGCATCTGCATTTTGATATACATGACAAAGATGTCTCAGACTTCATTTGCCTTTTGTATTAACACAGTTATATCAAAATCTGGTGGTGGACAATTGGATCTCCTTATCTTGGATACGTTATATAAGGTAAGACAGATCATCATTATGCATTAAATTTTGAGGTTTTAAGTTTAATGTGAGCTGATATTTTCACATTTGTGATTGCAGACAGGATCCCACAACACCCACTTATGTTTCCCGCAGGTTAGCATAAATTTGAAAGTGTGGTGTTTATTTTATGGTTTATGTATGCTTACTTTTGTTATCTGTAGACACTAGACACAATCAAAAGACTGAGTCCGAAAAGGGCTCTTCTAATCGGAATGACTCACGAGTTTGATCACCACAAGGACAACGAGTATCTTGAAGAATGGTCTAAAAAGTAAGAAAACTAAAGAAAACCCTTAATTACATAAAATATATCTGACGAATCCATACCATAGAAAGAGAGAAGTAATCTTATTTGCTGCAATGTATTGGTTTGTTAGGGAAGGGATTCCAGTAAAACTCGCTCACGATGGCTTGAGAGTGCCAATAGACCTATAAAGAGGTAAAAATGATTACTTGGTCTTCCCATTTAGAAACTAATAACATTAATATTGTCTTTCTTTTTTTTAACTGAGCTCTGATTCTTGAATATCTTTAGGCTTGATTATCTAAGTTACAAGATGAGATGCTTGTGGGTCTTTCTACAGAGAGGGAGAGGCAGACATGGAGAAGAAAGAAACGGTTTTGTTCAAGATGATGCATTTACTCACATGGCTTGATATCAACATTATCACTAAAGATTTTTTTCCCCAGATTCACATCACTAGCTGTTATAATAAAAAGTAAAAACAGAGAATTTTTATTTTTTTTTGTTTCTTAACCAATTCACATCTTCAATTGTCTTTGATATTAGTGTACCGGTTTAGATAACCGAGTAATTTGTGTGCAATTAAACCAAAACCAGTGTGTATATAAAGAGACTCTGTAACGGAATCTCATAATAACAGAAGCAACAGATTTTTTCTCATTCTTTGATCTCTCTTATCTTGTCAATTTTTGGGGTGTACGAAATCTCTCTGTATGTATATGTTGAGGGTTAAGGTGGTGTTCCATCGAGAGATACACCGTACACGAGAAGAAGAAAGATGCAAGACCCAGTTATGCAGTAGTAGATCACATTCAACATTCGAGGATCTCTGATTTCTGCGATCGTCTCATCGATCTTCCTCACGTTTGCCCTCACGGCATCACGCTCTCCGTAGTATTCTCTCACCCTTGGTCCAAGATTTGCTTTACTTGGTCACCAAGCTTTTGATATCTTTTGCGTCCTCCAGATTAATGGAGACCTGATTCTGCCATTGGAGACGAGTCATGTTTCGAGGGAAAACTGATATTGTCCGATTAGATCAATCCATTTATCTTTTCTCTTATTTTTTGGTTGGGTTGTGGCTTATGCAATCAGTTGTTTGTTGGTCAGTGTTGGGGTTAGGAAAGGACTATCACCGGTTAAAGATGAGCGTGACGATCAACAGAAAGAGGTTAATCTAGAGAGTTATGAGGTATTTTATTTAGAATCAGTCATTGCCTTTAAATTTTCGAAGTAATATCGCCACTGCCATCCTAAGCATTAAACAAAAGACAACGTTTTATATAGTTACCAGAAGATCTACATTTATCTCTTTATTTTTTATTTTTATCGAAACACGTATATGGAGGCGGGTGAACAAGATATTCCAGAAACTTAAGCCCAAAATAGGGAACCTAAGCCCCACAGATATAAACTATTTTACCAACAATACAAACAATGGAAAATAAAATTATCTAAAGAGAAACAACCATTAAGCATGACTCAAAAATATATTGGACCTTGTGCCCAATTAATATTATTTTGTTGAAAAATATTTTTAATATAGAAACTTAGGGCTTGCTTGCAAAATTTTAAAAACTTTAGGACCCTACTTTATAAAATTCTCAAAATTTAGGATCCTAAATTATTATTAAAAAGCTTTAAAAATTATAGGACCCAGTGCTATTGCACCTTCAGCACCACTCCTAAAGCCGGGTTTCCATTTATCTATTACTACTACTAGGTTTTCTTGTATGCGATATATATTTATATTTAGTTTGGATGAAGCTTTTATCTCCAACAAAGGTTTTCTCACGAATCCATCATTGTTCTCCCAAAAAGAAAGCTAATCTTAGATTCCACAAACCAATTGACAATAAGAATTAACAATATTTTCGTTCTTGATCAAGAATAAAGAGAGACAAAAACCAATATGTACGTTACAATCATATCAACGTTGATTTCATGTAAACAAACACAAAAGATGTAGTTGTTTAATTCAAGTATTTAAAAGAGGAAAGAATTTTTGAATATGCCAGTGAAATTAGTCAAAGATTAGTCAAAGTTTTATACAATTTTAAAGGTTCGGTTATTGCCCTCCCAAATGCTAGTCAAATGATTCATGGTCGTCGATTGTGTACTTCAAAAGAAAATTAAAAAAAAGAAAAACATAAAATGTCAGACAAATTTAAATATAAAAAAAAAACAGTAAAAGTGTTTTTTTTACTAATTTGTGTTTATTTCCGAAGTAAAACTCAACTAACAATTGCTTTCAGTATCTAAATGTTGCTGAGTAGATGCTGCTTCCACCATCTGGTTGTTTTTGTTTATTTTTCTATGATAACCAGCTGGTTGTTTTAATTTATCTTTCAATGATAATTTTTAACTAAAAAGTGGTTTCATTGCTTTTACATATATCTATATTTTATCATGATATTTATAATGGTGATTTTAGCGTGGCAAAACTAACTAGTTCCAGAGAAAATATATGAATGTCAAAGTTTATCAGTGAAAGATCATAAATAAACAAATATTATGGATTATGAAATATGTATCTTGTGGTTGATCTTTCTTTTAAATATTAACATTTTTGTAGATTCAAAATATTCATAAAATGATTTTAATTTCAGTACTGATTTTGTATTCATTTTTTCACATTCTTTGGGAATCTACTATACAACCATTTTTCAGTTTCTTCGTTAAACAACCAACAAAACAAAAATCATTATCTGAGGAAAAAAAGAATCATAGTACCATATGCCAAATAGGCAAGTAATGTATGTTGTTTCTTTCTTTATAATTGTAGTTTAATTATTAAGTGTAACAATGAAAACAAATTTGTTTTACTTTTACTCTGATAGTCAAACGGGTATAATAGGCAAAATAGTGTATGTTGTTTCTTTCTACTCTAATAGTCAACCCTCATGCTTTTGAACCTTTGCAAATGATACAAATTTTCGAAATTAAATTCACGGCATTCGATTTGAATTGTAATAGCAATGTGAAATGGACAAAATGTCAAAAATTGTGTGCGAGGAAAATGTAGTAGTAGAGGCTTTTTTTTTACTTATCTCATACACCGACCACCATAATCCAATTGACGCACCATTTCAATAAGCCCATTTATGAAAGGTCGAACTGGTAATGACGTATCTGTTTGTATATATTTATTTGTTTAAAAAAATAAGAATGTTTTCGTTGTTGACCAAGAATAAAGAGAGTACAAACACTTTTCGTTGTCAATTGATTAAAAAAAAAATGTAATAAAATCAGCGACCAGTATGTACATCACAATTATATCAACGTTGATTTCATGTAAACAAACACAAAAGATCTAGTTGTTGAATTTTCAGTATTTGAAAGAAGAAAGAATGTGGAATAATATGCCGGTGAAATTAGTCAAAGATCTTTCTCCAAGACTCTGAAAATAATACATAGATAAGGAGAAAAACTCGTCAATATGAATCATTTTTATAATCAAACTTTTCTTTTATATTTGAAAATTTTGAATACACCACTTTTACAATTAATATAGTACTAGGTGATAATCCGTGCTACAGCACGGGCAAAAACGTTTATTATATTTTTAAATTCTTAATATTGTATGAGTTATGTTAGTTATTTTATATTGATAGTATAATTTACATGAGTATTTACTTTGGAACTCGAAACCCTTCTATTCATATCTAATTACCTCTGGTCTCTATACTCCACTTCCCACCATATGTAATAATCTCTCTCCTGTATTCTCCTGTATTAGCTGCTGTGTTATATCTCTTTTATATAATTTTGTATTTTACTATAATTTTTTCAACCATATTTTATAAGAAATATGTTTTTACTACTAAATTTTAAAATAATGTACAATAAGATTTTAAAATATGTATCAAGAATATAATGAATGTAATAAGTTTTAAATTTCTCTAATAGTATATATATATATATATATATATATATATATATAAATATGGTTAAATAATTGGAAATAATAAAATGGTAGAATATTGGATATAATAATTATAAGAAATAAATAAAAAGAATGAAAATGCAAATATGGAAGTATGCAATAAAAATTATTTATTGGAGTACATGAATAAGGATTTTTTATAAATTTATTGGATGGGTGATATTATGAAATTTAACCTGCAAAAGAAAACATAAGATTATGTCAAATAATTTACACAAAGAACATATATATAAATTTTTAAAAAGTGGACACAAAATAAAAATAGAGCCTTACATAAGTATCCATAAAGATGAATCAAATGTCTTGGAAAATCTCTTTGAAGACAACATTCCTTGTTTTCTTTTGAGGTTTTTCTTTTGGGTCATAATGAGAATTTTCAATCCTGATTTAGTACTTACACGGGACATCGCTACATATAGCTGGCCATGAGTGAAAACCGGTCTAGGCAAATATAACCCAACAATTGAGAGTGACTGACCTTGGCTTTTGTTGATAGTCATTGCAAAAGCAACGGTTATCGGAAATTGTCTACGTCTCATTTTGACTATCTAAAAAAATTAGTTGGTTTAACTATCTAAAAAAATTATAATTCTCAAAAACTATCTTACTGTTTTCAAAAGTACCCAAAATTTCAAAGTACCCGTTCCAAATTAGTTGATTACATGTCCCATAGTCAACTTTTAAATATAATATATTTGTGTATGGGCAACACAATACACAAAAACTCATCAACCACTGAGACTTTTAATGTCTTCTAAGTACTATCTCGGGATACAACACATTGTGATATTTTTTCATGTAAAAATGGTTTAGAAATTAAAAAATTAATTAGATGCTGTTAGTATTTTCTATTGAAATTAGTTGGCCATTATTTGGCTGTTTTGTCAATATTTTGGTTTATATGTGAATATCGCAACCCGTGTCGAGGATAATTAAATTTGAAAATATATGATTTTTGGCAATTCATCCATAATAACCAAACAGAGCCCGTGTTTTTTTTCACGTGTATACTAAACTATTAAAAATATTTCTCACAGTTTGTTTAAGGGTGTTAACCCAAATATCATATTTGAGTTTGGAAACATATTTTATGCCCATAAATTTACTATTTTAAATAATTTTCGATTAGACAATATTTTTTTAAAAAGTTTGGCTAAAAAAAGTAGAGGAAGTACATAAAATCTTTATTTGAATATTTAATTTATATATAGTTAGTAGATCATAATTCTCAAAAACTCTCAAAATATTTTTAAAAATACACAAACTCTCAAAATACACATTTTAAAGTAGTTTTTTACATGTCATATAGTCTCGTCCTATCCCGTCTTGTCCATTTCACACTGCCAAAAATTTTGTGTCCTATAACCGTTCTTTTTGAAATAATTACTTTTTAGACAATATTTATTAAAACATTTTGGTTAAGAAATTCTCAAAATTTTCAAAAGTATACAAAATTCTCAATATACATGTCTCAAAGTAATTCGTTATTGTCATATTTCTTTTTTAATATGAATCTGATAATTGAAAAACTTATAAGATTTATTTTAGGAATATTTATATTTTATATTTAAATGTTGAAACTATCCATATCTATAACAAAATAGCTGGTTGAAAAATGTCTAAATAATGTAGGCTAGTCAAAAGAATGATCTTTGATTCCTGATTTTCAGAATATACGAAAACAGTGTGTTTAAATATAAATTAATATTTATTTCCTTAACTACAAAATCCCATTAAATGCAAATGTGTTTTTAAATTAATTTTCAAATTTTAAAAGTTGAATTATTATTAAAATAGTTAAAAGACATTCACCCATTCGAAAATAAACATCGATAGAATTGGATGCAAAGATAAAAAAAAATTATTATTAAATTAAGTCAGTTAGACCAGCGCGTTAATCTGAATTCAAAAAATAGCAAATATATGTGTTTACCTTTTGTAGATTAATTAAATAGTCATGATATCAACAACATTAACATGCAATTATTTACGAAACAATGTCATGTTTTGTAAAGTGAATTCTCATAATTAAATAATTAAATTAAAAGTTGAAATTAGATTCCAACTTCCAAGTACCCTACAAAATAATGTGATAATTTGAAAAAGGATCTTTGCTTATTCAAATTAACCAAGTGAGTCAATTAGATTTTAATACTTGGAAGATAATTTGAGATAATTTGAAAAAGATCCTTTTAACTAAATTATTTTGAATAAGCAACTCACTGAAACAATGTCATGTTCTTGATTTGATCCTTTGAATAAGGATGTGCAAAGATAATTTGAATAAGCAAAGATCTAACAAAGCCAAATAAGCCAACTTTTACATAAACTTATTTATTTGCTTACGATAGATACATGAACTAAAATTTAATAAGTTAATTTGTTACTACAGACAAATATTATTAATACCCAAGAGATAATAGGGGACAAATATTATTAGTGTTTATAGAACAAATGCACACACACTAAGCAGGAAGAAGATAAATTTATTGATAAATTTGCTTAATAAATAGTTGACTAAATTTGATATATGATTGGAATGACCAAATTTTTGGCAGAAGCAACATCAAAGGCATCCGTCGCAATTACTATCGGGGGAACATTTGGTGTGACAAAGGTTGAAATAGTTATCTTCGCTCACGACTCACCTTAAATTTTTGGCTCCTCGACTCACACATCCCTGCTTCCACAGTGACAGCATACCTTAAAAATCATATAAACCATAATAATTTATTTTTTTTATATATTATTATAATTAGCAAAAACCTTGTCGACGTTGTTGCCGTTTTTTGTTGTTGTGGTCTTCATCTTTATCACCTCTCGGTATATTAGGCTTTTTCATGAATTTTGTCTGCTTATGTTCAAGAGAAATACAAAGAAAAAATAAGAAAGATATAACCTAAACAAAAAAAACTACCAACATAGTTTTAAATAGGAAAGGAAACTTAACTACGTTTATGCTTTTTGTTGTCACCTCGTTTGCAATCTTTTTTAAAATGTTGGGTCGCTTAGTTAGTTTGTACTTGCCAAATAAAATACTAAAACCACATGCATTCATATAAGATATCATTAGAGTTATGTTTCTGTCTAACTATGAAAACATTTGTATATATATGTTTCGAATTTCGATAATTGAAACCGAACCTTTCTAACTCATGGTGTTGGATATTATAATATGGTTGGACCTCGATAGCAACCATTTACCATTTACCAAGTTACCTGCACACACACAATAACATATTATTAAAGATAACCCGGACAATGTAAAAGCATGATTATGTGCTAATGGTTGAATGTCATAACATACAATAAAAAAAAAAACTGATCTTACTCACCATTTTTTCACATTCGCATATAAGATCAACATCTGTAAATTGCTAATATGATATAAGTGGAGTAGGAAGTAAATTGCGAATGTGAGCCGGTGATGGAAGAGTCAGGAATAGGAGGGTATATATAGATTTTTAAATAAGGAGTAGGTTTTCTAATTTTTTCAATAATTTGCACACGCATTTAATCCAGTTTATCAAATTTGGAACTGCTACCAAGTTAAGCGGGATTATGAAAATATATTTGATAGGTAATTAATGAATTGATTGGATGCAAAGCTATACTACAACAGATTTCTCGAAATTTTAGAAGCATATGAAATCGAATATATATACCATTATAATTTGAGTAAATAGTCAACGTATATATATTGTTAGTTAAAGAATATCTTACGTATATGGAATGAAATCACTCATACGAATCAATCATGAAAATAGGATACGAATTTAATTTGAATAACAAATAAAAGAAAAATCTTATTTACTTTAAAACGTTAAAATATAGAAATTAAAAATAGGATAGTAGGGAAATATTAGTAACAACTTACTAAAAAAATGCCTGAATCTGTTATGCGTGAAATTTCAGGAAGATATCTAAATATGAATGATAAAACAACTAATCACGGAATCAGTTATATTCGGGATTTTGAAATTATATACATTCCTATATTTTTGTAAGAAACTCAGATATCAAGATCAAATTTAAAGGTAATATTATGGGAATATGGTAATTTAAATAATTTAAATTATATTTGGAAACAAACATGAAAACTATAATATTCATGTTTTGGAAGCATATATGGCAAGTGCTATATTTGATCTGTGTAATCCGCTTATTTGTGGAAATAAGATTTCCTCACTAATTCCCAAAAAAATCGTAGTGGGATAACTATTGGAAACAACAAAAATTGTAGCTAAGGTGCATCGAAATTGGCACCTTCCGGAATATTTGAGCTTCATTGGACCAATATGCTATTAGAATTTTCTCAACAAAATACACAATGTATTGCTTTTATTTATTATTTAGACGTAAAAAAAGCCATTTTAAAAGATCTGACCCGGGATCCGCGTGTTTATCCGTTTAGGATATGAACAAAATTTCGTTTTTACCCTTAATGAAGATATATTATTTGGTTATAACTTCAATGGCATACCTTTGTAATTTCTTACAAAACAAAGGTTTAGTCCATAAACTGTGTTTCAAAATAATAGTAGGGATGGTAGGTGCTAATGTTAAGGGATATAAATTTTATAATGATTCTTTAGATTATCATTAATAGAAGATATTCTAAGATTGAATTTCCTTAATCGTAACAATATAATAAAGGAATTATTAAAGTTTGACGTGCTAATTAGATGGGTAGATTTGTTTAGATATTGTTTGCTTCCGATTTTGATATATTATCTGTTTGGCTACAAAATTTCTTATTAATTGTATCTGTTTGGCTCCTTATTTATATTTATCCCTATTCAGTTTTCAGTGGTATTTTATTGTAATAATCTCTTAATCTATGTCTACTTATTAAAAATGCTTCCCTTTTAATAGTATAGATGCACATATACGTAAAAAAACAAAATAGGCTCACCAATGTTCAACAGTCCAAAATTAACAAGAAGCGAAAATAAGTTTCAGAAACAGTAGTCAACAACAATAAGTGAAAGTGAAACGTGAAAAAAGAAAAAAAGAAGTGAAAGTGAGAGATTTAAGTAAGGTTGGTTATAGTAAGAATTGATTTGAGGATAAGGTTTGCTTCAGTCCTTTTTGCGATGACAATATATCAAATTCACATGATTAATAGCAGCGTGACATATTATTTCCGTCTTCCGACTGTAGTTAAGACTATTTTCGACCGAATTGAGAGAAAAGGGTAAAAAACGAAAATTATGATTGATGAATAATATCATATATTGTTGTAGAAAAGAGAAAAAAAAAAGGTCTTAAAAGTGAAAATAATGTCATATATATAGTGTGCAAAAGCATGGCTTCTTAGGAAAAATTGGTTCTTTTAAAGAAAAAAAAACTTTTGAGGAAAACAAGGTTAGTAGGCTAGAGGAATCTAGCTGTGAGCTCGAGCCTCGCAATACGTAACACACGCCTCGTCATTTTTTAATACATTCGTATGTTTTGAATTTTATAATCCCATGAAACTATATAATATCGATTTGTGGTGTTATATGATAAATCAAAGGAACTATATAATCTTACGATTAAAGTATATTCTTTCCGTTTCAAAATATAGGATGTTTTAACTAAAACATGTAGATTAAGAAGTATTTACTTTTAACAAATTCAACCAATCAAAAACAATACTGCATAATATAAAATACTAAAGTAATCTTAAAGTTGTATAGAAACTTGAAAACATCTTATATTATGAAACAATAAACTTCTCTAAAACATCTTATATTTTGAAACGAATGAAGTATCAGAAAAAGAAAAATAGAAGAAGGAGAGGGGGTAGTCAACGGTCAAAGTGACAGAGGAAACGTAATGCCCTAAAGTGGAGAAAAATTGTCAGTTTCGATTGTTTTACGTTTCAGTCAGTACTGATTCTTGTTTTTACATTTGCTTTGCCAATCTCTCTACAACACAACACAACTACTTCTTCGGTTCTTCTTTAAAACTAACCAAGAAAATATCACTGTTCTGAACCAAATAGGCAAATACTGTAGTATGGGGTTCTGATTTTTTTTTTTTTTAATTATTATTATTAGGTTAACAGTGAAAAAAGAAATGATTCTCAGAGTTCATTATGATGAGTATTCATAATAAATACACTTTTTTACTAGTGATCTCTATTTATAGACTCTTCAGATATCAGTGAATTTTTAGTAGTATCTTTATGAATTTTTCTTTTTGGCATGTAGTTCAATTTTTGTTCTCTTTTATTCCAAACTCTATATCTCAAAAAGAATCAAAATGATTACCATGGTAATGATTAGACTCGTTTTCTCTTCTTTTTTCTATAACTCAAATTAAACTTTGTTAAAATACTCTAATTTCATCATATATCACAATTACTTTGCGTCTCTCTTCTGTGTTCTCTTTTTTTTTTTCTCTATTTCAATGAATAAATATATTTTTTTTTTTTTGGGTCAAAATTTCAATGAATAAATATAGAAGTCATTTTCCAAACTTAATTTGGATAGAAACAAGAAAAATTGTTGTATTCATGGAGGATAAACACCATAAGAGAACAAAAAGTACTCAAAAACCAAAAAATAAACTGTTGATGTAATTAGGTGACGTGTCAAAATCAGAACGGTGATATGATGATGAAGCTAACAAATGTGGACCGGCGTGCACAGTCCCACCCTATTAGAGAAGTCGTATATAAATTACAAATTTTATATTCGTCTTTTGTCCCAATCATTATCTAAAAAATTCCCAAAACCCCCAATTAGAGAAAAAAAAAGAAGAAGCTAGGAGTTAGGAACAAAGTTAAAACAAAACAAAATCCCATTTGTCTCTCTTCTTCTTCTTCTTCTTCTTCTTGTATCTGTAAATATATAGTGAGATAGAGAAAAAAAGATTTGGGCATTGGTAATGGATTACGAGAGGATAGAGAAGGTACAGTTTCATTTTTTAAATCTTTTTTTTTTCTTCTTTTTCTGTATCAATTCAAGTACAACATTTCTCTGGTTTTTGAATCTTGTTTGTACTTCTCTTGTTTGTTTTTGTCCTCTTTATTACAACTCTCTGCTTAAGATTTTTAGGTTCCATTTTATGTTACAGTGAGTTTCACTTCTACCTTTAACTTTTCTACTATTCAATTTCAGACATTTTTGTCCTTTTTAGTTTTGTTCTATCAGAAAAAGAAAAAAATGTTGATAAGTCTGTCTTTTTTGAACTATTGAATTTTTCATATTAACTAACAAAAAAAGAAATCAAGAAAAATTTAATAATTTTTTTAAATGTTTATATATATATATATATATGTATAAATTGCAGAAGAGCATAATCTCGCCAACGAAGCTGCGGATGAAGTTAATGGGTCCTCACAATAACAAGAAGAAAGAAGGATCCAAGTCTAACAGTAACTCTTCAAGAACTTCTCCTTCTCGTCTTCAGATTTCAGACGATACCGAGTTCTCCAAGAACAGCTTGTTAGCTTCTCAATCTTATTCTGACGACGACGACCATAATGGTTTTTTCCTCTCTCTCTCTCTCTCTCTCTCTCTCTCTCTCTCTCTCTCTCTCTCTCTCTCTCTCTCTCTCTCTCTCTCTCTCTCTCTCTCTCTCTCTCTCCTCTTCCGTATCACACAGTTTGATAATGTAATCAGCTTAAGTCTCTGGTCTTTGCTCTATTCCTTGGCTAAAGTTTGTGTTTTTTTCACCTGTTCTTTTCGTCTCTCTGCTATACGTTACAATTGAAGTCTTTAGCTCGATTTAGTTCCGGAACTTGGGCTAAAGTTTTTGTCTTTGCTTTGTTCTGTTTTGGTCCTCAACACTTGGCTAAAGCTTGTGTCTTTGTTCTGTTTTGGTCCTCAACACTTTGCTTAAGCTTGTGTCTTTGCTCTGTTCTTGAATAATGTTTGTTTCTTTTACCTCTTCTTTGTTTCGTCTCTCTGTTCTATATTACAATTTGAAGTCTTTTTCATCGATTCAACTCCTGAATTTGGCTAAAGTGTGTTTCTTTGCTCTGTTTTTCTTGTGTGTGACGTCTAGTAGCTGTTACAACTACGGATGTCGAAGTAGCTAAACTTCCAAATGAGCCAGTTTTGGATCTGACCGAGTGCGATAATCAAGCCACGAGACATCGTTCTGATGGTGTTGTGAAGGAAAACGATCAATCGAGACCGCAGCAGCAATATAGAAAAGGGGACTTGAGTACGGCTTCTCACATGATGAGACCTCAAGAAGATGAGAACCTTGATTACGACAGTAACGCTAGCTCTTCAAGCTTCGAGTTTCACCGAGCTCGTGGCGAGCGTTCGAATCAGAATCATGGCTCAAGAGCTTACCCTTCGAGACAAATGCCATCCAAATGGAATGATGCTGAGAAGTGGATAATGAGCAGACAGAACATGGTGATGAGGAAGAACGGTCAAGGGAACCGGGTGCCCGTGAGAGTTGTGCCTGATAATGCAGGTTACGAGCATAACAAAACTAGGATGGATTCGTGCCACTATGGAGGAAACTCGTTGATCGATCAATCTACACAAAGCAATGATCTTGTGGATACAACAAAGGTTCCATCACATGATAACACAACAGGTAAAACAAAGGTGACTAGTTTTTTTTGGGCGAAATTGTTTGATTCTTTAAGCTGACCACGGAGCCTGACAAGATAAGTATTTTAATGTGTGTAGGTGGTCCTGCGATTCGTTCTGTATGTATGAGAGATATGGGAACTGATATGACGCCGATACCGAGTCAAGAACCTTCAAGATCTGTCACACCAGTTGATGCAACAACCCCTCTTCGAAGCCCGACCTCATCTGTCCCTTCTACCCCTAGAGGTGGCCAACAACAGGACTCTTCTTTGTCGCAGAACCAGTCGAAAAACACAAGAAGAGAACTATCTGAGGAGGAAGAGAAAGCGAAGACGAGGAGAGAGATTGTAGCTCTTGGAGTTCAGCTAGGGAAGATGAACATTGCGGCTTGGGCAAGTAAAGAAGAAGAGGAGAACAATAAAAAAAATGAAGTGGCAGAGGAGGCACAGAAGATTGAGTTTGAAAAACGAGCTACTGCATGGGAAGAAGCAGAGAAATCAAAACATAATGCAAGGTCCGTGTTGCTCCTAAGACCTAAACCAATATTTCTTGCTTGGCAGGTAAAGAGCAAAAGACTTAATGTGTTGTTTCTTTTTGAAACTCAAAATGTTTAGGTATAAGCGTGAGGAAATCAGAATCCAAGCTTGGGAAAGTCAAGAGAAAGCCAAACTCGAAGCAGAAATGCGACGTATTGAGGTATGTGAGGCGTTTTTCTGATCAAAATTAACTTTTGATTGGTCTCTCACACCAAATTCGTTGCTAAAGATTATCTAAACTTCTGTTGGTAGGCTAAAGTTGAGCAGATGAAAGCTGAAGCTGAAGCGAAGATAGTGAAGAAAATAGCCTTGGCTAAGCAAAGGTCAGAAGAGAAACGGGCTTTGGCGGAAGCTAGGAAAGTCCGTGATGCTGAAAAGGCAGTAGCTGAAGCCCAATATATCCGGGAAACTGGTCGAATACCGGCTTCCGGTTACAAGTTATGCTGTGGTTGGTTCTCATGAGGGTGAGGCACTAGATTGAGTTTTTGGTCTTTGGGTAAATCAAGATTGGACTCTAGATCCCCTTTGTGTAATATATAAATGGAATGGAATGCATTTTTATGTTGCATAGATTCAAAAGAGAATGCCAAAGATTGTGCCTTAGGTTAGGGCTTCCTCTTGCCTTCAGAAGCAAGTTAACCAGAACTGACAAAAAAAATCCAAGAATTGAAAGCCAAATCACTAGAGGTAAATTGTGGCGTTATGTTTACATGTTCATACATCTGTTTTGCTTGTTGATAGACATTGGCCTATAAACACTAAAACAAATTTTAAACGGTTCACTTGCAAACCGGACAGCAATTGTAGTTGTAGAGGCCCTCTTTGGTTACACTGATATATTCGGGCTTTGACCTATGGACTCAATGTTTAAGATGAGTACAACTGTTGACCCAAAACTCACCTAGTTTTGACATGTATTCTTTTTGTATGATTCCAAATCTAAAAATCTTCTCTTCAAGTATAGAAGCAGGAATGACGGATTCACAATTTATGAATTAACAATAGAAAACAGAAATAACATTTTATTTGTGCATCGTTGTTATATCATCATTCGAGTTCAAATCTCACATAATGTATATTGTTTACAAACATATTATATACATTATGTGAGATTTGAACTGTTTACTTTGCAAACAATATACATTATGTGAGATTTGAACTAGAAATGATGATATAACAAAATGAGCCTTTTGCCTCATATTCCAAAGACACTATTGATTTTAAAATCTCTAATCAAAGAAAATAGTCTTATTGATACCTTAGAAATTCAAGTTGTTGTTTCTTCGACCTTCGTAACTTTGTTCGCTTAAGTCTTCTTCTGCCACGACCCATTTTTATGATTCTTCCTCTCCAACTAAAAGTTGTAACAGATGTTTGGTCAGAAGACTAGTTGAAATGTTGAAGTCTTTTAAAAGTATACAATACAGTATATGGAAGATTGAACGTTAAACTATGTCACAACAAGTGAGGTTTGATAACTTGGTTATCATATACATAGAAATGAATTTGGTTAGAAAACTCGAATATAAAATTTTGGAAACATTATCTGGTTATCTCAGCTATTTTAGACTTTTATCTATCATTTTTTCTCAAATTTAATATTTTGTATGATGACTGAAACTAAATCATAATCATCGTTAAAATATATTTATACAATATACTCATTTTGTTTTAACTCGCTTGAAACCTCTAGAAACATGTGTAAGTAGTATAGCTAGGATCACTACGTACTAGCTAAGTAAGTAGCTATGCTATTTTTTTTACAGTTTGCAGTAGTTCAGTTAGAAATTCTGGCATACTTAAGCTTGGATCGTACTTCGCTAACAATGCATGGTTGTCCGGTTGTTCCATTGCATTGTAACCACCCTTACAAAATAGAATTAATGTGATAAAGGGATCACTTGACTCAGTGAAACGGTAACAGACTAGCTAGTTAGTACAACGAAAGGATGGTCCAAAGAATTTTTTTTTCTTTGGTCTTACAACTCAAATAAAGTGCCTTTATTTACTTTGTTCAAAAAGTGCTTCAACAATCAATAATTATCACATTTGACGTTTTCTGTTCGTCGTTTTTAAAAGAGATAAATGAGAAAGAAGTCGCACAATAACAAAATTACATATCCACTCAAAACCCTTATGCCTTATCGCTAAAAGCTTATTTTGGTTATATTCATTTTTAATTTCCATACATCTATCTATAGATAGAAAGTAAAGGATTATATTTTCATTCCACTACGAGTTTAACAGTGCAAATATCATTTTATTATTTCTATTTGGTAACGAGACTAAATTAGAAATAGTACTACTAGATAAAGCTGTTAATTAAGGTCTACAATAGCAAACTTCAAAATAAATTATGCACTCCATCAACAAAATAACTAAAGCATGGAATGTTTTCTTTGTAAGTCAGATTGCGGTTCTAAGATCCTACTCTTCAACAGATTAATATGTTCATCACAAAAATAATATATATATATATATATATATATATCAGAAATAATATAGTGATGCACTGATGCATGCATGCTTTTAAAGTAATGAATTCAAAGAATGTTACACGTTCACTTTCAGCCTTTGAATATCAAATAAAACAAACCAGAATTTTTTTAATTATGCAATAATATTAAAGTCATGAAAATTCCTATAAGATTGAAATTATATAGTTATGACATATAATCTAGAAAAGACATATGATTCTTTGTGTAGATATATATAGACAAAAATTATATTCTTAGATCTTCATTTGAATCTATTCTTAACCACGTAATGAATGGCTATAACATCCTATGAATGACTAAAATGAATAATTGATTTTGTAAGAAGAAGAAATAACTTTTAAAAGGAGGGAAAAAGGTAAATAAAGAAAACGAAAAGAAAAAAAAGGTGAGAACTTTCAGAATGATGGGTCACCATGCACTATTTAATTAGGGTTCATGAAAGTGCCCTAACTTGTGTCATCTATAAATGTCCCTACCACATGCACCCAACATTATTTTCAACCATTCCCAATTTCTTACTTAGAATATAGAGTCCCACCACTATAAAGATTTATGTGAATCACATTCATACACCACACATCAAAACCAAATGCTTACAAATATCTCTTTATCAGATTTGTTATTTCTTTGACTCAATAAAATGTATAAAACATGGTCTTTCATTCATTGGCTACTCTAATATTATATCGTAATGACAATCAAAAAAGAACTATCAAATACCAAACTAAATCATACATAATTCTAAACTATTTGAAGATGCCCAATTCATAGCTAACCTTATCCCAATCTGATAAAAGCCAACCAAATTCACAAGAAGTTCAATCATTGAAACGACTTCGATTTGTGAGTTTATAGGAGTATACATACATTTTTTTTTTTTTGAATTCACGTTTACATTTCCATGTTACATATAATAATCTTATTATGCATCATCATAACATAAGACGTGAACAAAAAACCTTACTCGTAACTCATTCTAAACTTCTTTTATTGAACCGTCCTCGTTTTTTTTTTTTTTTCTCTGAGGCTACTATAAACGCTAGGACATATACTCCCTCCGTTTCATAATATAAAATGTTTAGAAGATTATTTTTGTTTCATAATATAGGATGTTTCCAACTTTTTATGCAACTTTTAGATTAATTTTATATTTTCTATTATGCAGTAGTATGATTGGTTAAACTTTTTAAAAGTAACTTTTTCTTAATATGTATGTTTATATTTTGAAACGGAGGGAGTATTAATTTACCTACCAATAAAAGTGTCCTACGAACTACGGATCGATACGTGTCTAGCGAAAAAAGGTAGTGCTGACGCAGAATGAGATCTAATTTTACGGTAAAGCCCGAAATTGCGGGTCGGAATATTTCGGTGTTTCACACAACAAAACCACAAAACGCTTTCACTTCTGATAAAGGAATTGGGACCCAAATCACTTTCTATGTGGACCATTAAGGTCAGACAAAGTCTTAATATAACTCCAAAATAAAACTTCACTATCATATTGATTGAAGAAGTGAGTAAAGAAAATGACATACAGAGTTGAGTAAAAATATTCATATGATTAAGAAAAAAAAAGACCAAAAGATCTTATAATTACAGTATTACGACAGAGGGATTATATAGTTTTTTTTTTTTTGTTTCCACAAAGGCAAAGGCACAACTCCCTTGTTTTTTTTTATAAGTTATAAAGAGAGATATTGCTAGTAATTAAACTAAAAGAGGATCTCACTACTAATTTATAAGATTGAAACTTAACTTGAATGGGGTTTTCTTTCTACTTCTAGTAGTTGAATGTACCCCCAACTGATGCGATACCGTTACCGAGATTCCTCGGGTCTGACCTGTTCCCAAAGTCATCACAGTTCCCGTTGCTCGGGAGCTTATCGACATTGTTGGAAGATGGCGCGGAATTGAGAAGCTCAAGGCCTCTTTTACCCATTTGCTGCACTTCTTGTGGTGACAATATCTTAATGCACCACACGCTGCTCACAAACTCCCTGTTGATAATGATAAATGCAGGTTAGTAAACATGGAAAATGGACAAAACAAAACCAAAAAGCTGAGCTGCGTGATTATTAGTAGTGTAAACTCACGGCCAAGGGTCATCGCCGAGGAGAAGAACGTCGTTCTCTCGGTCAACAAATACAAGCTGCCAGCCTGATCTCACAGGGTCTTCTAATTGGCCTTCTAGGCCAAACATGCGAGCAAGCTCGCTCCGCAGCTCGTGGTAGCTGCTAAACTTCGATATATCTAACGATCGCCCAAAAGACCCTGACTTGTACACCTGCAAACAAAAAAGTATCACTATGAGTACAAAAAAAGAAAACACTTTGGGTAGGAAAAGAATATAACTAAATTTTTACCTTCACAAAGGTATTAGATTGTGGGTTCTCGGAACCAATGTTTTCTGACGACTGTAGAAAACCTGATTCATCTATGCAACTGGATGGTGTGGTCATTGCAAGATTACCCGAGAAATCGTTGTTGAAGTTAGATGATGTGAAGGGTAAAGTCGTGGAGTCGCCACCTTCAATGCCAATGCTTCTAAGGTTTGACATTCCATTCGGCATCAAAAGAGAAGATGAGTCTATGTTGACTCCGAAGAGAAGATGGCTATGCGGGTCTGAGGCACTTCCTTCTTGCTCGATTGAACACTCTCTACCACCCGGAAATGGAGGCAACGAGACAGCGTTAGGAGGAACGTTGCTTGTGTGGGACTGTCCCAGTTGCTCCATTACGGACTGAGTGTTGTTACCAGCTCCAGAGTGCTGGAACGATGAATCAACTGCAGGACGCTTTGATGGCCAACCGGATGAAGTCATTGCAGAGTTAGTCCTAGTGAGGTTGAGCAGTTGAGATGACTCATCTTGAGAGAAGTTACTGAGAAGACTGTGAAGCGGAGAAATAGGATTGTTTCCTCCATTGGTGTCGGAGAAGCTTTGCTGGTGACACAGAGAAGCCATGGACTGGAGTGGTGACGTGTTGGACTGAGAAGCAGAACCAAACTGAGACATAGTGGAAACAACAGCAGGACTGGATGCTGACGGGTTATGATTATCCACTACTTGCTGCTGCTGAGAAAGAAGATTGTTTGACTGTGACTGAGCCTGCGACTGCGGCTGGTGGGTTTCAGGAACGCCGAGATACGCCTGTTGCTGCTGCTGCTGCTGCTGATGCTGAGAGAGCTGTTGCTGCTGCTGCTGCTGCTGAGAGAGCTGTTGCTGCTGCTGCTGAGAGAGTTGTTGTTGCTGCTGCTGAGAGAGTTGCTGCTGCAGCATCTGCGGCTGCACTAAAGACGGAGATTGCATTGAGAATCCCGAAGAATTTTGGAACTGAAGAAGTGAAGCAGCAGCTTTTGCGGGATCAATGCCTCTCATGTCTTGAAGTGCAGCTGCAGCCATTGCTTGGTAAACATCGTTTTGCATACCAAGAAAGCCTGAAGTATCAAGCCTCGGCTGCATCCACGGGTTTACTCCCATACCTTGAAAGTTTAAAGATTGGAGACCACGATCCCACATAAGCGGCGAACTCATACTCATACCCATGTCATCTTCTTTAAGGCCTAAAAGAAAAGGAAAGGCAACCAAGATTAGAGGATATAAAAGACTAGAAATGGAAATTCTTGAGAGAGAGAGAGAGAGAGAGATGAAACAACAAGTTTTTGAATTTTACAATACCATGGAAAGATGGGAGACCAGGAGGCCAAGGACGTTTAAGCCTGAGAGGGAAAGGAGATGGATACATCGGAAATGTCGTTAAAGGTTCAATTTCCCACAAGGAAACCCTCGGTTGTCTCTCCCCTGCAGTAGACTCGTCCCACCCAACCTACATTTTGATCAGATTGTGAATGTTACATATGAGAAAGTAAAAATTAATGAATAATCTTCATTAAAGGTTTGGTTTTGGAGCTAAAACCTTAACGGACCGCCAATGAGAATTAGCCCAACGAGTAGGATCAAGATCACAAATGCCAGTTATTGTACCCATGTACCTGACATCAAACAAAGATTATTGAGAACATTCCAGGTGCAAAAAGCAGAGTTAAAATATAGGAAATCCTGATTATTCACCTACCGACGAACACTTGATTCTTCGGTTTCAAACAGCATCCTAAACCGCATGCCAACAGAGACGCGAGTGTGATAAACCGCTTTCACATACTTAGCCAGGGGTATAACGAACTCTGAAGGACTCGCCCTGAAGAAAAGCGGATTCCTTTAAACGCGAAATGCAGATCAACACGTAAGCACATTCTTGTGCATTCTTATGCATAAGCAGCGCATTCTTATGGATCTAAAACTGTACCTTGGGTTATAGAAGATAGTGAATCGGCTGTTTGTGGCGGCAGCATGAGCTGCTGCAGCAAGAAGACCTAAATGCATACTGTCACTTGACAAAACAGATGAAGGCATGACAGTTTGTGGTCGGTTGGCTCGCCTTATACCAAGAAGCAATTGATTCTTATCGTTCCTAGTATTATTAAATACTTGAGTTAGTTCCAAGATTCACAGGTCTCAATTAAAAAGGCAAAACAAAAGTTAAAGAAACGTTTCTAACCAGATGAAAAGCACAGAGTCACCAGCAACAAGCCTTTTAGCACTCACAAATACGCTCCAACCCGTAGTAAGGAGATGTCTCTTTGGTTGGCCTGAAAGGCGGAAACATATGCAGAGTAGATATAAACCTCTTTGTTCCTCAATCATCATCAATAAAGAAGAGCTTGGATTTTATGATAAAAGCTAACCTCGGAAGATATGCCTGAACTTCCATTCGTTATCATGCAGATCCCTCGCCATCAACTCTTGAGCTGGAGGCTGTTGTGAGTAATCCTGAAGAACACATAACATTTTCTGGTTAAAAGAGGCAATACCAGCTAAGCTTTAAAGTTATATGAACTAGAAGATGTATTTACCAAGGGAGGGAAAACTTTCTCAGCAGCTCGGCGAGGTACAGAGAAACCACCATGAGTGCTTGTATCACTAGCAGTCAGAGTTTTACAGAAATAGTTTGTAGGCTGTCTACTTGGGACACCTAATTCCGCCGGAAGGTAAGGATCTTTTTGCTCTTGCTGTATTCAATCAAGAAAAAACCAAAGCAAAAAAAATTTCAGGACACCGACAAATTCGGCGTAAATGAAGTATAGATTAGAGGGAAAGTCTCATACCGCATTCAAAGGTTGTAAAGTCATCTGTGCATAGACTTCATCAGTCTCCACATCAGCCTGAAAATGTAAGGAAACATGTTATTAATTAACACATAAAACAGAAGAAACGACTCTTGAGAAATTCTTTTCAAAAAAAACAAGCTCCTCACATGCATTGTGACATTGTGAAGCTGACAGATAAGCTGCGGATGCAAGCTTGGATAGTTTGGTATATGAGCATCCACTTCTTTGTTGGTCGAAGCAGCGACCTGAAAAAATGTTCACAGAAGCTTAAGTAATCTGTAACCAAAAAAGGAAAGATTAGAATCCCAAAGCAATAAAGGAAAGAGACAAAAACCTGTTCACTGTGACCTTGAGGGAAATACACAACTCTGCTTCCAACAGGAGGTAACGAGACAAGAGGACCAGCACAAGCATGCCAGAGCTCAGAATTAAGAACTCTCTTCTCTCCTGTAACTTTGAATCCAAAACAAAACAGACAAGTTAGTTAAGTATATCAATGAACCAGGGAGAGAGAGAGAGAGAGAGAGAGAGAGAGAAAGGGAAAATTATGAGAGAAGTACCTTCATGAGGTTGAGGATTAAACCCAGCTGAAGACAATCTCATTTTGTGATAACTTATAGAAGCAAACAGCAATAACAAAGAAATTAAAAAAAAAAAAGAGAAGTAGTTGTCTTCAAAGATCCAAGATTTCTGAAGATGCCCAAATGTAATTATGAGGAAGAGACACAAAAAGCATAACTTTTTTTAACTGTTTCCCTCCACCTCCCACCCCATTCACCAACCAAATCTTTTTCACAATCTAAAAAAAAAAAAAAACCCTAAATTAAAAAAATAACTGTTTTCTTCTAATCTCCTTCACAGAAGTGGAACTGGAATCAACCAAATAAGGTCGCAATCTTGGTCTCGCCGACTTCAAAACCGCTTCTTCGAATCTTCAACTCCTTCATACTTGTATATTACTCACCCAGTAGTAACAATCCCACTCATAACTCCCATTAAAAAAAAAGCTCAAAACTTTAATTGTCCTTTGGTTTTCTCCAGAAAAACCCACCACCGCTAAAAAGCTCAGAAGCCAAGAAAAGGAGGAAAAAAGAGAGAGAGAAACACAGATCTCGAGCTAAATAAAAAACGACAAGAGGTGGTGTCGTTTCAGATTAAGAACAGAGAGATCTTCTAATCTGAAGCTTGGTTTAACTGAGATCCCAGGAGGAGTATATGATTAATGGGGGCTTACGATCAGGAAATGAGAAGTAAGAAAGATATGGGGGCATGCACTTGCTCAACTGTTGCAGAACATGGGTACACTCAGAATAATCAAACCCCAAAAAAAAGTATAGACAAAGATAGAAAGAAAGAGACGGTTTTTATTTTATTTTATTTTGGATTTGCAAAAGATAAAAACTGAGTAGTATGATTCCGCTAGGGAAGTACGGCGGCGACGTGGCGGTGCTATTATTTCTTATTTGTTTATTCTCTCTTCTGCTAAAGTTTTTACAAACTTCTCTCTTTTCTCTCTTATTTGAATCAGAAGAAAGAAGAACGACAATGGCAGTTTTTGACCCGAACCCGAACGGAGCGGGTCTTTGATTTTCTGATTAAAACATTTTTAAAGCAACTTGTTGTGTTTCCGAAAGGACATTTAAATTTACTCATTTACCCTTTTAGTTTCGTTTTTATTACAGTTGGGGACTCGTGCCGTGCCTTCTTTTTTTTTTTTTTTTCTAAATTGATTTTAAAAAATAATTGTGCTTCTCCCGAAATTTTAAGAACTTCGTTGCGTCGTCCATGAAAATCAATTTTAAATGAAGAAGTACTATATAATGGTTTTAATAATATCCTTGTTTTAAAAATCTCCGAGCCCCGCAAAATCGCTAGGTCGACTCTCTCTGCCTCGATTAATGACTAATCTCCATCTAGCATCGATTATCTGATTATGTATGTCTAGTCCGATTATTTTCTGCTTAATTTTGTGTATATCAATTTTTTTTAGAACCAAAAAAAATCAAACATAAATATTTTTGTTATTTTGTCATTTAAATTAAGAGATTATGATGTTTTACAATAACTAATGTATAACTTTTAATAAAAATCATAAAATTTTCTTTTAAAATAATGTTTTTATGTGTTTACCATAATTTTAAAGACAATAATATAGTTTATATTTTATTTGATATTTTATTTTTAATATAAACAGAATTATACATATATTTAGTACAATATATTTTATTTTATTGTTAATTTAATAAAATAACCCTAAAACTAGTTTCCGATTAATCTCGTTTAATTTCCGATTTTTTCACTAGGCGCTAGACCCACCTCGACCGCCCGACTAGTGCCTAACGATTTCTAAAACAGGAAATAATACTGATACATTATAGTGCCCGTCATATACTACTATTATACAACATGGTCGTTTTTGTTTCAATTTTTTTTTTTTGTATATCACAGTTTTTTTTGTTAAGGATCTTTTGTATATCTAAGTTTTATATTAAAAAGTTGTTTGTAGGAATTTTTTTCCTGCTAATCGATAACTAATCATAACCTGGGCTCTAACTGTTCTAATACTCATCAATTAACAAAACGATAAGAGAAAGCGGTTGAAAATCTTTGTTAGAAAAAGAGTTTAAAAAAATGGTTAAAGCATAGTTTTAGTGGTTGTAAACACCAAATTCAATCACTTAGAAAAACCAACGTTTGGTGATATATACTGATGTAGAAAAGTTACCAAATTTTTATTTTGACATTATATTTTTGTTTTTGGCATTTGATTTTTTTTTCTCAACAAAAGAAAAAATAGTTCATATAATACTTTCATAAACTATTTTATAAAAAAAATTCTATGGCATTGAATTTATTTAATTGAATTTTCTAAAAACTTATGATAGTTTACTATCATAATCTATTATTGTTATGATAAAACTAATTCTTTAGTATTTTAACAATTTTCATTTATTATGTTCATATTTCATATTATGAATTAAATAATAATCTATTATTTCATATTTTTCATTTTCCAACTAAACTAATTTATTTTTTTACTAATTATTATAATTTACACTATTTAACCATTACAATATTACCAATCATACTAAATATTCAACCGCTCTCTTTAATTGTACTGTTTTCTCTTTCCAGTATTTTTAACCGTTTTTTCTACAACAGTTAATAATTGTTGTCACTAATCAAACCCTTTATGTGATGTATATAGTTCGACCTATTTGTTGTAAATAGTTTGTGACTTCTTTCGTCATAACCTTATGTGATGTACATAGTTAGATGTGAATATGTGATCAATGGATCATTATTTTGTAATAGAAATTAAATTAAATATTTTTAATATTAATGTAAATGGCAATTTAAAAAAGCAAAGTAATGTTAACAATATGATTTTTGGTGATCCTACTTATTAAAGTTGAATGTTCAACGCTGAAGTATTTATACATGTAGACAGTTTATTGTAAAGTTGTTCGTAAGTCATTTGTCGTGTGTATTTAGTATTTACTATAGAAATTAAAAATTTCTTATTATAAATGAAATAAATCATTGTTTGTAATAATAATAATAATAATAAACAAATTACACAGTAATTGAGTAAGTGTTCTAACTAATTTTGAAAAAAAATTAAGAAGTGATGGACTTCACTTTATCACAAAACAAAAAATATTGTAATATAAATATTCAGGTAAAAATGTGTAACTGTATTATTATAGAGCATAATATTTTTTTGTAGCATAATATTTAGATAAAATAAAAGTGATTTTAGTGCAAGGGAGTCTGTAGTTATTAATTTAGTATATAAGTGATTTTACCTTTTTAAATTGTAATTATGAGAAAAATTGGAAGTGTGAGTAACAAATAAAATATATTTTTTTGTAGCAATAAGTCAAGATAGACAGTGAAATCACCTGATAAAAATGACAGGACGTGCTTTTAGGGTTTCCTGATTCTTCTATACATTTTTCTTTTATTTTATGTATATAATACTTTCGAAATTGCATGTCGGAGAGGGCACTTTTGGCACTATATGTATATAATACACATTTTTCCTCATTCGGAAATTTACGAATCTGATGTCATATTTTTTTAATATACGTATATTTCTTTCAAATCAATTTAGAGCTATTTTCTTCTTTTTAAAAAATGAAAATCATATTTTCGAGCTTTCTAGGTGTTTTCCACATTGTTTTGGATGACTAATTTGATTCCAAACGGTGGACATTACATTAGTGATCATTTAGCTAAGCAATGACAATACTGTCCCTATGAAGGCACGTGCAGTTTCTTGACGTAGCAAGGGTAACGTTGGAAACAATATAATATACAAAATAGACCAGTACCGTCGTCATATCTTTTTGGGATATTTTATCTATTTGTATTAATTATGGTTGCATTATTGAAAATTTCTCAATAACATGGGATTCAGTTGCTAGAAAATTCGGCTAATGTGGTTGTATATGTTATATGTACATAAACATCAGCATCAAAGAGTATCCAACTAGCATTTGTTTATGCAACCAATTCTTAAGCGAAAAAACCTTAAAATTTTGCGACAAACTAGAAACATAGCTAGAAGCCTAGTACTTTTTAATTATATAAAGATGACATGTAAGTTATGCAAAAATAACAGTTATTTGTTATTATATACACTAATTTAGATCTAGTGATTTTAAATAGAAAAAATGGAGATATAGAAACATGGGTGAATTTAGTGAATTACAATGGAAGATTGCCAAATTATATAATAGAAAATATGATAAATAAAGTGTAATAAATCTTCTTTTTTTTTTGTCTTTTTCGCATTTGGAGACATTTTTCATTTCCATTTTTCTGCTTCATATTTTTCTTTCTCTCCTTTTTTTCATAAACTACTTTTGTGTATAATAAATGAACAAGCTAAATGAACAAGCTAAATTTTGGGTAATATTTTAAGTTATGATCATGTTAAACTATTCCTTTTGTTATACGGGTTTCGACAACATCATAGGTTCAGTCTTGTCTCAATTATAAGACTATCTCCAACCCATCTCCATTTTCATAGAGTTTGGAGTCAATTTTGTTTCAACCCATCTTTATTTTCATCTCCAAAATAGAGATCTCCATTTTTTTCTCTGTATTTGGAGACCTCTATTTCTATTTAACACTACAATTTGAAGATCTCTATTTTTTTACTTCAAAATGGAGTAGGGTTGGAGTAAAACCCAACTCTAAAATATAGTTACTCCATTTTGAAGAAAAAATGAAGATATGGGTTAGAGATATCCTAAGAGGACTTTCGAAAAAAAATAAAACCCAACTCTAAAATAGAGTTACTCCATTTTGAAGAAAAAATGAAGATATGGGTTGGAGATATCCTAAGAGGGCTTTCGAAAAAAAATAAAAGAATTAAACCCTCTTAAATCTTAATAATTAAAAAAACAGGACTGCAGATATAGATTATAGATCCAAAAAAAAAAATCATGGATTTGAAAGGTTTTTATTTTCTTATTTCATTTTCTAGATATATGATACAATATATCATATACAATATTAAAATATGTTAAAAGTTATCTTATCATGTTAATTAATATATCTTTTGTTAATTTGAAACTTCCTCTATTTCACAAAAAATGTTATTTTGACATAATGCACACAAACTAAAAAAAATTATCTAAATTTCTGTTTTACCCTTTATATATGCACTAAATTTTTTTCTCTTTCTAATTAATAAGTTCAAATAATAGGATAAAAATAAATTTAATCAATGAAGTGACTTTAGTATAATGGCTAATAATAAATCCAATTGTAAAATGTACCACTAAGTATCGAATTTTGCTTTCTATAATTGTAGGAATTTGGTCTAATGGAAACAAAGGGAAAAATATTTAATCTTAAAACTATATAAAGTGACCCTCTTTTTGTAAAAAAAAAAAGTCAAAATGAAAAAAAAAAAAAAAAAAAAAAGAGATGTAGACAACATTTATATTCAAGTTAAACATAAATTAATCGGATTATTGTGAGACGGCTGATTTAGAAAGTTTCTTAATCAGATTTTGCGTACTAATGTATGAGATGATTGAGATCTATACGATGTTACTAGTAATGTCATGGCGGCCAAGTGTTTCGTAGTCATAATAGAACTCCTTACAAATCCACATTGACTTTAGTTTTCGTTTTCTTGTTTCGTCTCCAAGATATGTCTAGAAAATAGTAACCATGACTTGTTTAAGAGATAAGCAACCGAGGTTTTGCAATGGAAATTGACTTCGTTATGAACTAAAATTAATTTGTATATGAGAAATTCTTCTTTACTCGATATATATATATATATATATATATATATATATATATTCGTTTTGAACTTGTCACAAAAAACTTTCATACAAAAAAAAAAGAACTTGTCACAAAAGTCTCAAAAGCGAGACCTTTATTAAGTACATAGCTCGGTATGTGTACTCGAATAAATCAATGTACTATAGAATGATATTTTTTTCTGTCGGCGATATATATATATAGTGGACTTGACGGGTATATTATAAAAGTACGTATAGGATAGATTTTGGACGTCAAAATAAGAAAAGAATAATGTAAAAATACTATTAAATTAAATGCGTAAGTAGAAGAAGAAGAGAAGAAGAATAGGACAGTGTATGGGTTGTCCCTAGAAAGAAAGGGTAGAGAGCGGAAGTGAGCGGTGTACGATGATAGGTTATGAAAACAAGGAATGAATCATAGCCGTTCGATAGAAAAAAAAAAAAGAGTGGGGACTCGCATGAGTTGGAGATGGGACATGACATTATACTAAAAACAGTAGGGCTTCTTCCATTGGTCGTTTTCACAGTACCTTACGGTGTTCCATCGCTACACGCAATTACCTTCCCGCTCCCACACTCTAATCCACACGTGTGTCACTGTGTGTACTGCGTCACACATAACACGAAAAATAGTCTAATATTTATTGTTCTTCTTCTTCGACTATATATTATATATTCGCTTTAAAGGTTCTGAAAATAAAATATGACCAAGATAAGATCTACGAGGCTTACATTTTTGTGTATGTATATTGTATTTGGAAAATTTTTAGAAAATTTTCATTGTATAGTTACAACAATATAGTGTTTCTAATAATTAAAAGATGCAAATGCAAGGTTTTTTTCCTTTTTTTTTGTGGTTAAAAGGATACTGTTCCCATTCTTTTTTCTTTTGGGTCAAAACTGTCCCTGTTTCCAGCCACAAATTACTGAATAAAAATGTCACTGGATGCCAAAAAAAAAAAGAATAGTCACTGGTAAATAGTTTTGAGGAAAAAGTTATGCATTTTATGGCAGCCTATAAATCTCATACATGTTTAACGCATAATATTACACATAAGAATATACTCCTTTTATTCAGAACGAGAAGTACAATTTATAAGAGGAATGATGGATAAACTACACAAAATATCAAAGGTTACCGGGTGAAAAGATGATATATAGTTTCTGTTGATGGCTTTATGATGCCTCGAACATATCTTAATGCATTAAAATAAAGAAAAAATCAATATCCTTCAATATATGGCGTTGCTCTAAATAACCTTCATGAAATCAATATCCAATATATAAGATTAATTTTACAAAGACTTATTTCCAATGCAAATAAAATAAAGAAAAAATTGCAGGATAACACTTGGTGTTGATCATATATGATAATATGAACCTAGAGTCTTGCCTTACATAAACAAAACATATTTATTCTTCGTGACCAGAAAATAATGGTGTATGATGTTTTTTCGTGCATGGTAAAAATCATTGGGAGACGTCTTATGTAGGCTACGATTCTAAAATCATCGAAACACCGTGTAACTTCACTTCTTCAAGCCTATTATAGAACAAATGTTTTAGAGACAAGAACGTACGTACAACTAAAAAACAGGTAGGACGATGATAACAAAGGATATGTTTATAAATTAAATTAACAGTAAATACTTGGAAACGATAATTCAATCGGTTGAATCTGATGAAATCAAACTGTGGTGGAGTCGGACTATGTCGTGTGTTCGAACACTATTTGATGAAAAATCATTAGATAAATTATGTTTTTGTCTCTGGTCCAAAGAGATTCCTGAGTTTTCTCGATCAGAAACTTCTCGGGCATGAAAAAAGTAACTAATAAATGCTAGAGTTTAAAAAAAAAAAAAAAACCCTAAGTAAGTAAGAAGAGAAGAGAAAGAAAAGGAAGAGGCCATTCATGCATGTCCCTCGAAGAAACTGCCAGTTGGATCAGAGGCTCTGGCCCATCTCACATGCGCTCCCTCTCTCTCTCATTTCTTTTATAAGAAAAACAATTGTGAGATATTTAGTTATGTGTATTAAATTTTAATTTTTGGAAAAATAAGTTTAATTTATTCTTTTGAAAAAAAATGTTGGTATCAATTTAGAAAACGAGATACCTTTTCTATCAACAGCATCACATCATTCTTAGTCTTGGTTTACAAATTTCCAAGTGTTCCTGTCTCATGCAAATTTGGCGTATGACTTATCCAAATGTTTGGTGTTAATATCGCATATTTATAATACTGGAGCATACCATTAATTATCGATATAATAGTTCTATTTAGCCTGTCTTTAATACGTTTAAGTTAGTTTAACACGCATTCTCTTCGACATAATAAATAAACTCAAAAACTATTACTAGAATTTTCTTTTAAAAATTTGTAAGATTGCTGATATTAGTCCTAGTCCAAAAATGTATTTGATCTCTGGTCTATGGGCATTGCACGTGAAACCTGTCTTATCGAGTATGAGCTCAACTCTTCTTTGGATTTTATAATATATAATAATATAAAAATTAACAAATATAATTGGCTAGACAATATTATTTGTATCTGACGTTTGAATAATTAGTTAACGCCAAAAAAACAATACCTATTTAAAACACCGACTTCTCTGGCAAACCTGTCATTCGAGTCAACGTCATGGTCAAAATTTTCTCATACATTTTCATAACCAACAAACATTTTTACAGAACCAAGAACTCAATTAAAACAACACAATAAATGCAGACATATGCTATGAACTCATATAATACAATAAATAAAAGTAAACGAAAACTCAAGTTATATGACTAACTGGATGCAAATACAACGAGTTGTTATCCGAATAAACTTCGACTATTCTAAACAGTAATCACTATATCGAGAAGAGTCATTGTCTTCAAAAATGAAGTGAAGTAGTTTTGTTTTAATTAAAATATAGAAAAGTATTTGCGGTTGTCATGCACCGCCATACTGCTTATATTTGTTTTTGAAAAGTAATAATTAAATATGTAAATTAGGAAATAAAAACAATATTTGCTTATCTAGCTTTCTAAAATGAGTAATATCAAACTCCTTTTTTCTTTAATACATCACATTAGTTCACTATTTAATATTTTTAATGGCACTGTTCATTTCGTACTGTACTGACAATACAAATCGTTTTTATTAGTAGTCGACCGCACTGCCAACAATTGTACCTGTTTGGTACCCATGTAGAATAGCATACTAGGAAAGAAGAACTAGGTTTATGTTAGAAGTGGCATATGTTAGATGTTAATTATAGAAACACCATCATTTTCAAAAAGTATTATAAAAATAGGAACTCTCAAAATTTGAAAACACTAAGACATTTTTTTTTTTTTGACAACATAGTACAAGATTGACTCAAATCAGCCAATCTGAAAAGACATTGTTTACATAGGTAACTAAGTGCAGAACTGTACGGGACTGTGCGAACTCGCCGCGCTAAATTATCCGCTTTACTATTTTGAGCTCGTGGAACGTAGACTAACGAGAAAGAAGCAAACTCCTCCTTGTCTGCCTGAATGTCTTCCAAATAAGGCAAAAAAGCTGGCCACTCTGCAGGCGAAAACACCATCTTCACTAAGTCGGAGCAGTCGATGAGAAAGATGACAAATTGATTATCCGCTCCAATCATACAGTGCATAGCCCAGACGAGGGCTTCAAACTCAGCATGAAGAGGGGAAAGGCTACGGCGAAGGTTGGCTGCTCCCATAGTGGGGGCGTCGCCCCAGGGCGACATACAAAACCATCAACAAAACAAATATGACTCGAGAGAGACCTACGAACCCCTAATCCCCCACCTCCGTCGGGAACACCTGCGCCAGGATTTTCTGGGACTAAGTGTAACGCCCGTGTCCCAAAGAAAAGTGGAAGAACCGATCAATTTATGTGAAATCATGAAATTGCCCAGTTTGGTTTAAGTTCACCCGGTTTAGAGCAGGTTTTGGGAAACCCTAAGTGATACATTTATAATGAAATGGACGCCTCTTCTCTCTATTTGGTCGTGGCTGTTATTCAATACTTGTGTTGAGAGGAAAGAGATATAGAGAGAGGAGAGAGCCTATTGTGGTGTGAAGGAGATTAAAGGAGAAGGAGCAGAATCGTTAGGGTTTGGGAAGAAACAGTTTCGATATATCAAATCGTTGTCAAAGGTAACGAAATTTGGTAGTGTTATTCTCAAGCCTTTCATCGTCATTCTCATTTTTACAGAAGTGGATTTGGATTTAAACTCGATGAGTTATGTGCAGTTTCGTGAGACACATTTTCTCAGACGCGAGTTGGAACCATCGGGGATTATAACTGAGATTGTGGTCTCGTCTGGTTTCTGATCGGCACGAGATTTTGTGGGAAGCTTCGTGACGTCTCGGACTAGCTTTTCACCGGAGGGATTTGATAGTTAACGGTTGGTTTATATTTTAGGGTTTCGTCTTTAAGACTGTTCTTTTCTAATGTTTCTGTCCAGTTTCGCTATAAGTCGTTTTTGGTTGTGTGGCTTGTTGTAGGGAATTGCTGGGCTGTTTCAGACGTTAGGAGAGTCTCAACTGGTTATATTCGTTGTTATAATCAGTTTGATAAGGTGAGTGCGTGACCATGAGCTTATCTAAGCGATTGGGTTGTATAACTTGTTTTGTGTGAAGTTGTGTAGGTGTGATGAATGTGTTATTGGATGTTCTGTTCAATGTCTGGTTTGTTATGTTTTATTTGTGGTTGTACTCTTGATTTGCTTGTGTGTATAGCTCGTAGATGGGAGGATCGTCTCACTGGGTATTTCTGGTAATACTCACGCATCTCATTGTGTTTGTGGTGCAGGTATTGTGTAGTGTGGAATCATGGCGATGAGGAGGAGGATGATCTAGGGTCTCGGTTGTGTGTTGTTGGACTTGGTTATATTGTTTATGTTGGAACCTTGGATAGAGTTATGCTAGGTTGATGGATAGAATGCTTAGGAATGTTATTGCATTGATGATGTGTTGGTTCTGTATGTTGGTATGTTTCCGCTGTGCATATTGGTTGTTATCGGTTTAATGAGGAATTGTGGTTTGGGTGGTTTAATTAAGTAGTATGAGATGCTTAATTATGTATTGTACTTATTTTAAAAAAAACGGGTCCGGTTGTTTTACTAAGACCATGTCCTCTGACTGAGCCAGAGCCCATGCTTTTGCCTCATCCTCTGCTATCCACAGGATTGTAAGGGGATTCGAATCCAGATTACTGAAAAGTTTATCATTTCAAGCTTTCCAAATATACCATAGATACCAGGGAAAAACCTCATGTGTTGGAACAGTTATAAACCGCCAAAAAAAGAAAATCCATGTTTGTGTAAACCGACTCCGAAGGAAAATAACCCAGCCCGTCGGAAACTGCGACAAAACCCAAATCTGTTCGGCCGGCGGGCATTCAAAGAGGGTGTGATTTATCGTCTCCTCCTGAAGTCCACAAAGTCCACACATAGCATCACCACTCATTCCACGTTTCCGCAGATTAGCTGTAACTGCCACACAACCTGAAAGCACTTGCCACAAGAAATGACGAAGTTTCGGTGGACACCTAATTTTCCACACAAACGCCCGGAGATGTGCAATGTCTGGTCCAAATACTGTCGGTTCAGTGGAAGCCGACATATTTGAACGAAGAACGTGATAACCTGATTTTACCGAATACTTACCAGACGTAGTAAAATGCCAACCCAGCAAGTCCGGTTTATCCGGTTGGCACAGGGGTGTGGCAAAAATTATAGCAACATCTTCCGGTATAAACGTAGCCGTAAGTTAAAGCCATATCCCAGGTATTAGAACTCATGGTAATAAGATTTGAAACTCGAAGCAGATGATCGTAAGACGACCCTGTACTCAGTGCTGGTCTCGAGGATTGAGCAGGGATCCATGGATCAGTCCATATGGAAATGGAAGCACTAGATCCTATTCGTTTAATAAGTCCTTTGTTTTTCAGAGAGCGAGCAGACACTAAGACATTTTACAGTTAAAAAATCAACCTCTTTCTTTGGTTTTATAAGCATACTAGGTTATTTAATAGAAAAAATTATTATTATATTTTTCATTAAAAGTAGAGATAGAGAAAACATATTTCTGTAAGAATAACTGCCAATAAATTTTAATTTTGAAGCTCATATTTATTTATCAGAGTGCCAAATTTAGCCGAGTTAACTAATCCAATCAAGACAAATATACAAAAACAAAACTATGACGCTTATAACTGAAGAAAAATAAAACTCTCAAAATATGATTCATAACATACTTTGGCCGTAGAAAAATGTTAGATTATATGCATATTATTCACTGTCGATCTAAAACAACCACCCACGCAAAAAAAAAAAAGGTTTCTGGTTTGTGAGAAAATAAAAATATAAAAAGCAACAGGTCAAGTGTAAGATTTGGGAGTCCCACCATTTCATCGCTTAAGATTTCCCCGTCCCATCTCTTTTTGACGTCATATTGTATCTTCCACTATTATATCTTCTCCTAACTTTAATAATCATTATCTTTTTGGCTAATTGCTTTTGGAAAGAAAAATCGAAAACATTATCGAAGTTACGAAGCTGCGGAGAGAAACAGATGATCATTTTAAACCGAGAAGAAGAAAAAGAGGCGACATGAGAAATTCGATCACTGTTATATTTTGTATTGGATTTATGTATATTTTACAAAATCAAACTTTGATATGAATAAAACTCTGAGAAATATCCGATCATTCTTTTATTTCTCTCTTTCTCTTACTGATCGTACGTTTTAATTTTAAGGTTGACTGTTTAGCCAAAACCACCCAAAAAATTAAAGATTGTAAATATTTATCCTTCAATCATTAATCTAATATATAATAAAAATTTCATTGAATATTTTTTTCTTTCTAATCCACCTATTGTCGTAACTATAGTATAAGTGGAAGTTTAGAAATAAAGAAAAGTGATAAAGTATATATGGTGCGATTCTTATAGTCACAAAAAAAATATATTTTATTTTATTTTTATTAGAATCACACTGAACTGTGCGGTTATGTTTATGCATGAATTTAATCAATCTAAAATATCAATATGTGAGGTGTAATAAACCTTTTGTTTTTCTAGAATGTCTTAATTAGAATTTATTCCAACAACAACAAAATAATCAATAACGAACTACAAAGTTCTGATGTAATGATTTATCAAAATTAAATTTACCTATATTTAATTATTAATTATTTTTCTTCATCGAAGCTTTACAATGTTCCAAATATATCGTATTCGAAATGTAAAGTTTCTATCACTTATTGAGCAATTAAATTGTATATGACCATGTGGTTCATTTGATTATTATTTTTTTTTTTTGTATTGATGAAGATAAAATAAATACAAAACTGATCCTTTCAACAAATTGATATTAAGTTTGGTCCTACCAATTTCTACGATTTTTGGTTATATATATTTTCCATGATTTAATCCATTGCTTTTTACAAATAGTTGCTCATTTTCAAAAGAAAAAAATTTAGTTTTCATCTCGCATAGGAAAAAAATAAATGATAGTGTGGTTAATAATTAACAATGTGATTTGGAGTGAGCATGTTCGTCAATCAAAAGTTTCCTTCAAACTTACTCTTATATTTTGTGTTAAACAATGTTGGGGAGTTTTTATTTTCTGTATTTCTTACTTATTAGGATTAGTGTCATAATTAAGGTGACTTTAACTTAATCTTGTGAATATAATGGAGAATTATCCATGCTTACGTGAAGATGAAAACAATATAACTACTAAAACAATTGAGGAGAAACGTCCATACTTACTTTATAGTTTAAAAAATATATATAGTTTATCAAAAAACAAACATCCATACTTGTTATAGATAACATATAAGCCCATTCCACATTTTGAAATTTAAGGCACTTAGCTTGTTCTCTATAAACTACAAAGTACTTATATACGAAAAAAACAGTAGGTACAATTTCACACACTGCCTACATTTATCGCCCATGCCTTTCATTTACATTTTTTTTTTTTTTTGTCAAGCCCATAAGTGGGTGATTTAGATTAAACCGGAACCAAAAGTGGTACATTACAAACCGAACGGATAGCTGATTTTGCCAGTTCATCCGCTTGTCGATTGAGTTTTTGACTTACAAAAGAGAAAGAAATTTCATCAAACAAATCAGAAAGTTTTAGGATATCATGGAAAATTCCATAGAACTCCTTTGATGGAGACTTTGAAGTGATGGCTTTGATCAGCATCTGTGAATCAGAAACCAAAAATTTTTTTTTTAACGCCCAGATCTAGGGCATGTTGGAGATACCATTCATTTACATTTTGTTCACATTTTTAGTATAAATATCTGACGATAGATAAATATGTATGTTTGAACATTGGAGAGTTTTGCAAAGCTACTACGAAATTTTTTTCTGGCATGGAAGAAATGTTCTCTAGTACCAAACACACTTACTAGATTTTCCGTATATGTATTGTCTCATAGCTATTGGATTTGTTGTTTGGCAAAAAAAAAAAAAGCTATTGGATTTGTTATTCGTAATGAAATAATATATTCCACTATTCAATTCATTTTTTTAACATCTTAAAAACTTTATTAATATCAATCGGAGTACAATGTTATCAATGAGATTACAGATACAAATACAACCAATGGATAATATTTATTTTTATTTTATTTTAAATTATAAGAAATGTAGTAAAATGAGTTAACCAGAGATAGTTTTTAAAAACGTTTTGACGTCAGACGAGCCAGATACGGCTATTGATATAATAAACATGTAATACAACATTTGGTATATATTATGAAGTTTGGGCCCATATTGTTATAAACAACTAATTCTGTTTTTATGGGAAAATTTAATTGTTATTATTATTATAGCTAATAAATTTCAATGGCCGTATATAAACCAATAGTACTATTATATAAGCATTAGTACATGATATACATTTTGCTTTAATTAATACAGTACATCCTTTCTCCTGACAAACTATACCCTTTATTTCAAATTAATCGCTAGTAACATACTACATTAATAATCTAAAAGCGAGCATGCAAAGGAATCATCTACGATAAAATGATTACAATGCATCTTATATAAAACAATGAGATCTACAAATTGCTACAATAAGATAATCATGAAATTATTTTTTTCAGGGGATTTCGCGGAAAAGAAAGATACCTTAAATGAAACATTTTTCTCTTTTAAGGATGTTTTCTTTAATTAGTACACATTGACCCTCTCTTTTGTGCCAAAGGAAAATAAAAATTAAAAGAAAAAGAACATTTCTTTAGTGAAGGATTCTCCGCAACTTGTAACCTAAATTATATAGTAACTGTAAGAGTACCTAACCATATATTAAATTATAATCGAAGGCAATTTGGTTCAAATATCGTACCTCATGTGTGACTCATGAGCATCCAACTTTTGTTAAAGAGTTTAGTTTTATGAAACCTCCGTACTAGTTCAACTTACTTTTGTTTTATTTTGGTTAAACTGAAATAAAAATACAAATAGCTAGGGCAGCTTTCCTTTTAATACCACATACTATAAACAATATTGATTCATATGTTACTTTATATTATATTGCTTTCTTTTCTTACCAGAATACTATAATTCTATAAACAATTTTGACCCATATGTAACTTTATATTATATATTGCGAAAGATAAGTTGTTTCGTGAACCTAAACGTCTCATCAACTATAATACTTCTAAACGACGAGATGATTAACTAGCTCCTTTTTAAAACGATGAGATTATTACGACATAGCCTTGTTAACTAACGAATTTAGTTATTACTGTAAAACAAATCAGATATTTAATTAGTTCTTATGGCTATGTATTATATCAAGACTCAGTGACCTAAATTAGTAGCAAACCATGATTAGTGAAACTCAACTTAGTCTTATTAGGGCATCTCCAACCCCACTCTATTTTAGAGTCAAAACTCTATTATAGAGCAACATTTGCTCCAACCCTACTCTATATTTTACTCTAAAATAGAAAAAATGATGGGATTGCTCTATATATAGAGTAACTCTATTCTCACATCTACTTTTTTACACTACCTCTATTTTCAACTCTAAAATAGAGTAATACATTGGAGAAAAACAATGCTCTATTTTAGAGTTACTCTATTTTAGAGAAAAAAATAGAGATATACATTGGAGATGGTCTTAGTCACCTTTTAGCAGTGATCGAAGAGCGAGGTACGCGTAGCGAGTATTTTTATTTTTGACCTCTAGTAAGAGAGAGTCGTTGACCACTATTATTTGGAGTTATATCTGCAGAAATTTATGTTTTTTTAATCATTCTAAAATTTTTTAATCAATGTAAAACAAGTAGGTCAGACACATTAAGTCAAGTTATAAACTTTTTTTTCATTTGTTTATTCAGTCAAGTTATAAGCTTGTAGAGACAACATTAAACAAAACATACCAACAAAGATTTTCTTTGTAACCTCGTTAGAGCATTAGATGATGACAAGAGACAAGACTTGAAGCTAAAATGTTAATTAGGCTGTTTTCTAATTATTAAAATGGGCCCCACACATTCCCTTAATGAAGCGAAACTATTTGACAAACGAAATAAAGAAGTTAAAAGCTGTAGTATTATAAAAAAATTAATGTTATCGTTAACAATGATTAGTGTTAATTAAAAAGGAGAAACCAACACAACAATTTAAGACATGTTCGAGTGTCCGAAAAGACACTGATAACCCTTGTCTACCTTAATTCTAAGCCTTGCGATTAGTGCTAATTAGGGCATAGTACTACTGATGCTTATATTTAAAAAGCTTGAGTTAGATTCTTTTCACCATTTGCGCCGTTTCAAAATAAAAAAGAAGAAGAAAAAAGTAGTCAAATGCAATCTAAATGATGATATTTTTTATTTTCACTTTTGATCAAGTGTCATATTGGATTTACTTTCACACACACACATATATATATATATATATGCCCAATCTACATATTATATATATAGTAGATCAGACATTTTCTATATTTGGAGAGAAAAACAAAAAATTCGTGAATACGATAAAATAATTATTTATAAATGACATAAAAATCGGGTATTACGGATTTTGCCGCTTTTCATTCCAATTATTTTGAATCTGCTATTTTAATTTCTTCAAATATTTTACATTTGCCACTTTTAATCACTTTAAAATCTATACATTTGTGAATTTTTTTGCTAAAAAACATACTTCATAACAAATACTAAACCCTACAAAAAAATGAAACCAAAAAAACCCAAACATAATGTGTAAAATTGTGTTTAAAAATCTTTAAAAATGGCAAAATCCATAAATGCCACTAAAAAAGTGGCTTTTTCATAATTAACTCCATAAAAATCTCAAATATAAAATATAGACTTTACCAAGTTATATATTTCTCTCTTGTAGGTTATACAAAAAATTATAATTATCAGCATTAAAATTATTATAATTTTAAATAGAATATAAAAGCACTTCACAAGGTAACTATGTATCTGTTATAGTTTCTTTCTTTTATAAAATTAATGAGCCATTTAGAAGAAGAAGAAGAAGAAAAAAAAAATACTATTGTTGAGATGTCACTGTTTTTTTTAATCTGCTGTGATTTTTTAATTTTTATTTTTGTAAAAATAATAATAGAAAAAGAAAGCATGCTAAAACCTGAATTGAGGGTTATATTGGTTAGTTCCTTCTTTTTTGGTATCATATTGGTTAGTTCTTATAATGGCTAGCTATAGGCAAAACAATAAGAAGAAAACGAATTACAAGTTTTTTCTTAGGGTGGTTTTCATCCATTAAATAGACCGTGCCATATAGTTAGAAAGAACCTTAAATTGGAAATTTGGAATCAATATTCAAATAAACTATTAATTATGTCCTCCAAAAAAACACTACACGAAATGGATCCTACTATCCTAGCGTCTTAACTCGCCTCCCTAGAGATTGTTACGGGATATATATATATATATATATATATATATATATATATATATATATATGTAGTCCTGCTATTTCTGGTTTCTCAATATATATTTTGACCAACCACGTTGTCTCATTCTACAATGAGAGTCAGAAAGTTGTTTTCCTTTTGCTGGTCGCCCTAACTATGAAAGAACCATATATACTGTAAACTATGAGAAGAATCGAATTACTTATAAATTTTGTATGTACTTACAATTTTTGGTATAAATTTACAGTTAAGTGTTTATTCTGTTGCCAAAGATAGTTGTCACATGGACTTGCATGTTTGTATTCCCAAAGTCCTTATTTTTACTTAATTTTCACGCATTAGATTATGGCAAAGGCCAAGTGTATGTTCGGTCGATCATTTCAATAATAGTACATCGTTTAGGGCATCTCCATCCCACTTCTATATTTGCTTTTTAACTCTATTTAGAGTAAAATCTACTCCAACCCATCTCTATTTCTACTTCTATAATAGAGATCTCTATTTTTTCCTCTATATATAGAGGAATTCTATTTTTTCCTCTATAATAGAGTTGAACTTTTTTATTTATAAAATGGTCCTTAAACTTTTAACACTTTTATATTTATGATCAAAATAAATAAATTATATATTTAATGGTCCTTAAACTTTTAACACTTTTATTATTTTATATGATGCAATGTATTTCTTTTAATAAATGTGATATTTAAATAATATTTATGAATGTTAAAAATTTAAATAATATCATAATTTTATGAAAGTTTCACAAATACTAAAATAAATGGGTTAGTTTACAACTTTTATAAGTAAAAGGTATTAATAGTAAAGTAAAAAAAGAATTTCTACAGAATATTCTTTTTTAGAGGAAAAAGTAGAGGTATCCATTGGAGCAAAAATTACCTCTATTATAGAGTTCCTCTATTTTAGATGTAAAAATAGGAAAAACCATTGGAGATGATTTTAGGCAAGGCTCTTGGAAATAAATGCTAATAATAATAGTCAAAGTTATAGAGTACTTAGGTTTTGGAGAGAAGTAAACGTTTTTACTTCTGAATACACAATCTGAACACACACACACACAAAAAAAAAAAAAATTCAAAATTACTCTAAGATACTAGAGAGAGGCTATTTCATTAATAAACCAAATTAATAAACCAAAATTATTAATAACTAATTAACTACAGATACCGTACCGGAAAAGTGAAAATTAGCAATTGTCTATCGTAGACCAAATATTGCCAACGAGAACTATCTACGTTCTATCACAAACCAAATATTTTCTACACGAATTATAGATCTAGTTTACTTTGGTCTACGACAACGAGGGATGATAGATAGTTCTAAGTGACATTATTTACTCTACGGTAGAAGTTGTTGATTTTTGTGTGGACATGATCTAATCTACGCACTGTGAACGGTGAATGGGATCTTGTGGACATCATATATTTTAGAATTTAACTATAAATGCATTATTTTTGTGATTAACAATTTTTAATAACCCTAAAGTACTAAACCAATAATACTCTTTTTTTTTTTTTTTGAAGTATACAATTCATCATTGTTAGAAATAGGAGTAAAATTTTGTTAATATTAATCTAAGTTGGTTTGTAAAGTAATGTGTTAGCCCTAGTATTTCTGGAATTTCTTCTTCTTTACTTTAGGAAATTCATCGATTTGGAAAACTATGAGGTTACTTTTAACTAAATTTAACAAAAACTCTTTGTTATAGAAAAAGTGTATATTATAAGGTGGTATCCAGTCATAATTGATATACTTGAGGAAAATGTGAAATCCAAGAAAGAGTCAAATGCAATGTGCTATGGAAAAAGTTGCATTGAACTAAGGGTGGCCCGGTTTATCATGTCTCATACCTACTACACTTAAATGCATTTTTATTTAGAATTTTATATCTCTCTAAGCAATTTTAAACTAGTAGTACATTCCACTTGATACTATGACAAACTTCAACACTAGTTTTATAACATGTAATCGGAATCCTAGATATGTTGGAACTTGAAAAATACGTAAGAAATTTAGGGATGCACTAAACGGCTGTAAACATCAAATTTTAATGTTAGACTGTAAATGCCTAAAATTATTATCTTCAGAACGGTTATGGATCTAAGAAATTAGTAATGTAACGATGTCAATACATAAATAAAATAAAAACAAATCGGTAAATGATAGGGACGTGCGAAGAAATGAAAGAAGAAAGTGACATAATTTGGTTTCACGATGTATAAATAAACATGAGCATGCACTTTTAAGATCTAGTAGTGCGAATCATATCGATGATGTAGGCCATGAAAGAATAAAAAATAAAGTTATATATATATATATATATATATATATATCTGGTTTCATATCTGTGCAGTCTAATAATCAATCCAAAAATATTTAAAATATATTCTATTTGGTGGGGGATCTAACAAAATTTCATCAAGATATTTTGATAAACTATGACTAAGATATGTATATGATAATAATTTGACAAAGATATTGATAACAGCTCATCACATAAATACGGGTTATCTAAGTCGGATTTTCCTTCTTGTATAAAATTATTTGGTACAATGGATCAGTTATTGATAATTTATAACAAAATGATGAATAATCATACAGCTCATCACAAATATTTATAAAGTTATAAATAATTAATAACTCATATGTTCCAAATATTTTGTATCTATACACTTCACAAAATAATTTCTTTTAGAATATATTAATATTTTGTTCACGTTTAAATATAGTAATTTGGACAATCTTCTTTTTTTTTTTTTTTTTTTTTTTTTTTTTTGTAATGTAAACACTCACTTATATTATACTTATGACTTATGAGTTATGATTCTTCGTAATGATAATCTTCTTCACAATTGGTGGATGTATTAGTCTATTATTATGTCAAGGTTTCTTTATAAATACGAATTCTAAACGGCTTTGAACCTGGATAATTTGATTTTTTAAAAAAACCTTTTACCAAAGAAAAAAATCCATTCGAATGCTGATTATATATGCCTTTTACTTTTCGGTACATCTTTTAACACACGTAAAAAGCGAAAGATAACAAAATATTGATATATTAAAAAAGTACTGTATGTGATAAAAAGCTATTACTAGTAATTATTCAGCTCAATTTTTTGCAACATGCTTTCCTAACGGGAGACACTGTTTCATCTTCCTTAATTTTATATTTGTTTTTACAAAAGTATATCCTTTTAAAAAGGATACGAGATGTAGTTTTCAATCTCTGTATGTATGAGTTTGAATTGTCAATGTATCACACTATCCAATTGAAGTGAAACCAAATAGCCTTTAGAAATAATTTTTGTAATCTCGTGTAATTGATTCCTTCACTCAGCTTTGAACAAACCTAGACCCCAAAAACAAGGCCCATCAAAGCCGAGATGAGATACCTTATCGAGAGCCATCAAACGATCTATTTTAGGAGGTCTCAAAGGCCCATGTAAGGTTCACATAAGATTGGAATGTGGGTTCTTGGTGAAGATTTTGTGAGGGGTGTAGATTGGCATGTTCTATCGAATAACAATAAAATGTAAAACAATAGACACATCCATGAGAAAACCATAGATCTATCTAGTTCCTAATTAAGTTCAAGAAGAAGCTAAAACATTATGAATCATCACACTCATTACTCAAAAAGAAAAACCACCAATGAAATCATAGAACAATCTAACATTATATAGAAGGCAAAAGCGAGAGGTCAATTCAATGCCACTATAACTCGTATGCGATGTAACTAAAAGTCTATTACTATACTTTACCACCATATATTTACAGGATTTAATGCGATATTATATACATTTTATACTAAGAGAGTACATATTAACATAGAAGTTAAGGGAGTTAATCTTCTGATAATATTAACGAACTGTGAGGCAATAACCAAAAAAATAAAATTACATATCGTTTAATGAAGAAATTGACTTTTTTTTTTTTTTTGGTCTTCTATAATAAAAACGAGGTGAGTAATTGATTAGCAAATTCTACCGGCGGAGCAACGGAGAGGACCGGCGGAGGAAGTAAGAGAAGGGACGAGAGAGCCGTGGGCCACCGGAAACGCCTCTCCTCCTTTGTACAACGGCTTGACTGCTCCACCAGACGGCACGAAGAAAGCTCCATTCATGAAAACGTCTTTAGACGTACTCCATTTCCATTTTTTAGAATCAGCTCCAGTTGTCATTCTCTTCGTCACCTACAATATATGTATACACAACGTCGTACTCGAACAAATACACAGTTATTAAAGCTACTCAAAGTCAATATCTATATAAACCCAAGTGCAGCATGTAATATGTTATTTAAACGTGAGATTATGTCATCGTTAATTTAAATCTTATTGCATGATAATATTTAAAATGAAGATACCTGTTTACTGCTACGCTTGTCGGGAGCAACGAAGTAGTTGCCTTCACTATAGATAATTGGATCGGCACTTCCTCCGATCGCATACATTTGCCATTTCTCGTATCTATTGTTTGCTACATGCGCGTACCCTCTCCTCACCCTGATCACATATCGATCTATGTCAGCATTTTCTAATCTAATTCAGTTAAATTAAACTATATATATACACTTACGTACCTAGGCATTCTCTCAATGAGACCTGGTCCAAAATAGTTGAATGCAATTGTAACTCTCATGATCTTATCTCCCATAAACTTGTCATCATGTCCGAGTAACATCACCTTCACAAAAACACACCAATTTTTTCATCAAATACTAGCTTAAATATTATTTTTGGTACTGTTTTAGTAAATATTATAAACTCTTACTTTATCATGCTGCGTGAAATAGTTATTAGAGATAGTGACAGCCGTAGACAAAAAAATCACATCGATCAAACCATCTTGGCTCCGAGACAAGAAACAATGATCGATCCAAATATGTGAAGATTGGAAAACGCGGATACCGTCACCATCCAATTTTTCCTTCGGACCTGGTTTACAGTCATGGATACTTATCCCATGTATAATGACATGTTTCACAAGTTTCATCCTTAAGCACGGCCCGTTGCCTATTTCAACTTTTGCCCCTCTCCCGTCTATCGTCTTGTAGCTGTTCACATAGAGCTCGCTTTTTAACACTATCACCATGTCACGTGCGAATGTGATCCATAGCGGTTTTGGTTGGACCGCTCCATATCTTAGCGTTCCAGGTTTAGGTTTTACAGGGTCATCTGATGGGTCTGTAACCACGTAGATCGGACCGTTTTTGCCCCCTAACGCAGCTTTTCCGTACCCTACCGCGCAATTTGCAAGAGCTTGACGGCTAGTCGCCCATTTAGGGTTTCTTCGCCAGCAAGCATCAATTGGATTTAGTGATACCTTCGCGAGGGTGTAACCATTACTATGATTATAAGCAGACTCTACAAGAGGAGAAGCGAAAATTGCAAAGAGAAGTGAAATTGTTATTACGAGAGAATCCATTTTCTTGAAGATGTTGATGCTTGAATTGAACTAGGTGAGTGCAAATATCTATGCATGAGTCACAACATAGATGTGAGCTACAGAGTATACGTATAAGTTATCAATAGACTTATAAGTATATAAGTATTTGCATTACGTGTATGAATTTTATGTATGCGTGTGAAAGATGAGAAGGTGTGACACACATGCAGATAATGCAATCTACAAGAGATTTTTAAAGGAAATGTCATTTTAAAGTTTTTATTTTGCAAAATGTCATTATAATTACATATTTAAATATATTTTTTTATTTTTCAAAATGTCATTATAAGTTTTAAGTTTTTATTTTTCAAAATGACTGTCAAAAAAATTACATATTTACATGTCAAACATTTCCTCAATGTTTTACGTTAGCCTTTCTTCTTGGCTATCTCCTACCAGTTTGCTTGGTACCAACTAGGTTCTTGCTCCATGATTGATCCTTGTTGAACTTTGTACTATTATTGTCTAACAGTGACACATAGAACTGGTAGTCTATATGACATTGAGGAACATAAAGAACTACATGACATAAGATTTGGATTTAGTAAATTAATTTTTAGTTGGATTTTGATCTTCCTAAGAAATCTCCTAGTTATAATAATGTAGTGGCCCATTTAATGTGAAAAGATAAGTTTTTATAGATGGGGAGAATTGTCCGAACTTAATTGTAATGAATTTATATTATCATCATTTGAATTTAAATGTTGATAGAAATACATATTTGAACAATGCTCTTCCTCTAGAGTGGCCGCACTGCTTGTGCTGACCATGTGTTAGTTTGAATTTGGATTCAATATGTAATGTTAGTATTTAGTGATAGCCGAAAGTTTGGGATCTATCTTATCAGTGTAATTAAGAATATATATATATATATATATTTTTTCTCAACATTAAGAAAATATTTAAAGATTAGAGAAAGTTAGACCCTGGTTGGTTCATCATATATATGAACATCGCTCCAAAAGTCTAGGTATTGGGCAGGATCCAGTTTTAGAACATAGTTGCAGGCTTATATGTCAAAATACGAACTAAATATTTCATACTTGCACAATTCTCCCATTTTTTTCCTTCTCCTGCTGGAGTCTCGTAAAATAAATTGTTTGGGCCGTGCATATTAACGGCCCATCATATTAGTCAGCTAAACAATGAAAACGATCAGCGATGTTATAATGTGTTGACCAAATGGGGATTATAGGTGTCAATATAAAACTAGATGTATAAGGTTTAATTAGTATTTTGTTTTCTTAGAATAAGTATATGGGTAATCTGGAGATATAATATGGTATAACTTGCTCAGGCATATGCAAGTCAAGTATAAATAACTTATTTTGGCCGGAGGTACACGCACCATTTAATTAGTTTTCTTTTTGTCATATTGTCACCGAAATGCTATATTACATGTGATTGATTCGTTGCATAGCGACAACACCAGAAATATGGTAAATTATAGTAACCTGATATTCAGTTTTGGAATAATAATAATAATGATACTTTGTTCTGTGTGATTGAATATTGCCTTTGATTGCAAGTCATGCAAAATAATTCAAACTGTATTTTTTTTTTTACTAGTAGGAGTCACGTCTCCCATACAATGATTATTGAATAAATTTAGTTTGAAAATCCTTATGTTTTGATTTGTTTTGTATAGTCCACATATCACACAATTATACCATGGTGTTGCGCAATTAAAAATTGGTCGTTGTGTTCTAACAAATAGCCTATATGATAAAAAAAAAAAAAAAAAGTAAAATAATCAGTAGGTCGGTTTCCAGACATTTTAAATCCTTACGATTCTAAGTCGTAGTCTCGTAGAAGTCAATATTCTTACAACTAATTACTATTGCAATCTTTTCCCAAGCAAATTACAAGTCTATGGGCAAAAATGTACACATATATATTCGATCGTGAAAGCAACGAAGCTTACAAAATGAAATCTACCAAATTTGATTCTCACGAATCTCTTCATATTTTGATTTTGATCTAAGTTCGAAGATTAGTCTAGATATTTTTTTAATAGTACATAAGAATTCTAGATATTTTCAGTCTTGACATAATAATTATATATAAATTTTTGCTAATACAACTTGATTAAAATATGCATTCGAGTCATCTAATTGATATTTGAAATATCATTTAATCATTGTTCATAGCATACCCCTCGTAATAAGTAGAAGAAACTTGATGAGGTGGTGGGTCTTGGTTTATGTACATGTCGACGTGAAAAGAGAAGAAAAAATAATAAATATCACCAAAAGGAGTTTGGACCCGATCAATAGCCACCTAACCAAATCTGTGAACCGCGTTACTTTCAAATAATAACAAATAGTACTGTTAAACTGAAATTATTTGTAGATAAGTCTTTAGGGTCTTCGACTACATATATAATAAAGATAAGGTTCGGGGGACATTTTCAAGTTTTTTTTTCGTTGTCGGCAATGAATTTTACGTCGACGTGGCAACAACTGGACCACAACGGCTATTTTTCATTGGGCCCTTTTTGTCTTGTGAGTAACACAAACTTTATCAAATTCGCATAAATTTATCTATAGATATAGTAATTTTTATTCTCCCATCCATATTAATGGCCTGTCTTAGTGAAACCCACTGTTTTTGTCCAGTGAATTTGTTATCTATTTAATTCAGTTAGATGCCAAAAGAATAACATCTCTTTTAGATCTATCTAGTGTGGATTTTACCCAATCGACATAAAAAGGAAGGACCGGTGGTAGTGATACTACTAGCTACTGCTCATGGATAATAACACAAACAAAACAAAACTATCATTTTCATTGTACACACAAATGAAAAAAAAAAAAAAATGAAAAAAAAACGTCCCATGGTTTAAAATCATAACCAATTTAAAGACGATTCCCCTCTCGACACATAGACATAGTTATTGATTAATTTGAACTAGATCATTGTCAATCAGATAGTCACAACTTAACTCTTATAGTAGTATCTTATAAGTATGTCGTGGACGTCGTCTTTCGACTTTTATCTGTTACTTGAAAACTTTCAGAAACTGCATCAATTGTTCTTTGTTTTTTTATAATAGTCGCTCTCTCTCGTATTTATTGTGCACACGTACAAGACATGTATTTCTTACGTAGATTACACACACACACACACACATAAGGTGTTATATGTTTAGGCTAAAAGGCACACACATTATGTGTGATTGGTGATGTTTTAGAGTAAAAAATAAGACCAGAGAGGAATCTAAATTGGAGAAAATTAAATTTAATGGGTTAGTTATTCCACAACTGTAGGACAAATAATCGAGAAATTAAATGTTTTCGTTATTTGTCTGTCTTCTAGTCACACACTCAACCCCGGCTCAACTCATATCTAAATAATATATTTGATATATTTGTGTATGATTTTCTTAAATAAAAGATACTAGGAGATATCCCGTGCTTAAAGCACGGGTTAATATTTTTAAAATAATTTATAATACAATAATAAAGTTATTGTTATAATTTTTAAAATAATTATTTTGTTTGAGATAATATTTATTTTTAAATTTTCTGTAAATCTATTAGTTCTTTTTGAATACTAATTATTTAAGAATATTATAGAATTTCATTTTTGACGTATATTACAGTTTTATATTGTTTGTTTTGTTGTATTTGCATTGTTATTTTGTGAAATATGAAGTAGTAATTTTAATATTATAATTGTGAGCAAATAAAAATTATTAATTTATCATCTATATAAATTTAGTTTTACCAACCCGCCAATGTGAAAATTCAAACACACTTTTTTTCATAGATTGAGTAATATATTTTTCGTTTTTAAAAATTCAAAGCACAACATATGCAGAAAAAAGATACTGCATTTTATTAATCATAAGTATTATATAAAAATTCTAAACAATTTGTAAATAAAAGAAAATAAAGATAATAGGAGAATTATAATTTGAAATCTTAACAAAATCTATGAAATTTAGTTATTAAAGATAATTATATTGTCTACTTGGATATAAAATCTTAGTTTTTGAAATTCTGATTAGTTTATATTTTTTTAAAAAATATTTAGTAATTTTCGTCCATAATTTATTAGAGAGATAATTTTTATTTTCTAGATTTTTTTCTATTTGATATGTCAGCGTTTTTTATTTTAATCAATTATATTTAATTAATTAATTAATTGATTAACTAACTTAATTAATTTTTTCTAATGACAATTGAATGTAATTTTTTACATATTTTAAGGTTAGTTTCATATTTGTACTTCCCAATTAATATAGTAGGATATAAAATGTAAGTATAACTAGTAAAATAAAGAGAAAAAACCTTTATTTCAATTTGATTTCTACAAAAATATATGTTTCGATTATTTCCAAATAATATACAATATGTTTTTAAAACAATAATTTAAATTTAAAAATTGCTACAATAACTATAGAGGACGTGTGTGAATCTGTTAAGATTAGAATTATCTTTTTAGGATAATTGTTTAGACAATGTGTCTAGTTTTTATCTCTTGTGCAGACTTATCTCTTGTTGAGACTCTATTATATAAATATTCGTTTAAGGTCATTAACAAACACAAGTCAGTTTGATAACTAACTCTACATAGTATCAGACCAACGATTTCGTAGATTTTTAAAAAATTTCATAATTTTCTTGTTTATTACGTGTCAATTAAAAGATATCAGGAGTAGAAAATGGTTCTTCTGCAATAAACTCTTTGGTTGCAGTGCAGCAACCAGACAAGATGGTGGTATTGTTGTATCTATTGTCAAGTTCAGACAACCCAGGTGATATGATTTTGTCGGTCATGTTGAATGGTGATAATTATATAGAATGGTCAACAGAGATGGTGAACTCGCTTCAAACCAAACGTAAAACCGGTTTCATCAATGGTTAGATCTACAAATCATCTCCACGTGATCCAAATTTTGAGAATTGGACAGCCGTGAACTCAATGATTGTTGGATGGATCCGTTTTTCAATTGAACCAAAAATGAATCCATGGTGACTTTTATCTCCGATGCTCATCAATTATGGAGGGATCTAAAAGAACGCTTCTCTGTGGGCAACAAAGTCTGTATTCATCACCTCATGACTCAGCTTGCAGCATGTCGTCAACAGGTTCTTAAATATTATGGTCGCTTAAGTAAACTTTGGGAAGAATACCAAATTTACAAACCAATCAAATTATGTACATGTGGGTTGTGTACTTATGGTGTTACTCTCGAACCACATAAGGAAAAGGAGGAAGAAAAGGTTCATCAGTTTGTGTTAGGTCTTGATGAGTCCCGCTTTGGAGGTATCTGCACTAACATTATCTCCATGGATCCCTTGCCGTCTATTGGAGAAGTTTACTTGCGCATTACTAGGGAAGAATAGAGGCTGGCGGCTTCTCGTCTTCATGAGCGGCAACGTGACTCAGTTGGGTTCTTAACTCGCCGTGATAATTCTGACCAGCCAGTCTCCTCTAGTTTTAGAGAGGTCTCTTCCGACGCTGCTTTGTACCTTGGTAGGACAGACACGACCCATCTAGGCAGACCCAATACATCCATCCCAAAAACACCAAGTTTTAAGACATGTACACAATGTGGCCGAACTGGACATGAGCGACGTGATTGTTGGGAAGTTGTAGGCTTTTCGGACTGGTGGATGGAACATAGTGGTAGAGGTGTTGGACGCGGTGTAGGACGAGGAAGAGGACAAGTAACAGCAGCTCACACTAAGAGTTCTAATTCCTGGGTTTTGCAGAATTAACACTAGAACAATTGAGGCTCCTTCAACAAATGGCAAACAGTCGAGTGCCAAGAGTACCGACAAGTTGTCCAGTAAGAAAAATCTTGGCAATATCATACTTGACATAGGAGCCTCACATCATATGACTGGGAATCTCTCCCTTTTACACAGTGTTAAAAATTATGCCACCATCTTTTGTTGGTTTCGCCGATGGAAGTAACACCTTTACTTTAAGCATGGGTATGTTTCCATTAAGCAACATAGTCTCGTTGACTGATGTGTTATACGTTCATGCCTTGAATTGCACGTTAATCTCTGTTTCAAAGATTTTAAAACAAACAAAGTGTGTTGCTTTGTTTACAGAAACGTTGTGTGTTTTGCATGACTGTTTTTCGAAAACTTTGATTGGAAGAGGTAAGAGTAGTACGGATGTGGTTTCGGAAAATATACATAGCATGAATGTTAGTTTCAAAACTGAGTTGTGGCATCAGCGATTAGGACACCCGTCTTTTTCTGTTCTTTTGGCTTTATCTATGTTTTCCAGTTCCTCAAAATCTGCTAGCTCAAGTCCGTATGACGTATGTTTTCGAGCTAAGCATGCTAGATCTGTTTTTCCAGACAGTTTGAATAAAGCAATCGAGTGTTTTTCTTAGATTCATTGTGACGTATGGGATCCTTATCGGGTTCCTTATTCATGTGGTGCTATTTAGTTTTTGACTATTGTTGACGATTATCCTAGGGCTGTTTGGATATACCTTCTTTTTGCAAAGTCTGAAGTTTGCAGCGTATTGATAAATTTTATTATTTATGCGGAAAGACAGTCAAGGTTGTTAGAAGTGCTAATAGAACAAAGTTTATGTGCCTTGCCTCATATTTTTATCAACTAGGCATTCTTCACCAAATTTCGTGTGTCGGAATCCGCAGCAAAATGGTAGAGTTTAAAGAAAACATTGGCATATTCTAAATGTCGCAAGAGCATTACTGTTTCAAGCAAGTTTGCCTATTAAGTTTTGGGGAGAGGTTGTTCTTACAGCTGCATATCTAATCAATCGCACACCATCTTCTATTCATAATGGCTTTCTCCTTATGAATTGCTTCATGGGCATAAGCCATCGCATGGATCGTTACGTTTATTTGGGTCTATGTGCTATGCTCATCTTGTCACTAAAGATAAAGATAAATTTGGTGAACGAAGTTGTCTCTGTGTGTTTGGTCGTTATCAGTTTGGAACAAAGAGATGGAAAGTTTTTGACATAGACCAGAATGAATTTCTAGTCTCTCGTGAGGTTGTTTTCAGAGAGGATGTCTTCCCTTATGCTTCTGATAATTTAAGCTCCACTCCTGTTTCACCTGTTCAGGTTATTAATGATATGGATTGGCTAATTTATCTGGTTTTTGTTGGACAGGGGGAGTTAAGCAAATCCTATTGTTGACACACCTGTTGCGATCCTTGCTATTGTTTCTCCTGCTCTTGCATCTCAGCTGTCGATTGTGCCTTCTTTGGTGGAGGAACCAGCAATTTGCTCTCTTTTTGAGGAACCACCTGTTATTCAATCTTTATCGCCTACAGTTTTATCCCAACCTATGGTTTTGCCTCCACAACCTGCAATGTTGCAGTCCAAAATTGATAAAACGCAGTTCGTACCGCTTCGTTGTAGTGAAAGGAAACACCATGAATCGGGTTATCTTCAAGTCTACATCACTCACAATGCTGTTTTTTCTGCCCAAACCCATCATGGTTTGCTCCCTTCCCAGTCAGAGTCCTCTACTAAGGTCCAAGGTACATGTTTATACCCCTTACAAGACTATATTTCTGATGATTATTTTCACTAGCCCATTGTGCTTATTTGGCTGCGATCACGACATCTAGCCCTGGGCATTCGGGTACTCGGGTCGGGTGGGGTAGGAACCGATCGGGTTCGGGTTTTTCGGGTAGAGGAGTTTAGGACCCATTAGGGTAAACAGAAAATATCGGTTCGGGTTTGGTTCGGGTCTTACCGAATTCGGGTCGGTTTGGATCTAAAATTTCAGAACCTACAAATACCCGAAAAAATCGGATATCATTCGGGTTCGGGTATTTTGTACCCGATTACCCGAAATTTAACCCAAAAACCTGAATTTTACCTGATTACTCGGAAATTTTAATGTTAAATATTAAAATAAAAATTTTAAAATTATTTTTTTAAAAAGATTGGTTAATTTTTAAAAAATTATAGCTAAACATTTCAATATAATTTTGGTTATTTTGAGTATTTTCATTATTTTGCTCTAGGAAAAAATAATATTTTTGAATTTTAAATTGTAACTTTGAATAACTATGTTATAAAATATATATATATATATATATATATATATATATATATATGTATAACTAATATTCTCTATATATGATTTTATTTCGGGTATGTCGGGTACCCATTCGGTTTTCGGTTCGGTTCCGGATTCGGTTCCAGTTCTTCGGGTTTAGGAGATTAGGACCTAATAGGGTATTCTACCGGTTCCGGGTTCGGGTTCGGGTTCGGGTCTATATTTTCGGGTCGGTTCCGGTTCGGGTTTTCGGATCCAGTTTTTTTGCCCAGGCCTAACGACATCAGTGGAACCAAAACATTTTATAGAAGTTATTCAAATGATAGTTTTAATGATGCTATGGTCAAAGAAGTGGATGCTCTTGAGATTAAGAGGACATGGAATTTGGTTGATCCTCATAAGAATAAATTTATACTTGGAAGTTAGTGGGTTTATAAACTGAAATACAATGCGGATAGTTCTATTTAATGGTGCAAGGCTCGTCTTGTTGTTCTTGGTTGTTAAGATGAGGTGCAAACTTTGCTTCGTCTTGTTGCTGCTAATCAGTGGGAATTTTATCAAATGGATGTCAATAATGCTTTTCTTCAAGGTGACTTAGAAGAAGAAGTCTATATGAAGTTGCCTCGTGGTTTTCATCACTCTCACCATGTCAAAGTTTGTCGTCTTAGGAAGTCTCTGTATGGGCTCAACAAGCTACTCAGTATTGGTTTAAGAAGCTGTCTGATGCTTAGCTTTGTTTTGGATTTGTACAATCCTATGAAGATTATTCCTATTCTCTTAATCCAAAGCCGATATTGAGCTATGTGTTTTGTCTACGTTGATGACCTTCTCATTTGCGGAAACAACAGTTACATGCTACAAAGGTTTAAAGACTATTTGTCGTGTTGCTTCTCTATGAAAGACTTGGGAAAGTTGAAATATTTCCTTGGTATTGAGGTTAGTCGTGGTCCTGAGGGCATTTTTCTCTCCCAACGCAAGTATACAATGGAAATTGTCTCTGATTGTGGCAATCTTGGTGCTAAGCCTGCTGCAACGCCTTTTCAACAAAGTCATCCCCTAGTCACCAACGACGGTCCTGTTCTTGATGATCCCAAACCATATCGCCGGCTGGTTGGTCGGTTAATCTATCTTACTAATACTCAGCCTTAGTTAAGCTACTTTGTTCATGTTTTGTCACATTTTATGAAAGCCCCCCCCCCCCCCCCCGCGAGGTTCATTGGGATGTTGCTGTTCGTGTGGTATGTTATGTAAAGGGCTATCTCTGTCAGGGTATCTTGCTTAAGGCTGATCCAGATCTTACTCTCACGATTTACTGTGATTCATATTGGTAGTCGTGTCCACTCACAAAAAGACGTTCATTGAGTGCTTATGTTGTTTTTCTTGGGGATTCTCCTATTGCCTGGAAAACAAAGAAACAGAACACCGTCTCTCACTCTTTCGCTGAAGCAGAGTATCACACTATGGCCGCTGGTCTTCGTGAGATCAAATGGATATGTATGTTGTTGACGTGATTGGGTATCAAATAGTCTAGGCCGGCTTGATGCTTTTGCGATAGTAAGACTGCTATTCACATTGCCACCAACCTGGTTTTCCACGAGCGCACCAAGCATGTTGAGGCCGACTGTCACTCTGTCTATGATGCTGTTCGTGACAGTCTCATTGTTACACAACATGTTCCAACGTCGGAACAACTTGCAGATGTTTTGACCAAGACTCTTGGTTAGATTCAGTTTGAATAACTAATGTCCAAGTTGTGCATTAATGATTTTCACGCTTGAACGTGAGGGAGTATATGAGGATGTGTGTGAATCTGCTAAGATTATGATTAAATTTCTTTATGATAAGTGTTTAGATAATGTGATCTTATCTTTTGTTGAGACTCTATTATATAAATACTCGTTTGAGGTTATTAATAAATACAAGTCAGTTTGATAACCAATTTTACAATAACCTTTATATATAACAAAATAAATGTTTTTCTTTACTAAATCTAATTTAAAACTATTTAAGAGATTTGTAAAACATGTCATAGTTAACTTAGGAGTAAGATACCTATAGTAAGTAATTTTACAAGTTAAAAAGTTTTGTAAAAAGCAGGAAACACTTAGAAAAATAGAAAATAGAAAGGAATAGAAACTTCAGAAGCACAAAAAGAGGAAAATTTATCATTGGAAAACAAAAGAATATAAAAAGAAAAGGAACAAATTGGGTAAAAGAGAGAGGGTGCCCCTGAAGTAGGGTTGAAACGAGCTCCTTTGGTGTCTCTTTCGTCAACACCTGTCGGCCTTCTCACTTAAACACGCTCTTCACTCTCTTCTCACACCTCTCCCTCTCCCCACCATTTAATCTCTTAATCTAATCACAAGTTTGATTCCTCCATAAACAACAACACAAACCCAATTCCACAAGATTAAACAAATACTAGAAAAAATATCTTCTTTCTTTTTTCTTTTTTCTTTTTGGTGAAATAAATAATACATCAAGAGAAAGAACAAAAGAAGAAAAAAAGCCTGTCTTCTCTCACCTGTAAGGCTGTTAATTACCAGAAGAAGCAAGAACAACAACATTACACACTTCCTCTCTTTCTCTTAAAAACGGTTACTTTCCTTCTTTTGTTCTTTTAAAAACTGCTACTTTGAGAGGATTTAGAGAGAAAACAGAGAGAGCCTTCATCTGGCAAAACCCAGATGGAATTCGGATCTTTCCTTGTGTCCTTAGGGACATCTGCGGCTATCTTCGTCGTTCTCATGCTTCTCTTCACTTGGCTTTCTCGAAAACCCGGTAATGTTACGATTTACTACCCGAATCGGATCATTAAAGGGTTGGAACCATGGGAAGGTACTTCCTTGACTCGTAACCCTTTGGCTTGGATGCGTGAAGCTTTCACTTCTTCTGAACAAGATATTGTTGACGTTTCCGGTGTCGATACTGCCGTCCACTTTGTCTTCTTGAGCACTGGTTCGATCTCTCTCTCTCTCTCTCTCTGTGGGCAACTTTAGTTTGTTCTTAGAGTGGTTACTATTTAAGGATCTTGTGCAATTCTGCTTATTTTTATTGGTTTTGATTTGGGTTTGATATTTAACCTAAGAAAGTTTCAATCTCTGGGGACAATTTGGGGGAAAAAAGTTTCAAAATGATGTTTTTGTTGATGTCTCTGACGATCTGTTTTGCTATGCTATGTTATGTTTGGATCTCTACTTGTAGATGTTGATATTGTTCAGTTAATGTTTACAAGAACATGACAAAGTGTTTCTGATGTCTTGAAATTGGCTTTTTTTTTGTTTGTTTGACGCAGTTCTTGGGATATTTGCTTGTTCCGGTCTTTTTCTCTTACCGACTCTACTCCCTATAGCCGCAACAGACAACAATTTAAAGACCCGTTCAAAGAACGCCACAGATACCACAAGCAAAGGAACTTTTAGCCAAATTGATAATCTATCAATGGCTAACATCACAGTAAGTTCAACAAACACAATCAAAGACTCCATTTCAGATATTGCGGTTTTGATCTTCTAAAGCAAAAATGTGTATCCTTTCAACTGAACAGAAAAAAAGTCCGAGGCTTTGGGCGTTCCTAGGAGCTGTGTACTGGATATCTTTCGTCACATATTTCTTTTTGTGGAAAGCTTATAAACATGTCTCTACATTGAGAGCTCAAGCTCTCATGTCTACTGATGTCAAACCCGAGCAGTTCGCTATTCTTGTTAGGGATATGCCTCATCCGCCTGACGGACAGACTCAGAAAGAGTTCATTGATTCTTATTTCAGAGAAATATACCCTCAGACATTCTACAGATCGCTTGTCGTAACAGAAAACAGCAAGGTATCTATCTACTTGTTCTGCACTAAAACTTTTATTCATCATATTGTTTAAAAACAGTATTAATCTTTGCTCTTTGTTGATATATAGGTTAATAAGATATGGAAAGATTTGGAAGGTTACAAGAAGAAGCTTGCGCGTGCAGAAGCGATAAATGAAGCCACTAATAACCGACCCACGAATAAAACCGGCATGTGTGGGTTAGTTGGTAAACAAGTAGACAGCATTGAGTATTACACCGAGCTAATCAACGAGTCTGTAGCCAAACTAGAAACAGAGCAGAAAGCTGTTCTTGCTGAGAAGCAGCAAACTGCAGCAATTGTTTTCTTCAACAATAGGATTACTGCTGCATCAGCCGCTCAGTCTTTGCACTGCCAGATGGTTGATAAATGGACGGTGATGGAAGCTCCCGAGCCTCGCCAGCTCATATGGAAGAATCTCAATATCAAGCTCTTCGGTAGAATAATCAGACAATACTTCATCTACTTCTTTGTTGCAGTAACCATTCTGTTTTACATGATCCCAATTGCGTTCGTCTCTGCTATCACCACTCTTAAGAATCTTCAGAAGATTATTCCATTCATAAAGCCAATTGTGGAGTTAACCTCCGTAAGAACTGTTTTGGAGTCTTTCCTTCCTCAGATTGCTCTCCTCGTTTTCTTGGCGATGTTGCCTAAGCTTCTCTTGTTTCTCTCCAAAGCTGAGGGGATTCCTTCGCAGAGCCATGCTATTAGGGCTGCTTCGGGGAAGTACTTTTACTTCTCGGTCTTTAATGTCTTCATTGGAGTTACCCTTGCAGGGACTTTGTTTAACACAGTGAAGGATATTGCGAAAAATCCTAAACTCGACATGGTTATTAACCTTTTGGCTACTAGCCTCCCTAAGAGTGCGACTTTCTTCTTGACCTATGTTGCTCTCAAGTGAGTTTTTTTTTTGCTCCTCTTAACTTAAACAGCATATACATTGTTCGTTTGTTTTTCTAAATCTTATGTTGTTTTCAGGTTCTTTATTGGTTATGGCCTTGAGCTGTCTCGGATCATACCTTTGATAATCTTCCATTTGAAGAAGAAGTTCATGTGCAAAACCGAAGCAGAGGTGAAAGAAGCTTGGTACCCGGGAGACTTGAGCTATGCCACTAGGGTTCCAGGAGACTTGCTCATCCTCACAATCACGTTCTGTTATTCCGTAATCGCTCCTCTTATCCTCGTATTCGGCGTCACCTACTTCGGTTTAGGCTGGCTCGTCCTTAGGAATCAGGTCAGACTCTCTCCTTTATTTCTACACCCATAAAAACTTAGGTTTACAAATGTGATCTTAAACGATTTCATTTTGGGGGTATGTATGACAGGCGTTGAAAGTGTACGTCCCATCATATGAGAGCTATGGAAGAATGTGGCCGCATATTCACCAGCGCATACTAGCAGCTTTGTTTCTATTCCAAGTAGTCATGTTTGGTTACTTAGGAGCCAAGACATTCTTCTACACGGCCCTTGTGATCCCTCTCATCATCACCTCTCTCATCTTCGGTTACGTGTGCCGCCAGAAGTTTTACGGAGGGTTCGAGCACACAGCTCTCGAGGTGGCTTGCCGTGAGCTGAAGCAGAGTCCAGACCTTGAGGAGATTTTCAGAGCATACATTCCTCATAGCTTGAGCACTCACAAACCAGACGAACACGAGTTCAAAGGCGCAATGTCTCGTTATCAAGACTTCAATGCAATATCAGCCGCTTAAGAAATTTGAAGCCAATCCCAATTATCTCATAGATTTGATTTATTGGCTTTTTTTAGAATCTCTTTATTGTTGTGTGTGTGAAATTTTAGGGTTTGCTTAGGATTCTTCTTTGTATGTGTTCTTGGGTTGTTGTAACTTGTAACTTTGTAAGCTACTTTTAAACATCAACTTGATTTGTCATCATTATTATTCTTCTACTGCTATTTCTTTTTATTAAAAAAATGGAATCTGGTTGGTTCATCACATCAGTATAAGACGGTTGGTTCATCACATCAGTATAAGACGGACAATTCTTAAAGTTATTTAGCATTTCTTTTTCGGGAAATATACAAAATAGGCGCCCACTTCTTCAAACGTATTTTTAGATTGAGATATGTGATATTCATATCATTGTTGAAATCTTTTGAAAAGAAATTAAACTTTTGAATTCAAGACAGTTAAAGTAAAGATCACTCCCAGGTCTCCCATGGTTGAATCCATGAACTATTGTTGTTGTTGTTAGATTGTTTGTTGGTTTAGAAACTTTAACAAATCTGTAACTAGGTTGCCCACGCAAAATTGCGTAGGCTAGGTGTTTAATAGAAAATAATTCTTAATTACCTTAAAAGAATTTTAAATTAGTTTATCATTTTTTAAAAAATCTAAATTTTTTGTTCTTATCTTTATTGAAACTGTTAAATTTTCTCAATGCATAATAAATTTATTAAGTAGTTATTTTTATCATGTTTGTAATATTGATATATTGTTATCAAATAAAATATTGGTTTAGTTGTCATTGACTTGCTTCATAATTTTACTTGATTTAATTTTATTATTTTAGTTCAGCCTAAAGTTTTTTTTAGTTCATCCTAATTTTTATTTGTGGTTGAGTAAATATAATATATATGAAATGAGTTAAACATTTTTATTTGTGGTTGAATAAATAGTAAAATGAAAAGTAAACATCTATGAAGGTGGAAGAGTACCCAAAACAACAACACACTATTTAAAAAAAAAAACATAATAATCATTTTAAGGTGGAAGAGTATGAAGCATTATATTGTTTCCATTAATAGCTTAAAAAAATAACCATATTAAAATGACATAAGCTGCATATGATTAGTTTAAAATAAATAAAGATATATCTTATGATTTATATATATATATAACATTATGATTTGATAACCTTTTCACACTGTATATTTAAAACAAACAAAGAGACATATAAATAATATATATCTATTGGTAGTAGACATCTATATCATCCCAGAGAGACAATTCATAAATAATTAAATAAAGCTCACTAAATCAAACTCACAAATCTTCTCTTTCGATTCCTTAGATAAAAGTTTTATACAGCTTGATCGATCACACACTCAAAAAATATTATATGACAATATGGCACATTATTATAGTATGTGTGCAAAATTAGAACATCTGATATATGCTAATTGCCTACATTAAAATGATATATATATATATATCATACATCACTAAAAATAATATTTTCATAGTCATTTATTTTGAACAACAATGACAACACAAAATAGAAAAATACAGTATAAGACAATATGTTACATGTCGGTAAAAATTATAAAACCTACTTTCCAAACTTATAAAATAACATAACCAAAAGAAAAAAAAAATTATAATGGCCTCTCACATAAAAGTTCAAACTTAGAGATATTAAACATTCAAAAGTCTATAAAAAAAATATCAAAACTTCAAAAAAAAAAATGACACCATATGATGATGTTAATAAGATAGGAAGAATATGTTTGCATTACTAACAAAACGGAAAATATATATATTTGGAAAGAATAAACTTTAGATGATTTAAAAAATGAAATACGTTAAGACATTAGTAAAATTGAATACAAAAAATTATGTGAGATTTGAGATATGAAGATTAATGAGATGCGTGTGCTATTTATAGGAAAAATTGTAGTTAAAAAGCATATTATAAATTCATTATTTAATTGGGTAGTTAATGCATTGATATTTATATCAATTTATCAATTTATATTTATAAGGTGAAGGTGATTCATATCTCATTGTCATAGGAGTTACATAAACTATATGAGAGTTACAAAAATGCAATAAATACATATATATATATATTTTTTGTATATTATATCTCTAAATGTACTTAATCAATTATTGCATTACTATGCAATACTATGTAAGTTACAAAAATGTGTCAACATAAACAAAAATAAATAAATTTCAACTAAATGAAATTTAATGCCTTATCACATGGATATTGTTATTAATATGAGAGTTACTAAATATGTTAGAATATGAAAGTGAAAAATGGCCAATGTTTACAAAAGTACATTTATCTGAATAAATAACTGAAATTTATCTTTTTAAATATAAATTTATAGTTACTAAAAATAAATCTATGACAGGAAATTCAAGCTAATCAAATTCTAAATAATATATATATATATATATTTAGTTCTCTCTTTATTGTTAAACATTTATTCAGTTCTTATTTTTTGTTAGTATATAATTACTAATAATAATAATAATGTTAGATTTTTAATTCTTTATATTTATATATGCTTTAGTTTATATTAAATTTTAATAAAATTGAAAATACTGTAACAATCATATCATGTAAACTATTTCAGTTAAAGTGAAGAAATACAAAAGCAAATTATTACTGGATAATATGTTATATAGAAAAAATAAAGAAAAATTGAACATCTTATAATGTATATCTTCTAATTATTTGATCATCAAATCTGCAGAAGACAATAAATTTGCTTACTTTCATATACACGGAGTTAAGGTGGCCCAATAACCACTTATTACAAACATAACCCATAGTGCATTAATCTTGTTTAGTATGGGGAAAAAAGAAAGAAAAAGTTAGAAGGTGTCAAATATACATGTGCCACATGTCAATTTCTTAGAAGTGGAAGCTCTAATCTGTCACACTGACACGTTCTGTTGCAAATTGTACTTAATATGTAGCTTCAAACATATATATACATTAGTGTCACAATTTGATCTATGTTGAACGAGTAGAAATGTTCTAATCAAACCTCACAAAGACAAACGATTCAAGAATTAAACGAATGAATGGAATGGAAACTGATTTATTTCTCATAAGCTATAAATTGGTTTCGATCCTGTCGATAACGGAGAGGGAATATCTTCTGGCGCACGGACTGGCTTCACCCACCGGCCGGTTTGTTTGTTGAGGATCAGACCCTTATGTGCCACTTGGTACCAACACTCAGGTATTCTTAGATGATCCAACAACATATCTGTGCTCTTGTTCACCGAAGCAACGTCTCTCCTCGCGTTAACCCTAAACCCTGATTTCTTGCTGTGGAAGCCATCCAAAACATGGAGATAAACCTCGAGATTATGAGACCTCGCTAAGTCCGAATCGCGTTTTACATAAGGCGAGCTGAATACATCGAGCTTAAGCTGCGTTCCGACGTGCCTGTAGACCCAATTAAGCCTTGAAGTTATCGGATTAATTTTGTTTAGTACCTTGTTGAACACGATACCAGGAAGCTTAGGGACAATGTCTTGCTTGTTCACCACACGTAACACCTTGACACCTAAACTGTTTAGCCTTTCCTTGAATGCCAAGTTACCTACTCTTGGCGCACCAAACGAGAACACAGAAACGTTACCAGATAACCCTGGAACATCTCTAGCCGCCTCATAAGCATTCATAAGCGCCAGCGCGCCTCCAAGGCTATGACCGGTCACGGTTAAGCTCACTACTTCGCCTCTATCTTTGAAAAAATTCACTAGCCGCTTCACTTCTTCCATCGTCTGCTCCGATGCGCTCTCTTTATTGTACCGTGTGAGTTCGCTTTTCGAGTTATAGATACTAAAAAACCCACTTTGGACCTTGACCACGTTCTTGCCATGTTCTTCCTTGCAATCGAACGGCTCTTTACTTGTTCTAAGATCCATGAACCATTCCGTGGGAGTCACAGTTCCACGCCACGCCACAACAATATCCCTCCGACCGATCCTCAACGACTCTCTGTCTCCACTCACAGCTACAAACCCCATCCAGTTCGAATCTTTGCTCCATGTCTCTCCCATAGATGAGCTTAAGAACCACTGAGGAACATCGACATGAGACATCGCGTAGATGAATTTGGTTACCTTGTAACCATGTTTGGTTAAACCAAGCTCTTCAAAGAGTTTGTTCCTGTTGAATCTAGAGCTTCCACAGAACTCGGATAAAGGATCGAAATCGAGGGAATCGTAGACGGATTCCACAAATTCTCCATATTTTGTTACTTCTCTCCTAAGCCATGGATGCAGAGGATTGAGAAGATTCTCCCAATTGTTGCTACCGTGAAGCTCACGCCACATTTTGGATATGTTCTCCCTTGGAGACGCAGCCGGAGTCATCAAATCTCCGCGGTCTAAGAAATCCGCGGCTGAGTATTTAGGAAGCTGAAGTAAAAACGCTAGCGATTTGGTCGAGTCGTTGGAGATTTTGCAGATCCTCCGGGCCACTTGAGACAAATCTTGTTCTTCCTTTCGTGATTTAATGTGCAAGAGGTGTTTCTTGGTAACCAAGAAACCTGGGAGATGTGACTTGACCCGGGTCTTGATAGACTTCCATGCCAACTTCAATCTCCAGACCCGTTTTATTCTTCTTCTTCTTAGCTTTCTCAATGGAGTTTTGACCAATGCGTTCTCCATTTCTGAGTTTGTATTTCAGGCTGGTTATGACTTATGATGAAGATGATGATAAAGTTGTGATGTGTTCGATGTGCTTGAGAAATGATCTCTATGTGCTATATAAACGAAGAAACTTATAAACTCACACGCGCATATATGTTACTTCTAGGAAGATACTCAAATGCGTAGACGAAGAATAAATGATTGACCCGGTTTAGTTGTATATATGTATGTGGGTAAGTTAAGCGAAGAGGTTGGTCGATCGCTAATAGAATCAGATCCCCGGTTCAGGTAAACTAACCAGATCCAAAAGCTGTAGATCAAAATAATTTTCTAAATTTCCTCTCTTATAAAGGTTTAATATAAGTCAAAACACATCTCATTTTCTCAAAAATGATTTTAGTTGGTCAAAGTAATAATAATACGCCATGTCCATGATGTTAGTTTTCTACAATTTATTCTTTGGCAGCTGAAGGACTTAATAAACAACTACGGCTGCTAGATGTAAATATAATTATGGAGTTGGTTAAAGATTATGTGTTAGGACAAATCAACTCTTAGAAGAGTCTACTGTGTCGGCTTTTGTGTTAGGTTATAGAAATTCAACTTTCCTCCTAATAAACGGGTCCACTTAATTATGATTTAGAATTATTGCTGCTGGCTTGCTACTGGATAAGAACGTTACATAAAATCTAATAAATATCCAACAAAAAAAATGTTATTGGCTTACTTTGTTCAAAAAAATAAAATAAAAATGTTACTGGCTGACTAGAGGAGAATAAAGAAACAAACATATCTCATTGTAATATTGTATAAATAAATGCATGTAATTTGACGTGCATTTCCGACCTACTGGTTTAACCTAGTTGATCAATTTAAAATTCGATGAGAAATTAATCTCTGTAAAAAGGACTATGCTATATTATATTGTGGATAAGTTGATCAATTTAAAACTAGCATAATCATGTTTTCGAAAGATGATTAATCATGATTATGCTTGTTTATACTATCTAAAAATAATATTGTGGATAAGTTGATGATTGTGTATGAAAATCTTGTGGTGGACTTCAAGTGGCTTATTAAGGTTGATGATTGTTGTAGATAAGAATTTCTAACTTAATATTAATGTTAAAAGGAATGGATTTGACCAAAACAAAATATTTCAGGTACGATGATTGGTTTGAAAAAACTTAATTCACAAACAATAGGGTAATGAATTGACCAACTCGAAAGTGTTCTTCAAGGCAAGTTCGTCCGCACGTCAACGATAAGACATCCTTCCTATTCTCAGTCTTACCCTTCTTCTCTTGAAACAATCACAAAAGTACCACTAAATCCTACAGTAGACACTAGCCTTTCCCATGACTCATGTGTTGTTGAGAACTATAATACAATATTATGATTCGATTGTCTTCAAAAACCAGACCACGGTCCAATTGAAGTTGAAGTCCCGCAAGGTAATGCAAAGTTCAAGTATTTGTGCTGAGATTTATTAAGTATAAATGGGCTTGCATGTGAAGCCCATATAAGAAAGGATCTTTCTGAAAGAAGACGATGAGACACCCTTATCCAGAGTTAAAATCAGCCAATAGACAGTCGACGAGTCAGCAAGAAGTAACCTAAACAGAATCCATTTCTGTGATCGCCAAAGCCACACGATGATTCTTGCCTAAATCATTTTAAAGACTGTAAGAAGAACAAAACTGCGAAAAAACAAGAAACACAAAAATCTGATAGCACAAGAAAATAAAAAGAGTTTGAGATTCAACTTTAAGAATATGGCGAGCACTATGATGACTACATTGCCACAGTTCAATGGTCTTCGAGCCACCAAGATCTCTGCAGCTCCTGTTCAAGGCCTGGTTAGTAATTTTAATTTTCTTGATTTAATCATTTGATGCTGATATCATATGAAATGGTTAATAATATGAATTTGTTTTTGTTTTAAACTCTACTAGGCAAGTGTTCAGCCCATGAGACGCAAGGGTAATGGAGCTTTGGGTGCCAAGTGTGACTTCATTGGTTCATCAACAAATCTGGTAATGAAAGAGATAAAACAAAAAAATTAAATGGATGGTAATTAAGTTTTAAGCAATGGTTGATGATATATTTTTTATTAGATAATGGTAACATCGACGACGCTGATGTTGTTCGCTGGGAGGTTCGGACTAGCGCCATCAGCGAATAGGAAGGCGACAGCTGGACTTAGGCTGGAGGCACGTGACTCGGGTCTACAAACGGGCGACCCTGCCGGGTTCACGCTCGCTGACACATTGGCTTGTGGTACCGTTGGTCATGTCATCGGCGTTGGAGTTGTCCTCGGCCTCAAAAACATTGGTGCTATTTAAAATTTGTTGAAGCTATCCTTTATTTGAATATGTAAAATTTGTAGGTTTTTATAACAATGTTCTCATGAACCGGAGGGAGGTCTAATGGAAGTTGCAAGTCTTTATGTTTATAATGTTTGGATCGCATTTCATTCTCTTTAATTTTTTTGTTTGTTATTCTTCGAAGCCTAGCTAGCTAGTATATATCGTAGTTAGATCTTCAAGTGTTTGTTTTGTGAAATTTTCTGGTTAGAGATGCATAGTGTCATTTTGATAAGCGAAAGATGAATTTCATATAGTCCAGTTACTCTCTTTGGAACACTAACAAGATATAAACATTGCAATCCAATGTCATATAATATTTTGAGGGTCTAGCATTTTACAAAACATGAAGAAAAAGGGTTTCACGAAGGTTTTCAGATTTTTGTTTGGCTTGTTGATCCATGTTTAATTTGTTTGTCATCTGATAACGGATGATGGAGTCTGGAGATAATCTTCCAACAAAGTTGATAAATGTGTTCGGTTCAGTGACGCCAAAAGCCTAAAACTAGAGTTCACTTTAGTTTTTAAAAGTTTTTTGAGCTATTCTTATGCTTAATTGTTTTCATTTTGTTAGGCATTAAGTCTGCATTGTGTTATAGTTCGAATTGATGGTTACTGTTACATACTTATCTTAGTCGTTTCGGCAATAGGAAAATGAGGTTCCCCATAACATAGACGATACTAGTATCATACTACTATTGCTTTCTTGTGTCTCCTCCATCATTTTTAGTACTCTAGTGCTCCACTTGGTTCCATATTCAAAAGATTATAAAAATTACATACTTAATAATAAATAACTAGATTATAACTCGCGGTATACAGCCGGACAAGTTTTTTTTGTTAATGAACTATTTTAATACTAATTTTGCTAATGTACTCTTTTGTTAATTTTAGTGATTTAATATATAAACTGCAGTATATCGCACAACAATTTTTGTTTAATACAATCTTAATTAAATGAGTTTGATTCGACATACTTTAACCCGTGTTGGTATTGTTAAAATAGTAAAATAAAGATTTAACCCGTGTTGAAGTATCATATTATTTATATTTTATTTTTTAGTACTATCAATTCAATCATGTCATATCATATAACCCGTCATGTTATATAATTCGTTTGTGTTATTTTGAAAATTTATTATGTTTAAATATTCATAATTTTAACCATTTTATTAAGTTTAGATATATCAATTATAAATTATAATATTCTTAAAATTTTATAATATACTATATACGGTAAATTAACTATATATGTATGTTGAACACACACTTTTTATATTAATAGAGTAATATATGTTCGTTTTAAGAAATTTAGTTCACAACATATGCAGAAAAATACTTTTATTGACTTTATATATTATATGAAGATTTAAATTTAAATTTTAAAATCAAAAAGAGATGATAGGTGAATAAATTTTTTAATCTGAAATAAATCTTCTAAATATCTATATTAATTGTATAACATTATATATATGAATATTTAAAATGTTTTAATTGTGTTTGGTTATAAAGATAGTAGAGAGAGTTAACTAAATTTGTTTGGATATGAATATAAGTATTTAATAGCATTTAGTGGTAAATGTTTCCAAAAACATATTTTTGAGAAAAAACTGCTGCAAAAATACTAATATAGATGTTATACTTTTGTTTATATTATAATTTTTGTATTTTAAAAAATGTTTATTGAAAACCTGTCAATAAAACATTTGCATGTAATGACTTAAGTCTATTATTTATTTTTCTTCCTCTCTCTGTATTTGAAACTGAGTAATTCAAACAAATAAAATAAAGATAGAGAAAATTAATGAAGAAAATGATAAGATACTATATCTATATCTTTTATTTTTTCTTTATTAATTTTTAAAATATAAGTCGTTAAATGGAACTGTTATATATTTTATTCAATTAAATATTTGATAAAAATTTTAACCCCAAAATTTTTTTGAGGAAATTTGTAGTTACATAGATTTTATTCGATTAGATTTTTAAAATCTTAGTTGTTAATTTTTGTTCTTTAAGTATGAATTAGTTTGGATTCTAATAGATTTTTTTTTTTTACTTTTCTATAATTTATTTTATTTGATGTGTTTCCAATTTTCGTTTTTTAATTATTTATATTTATTTAATTAATTAATTTTAATTAAGTTTTTCTAATGGCAATTTAATGTAATTTTTTACACATATAAGGTTAGTTTCATATTTGTACTTCCCAATTAATATAGTAGGATATAACATAGTTAACTTTAACGAGTTACACACTTAGATTTTCCATTATTCAGGGACTATCTTCTCTAGACTATTCCTCTACTATAATTTTAACTTATTCGGGAATGACAAATTTGGGAATAGGCGAGGAAGTTTCCACGTTTTTGCATAGATACTTTAGTATGTCTGCAAAGCACATAACCGTTTCCTGTTTGAGAATATCAGAGAATATCCTCATGAATCCCTAGAACTTGCAGTTAGGGAAGTGTCAACATGGAGTCAAGGCGGTGGCAAAGGAGTCTACATTGGAAGATCCTTCGTGAGCAACAAAGATATTATTCCTAGGTCGCCTCTAATGGAGTACATTTGAATGCCACTTTACTTGGGTGATTATTTTATGATATTCGGATTAATTACAATTAACATTCAGCAAATATTCGACTTGACTTGGTTTTCGCATCTATTTTCAATTTTCTTGTTTATAATTATTTGTATCGAATTAATATTGTAGCTTTAAAATTCGAGTTAGACCCAATCAGAATTAAGGCTAGGGCCTAGGCCCATACATTTTTTTATTTGTAGTAAACTTCTCAGTTCTCATGTCGTATAGATAGAAGCAACCAGAGAATTTCCATAAGAAACTTGCCAAAAGACAACATGCTCGCGTGGTGGCACCTTGGTATTGGATTTTGAAACTAAAAAGTATACAATTTACAGTTACCAGTTTGATCATTAGAGGTTTACAAATTATGCGTAAACTTGAATTAGTTGGATACTTCCGGTAAAGACTAAAGATATATAATTAGAAACAAATGAATAAATAAATTTGGAAAAAGACTTTATTGTACGCAATCGATCATCGATGATGTCGAGGTCGTGCGTGTGTGATGAGTAAATCATGAGTACTATTTCATACTACTTATTTTTGTTATTCAGTGATTTTAGTTAGTGTAGTGCATGTGCAAACAAAACATCTGTTGAGTCAAAGTCAGATCCAGCGTCGAGGCGTTTTTAAAGATCTGAACGACAATTCCTTAAAAACTATTGGCCAACTCGTAATAAATTTTGTAACTGAAAAAAAATTATTTTAATTTTGTAATCAATAGTATTATAAAATTTAAGGGGAAAAAGACAAAAAAAAATGTGTGAGTTTGAGGCATTCAAATCGAAAACAGGCAAAAAATTGCCAAAAAGAGAAAGCGAAGATGATATAGAAAGTTAGTTGCACTTGTGTTCTATGACCCTTCCTTCTCTCATTCATTGCCAGATATCATCTTCCGTGTGGACCATTTGCGGATTCACCTTTGGAGATCTTTTATTTTATCCACTGACCACTGTTATGAGCCAATGATGCATATTGCATAGTTGGAGTTATTAGTATTGTCTTTTGGTAATTTTCCTTTTTGTTGAAGATAATATATTGACAATTCAATTTTTATAATACAATAAAAATTTCTAAACAAAATGAGCAGCAAAATTATGTTAAATCACTAACTAACTTATAATCAGCCATATGTTTTTAAAGCACTAATCATGTTATTGCAAAATATATAGAGTGGTCTACATGTTTTTTTTTAAAAAAAGAAAATTTATTTCATCCAGTAGCAAAATTTTGATATATCTACTTTAGTCGCCATATATATATATAATCTAAGAACACTAAAATATTTATATTTTTTTCAAAGAAAAATTATTTCATAGGCTGATAAGTTGTTGAATGTCATCGATCTTCTTTACGAAAAGATAATAATTCACTGAGTAACCAACCAGTATATATAACTGAAATGATAGGTTAGTGACAATTTCATAAAACAACATTCGAGTTGATTCCGTCACTTGTTGGCCAACTTTATTATAAAAGGAGGAGCCTCTGCTCGTGTGCACTACATCTACTTTGATTCCGAAGACAGTTTCTATTATTAAGTTTGCTGCTGATTTGTTTTTTTTTTCGTTTAAAAAAAATAAAATACAATTCTTTAAATTTTCGTGTGACCAATATATCTTGGAAAACTTGGGACAGAGAGTTGAAAAATATCTTGGTCTACTACTGGTAAAGTGGGTAAAGCTAGAGAGAAGTCGTGCTTTCAACTTTGTTACATGCAGTGCTGCCATTATTTTTATGATCGTAAGGATTAGGAAAAGTCTACTCTCAGTCATTATTATTTGTTTCTTTTAAGAATATACTTATATGATAATCATTTGATAGCTAAAGTAAGATTAGGAAAAATACTAATTGCCAAAGTGTTTGTTGGATTAAGATTATGGGTAAATAATTAAAATCTAATAGTATCACTTGTCGAATTGAAATGTTGTTCTTATTGCTCTTTATATCATCTACTAAAAATACTCAGTCATTTATTAGTAATAACAAATGGGGTGATTTAGGTGAATAACTATAATGATTTTATCCAATTTTTAGTATATTTTGAAAATGGCAAAGTTAAGTACTACTAATTACTAGTAATTTTTAATGTGTGTAAAATAAAAATTAAAGAAATAAGCAGAGAAAAGGTGGTGATTGTTTTTACTCATGAAACTTTTTTTTGACTTTTCTGGGCAAAAAATCTCCAAACATATAGTATGGATTAATGGATGGATCTCTCTTCATTTTCTCTCCGTTAGTGTAAGCAGTGACGCATTCATTTTTTTTATTTATTTTCATCTTCTCTATAAAATCTCATTTCTCTCAGAATCTGCCAAAGAGAGCTTACGCCAGAGAGAGAGAGAGAGAGAGAGAGAGAGTCAGAGTCACCTTTTCTCCGGCCAAAAATGAGCTTATAAAGGTTCTTCCGTTTACGTCTTCTTTCCTGATTTGATTTTTTTTTTTTTTTTTTTTTTCCAAATCTCCGGCGGCGAGATTGCACTCTCGAGGTTTTCGTTTTTTCTCCATTTTGCTTTGCGTTTAATCGATTGATAAACATGGGGAGAAGTCTGTAACAATGAATCTTAAAACGAATCGATTACGTGATTTCTTCTTAATACTGTTCATGAATAGAACCATCTGACTTTTTGTAGATTTTGTTTTTTTTTTTCTGGGGATAGAAACTTGGATGTTATCATCTTCTTTTTTATGACTTTTTTTTTTTCTTTCTCCAGAGTTTTATGAGAATCTATGCTTAAAACTGCTTACTTTTTGCGTGGTGCTTGTCTCTGTTCTTCCTTTTTGTGATTATTAAAGTTTTTTTTTTTTAATATCTCCACTTATATGGCAAATATCTTTTTTTCCCAACTTATTCTCCCCATTTGTATTCATTGAGTTCATAACCACAAACTCATTGATGTCTTTTTTTTTTTTTTTTTTTTAATAATAATTGCAGATTGGAGGATTGTTAGTTACTTGTGATGTGTAGTGTTTGAGAGGATAATAAACTTTGAAAGCAGAGGGATTTTAATTTTGTATTGAGGAAGAAGAAGATGGGGTTTGAGCCGTTGGATTGGTATTGTAAGCCGGTGCTGAATGGTGTGTGGACAAAAACAGTGGATTATGCATTTGGTGGATACACTCCTTGTGCTATTGACTCTTTTGTGCTTGGCATCTCTCATCTTGTTCTCTTGATTCTTTGTCTTTATCGCTTATGGCTTACTTCCAAGGATCACAAAGTTGTCAAGTTCTGCTTGAGGTCGAATTGGTATAACTATTTTCTTGCTCTTTTGGCTGCTTATGGTACTGGTGAGCCTTTGTTTCGATTGGTTATGAGGATCTCTGTCTTGGATTTGGATGGAGCTGGTTTCCCTACGTATGAGGTTCGTGTAATTACTTCATTTGCTTTTTGTTGTTGTTGTTGCTCTGTACGTTTTATCTGAAAGATGCTGTTGTTTTGTGCTTTCTTTGCCAGACGTTCATGTTGGTCCTTGAAGCTTTCGCTTGGGGTTCTGCATTGGTTATGACTGTTGTGGAAACTAAAACGTATATCCATGAACTCCGTTGGTATGTCAGATTTGCTGTCATTTACGCTCTTGTGGGAGACATGGTGCTGTTAAATCTTGTTCTTTCAGTCAAGGAGTACTATAGCAGGTTGGTTAATTTTGCAATCTATGTGGTTTATGGAAAGTCGTTGCATTTGGTCTGCAGGATGGCCTTATACTGTATATGTCATGTTTTTTTTTTTTTTTTTTTGCAGTTTTAAACTGTATCTTTACATAAGCGAGGTGGCAGTTCAGGTTTGCACATTTAGACTCTTTTTTTTTGCATTCTCTAAACTGCTCGGTACCATCTGCTGTGTCTAAATCAGGCTATAGATGATACATCTGTCTTTTGATAATGACGTTGAGGGTGGCTTTTGAATCCAGGTTGCATTTGGAATTCTCTTGTTTGTGTATTTCCCTAATTTGGATCCCCACCCTGGTTACACACCAGTGGCGACTGAAAACTCGGAGGATTCTGAGTATGAAGAGCTTCCTGGAGGAGAAAATATATGTCCTGAGCGGCATGCAAATTTATTTGACAGTATGTCACTCTACATTTCTCATTCCCACCGTCTGAATTTAGTTATCTATATGCATTTCTATTTTATTGTGAGAATCACCACAGTATCTCTGATCTCTTTTTCACTTACTACCTATCTAAGTTGGAATTTCTTCTGAGCTTAAATATTTCCCTGAATCTATAAATTTCTAATGGAGTGCTAATAGTTGGTAACCGGTCACTATAAGTGTTTTCACATTTACACAGCGAGTTGTCTATAGTATTTTCAGTTTCTTTTTAACTTCTGCTTCCGTTCTCTATAGAAATGAACTTAGGAAAACTGGAATGTGATTGTGAGACCGAAGTTTTTGCTTAGGGGTCATCACTTTGACTAAGCCGCAACATTTTGTATAGTAGATTCTTCAATATCTGTTGAGCTTTGACTATTATGTACCTTACCATTATATTTTTATCCCATAGGAATCTTCTTCTCATGGTTGAATCCGTTGATGACTCTGGGATCGAAACGGCCTCTCACGGAGAAGGATGTATGGCATCTGGACACTTGGGATAAAACTGAAACTCTCATGAGGAGGTATTTTTGTTTTATAAATCATATTTGCTATAATACTGTCTATGACTGGCATGGTTGCGTGATATAATTTTATCTCCTTTTTTAGCTTCCAGATGTCCTGGGATAAGGAATTAGAAAAGCCCAAACCGTGGCTCTTGAGAGCACTGAATAGCAGCCTTGGGGGAAGGTAAAGAGAAACATCTTTGCAGTCATGTGTTCTCGTATCTTTGAAATATGAATTGATTGTTTGGGCTTCGTCATGATATGTAGCTATATAGGGAAGCATTTGGTTGTAATTGTTAATGCATTATGAACAACTAGAAACTGATAAACCTTTTATCGCTGTGAGATTAAGTATGGTTTAATGCATGTCAACTAGGATAATCAATGTGTTACTTTTCTGGTCGTAATATGCTAAATATTTCTCATCCTTATGAACTGTTTGTCTTACGGAAACCTGTTTCTGCATTTTGTAGGTTTTGGTGGGGTGGGTTCTGGAAGGTACGTTTGTTTCTCTTTCTTGTGTTTTTATTTATTTATTTACATTATTCCGTAACAATCTTTTTCTTTGTCTATGTAATAATATTGATGGCTTCGGAGGTCTTATATTTCCTAAATGATGTGTTTTGTAACTTGTTAATTAAGTGTTTTGACCTTTTTAATCTACATTGTATCATAGATTGGGAATGACTGTTCACAATTCGTGGGCCCTCTTCTACTGAATGAGCTTCTAAAGGTTTGTTCCTTTGCCCTTTTCTTTTTTCCCCAGTTCACATTGTGTTTGAACCTATTTAACAAAATGCTATGTAATTTGGCCATTCACATGGATCGCTCAGATGGATTCATAATTTTACTGGCTAACATTAGTGTTTAAACGTTCTTGGTAGATTCACAATCCTATCATCCTTTGGATATTACGATATCTCTTAATGTGGTCTTAAAACTTTCTGCAGTCAATGCAACTTAATGAACCAGCGTGGATAGGTTACATCTATGCAATCTCAATCTTTGTTGGAGTGGTATGTAATTTGCAACAAATTACATTTTCTCCGCTTCCTTTTTTTTATCTCTTGCATGGACATCAAAGGATATATCTATGCAAGTCTTTGATGTTGATTTTGACAATTTCAGGTATTGGGGGTTCTATGTGAAGCTCAATATTTCCAAAATGTGATGCGTGTTGGTTACCGGCTAAGATCTGCACTGGTAAGATGAAGTTTCACATCAATTATCTTTGCTACTTAGTTTCTTCTGTTGTTGCTATGCTTCTCATGTTTTCATTCAAAACCTGTACTGATTTGTTTGTTGAAAACTATAACAGATGCTTTTAGATTGCTAATTTATGCTGATGACTTCCTCCCTTAATAGATTGCTGCTGTGTTCCGGAAGTCATTGAGGCTAACTAATGAGGGCCGTAAGAAGTTTCAAACAGGAAAAATAACAAACTTAATGACAACTGATGCTGAGTCGCTGCAGGTATATGTCTTTGTTGCCTTTTCCTTTCTTGGCTTTGTCTGTTTTTCAGTATTAAGTTTTACTTCATAGTTGTGTATATACCTCAAAATATGAGTCTCAAATGCAGTTTACCAAGATAATCCTCTTCCTGTAAGTTATTGACTGATTCTGAAAGCTAATTATAAGATTCAAGGAATCTAAGAGTTCTTTTAATGCGGTTGTAGGAGTTGGATTTTCCTTTGTTAGCCAATAAACCTTTAATATTGCTTGATATGTAGTCAAAAAGTTACCTTTGGATAATGCTTTTATCAAAGCTTCGGCTTGAAATCTAAGTGTTTACCTAGCTGATAGCTGGTCTTATTTCTAAATTTTCTCCTGTTTGTTACAGCAAATCTGCCAATCACTTCATACCATGTGGTCAGCGCCATTCCGTATAATTGTAGCGCTAGTTCTCCTCTACCAACAATTGGGTGTTGCCTCCATCATCGGTGCATTGTTTCTTGTTCTGATGTTCCCTATTCAGGTTCTTATATCTTTATAATTCCTCATGATCTTTGATTTTGAGTGCTTATTTCTCATTTGTTTCTTAATTTTCTCTGCTTCTCTCCTCATCACTTCAATTCTTTTTCAGATCAACGACTATGATTCATTTTCTTGTTTTTTTTGATCCAGACTGTTATTATAAGCAAAACACAGAAGTTAACAAAAGAAGGGTTGCAGCGTACTGACAAGAGAATTGGCCTAATGAATGAGGTTTTAGCCGCAATGGATACAGTAAAGTACGATACTTTAGAAGACTGGGACCTGATGTTTCTTTTTTGCATAGTTGGATGTTTGAGGCAATGTTTTAACTCACTAAACCCATATAATGTAGGTGTTATGCTTGGGAAAACAGTTTTCAGTCCAAGGTTCAAACTGTACGTGATGATGAGTTATCTTGGTTCCGAAAAGCACAACTCCTGTCAGCGGTAAGGCTTTAGTGCAGTGACTATTATATTAATTGCTTCTATAGACTGTATGCATAGTGTGCAATAGTTGTCTTGGTCATATACTGGTCGTTCTCGTAACAGTATGGTTGTATATAAAGACAAATCCAAGCTGCTCGTCTAGTTAAATGCCTTTGACCATTTTGAGAGTGGTATCCATCAAGAATCAAGATGTGTTGGCATTTTGTGTACTTTTCTAGTTCAGTGAACATTGTTTTAGTTGTATCGGCCATGTGTAGCAGCATTCTATAACATATATTGCATTATATGTATTTCGATTTCCTCTTTTCATGTTAGTTTCTGACTCATTTTTGGTCTTCTATTTGTGCTGCAGTTCAATATGTTCATACTAAACAGCATTCCTGTCTTCGTGACTGTTGTTTCATTTGGTGTGTTCTCATTGCTTGGAGGAGATCTGACACCTGCAAGAGCGTTTACGTCACTTTCTCTATTCTCTGTGCTTCGTTTTCCTTTATTTATGCTTCCGAACATTATAACTCAGGTGATTTTCCTTTGAACCATGTATTCATGTCCAGTATGAATAGTGTGGCATCAGTAGTAATGATTGCTTCTAATTGTTCTTTTTATATTTAACCTCTAGCTCTTTTTCTAGACCAGTCATTGTCATAATTTTGTTTTGCAGATGCTGACCAAGTTTTACTTGTGTAGATGGTAAATGCTAATGTATCCTTGAACCGTTTGGAGGAGGTACTATCGACTGAAGAGAGAGTTCTCTTACCGAATCCTCCCATTGTACCTGGACAGCCAGCTATCTCAATAAGAAATGGATACTTCTCCTGGGATCCAAAGGTCTTCTTTGTCTATTTTACCCCATGTTCTTACGTCTTCTAGTTTTCGTTATTACATATTGTCATTGAAGTACAAAAAGTGAGCTAGAAGTATACATATGCAGGCGGATAGGCCAACCTTGTCGAACATCAACTTGGACATACCTCTTGGCAGCCTAGTTGCGGTAGTTGGCAGTACAGGAGAAGGAAAAACCTCCCTAATATCTGCTATGCTTGGGGAACTTCCTGCAAGATCTGATGCTACAGTTACTCTTAGAGGATCAGTCGCTTATGTTCCACAAGTTTCATGGATCTTTAACGCAACAGTAAGTTCATATATTGTTGGTTTTACTAGTGTATTATCTCAAGTGATTTTGAGCTGATGATTGTAAGTTACATCCGTAGGTACGTGATAATATATTGTTTGGGGCTCCTTTTGACCAAGAAAAATATGAAAGGGTGATTGATGTGACAGCACTGACGCATGACCTTGAGTTACTTCCCGTAAGTTTTGTGCAGAATTCCTTTGCCACGTGCATCAAAAATTTCCTTAGGTGAAACGAAATTTAACATTTGTTGGTGCGATGTAAATCGAAAAAAATTGACAACTGCATCAGATCCATTGATAGCATGGACTTCTCTTTTCTAGTTCTCAGGTATCTAAGTTTATTTCCTATTCTTTCTTTTGATTGATAGGGTGGTGATCTCACGGAAATTGGAGAAAGAGGTGTTAACATCAGTGGGGGACAAAAGCAGAGGGTTTCTATGGCTAGGGCCGTTTACTCAAATTCCGATGTGTGCATCTTAGATGACCCATTGAGTGCCCTTGATGCGCATGTTGGTCAGCAGGTAAACTAGCCAAAGACTCTTTCAGATAGAACAATACTTTGTTATCTTTAAATCTTGCAAATCTTGAATTCTATAACGTTTGTTTCCAATCTGCATGAATATTCTTATTGTTTGCCACCTGATATTTAGAACTGGCTGTTATGTATAGGTTTTTGAAAAATGCATAAAAAGAGAACTAGGACAGAAAACGAGAGTACTTGTTACAAACCAGCTCCACTTCCTATCACAAGTGGATAAAATTTTACTTGTCCATGAGGGAACAATAAAAGAGGAAGGAACATATGAAGAATTATGCAATAGTGGCCCATTGTTCCAGAGGTTAATGGAAAATGCAGGGAAGGTTGAAGAATATTCAGAAGAAAATGGAGAAGCTGAAGCAGATCAAACGTCTGTAAGACCAGTTGAGAATGGAAACACTAATAATGTGCAGAAGGATGGAAGCGAGACAAAGAAATCCAAAGAAGGAAACTCTGTGCTTGTCAAGCGAGAAGAACGTGAAACTGGAGTTGTGAGTTGGAAAGTCCTGGAGAGGTTAGTTGGCGCTTGGAGTTTTGCTCTTTCTTTTTGTGTTATTGCGGTTTTTCTTTTCCTATTTATTTTCTACCCATAGTGGAAATATCAGTAAGTATGACACATTCTTATTGGTTCAGCAATATGTCAATTTATCTGTGGCGTCTTTATTTCTATAAATTATTTGACACCTCCTATTCATGTTTCCTTGCTAAGCTTCGTATTTAAAGGCCATATTAATGAGAGTACTGAGGTGTTCCAGGTACCAGAATGCACTTGGAGGTGCATGGGTAGTGATGATGCTCCTTATATGCTACGTCTTGACTCAAGTATTTCGGGTTTCAAGCAGCACTTGGTTGAGTGAGTGGACTGATGCAGGAACTCCGAAGACTCATGGACCCCTATTCTATAATATTGTCTATGCGCTTCTTTCTTTTGGACAGGTATGAGTTGCATTTGGTAAATGTTTTGAGTCGTTAACTTAAAGACTCATGATCGCATAATAATTTATAACTGAACATTAAAAGGCAGATCAGTTAAGAAATAACGTACACCAAGTTTCTTCTGCGCCAAAGTATTGGGGAAAAAAAAATGGAGAAGAAAAGGATACAGAGAGCAAAATGTTTGTGCTAAGACTTATTTCTTTTTGTTTTTTCAGGTCTCTGTGACGTTGATCAATTCATATTGGTTGATTATGTCCAGTCTGTATGCAGCTAAAAAGATGCATGATGCTATGCTTGGTTCCATACTAAGAGCTCCAATGGTCTTCTTTCAAACCAATCCATTAGGACGGATAATCAATCGATTCGCAAAAGATATGGGTGATATTGATCGAACTGTGGCAGTCTTTGTAAACATGTTTATGGGTTCAATCGCACAGCTTCTTTCAACTGTTATCTTGATTGGCATTGTCAGCACTCTGTCCCTGTGGGCCATCATGCCACTGTTGATCGTGTTCTATGGAGCTTATCTATATTACCAGGTAACATACCTTTTAGACGCAATGATTTCTCAATTCATAAATCTTTCAAAGAATACAGATCGAGACATCGAAAACTGAGACCAAAAAGAACACTGATAGTTTTAAGTCTTCTATTATACGCTGCGGTTTCCACATTAGACTTATAGTTTTCATGATTATAAAAGTTCGCATGTCTTTGGTACATCAGTCCTTTAATCTTAACTGTCAGCAAAAAAAGTCCAATCATATCTGTTGTGTGGTAACCCTGTTCTTTCCTTATTGTAGAACACATCCCGTGAAATTAAACGTATGGATTCGACTACAAGATCACCGGTTTATGCTCAATTTGGAGAGGCATTGAATGGACTATCGAGTATCCGAGCTTACAAAGCTTATGATAGGATGGCTGAAATTAATGGAAGGTCAATGGATAATAACATCAGATTTACACTTGTAAACATGGCTGCAAATCGGTGGCTGGGAATCCGTTTGGAAGTTTTGGGAGGTCTCATGGTTTGGTTGACTGCGTCATTAGCCGTCATGCAAAATGGAAGGGCAGAGAACCAACAAGCATTTGCATCTACGATGGGTTTGCTTCTCAGTTATGCTTTAAGTATCACCAGCTCCTTAACAGCTGTACTGAGACTCGCGAGTCTAGCTGAGAATAGTTTAAACTCGGTTGAGCGTGTTGGAAATTATATCGAGATACCGTCAGAGGCTCCATTGGTCATTGAAAACAATCGTCCACCTCCCGGATGGCCATCATCTGGATCCATCAAATTTGAGGATGTTATTCTTCGTTACCGCCCTGAGTTACCTCCTGTTCTACATGGGGTTTCATTCTTGATTTCTCCAATGGATAAGGTGGGAATTGTTGGAAGGACAGGCGCTGGGAAATCAAGCCTCTTGAATGCCTTATTCCGGATTGTGGAGCTGGAAAAAGGAAGGATCTTGATCGATGAATGTGACATTGGCAGATTTGGACTGATGGACTTACGTAAAGTGCTCGGAATTATACCACAAGCGCCAGTTCTTTTCTCAGGTACGTCTCCCATTGCTTCTGGTATATCTTTTTTAACACGACTGCTTCTGATGTTTTTATCTTTCTTAAAAGTCAAAAGAATACTAATAATGTCGTTTGTATCTAGGTACTGTGAGATTCAATCTTGACCCATTTAGTGAACACAATGATGCCGATCTTTGGGAATCGCTTGAGAGGGCACACTTGAAAGATACTATACGCAGAAATCCTCTTGGTCTTGATGCTGAGGTAATTCAGTTAAACATTTTCTCTTTAGCATGTCTATTGTGTTCAGTAATAACTCAGTATGTTTGATCAGGTATCTGAGGCAGGAGAGAATTTCAGTGTTGGACAGAGACAGTTGTTGAGTCTTGCACGTGCGTTGTTGCGAAGATCTAAGATACTTGTTCTTGATGAAGCAACTGCTGCTGTTGACGTTAGAACTGATGTTCTCATCCAAAAGACCATCCGAGAAGAATTCAAGTCATGCACGATGCTAATCATCGCTCATCGTCTCAATACGATCATCGACTGTGACAAAGTTCTCGTCCTTGATTCTGGAAAAGTAGGAACGCTTCATCGACCTACACTATTTGCACCCTACTTTTGAGATCTGCTTTATATGTCTTCAACTAATATAAATTGAAATTTCGTAACACCCCAGGTTCAGGAATTCAGTACACCAGAGAATCTTCTTTCAAACGGAGAAAGTTCTTTCTCGAAGATGGTTCAAAGTACAGGAGCTGCAAATGCCGAGTACTTACGTAGTATAGTACTTGAGAACAAACGTACAAGAGATGAATCATCACAACCATTAGAGGGTCAGAGGAAATGGCAAGCTTCTTCTCGTTGGGCTGCAGCTGCTCAGTTTGCTTTGGCTGTGAGCCTGACTTCATCTCACAACGACCTTGAGAGCCTTGAAATAGAAGATGATAGCAGTGTTTTGAAGAGAACAAAGGACGCAGTCGTCACTCTACGCAGTGTTCTTGAAGGGAAGCATGATAAAGAGATTGAAGACTCTCTTAACCAAAGTGACATCTCTAGAGAGCGGTGGTGGCCATCTCTTTACAAAATGGTCGAAGGTAAATGCTATTCTTAAGATTCTGCGGATACGAAATGTTGAAAGTATCTTGATCTAATAATTTGGTGTAATATTATATCAGGGCTTGCAGTGATGAGCAGATTGGCGAAGAACCGAATGCAACACCCAGATTACAATTTAGAAGGGAAATCGTTTGACTGGGACAATGTCGAGATGTAAACAAACGATGAAAGGCTTACAAATTACTTGACCTTAAAAAGTCACATTTTGATGAACTTTGATTTGTGTTGCTTTGGATACACGAAACAAAAATGCCCATTTTGTTGTGGTGTAACTATATATATATTTAGGCTACGCTTCTTTGAGAAAGAGAGCGTTTGGTTACCCGAGGATCGGATGATATAGACACAACTGGAATTCATCTTTAACGCAAAATTTGAAAAGAAAAAAACATTGGTTTTGAACTCATGGCTAAGTTCTAACCAACCATTGGACATAATTTCTCAATACAGAACCATGTTTTTTTTTTTTTCTACAAAATACAAACTGACTTTTTTTTTTTTTTGGGCAACCACTGACTAAGGAACGGCATTGTTTACAACTTTACATAGTGGACAAAATTGACAAAATACAGGACCATGTTTTATCATTGACATTTTCCACAAAAATTATATATGTAATCCAAAAAAATTTGGAAAATTGTGAAAACAAACAAAAAATTTATAAAAAAAAAAAGAAGAATGAAAGTATTATCCCCGCGCATGCGATACTAGTACCTAGTAGTTTACATATGCATAAATCCAAAATGTACATAAAAAGTTGATTTGATTGGGGTGTTTGTGCACGTAAGCCATGACTTATAAAACAAGAAAATCCAATTTCTATGAATAAAAAGGAAAAATCTTATCAATTCCTGCTTCTCAAAATTAATTTTGTAAATCGTTACCAAATTGAAAAAACTTTGTGTTGGTACGGGATTCAGCACCCCCGACATACCGAGCTAAACCAGAAACATTAATTGAACATTTAACCGGGAATCCGGTTAGGGGATCAATTAGGTCATCAAGAGTCAATTCGGGTGAGACGAAGTCTTGGAGAAGAAGAAACCGACCTCCACTTCGATGCGGCGCAGCCGACTCAAACAATAAGGCAGTTTTCCATATTTCACTTCGTCTGATAAGGAAAGTTGATATATTGTGTGATCTCGAGACATGTATAAATAAGGGGAGACTTCTCCATTGTAATCCCTCCAGAATCTAATACAATAATTGAGTTCTCCTTCCGCTCTTTACAATAAACCCTAGTTCTCTTGAGTTCTTCTTCTTTACTCCTAATTTCAAGGTTTAGATCTATTTTCTAGAGAGATAGCTCTATTGAATTTGTTTCCCGCCTTAAACAAATTCATTGTGGAAACCTAGTTTCTACAATTGGCGCCATCTGTGGGGACGCAAATCGTCTCTAGAAAAGTTCATCTCTAGGAAACTCTCCTTAAAAAAGCCTTGCAATAATGTCTTCCGTCGTGAACGAAGTTCCCGAAACAAACTGCACGCCCGATCTCACGGGTATCACGCCTTCCCAGGATAGCATCGCGACGCTGGGCGGCGCATCGACTAGGCCCGTCACTGCCGTATACTCTCGTCACTGCGTCAACGCAACGGCAAACCCGGCCGGAACCTCCACCGAACTCCCAGTCGGGGTCAGATCTGAAGGGGAGACCAGCCAGGACACAGGGCAAACTCGCGAAGCGCCAGTCAACCTCACGGAGCCTTCTGAACAACAAACCCATAACGAGGCAGATGCTCACATGACAGAGCAGCAGATCGATGCAGAAGACGGGAACCTCCCCGTTCATACCACGCCTGCGGCCCAGAACCCGCTGGTCGTTTCTATGGAGGACTTCAGAATCCTGTTCGGCACCATGACGAAAGAGATCTACCAGATGATCGCGGACACCAACCGCAGAGTTGACGCCGTTGTAACCCAAGCAACCCCGTCACAAATCTCTGCCGGACAATCGCCAGCACTCACTTTGGGCGGACTCACTCGTCGTCTCGACTTTTCTGACGGACAATTCGAGCAGAGGAATCCTCCCCCTCAAACAACGTCGAGCATTCGACCGACAAATCCGAATTTACGGATACACGAGAGCTCGACCGCCCCGGTCACCCGCCTTGCGAACTCTGGACCTTGCTTCGAACTCGAAGAAATCAGGTCGCAGATTAGCGGCATGAACACGCTCCTCCATCGAGCTATCAGCACGGCTCCCGAGATCGATAGGATTGTCGAAGTGACTCGGCAATCACCCTTCACTCAACGGATAGCGCGGGCCACCATACCGAACGTCAAACTGAAGCTTCCAATCTACCAAGGAGACAAAGATCCAGTCCAGTTCATGACATCCTTCATGGCGACCATGTCAAAAGCGCGATACACCGACGAACAGAGGGACGCCGGTTGCTGTCAGCTATTCGTGGATAGCCTTTCCGGCGCTGCCTTGGTATGGTTCACAAGGCTCGAGCCGAACTCGATCGACAACTTCGACGACTTATCTAAGGCCTTCCTCTAGAATTATCGAATCCTCATCGAACCAGGCGTAACAAGTTCAGATCTATGGGAGATGGCCCAGGAACGGGGAGAACCCATCGCCAGTTTCTTGAACAGATTCAAGGAGAAGCTGACAAAGGTCAACGTACCGGAGGATGCAGCAATGGCAGCCTTCAGAAAGGGTTTAATCCCTGGATCACCGTTACGAAAGGACCTTAACATCCGGGAACCCAAGATCTCGACGAGGAGGAAGAAGCCCGAATAGCCGCAAAAACTAATGATGAACAACCATCACATCCCGCTAAGGCTAAAAACCGGGTCGAACACCACGAACCCCGCAAGCACCACGAACCTCAGGATCGAAAAAAGGGCGTCATCCACGCAGTCTCCGAGGTGGACGATCAGGACAAGCAGCCATCTGACCCGAAGGAACTCTACTGCGATTTTCACATGTACCCCGGTCACTCCACACAAGAGTGCGTCCACCTGAAGAACTACCTGTACGCAAAGTATCTTTCTGGCGAAGTCGAAGCTACTTATCAGCCAAAAAGCGCCCGTGGAGGTAGAGGTCGCCGAGGCGGATGGCGCGGAGGACGATCTAACCGAGGCCGTGGCGCAGGCGGCGGACGGGGTTACGATGGACCACCCAACGCAGCCCAACAGCTGGTCAACCAAGCACCCGTGAATCACAAGGAGGAGGCGCCCCAAGCAGACGAACTGCCTGGCCCTCCCAAACGACAGAGGGGACAAAACCCGGAGCGGGCCAATTCTCCTCCTCGTGGACGAATAACCATGATACTTGGTCCACCAGAGGACTGCGCAGACTCTGTTCGCGCACTAAAAAAGAGGGCACGACAAGTTTGCGCCCTTCAAACTGCTCCGAGCGAGCCTTCACTCTGAAAGGACCCGATATCATTCACTTCGGATGACGCCAAAGGGATCCAACACCCCCATTCAGACCCTTTGGTTATCGAAGTCTCGATGGGCGACTTCAATGTCGAACGAGTCCTGATCGATACTGGGAGCACCGTCAATGTACTCTGCTGGCAGACGCTAGAGAAAATGGGTGTCACACCAGACCAACTAAAACCCAAAACTCGAACGCTAACGGGCTATGATGAGGTCGCTAAGATGTCGATGGGAGACGTAAAACTACAAGTACGAGCTGGCGGAGTGACCCGGAAGACTAAGTTCGCAGTCGTTGATACACCACCAATCTACAACGCTATTTTGGGGGTACCATGGATATATGTGATGCAAGCCGTACCGTCGACCTATCACCTCTGCCTCAAATTCCCAACTCCTACAGGAATTTGCACGCTTTACGGCGACCAGAGGGTGGCCAGAGTCTGCTCTGTTATCGAAAAGAAGCAGAGGAAGACGGAGACCGCATAGCAATTACAGAGCGGGGACCATCTCTCCGGTCCCCGAAAGCCGGAGCGGGATCGCCTCAAGTCTCCGGAGTGCAAGATCCTACAGGCGAATATTGACCCCTCTGATCCATCGCGAACTGTTGGCATCGGGGCCGAACTCGATGAGAGCATAAAGGCTAAGCTGATCGCTTTCCTGCAATCTCGGGCTTCCACATTCGCCTGGTCAACAAAGGACATGGTCGGGATAAGCGCCGAAGTCATGTGCCACAAGCTAAATATCGACCCCACGTTCAAGCCGATCAGACAGAAGCGCAGGCGCCTAGGCCCGGATCGAGCCAAGGCGGTCCAGGACGAAGTGGAACGACTACTCAAGGCGGATCAAATCATGGAAGTCCAGTACCCAGATTGGCTGGCTAACCCAGTTGTGGTCAAAAAGAAAAACGGCAAGTGGAGAGTTTGTGTGGACTTCACTGATCTCAACATAGCTTGCCCTAAGGACAGCTTTCCTCTTCCGCACATAGACCGTCTCGTCGAAGCCATGGCCGGAAACCAGTTGCTTTCGTTCATGGATGCTTTCTCAGGCTACAACCAGATCGCCATGAGTTCAGCCGACCGCGAAAAAACGGTATTCATCACAGATAGAGGGACCTACTGCTACAAAGTGATGCCGTTCGGACTAAAAAACGCTGGAGCAACCTACCAGCGCTTGGTAAACATGATGTTCGCTGATCTGCTTGGCAAAACCATGGAGGTCTATATAGATGACATGCTGGTCAAGTCCCTGATCGCAGAACAGCACGTCCAACATCTGGCGGAATGTTTCGACATCTTGGATCAATTCCAGATGAAACTAAACCCGACGGAGTAACTTCCAGGGAATTCTTGGGGTACATCGTCACTGAACGGGGAATAGAGGCAAATCCTAAGCAGATCGAAGCTATACTAGGACTCCCGTCACCGACCAACAAGCGAGAAGTGCAGCGCCTGACTGGCCGGATCGCTGCTCTGAACCGCTTCATCACCCGGTCAACGGACAAGTGCCTCCCCTTTTACCAACTTCTTCGTGGGAACAAAGATTTCCATTGGGATGAGGAATGCGAGAACGCCTTTCGTCAGTTGAAGGAATATCTGACCTGTCACCCTGTTTTGGTTAAACCGGAAGATGGGGAAACACTGTATCTCTATGTTTCGATTTCCAGTTTGGCGGTTAGCGGGGTACTAGTTCGAGACGACCGCGGAGACCAGAAGCCCATTTTCTACACAAGCAAAGCACTAAACGATGCGGAATCAAGATACCCCACGCTGGAGTAACTGGCCCTTGCAGTGATCGTCGCAGCACGGAAACTGCGACCCTATTTTCAATCGCACTCGATCGTCGTATTTACCGATTTACCACTCCGAACCGTCCTTCATAGCCCCCTCCAATCCGGACGCATGGCGAAATGGGCGGTCGAACTCAGCGAATACGACATCGAATATCGTTCTCGCCCAAGTCTGAAGTCACAAGTTCTAGCTGACTTCATCACCGAACTGTCACCCGAGCTTGACGACCCCACCTCCGCAGTGGAGCAATGGACAATGTTCGTCGACGGTTCATCAACAAATCAAGGATCCGGGGTCGGACTCATACTCCGATCCCCCACCGGAGAAATCTTCGAGCAGGCGTTAAAGCTTAATTTCAAAGTGTCGAACAACGAAACCGAGTACGAGGCCGTTCTCGCAGGACTCCGACTAGCCCAGGGACTTGGAGTCAAACACCTGCAGGTCTTTTGTGACTCCCAACTCGTAGTCAGTCAGTTCAGCGGAGAGTTCGACGCGAAAAACAAGCGAATGGGAGCATATCGACAATTGGTCCTCACGTTATCCGGCAAATTCACGTCCTTCTCTCTGACGAAGGTCCCACGGAACGAGAACGCATCAGCCGACGCTCTCGCAGCTCTGGCGAACCGTTCCGACCCCGAGTTACGGCGTACCATTCCCATTGAATGCATAGAGGCCCCCAGCATTGATCCGGACAGCCAGATTGCCCTCATCAACGACGATCCAATCCCGATGGAAGTCGACGAGCCAATAGAAGATATGGCGGATGTCGTCGAGCCTCCCGAAGATTGGCAGACTGAGATCAAACTTTACATCTCCGATGGCACCGTCCCAGCAGACCGATGGGCAGCTCGACGTCTGAAGACTCGAAGTGCCAGGTACATCCTGTTGGACGGGGAACTGTTTCGCCGGAGCGCCTCGGGAGTGTACCTCACCTGTGTTACTCGGGACGAGGCCGAACGTATCATGATGGAAGTACATGAAGGAGAAGGTGGCAACCATTCTGGCGGACGCGCACTTGCTCTCAAGATCAAAAAGGATGAACACTATTGGCCTACCATGATGGCTGACTGCGAAACTTTCGCGGCCAAATGCGAGGCTTGTCAACGTCATGGACCCATGCGGCATGTCCCGCCCGAACTGTTGAACACCGTCACTGCCCCGTATCCATTTATGCGCTGGGCCATGGATGCCATAGGACCTTTGCCGGCATCCAAATCCAAGAAGTACGTCCTGGTGCTGACCGATTACTTCACCAAGTGGGTAGAGGCAGAGTCTTTCACAAGGATTCAATCCTTGGACGTGACCAATTTCATATGGAAGAACATCATATGCCGCCACGGACTCCCATATGAGATTGTCACCGACAACGGTACCCAATTCACTTCGATGATCACCAGAAGCTTCCTGACGAAATGGCAAATCCGTCTTAGCACTTCGACTCCTTGATACCCGCAAGGCAATGGTCAAGCTGAAGCTACGAATAAGTCGATCGTTGATGGGCTCAAAAAAAGACTCGGTCGAAGGAAAGGAGCATGGGCAGATCACCTGGATGGCGTGCTATGGTCATACCGCACAACCCCGCGGCGGAGTACGGGACAGTCCCCTTTCTCCCTCGCGTATGGTCTCGAAGCACTTGCCCCGGCTGAAGCAGGAGTCCCGACACTTCGTCGCACTATGATGGTTGATAATCCCAAACTTAACGATGAGATGCTGATCGATCACAACGATCTTACCGAAGAATTGCGCGACAAAGCTCTAGTTCGGATGCAACACTACTAGGATGCAGCGGCTCGATACTACAATAAAGCTGTTCGTCAACGGCGTTTCAACGAAGGTGATCTGGTTCTGCGAGAAGTCTTCGAGAACACCAAGGAAGTAAACGCCGGCAAACTCGGCGCTCGATGGGAAGGTCCATACCTCGTATCTAGAGCAGTTCGTCCGGGCGTTTACGAACTCGTAACCATGGCCGGGGAACGCATCAAAAACTCGTGGAACGTGGCCCACTTGAAACGCTACTACAGCTAAGTCGTTGTTACGACCCTATCTAGGAGTTTTCGGGAATCCGAACTCCATTGATCTTTCACTTGTAATACGAACTACGGTTGGCTTGATCCCCACTTCGGGGTACGTAGGCAATTCCTTATCTTTTCTAGACTAAGCGAATGCAGCTAATATATTAATAAAGTTTTTTCCGGTTTAAAAACTTTATCTTATTCAACTCGGCGACAAGCCGGTGTGCAAAACAAAATATCCAAAGTTCACTTGCATTTAAATCTCCTTTACACGGTTTTGATAAATCCAAAAAAAAAAAATAATGAAAAAAGCTTCAATAACTAAGTCAAATCCCCATTACATGTTTTGGACGTTTTGACTAATAAAAAAAAAAAAGATCGAAAAGAGACGCAAAGGGAGAACGTCCTTTCAACGACTCGGGGTCCTAGATGAAAAAAGAAAAAGACCGCCCGAACTCAGAGTTTGGAACGGTCGAACTCCCACACTCAGCGTCTAGGTTGATCCTGCAGACGAAGTGGAGGCCGCGGACCCGATAGGTCGTCTGCCAATGGTTCCTCCACTGCTACCTTGTCCAGTTTGGCACGCCAGAACTGACGCCTTTCCCTCAGGGCTTCCAGTTTTTCCCTTGGAACCTCGATGCCTCTCGACGCCAAGTCTTCTAAGAAAGCGCACGGGCCTTCAACCAAGTGCCTCTCGCGGAAAATCGGGCCGGCCGACTCCAGGAAAGTGGCATACCGCCTTAACCTTTCTATGGAGGCTCGGTAGGCCCAGATATCCACGTTAAACGGGTACGCAGTATCTTCGAGAGGCTGACAGTCGGCCTCCAAGAGGACGGGCACCCCCATACCTTCCAGCAGTTCTAAGCACGCCGTTCGCGCGGCAAACAGCCCAGTCATACGCCACCTCTCCAAGTAGAAACCGTTTGAGATTAGTTTGTTCAGGACCCGAATAGTCCCGTCCAAATGATAAAGCTGACAGACCTCGGCCAATCTCCGGCGCCTCGCCATAAGGTGAGCCCCTAGCCTATAGCGGCGAGCTCGATATCTTCGAAGTTCCTGACACACAGGACTCCCTTCTGCACCCGTCATGTCAACGTATGGGACAGGAGCGCAAACTCGGAACGTCTCCGCGCTCTCGTGGGCGGAGGAGTCCTCTGAAGCTTCAGTTCGCCTCGAACTGCTCGCCGAAGCGGCTATCCTTTCCCGAGCCTGTCTTAGCCACGCTGATCGAGTAATCACCATCTTTTCCTTTCAATGTTTTCAAAAATAATGGAAGTAGTTAGAATGATCTCCCAAACCTTCAATCCTATTTATACAGGATTATGGGAAGTAACCGCCGCTAAACCCACCAATGAAGCGTGATTTTCGCGTTTTTCCGAGAGAAATTCTCAAAGACTGCGCAACGCATTTAATGGGGCGCGTTCATTATTTCCAAAAAGAAAAAGGAAATTTTCATAATTTCCAAAAAAAAAAAAAAAAAAAAAAAAAAAAAAAAAAAAAAACGAACTATACACTCATAGGTATACCTTAACCCAAGCCGGATTAAGTATCTATTAGCTCGTACAAAGTTCATCCCTCGTTGACACCCTGGCTAGGTGATCAGCTTGTATAAAGACCTACTATTTTCAGGATAAGCCGAACCCAGAGTCGCCCCTGACCTTCCTGTGTAGGGATAAGCCGGACCCAGAGTATTTATTCCGCACCCGCTTTTTATTTTTGGGGTAAGCCGAACCCAGAGTATTTATTTGGCACCCAAACTTTAGTTCAGACGGAACGGTTAGCCGAACCCAGAGGATATTTTCGCAGTCCGGCATCCGAGCTAAAGCGAAGGACGTAAGCCGAGCCTAGTATCTCGCTCTCCGATTAAACACACTTTGTTAAACACTTCGTCACTAACTTTTGAGGCTCAAGTCGATGTTTTCTACTATCAATCAATAAAAATTGTCTGTTGTAAGCCGGGAGACGTCTCGCCTCTGACACATTTTTCAAATAATAAAACAATGACTAAATATAGAATAGAGCAGCAAAGCAAAATCTCTTATTATTATAAAACTGTTATTCCAAGCGAAATTCAAGTTCGCCCGTTACATTGCGGGTAGGTCTTATTAAATATTCAAATAAAGCATCTTAATTCCGAACCGGTGCGCCATTCGCAGCGATCTCACGAATGCTCGACTTGAGTCGTTTCGGCATTGGCCATAGCAGCTGCAATCCGGTCTTTTCCCAATCCTCGGAACGAGTCTCCAGCGCCCTGGCCTTTTGTTCAGATTCGTCAAGCAGATCAGTGGTCCTTTTCCTTTTCGCTTTGAGTAAAACAATCTCGGATTCCAGAGTCCTCAAGCGTCGATCGATTCTGCCCCTCTTCATATGAAAGGATTGAAGATCTTGAGTCAGTTCATGGTGCGTACCCTCAATCTGCATACACAAAATCAATAACGGGTCAATACGGGAGAGACAAGTTTCGATCGTTTACAAGGAAGGCAAAAAGAAAAAGAGGGTAGCGATTACCTGACGGAAAAAGGCGTCAGCCTCGGCAAGCTCGGCATCGGTTGCCCGCCGGTTAATGTAAAACGGCTTAACTTTGCCTGGAACGAAGTCACCAATTAAGGCAGGATTCATGTGCATTGGCTTCCGATCTGATTCACTTCGGCATTCATTGCAGTACGCAACAAGGCATGGCGGCAAATCAGCTATCTTGTCAAACCCATTCTCAATCCAGTCTTTTGGGTGAGACTCCAGCATCTCGAGTTTGAGTAACAGATCTCGTTGTGCTTGTTCTGATGCGGCAAGACGGTTGGAATATTCCGCATGACGATCTTCCACCTCATGAAGAAATTCGATTAGTTCGCGTCTTTCCTCCGGTTTAACGCGGAACATCAACATCCAGGGAGCTCTGATGTTCGGGAAGTACGCCATCCCTCTTTCGATAGCTTCGGCATTCGAGAACGTTGGCACATCGTTGCCAACCAACGGGGATTCTACGCTGCTAACCGAGCTCGACATTGTTTTTGATTGAAAAGCTTTCTTGGATGTACGATCCTTGGGAGGTAAACCTCTCAGGAAAATTGGGAACTTTCCATGCAAAATGGTAAGAATACAAATTTCTTGAAATTGTCAGTTTTCTTTTTTTTAACGAAAAGGAAAAATTCCGGCAAATAGGTTCCAAAAGAGAAAATGGGCCGAACGGGTCGGCAATGTTTTACAAGGGTACTCCGACCCACAAGGATTAACAAAAGAAAAAGAAGTCATACACGGAAAACGATTTCAATTTTCAACGTCCAAGGCACCAGACAGATCTGCTTGGAAACTCGCGGCGTTCGAACCGAATGGGTGTTCGACGGATTCCGGAGCCGTCATCTCCGGGGGGGGGGGGGAATCCAAAACCGAGCTGGTCCGGTGACATAGTAAGGTCATTGTCATTCAGCTCGAGGACATCGATCGCCGTGACAGTCTTCTCGGCTTCGGCCTTTTTCTCGTCAATCTCCTTGATTCGCTCTTCAGGAATGACGGCCCCATTCTCAACCAAATATTGTACAGCTTCCTGTACTCCGGTGGCTTGGTTCAGCAGATCTTCTAGGGGGCGAACCTTCACTTGTTCGACTAGATAGGCCCTGACCTTGTCTAATCGGGTCTGCGCTTTCTTTGCTGTCCGCTCCACTTTTTCCCATCGATCCGTCTGAAGCCTTTTAACTTCGAAAGCGAGCTGCAACTTCAACCCGTCGCATGATTCCTGCAGCTCGGCTTTCTCTTCTTCTAGAGTAAGCGCTCGGGAGTTCAGTTCGCTAACTCTCAGTTCCGTGTTGGCAATGATGCCATCTTTCTCGGCAACTAGCGCCTCGAGTTCCTTGATCCTCGCGTCCTTAGCGTCGCTGGCAGTTCAGATTTGCTCTACGCATTCCTTCACTTTTTCGAGCTCTGAACCCGAATTCTTGCTGGTTTTGACTTGCCTATCATATTTCTGAACCAGCGCATTCATCTTGGCGGCAGTCTGTGCATTCAAAGAATCTACGTCAGTTTGAAGCTCCTTTGGAAAAATAAAACTTTAAAAGGTTGATAGTAAGACGAACCATTAAGTGCGATTCAGCGACGTCGAGGAATGCTTGCTTGAATTCCAATTCGTCAGCTGACGGAAGAATTCGGTTGGAAATCTTCAGGGTCCGGAAAAGCTCGCCCGAAGCCTCGCGATTGGTCACCAAGGGATAATCGCCGAAGTAATTATAGGCGAAGTGATTCGTCTTGTCATCCTTTCTTTCAAGGCAAAATCGATCGGCGGACTCCAGTCCGGCTTCATCGGCCGAACGCTTGTGACTTGGTAACTGACGCGCATCGGTGGTTGGCTCAGCAACGATTTGTTTGTCTTTGTTCTTCTTCTTCCTCCTTTTAGATCCAGCTTCGAGTTGAGGAACGTCTTGTTCTTCGTTCGGTGGATTGGCGTTTTCTAAAGCCAAAGGAAGGGCGTTTTCCTCTACAACGTTAGATGGCTCGATATCCTCTCCGAGTGCCTGAATAGGGTCGGCGACCGTCTGGTCTGGGGTAGGATCAACTTCGGTTAGACCCTGGGACGGACCGATCTCGGCTTCAATGGCAGCTTGGGTGTCTCGGCGAACAATCTGGACGTCTTTTGCTTCCATGACGCGGCATCCGCCAGTTCGTCTTAGCGAACTGGCAAAACTTGGAAAATTCGTCCTACCTTTGCCCATTGCAGTTTTGACACGGATACGAGTGATTGAATCCCACTGACGATTGTTCCCGGTTAGCAGAGCGTCTCTGACGAGGATATAGTTCGGAGCTAGGCACGTTGCACAAAACGGACGATCTGGAGGCAGAGACACGAAAAAGTTAAAAATGGTCAGAGGTGCCGAAGTCAATTAACATACTAGAAATATAAATCTACCAGGATTTTCATTCCACACTCTCCGGTGAAAACCCAACGGGTTAGCGAATGAATAATTGTCGACGCGGACGAAGAAGTATTGGTTCGTATACTTCGGGAATTTATTCACTCGTTTGCCGCGGAGGAAATTATGAGCCGGTCTCATGTTAACTTCCCAGCGATTCGAACTCTTCGATTGCTTGAAACTTGATAGCTGTTCGAAAGCTTGAACTCTAAGGTCGACTCTGACTTCGGCTGCTATGGTCAGGGCAGCCATGAAGTTACAAATGGCTCCGGGTACGAACTGCGAGATCGCTATCGTCCGTCTTTCGGCATAGATTGAAACCAACTCCGGGATTGGGAATATGAGGCGACACTCGGTAAAATAACCCTCGTATAAGCATACATACCCCTCTGGGGGGCTCCAGGGGCGTTGATCTTCTCGAGGAATTAAAATTGTGACGTTGCTATTGAATAAACCGCACGAGTTTAGCATATCATTCACAGTTTTGATCGAACTCGAGCTCTTCTCGCCTCCAATCCGTCCTTCATGGTCAAACAAGGGGTCGATATCTTCGATTGAAAATCCCAAGGGTGCGAACCGATGTTCTTCTAGCGCAAATACGTCCGAAATCAGTTCGTTGGTCTCAGCCTCGTGACGAACTGACGATGGCAAGGTTGGATTCACCTGAGAAGAAGAGGCTCCCGTTGAACAGCGAACCAGGTGAGGCGGGACTTTGGAAGCCGATCTACTTGACTCCCCGATCTGCGCGGAGTGTTCAGGATTGAGAGTTCTTCGTTTGGATGTACGACGAATTAATTGCTCGCTTTCAGTTTCCGGTGAAGAGGCAGGTTCCGATGTGCTCGCCATTTCCTGAGTTCGGAGAGTGTGGAAGAAGAAAAAAATAGCAAAATGGAAGAGATATCGGAGCAGGTTACCTGTTGCTGTTGGCGGAAAATGAGAAATGACGAGAGCAGAAGCGTATTTATAGAGTCGGATGGGCGGCAACCCTACGAAAAGTAATGATGACCTACGCGACTCTTCGAATTCCGAGCTAGCGGATGTGACGGAAACGACACGTGTCGTCCAGATGATATGCGGTGAGATGATTCGGAGATCTGAGTAAAATCAATTAAGTCTTTATGGATTAGATCGGATATTCTCTTTCCATAGTCCAAAATATTCGAATTAAATCTCGAATATATTGAACTGGGGGGGGGGACTAATTGTTGGTGCGGGATTCAGCACCCCCGACATACCGAGCTAAACCAGAAACATTAATTGAACATTTAACCGGGAATCCGGTTAGGGGATCAATTAGGTCATCAAGAGTCAATTCGGGTGAGACGAAGTCTTGGAGAAGAAGAAACCGACCTCCACTTTGATGCGGCGCAGCCGACTCAAACAATAAGGCAGTTTTCCATATTTCACTTCGTCTGATAAGGAAAGTTGATATATTGTGTGATCTCTGAGACATGTATAAATAAGGGGAGACTTCTCCATTGTAATCCATCTAGAATCTAATACAATAATTGAGTTCTCCTTCCCCTCTTTACAATAAACCCTAGTTCTCTTGAGTTCTTCTTTTTACTCCTAATTTCAAGGTTTAGATCTATTTTCTAGAGAGATAGCTCTATTGAATTTGTTTTCCGCCTTAATTAAATATTTCACATTGTTTAATGATTAATTTTCGTCTCCATACCTAAATTCACCCATTTCTGACAAAACGTCAATGGTGACTAATAAATAAATGTTTTTTTTTTCTCATAAAACAGAGTTACACTTACAGACACATGTAGAGATCGGAATTCGCGATTCGTCTTATCTAAGAGAATCCTTTTTCTTTTTTCTTTTTTTAAGTGAGGTTTTGATTAGTTATGAAGAAGAACCAAACACTCCCTCCACTGCTTTTAGAGTGCTTTTCGGGTTGGGTTGGCTTTTCGTACCCATTAGTCTTCTCCGTTCAGAGACTATTGGCAAAAGCTTCAATTTTTTTTGGGTCTTCTTGGAAATATCACGGAGCCAAAAAGTGTAATTCTTTTCTTCTTCTCCGTAATTCATCTCTCTGTATTAGTAGCGTTCAAGTTGATTTGCGTACTACTACTGCTAATGGACTTTCGTAAAGGTTTTAGCTTTTTTACAACTGACTTCTTTGCTTTTGGAACCTTGAAGAATCTTTTTAGTGGCCTTGTCAAAAAAAAAAAAAAAACGCCCCTTTGTTATTCTACTGGTGTCAATTCTAGCTAATAATATTCTATGACAGTTGCCTTGGTTAAGGTTTTAAATTTGGGCGTGAAACTGTGTGTGTGTGTGTGTGTGTGTTGTATTAGCCTTTTTGTATAGTACTAAGAAAATGCCTTTTTGTTTTCTTTCAGTTTGTGTAATGAAGGTTTGATTGATAAAAAGATGGGTTTTGAAGCTTTGAATTGGTACTGCAAGCCAGTTGCAGATGGAATTTGGGGAAAAGCAGTGGATGGTGCCTTTAGAGCTTACACGCCGTGTGCCATTGATTCACTAGTGATTCTTGTTTCTCACTTTGTGCTTCTGGGTTTGTGTTTCTACCGGATTTGGATCATCTTCTACAATACCAAAGCTCAGAAATATTTTTTGAGGAAGAAATACTATAACTGTGTGCTTGGAATATTGGCGTGTTACTGTGCTATTGAGCCTATACTCAGATTGGTCATGGGGATTTCACTCTTTGACATGGATGAAGAGACTCGTGGTCTTCCTCCCTTTGAGGTGACTTTAAATGAGTAACTCTGATTTGTAATCATATGGTTGTGGGGAGATTAAATTCATAAGCCCTTCTTGTTGATACGAAAGTTGTAGGAAAGAAATGAAATAGGATTCTGGTGTTATTCAATGGCAGGTTGCATCGTTGATGGTAGAGGCATTGGCTTGGCTCTCCATGCTTGTTTTGGTTGGGCTTGAAACTAAACAATATGTCAAAGAGTTTCGATGGTACCTGAGATTCGGTGTTGTTTATGTTTTGGTTGCTGATGCTGTCCTGCTGGACCTTGTGTTGCCTCTCAAGAACTCAATCAATAGGTTTGTTATTGTATATTCCATAGAAATGAATTCGATTTGGTGATTGGACATTGGTGGATTTAGCCCTGAATTTCATAATAAGATTTCCTCTGTTTGTTATTGCAGAACTGCCCTATATCTCTGTATCAGTTCGAGATGCTCCCAGGTTTGTTAGAACAACTTCCTTATGTATAAGTTTGCAATTTATTGTTCTCAGAAATTACATCCAAAATCTTCAAATTTATCAATAAGCTCGCTTTTAGAGGAGGCTAGCCATGTGCTAATAATCAAGTTCTTGTCTCATATGGTTTCTGTTTCAGGCTCTTTTTGGAACTCTTCTTTTTATATACATTCCTGATCTTGATCCTTATCCGGGTTACCATATTCTAAACGATGAACCATTAGACAATGTTGAATATGATGCACTTCGGGAGGGAGAGCACATATGTCCTGAGCGACATGCCAGCATATTTTCCAGTAGGTAGCCCCGGAACTGATAAACGAAATTTATATCATGCTCAGTCTATTGGCAAATGACACTTGTTTGGCCAATATAGCCATGGTCTCTTATTATTCAACTGATTTGGATTTCTTTTCTTAGGAATATACTTTGGTTGGATCACGCCGCTGATGCAGTTAGGCTACAGGAAGCCAATAACTGAGAAGGATGTTTGGCAATTAGACAAATGGGACCAAACAGAAACTCTGATCACAAGGTACAGATGAGTTGCTACTTGGCTTCTGCCTTCTGCACTATATCTTCTTTTATATATATGGTAGAAGATTTCGTTTAGAATCAAGAACATTCTTATTCACTGGATGAGTGCTTTGACAGATTCCAAAGATTCTGGACTGAAGAATCACGGAGACCTAAGCCATGGCTTCTCCGAGCACTAAATAGTAGCCTTGGTGGAAGGTAAAAAGCTGATGATTTTTCTAAATAAAAGTCTATTCCATGTAGTTTTCCTTAAAGCCACACATATAGACACTGGCATTAATTCTCTTTTCCATCTTTGTAGGTTCTGGTTGGCTGGTATTTTCAAGGTAAGGATACTGTGGTTTATTTTCCGTGCATCAGGTTTGACCTGCATCCACAGTAATGTTCAGTTCTGTATTTGACAACCCTCATGCAATTTTCACATCATTTTTTAGCGTGTTATAGATTGGAAATGATATTTCTCAATTTGTTGGACCAGTGATACTGAGCCATCTTTTGCGGGTAAGGTCTCTTTCTGCTTAATTCGTACTAGAAAAAATATTGCATAGATGTTTTTGGCCCCTGACTTATATAAAACATGTACTCGACGGTCATTACTCATTGTTTTTTGGGGGTTTACATATATAAAAATGAGTAATAACGCAGTGACATATAGTTCTCATACATGAGTGATGACCTCTATTTTAATACGCTGCTTGTACTCTGCAGACCTCCTTGATTCTTATCTTACATTTTCAACAACTTGTCCTGTGTTACTTTGGTTATAGAAATCGTTGATCATTTTATGTAGTCAATGCAAGAAGGTGATCCAGCTTGGGTTGGATATGTCTATGCTTTCATAATATTCATTGGGGTGGTATGTTTCACAACATTTCGTCTCTGATCTCTAAAATTCTATTTGGTTCATTTACTTTTTCTCCAAACTGTCATGTTTGGTTTTCTACTTCCCCCTCCCATAATTTTCTGTCCATTTCAATTTCATTTTAGACACTTGGAGTGCTTTGTGAAGCCCAGTATTTTCAGAATGTTTGGCGGGTGGGATTTCGGTTGAGATCAACTCTGGTAATTTTGGCGAAACGTTTATTTCTCTCCGACTTGTATGATCAGTTTAGTCATCTTTATTCTAATTATGCTAATTACTTTGTAGGTTGCAGCTATATTCCACAAATCTCTAAGACTAACTCATGAAGCTCGCAAGAATTTTGCTTCAGGGAAGGTCACGAACATGATAACTACGGATGCTAATTCACTTCAGGTATACTCAGGTCCGGCTTAAAGCTAGGGCGAGAGGGGCGGATGCCATGGGACAAAAATTTTTTTTTGGGAAAAGCTTAAGCATTTGGGGTCCAAAAAAAAGGAAAAAAAAATTTTATACTGAAAAGGGTCCAAAAAAATCTATACGCCTAGGGACAAATTTTTTTTTGATACTTAGGTTCAGTTAAACGTTCCGTCTAACTCTCTCAGTTTGATACATACTACTTTTGCACTACTATGGATTTGTAACTGCTAACATAGTCTTCTGATTATTTCAGCAAATATCGCAACAGCTACACGGCTTATGGTCTGCTCCATTTCGCATCATTGTGTCTATGATTCTTCTCTATCAACAACTAGGAGTTGCTTCACTTTTCGGTTCGTTGATTCTGTTTCTCTTAATTCCTCTCCAGGTATTTAACTTCATTCTGTTGATAAACCTATTTTAATATTGTACAAGCTTTGTGGTAAATGCGTATGTTCACATACAAGTCCACCTTTTCTATTTCTTGATAAACAGACACTGATTATAAGCAAAATGAGGAAACTGACTAAAGAAGGACTCCAGTGGACTGACCAAAGAGTCGGTATCACAAATGAGATTCTGGCATCCATGGATACTGTAAAGTATGATTGATAATTTTCATTGCTTCTTTTTCAGGTTTTTTGAGTTAATGATACATTATTAAACTAGTTATTCTACTATTTTCAGATGCTATGCATGGGAGAAGAGCTTCGAGACTCGGGTTCAAGATATGAGAAACGAAGAGCTCTCATGGTTTCGTAAAGCGCAGTTACTATCAGCTGTATGACTCCTTATCTTTACTTTTATACTGCCTGCCATTTCTCTAACACATTTCGACAGGATTTACGTATCTTGTATGCACTTAAATTCCGTATATGACTTACATTTAGGGATATGTCTTCCACATTAAACAACTTAATCCCTAAACATTTTTTCCTCTTCCAGTTCAATAGTTTTATACTAAACAGCATTCCAGTAGTTGTGACCGTGGTTTCATTTGGGGTTTTCGTTCTGCTTGGAGGAGATTTGACACCAGCAAGGGCATTCACATCTCTTTCTCTATTCGCAGTTCTAAGATTTCCTCTCAACATGCTACCAAATCTACTAAGTCAGGTTATTTTAACAATCATACCCTCCTCAGCTGTTTCATATACCTCTATTATATTTTAACTATTAATTTACTAGTCTGCATTTGACCTATCATGTGCCCATGGATTTACTCTTTACTTTAATTATCTTTGCTACTTCTCGACTTAGGTTGTCAACGCAAATGTTTCACTACAACGCATTGAGGAACTACTTTTAAGTGAAGAGAGAACTCTAGCACAAAACCCACCTCTTCAACCAGGAGCTCCAGCCATTTCTATTAAGCATGGATATTTTTCATGGGATTCAAAGGTGATTACTCAAAATATTCTCTCTTTTTGAAATTATGTTGAGATGCAATACTTGCTTCTGCATTGCACAGTATACATGACATTCTGATCACGGCGTTTGCTCGAAAATTCAGACAACCAAGCCCACATTAGCCGATATCAATTTGGAGATACCTGTTGGCAGCTTGGTTGCCATTGTAGGTGGAACTGGAGAAGGTAAGACATCACTTATTTCGGCAATGCTGGGGGAGTTATCTCATCCTGAAACCTCAAGCGTTGTTATTAGGGGCTCCGTAGCTTATGTTCCTCAAGTTTCATGGATCTTCAATGCCACTGTGAGTCGCCTTTTCTTTCCATTTGGTCAGTTAGTTTGGCTAGAAGTGTCCCCAACATATGTGTTAATATATTGCAGGTGCGTGACAACATTTTATTTGGGTCAGATTTTGAGTCTGAAAGATACTGGAGGGCTATTGATGCGACAGCCTTACAACAAGATCTTGATTTGCTTCCAGTTAAGTGGAATGAAAAACTTACACAGCCTGAGTTTATATAACATTTCTTAGTAACTTCCTGAATTTTGCTTAATCAGGGCCGTGATCTTACTGAGATTGGAGAACGTGGGGTGAATATTAGTGGAGGGCAAAAGCAGAGAGTTTCAATGGCTAGGGCAGTCTACTCAAATTCAGATGTTTACATATTCGATGATCCCTTGAGTGCTTTAGATGCTCATGTTGCTCACCAGGTATTCTTACATAAATGATAATCTCTTTGAACTAACAAAAATTGTAGAGTTTAATATCCACAGTTACAGTATTTATTTTTGAGTAATTATTTAAGCTTCACTATTACAATTAACAGGTCTTTGATAGCTGTATGAAGAATGAGCTGAAGGGGAAAACGAGGGTGCTTGTCACAAATCAGCTACATTTTCTTCCTTTAATGGATAGAATAATTTTAGTCTCCGAAGGAATGATTAAAGAGGAAGGAACCTTCGCAGAGCTGTCAAAAAGTGGGAGTTTGTTCAAGACACTAATGGAAAATGCTGGAAAAATGGATGCCCAAGAGGTCAATACAAATGACGAGAACATTTTGAAGCCGGGTCCAACTGTCACGATTGATGTGAGTGAAAGAAATCAGGGCAGTACCAAGCAAGGGAAACGGAGAAGATCCGTGCTTGTCAAGCAAGAAGAACGGGAAACTGGCATCGTTAGTTGGAATGTTCTGATGAGGTACTTAACTCAACATTCACTGGTTCATCCGACTCAGAATATATAGCATTTCTTTATATTTTATACACACAGATGACTATAAGATAGTTTTTAACTTTCAGGTATAAAGAAGCAGTTGGCGGCTTATGGGTAGTTATGATTCTATTGGCATGCTATTTATCTACTGAAGTTCTCCGAGTTTCAAGTAGCACATGGTTAAGTTTTTGGACAGATCAAAGCACGTCAAAGAGTTATAGTCCCGGTTTCTACATTGTCGTATATGCTCTTCTCGGATTTGGTCAGGTTTGTTTCTGTAAAAGACTGAGATCTTTAATTTTGACAAATCACACGAAGTTGACGACTTTTATGGTCATTGCTTCAGGTGGCTGTCACGTTTACCATCTCCTTTTGGCTGATCACATCAAGTTTACGTGCCGCCAAAACACTCCATGACGCTATGCTGAGTTCTATTCTTCGAGCTCCTATGCTCTTCTTCCACACTAATCCAATTGGACGTGTAATAAACAGATTTTCTAAGGATATTGGTGATATAGATAGAAATGTGGCCAACCTAATGAATATGTTCATGAACCAGCTGTGGCAACTCCTCTCAACATTCGCACTAATAGGTACTGTCAGTACAATTTCATTGTGGGCAATAATGCCACTCCTAATACTGTTCTATGCAGCATACCTCTACTATCAGGTACTTCCTTCTTCAAAAACATGGAGAATTGCTGTTAAACCATATGATACTCTTGGAACTAACATCATTTTGTGATTTGTAGAGCACATCCCGCGAAGTTAGACGTTTGGATTCCATTACTAGATCACCTATTTATGCTCAGTTTGGAGAAGCTTTGAATGGTTTGTCAAGCATTCGAGCCTATAAAGCCTATGACCGGATGGCAAATATTAATGGAAGATCCATGGACAACAACATAAGGTTCACTCTTGCAAATACGAGCTCAAATCGTTGGCTCACTATAAGATTGGAGACTCTTGGGGGTATCATGATCTGGTTGACTGCAACGTTTGCGGTTCTGCAAAATGGGAATGCAGAGAACCAAGCTGCTTTTGCATCTACGATGGGACTCCTTCTTAGTTACACTCTGAATATCACTACTCTGTTAAGTGGTGTTTTAAGGCAAGCTAGCAGAGCAGAGAACAGCTTGAATTCTGTTGAGCGTGTGGGTAACTACATTGATCTTCCTTCTGAGGCTTCAGAGATAATCGAGAACAGTCGTCCAGTATCTGGCTGGCCTTCAAGAGGATCCATTGAGTTTGAAGACGTTCACCTGCGTTACAGACCCGGGCTTCCTCTAGTATTGCATGGACTGTCATTTTTTGTTTCTCCAGGTGAGAAAGTAGGAGTGGTAGGAAGAACTGGTGCAGGAAAATCTTCCATGCTGAATGCATTATTTCGGATCGTGGAAATAGAAAAGGGAAGAATTATGATTGATGACAGTGATGTGGCTAAGTTCGGACTGACAGATTTACGCAGGGTTTTAAGTATCATACCACAATCACCAGTTCTTTTCTCAGGTTCGTGTTTAATTTAAGACAACATTGTAACTTGTAAGTATATATTCCTGCATTCTGTTATTCATTATGAGAATCATTTCTTTATTTTAGGGACGGTGAGATTCAATATCGATCCATTTAGTGAGCACAATGATGCTGACCTTTGGGAGGCTTTACAAAGGGCCCATATAAAAGATGTCATCAGCAGGACTCCTTTTGGCTTAGATGCAAAGGTGTAGTTTAATCAGAGCTTTTATTAGCATTGTTTGTGTTAGTTTTGTTATGATTGAGATTATTGACCAAACACTCATCACTCTGTGAAGGTCTCTGAGGGAGGTGAGAATTTCAGCGTGGGGCAAAGGCAACTGCTAAGTCTAGCACGTGCATTGCTAAGAAGATCTAAAATCCTAGTTCTCGATGAAGCAACTGCATCTGTTGATGTCAGAACAGATTCTCTGATACAGAGGACCATCCGCGAGGAATTCAAGTCTTGCACAATGCTTGTTATCGCTCACAGATTGAATACCATCGTCGACTGTGACAAAATCCTTGTGCTTAGTTCTGGTCAGGTAATGCCAGGATTACTATTCGTGGAACTCACTTAATTATATCTATCTTCTTATCAGATATGGATTCGTTACATAATAAAAACTATGGGAAATGTCAATTTTTTTTTTTAGGTTTTGGAGTATGATAGTCCACAAGAATTGCTATCAAGAGATACAAGTGCCTTCTTCAGGATGGTTCAAAGCACCGGACCAGCAAATGCTCAGTACCTTTGCAACTTGGTCTTTGAAAAGAGAGGGACTGGAATGAGTCTAGGTGGATAGAATTGGTCACCAGCCTTCCAAAATTAGTATATAAGTTCGGTTTGCAACAAACGACAATGGAAGTTGCAGTAGTGACTTTTCATGATGATGGAATACGCGTCATTACTCATTACAGTGTCAAAATTAGAAGGAGAGTCTTATGTTGAATAATTTAGAGATAAACCTAAACGATGTGCTGCCATGCACAATACGCTTTTTAATACTCTTGTGTACATATGATCTTCTCGACAGTTGGAAATTTGGCCAACAACTTTTGGGCAGATGCTGACTTTTTCAAATGTTCTTTAGGGGTTTTGGTACAATAGTGAAGTTGAGGGCTGGAGATTGGGGACATTTAACGATACTTAGTGAAATGAACATGATAATACATGAGAGCTTCTAATGTGGTGAGAGCTTTAAAAAATAAAATATTGACCTTTCAAAATTAAGACATAGCATGATAATACATGAGAGCTTCTAATGAAGTATCGTTACATGTGTTCATATGTACAAAAACTACATAAAACTATTGACCTCCAAAAATCTAAATATACAAGGGACACAATGTCTTGATAAATTTTGTTCTTGATTAATTTCTATATAATTCATGATAATTTTCCTTCCTATGATATATACAATGTCTTTTAAATTTATGTCATGTGTAGTAGTCATATAACTCCCACACGCAAGAAAAATAGGATGCCGAATGACAATAAATTTCAGTAATTAACAAAAAACCATTAGATCAATTTTTGCTATCCAATATTTTAATTAAAAGACTTTGTATAGGAATATAGATGTAGTTATAAATATTATGTGAAACACATTTGAATATTTGATACTAAAAGAAAAATAACACAACATTAGCTTCTATGAATCCGCAAAAGTGGAACGTGAGGTTAACTTATCATGTAGTTTACTTTTACATACACAATAGAGTGAACGTGTAATAAACACCTTTGTCTTTAACATTTACACCAAAAAGAATTAGACACCCTCAAAATGAAATCTCGCTTTCACTTCTCCGTCTAAGATAAGTTCAACTCGTTTTTTCCATGGTAGACTAGGCTTTTCTAAAACAATTACAATAACCTTGTTTTAAGGACATATAAAGATAAGTAGTAGTATATGTACGTTTTCTTTTGGCTTGTGTTGTGTAATTTGTGTTTCCCGAATATTGGGCTTAAGTTTCCGGGGATATCTCTGTTTTCCTCCGGCTTTAAGATTTCAAAAACGCATTCCACCCATGTATTTCACCTTGTATTATATAATGAAAATCTTCAGTGAAAAAAAAAAAAAGTAGTATATGTACGTTACTCTGTTTTTAAACAGATAATTTGAAACAAATATTGGAGTTGATTTGTGGGTATGGATGTGAGTGTTGAGCATAAAAGCCAAGACAAAACATAAACGCATTTACAAGCAAAGGAGCTTTTGTGTAATAATATTAAAAATGTAAACAAATTAAAAATATTAAAAAAGCATTTAAAATTAAAATATTCAAGAATCCTAAGATAAGAAGAAATAAGAATAAGACCATCTTTATCCCACATATTTGTGGATATGTCTTCTCCAATAAAAATATAATACTTACTTTGTCCAGTAAAAATTGATGTTTTGGGATATTTTTATGTCTCATAAAGATTGATTTAATATAATTTTAAATTAATTAAAGTTAATCTTGTGTAACCTTCAAAAAATTATCATTGTAAATATTTGAATTTTTAAATTATTATTGGTTTAAAATTAAATAATTTCTTTTTAGTAAGAGAAAATAATGTTTTTAAAATTATTAATTATTTTTTCTTAAAATGTGTAAAAACTTCTAAACATCATTTTTTTAGGGAAAGAGGGAGTAAGTGATAACAAAATATTTATGGTGTCTTTAAGACCATCTCCAATGGTTTTCCCTATTTTTTTCTCTATAATAGAGATGGGTTTTACTCCAATGATTTCTCCTATTTATTTCTCTATAAAAGAATATTCTAAATAAGAAAAAAAAGGAAAGAAAAAGACGACGACGGCGATGGCGATTGCTCTAGGGTTCTGACCCGACTATGAGCGTTTATTCTTTTGGTATTCTATGGGTTCGATGCGGTTGTTACGGGAACTCATTTGAGTGTGATGATATTGGATTCAGATCTACGGATCGAGAATTCAATCGAAGGAATCAAAATGGTTATTCGGAGAGATTTGTTCGAATCTGGAAGGTTGGGCAATCATGGTGGATCTTTGTGGTGCTCTGTGCGGATCCGTATCTCTGGTATGCCGCTGATTTCGATATCAGAAAAGGAAGACGGAAGGATTCGTATTTGTTTCTCTCTGGGCTTCTTATGAGATTTGGGGATCCTTGGTATGATTGGGTTACGATTGGTTTTAATGGTTTGATCTGGTGCGCTATGCCTATCTTGCTTGATGATTGGAGATTACAATTATTACGAGATGTGGTGGGTCGGATTTTTTGGGATTCTATTGATCCTATGAGTTCGTGGGTCGGTTCCTCTGTCGAGTATAAAGACCTGGCTTCTGTGCAACAGGAAACTCATCACTCACAGTGCTTTTTTCTCTGTTTCGAAGTTTTTTGTGCACTTTGTTTTTGCTCTTAGCAACATTCCTTGTGGTGATGTCGCAGAGTTTGATTCTCAGTCAGGGGTCGAATGTGATGAAGACAAAAGTGAAGGTTCCATATTTCGATAATACGGAATTGAAAGAAGGTTACTCAAAGACAGTGATCGGGAGATGTATGAACCCGTCAAGGCAAGACATGAAGGCTCTCCTTATTATGTTCCGCGGATTTGGCATATGGATGGCAAAGTTGTTGGTGCAGACCTGGGGATGGGGAAGTTCCAGTTCGATTTCGATGAGGAAGCCGATATGCTTGAGGTGCTAAAGCTGGCTCCATTTTACTTTGACCATTGGATGGTTTCCATGGTTCGATGGCGTCCAACAGTAGATCCTTCCTACCCATCGTCCTTGACCTTCTGGGTTCGTCATGGGTGTTCCGTTCCAGTTTTGGGCTGCTCCAACTTTCAGGAGCATAGGGGAAGCATTGGGGTCCGTGTTGGATGTGGATATTGATGGAGGAAGGGTTCAGGTGGACATCAATGGTCTCAAATGTCTTTGTTTTGAGACGGGGGTAGAGTTTTTCAACGGTGAAGCTACTGTGGTGTCCCTTCGCTATGAAAGGCTGTTTGGCTTTTGCACTAAATGTTTTAGTCTGTGCCATGATGAGGATCATTGTCCTCCATTAGAGGAGCCTACTATAGCACAACTTGTCTTACCTCGGGAGGATGCTGATCGTAGGCACCAGAGTTATAAGGGTGCAGTCACGTCGGAGAGGCAGCAAGAGGCTGGATCGGAGGGAGGTGCTAAATGGGGGAATCGGGGTAAACACAGTGGAGAGAGGACTAAGGCTGATGGGAAGAGGCCTATGGAGGGGAGGTCTGATAAAGGACACAAAAGTCGGATGACTTTTCCCGTTGGGGAACCGGTGCATAAGCAACGACGTTTCCAACCGTATGTGCAACATAACGAACACAGACACCCGCGGGTTACGAAGGGGTCTGAAGTTCAACTCAAAGATAAGGTGGAGCAGCGGGATTCTGGTGTTGTTACGGCTCTAGTGGATGATCCTCATCTGAGTAAGGTGGTACGTAAGGCTTTGTTTCAAGAGGGAGCTTCGTCGGACAATGCGGAGGCAGTTCCGGAGCTGGGTGAGATTGGTGCTGTTTTGAATTCAGGGATAACAACGACGTTATCTCATGTTGAGAAAGATAAGTCTGGTGTGGTTGCGGTCACTATTGGGGACAATGACACTATGTCTGTACAGGAGACTGTTGTGCAGGACCTTGCGGTGGATGCTGTTGTGGTTTTGGAGAGGGTTAAGGAGAAGGAGGTTTTTGTTCCCTTGGTGGAGGAGACTATCACTATGCAGGTTGATACTGATGTGACAGAGGAAGAAGGGAAGGAGGTTCAGGATGTTGCTGGTATGGAGGAGGAGGCTTTCGTTGGTGAGAACCTCGTCATAGCTGGGACGAATTCTCTTATGGTAGGAGAACCACCGGAGGAGAGTGTAATAGGTCAGTCTACGGTTGTGGAAAAGTCACGCAAGGGGAAATGAGTCATAGGCACCCAAGGTCTGGGTTCCAAGAAGCTGAACTTGTATGTACGTACCCCTCGCAAGCGACCATCTTTAAAGGGTCCTGCTTTGGTTGGAGACACGGTTACCCTGAAGCCTCAGGATATGGAGAAGGGTATCGCTGGTGGAGCTAAACCACCAATTTCAAAGATTCCAAAGATTCCAAAATGAAGATACTAAGTTGGAACTGCCAGGGACTGGGCAATAAAGCTACTATTGGGTATCTTAGGGATTTATGGGGGAAGCATAAGCCAGATTTGTTGTTTTTGTCTGAAACTAGACAACCCTTTTCTTTTTTAGAGTCTTTTGTTGGTCATTTTGGTTATTCAGCTTTAAAAACAGTTGAACCTATTGGTTGTAGTGGTGGCTTGGCCTTATTCTACAATAATAATAATAATAATAATAATGTTTCCTTTTTATTTGAATCAAATAGCCTCATTGATGTGGAGGTTAATTATAAATGGAACTTAATACATTTGTCTTTTGTTTATGGTGATCCGGTTCCAAAGAACCGTGATCTAGTGTGGGAATGGTTAACCCGGATTGGGTTGGGACGCGATCAACCATGGTTCCTAATTGGTGATTTTAATGAAATAAAAGGCAATCATGAGAAGCGGGGTGGCAAATTGTGCCATGCTTCTTCCTTTGTACCTTTTAATACAATGGTCCGACATTGTGGGTTACTTGAGTTTCCCGCTCTGGGTGATACACTTTCTTCGCGAGGTTAGAGGGACAAGAAACCGATACGGAGTCGACTGGACCGTGCATTAGCAAATGAACAGTGACATGATTTATTTACTGATTATTTTACGGAATATTTACCACGGATTGCGTCGGATCATATGCCGGTGCTTGCGGTAATTGAGGACAAAGTTCGTCGGGGTAAAAACAGTTTTCATTTTGACCGGCGCTGGCTTGATAAGGATGGGCTTGTTGGAGCAATAGCGGAGGGGTGGGATGTGGGGGTCGGTTCATCGTCTTCCACTTTAGTGGAAAAAATTATTACGTGTCGGCGGGCCATTTCTCAATGGCGGAAAGCTCAGGTACCGTATGGGCGGGAGATAATTGAAGATTTGAAAAATAAATTAGCGGTTGCACAAGAGAATGATAGTACATCAGTTGATGAGATTGCAGAACTTACTTGGCGATTACGGGAGGCGTATCGGGATGAAGAGGTTTATTGGTATACGAAAAGTAGAAGTCGCTGGATGAGATTTGGGGATAACAACACAAGTTATTTTCATGCTCAAACGAAGCAGCGATGGGTACGGAACCGAATTGTTATGACCAACATGGTACTTGGTCGACGGAGGAAAGTGAGATCCAAAATACTGCAATATCGTATTTTCAGGAGCTTTTCACTTCGTCGAATCCTTCAGATATTGAGGATAGTTTAGCCGAGATTGGTACATCTGTTAGCCAGGTCACAAATGATTCTTTAACACGGGAAGTTTCTGAGATGGAGATTAAGCAGGCACTATTTACGATGCATCCGGATAAAGCCCCAGGACCGGATGGTATGACGGCATTATTCTATCAGAAAGCTTGGAGTGTGGTTAAAGCGGATTTGGTCCTTTTGGTTAATTCCTTTCTTCAGGAGGGAGTTTTCGATAAATGGTTAAATGAGACACATATCTATCTTATTCCGAAGGTGGATAAACCAACCAGGATGTCAGAGTTGCGTCTGATCAGCTTATGTAATATTGGGTATAAAATTATTTCAAAGGTTCTATATCAATGGCTGCGTAATATTCTTCCGTCTTTGGTTTTCGAAACACAGTCGGCATTTGTGGCGGGCCGTTATATTTCGGATAATATCTTGATCGCACAGGAGATGTTCCATGGCCTCCGTACTAACCTTTCATGTAAAGGGAAATTTATGGCCATCAAGATGGATATGAGTAAGGCTTATGATAGGGTGGAGTGGTCTTTTGTAGAGAAACTGCTTCGTCAGTTTGGTTTTTGCGAGACATGGATATCTTGGATTATGTGGTGTGTGACATCAATTAGGTACAAGGTATTGATTAATGGTCGCCCTCGGGGTCCATTATCCCACATCGGGGATTGAGACAAGGAGATCCTTTGTCGCCATATCTTTTTATTTTGTGTACGGAGGTGCTTATTGCTAATTTTCGGAAAGCAGAACAGGCAAAGCTTCTCAGTGGTGTCCGGATTTCCACTGCTAGTCCTCCTATCTCGCACCTGTTATTTGCGGATGATAGTTTGTTCTTCTGTCGGGCCACAAAGGAGCAATGTGAGGTGGTTTTGAGGATTCTCCAACAATATGAACGGGTTTCTGGTCAGCAAATCAACTTCCACAAGTCCTCTGTTCAATTTGGACATACGGTGGATGTTGATTATCAGGGAGGAATTAAAGGGCGTCTTGGATATAACAAATTTGGGCGGGATGAGTTCTTATCTGGGAATTCCGGAAAGTTTGGGTGGATCTAAGATGAAATTTTTTTCGTTTGTCCAAGATAAGCTGCAAGCACGGGCCAGTGGGTGACCAGCGAGATTGTTATCCAAAGGGGGAAGGAGGTCATGATTAAATCGGTCGCTACGGCGGTCCCTACCTTTGTAATGTCGTGTTTTCGTCTCCCAAAGACGGTCACGAAGAAGCTGACAAGTGCCATTTCGAATTTCTGGTGGAGTTCGTCTGAGCAATCGCGGGGACTACACTGGATCGCATGGGATAAACTATGCTGCGGGAAAGATGTGGGGGGGGGGGGGGTTGGGTTTTTGGTGTTTGGATGATTATAACAGCTTGGATAAACTATGCTGCTTTGCTTGCCAAATAGCTTTGGCGGCTAATTACGGTTCCGGATTGTCTTTTTGCACGGGTTTTTAAGGGTCGTTACTATCGGCATTCGGACCCTTTAGATCCTATTAAGTCTTATTCGCCGTCTTATGGGTGGTGAAGTATAGTTTCTGCTCGCTCTCTGGTTAACAAAGGACTAATTAAACGGGTAGGATCCGGTGACTCCATTTCAGTATGGACAGACCCCTGGATTTCTGCCCAATCCCCGAGACCATCATTGAGCATGGCGGTTCCTGCTGACCCTCTGCTACGAGTTTCAAATTTTATTGATAGGAGTTCAAACTCCTGGGATATGGCTTAGCTTACGGCTACGTTTGTACCGGAAGATGTGGCTATAATCTCTGCATTATCATTGCGACAACCGGATAAAGCGGATTTGTTGGGATGGCATTTTACTAAGGCTGGTAAATATACGGTTAAATCAAGGTATCATATTCTCCGTTCAAAACACACAGTTCCTACTGAATTGAGTGTTTATGGGCCGAGCATTGTTCCTCTTCAGGCTTTTATGTGGAAAATTAGATGCCCTCCGAAGCTTCGGCATTTTCAATGGCAAGTGCTATTGGGGGTGTATGGCAATTGCGGCTAATCTAAGGAATCGTGGTATATGTGGAGATGCCACATGTAGTCTTTGTGGTTGTCAGGAAGAGACAATTAATCATACCCTTTTTGAATGCCCACCAGCTAGACATGTGTGGGCTTTGTCCCAATTCCCGACAGCACTGGGTTGTTTTCCATCGGAGTCGGTTTTCACGAATTGGATTCCCTATTTTGGCGATTCCACAATATTCCAAACCAGGACTTTTTCCCCTGGATTTTGTGGTATATTTGGAAAGCACGCAATGATAAATATTTTATTAATTTGGATTCAAATCCCCTTGCTATTTTACGAATAGCGGAGGATGAGGCAAAAGCATGGGCTCTGGCCCAAGCAGAGGATATGGATCTCACATCGAATGTTCATGATGCGTTTCTACCATGTAGACACGGGGGTTTGGGTGTTGCTAGGTCTTTCTCAAGTTATACGTGTTTTGTTGATGGCTCTTGGAAAGCAACAGATTGCTATGCAGGCCGAGGATGGTACTGTACATCACCCTGGGGAGATACCCCTACTATGGGTGCTGCCAACCTGCGTCGGAGTCTATCCCCTCTTCATGCCGAGATTGAGGCCCTTATTTGGGCTATGCGCTGTATGATTGGGACGGATAATCAATCTGTTGTATTTTTCACCGACTGCTCTGACCTAGTGAAGATGGTGTCTTCACCTGCTGAGTGGCCAGCTTTTACGCCTTATTTGGAGGACATACATGCGGATAGAGAGGAGTTTGTTTTGTTTGCTTTGGTCTACGTCCTTCGCTCTCAGAATGGTAATGCGGATAATCTAGCTCGACGAGTTCGTTCAGTTCCGCACTTAGTTACCTATGTAAAACGTTCCTTCGTTTTGGCTCGTTTGAGCCACTCTTGTAAACTGTTGCCAAAAAAAAAAAAAAATAGAATATTCTAAATAGATATTATTTTTATTTTACAATTAACACCTTTTATTTACAAAAATTACAAGCTAACCCATTTTACTTTAAATTTGTAACACTTTTATAAAATTATCTTTTGCAAATGGTAGTCTCAAAATTTTAGAGTAAATATTTATACTTAAATTTATATTATTACTTCTCAAAAATACTTATTTTATTTATTTTGGTCATAAACAAAAGAAGTTAAAGATTAACAGGACTACTTTGTAAATAAAATAGTTCACCTCTATTTATAAAGGAAAAATAGAGTTCCTCTATAAATAGAAAAAAAAAAACAATCTTTATTATAGAGGTGAAAATAGAGTACAATTGGAGCAAAAGTTACTTTATAGTAGAGTACAAAGGTAAAAATAGAAGACCATTGGAGATACCCAAAATTTAAGACATCATGTCTTAAAGGGTTATTTGTATTTTTAGTATGTTTTGGAAACTAAAAATTTAAGACATCATGTCTTAAAGGGTTATTTGTATTTTTAGTATGTTTTGGAAACTAAATTAGAGGATTAGTAAGTTTACTATTTGAAATTATAGAAATAGGTGTAGTAACCATTTGTGAGTGTGAGAGAGGGAGAAAACGTGAGAGTGTGAAAGAGGAAGTGGGTGTATGAGAGAGGAAGTGGGATATGATATATTATTATTTTTATTTCATCACATCTCTTCTCTTTTATTATTAAAATATTTGTTAATAATTGTATTTTTCTAAATTTTTTTAGAAACAAAAAAAATTACGTTGTTTCTTTATAATTTGATATACATTTTGTTTTATTATTTTAAATATATATTATATCATAACTGATGTATATGATTGTTCTGTACAAATTTATTACTAGATGGTTTTTAATCCGTACACGTTTATTGCTGTATTAGTTTGGGAAAATTGGAAATATAGGACATTTTTTTGGAAAATGTCCATATACACTTTATTTTTGTAGGTTTAGCCAGATAGGTTTTATAATAATCAAAACCCAGTTTTACCCTCATTTTTAAACAACCAAAATAACAAAAATATAAATATATTTTAAAAAGTGTATTTATTTCTGAAAATAAGAAAACAAAATAAGAAACCTAAACCTCTAATTGATTGAGAGACTTCTACAACCATCAAAACCCTATTTTGTTTCTCCTCTTTTACCAAGTCGTTAAATATATATATATATATATATAAATGTCGTTTTCATTCAGACTACCATCGCCATCTTCATCACTTGAAACCTCTGGTTCTTTATTCAAATCCAGTTTGACTTTGCTCCCAACATCCTCAACACTAGGCTACTCAACACCACATTTTGAATGTCACACACAAATTTATTGTTTTCTTCTTTTTATATTAGGAAAGAAAATTTGTAACCTGACTATTATTATTCATCATAACGACAGGAGGACACTCAGCAGTGAGATCTGTGGGTAAAAAACTTAGCTCCATATCAACCATACTCGGTTCTATTCCATAGGCTTCTGAAAACATAATATTCAATTCTTCATGTGCTGTACTCGATTCTAAAGTCAGTAATCTTCCACGATTATCATCATCAATAATAAATCTCCACTCATGATTCTCAAAAATCTCCAAACACCACTCTTAACATAGATGTGCATTGCCATCGGTCGTAAATGGTGAAAAGAAATGGGAGAAAACGGTTTTAAAGACCATAAACTAGTGCACTAAACGATTAGAGTTGTTTTAAAAATTTCTAAAACAGTTAGACAACTTTTTCTAAATTTCATAGAACGTAATCTTAACAAACAATTACAATCTTACATAATTATTAGATAAATATTGAGTTTCCTTTTCTAAAGATTCACTTTCTATATACAGTCTACTTTTTTGTAGTAGATGTCTACTAATTTTCTCAGAGATAGTAAAAAGAATAAAATATATTCTAACGATTTTAGAGCATAGAGTAAATCGTAGAAAGATTATACTAAAACGTTTAGAACATAGACTAAACCGTAGAATACATAATCTGAATATTGTAGAATTTTGTATTTCGGACTACTAACTTATTTAGAACAAAAACCTGTTCTGAAATTAGTATAACATGTACACGTTTATGGCTGGATGGTTTTCAGATTTCAGACCAAAATTGTCTAAAACATTTATTACATATCAATTCTAACAAATATGTGTATAATTAAAACCATCCAGCAATAAACGTGTACTAGATCCGGATCCGCACGTACGTGCGGGATTGTTTGCAAAAACTAAGTTTTTTTTTTTTGTATTTTTATGTAAATGTGTGAAATTTATGTTATTATTGGTTTAGACGAAAGTTGTTTAACTTTTAAAGAAGAGAAGTGGTATTCTTTATAGTTATTTGGTTAGAGTTTATAATTTGTCCATAGAAAATAAAAGAGAGTAGAACATGTGTTGTGAATGTAGTATAGAAAATTTGTTGTGAATATAGTATAGTTTGTTCGTTTGAGGAAAATCATAACTTTCTCAGTTAAACTATGTTAGCGAGTCGAACTTGAAAACTACTTGCATATTGTACTCTTGATTATTCTCCAATTGGAACATCTATCGACATCCTATTTTACCAATAATTGGCCGAATCCAGTGACATCAACACTATATGTGTTATTATAGTTCAAGGTAAGCAATTTCAGTTTCTTAATTTGTATTTAAGCTGGGTTTTTGATTTCTCAGGTTTTCATTCTTCTTTTATAAATCTTGTTTTCTTGCAAGTAATCAATGGATCAAAATTCAGATGGGTAGTGACTACGATCAACGCCCAAAGCAAGGTTCGCCATTGATTATATATCAGGTTTGTTGACTTACTAAATTATCTAAAATTTATTTTTGAGATGAAAATTAGATTAAGGAAATATCCAAATAGGTTTCTCAAATTAATCTCTAGATTGTAAATATGATGAATGTATTGAAATCTAAATCGGGGTCCTCCTCTTTTTGATTATATTGCTTTGTCATATTATCATTATCTATGATTAACCGAAAAAATGTTTACAAAATTTAACCATCAGCTCTACTTCTATACTATTCTTGAAGCCACAGACTCCTCCGATATTCAAATAAATAATCTTGAAGCCTCTGCGACATTTTTAGGATTCTAATTTTTTATTCTAGTTTTTTTTTATAGAAACTGTGTTGAACCGATTTTAGACAAATCTCAGGAAACAATAGATTCCAACTGAAAATCTAAATAGATTTCAGCATGTTTTGTTGCCCTTTACTTCCTCATAGACTAAGTCAGCTGAAAATTCTCCACAAACCTCCACTCTCCAGCAACTATCATTCTGTGGAACTTGTTAACATGATTTTTTTAAACAGTGGTATGGATTAGAGTTCCCTATAGTTAGCAAATAATATATTATTAGTCACGTAATCATATATGGTTTAACAAATATAAGTAGATAGAGTAAATGAATAGAATCTCACCTCAACATCTGATAAGATCATTTCTAAGGTTTCCCCTGTGTAGATCGTATATTGTCTCAACGAATTAACGATCCGCACTTGAATCTTCCAACTTGTCTTGAAAGGTTTTATGTTAGCAAGACTCGTGATTCCATTACTTGCAGCCATTTTCTGTATGAAGTGGTTATCATTGATATTGTTTTAAGATACCTTGTATTCGCCGAACGAATTATATATAGTTGTACAGTTTCCAATTAATTTGCGAGTAAACGAGCAAAATAGTAATGGTAAGTAGTAGTTATTTGGTGTAATATTTTCTTGTTAGTTTTGAAAACATTGCATCCGATAATTTTGCTAATTTGTTATCATTTCCTATTTAAAAATGTCTTAATTTGTGTGACTGGGACATAAGGATAGTTTCCCTTTTTCAACATTAGTGATATACAAAATTTTGCTAATTTTTAATTTTACATAATTTGCGTGAGTATAAAGACATAAATATAATATTTCTTTTCATTATTATTGGTATTCGTTTTTTTGTTAAGGTATACAATATCTTAGTAATTATAGTAGTAGTTAATATTTCTTATGTAGAGAATTATGTTCTGTTTGGAAAGATTTCGATTTATTAGACCACTATATTTATTACGCATCTTGGTAATGTGTTATTGGATATTACACATTTGGGCCACTCGTGTAACAACTAATTCAAATGCCGAGTTTTTTTTTTTGTGAAAAGACTTTGTTTGTTTATACTATTAATTAATCTGACTCCAGACACATTATACCAAGAAGCTGAAATCTTTGAAACCAGGTTTCCGACAATTGGCAAAAAACAGGTTGGGAGATTTGGTTAAGAAATCGAAGGAGGCTTATGTGAATCTATGTCGGAAGCAAGAGCAAACCATGCTATGCCCAACCACACACGCAATGGAGGAAGAAGCTGTGGCTTATGAACGATGGGAACGTGTGGCCAGTCTAGAGGAGAACTACCTCAAGCAACGTTCTAAGCTGCAATGGTTGCAGGTTGGGGATAAGAACAACAAAACTTTTCACCGTGCTGTGCTTAAACGGGCGGCAGCTAACTCGATCAGGGAAATTCAGAGGCCGGATGGTTCTATCACAAAGGATCCGGCTGAGATAAAGCTTGAAGCGGATAGATTCTTCCGAGAATTTATGCAGTTGCTTCCTGGTAATTACGAGGAGGTTCTCCCGGACGTTTTACGCTGTCTGCTGCTGTTTCGCTGTTCTGATATTGATAAAGCATGTTTGGTTCGCCCTGTCTCGGCTGACGAGGTACAAAAGGTCTTATTTGCCATGCCAAATGACAAATCCCCTGGTCCGGATGGTTACACCTTAAACTTTTATAAAGCTGCATGGGATGTTGTTGGTTGTGAGTTCGTTTTGGCGGTTCAATCTTTCTTTGTTAAAGGTTTCTTGCCGAAGGGTGTAAACTCAACTATACTAGCCAATCGGTTGAAATCAGTGCTGCCAAAGTTCATAGTTGGGAATCAGTCAGCTTTTGTCAAAAATCGGTTACTTCTTGAGAATTTTTTGCTTGCTATAGAGCTAGTTAAGGATTATCATAAGGACACCATATCAAATCGTTGTGCTCTTAAGATTGACATCTCCAAAGCATTCGATTCAGTTCAATGGTCTTTTCTGCGAGCCACCCTCGAGGCAATGGAGTTTCCTTTTGAATTTATTCACTGGATACTGCTTTGCATTACTACTCCATCCTTCTCAGTCCAAGTGAATGGTGAACTTGCGGGGTTTTTCAACAGTAAACGTGGGTTGAGGCAAGGCTGTTCGCTATCGCCCTATTTGTTTGTAATTGCTATGGATGTTCTCTCAAAACTGTTGGACAAAGCAGCATTGTCTCAACAATTTGGTTATCACCCTCGGTGTAGGATTCTTGGCTTAACACACTTATGTTTTGCCGATGATCTCCTATTTTTTTCCGATGGTACTGTTCGATCTATCAACAGAATCATTAAGGTTTTTGAGGACTTTGCAAAGTGGTCTGGTCGGCAAATCAGTATGGAGAAAACAACGGTTTATCTAGCGGGGGTTTCCCCTAAGGTTCATCAAGAGATCACAGAGCTGTTTTCTTTTGCTGTGGGCACTTTGCCAGTTCGATATTTAGGGCTTCCCCTTGTCACCAAGCGCCTTTCTGCATCGGATTATCTTCCACTTATCGAGACTGTAAAACGCAAAATTGGTTCTTGGTCGGCACGGTTCCTCTCGTATGCTGGCCGTCTGAACTTAATTAGCTTTGTTCTCTGGAGTATATGCAATTTCTGGATGGCCGCCTATCGTCTCCCCCGGGAATGTATCCGGACTGTGGAAAGCCTCTGTTCTGCTTACCTCTGGTCGGGTCCAGACCTTAATACCAACAAAGCTAAGGTAGCATGGCAAGATGTGTGTAAACCAAAGTCAGAGGGGGGTTTGGGACTATGGTCTCTGCATGATGCAAATGATGTGTGCTGCTTAAAGCCTATTTGGCGTATAGTTTCTGGTGCAGACTCGTTATGGGTTACATGGGTCAAACAAAATCTCCTCAAGCACTCGTCCTTTTGGGCAGTTGAGGCAACACAGTTAGGCTCCTGGATGTGGAAAAAAATCGTCAAGTTTCGGGAAGTTGCTAAACCACTATGCAAGACAAGTGTGAATGACGGTCAGAGGACTTTATTTTGGTACGATGATTGGTTTAGCATGGGGCGTCTTATATCTATCACTGGCTCAGGAGGAATTGTTGATATGGGAATCGGCCAACACGCGACAGTTGCTGAGGCCTGGAATCGACGAAGGCGACACCATCGTACAGACCAGCTCAACTTAATGGAGATTGAGCTGCATACGCAATGGCTAAAACGAAAACTGGAAGAGGATAGAATACTGTGGAAGGGCCAGAATGATCAGTACAGACCACGTTTCTCCACTAGAGACACCTGGCATAATATCAGACAGGTTTCTGGTGTTGTTGGTTGGAAGAATGGGGTGTGGTTCTCTCACGCCACTCCTAAATTCTCGTTCTGCATGTGGTTAGCTGTTCAGAATCGCTTGTCCACCAGAGATAGGATGCTACTCTAGAACAGAGGAGTGGATGCAAGTTGTGTACTCTGTCACAACGCCCTTGAAATGAGAGAACACATTTTCTTCTCATGCGGGTTTGCTACAGGAATTTGGGATGATCTCGCCTCACATATTTTCACTACTCGACACTCCACATACTGGCAAACTGTGGTCCAGGAAGCCTCTACTCAATGGCCTAACCGGACAATCGGGTTCCTTGTGCGTTACGCTTTGCAGATCTCGGTCTATACTCTATGGCGGGAGCGGAATGATCATCGACACGCCGTTCCTCCATCCACCCAGGCTCAACTTTTTCAGCGGATTGATAGGCAGGTCCGCAACCAGCTACTTGCCATCCAGCTCGAGGGCGATCACCGATACGATGATAGTCTGAGCATTTGGCTAGCATCCAAATTCTAATTAGTCTCTTACACACTTATTCAACCTCCTCTGTTTTAAGCTCTCTCTATTGATTACACTGTTGCACTAGATGTAAAAACGCTATTTTCTTTTTTGAATCTAATTTAACATATTTTCAAATATATATATATATATATATATATATACATAACCTGAATTAATTAAACTCGGGTCAGAGAAGGATCCATGCTTTTTGACGATATGATTTACTTTAATGTCCTTCTTATCTTGTATGCTTTTTAATTTATTCAGGGTCATTTTATGTCATATATTCTCATGTTTCATTTTGCCTTGTAAATAATGCTTCACTTTTAATAGTATAGATAGATCAAAACCATCCAGCAATAAATGTGTACAGATTAAAAACCATCCATCAATAAATGTGTGCGGATTAAAAACCATTCAGCTAAATATGTACAGAACAATCATATACATCAGTTGTGATATAATATATATTTAAATTATTAACAAAATGCATATCAAATTATAAGGAAAAAAACATAGATCTTTTGTGTCTGAAAAAAGATTAGGAAAAAAATATATTATCAAGTATTTGAGTAACTAAACATGAGGGGGTATGATTAAAAAAAGAAAAAAAAAACAATTATTGGGTTTACTCCTAGGGTGAACCCATTCATTCACTTTTCCATAATTTAACCAGTTAAAATGTGCCATGTCACAACATATTTAAGGGGTTTATTTTTAAGAAAAACCTAAAACTAAAAAAATAAAATAAACAAACAAAAACAAATAAAAAACATAAAATCATTGATTAACGTAACATTGCGTTAACGGCGTTGCAGTCTTTTCTTTTTAGGTTTTTGACGAACAATTATAATGGTCATTGATACATACTACCTTCTCTGCCTATTAGCATGAACTTCTCCAATCTCTACCCTCCACCCACTTTTATACTTCACCTTTCATTTTTATATATGAGTCTATTTTGTGAAACAAATAAATTATCATATTATTTATTATAATTAAAAATAGTTTTATTTCTGGATATACCATAAGTTGAATTTTTAAAAACAAATATAAATGATTCAATCTATAAAATATTCAAGTTTTAGTAATATTATTCTTTAAAAAATAATATCTATCGAATTAAAATTTTACTGAGTAACGGGTCAAAATTTGAATATTTAAATTCAATTTCGTACTTTTTGGTTGAATTGTATAATTTTATATAATATAATAAACTTTAAATAATTTATTTTGAAATATTTTTTAAATATTGAAACTTGATATAAAAGTTAGAAATTATAAACACCCTAAATTGGTTTGTTATAGCAATGTCAATAATATGTCACTATAATATGAAAGAATTTTTAAAAAAACCAAGTATATTAAAACAAAAAGTATAATAATATATTAAATTACTCATAATATAATAACTCGCTTTTTAAAAACCAAATTCACAAAATTATGTCTTATAATGACATTTAAGTCATGATATAGAATATACATTGTTGAAATAACTTCTCGTACATAAACTAATACAATATATTAAAATTTTATTTTAAAATAGAAAATATAGAAAATTTTGTATAAGATAAAATTTAACCAGTGTTATAGCACGGGTACTTATCTAGAATCATTAACAATATAAAACTTACAAAATAAGTATCTTTTCTCAAGTCATCATATTTAGCATATAATTTTATTGCATAATATTTTATCCAAAAAACTTTTTAATATAATCACATAAATTATATTTTATATAAAAATTACAATATAACTAAAATGAATTTAAACTTGTGCTCTAACAAGGGTTTTAATCTAGTGTAAAAAGTAAGCAAAAAAATGTGTCATGGTAAACCTGAATAAGTTTTGACAAAAAGTGTCTTATGTAAAGCTCGCTAAACTTAAAAAACAATGGGCCACCAAATTAACCGTAAGCCTGTTAACTCAATTAGTAAACCTGATATAATTTCTAACTTCAAATTCAATCCCAATAATGTGTGTAATACTACATGATGTTTTAGGATTTTCACCAGAATTAAGAAAATAATTAATGATGTATTATTATTAATTATTTTTATTTTATATTTTACATTTTTCATTCAAATGCATGTCTATATTTAATTATTTATTATAAAGGTAAAAGATATTAATTAGTTATTTGATTTTAAAAATATAAGTATATTAAATACACTAAAAAAATCACCTTTTGTGATACAAGAAAAAATCTTAGAACATCAACCTTTATGATACAGAAGGAGTAATAAATAAAATTACTGTGGCAGCCGTTTGATATATCATGGTTTTTACGGTTTTTAACCATGATATAAGTGTGCTTTTTGAGTCTTTTGATTTATTTCTAGGTTGTTTTTGAGTCTTTACAGGTTATCTAGGATTTTGGCACGGATGGAGCAATATTGAACAATTTGGATCATTTTGGAGCATTTTACCGAAGGAAATCAAGTTGGAGTCGGATCAGAGTCATGGCATCGATCGACACCACAAGGGCATCGATCGACACTCTTGTTTGTCCGACGAGAGAACAAGAAATGGAAGTTTTACAAATTTGCCCAAAATCTTCTCTAATTGCAATATAAGCCCCTGGACGTGTTTTAGGATGTATATATATTGTTTTTAGGTTTTAGAAACCCTTGTGTTATTTTTCTAGCAGTTTTTGAGAGAGAGATACTGAGAGCTTTTTGGGAGAGAGATCTGAACTTCATTGAGAAAAGAATTTCTAAACTCTTTCTTACTTTTCAATATCTATTGCATGTTATTCAGAAATATGATTTGTTCTTCATTAAACATGTCTGAGTAATTTGCTTGTTAGGTTTAGGGCTTTTTCATAGGGTTTTTATGATTTATTAGATCTGAGATTTTTAGGGTTCTTAATCTTTTATGATCTTCATCGTTGGTTGTTCTTCACAATAATTCTTGATTGTTCACCTAGAAGTGTTATCTTAGGCAAATAAATTGATATGAGAATATAATCAATTTTCCTGATTAAACCATTGATGAGCAGAATTGTTTCTTACAAAGAGATTTGAATTAATAATTCTGTGAACTTATCTAAACCTGTTCTTAAAGCTGATTTTTAACTTAGAATTTTACAAAGAGATTTGGATTTTCTGGCTTTAAATTTAGAATATAATTGCAGTGAGAACTGATTATTTTACCAAAAGTTTAGAGTTCTAGATCTGATCTTTATTGTCTGGACCTAGAGGTGTCAAACGGGCCGGCCCGCGTCCATCTGGGCCGTCCTTGGCGGGCAGTTTCAATTTTTTGGACCGCGACGGGCCGGCCAGCTAAACCCGCAGACATAAAAGTTATGTCAAAGCCCGCCCCGCTAAGCCCAGCGGGTTGACGGGCCGGCCCGCGGGCCTAAATAATATATTAACAAAATAAAATAAAATTAATAAATTAGAATTTTAAAAATAATTTTAAATAAAATTAATGTATATAACGGACGTGGAGCTGCCAACCAGGTGGCATCGATCGACACCCCCTTCCTGCAGACGGACGTGGAGCTGCCAACCATGTCCAAAACCCGGTTCGAAGACAGGAGAACAACCAAGATCTGATCAGGACTATTGCTGACTACAACCGGGCTGATTTGGTGTATGAGAACCGGTCCGCTATTGTTCCTCCTCCACTCCAGAGGAATAATTTTGAGTTGAAACCTGCGTACTTTCAACTAGTTGGGCAGAGACCTTTCTCCGCTTTTCCCAATGAGAAGCCCTTGGACCACATTGAGCATTTTGAGGATCTGGTGACTAGCATCAAGGCTAATGGGGTGACTGAGGACTACATCTTCTGCAAACTCTTCCCTTACTCACTTGCAGGAGAGGCATCCCAGTGGTTGAAACAATTGCCAGCTGGATCATTGACAAATTGGCATGATGTCAAGGTGGCCTTCCTCAACTACTTCTATGATGATGCAGTGTCAGATGAGTTGAGAGTCAAGCTGTCCTCTTTCAAGCAAAGACCAGATGAAGCTTTCAAAGCCGCTTGGGTGAGATTCAAGGCTTACCAAAGGGATTGTCCACACCATGGTTTCTCAAGGGTTCAATTGCTAAGTATCTTCTTCAGAGGGTGTGACTGGGAGTATCAGTTAGCTTTGGATGCTGCAAGCCATGGAAACTTCAAGACAAGATATCCTGAAGATGCTGAAGCTTTGATTGAGAATTTGGCTTCCAGCAATAGTACTAAGAGAGCTGATGCTGAAAGGAAGAGATTGCATGGAGGATTTGATGCAAACCAGCTAGCTTCTGTTAATGCTAAGCTTGATTCAGTTCATAATCTCCTGGTTGGTAAGAAATCAGTTCACTTTGCTGCTGAAGTTGAATCATTTAAGCCACAACCTGAGACTGGGAATGAAGAAGCAGATGTCAACTTTGTATATGGCAATCAGGGTCAGAGATTCGGTAATCAGCAAGGCAATAGGCCTTACAGTGGGAACTCTTCAGGCTACATTCCCAAACCGGATTACCAGAAGCAGCAACAAGGGAGCAACTTCACAAGGACTTATGGGAATTCATCCTATCAGTCTCCGCCTCCAAAGACTTCTTCTGAGAGTAGAATGGAGGCCATGTTTGAGCAGATTCTTCAGGGACAAGAGAATTTGACAGTGACATTCAATGGGAAGATTGATAATGTCTACAATGAGCTGAATGGGAAGATAGATGCATTGAATGTTCATGTTAAGAAGCTGGAGAGTCAAGTTACACAGACTGCTGGGTCTGTCAAACGACAAGAGGGGTATCTTCCTGCGAGGACTGAGTCAAACCCCAAGCATGCCTGCAATGCTATATCAGTGAGAGATGTAGAGGTTGATGAAATTGACTCTGCAGAACACGGTGAGAAATCGACAAATCTGTCGACTCCAGATGTTGGTGTCGATCGACACCAACTCGGTATCGGTCGACACTCATCTCAGACGGAACCACAAGTTGCAAAATCTCAGGTTCCAGCAGTTGAGAGGGTTTACAAGCCTAAGATTCCTTTTCCTAAGCCACAAAAGTCTAAGCAGGAGATGGAGGAAGCTAGATGCAAAGCAATGATGGATAAGGTGATGATTGCAATGCCTTTGATTGATGTAGTGAAGCTTTCACCACCACTTAAGCACTACGTTAAGAGAATGGTATCCAATGGTTTGAGCCCTGAGGAAGGAACTTTGCTAACTAAGGATGTTAGTGCAATTCTGTTGAACTAGCATGTTCAAAGGAGGAAGGAGAGAAAGCAAGAAGTGGTAGTTTCTGAGAAAGTGAGTGCAGCAATTCAGTGTAGGACTGCTAAGAAGCTACCAGATCCTGGAAGCTTTGTGCTTGATTGCTCAATCTCAGCAGGAAGGTTTTCTCACTCACTTTGTGATCTAGGCTCTAGCGTCAACTTGATGCCATATTCTGTTGCTGTAAGACTTGGGATGACAGAATTTAAGCCAACTCAGATTTCTCTTATCTTGGCTGATAGATCCCGAAGAATTCCTGAAGGTGTTTTAGAGGATATTCCAGTTAAGGTTGGAAACTTCATGATTCCCACTGATTTTGTGGTGCTGAAGTATGATAAAGAGCCTAATGATCCTCTCATCTTAGGAAGATCTTTCTTGGCTACAGCTGGTGCCATCATAGATGTGCAGAAGGGACACATAACACTGAATGTGGAAGGTTTGACTATGAACTTTGAGATGGATAAGCTGAGGAGGGTTCCTACTATTGATGGCCAGACTTTTTGTGTTGAGAAAGTGTCTACTAAACGATCATCAGACTCTGTGTCGATCGACACTGCTGTGGTGTCGGTCGATACTCCTCCACATCCGCAACAGAGCTTGTTCAAAATTGATGCTCCAAGTCATAAACCTGTTACTAAACGGATGACTCACCCTTCTACACTCCAGAGTCCTCGGGAGAAGCCAAGATGCACTATACCCAAGTCCCGCCCTGGTCTTGCTTCTCATGTCTTTGGTAGACCTCATTCATCTACTGCTTATACACCACCTTGGATGATGAGACATTCCTCTCAGAAGTATTCACAGCCACGTTCTGATCCGCCGGACGCCTGAGCTTCGACAAAGTCAAGCTAATGACTTAAAACAAGCGCTGAGTGGGAGGCGACCCATTGGTGGGAATTAATTATTTTGAATTTTTGCTTTTTAGGATCACTAACATATTAATTTTTGGTTTTGAGTCTTTATTGTTTCAGAAAAAAAAAAAGAGAAAAAAAAAAAAAAAAAGAATGTCTTGGCCTGAAGAGAGTCCATATGCCACTGTTCGATACACCAAGGTAAGAACTCACCTGTACTTGCTTTAATTTATGTAATGAGATGGCAATGGTGACACTAGATATTCCAGAGGATTGTGGGATTTGAGTAAGGAATGTTGATGCTTTTCAATTGACAAAGTATATGAAGTAAGTTCTTGAGAGTCAAGGCGATGAAGAGTGCGAAGATCAGTTACCTGCAGTTGAGTGAATTCTATGTTTTCAAACCTCTTTCACAGGTCTAAGTTTTTGTTTTGCTTGAGGGCAAGCAAAGGCTAAGTCTGGGGGAGTTGATATATCATGGTTTTTACGGTTTTTAACCATGATATAAGTGTGCTTTTTTAGTCTTTTGATTTGTTTCTAGGTTGTTTTTGAGTCTTTACAGGTTATCTAGGATTTTGGCACGGATGGAGCAATATGGAACAATTTGGATCATTTTGGAGCATTTTACCGAAGGAAATCAAGTTGGATTCGGATCAGAGTCATGGCATCGATCGACACCACAAGGGCATCGATCGACACTTTTGTTTGTCCGACGAGAGAACAAGAAATGGAAGTTTTACAAATTTGCCCAAAGTCTTCTCTAATTGCAACATAAGCCCCTGGACGTGTTTTAGGATGTATATATATTGTTTTTAGGTTTTAGAAACCCTTGTGTTATTTTTCTAGCAGTTTTTGAGAGAGAGATATTGAGAGCTTTTTGGGAGAGAGATCTGAACTTCATTGAGAGAAGAATTTCTAAACTCTTTCTTACTTTTCAATATCTATTGCATGTTATTCAGAAATATGATTTGTTCTTTATTAAACATGTCTGAGTAATTTGCTTTTTAGGTTTAGAATTTTTTCATAAGGTTTTTATGATTTATTAGATCTGAGATTTTTAGGGTTCTTAATCTTTTATGATCTTCATCCTTGGTTGTTCTTCACAATAATTCTTGATTGATCACCTAGAATTGTTATCTTAGGGAAATAAATTGATATGAGAATATAACCATTGATGAGCAGAATTGTTTCTTACAAAGAGATTTGAATTAATAATTCTGTGAACTTATCTAAACCTGTTCTTAAAGCTGATTTTTAACTTAGAATTTTACAAAGAGATTTGGATTTTCTGGTTTTAAATTTAGAATATAATTGCAGTGAGAACTGATTATTTTACCAAAAGTTTAGAGTTCTAGATATGATCTTTATTTACTGAACCTTAATTAATTTATCTGATTTAATATTTCATAATTTTCTGAGAAATTACCTAGGCTTAACTCTTTTGATTTTCTGAATTTACAACACTTTCATTTAAATATTTGCATTGCTTATTCATTAATTAAATTAACTTGTTTAGCATAATAACAAAACTCTATAATCCATTGTGTTTGATCTTGAGTCTCTGTGGATTCGACCCCTAAGTACTGCATTGATCTCTTGTTTGAGAGAGTAGCTCTAGGGATAAATTTGAGCTTATCACCGTTCAACAACGAAAATTTCCCAAAGACGAATCTCGCTGTTCCGTCTTCCAGGAAGCTTGATTTTCCCACCTTAGGACATAACATAAAGAAGAAGTATACAGGAAGTGACAAAGCAATGATAGCGGGTGAATATTTTCGGTTAATAGATTGGTTCGGTTGAATCGAACCGAAAGAACCGATAACCGATTGCCAATTCAAACTGTTGCCGATACAGTTTATCCTTTATAACCGTACCCGAACTGAACACCCAAAATTTTGGTTTGACTCGGTACGGTTAATAATCCCAGGATTAACACTCCCTATCCTTTATCCTATAAAGCACAAGTCATCTGACCAATCATATTCTAGCATTTTGCCACATGTAATTCAAATCATAAATTCAAAATTAAGAAAGTTAAACAAAATAATTGATATCGTATCTCAACTTCCCCATTTCACGAGTCCATGATCCATCTTCCTCACCCACGATCTCTTTTCAAGAAATCTTTGTCTCTATATATGTTCGACATCGTTGCGTCTGAGTTGGTGGTGTAAGAAAAGTATCCTGCCCCATTTTAGATTTTTCTAGGTTCACAAAAACTTACAGATTTTCCTCCTCTTTTATCTTCTTTTGAATCATTTGAGCTCATCGTTGTATTTATTCTCATCTAACCTGAGTCGTTTTAAGTCATCTAATTTTGTTTAGATATCTCGGAGGAGCAAAACGGATTCAAGGATCCTCCATGGAAAATGGGATGGTACGTAATTTTGGGTGACTGGGATTTCGAATTCTCACTTATAATTGGAAATTATATGTCTTAGTTTTTGAAAAGTTTGATTTGCATTTTTTTACTCTTTCTATAAATCAACAGTTTATGTTTTCATATTTTTTACTGGTTTAACCGTGTGTTTGGCTACTGTGCATCGTTCAAGGAGTTGCAAGAGTGAAATTGACCTTTTTATTGTGCTCTACATCTCGGATTTGTAAGGACACAAATGAAGACGTACGCAGCATATGTAAAGAACAAGATAAATTCAGAGATGGAGAAATGGATCATTAGAGAGGTTGAGGAAACAATATAAAGCAATAAAGGTACTGATATATTATTGTGAAATGCACTTGCACAAGTTCACTCTATTTTGTACACTAATTTACCAAAGATTCTAAAGGGATTGATTTTTTACTTTGCAGAAATAGTATGACTTGAAGTAGGAGAATCATTCAGAAGGGATTTTAGGTACCGAAGTTGAAATCAGATCATACGTTGAATCAACCGCAATATAACGGTGTTGAGATGGAGTAGTATGTATAACATGAAGAAATTGGCGGTAACAGGTGCACAAATTTCGTCATACGATCCCTATATACTGTATCTCCTATTTTTGTTTTTACTTTATTATAGTTGTGGAAGATTCTGTATCGAAAATCATATAGCTGTAAATTTATCTTCCATTGATCTGAAAATTATACATAGTTCCTCTAGAATTCCATAGCCAAATTTTGTTTGCTCTGTTTCTGTTTATCTGACTGTTTTTCTTTGAAACTCTATCTATTTGATCTTGATATCAAAGTGTTATGGTACTCTAATTAACTGTCTTGATAAACTGAATCAAAGTTAGAGTGGTGACATGCATTATGAATAAGAGGAAAGAAAGAAGGATACACAATGAAACACGTATTGTTCTTTGGATCCTTGAATTGTAAACACATATTCTTGCATTATTTTCTAACTAATTTATTTATTTTGGTGTATATTCTATGTTAACAGATATTCCAATAAGCAGCAACACAATTCCAAGTTGTAGTCATTCAGTAGACACCAATAACGATACATTCTCTCACCATAGACTCCCAAGTGATGAACGTCGTGTTGGCAAAAGATGCAGATGACCACATCCGATAAAACTTAACGTAGCTTACTCTGCTACTTTATCGCTTCCGTTTTCAATCAGTCATTTCAAACTCCCTCTCATCTCACGTATCGATAATTCATCCCTATGTCTTTTGTTTCCATGTAATCGTTATAGTATCTGATAAAAGAGTTATGAAAGATACGATACATGTTCTCTTACATTGTATTCTCCAATTATTTTAAAATGTTCAGATTATAGATTATAGATTATAGCAAAAGAAAATTTAGTTTCTATCAAAAGTTTATAATTTGATAGATAAAATGGACTTTCAACTATTATAAATTAAATATAATTATATGTAAAGATAATAACAATATTTTTTTTCTTTTATTTGATATAAATACAGCAAAACAATGCCCGAGCGTACTTGTGCAAGGTAAAAAATCAGATCCGAACTCATGACTCGGTTAGAGCAGGAGGCTATTGGCTTCTTTGCCTTGCCCCAGTCTCTTAAAAACCGACCCGGTATGCCTGAACCATACGGTTATGGTAGTAAACGGATTGGACCAACGGTGACGTTGGTTGGATTGACTTCTCATGCCTTTGTAAGACCATCTCCAATGGTTTTTCCTATTTTTCCCTCTATAATAGAGAAATTCTATAATAGAAGTGGGTTTTACTCCAATGATCCTCTATAAAATAGAGATTGCTATTTTTTCCTCTATTTATAGAGAAACCTTTGTAAAAAAAAAATTGGGTTCCTCTATAAATAAAAGAAAAAATAGCAATTTCTATTTTAGAGGTGGGAATAGAGAACCATTGGAGTAAAACACACTTCTATAATAGAGAAACTCTATAATAGAGGCAAAAATAAAGGATCATTGGAGATGCCCTAAGGCAAGCAAAATTAAGCGACATCTATAAATGACTTTGTCCGGACTTATAAATTATTTCTCACCATAAATAATAATTAGGTTCGGACCCGCATATTTATAAACCAATTTATTTTATTATTTATAATCAAACACATACTAATTGAGATTCTAGTTTGATTTTTGGTTTAGTTTACTAATGTTTGGAAATTTGAAAAAATAATGGTTTCACCAAAATTTTAAAATTCATAACAACATAATGGTTGGACTGATAACAAACGAAATCAATTGGTTTGATTCTATTAAATTTGTGAACTATCAAATCAAATATATAACCGTTAACAAAGATGAAAACCCGTTTGAGACAAATACGAATATTTAAGGATGAGCGTAATTCTCTTTTCGTTTTGTCATGTTCCATCATGTCCTACACCTGTTTTCAAAATTTTGTTGCATAAAAGAATATACAGGATGAGACCAGACGAAAACATACATTCTCAAACTTCCATATGGAATAAACATAAATATAATTCATAGTATATTTATATATATTATGTTATAATAAAAATATTACAAATTAATTGACTTCTTTATTTCTTATTATTTTATATATGGTTCATCTATATTAGATTATGTTTTTTTGTTTTAATATTTTTAACTGTTATAGAACATATTTTATGTATTTTTATTTTTATTTTATTTTGAACTTATGCTAGTTCAATTGAAAATAGTAAGATTTATTTGAGAACATTCAATGTATTTTATCATGTCATAAAACATGTCAAGAATTAAAATTATTTATTTAGTATGTGTAAACATATTTATTTAGTATAACATCTGTAACCCAAATTTTTATTATTTTGGTTTTTGGTTCAGTTTCATTTTGGTTTATGAATATTTGGGTGTTTGAGTGTTAATCAGTACTTTAAGACTTGGATCAGACCATCGGTTGGCCTGGAAACGATTAAAAATAAGTTATAAATGAGAGAACATAGACATGTATATTTTGGACATACTGTATCCACCAAATGTAAATTTCTGTTATATTATTCGTTTGACAATATTTATATTAGTCCAGCGGATAACAGATTGGGCAAAGAATATCTGTATTTGGTTGGCAAAAATAAATAAATAGGAAAAGCTTCTAACATGATATCCGTATTTTTGTTTGAGTATTTAATTTGTACAAAATTAATGGAAATTATCCAAAATGCTATATTTTTAATTTTTTTTAATCAAAAAAAAATATCTGAATTCTACAAAATATATGTTCTTAAATTAACTCTGACCAAAATTATTAAGAATTTGAAAATTGAATGTTGTTATCTAAATTTTCTTATCTTATGTGGTATTTTACAGAGTAATTTTTTTTTTTGTCAACCATTGGGCAACAACAGGCCGGCTCATTAGCCTAATCCCTACATTCGTAAGGAGCGGGACTCGATCCCTGGTGTGATGGTATCTTGTGCATTAAGGGCTTACCTTTGGCCTTTGCACTAAGGTCACTTCCAGAGTAATATTTTTATTTTTTTATTTTATAGACTTTTTAAGGATAATAATGACTTAAAAACAAATTTTCAGGTACTCATGCTATAAAGTTTTACTGCCATGTGTGTTGTTTGTTTTCTTTTACATATACATCCCAAATTGTAGTGCCATTTAAAAAAAGACGGTTCACATAATATATTTGAAAAAAATAAGGAAAATAATATAATTTAATACATACAGCTGAATATAAATTAACAACACAGTCATGGAAGATTAAATTGTACTTTTCTGTGTTGGTTTCTAAAGTTGATAATGCTAAATCAAGGCTCAACTATATACCCTAATAAGAAATTCCTATAGATTTTTCTGAAATAAATCTATATAAAGACTGAAGAAAACAAACACTAATATAGTATTTTGTGACTTACCGGGTTCATATAAAAATGTGGACTTCTTTTAAGCAATCAAATGTGATTTTCTTGTTTTGCAGATGCTATGTCAATTGGATGAACACCCGTTTATACCACAATCCTCCCTTGTATACACTCTCTAGGTAAAAAGTTTATGCTTTCGAAAAAGATCTTGATTTGTATATGCTTATGTACACGACATAAATTTATAAATTTAACAATTCATAAGAATAATAAATGATAAACAGGACATAGAACATAGTATTGGTTAACTAAAAAAAGAATATAGTAGATGTTAGCAATATGCATATGCAAACTTAAATACTAAGAAAAATGCATTTTTCTTTTTGCAGAAACAAAAAGATACAAAAATAGTGTAGAGTGCTGTTGAAACAACCCTTCCCATTTTTTATTTATAATATAATTCACTAGTGTTCTCATACCCATTAACATCCTAGCAACAATCAACAACAGCGGATAACAAAACAATTCCATTAAACCAACAAGAATCCAACAATAACATTCCAATAACCAACAATGCAATAATCCAAACCAACAATGAAATAATAAAGTTCCAACATCCTACAATGTTCTATCAACTCAACACTTGCAACCTAACAGTAGCTAGACCACAATCAATCAAGCCTCTAGAACATCCTCCTCCGCATCGCCTTTGATTGCACGATCACACTTTGCCTTTACCTGCACACCACAAACAACAATTGAGATGCGTAAGTATTATCATAAATATTTAGTGAGGCCGTCCTCCCATCTACTAGGTTATACACACAAGCATTTGAGACTCTCATGTTTAACCAAACAAACAAACACACAACAATACATCAAACCAGGAAAACAAGTCTCGGATAAGACTAGTGTCGACCGATGCTACATCGGTGTCGATCGATGCTTGCACGACATGGTGTGGACCGATGCTACACGGTGTCGATCGATGCTTGCACGACATAGTGTCGACCGATGCTACACAGTATCGATCGATGCCTCTTCTGCAGACGCGAACTGCACGAGCACGAACGTCGATCCTCCGTTTCAAATCATCTCGAAACCGTCTCAAACTCACCCAAACACCTCGGGAACCTATGGTAAACACGAAAACAACGAACCCAAGCAAGCAAACACCACAAGCAACAATGAACAACCCAAACAAAAGAGATCTCATGCTTAGATCAACCATGGTCAAGCACTCACCTCTTTTAAGGAAGATTGGGTTGAGAAACGGTGGAAACAACACCTTAGGAACCTTCTCCTTCGTTCTCAGCAACAGTTCTCCCATCTCCAGCCACAGATCCTTCCAAAAACGCCAAGAACAGACCCAAAAACTCACAGAAACACTCTCCAATGCTTTCTCTCCTTTTTCTCTATTTTCTCATTTAACGGCGACAAACAAAACTCTCAGAACCCTTAATTCATCGCTCCTTCACTTATAAATGTGATTTAGGGATTTCTAATTGAACCAAACCAAACCAAACAGCAATCAAAACAAACCCGACCAAACCATAACATATGGTGTCGATCGATACAGCAAGGGTGTCGATCGACACTCAGACCAAAAATACAATATTTGGTTTGCGGATGTTACAATTCTCCCCCACCAATAAGGATTCGTCCTCGAATCCTGCATCACCGTCCATCCGTCAAGGACCTCCGTGCGACCGTTAACACGGCCAGCACGTCCTCCGACCAGACTAAACACCGTTAGCCAAAGTTTCCCGTGCAACTGTCGCAACAGCCCGCACACCTCCGAATGAACCATAAGGTCTCCCTCTAGCCAATATACTCACATCAAAGACACTATTTGCTCACAACTCAGTGCTTCCCCCGTCCGTGATCGCAACATACGAATCATGCCGGCTCGCTATCAGGCCAACCGCCTTAAGCTACGGTATCTAGGAAGTCACTCACACACACTCCCCCCGCTCTCGGGTCGCAACCCTCGAGACATACCGGCTCACAGCTACGGTATCTAGGGAGTCTCAAATATCCCGATCTTGGGTCGTCACCCTAAACCGCGCTCTCGGATCATCATCCGAAGCAACATACCACTCCCACTCTCTGACCACAAAGTCCATCGAGCTATCGGTATCACATGATTTGGGCCCACACGGCCTTGAGCAAAAAAAAATCTGATGCCATCGAGTATTTCCCGGCTAGATCTACCTCAACACTTCCCACAAAAATTCCCCTTTTAAAAACTTTCTAAATATGGAAACTTCCTTTTTGTGGAAACTTTCTATTTATGGAAACTTCCAAAAATAAAAACCCGAGAAATTTCTCTTTTTCCCATGACAGCAACAGTCAAACATAAAGAAAAATACTCATTTTTATTAATCTCAAAAATATCATAATTGTTACAACCTCAACGACAATACATTAGAAAATAAGATACAACAATCCAAACCATCAACCCGCATCCTGAGCACCACCTCACCTTGGTACTTAGTCGCACAACCAACCACCCCTAAGCGACCAAGTATCAAGAGAGATGAGCTGGAATACTCCGTACCCGCTCCAGCCACGAACTACAACTTGGACCCGGCTAGACAAGCTCAAGTCGCTGCCTACTTCTCAAACCACTTCTTAAACCTTGCCTTCATCCTCGCCTCGGGCTCCCAGTCTGCTCCTCTACTCCATCACAGGACTCTCATCAAAGGAATCTTCTTCTTCCGAAATTTCTTGACTCTCCTCCCGAGCACCATCAACGGTCTCGCCTCCAAGGTCATGTTGGGCTGAAGATCCTCGGGAATCTTAGCCAACAACCGATCACCCTCGTCAAAACACTTCCTCAGCATAGAGACATGAAATACCTTGTGAAACGCACGCATAACCTCAGGCAACTCCAGCCGGTATGCCACTGGTCCCACCTGCTCAACCACTCTAAACGGTCCCTTGTACCTCAGACTCAACTTAGTCTCTGCCAATGAGCTGTTCAGACCCTGCAACATGGTCATCTTGAGGTACACTCTATCACCAACCTGAAACTCAAGATCCTATCTTCTCTTATCAGCATAGCTCTTCTGCCGATCCCTAGCCTCCTTCCTGTTCAGCCTCAGAACCTGAATCTTCTCCGAGGTCTCATGAACATAATCCGCACCATATATGCTCCTCTCCCCCATCTGAGTCCAACATAACGGTGTAAGACACGGCCTCCCATACAATGCCTCATAAGGAGCCATCCCAATACTCGCCTGGTAGCTGTTGTAGTAAGCAAACTCCACCAAGCTCAAATGATCTACCCAATGACCACCCCAATCCAACACGCACATCCTCAGTAAATCCTCCAAGATCTAGATCGTCCTCTCTGACTGACCGTCTGTCTGAGGATGGTAGGTTGTACTCATATGCACTTTCGTGCCCATCTCTGCCTGAAACGCCTTCCAGAACACCGAGGTGAACTTGGAATCTCTATCAGGCACAATACTAGCAGGCACACCATGCAATCTGACTATCTCCCTCACGTACTTCTTGGCCAAAACCGCTGCACCATCAGTTTTCTTGATGGCCAGAAAATGCGGAGACTTAGTCAAACAGTCCACAATGACCCAAACCGCATCAAACGTCCTCGACACCGGCACACAGACCCGACCATGCACAAGGATAGTACCATTAGCAGAGACATGATACTCCAAACCCGCAGCCTTAGAGGCATTCACCAGCCCCTCATCTCTCTTCTGAGCTAACCACACTCTGCTCAACAAATCCGCTCGATCAACTTCCTCCAAACCCAAAGGTTCATGTGAGATAGCACACAACCTCAATGCACTAATCTCACCTACCAACGCCTCCATATCCTGCTCCTGAGCCAAAGCCGTCCGCTTCCGACTCAAGGCATCTGCAACTAGGTTAGCTTTACCAGGATGGTAAGCTATATCCAGATCATAATCTGCTACTAACTCCATCCAACGCCTCTGCCTCAAATTCAGCTCAGGCTGAGTAAAAATGTACTTCAGACTCTTGTGATCTGTAAATACCTGTACCTTCCCGCCATACAGATAAGACCTCCAAATCTTCAGAGCAAAAATCACTGCTGCCATCTCCAAATCATGAGTAGGATAATTAGCCTCATGCTTCCGCAACTGCCACGAAGCGTAGGCTATAACCTTCCCCTGCTGCATAAGCACACAACCCAACCCCACTCCAGAAGCATCTGTAAACACAACATAGGGCTCGTTCTGCTCAGGCAGTGCTAACACCGGCGTGGTAGTCAACATCTACTTGAGGCTTGCAAAACTCACCTCACACTCCGGTGACCACACAAATGGAACCTTCTTCCCTGTAAGCTTAGTCATCGACTGTGCCATACTCGCAAAACCCTGAACAAACCTCCTGTAGTAACCCGCTAACCCCAGAAAACTCCGGATCTCAGTGGCACTCTGCGGCCTCCGCCACTCCCTGATGGCCTGAATCTTCTCGGAATCCACGGAAACTCCCTCTGTAGAAACAATGTGACCTAAGAACCCCATCTCACGCTGCCAGAAACTGCACTTACTCAGCTTATCAAACAACTTCTGCTCCCGCAGCTTCTCCAGAACTGCTCTCAGATGTATTGCATGCTCCTCAGAACTCTTGGAAAATACCAGGATGTCATCGATGAAAATGATGACTGACACGTCCAGAAACTCCTGTAACACGCTGTTCATTAATCTCATAAACGCAGCTGGCTCGTTTGTCAAACCGAACGGCATCACCACAAACTCATAATGCTCTTATCTCGTCCTGAATGTATTCTTCCTCATATCTGCCTCATGTATTGGAATTTGATGATAACCCGGAGCTAAGTCAATCTTGGAGAACCAAGTAGCACCCCTCAACTGGTCCAACAACTCATCAATTCTTGGGAGAGGGTACTTGTTCTTCACAGTGACTCGGTTCAATCCCCGATAGCCGATACACAACCAAAAACTCTCGTCCTTCTTCTTAACAAACAGCACCGGTGCTCCCCACGGTGAACAACTAGGACGGATAAAACCCTTACTCAACAAATCCTCCAACTGCTTCTTTAGCTCTGCCATCTCTGCAGCAATCCTATAAGGAGCCTTGGATAACGGCAGCGTCCCCGGTTCCAGTTCAATTGTAAAAGGATCTGACCGAGATGGTGGTAATCCCTACAATGACTGAAACACATCCTCAAAGTCCTCCACTACCGGAATACCGCTAACCGTAGACTTCCCCACTGACTCTGGCATGGATATAGTAACCAGATAAGCCTCACGGCCCTTCTCGATCATCTTCCCAGCCTGAATGGCCGAGATCACGAGACTCCCTGAAGTCGGTCTAATACTCTGAAAAACCAACTTCCCTCCTGGACGCTCAAACTCCACTTTACCCCGATAGCAATCCAAATGCACCTTATGCCGATGCAACCAATCCATCCCGAGAATAACATCATACAACTTGACTGGACTGATAAGCAAATCAGCGGGCCATGACTTCCCTACGATCTGAATATCAACCCGTCTAGCTCGTCCAATAACTCTCAGGAACTTGCCTCCCGCAACTCTGACTACTCATGTATGCTCCCCGGAGTCCCCTCTGATCTCCGCACTCTCTGCACACTCCGGAGTGATGAAGCTATGAGAAGCTCCAGAAACAAACATAATATGAGACTTAAACCCGCCCACCAACAAGGTCCCTACACAAACCTCATGTGTTGAGAACCTAACATTTGATCACAAGCAAAAACAAACATAATCTGAACTATTGAATTGACCAAGTTCGAATTTCAGAAGTTATACCCGTGATCGCTCCTGCACTCGTGCCACCGGTCTCCACAGTCGAGTACACCCGTGACGTCAGATCAATCCAACCCACCTGCTGCACACCCTACTGCACTCCGGGCTGACCTCCAGCCTGCACCGCTGCTACTGCCATCTGCTGCAACTTGGGACAACGAGGCTTGATATGCCACGTCTCTCTGCAGTAGTAACACACTCGGGTATCTGTCCGCGGCTCTGTCATCGCCCGCTGCTCCATCACTGCCCGCTGCTCACCTCTCTGCAGACAGTTGGTCACCTTGTGGTCCCTGCTACCACACCCAAAGCATCTCGCACCACCGAACCTTGATCTCTACATATCATCAAACTTCCGCTTCTGCCCATGCGCAGGCTTGCCGCCCTTGCTAGTCAGAGAATGCGTCTGAGACCGTTGTGGCTGCACCAAAGGACTGACCACAACAACCTGTGACCTCAAGTCATCCTATATCCCAGCTGCAACCTCAACCAGCTCTGCTCTCGTAGCATAGCTCCTCACTCTACACCAAGTCCTAAGATCATCCCGCAGAGCCAACAAGAACCTCCACACCTGAGCCGACTCTGGCTCCCATGCCCGGCCTACATACCCCACAAGCCAACTGAACTCTGCATCCAGCTCCCGCACTATACGGTCCCCCTGAGTCAACTCCAAAAACTATGCCTCCATGCGATCAAGAGCCTCCTATGGAAAATACTTGGAGTTAAACTCCCTCACAAAATCTCCCCAAGTCATATCCCGCTGCACCCTCTGTGCTGTCACCGACCTCCACCACACTCGTGCATCACCTGACAAGTAGTACACTGCCAAATCCACCCTGAACTGGTGAGGACACCAAAGCGATTGGAAAAGATCCTCCATCCGCTCTCTCCACTCATCCACTACACTCGGATCCGCACCTTCCGAGAAAGACCCCGCTCCCACTCGGTTCAGCTGCACCATCATCTGCACATACTGAGCGTCCACTACCTCGGCCCCCGGCTGCACATTTGCCTGCAAACCCGCCACAGACTGCACCGCTGGAACCTGCCCATCAACCACTGGCGGCACTACTGGAACCTGCCCACCAACCACTGGCGGCACTACTGGAACCTGCCCACCAACCACTGGCAGCACTACTGCTGGAAGCCGCTCCAAAACCTGAGCTAGCAAGCCCATCAAGACATCCTCCTTGCCTGGAGCACCCTCCGCTGCAACCCTCACACCCGGAGCATCACCATGACCGACACCGGGCCCATCCGCCCTGCCGTCACCCAAACCAGCCTGGTCTCCAGACACACTAGGATGAACCTGTGACTCCACTACCTCCTCACTGGCCATGCTCTGGGTCACACTCTCACTGGCCTTAGGAACCTGACCTCGTCCCCGACCACGTCCACGACCACGACCACGTCCACGACCCCGACCACGACCGCAACCAACAGCATCCCCACCTCTAACCATCTGTATCACCAAGAACAGAAGGCTAAGCAACAAATAATTCTAAACACACAAGAACACAACTCACCGTGGAATCACAAAGGTAGGCTCGAAGAGGATGTTCTAGGACCTCATGCCACACACAATTGACTATCACACACAATTAACTCTAGCATGAAATCCTAACATTAACAGCAAAAACACAGTGAACCCTAGTCCTAGAACCGTAAGGGCTCTGATACCAAAATGAAACAACCCTTCCCATTATTTTTTTTTAATATAATTCATTAGTGATCCTATACCCACTAACATCCTAGCAAAAATCAGCAACAGCGGAAAACAAAACAATTCCATTAAACCAACAAGAATCCAACAATAACATTCCAATAACCAACAATGCAATAATCCAAACCAACAATGAAATAACAAAGTTCCAACATCCTACAATGTTCTATCAACTCAACACTTGCAACCTAACAATAGCTAGACCACAATCAATCAAGCCTCTAGATCATCCTCCTCCTCATCGTCTTTGATTCCACGATCACACTTTGTCTTTACCTGCACACCACAAACAACAATTGAGATGCGTAAGTATTATCATAAATACTTAGTGAGACAGTCCTCCCATCTACTAGGTTATACACACAAGCATTTGAGACTTTCATGTTTAAGCAAACAAACAAACACACAACAATACATCAAACCAGGAAAACAAGTCTCGGATAAGACTAGTGTCGACCGATGCTACATCGGTGTCGATCGATGCTTGCACGACATGGTGTCGACCGATGCTACACAGTTTCGATCGATGCTTGCACGACATGGTGTCGACCGATGCTACACAGTGTCGATTGATGCCTCTTCTGCAGACGCGGACTGCACGAACACGAACGTCGATCCTCCGTTTCAAATCATCTCGAAACCGTCTCAAACTCACCCAAACACCTCGGGAACCTATGGTAAACACGAAAACAACGAACCCAAGCAAGCAAACACCACAAGCAACAAAGAACAACCCAAACAAAAGAGATCTCATGCTTAATTAGATCAACCATGGTCAAGCACTCACCTCTTTTACAGGAAGATTGGGTTGAGAAACGGTGGAAACAACACCTTAGGAACCTTCTCCTTCGCTCCCAGCAACAGCTCTCCCTTCTCCAGCCACAGATCCTTCCAAAAACGCCAAGAACAGACCCAGAAACTCACAGAAACACTATCCAATGCTTTCTCTCCTTTTTTTCTCTTTTCTCACTTAACGGCGACAAACAAAACTCTCAAAACCCTTAATTTATCGTTTCTTCACTTATAAATGCGATTTAGGGATTTCTAATTGAACCAAACCAAACCAAACAGCAATCAAAACAAACCCGACCAAACCGTAACACATGGTGTCGATCGACACTCAGACCAAAAACACAATATTTGGTTCGCGGATATTACAGCTGTATATGATATGTGAATGTTAAATCGATTACACTATTTATAGGCTGGAAACAGTCAAGCTAAACGTTTTTTACTTTTACGTTTAGAACAACAAAAATCTATATAAAATATTTTAAAATCTTATTTATTTTTCAGTTAATGCATATACAGTATGTTTGAATCTATATGGATGATTCGATTTGGATAATGAATTAATTGTCTAGATTTTGCAATTCCTATTAAACCGATAAGAGTAAATCTATAAGCTTGGTTTTAGAAATAATCCCTAAATTTTAGATTTTTGGTAAACTAATTGCTGATTTATTTCAAGATTTCTTAAAATAAATAATCTGTTTAAATTAAAGTTAATTTATTTTCATATATACTATTCAAATTTAATTAGATATAGTTGTCATAGAAATCTTAAATGATAAGTTTTATTAATTGCGAAAATCTCTTATTATTTTATAAAAATTTAATTACTATATAAAATTCAAGGAATTGTTAATATAAATAATTTCGTTTTTATTATAATATTTAAAATTTTCGTTTTGTAATCTTATTGGCTGTATTTTTTATATATAGATGTCAAATATTTGAATTTATTATTTGTAATTAATATAGTTTCATAAAATATAGAAATGTATTATTTATAGTTAATATAGTTTCATAAAATAAAGAGTTAATCATTTAGTCTTTAATAATTGTTACCATTGTTTTAGGAAATTTTAATTTGTTTTTGAAAATTATGTAGGCAAGTAGATCTGTTTGGCAACATGGATATATGCTATAGTTTTTGTTTTTTTTTTTTATCCCTATGTGTACTCTCCAATTAATAGTATAGATTTATCGATTCGAAATTGTATATTTTAGTCCAACAGTTTAAAAATTAGTAGTAAGAGATTTGGTATAACATTTATAACGCGTACTTATATCAGTTGGGCATTTGATACAAATTATTTCATATCTATTACAAATTGTTATAAGATTTTAATACTATAAATTAGATAATATATACCTGCAAATTTATATATTATAAATAATTACTTATTTTGTAGCTTCGACATCTTGATTTTTATTGTTTTCGCATACTCTTCTTTTCTCAGATTAGTGATCTAGAATACCAAGTCTACTAAGTGATTTCGAATTCAAACCTTTTTAGTTATAAAGTGAAAGTTAGCATTAGCCAATCCACATAATGTTTCTTGCATATCGGAATATGGGTTCTAGGCATAATATAAAAGTATAGCAACATTTCATATGGTTCAGGCGGTATATACATGATGCTAGAGTTTGAGTATGAAAAAATGTTTCACAAATAGTTTGGGTTATTTTGGTCATTTTACCGTCTATGTCTCTCTCTATCCATTCTCAATATCAGTTTAACCTTGGAAAAAAGCAGTGAAGGTTCAAGTATAGAGGAGTTAGCTTCAGGTTTTGTTAAGCATGAAGTGCAAAATGGTAGACAAGCTTCCTTTTGGTTTGACGATTGGTCACCACTTGCGCGTCTGTTTGAGATGACTGGGCATAGAGGCTACATTGATATGGGTATAAATCTTCTAGCAAGAAAATGCTGTGGAGACACATCGACGACACCCACCATACAAATAATCTCAATCAAATTGAGACAGTACTTGCAGGCTTGAGATCCAAAGGCTTACAAAAGGCCGAGGTTATTGTGTTATGGAAAGGTCATGGAGATCGATTCAACACGAAACCTGGAACGCCATACGCGAAACAAATGCCAAGGTGGGATGGTATAAAGGCATTTTTGTTCAAGCATGCTACACCTAAATGCTCTGTTCTGGTTTGGCTTACAATTAAAAAACGTATATCAACCAGGGATATAATGCTCAAATGGAATATTGGTATCGATTCTTCTTGTGTCTTCTGTCATGAGCCGGTGGAAAACCGGAGTCACCTGTTTTTCACTTGTCAGTACTCGAAGGAGATCTAGTCTGTGAACGAATGTGTAACGTTTGGTTCTCAAAACTCGCCTGATAACTTAGTCAATACTAGTGAGATATCTTCTGCAATATTTTCGGGAGATCAAATTTGATTTGTAAGTCTTTATATACTCTGTAATCGTTTGGAGGAATAATCAAGCAAATACAAATTTGATTTGTAAGTCTTTATATAAGTTGCTCTATCAAAAATTCTCAGCAAGATGGGATAACGCAACTGAGGTAATCATGGATCAGCCGCTGGGGAAGGACTGTCTTTTCTTTGCGAGATACGTCTTTCAATTAACTGTTCACAGTATTTGGAAAGAAAGAAATAGTAGATGACAAGGCGAGGCTCCATCCTCTGCTAGCCAACTGATCCGCTCTCTTGGTAAACAAGTATGCAATAGGATCACCTCTATTTGGGAGCAAGGCAATCGACGATACGATGGATGTATGCGAATGTGGCTGGCTACAAGATACGATACCGGCTAAATTGTCTCGTTTCTTTTTAGGTTCACTTAGCGTTTTGTACTGAAATTCTTTAGAACAAACGCGTATGTAAAAAAAAAAAAAAAAAAGAAACAATATTAGATTTTACGTTTTGTACTGAACCGTAATCGATTTGGTTGGATTAGATTAGCATAATTTGATACGCAATATCATATCCACCTAATCGTTCTCGCCTTTGCTTCTCTCTAATGTCTACTTATACATTAGAGATATCGTTTGTTAAGACAATGGTAGTTGAGAATTGGTTTTCCAAGGGCACAAACAAAGAATCAATAGCATTGCTTGGCAAAATCTTACACAATCGCTTGAAACATAGCAAACGACATCCACAAGGGATTTACAATACACTAATACACAACATGTATAGATTTGTGTTTAAAACAACAATCACCAAAAGAAAAAAAAAGAAAAATTGACCAGAAAACGAAAACCAAAAGACAACAAACGAGTTTGCTTGGTGTTTAAAAGCCAACGTTTAAGATAATAAAGAAAACAACCCAAAGTTTGTCAAGCTAGTACATTAAGATCCTTGAAGAAATACATAAAACATAATTATATAGAGGCAATAGTTTCGACGTGTTCGGGTGAGATGGAGACGTAAGATTGCCCTGCGATCCGGTAACGGCGCCTAAACTCTTCATCGTCTGCAATTCCTAGTAGCCTAACTCTTCTCATGTCTTTTCTATCAACATTGTAGTAGAAAATGTAGTATGGTTGAACATCATTTGAAAGGCGTTTTGGTGCAAAAATGATTTCACCAGCTTTGTTAGAGCCCGGGGAAGTGATATTCCTACCCATCCCCAAAGAGAAAGGAAGCTCAAATGTTTGCTGGGACCAATCATGTGTCGTCGCATCTTCTAGTATCCATAAATCAAAACTATGGAAATCAGCATGAGGGTGTCTTGCAATGGATGCTAGCTTGCCTTTGTATTTTATGAGAATAGATTCACCCTCCCAGCAAACAACAGCCATAGGCGCTTTGATAAAGCTCAGCCTCTCATACCTAACATCAAAACACACAATCACCGGATTTGTAGTTCGGGTTGGGGTCCAAGCAGCATAATACACAAAACCATTGATACATATTGAGTTGGTAACAGTGAAATGAGGCGGGCTGGTGAACGTATTGCGTGTCCATGAAGATTCTCCTCCTCCAAGTGTTAAAACCTCGTACACTAGAATATCAATATCTTCGATCTTTTTCGTCTTTGCTTTGTTCTCGTCGCCGAAGACCATCTCCACCGTTCGTTGTCACCGGAGTCTCCAATTCTTCAATCTCCATGGATCCAAGATACCAATGGCTGCTTTCGCTATTAATCTTTTGAATCTCTGTGGCGTTGTATTTATTAATCTCCATGGATCCAAGAGTGAGAGTTTTGTTTTACAGCTCTTCTTGTCACTTTGATTCAGTTTTGACATATTGAATGAGAATTTGAGAATATTGTTTAATAAATTATGTTTGGTTTTGTTCTAACAATGTATATTCTTTGATGAATCACATGTCTAAAGTGGATGGGTGTTATGCGAAGTCAGCAGATATCAACATCAAAATTGTTGCATACCAAGTATTTGTTATAATGTCATTGGGAACAAAGTAGTTGGTAAAAAGTAAGAAATTTCGTTGTTGTCGTTGATTTTGATATCTTCAACTTCTTTGGTTTGTAGTTCGTCGGTTACAAATTTTAAGGTATAGGGAAGCACAACACACTGATTTATACTTGGAACGCGCCAAGTCAACGCTTTTCTCTTCAATCTTATTAACAAATTTATATCTTACAATGATACAATTTTGTCTCAGCCCTCACTCAACCTATTCTACCCAATAAGATTGATCCCGACTAAGAATGAATCTAAGCCTCTCTCTTTTCTATCTAAACACACACCTGTGTAGATCTAAGAGAATAAAACTAACCCTCTCTCTTTTCCATCTAAACTCTCACCAGTGTAGATCTAAGAAAAAGTAACACAATTCTCTGCGCACTTAATCACCTCCCTGATTAACGTCACAGAGAACTGGGAACACACCTTCTAAGTCTTTTCTTTGTGGCTTCGAAGTTTACAAACTTATCAATATTCTAGAGTGCTCAAATTGGCTCTTGGCCTACTCCTAGAATATATATACAAAACTTGAGAAACCCTAGAAGGAGAATCTCCAAGTATCACGGGATACCGAAACCGATTGCTACTCAACCTTATCTTTTCCTTATTTGCTGTAGAGAATATTTTTCATATCTCCAAAAAAAAGAAACTACTTACTTCCCAAGCTTATCCTTTCCTTATTTAGTGCAGAGAATATACTTCATATCTCCAAGTAAAATATGGTTTCTATCTTCAATGTCAAGCCATCAGCCTTCCTCGACACATCATCACATCCACTCATGTCTTGCCACGTCAGCTCACGCATCCATGTCAGCAACTCAGGCGTCTGTGATCTGATTCAGCTTCCTGATTGGCACAACGCTCTGTTTGGCACAACGACTTGTTCCTCACAACGAGTTGTTCCAGAACCTGCATTTACAATCTGTCCCTTTTTGACTGAGTTTGATACCCAAGCATCTCTCTGGTTCAACCTGAAAAGACACTTCAACAATCACAAGCCAAAAATAGAACAAGCAACAACTAGAAAACACAACAATCATTATCTAGCAAAATCAATCAACAGCTTGTTCAAACTGAACTATGATTAAGAACCTAAAACCCAGCAGCACAGCGAAAACCATGTTCTTAATAGTTCTCTAATCAGACTTAATTAATTGGCATGTTCTCAATCATTAACAACATAAAATCAATAACCACCACCAACCTAAGATCAACCAATTAATCCATTAAGTTTCCCCCATAAACAATGATTTTCCCCTAAACCAAGTAGCTACAAGGATTCTCCCCATAAGTATAGAACTCCTTATCATTAGGCGTTGATTAGAATCATATCAAAAACCAGAACCAGAATCATTCATCCCCAGCTTGAGTGATCAACTAATTCAAAAACAGACATATGTATCACAACAATATATTGAGTTATGGGAATCACTTACCTGCTAACAGTGCTTCCATCCTTAAGCATTGTGATGATCACCCTCATCGCCTATTGAAACAGCTTCATGTTTGTAGGCATTTTGACTCTCCTTGCAACCACAACTGGATGTTGGGCAATAGGACGCTGATAGTCGAGAATTTGAACAGCAAGTAGCTCTTTGATCAAATCACAGTGTGAATGTGACCATACACAAGCTTTGCAGGAAAAAACAACACCTTGTGTATTATGTTCTACACTTTCAAACCTCTGCTTCACTAATCAGATGAGCTAAGCAAATACCACTTCTCTAATTTGTCATTTGTAGGGAACTTGAACCTATGATCATCTATTAACTCAACTGTCTTCAGTCTCACATGTCTGGCACCAGCCTAGCCATTTACTTCACCAAAATCAAGCAGAGAGTTGATCGTACATGTGAGACTCCAAATGCATCGTTCCTCACAAGAACATCCACTGTTTTGATCAAACCCCGACAGTTGACAAATTAGCCCATAAATCTCATATACCTTTGGTTATCTCAAACACAGTTTTCAGCACCCTAGCAGCTTCAAACATCCTCATACTCTATCATTGGAACCAAACACAAAAGTTCGTTCTTCAATGGATGTATCACGATCCTAAAACAAAGTATCACACACCTCTATTTTCATTGCAGATAACATGTCTCATCATAATCATATGCACCTGTAGATCTCCTGTCACTCTTTTGTTGACTCCACGACACGGAAGTATCGACACACTTCTACAGATTCTCTCTTAACTCAAGAAGATATCTTTTTGGTGATACAGATGATACTGCACACGTCAAACAGTTGTTGGGACATAGACACCTGCTCCGTAGCACAATCCATCTTCTGGTAAGAGTCCCTTGCATCAAAAACTCTGATCAAAGATGAAACTCAAATGAACAACCACCGTTGTACAAACATGAAATAACAACTTGCAAGCACAATCTTCTGTCTAGGAACACTCATCAGCCTCTGGTACAGGTAGCTTCATTCCTTTGCATCATGAAACCGACATTATACTCATTTATAGATTCAGATCCAATATCAGTCGTTTGATTCGCCTTCAGACACGTGAAAACTCAACAACAATCCCCTAAAGCACTTTCACAACCCACAGAGTTAGATGAACACACAGCTCTATGATCCTACTTCCATGATCAATGATGTCAGACCCTTGATCCATTGCTGCTTTCTGGAGTTGACCTCTTAGAGATTCATGATCATTCCTATGAGCTGAAACAAATGAGCTTAAACTTGAAATATGTAACACACACAGCAGTGCACACTTGTTAAAAACATACAAACATTTTTTATCAACAATATTTACAATCAGCCTCATGTTTCAGCAATCAATCATATAAATTTAACTACAAAACATTGATTATACAACACATTTTTTTCTTTTCAGCCTTTTATACACACCTTCAGACATCCAAACATAGTTAATCACAGGAAGTGAGGGAACCAGAAAAGCAATACACCATCAAGAGCACTTGTATATTAATTTTTACTTCTTAGAGTAAGAGACTTTCATACCTTGAGATATGTTTTGTGATGTGTGCCAACCACTTGTTCAAAACTTCACCAAAAACTACCAAAACCTTTTGTGAATCTTCAAAGAACAGCTCTATGGTCATGCCTTTGATTCTGGCATGCCTTTGATTCTCATGGTTCACCATCAACGTGAAGTAGGCAGCTGGAATTTCCTTTCGAGAATGCATTGACAGGAGTGTATCAAGTAGGCTTGGGCAAAATACTCGGATCCGAAGATCTGATCCGAACCCGATCTAGAAAACCCGATCTGAACCCGTATCCGAAATTGTAAAATATCCAAACGGGTTCTAAATCTCTAAATCCAAAAACCCGAACCCGAAACCGATCCGAGCCGAAATCCGAACGGGTATCCAAATATACCCACATTATTAATATGTAGTAGTAATATATTAGTAATATTTATAATTTTAATAATATAAGTGTCAAAATATTCAGATTTTTAGATATTTTCGATAATTTGAAGTATTTAAACTTTTTATTAGTAAATTTGAGTAAAAAATACTCTAAATTTTTAGATAATTTGCGTATTATTGAATAATTTAGAACTTAAATTTTGAATTTTGTGAACTTTGGGTAATCCGAATCCGAACCCTATATACCCGAACGAAACCCGATCCAAATCGGAAGTGTAGAAATATCCGAACGGGTCCTATACCTCTAAACCCAAAAATCCAAAATACCCAAACCAAACCCGAACAGGTACCCGAACGGGAACTATCAAGTCATCTTTTTTTTTTTTTTTTTTTTTTTTTTTTTTACTTCGCATGATACACTACCTTAGAGCTTAGATCCAACAGACATGAATGATTTTCATAGTTTGATGATATGAACGATCTTCTGCTGACTTCTCAACGGCGGATATTTGTGCATTTTCTTGTTATTATTCTCCAGGGCTCTGTTGCAGACGTACCAGCCACATAACTCTGTTTTTTTTTTTTTTTAATAACAAACAACTGATACTTCTTTGAGAATGAAATGCATAATAATGCCACTCCTCAGCTCTTTGACCTCCTCCTTCACGAAAACGTTTTACGAGATCCCCACTATGAATTGGCATGACATGCACTTGTTTTCCACTGAATTTTTGTTTAAACAGAGTGTTGATCTTTTACACATTCTAAGAATTCCATGGCCTGTTCTGATGCATGTCCCTGTATCTGATCAACACAACTCACATAACATATTAGATCTCATAAACACCAATGGTTTTTCTCAGAATCAAGTGTTGATCCAAGTCCAATGGTTTTGTAAACAAACCAACAATTTGCAAATCCGTACTCTGATGTTCTATTACTATCAGTTTCTCCACAACTAATCTATGAATAAACTAATATTCAGGATCCTGTAATTGTAATTTTAGTATGTGATACATGATCTACAACAATATTAACAAACAATCGATTATCCCACAAAACTGAAGTAAGGTCTAAGAATGTATTGTACGCTGTTCTCAATTGTTTGATCCTCATCAGGTGATTGAAACAGGTTTCCAAGGCATTAACCTCATATTCAACAATTAAACGAGGTACCTTAACAAGCTTTTGAGCGTAGCAGAAGATCAAATTTGTTCTTAGAAGGCAACTGCAGCCAGTTGATCCTTCACGGTGATAGAGCAATATTTTGTCAAGGTTCTATCGGCTCCTTTTGTAAAATTCAGCCCTATGTTACATGTGCCTTTGACATACTTGACTATCCTTTCAGCCGCTCGCATGTGTGATACGATTCATACAATCTCTTGATAGATCATTTCCAACTCTCAAGGGTGTGGCTTCATCTCCACTTCTCTTTAACTCTCATGCACTGATCAAACCTTTGGCATACTTGCATTGGTATATGAATACTTCATCATATGTCTGACGAATGTTTAATCGCAGATTAAGAACCTTACAGTTGCTCCAAGTAAACAGTCTTCTGAAAGAAACCATTCCTAGCAATGCCGCTAACATCCATCTAATGCAGCATGAGGTTATGTACACAAGTAATCTCTATCAGGTTTCTGATTACCTCGTGCTGAAGTGAAGGTGATGTGTCTAGTGAACTCTCCTTACAGATTTGTACGACCAATCATGCCTTGTTCTCCACAACTTGTCCAACTTATGTTTTCCACAATCGTGACTCACAGACAACAGAGTTCCTTCAGCACAATGAATTCATCAGCCAAGCACTGACCTACAATAACATCTATAGATCTAGTAGCCACCTCTGAATCCTTCCAGCAGCTTCTTGATGGAAGTGATTCTCACAATTTTCTGAGTGCTACAGCTTACACTTGACAACAGCTAGTAAATACACTTCTTCTCAGATCATGTCTCTAGACATCATAAAACACTGCTGATTGAACTCTTTTGCTTGTGGATTGGATGACTTCGATATATAACAGCTATTATCAGAGCGCTGACCTTGGATTCAAATATTGTCGCGCTCATCAACCACCTGACATCTTTCCTTGGTGAAGGTAACATCTAAACCCTCGTCACACAACTGACTGATGCTAATCTGATTGGCTTTTAGACCATTGACAAGGTAGACAGATTCCATAGTGGGCTGGTCTTCATCCCCAAAAGTGACCTTGTCAGTTGAGCCTTCTTCAAAGTTGTATAGCCTTCCTTGATTCACAGTCATGTACCTTGAACAACCATAGTGCTTCAATACAACAGTATGTTGACCATCAACAGTGTGAACAACATAACAGTTCATGTCACGCTTCTTTATGTTTACTCGCCTGTATCATCGAACATTTTGTGACACTCCTTCAGATACGTGAGTGGTATAATACAATCCAGACACTTGAAACAGGCAGCTTTGTGGAGGCTCTGAATTGCATAATAACAGCGACATGTTCTTTTGTTAATATCTCTGACACTCCACATTCTTGCCTCAACTTCTGATCTTGTCTTTTCTTTCATCGATTTGAGGTGTAGACCATTGTTAATTGTGGTACTTGAAGATCCACTATAACAATACATATCATTTTTCTTAATGAAGACTTGATTGCCTCTTCTTCCAACATTGTGGAACTTCTTCTGGCTTAATAGTTGACTTACACGATTCTTAAATCTGTAGCAATCAAACTTAATATGACCAATCACACCACAATACCAACAACGACGCAGTTTCCCTCTCAGGTTGTTCACAACAATCATCTGTTTAGTCTTCTGCAGGTTGAACTCAGACGCTCGTTTGATAGCACCACCTCTATTTTGCAGCACTATTGACCCATTCACTACACTTGTGTCACCACTTGAGTTTCCTCCATGGTTCTTCATACCACAATTTGCAATCATAGTACCCTTGTGAGTGACCAGCCGCTTGTCCAGATCTTTTGCTCATTTACTCAACCTCTTGTTAATCTTTAGCCGATCTTCAAGACGTTGTCTCAACAAAGACGTAATAACTTTCTCCTCATACAACAATTTCTCAAGTGTGAAGACTCTATAGAGCAGCTCTTTCTTCTCATACACCAGATCATAATTCTCCTTCTTCTGTAGTTACAGATCCTTAGACATAGCAATGACTTGTTTCTCAATAGATAAGCCAGCCACATCATCCTTAGGCTTCAAAACAGACTTCTGATTCTCATCATCTTCTTTGGCTGAATCAATATCACTTCATGTCAAACAAGATTTCGTATGAACTCAGCCTTGACGGTTGTAATACTTCAACACGCTTCTTCTTTCAAGTCTAGAACATTCTGATTGGAAGTGTCCATAACCTTGATATTCAGAACTCTGAGATTCTTTCTCTGCATCAGATCTGGATGATGAAGATTGATGCTGACGTTGTACACCCTTCAGACTTCTGAACTGCTTCTTAATCAGTACTCCCTCATTACCTGAAACAGACGTCTAAGTTTCTACAGTCTTCAGAGTGAATGATTCCTCAGCCTTCTGATCGTTCTTTCTCATTTGCAGTTCATATGTCTGAATTAATTTCACACACTGATCAACCTTCTGTTCATCAGAACTTAAAGCACCTTTACCATCAGATTTGTGAGAAAGATATCCATGTGATAAGCTTCTGAGATTTTTTTTGACAAACCTCTTATCCTTATATACCTTCTTCAGCACTACAACTTCCTGACAAGGGGAACTTAGTTGATTGTTGAAATGACAGGATGGTGATACATCATATTTTTCCTTCTTCACCCTTCTGGTTTCCTCAAAGAAGGCTTCCAAAATATCCCAAGCTTCTTATGCCGACGTACACTCTTGTACCATCGCGAACAGATCCATCGGCAAGCAGCTGAAAATAGTAGATAACGCTTCAGCGTTCTCTTTTTCCTTTAACTTCTCCTCAGCCGTCCATAGATTACAGGGTTTTATTACAGTTTCTCCTCTCATGTTAGTAAGTGTTGGAAGTGACCATCCATCTTCAACAGCGAACCAGGCTTCCATATCATGACTTTGAATCATCTGTCTGATTTGTGCTTTCCAATCATCATACTACTCAGCGTCAAGCATCAACAGATTGTTTTCATCAACGAACTATTGTGGATTCTCCATACCTCGTCTCAAGATCTCACCTGTTGAAAGAATAAACAATTCTTTTATCAGGTGTCTGCTCTGCTACCAATTGTTAAGGTATAGAGAAGCACAACACACTGATTTATACTTGGAACGCGCCAAGTCAACACTTTTCTCTTCAATCTATTAACAAAATTTATCTCCTACAATGATACAATTTTGTCTCGGCCCTTACTCAACCTATTCTACCCAATAGGATTGATCCCGACTAAGAATGAATCTAAGCCTCTCTCTTTTCTATCTAAACACACACATGTGTAGATCTAAGAGAATAAAACTAACCCTCTCTACTTTTCCATCTAAACTCTCACCAGTGTAGATCTAAGAAAAAGTAAAACAATCCTCTGCGCACTTAATCACCTCCCTGATTAACGTCACAGAGAACTAAGAACACACCTTCTAAGCCTTTTCTTTTTGGCTTCGAAGTTTACAAACGTATCAATATTCTAGAGTGTTCAAATTGACTCGTGACCTACTCCTAAAATATATATACACGACTTGAGAAACCCTAGAAGGCGAATCTCCAAGTATCACGGGATAAGGAAACCGATTGCTGCTCAACCTTATCCTTTCCTTATTTGTTGTAGAGAATATTCTTCAAATCTCCAAGTAAAAGGAAACTGCTTACTTCTCAAGCTTATCCTTTCCTTATTTTGGTGCAGAGAATATTCTTCATATCTCCAATTAAAATCTCGTTTCTATTTTCAATGCCAAGTCATCAACCTTCCTCGACACATCATCACATCCACTCATGTCTTGCCACGTCAGCTCACACATCCATGTCAGCTACTCAGACGTTTGTGATCTGATGCATCTTCCTGATTGGCACAACGCTCTGTTTGGCACACGACTTGTTCTTCACAACGAGTTGTTCCAGAATCTGCATTTACAACAAAGTGGCTTAGTATTGTTGATGAGGCAAAGTATGGTGGTGGTGGTGGAGGATCTTCTGGTTCTAGTTATCCCTGTTTTGAGATTTTTTTGTATATTTAGGAATAGCTTCCTAAACTTCAAGAACACATTCCTAAACATTATGTAATGCTTCCTAAATATTATGAAATTCTTCCTAAATTCGGAGAAATGAATTTTTGAATCTTCTATTCATTTGGTGCCTTAATGTATCACAAATTACTCCAATATAATGAATTTTATGCACTTAATTGTTTTCAATCATTATGAGATTTATGCATCATCACTTTAAAATGTAATTCATATAATATTTCAACCATTATCATTATGAAAATCATCCTGAATTTCAAAGTCTCCTTGAATATTAATGTAACTTTCCAAAATTTGAATAATTGTGGTTCTAAATATATATTTTCGTGTGTTTTGCTTCAATGTGTCAAATATTATAGATTGCTCCATTAGTGAGGGAGGGGTAATGATTTCATTTTTGTGCATATTCTGATGTTTGGAAATCTAAACATTTTTTTATGAAAGTCATCATGAAGTTCAAGAAAATACTTTCTGAATTTCATAGAATTCTTCCCAATTTTCATACAATCCTTACTGAATTTCATCGAATTCTTCCCGAATTTCATACAATATTTTCTGAATTTCAATGATCAACCATATCAGAATTGGTGGCCTTATTACACATCAATTTGGTAATTCAAAAAGAGATAATCTATCAATATTCTAATACGTAGAAAAGCGGTAGAAACCGCAAAATGGATTTACTTTGTTAGCTAACCATAAAACAAATAGGTAATACATTTTTTTTCATTTACCACGATAGGAAAATATATTCAATTTGATCTTGCAATCGATATTTTCTAACATATAAACCTGGTTGATAAAAACAAATAAAAATATATATATATATATATTAATTATTAATTATATAGTAGGTTTCATAACAGTATTAAGAATTCTTATAAATATATATAAAAAAAATATATACTAGTAAAATCAGAAAAGGAATAAAATTTGTATAACTTTGTCATTTACATAAGATAGTTACGGTCTGGATGTAATCTGTTGCAAATAATTGATATGATACGGATTAGTGGAACAGGGAACACACACATCACACATAACCACACTCGGACGCCAAAAGAGATTAGTGGGAAGGATTCTTCAAAACTAAACACAACTACATTTAAGAATTTAACTAGTACTAATTGAAAGCATAAGTAGTGTTTTGCTAATTTCAAGAATCCCAACACAATGAGTATGTTTGAAGATATTACACAAAGGACCCCACATGCGTGCATGTGTTCTTCTTCTTCATCTTATTAATCTCGAGATTTTCAAATCTCTTTCCTGTTTTTTCCCCTTTTCACTTTCGATATGTAAAAAAATTTAAAGCAACCAATATAAAAGTTATTAACTCACTTTCTTTTTTCTCTTCTTAAGAAAAAAAAAAGAAATAAATTTGATATGAATAACTAATAATAATACTTCCTCCGTTTCAAAATATAGGATATTTTAGAGAAGTTTGTTGTTTCATAATATAGGATGTTTTCAAATTTCAATGCAACTTTTAAATTAATTTAGTAGTTTATATTATGCAGTATTGTTTCTGATTGGTTGAACTTATTAAAAGTAAAGTCTTTCTTAATCTGCGTGCTTTGCTTAAAACATCCTATATTTTGAAACGGAGGGAGTAATAAAGATATATAATATGGTTCCCTTCTCTTCTTACAATGTATATTCTCTCTCGTACAAAGCTACAAGAGCTGGTAACTTCTGCTTAGCTGTTCTTGTCTAGCTGGGTTTTTTTTGGGGTTGTGCTCTTTTCTTTTCATTTTTTTTTTTTTTGTCTTTTTCATTACTTTGTTGTTTGAATTTGGTGTTGCAGATAAGATATTTTTTGAGGCGGATTCTGGGGTTTTAGTGGTTTCGGTGAAGGGATCTATAGCACATCTGTGGGATTTTAGGTTACTTTCTGGGAAAAAGAAAAAGAAACGTATTGTGAGCTTACTAAATGTAGAGTAAGGAGGAGGCAGCTCAAGTGTTTGTTAAAATGTCTGAGTGAAAATCAACGGTGCATTGTTTCTTGTTCTTATGTTCCCTATACAGGTTTTTATATCTTTATAATTCCTCATGGTCTTTGTTATTTTGACTTTGAGTGCTTATTTCTCTTTTGTTTTCCAATCTCAATTATTTTTCAGATCAATGACTGTGATTCATTTTCTTGTTTTTTTATAACCAGACTGTTATTATAAGCAAACACACAGAAGTTAACAGAAGAAGGGTTGCAGCGTGCTGACAAGAGAATTGGCCTAATGAATGAGGTTCTAGCCGCAATGGATACAGTGAAGTATGATACTTTGGAACCTGATTTTTCTTTTTTGCATAGTTGGATGTTTGAGGCAATGTTTTAACTCACTAAACCAATATACTGTAGGTGTTATGCTTGGGAAAACAGTTTTCAGTCCAAGGTTCAAACTGTACGTGATGATGAATTATCTTGGTTCCGAAAAGCACAACTCCTGTCAGCGGTATGCCTTGAGTGCAGTGACTGTTATATTAATTGCTTCTATAGACTGTATGCTTAGTGTGCATAGTTGCCTTGGTCATGTACTGGTCGCTCTCCTGACAGTATGGTTGTATATAAAGACAAATCCAAGCTGCTCGTCTAATTAAATGCCTTTGACCATTTTGAGAATGGTATCCATCAAGAATCAAGATGTGTTGAGGGCATTTTCTCTACTTTTCTAGTTCAGTGAATATTGTTTCAGTTGTTGCGGCCATGTGTAGCAGCATTCTTTAACATATCTTGCATTAATGTGTTTCGATTTCCTCTTTGATGTTCATTTCTGACTCATTTTTTGGTCTTCTGTTTGTTCTGCAGTTCAATATGTTCATACTAAACAGCATTCCTGTCTTCTTGACTGTTGTTTCGTTTGGTGTGTTCTCATTGCTTGGAGGAGAGATCTGACACCTGCAAGAGCGTTTACGTCCCTTTCTCTATTCTCTCTGCTTCGTTTTCCTTTATTTATGCTTCCGAACATTATAACTCAGGTGACTTTCCTAAAATGTTTCTTGAACCTTGTATTCATGTCCAGGAATGAATACTGTGACATCAGTAGTAATGATTGCTTCTAATTGTTCTTTTTATATTTAACCTCTACCCCTTTTTCTCGACCAGTCATTGTCATAATTTTGTTTTGCAGATGCTGACCAAGTTTTACTTTTGTAGATGGTCAATGCTAATGTATCCTTGAACCGCTTGGAGGAGGTACTATCGACGGAAGAGAGAGTTCTCTTACCGAATCCTCCCATTGTACCTGGACAGCCAGCTATCTCAATAAGGTCTTCTTTGTCTATTTTATCCCATGTTCTTACGTCTTCTAGTTTTCGTTATTACATATTGTCCTTGAAGTACAAAAAGTGAGCTAGAAGTGTACATATGCAGGCGGATAGGCCAACCTTGTCAAACATCAACTTGGACATACCTCTTGGCAGCCTAGTTGCGGTAGTTGGCAGTACAGGAGAAGGAAAAACCTCCCTAATATCTGCTATGCTTGGGGAACTTCCTCCAAGATCTGATGCTACAGTTACTCTTAGAGGATCAGACGCCACAAGTTTCTTGGATCTTTAACGCAACAGTAAGTTCATATATGCTGCTGTGTTTATAGTATGGTTCTCACTGCGAAAATGTCAAATTCTCCTGATACTAATAATATGTGCTTTTAGATATGGACATGCAGATTCTGGTTGGTTTTACTAGTGTTTTTATCTCAAGTGATTTTGAGCTGATGCTTGTAATTTACATCCGTAGGTACGTGACAATATATTGTTTGGTGCTCTTTTTGACCAAGAAAAATATGAAAGGGTGATTGATGTGACAGCACTGACGCATGACCTTGAGTTACTTCCCGTAAGTTTTGTGCACAATTCCTTTGCCATGTGCATAAAAATTTTCCTTAGGTGAAACGATACTTAACATTTGTTGGTGCGATGTAAATCGAAAAAAAATTGAGATTTGCATCAGAGCCATTGATAGCATGGACTTCACTTTTCTAGTTCTCAGGTATTTAACTTTATTTCCTATTCTTTCTCTTGATTGATAGGGTGGTGATCTCACGGAGATTGGAGAAAGAGGTGTTAACATCAGTGGGGGACAAAATCAGAGGGTTCTACGGCTAGGGCCGTTTACTCAAATTCCGATGTGTGCATCTTAGACGACCCATTGAGTGCCCTTGATGCGCATGTTGGTCAGCAGGTAAACTAGCCAAAGACTCTTTCAGATAGAACAATACTTTGTTATCTTTCAATCTTGCAAATCTTGAATTCTATAACGTTTGTTTCCAATCTGCATGAATATTCTTATTGTTTGCCACCTGATATTTAGAACTGGCTGTTATGTATAGGGTTTTTGAAAAATGCTTCAAAAGAGAACTAGGACAGAAGACGAGTGTACTTGTTACAAACCAGCTCCACTTTCTATCACAAGTGGATAAAATTCTACTTGTCCATGAGGGCACTATAAAAGAGGAAGGAACATATGAAGAATCATGCAATAGTGGCCCATTGTTCCAGAGGTTAATGGAAAATGCAGGGAAGGTTGAAGATTATTCAGAAGAAAGTGGAGAAGCTGAAGCAGATCAATCGTCTGTAAGACCAGTTGAGAATGGAAACACTAATAATGTGCAGAAGGATGGAAGCGAGACAAAGAAATCCAAAGAAGGAAGCTCTGTGCTTGTCAAGCGAGAAGAACGTGAAACTGGAGTTGTGAGTTGGAAAGTCCTGGAGAGGTTAGTATGCCTTTGGACTTTTGCTCTTTCTTTTCCTATTTATTTTCTATCCATAGTGGAAATATCAGTGAATATGACGCATTCGTTTTTTTTCTAAAAATTGTTTGTCACTTCCTAGTCATGTTTCCTTGCTAAGCTTCGTATTTAAAGGCCATATTAATGAGAGTAGTGAGGTGCTCCAGGTACCAGAATGCACTTGGAGGTGCATGGGTAGTGATGATGCTCCTTATATGCTACGTCTTGACTCAAGTATTTCGGGTTTCAAGCAGCACTTGGTTGAGTGAGTGGACTGATGCAGGAACTCCAAAGACTCATGGACCCCTATTCTATAATATTGTCAATGAAACATGTTTATGGGTTCAATCGCACAGCTTCTTTCAACTGTTATCTTGATTGGCATTGTCAGCACTCTGTCCCTGTGGGCCATCATGCCACTGTTGATCGTGTTCTATGGAGCTTATCTATATTACCAGGTAACATACCTTTTAGACGCAATGATTTCTCTATTCATAAATCTTTCAAAGAATACAGGTTGAGACATCGAAAACGAGACCAAAAGAACACTGATAGTGTTAAGTCTTCTATTACACGCTGCGTTTTCTACATTAGACTTAAGAGTTTTCATGATTATAAAAGTTTGCCTGTCTTTGGTACATCAGTCGTTTAATCTGAACTGTCAGAAAGTCCAATCATATCTGTTGTGTGGTAACCCTGTCTTTTCCTTATTGTACAACACATCTCGTGAAATTAAACGTATGGATTCCACTACAAGATCGCCGGTTTATGCTCAATTTGGTGAGGCATTGAATGGACTATCTAGTATCCGTGCTTATAAAGCGTATGATAGGATGGCTGAGATCAATGGACAATAACATCAGATTCGCACTTGTAAACATGGCTGCAAATCGGTGGCTGGGAATCCGTTTGGAAGTTTTGGGAGGTCTCCTGGTTTGGTTGACTGCGTCATTAGCCGTCATGCAAAATGGAAGGGCAGAGAACCAACAAGCATTTGCATCTACGATGGGTTTTCTTCTCAGTTATGCTTTAAGTATCACCAGCTCCTTAACAGCTGTACTGAGTTACCTCCTGTTCTTCATGGGGTTTCATTCTTGATTCTCCAATGGATAAGGTGGGAAATTGTTGGAAGGACAGGCGCTGGGAAATCAAGCCTCTTGAATGCCTTATTCCGGATTGTGGAGCTGGAAAAAGGAAGGATCTTGATCGATGAATGACATTGGCAGGTTTGGACTGATGGACCTACGTAAAGTGCTCGGAAATATACCAAAAGCGCCAGTTCTTTTCTCAGGTACGTCTCCCATTGCTTCTGGTATTTCTTTTTTAAAAAAACTTCTGCTTCTGATGTTTATCTTTCTAAAAACTCAAAAGAATACCAATAATTTCATTTGTATGTAGGTACTGTGAGATTCAATCTTGACCCATTTAGTGAACACAATGATGCCCATCTTTGGGAATCGCTTGAGAGGGTATACGCAGAAATCCTCTTGGTCTTGACGCATTTAGTAAAACATTTTCTCTTTAGCATGTCTATTGTGTTCAGTAATAACTCCGTATGTTTGATCAGGTATCTGAGGCAGGAGAGGAATTCAGTGTTGGACGGAGACAGTTGTTGAGTCTTGCACGTGCATTGTTGCGAAGATCTAAGATACTTGTTCTTGATGAAGCAACTGCTGCTGTTGACGTTAGAACTGAAGTTCTCATCCAAAAGACCATCCGAGAAGAATACAAGTCATGCACGATGCTAATCATCGCTCATCGTCTCAATACTATCATCGACTGTGACAAAGTTCTCGTCCTTGATTCTGGGAAAGTACGCACGCTTCATTGACGACCTACACTATTTGCATCTATCAAACCCTACCTTTGAGATCTGCTTTATGTCTTCAACTAGTATAAATTGAAATTCGTAACACCTCAGGTTCAGGAATTCAGTACACCAGAGAATCTTCTTTCAAACGGAGAAAGTTGTTTCTCGAAGATGGTTCAAAGTACAGGAGCTGCAAATGCTGAGTACTTGCGTAGTATAGTACTTGAGAACAAACGGACAAGAGATGAATCATCACAACCTTTAGAAGGTCAGAGGAAATGGCAAGCTTTCTTCTCGTTGGGCTGCAGCTGCTCAGTTTGCTTTGGCGGTGAGCCTGACTTCATCTCACAACGACCTTGAGAGCCTTAGCAGTGTTTTGAAGAGAACAAAGGACGCCGTCGTCACTCTACGCAGTGTTCTTGAAGGGAAGCATGATAAAGAGATTGAAGAATCTCTTAACCAAAGTGAAATCTCTAGAGAGCGGTGGTGGCCATATCTTTACAAAATGGTCGAAGGTAAACGTTACTCTAAAAGATTCTGCCGATACAAAATGTTGAAAGTATCTTGATCTAATTATGTTGTGTAATATTATATCAGGGCTTGCGGTGATGAGCAGATTGGCGAAGAACCGAATGCAACACCCAGCTTACAATTTCGAAGGGAAATCGTTTGACTGAGACAATGTCGAGATGTAAACAAACAACGAAAGGCTTACAATTTACTTGGACCTTAAAAAGTCCCATTTTAATGAAATTTTCTTTGTGTTACTTTGGATACACGGAACAAAAAATGCCGGGTGGGTGCAGAGAAGAAAATAATAGTTTGGGCCGAGTAATCCTATATAAATAAAAATCCATGGAACTCTCAACCAAACCCTAAGGATTTTTTTATTTCTCGGTCGCCCATGGATAAGAAGACGGGGAGAAGGATTTTTTTATTTCTCGGTCGCCCATGGATAAGAAGACGGGGAGCAGAAGAAAGGTGGTAGTCATGAATAAGGAGGAACTGCTTTTGTTCGTTGAAAAGAAGCGGAAGGAGGAATCCCGTAGGGACTCTCTTCTCCCCGAATCCGAATCCGATCTCGGGCTCTCCATTGACGAGACAGATAGCAACAAAGTAGTAACCATGATGAGTAAGGAGGATTGCTATCTCGCCGCCAAGGAACTTATTTTGACGATTGTTGCTTCTTACGATAATATGTTGGCCGAGCAGGATTCGGCCGTGAGTATTTAACCCTTGGGCTCCCTTACTGATCTCGACGCTAATTGTTTTTATTTTTATTTTATACTGAGAGATTATAATTAATAATAATGCAACGTTTTACAATTCTCACGAATCTCAACAGTTTTGCTTCTTGACGTGTTTGTTCTGTAAATTTATTCAAGAACTTGTCATTGATCTTACATTGATCTTCCTTCTGAGGCTTCAGAGATAATCGAGAACAGTCGTCCAGTATCTGGCTGGCCTTCAAGAGGATCCATTGAGTTTGAAGACGTTCACCTGCGTTACAGACCCGGGCTTCCTTCAGTATTGCATGGACTGTCATTTTTTGTTTCTCCAGGTGAGAAAGTAGGAGTGGTAGGAAGAACTGGTGCAGGAAAATCTTCCATGCTGAATGCATTATTTCGGATCGTGGAAATAGAAAAGGGAAGAATTATGATTGATGACAGTGATGTGGCTAAGTTCGGACTGACAGATTTACGCAGGGTCCTAAGTATCATACCACAATCACCAGTTCTTTTCTCAGGTTCGTGTTTAATTTAAGACAACATTGTAACTTGTAAGTATATATTCATGCATTCTGTTATTCATTATGAGAATCATTTCTTTATTTTAGGGACGGTGAGATTCCTTTTGGTCTAGATGCAGAGGTGAAGTTTACCTTAAGTGGCATACATTAGGTAGAAGAGTGTTTTGACTTGTTATAAGATTGTTGATGAAACTGTTCTGTAAAGGTCTCTGAGGGAGGTGAGAATTTCAGCGTGGGGCAAAGGCAACTGCTAAGTCTAGCACGTGCATTGCTAAGAAGATCTAAGATCCTTGTTCTCGATGAAGCAACTGCATCTGTTGATGTCAGAACAGATTCTCTGATACAGAGGACCATCCGTGAGGAGTTCAAGTCTTGCACAATGCTTGTTATCGCTCACAGATTGAATACCATCGTCGACTGTGACAAAATCCTTGTGCTTAGTTCTGGTCAGGTAATGCCAGAATTACTATTCGTGGAACTCACTTAATTATTATATCTATCTTCTCATCAGATATGGATTCGTTACATAATAAAAACTATGGGAAATGTCAATTTTTTTTTTAGGTTTTGGAGTATGATAGTCCACAAGAATTGCTATCAAGAGATACAAGTGCCTTCATTAGGATGGTTCAAAGCACCGGACCAGCAAATGCTCAGTACCTTTGCAACTTGGTCTTTGAAAAGAGAGGGACTGGAATGAGTCTAGGTGGAATAGAATTGGTCACCAGCCTTCCAAAATGAGTATATAAGTTCGGTTTGCAACAAACGACAATGGAAGTTGCAGTAGTGACTTTTCATGATGATGGAATACGCATCATTATCATATACGAGAGTGTCAAAATTAGAAGGAGATAGTCTTAATGTTGAATAATTTAGAGATAAACCTAAACGATGTGCTGACATGGACAATACGCCTTTTAATACTCTTGTGTACATATGATCTTCTTGACAGTTGAAAATTTGGCCAACAACTTTTGGGCAGATGCTGACTTTTTCAAATGTTCCTTAGGGGTTTTGGTATGAGGGCTGGAGATTGGGGACATTTAGAAGCATATGGACCCTATGTTCCTAGCATAGCATGATGATACATGAGAGCTTCTAATGAAGTATCGTTACATGTGTTCATATGTACAAAAACTACATAAAACTATTAGACTAATATACAAGGGACACAAAAGCTAAATATATTAGACTAATATAAACTTCAAAAATAATGATAAATGAAATAATAACAAATATAAATTAAATTAGAAGAAGATGTTTGTAAAACGTCTCATTATGTTATTGCAGAGAAGAGATCATCGGCAAAGCTCCGATCGGAACAAATCACTAAGCAGAAAAGGGTAAAGCTTTCTACTTCCCCCTCGAATCATCTCTCTTTCTCTCCCTTCCTTTTCTCTGTGTAGTAAGTGTTTTTGTTTGGTCAACTATTTGGGTCTGCTAAATGGACTTTCATAAAGTTTTTAGCTTTTTGGAAAAATGAGTTCGATGCTTTTTAAAAAAAACTCTCAGACTACGTTGACTCAGTTGTCAAGCATATATGCTTCTTTGTTAGCTAAGATTGGTTGCCTTGGTGAAAGTATTAAGCAATATGCCCGTTTGTTTTTTCCCAGTTTGAGTATTCATTCAAGTTTTGATTGCAAAAAATAGAAAAGAAGAAGATGGGTTTTGATGAGGCCTTGAACTGGTACTGCAAGCCAATCGCAAAAGGATTTTGGGAGAAAGCACCGGATGGTGCGTTTGGTGCCTACACGCCGTGTGCTATTGACTCGTTAGTGATGATTGCTTCTCACCTAGTGCTACTGAGTCTTTGTTTCTACCGGATATGGATCACCTTGGACAATGCCAAAGCAGCTCAGGTTTATGTTTTGAGGAACATGTACTACCATTGTGTGCTGGGAATTTTGGCTTGTTACTGTTTCATTGAGCCTGTTCTGAGATTGGTCATGGGGATTTCTCTTTATGACGTGGGTGGAGAGACTGATCTTCCTCCCTTTGAGGTGACTTCAAAAAAGTAACTCTGATTCTTAATCATATGAGAGACTAAGTTTATATGCTTCTTTTCTAAATTCTGAAATCAAAGTATGAATCTGGTGTTATTCAATGGCAGTTTGCATCCTTAATGGTTGAGGCATTCGCTTGGTTCTCCATGCTTGTTTTGATTGGACTCGAAACCAAACAATACGTCAAAGAGTTTCGATGGTATGTTAGATTTGGTGTTGTTTATGTTTTGGTTGCTGATACTGTCCTGCTGGACCTTGTGTTGCCTCTCAAGAACTCAATTGATAGGTTAGTTACTGCATATTTCATATTAAGGAACTCAATTCGGTGATTTGAACTTATAAAGTTTTGGGTATTGATAGCTGTCGCATTAAACGTTCCTCTATTTGCCCTTACAGAACTGCTCTATATCTCTTTATCAGTTCAACATGTTGCCAGGTAACATGATCCTTATGTAGAAGCTTGCAGTTCATTGTTTTCAGAACAAAGCTTCAGACTTTCATTTGTTGTCTGTTTGCAGGCTCTCTTTGGAGCTCTTCTCCTTGTTTACATTCCTGAACTGGATCCTTATCCAAGTTACCATATTCTAAACAATGAACCGTTAGAGAATGTTGAATATGATGCACTTCCTGGGGGAGAGCACATATGTCCAGAGCGATATGCCAGCATATTATCCGGTAGGTAGCCCTTGAATTGATAATCGAATGCCCACTCTATTAGCAAGCGATTCATGTTAGGCAAATGTATATAATAGCCATGGTTTTCTTTTGTTCTACTAATTTGGATTTCTTGTTTACTTTTGACAAAGCAAAGGAATATACTTTAGCTGGATGACGCCGCTTCTGCAGTTAGGCTACAGAAAGCCTATAACCGAGAAGGATGTTTGGCAATTAGACAAATGGGACCAAACGGAAACTCTGATAAAAAGGTATAGAAGTAGTGCTGCTTTGCTTCTGCCTTCTATAGTATTACTTCTTATATATTTATGTTAAATGTTTCGTTTGGAATCAAGTAGCATTCTTATTTTGACAGATTCCAAAGGTGCTGGACTGAAGAATCACGGAGACCTAAGCCACGGCTACTCCGAGCACTAAATAGTAGCCTTGGTCGAAGGTAAAAGCTGATGATTTCATTAAAAACCGTCTATTCCACTGGATACTTTTGCTTAAAAGTGACACATCATAGATACTGGCACTAATTTTTTCTTTCCCATTTTTGTAGATTCTGGTTGGGTGGTATTTTCAAGGTAAAGATCATCTTGTTTACATTCTGTGCTCTTCAAATCATGGTTTCTTAAACTTGTGTTCTTGTCTCTCGGTTGGTTACTTAAAATAGATCCTAAAAAATGCTCTTGACTTGATTCGTTATTATCTCGTGCATCATGTCTGACCTGCATCCGCAGTAATATTCAGTCATGTAATTGAAAACTCTCAAGCAATTAATAACAATACATGTGCTTTAGCGTGTTGTAGGTTGGGCATGATCTTTCTCAATTTGTTGGACCGGTTATACTGAGCCATCTACTGCAGGTAAGCTTTCTTTCTGACCCATGATTTATGTTTCTTACGTACTCAATGGTCACTACACATCTTTTCCGAGGTTTTACATCTACATTATAGCTTTTTTCAAATTGAGAAAGCAACGTAGCAGCCACATATTTCTCATACATGAGTGATGAGCTATATTTAAATCACTCTGCAGATTTCCCTGATTCTTATCTCACATTTTAAAATTTATGAAACATTTTGTTGCCTCTATATCAGGGATCTCTCTGAGCTTTACTCCCAGACAATATTTATTGATCTAACTTATACAACAAATCTTTGATCGATTTATGTAGTCAATGCTAGAAGGTGATCCAGCTTGGGTTGGCTATGTCTATGCTTTCTCAATTTTCGTTGGTGTGGTATGTATCACAAAATTCGTCTCTGATCTCTAAAATACTATTGGAGTGTTGTTTTTCTTGTTGGAACTTCTGTAAAGCTATTCTTTTTCGATTTTGTTTCAGACACTTGGAGTGCTCTGTCAATCTCAGTACTTTCAACATGTTGGGCGAGTAGGATTTCGGTTAAGGTCAACTTTGGTAAAACTTGTGAAACATCCATTTCTCTCCGACTTCTATGATCACTTTCGTCATGTTGTGTCTCCAACTAATTATGCTCATTTTCCCTTGTAGGTTGCAGCTATATTCCACAAATCAATAAGACTAACTCATGAAGCTCGCAAGAATTTTGCATCTGGGAAGATCACAAACATGATCACGACTGATGCTAATGCACTGCAGGTATAATTAGGTTTAGTTAAAATTTCCATCTTCTTTCTCAGTTTGTTCCATACTCTCTACCTTTGCACAACTATGGATTTGTAGTTGCTAACATAGTCTCTTGAGTTTTAAGCTATTAGCAGAACAGCTCCATGGTTTATGGTCAGCTCCCTTTCGCATCATCGTGTCTATGATTCTTCTCTATCAACAACTAGGAGTTGCTTCAATTTTGGGCTCATTGATTCTGTTTCTTCTTATTCCTCTCCAGGTATTCAGCTTCGTTATGTGCTTTTAACTATTTTTCAATTCTACAAGTTGTGGTAATTGCATATGTTTACATACAAGTCTGCCTATTCTGTTTCTTGATAAATAGACTCTGATTGTAAGAAGAATGCGGAAACTGACTAAAGAAGGACTCCAGTGGACTGACAAAAGAGTCAGTATCATAAATGAGATTTTGGCATCCATGGATATTGTAAAGTATGATTGATATTCTTAATTACTTATCTTTCAGCTTTTATGAATGGTACATTCTTAAACCATTTATTCTACATATAATATATTGTCTTGGCATTCTCCAACTTTGTTAGATGTTATGCATGGGAGAAGAGCTTCGAGCCTCGAATTCAAGGAATTAGAAATGAAGAGCTCTCATGGTTTCGTAAAGCACAGTTACTATCAGCAGTATGACTCCTTATCTTTGATTTTTTAATGCCTGACATTTTGAGGGAAACCTTTAATCTCATGGTTTAATCCTGTTTGCCCTTAGTTCCATATATTAACTTAGACCTTAAATAAGGATAAACTAATTTTGCTTAAATGCAAAACCTGAGGAAAAGTTTTAACAATTCACGCTTAACATTTCTTCCCTATAAACGTTTTTCCTCTGCCAGTTCAATAGTTTTATACTAAACAGCATACCAGTAGTTGTGACCGTGGTTTCATTTGGGGTTTTCGTTCTGCTTGGAGGAGATTTGACACCAGCAAGGGCATTTACATCTCTTTCTCTATTCGCAGTTCTAAGATCTCCTCTCAACATGCTACCAAATCTTATAAGTCAGGTTATTTTAACAGTAATCTGTTATCCCCTCCTCAGTTATATTTGGTCTCTCATTTGCCAATAGATTCATATTTAGTTATCTTCTGTTTGCTATTTCTCGACTTAGGCTGTTAACGCAAATGTTTCACTGCAACGCATTGAGGAACTACTTTTAAGTGAAGAGAGAATTCTAGCACAAAACCCACCTCTTCAACCAGGAGCTCCAGTCATTACAATTAGAAATGGATATTTTTCATGGGATTCAAAGGTTAATCCTAAAAAGAAGCAATATTAGCTTCTATGATGCACTATTTATAACTTTCTGCAATATTCACTGTGTTTTGCTCGAAATTTCCCAGACAACCAAGCCCACATTATCCAATATCAATTTGGAAATACCAGTGGGCAGCTTGATTGCCATTGTAGGTGGAACTGGAGAAGGTAAGACATCACTTATTTCGGCAATGCTGGGGGAGTTATCTCATGCTGAAACCTCAAGTGTTGTTATTAGAGGCTCCGTAGCTTATGTTCCTCAAGTTTCCTGGATCTTCAATGCCACTGTGAGTCCTTTTTACTTCTCGCTTGCTCTGGAAACCTAAAATTTTGGTAGCTTTATTTTCATTTGGTTAATTAGTTATGCAAGAAGTTCCCCAATACAAGTGTCTATGTATTGCAGGTGCGTGAAAACATTTTATTTGGGTCAGATTTTGAGTCTGAGAGATATAGGAGGGCTATTGATGTGACTGCCTTACAACACGATCTTGATTTGCTTCCAGTTAAGTGGAATGACAGGCTTACACAAGTTAATAACATATAATTTGATATGACACTACTTAGTAACTCACTTCCTGAATCTTGCTTATTTAGGGCGGTGATCTTACTGAGATTGGAGAACGTGGGGTGAATATTAGTGGAGGACAAAAGCAGAGAGTTTCAATGGCTAGGGCAGTCTACTCAAATTCAGATGTTTACATATTCGATGATCCCTTGAGTGCTTTAGATGCTCATGTTGCTCACCAGGTTTTGTATAAATAATGAGTGTTCAGGCATTTGCATGATTAAATATTTCATTTCTCAGTAATCCTTTTTGGTACATCTAACGACAGGCTTCCCTGAATCATGTAACAGGTCTTTGATCGCTGCATGAAGGATGAGCTGAAGGGGAAGACGAGGGTTCTTGTCACAAATGAACTACATTTTCTTCCTTTGATGGATAGAATAATTTTAGTCTCCGAAGGAATGATTAAGGAGGAGGGAACCTTTGCAGAGCTGTTAAATAATGGGAGTTTGTTCCGGACACTAATGGAAAATGCTGGGAAAATGGATGCAACGCAAACGGGGACGAAAAAAGACGACAAAGGCTTGAAGCCGGATCCTACTATCACAATTGATGTGAATGAAGGAAATGTAGACCGGACCAAGCTAGGAAAACAGGGAAGATCCATTCTTGTAAAGCGAGAAGAGCGGGAAACTGGCATCATTAGTTGGGATGTTCTGATGAGGTACTTAGCTCAACATCTTTCTACGGCTAGAAATTTACCAGATATAGTCATTCCAAATGAAAAATACGGGCATTTGCTTTATATCTTTAGATGTACATTGCTTTATGTTTAATACAAACAAAATGGCTAAGGTACTTTCAAAATTTTCAGGTATAAAAAGGCAGTAGGCGGCGTATGGGTAGTTATGATTCTTTTTGCATGCTATTTAACAACTGAAGTTCTCCGAGTTTTAAGTAGCACGTGGTTAAGTATTTGGACTGATCAAATCACGTCAAAGAGTCATAGTCCCGGTTTCTACATTGTCGTATATGCTCTTCTCGGATTTGGTCAGGTTTGTGTTCGTAAAAGACTGAGATCTGTAACTCTGACATATTACACGAAGTTGACGATTATAATGGTCATTTTTTCAGGTGGCTGTCACTTTTACCAATTCTTTTTGGCTGATGACATCAAGTTTACATGCCGCCAAAAGACTCCATGACGCGATGCTGAATTCTATCCTAAGAGCTCCTATGCTCTTCTTCGAAACAAACCCAACTGGACGTGTAATAAACAGATTTTCTAAGGATATTGGTGATATAGATAGAAACGTGGCCAACCTGATGAATATGTTCATGAACCAGCTGTGGCAACTCCTCTCGACATTTGCACTCATAGGTACCGTCAGTACAATTTCATTGTGGGCAATAATGCCACTCCTAATACTGTTTTATGCAACATATATCTACTATCAGGTAATTTTCTATTTCATGTCAGTGTGTGCTTCTCTTTGATTGTTCTATGCATCAAACTTATGCAGAATTCATATTAAACTGTATTGGAATCAATATTACTTTTGTAAATTGTAGAGCACATCCCGCGAAGTTAGACGTTTGGATTCTGTTACTAGATCACCTATTTATGCACAATTTGGAGAAGCTTTGAATGGTTTGCCAAGCATCCGAGCCTACAAAGCCTATGAGCGGATGGCCAAGATTAATGGAAAATCCATGGACAACAACATAAGGTTCACTCTTGCAAATACTAGCTCAAACCGTTGGCTCACTATAAGATCAGAGACTCTTGGGGGTGTCATGATTTGGTTAACTGCAACTTTTGCGGTTTTGCGATATGGGAATGTAGAGAACCAAGCTGTTTTTGCATCTACGATGGGGCTCCTTCTTAGTTACACTCTGAATATCACTACTCTGTTAAGTGGTGTTCTAAGGCAAGCTAGCAAGGCAGAGAACAGCTTAAATTCTGTTGAGCGTGTTGGCAACTACATTGATCTTCCTTCTGAGGCTTCAGATATAATCGAGAATAATCGTCCAATATCTGGATGGCCTTCAAGAGGATCAATTAAATTTGAAGACGTTCACCTTCGTTATAGACCCGGGCTTCCTCCAGTATTGCATGGACTGACCTTTTCTGTTTCTCCCACTGAGAAAGTAGGAGTGGTGGGAAGAACTGGGGCAGGGAAGTCTTCCATGCTGAATGCATTATATCGGATTGTGGAATTGGAAAAGGGAAGAATCATAATTGATGATTATGATGTGGCAAAGTTTGGACTGACAGATTTGCGCAGGGCCCTAAGTATCATACCCCAGTCACCAGTTCTTTTCTCAGGTTCGTGTGTGTAATTTTAAGATGATATTGTAAGTATGATCCTGCTTTCTGAGAAACAATTCTTCTTGTTAGGGACGGTGAGATTCAATATCGATCCATTTAGTGAGCATAATGATGCTGAACTCTGGGAGGCTCTACAAAGGGCCCATATAAAAGATGTCATCAACAGGAATCCTTTTGGTCTAGATGCAGAGGTGAAGTTTACCTTAAGTGGCATACATTAGGTAGAAGAGTGTTTTGACTTGTTATAAGATTGTTGATGAAACTGTTCTGTAAAGGTCTCTGAGGGAGGTGAGAACTTCAGCGTGGGGCAAAGGCAACTGCTAAGTCTAGCGCGTGCATTGTTAAGAAGATCTAAGATCCTTGTTCTCGATGAAGCAACTGCATCTGTTGATGTCAGAACAGATTCTCTGATACAGAGGACCATCCGTGAAGAATTTAAGTCTTGCACAATGCTTGTTATCGCTCACAGATTGAATACCATCATCGACTGCGACAAGATCCTTGTGCTTAGTTCTGGTCAGGTAAGTCCAGGATTATTGTTCCTAGAACTCACTCACTCAAGAGGATTTCTATTGCCGAGTAGCAACATCCTTATGTGACTTACATTGAGCTATGCCAAATTTTGTTAGGTTTTGGAGTATGATAGTCCCCAAGAATTGCTATCAAGAGATACAAGTGCCTTCTTTAAGATGGTTCATAGCACTGGACCAGAAAATGCTCAGTACCTTGCCAACATGGTCTTTGAAAGGAGAGGGAATGGAATGAGTCATGGTAGATAAAAATGGTCACCCGCCCTTCCAAGAATGAGTTTATAAGTTTGCATTATGATTGGAGTTTCATCACTACCATTTACCAGAGTCCCAACGTTACAAGGGGATATAGCCTTATGCTGAACAATTGAAGGTGAACCGAGAAATCGGCAGTCACTCATGAACAATAAGCGTTATAGCACTCTTGTGTACATATGATCAGAATCTCCTTGGCAGTTGAAATGGCTAAAATTTTATTGATATTTCAAATGTTATTTTGTTCTTATGTGATTTTTTTTTTCTGGTTTGTAGAACAGCGTAATAACCTGCTGACAATCACACAAGAGCTTCTAATAAAGTATCTTCACTTCATCTGTTCATATGTTACAAAGAGAAGACTTCATTATACTAGATTACTATCTACAAATGTGTCATATAGTGATATAAGGCATCATTAACAACAATCCGTTGTAGTCTAGCTGGTCAGGATACTCGGCTCTCACCCGAGAGACCCGGGTTCGAGTCCCGGCAACGGAGATTTTTTTTTTCTCTTCCTCTTGAATATTCCACGTCGCAGGATTTGAGTTTTCTTTTTTTGTTTTTCTACCTTTTTGGTTGAAATCGCTAGCTAAAAATAAAATTAAAAGCTTGACGTAAAAAGCGTGACGCTTGCGAAAGCCGAGGCGTGTGGTGAGTTTTGTTACCCATGTGGCCTAAGGTTTCTCTCACGCCTTTGTCTAAAAGGCAAGCAAAATTATGCGACATCTATATTAATGATTTTGTTCGGACTTGTAAATTATTTCTCTCCTTTTTTTCACCTTTTTGTTTACAAAAAAGTGGAACGTGAGGTTAACTTATCATGTAGTTTACTTTTTTACATACACAATAGACTGAACTTGTAATAAACACCTTTGTCTTTTAACATTTACGCCAAAAAGAATTAGACACCCTCAAAATGAAATCACGATTTCACTTCTCCGTCTAGATAAGTTAAACTCGGTTTTTTCCATGGTAGACTAGGCTTTTCTAAAACAATTACAGTAACCTTGTTTTATAAGGACATATAAAGATAAGTAGTAGTATATGTACGTTACTCTGTTCTTAAACAAATAATTTGAAACAAAAATTGGAGTTGACTTGTGGCTATGGGCGTGAGTGTTGAGCATAAAAGCCAAGGGAGAACATAAACGCATTTAAAAGCAAAGGAGCTTTTATGTGTGGACAAGGAGCATAGAAAATGTAAACAAAAATTATTTTAAAAAGGCATTTAAAATTCAAGAATTCAAGAATCCTAAGATAAGAAATTGTAAGAATAAGGTTATACACTTCGCTGTTTAGGCCCGAATCATTGTTCACTATTGCATGCGTATTTATGGTTTTTTTTTGTTTACTTTAATTCTTTTTGTAGATTACTAGATAGACATGTTACATATACACTTATATAATAAGCATACGCAAATAAATTTACATGGAGTTTCATTTAATCTAGTATAAAATAATATATATACTTATATATATGTATATAGTGGTGAAAAAGATTAATTCTTTCAATTATTTGTAGGTGTTGTGCAATTTTTTTATTAAACGTGAATTTGATATGTTAAAAGAAACTAAAATAAAACTAGATTACTAACGTGTATGTATATTTGAAAGATATTAGAATACATTTTTAGATACACGTTTAATAATTATTTTTAAACCACTAGTTTCTAATTTTTAGACTTCTTACGTCTCTTTAAATCAGAAAATGTTATATATTTTCAATACACTTAGCATGCATAACAAATTTTTATGTAAATAATACTACACTCGAATTAATTTGATATGAGTGAAACATTTACCACGACTAATAATAACATATACCTTTTATGAAAAACAGTTTGTTTATTAGAAAATCATGCGTTGAATTTTTCGGAATTAAAACAAGTTTGGTTATTATAATCGTTCTATGATTTGGTTATTATGCTACAATTATAGTACATACTTATCAATTAAGGGGATATTCATGAGTCAGTGCCCAACGCACATGTGTACAAAACCACATAACTTCCAAAATTCAAACAGTTTAGTTTTTACTTAACTTGCTATAGTACAAATTAAAGGTTGGGATAATCCTTAACAATAGTTTATTGAAGTCGTTGGTTCAGTTTATATTTTTATTATTTTTGTGGGAAGTTGAGAAGTACAAAAGTTAACCAAAGAGAAGTCAAAGTTCACGTGGCTAAGCTGGTTATAGCTGCGTCAGCGTTGAAGTAAAAATACCTTCGTCGGACAACGAAGCTTCAACCACATGCTTAGATAGTATAGGTACGGACAAAATCCCATTCCATCACTAACAATAATAGAGGAATATTTTGCTATAAAATGTCTTTCGTGACTTCGCCAAGTTCGCATTATTGGGTTGGGTTTGGAACATACTACTATATTATATCATTCTCTCCCTATATAAAGTTTTTAACTATATATATGTACTGTATGTAGAGCGTCATGTTTAATTACAGTGGTAAAAAAGTGGTAGAATGAAATCCATAATAGTATTGATCAGCAAAGAGGACTCCTCATAGTTAGTAATACCGTTATCGCTTGCCTTGGGCATCAATGCGCAAGACTATTTAAAGCCACTTATGAATTTACACCAACTATATGCACTTCTTCGTGACTATGACAAGTCAGCGAATTGATTCATAATGGGGGTTGTATCTTCTAAAAATTGCAAAAGGAACATATATGGTTTTGATGTAAATTGATAACTATGAATTACTAATTCTAGGTTGTTGGGCAGCATAACATAAATAAATTTGAACTCCATTACTTCAAATTTGGATTTAAGTTTGTGTTTTTAACTTTGTATTGAATACTAGGAAACGTTAATATTTCGAACTGTAAATACAAATACAACATGCGAAAAATAATAATGGGTTGGATACACAAATCGTAATTTAGAAAGATTGACTCTGAAAATAAGATATCTATTCCTTGTGATATTTTTAGGAATAAAGTAGTCCATATATGTCATGATGGTATGTTTTAAAATATCTTTTTAATTTTCTTTTATTATTAATGAGTCTTTTATTGTAAAGTGATGTTGCATTAAATATGTCAACTTAATACTGTATTATTTATTAGTATAATGTACATGTGTGAAAATTTATAAAAATGACACTTACAAGAAAATGAAAAGTGTAACAAATATGAAAAACAAAATTTTAGGAGTAACTCTATTAATTAATTTAAATTAAATATAAATATTTTATAATCTTATAAAATTAACTTTTTAAAAGATAATATAAATATGATTCATATGGTTTATTTTGGAGGGATTAATTTTTGACAACAAAACAAAATATTATATATATGGTTAGGGTGATTTTTCATTGATCAACCATATCACAATTGGTGGCCGCCAACACATCAATTTGATAATTCAAAAAATCCATATTCTAATACGTAGAGAAGCGGTAGAAACCACAAAATTAATTTACTTTGTTAGCTAACCATAACAAATAGGTAACACATTTTTCTCATTTACCACACAATACACACAATTTTTGAGATTTTCTAACATATAAATCCGGTTGATAAAAACAAATAAAAAACTAGTAGATTTCATAACATTATTAACAATTCTTATAAATATATAAAAAGTACTAGCAAACTCAGAAAAGGAATAAAATTTGTATAACTTTATCATAACTTTATATAGTTATGGTGTGTAAGTAAGTAAATCTCTTTCAAAATAATTGATATGATACGGATTAGTGGAACAGGAACACACATCACATATATATAACCGCACTCGCACGCCAAAAGAAATTAGTGGGAAGGATTGGATTCTTTTCTTTGAGTAAAGATTAGGACAAAACTAAACACAACCACATTTAACTAGTACTAATTGAAAGCATAAGTAGTGTTTTGCTAATTTCAAGAATCCCAACACAATGAGTATGTTTGAAGATATTACACAAAGGACCCCACATGCGTGCATGTGTTCTTCTTCTTCATCTTATTAATCTCGAGATTTTCAAATCTCCATCCATCTCTTTCCTTTTTTTTTTTTTTTTCCTTTTCACTATTGATATCTAAAAAATTCTAAAGCAACCAATATAGAAATTATCAATTAACTCACTTTCTTTTTTCTCTTCTTACAAAAAAAAAAAGAAATTAATTTGATATAAATAATAATAAACAGGTTTGGGATATAATATGGTCCCCTTCTCTTCTTACAATGTATATTCTCTCTTGTATAAAGCTTACAAGAGCTTGGTAACTTCTGCTTAGCTGTTCTTGTCTAGCTGGGTTTTTTTTGGGGTTGTGCTCTTTTCTTTTCATTTTTTTGTCTTTTTCATTACTTTGTAGTTTGAATTTGGTGTTGCAGATAAGATTATTTGAGGGGGATTCTGGGTTTTTAGTGGTTTTGGCCAAGGGATCTGTTGTACATCTGTGGGATTTTAGGTTACTTTCTGGAAAAAAGAAAGAGAAACGTATTGTGAGCTTACTAAATGTAGAGTAAGGAGGAGGCAGCTCAAGTGTTTGTTAAAATGTCTAACTGAAATTTGATCTGTTTCTCGTTTCTGGGTATCAAAGGAAGTTTCTCTGTGCATTAGGGTTTTGATTTTGTTGGAGGGATTTCTTTTTTTTTTAGGGGTTTGAAGGCTTAACTCACTAGTTACTTTGGTGGGCTTGTTGAATTCTGGTGAGAGAAACAATGGCTTGCATGAAGCTGGGATCCAAATCTGATGCTTTCCAGAGACAAGGCCAGGCTTGGTATATTCACTTGATCTCTCTCTCTCTCTCTCTAATTTTATTTTGTATTTTGCTTCTTGTTTTCTCCTTTCAATTGAGCAGACTTGGTCTGAATTTGAGACCATGGTCTTTCTTTAAGGCAATCTCAGCGTTACCGAGTCAAAAAAGCTTATTCCTTTGTCTTCTTGGGTTTTGCTAATTGCAGGTTTTGCACAACTGGGCTTCCAAGTGATATTATCGTTGAAGTTGGAGAGATGTCTTTTCATCTCCACAAGGTACAATTTGCTTAACTTGAACACAACACTCTCGTCTTGAAACAGTTGCCTTAACCTGGAATAGTTATTGTCTTCTAGAATGTTATGCCTTTCTCCAGCATTGTAGAACTGTTATGTATTAAAGATCTGTTTGGTGGGTATGTATATTTTTCCTTTACAACATTGTGTCATATTAGTCTTTTGTTGATCAAAAAGATCAAAACTTTGGTTTTTAGCTCTTAATCTTCTTATATGACTAGTCCACCAATGCAATTTTGCTAGCTGTTCCACATCCTTGCTTATTTGCTGAACTTTCTTTTGGTTCCTTCACAACTCATTCAGTCTCTGTAGTTTTTTGGCAATGCCTCGTTTCCAACAATGAGAATTCTGACACTTATTGTAGAAACACGTATCTACTAAGCCCATCTTTGTGAAAGAATGATGTTACTTGCAATTTCTGACACCTTTTGTTTTAATCATTTTTTGCTATGTACAGTTTCCATTGCTCTCTAGAAGTGGAGTCATGGAAAGAAGGATTGCAGAGGCGTCAAAAGAAGGGGATGATAAATGTCTCATTGAAATTTCTGATCTTCCTGGCGGAGACAAAACGTTTGAACTAGTTGCCAAGTTCTGCTACGGTGTGAAGCTCGAACTCACTGCCTCTAACGTTGTATATCTCAGATGTGCTGCTGAGCATCTCGAGATGACGGAAGAGTATGGGGAAGGAAATCTTATTTCTCAAACTGAAACTTTTTTCAATCAAGTAGTTCTCAAAAGCTGGAAAGATTCAATAAAGGCGCTTCATAGCTGCGATGAAGTCCTCGAGTATGCTGATGAATTGAATATTACCAAGAAATGTATCGAGTCACTAGCAATGAGAGCATCGACAGACCCAAACTTGTTTGGATGGCCTGTTGTGGAGCATGGTGGGCCAATGCAGAGTCCAGGTGGCAGTGTTTTATGGAATGGGATAAGCACCGGGGCCAGACCTAAACATACTAGTTCAGATTGGTGGTACGAGGATGCATCGATGCTTAGCTTTCCTCTTTTCAAGAGACTTATCACAGTCATGGATTCCCGAGGCATAAGAGAAGATATCATTGCCGGTTCCTTAACCTATTACACAAGAAAATATTTGCCTGGCTTAAAAAGGCGACGCGGTGGAGCTGAATCTAGTGGTCGATTCAGTACTCCTTTGGCCTCAGGAACTGTACTCTCCGAGGAAGAGCAGAAGAACTTGCTTGAAGAGATCCAGGAGCTTCTCCGTATGCAAAAAGGTTTAGTTCCAACCAAATTTTTCGTGGACATGCTTCGAATTGCTAAGATTTTGAAAGCTAGTCCGGATTGCATAGCAAATTTGGAGAAAAGGATAGGTATGCAGCTTGACCAAGCTGCGTTGGAAGATCTTGTAATGCCTAGCTTTTCTCATACTATGGAGACTCTATACGATGTTGACTCTGTGCAAAGGATCTTAGACCATTTTCTTGGGACGGATCAGATTATGCCTGGTGGGGTTGGCTCTCCGTGTTCTTCAGTAGATGATGGAAACTTAATCGGATCTCCACAGTCAATAACACCAATGACAGCGGTTGCAAAGCTGATCGACGGGTATCTTGCTGAAGTTGCTCCCGATGTCAATCTTAAGCTTCCAAAGTTCCAAGCTTTAGCTGCTTCTGTTCCTGAATACGCCAGGCTCTTAGATGACGGACTCTATCGTGCAATAGACATTTATCTAAAGGTAACACTTCAAAAAGAACCCTATCAATCTTCTATATATTGGATTTCTATTTACACAGACGAATTAAGTTTTCTCTTCTTTTGATGATTCACAGCATCATCCATGGTTAGCAGAAACCGAAAGAGAGAATCTGTGCAGGTTGTTGGATTGCCAGAAACTCTCTTTAGAAGCTTGCACACACGCAGCACAGAACGAGAGATTACCGCTGAGAATAATTGTTCAAGTGCTCTTCTTTGAGCAGCTTCAGCTCAGAACCTCTGTAGCTGGATGCTTCCTGGTTTCAGACAACCTCGATGGCGGATCAAGACAGTTAAGAAGCGGAGGATTTGTAGGAGGATCAACGGAAGGAGGAGGAGGAGGAGGATGGGCAACCGCAGTAAGAGAGAATCAAGTCCTGAAAGTTGGAATGGACAGTATGAGAATGCGGGTATGCGAGTTAGAGAAAGAATGTTCAAACATGAGACAAGAGATTGAGAAACTCGGCAAGACGACGAAAGGAGGTGGTTCCGCAAACGGTGGAGGCGGTGGCGGCAAAACATGGGAAAACGTTTCTAAGAAACTCGGGTTTGGTTTTAAGCTGAAGTCACATCAAATGTGCAGTGCTCAAGAAGGATCTGTGTCTAAGTCTAACAACGAGAATGTGAAGATAGAGAAGCTAAAGGATGTTAAAGAACGTCGTGGGAAGCATAAAAAAGCTTCGAGCATTAGTTCTGAGAGGTGAAAATGATAAAAATTCCACGGCATAAATGTGTCCCAGTTACTGTGTCCTGAACATTTGGTTAGCTAAAGAAAAAGAAGAGAGCTTCCATTTTTAAATGTGTGCATTGTAGGCTTTGTAATCATGTTTACTTTTCAATTTTTATGTGACGTTTGACGACCAAACTACTTTCTCATTTTTATATTTTCATTTGAACTTCTAAGAAAATTCAAAAGAATCAATTGCACAAGAAAAAAATATAATACTCTAGAATTCAGTTCTTTTAACAATCTAAAAATGTGTATCTCATTTCTTGCATCTTTTTAAGGAGTCTCAATTTTATTATATTAATGGTAAGTTATCAAAAGCCTTTATAAATATAGTACGATGCAAAAAATTTCAGTAATTTTCCATTAATAAATAAACAAGTATCGTTTCGAATCAAGAAAATATGTAAGTAGTTGCTTAAAATTGGTTTATTTAAAGAGTTAACAAAAGTGGTTTAATTAAAAATAAAAATATTGAAGACTTGAAGTTACTAACCAAAGACCCTCTCATGCTAAGCAATTGACCCAATAATTTATAAAGCCCAGTTTTAACATTTTGTTTTTTTCTTTGAAATCTGAAAAATCATCATCTCTTTATTTTATTTTTTTTTCTTCTGATTTTTTTTTTTGAGTTTTTGTTTTTCCGTTAATTCGTGAGAGTCTCGATCTCCGTTCTCATCAGATTTCAAAACTCTCCGATCTCTGATTCCGCCGGGATATCAGATTCGTTTGTTTGAAAGAGGGATCTGTCCAGATACGGCGGGATAAATGGATAGCGGCGACATTGAAGAAGCCAGTGGTAATGGCGAAGAGGAATTCAGGTCAGGACCTCGTCTCGGAGGAAGCAAATACAGGCCCGTGGTGGCTCACGATAGAGCCGTTGTTGAGATGTCCTCCATCGATCCTGGATCTTCTTCTTCCACCCTCAAGTAATTTCTTCTTTTTATTATAAAAAAAAAAAAAAAATTCGCCTGGGAACTTCGTTTTCGTCTGTTGTTGTGATCATTGCTTCTTCAAGTGGATATTTTTCGTTGATGATGATGATGATGATTTTGTGTACTGATCAGTAGAATGGGATCCAATTAGGTTCGATTTCTAATGATTCTAAGGCTGCTGTAAGATTCTCCGACAATTTGATGTTGAAAGTGACGTTAGCTTGATAAGATTCACATCACAGTTTTTTATTTTCTTCATCTATGTTTGCTTCAATCACTAGTTGTGGTTGAAACCTGGTCACATTGGTAGATGGGTTGCATAAGTCTACTAGATAATTTATATTTTTTGGCTGCTTCCTTATTGCTTGTAAAGAGAATCCTCCAAGGTGAAGTTCTAGTTTAAAGAATCATGGGCGCAGGAATAGTCCAAACTCTACCATGGAAAATTATTGTTCGAATGTTTCAGTCTTCTGTACCTTATTTCATCATGAGTGTCTCACATTTGTAGGTTTTTGACAGGAACATAAAAGTAGTTGCACCAGGAGATGTGGGCGCTAATGCAAGGGATAGGAAAAGTCCAGAAGATGGAGTTAATGGCCATCAGAAGGAATCCAAGCTGGAGTTATTTGGTTTCGATTCTCTTGTGAATATTCTTGGTTTGAAGAGGTACTTGCGATCTTATTTATTATTAACATTTAGAAATGTTCATTAGAAAGATGATGTGACATGCATTAAGAAGTAGTGATTAATCACTGAAAATGATCTCTTGCTTCCATTTCTTGCCTTTGTAAACACCTTGTTCTTTTTTCCCGTCTTAACTGAATCAATGGATAACAATATACTCGATAGAAGTTTCCTGCTTGTTGGAACCTTGTGTACTGTTTTCCCCTGACTATGTATCAAGTTCAGGTTTCTATTGTAAATTGATGCACATTCCATTAGTTTGTGTTGTTCTTTACTAGTGTTAGTGTCTCTCATTATTAATAAAACAGTAAGGATTTCTCTTTTCTCCTGCTACGTGGAAATGACATCTTTTACCCTAAACTACGCTTTACACTTGATCCATTCCGCAGTTCAATTTTTCGATAATGTTTAGTTTTGCCCATGTTTGGTTTTTTCTTGCACAATATATATGTCATTTGCTTTGGGAAACACATTTTCTCTTAACTGTACATGTGAGAATGTTATAAATTTCTCTTTCAGTATGACTGGAGAGCAGATTCCGACACCTTCTAGCCCTAGAGATGGGGAGGATATCTCCATCACGCAAGGGCACCCGAAGGTATCTTCCTATTACCATTAGCTTCTAAATGCTTTTTAAATTATACAATTGATGACTTCTGCCAGGCTGTAACGATCAAGTGCTTCTCTGTTTTTTAAAGAAAAAGACTTCAATTAGTATCAGGCTTAGTCAAGAGAGGTAGATGTGAGATGTTAGGGAACATTGGAAAATAACTTAAAAGGTATATCTTTCTACCCTGGCGATGCAGGGGCACGCCAGGTGTTCAAGTGTCATGCACTAGAATCACCCTTACCTCCTCTAGTTTGCACTAGATATATTGTTTGGAACGTTTATAAACAATCCTAGACTTAGGATATAAAGATTATGTACGGAAGTATGTCTTTTAACACTGCAAAGATTGCAATCCTATATCTGATTGTTTTGCTACTTTCTGTTTAGTTACCATTGTTTCAGGATTATTAGATGGTTTTACTTTCCAATGATAATTTCCTTCATTGTTCTGTTGATTATGGTGCATGCAAAAGTATTCTTAGGTATTCTAGTCTGGCAGATTTTTGTCATAATTTTTTGTAAGGATCTTTTTGACATAGACATCGTCTATTGCTTAATTTATAATTTCCATGATATTATGCATTTCGTTGCAGCCTCTCAAGATGGGCACAATGATGGGAGTTTTCGTTCCCTGCTTGCAAAACATATTAGGAATTATATACTATATCCGTTTCACATGGTAAGACTGCAACTCCTTGATGTTTCACAGCATATTATTAAGTCATTATAGCCTGCCTCAATCTGTTCAATATTCAGGATTGTTGGTATGGCTGGTATCGGACAAGGTCTGGTATTGGTATTGCTCTGTGGCTTATGTACATTCTTGACGACGATATCTCTGAGTGCTATTGCAACAAATGGCGCAATGAAGGTAATTCTTTTTTTCTATTATATCACCTGAATTTTCTTTGAATAAAATCTGTGAAACCATAGTTAAAAATATATCTCTTACTGTTGGGTCTCGGGTCCAGCGTTGTCACCCCTCGTTAATTTCTATCTCCTTTGTGATTAAATAATAGACAGGAATATCATTAATAAATTTTTGTGTTACTTCCAGGGTGGAGGACCATATTACCTCATTGGTCGCGCTCTTGGTCCAGAAGTTGGGATTAGCATAGGTTTGTGCTTCTTCCTTGGCAATGCAGTTGCTGGAGCTCTGTAAGTGTAAATCCTAGATCCTTTCAAGGAATCTACCTTTGGAAAAAGTCTTTAGCTTGACACTCATTCCATTAAGTTGTTGGTGCTCTGTTTAGTTTCACATGGTCGCCAAGTGGTAATAATAACTACTTTTTTTTGCTTTCTTCCTAATCATTGTAGGTATGTTTTAGGTGCCGTGGAGACTTTTCTAAAAGCATTCCCTGCTGCTGGGATTTTTAGAGGTATTAATTACTGTGAAACTTTTAAGAACTAGACCTGTGAACTAGCAGAGGGCTTCGAGGATTTATAACAAATCTTAGTAATTTGTTAGTTTTTATATCCGCCATTATTCTTATCTAAACCACAACTTTGTTATGCTAGTCTTGACACCTGAGATTTGTTTCATCAGTTTTGTTAAGACTGAGAAAGCGTTTATGCAAATTCAGGATTTTGGAAGAAACAAAAGACTGTGTTATTGAAAATCTTGAGTTTTATTTAACCAAAAATTTACTTGTTTCCCTGAGGACATAATCTATAGTCTAGAAGTGACATTTAATCATATGTCTGTGCTTCATTTCTAATTGCAGAAACTATCACAAAGGTTAATGGAACAGCAGTTGCCGAATCAATACAAAGCCCGAACTCACATGACTTGCAGATTTATGGAATTGTAGTGACGATCCTTCTTTGCTTCATTGTGTTTGGCGGCGTGAAGATGATCAATCGGGTTGCACCTGCTTTCCTCGTACCCGTTTTGCTCTCTATCTTCTGCATATTCATTGGGATATTTTTGGCAAAGACTGATGACCCTGACAGTAAGTCGTTTGTTGATATTGTTCGAAACAGGTGTGGTGTTTAGTTTTCTCTGAATGGTTAACCTTCCTTTTGTTCCCTTTTATAATTTGGCACAGCTGGAATTACGGGCTTGCGTTTAAAAAGTTTTAAAGATAACTGGGGTTCTGCTTATCAAATGACAAATGATGCGGGAATTCCTGATCCAACTGGAGGCACGTACTGGAGCTTCAAGTGAGTAACTTCCAGAGATTGTGTTGCCTATGATCGAAAAACTTTAGTAATGGTTTTATGTTAGAATTAATTTCTGTTCAGTTGTTACTCTGAAATTTATTTCCCCTTCTTGTTGGTTCTTTTCAGTGAGCTGGTGGGTCTATTTTTCCCTGCTGTAACAGGAATTATGGCTGGTTCAAATCGATCAGCTTCCCTGAAAGACACACAAAGATCAATACCTGTTGGAACGTTGGCTGCCACTCTGACCACAACCTCGCTATATTTGATCTCTGTGTTGTTTTTTGGAGCTGTTGCGACCCGTAATAAACTTTTGACTGATAGGTAACGACTTTATTCATCGTGTGGATTATTTTTTTTTTTTTGTTACACAGCTGATCTGTTGTGTTTTCTTAGCGAGAAGTGTCCTGGAGGAAATGCAAAAACCCACTTGTTACTTGCATATTCGTGTCTTTAGTATGGTTAAACCTGAAAGAAACTAAAATAACCTCATGTTCTTTATATACTACACACATTTATATGTCAGAAAAGATTTATCTTGTCTGGTCACAGAGACGGTGTTCTTTTAAGTACTTCAACATCAAGCTTACATTATGAACTTTTTCTAATTCGATTTCCCTCTATTGCAGGCTACTTACTGCTACAATTGCTTGGCCTTTCCCTGCCATTGTTCACGTTGGAATCATCCTTTCAACCTTAGGGGCTGCTCTCCAGAGTTTGACAGGGGCCCCACGGTTACTTGCAGCTATAGCGAATGATGATATTCTCCCCATCCTCAATTATTTTAAAGTTGCAGATACTAGTGAACCTCACATAGCGACGCTTTTCACAGCATTTATCTGCATTGGATGCGTTGTTATTGGAAATCTGGATCTTATCACACCAACTGTGACTATGTTTTATCTTTTATGCTATTCGGGAGTAAACCTGTCTTGTTTCCTGCTCGATCTTCTTGATGCTCCAAGTTGGCGTCCACGGTGGAAATACCATCATTGGAGCCTTTCCTTTGTTGGAGCCTCACTCTGCATAGGTATCAATTTCCATATACTCACTGAATAAAATGTCTTTGGTACTGTCTTCCTATATAGTATATTCACACCTGAAGCTCGAAATGTCTTATTGTAAAGACTTGTTGATGTTTCAATTTTCTCTACTGTAACAGTGATCATGTTCTTGATTTCCTGGTCGTTCACTGTGGTTGCCATTGCACTTGCAAGTCTTATATACAAATATGTTGGCCTAAAAGGAAAGGCTGGGGACTGGGGGGATGGTTTCAAGAGTGCATATTTCCAGTTGGCCCTTCGTAGTCTCAGGTCACTCGGAGGTGAGCTGCATAAATTTATTTTGCTTGTAACCAACGGGTTATTTATATTCTCTAAGTTCCATAATGCTGAACCTGCCATATCTATTTGATTCAGTAATAGATAGTCCATGTATTTATGCTAATCACATGTACTGTCTTTTCTCCTAACTGTAGCAAATCAAGTGCACCCCAAGAACTGGTATCCAATTCCCCTTGTTTTCTGCAGACCGTGGGGACAGCTCCCAGAAAATGTTCCGTGCCACCCTAAGTTGGCTGATTTTGCGAACTGTATGAAGAAAAAAGGTCGTGGAATGTCGATCTTTGTCTCGATATTAGATGGTGACTACTATGAATGTGCTGAAGAAGCAAAGGAAGCCTGCAAACAACTAGCCACCTACATTGAGTACAAGCGTTGCGAAGGTGTAGCTGAAATCGTTGTAGCACCAAACATGACCGAAGGGTTCCGTGGTATCATCCAGACAATGGGACTAGGAAATCTCAAACCCAACATCGTGGTAATGCGGTACCCTGAGATCTGGCGCAGAGAAAATCTAACAGAGATTCCATCCACATTTGTTGGGATAATCAACGACTGCATAACAGCAAATAAAGCTGTTGTCATCATCAAAGGGTTAGACGAATGGCCAAACGAGTACCAAAGGCAGTATGGAACAATCGACTTGTACTGGATTGTCAGAGATGGTGGTCTCATGCTGCTTCTCTCACAGCTTCTTCTCACGAAAGAAAGCTTTGAAAGCTGCAAAATCCAACTCTTCTGCATAGCTGAAGAGGATTCAGACGCGGAAGCACTCAAAGCAGATGTGAAGAAATTCCTCTACGATCTCAGAATGCAAGCTGAAGTAATTGTCGTCACGATGAAATCATGGGACATAAGATCCGAAGGAAACAGCCAAGAAGATTCATTGGGAGCTTTTGATGCAGCACAGAGACGAATCTCAGATTACCTGGGAGAGATCAAGAGACAGGGATCGAATCCGTTATTGGCAAATGGGAAACCGATGGTGGTGAATGAGCAACAAGTAGAGAAGTTTCTATACACAATGCTGAAATTGAACTCGACCATACTCAGTTACTCGAGGATGGCCGCCGTGGTTCTAGTTAGTCTCCCGCCACCTCCGTTGAACCACCCGGCGTATTTCTACATGGAATATATGGATTTGCTGGTGGAGAATGTGCCAAGGATGTTGATCGTAAGAGGGTACCACAGAGACCTTGTGACTTTGTTTACATAGTTCAATCTCATTTTATACCCCACCAAGACTATCAAAAAAGCCTGTCCATTCAAGGTCAGTTTATTTTTATTTTATTTTACAGTTTCTAATCTCTTTATTGTAGTACAGTGAATTTTATTTTGTTGAAAAGAATTGAATTGAATATTCCTGCGAGCTATATAGTTTTTTTTTGTTTTCATTTTTTGTTTTTGTCTTTGCAGATAGAACATTTCTAAGGTTGTATTCTGAGACAATTCAATACATTTCCATCTCATGGATATGGATGTCTCCTGATTTTTGGAAGATTTTTGAGATTATTAGCTTATAAACCTATAAATATGGTTACAGCCATAAATTTTTTCATATATATGGTCACCACCGCTTACTAACTCTTTCATGTTTTTATAAACAATACATCAAAATCTCATGGACTATTCTTTAGAGGTGAAAAACGACTGAAGGATTTGTTAACAGCATTAAAGATTTAAAGGAAGGCAACTATAATTGCAGTTTAGACAATATTTGGTCGTTTTCTTTTCAAAGTCGATTTAAGTTTTAAACCGTAAATCATATACTAAATACGATATACAAACGATTTTAAAAGACCAAGCAAGCAAACTTTGAAGAAGAAAAAAACATAGCTTGTTGTAGGTTCAATGAAATCTTTGCATACACTTACACACAGCAAGTATGGTATGGAATTCATTTACTTTCTACAAATTTAGACAAGAAGACAAAAACACTGAAAATAAGAGTAACACTAAAACTACACATGTCGGCAAATGCAAATCATCAGTCCTAACATAACAAACTAGTTTTGCTTGGTGTCAAAAAGCCAACGCTTAGATATTAATTAAAAGAAAAGGGAAAAACTAGAGTTTGTCAAGCTCTTACATTTTGGATCCTTCAAGAAATACATAAAACACATTATAAAGAGGCAATGCTTTCAACGTGTTCTGGCGAGATGTGGACGCAAACTTCATCTAGTTTCTTCACATCCTCTAGTATCCATATAAATCAAAACTGCTAAACGGATGGTGGGGTTGTCTTGCAATGGAAGCTATTAACTTCCCTTTGTATTCTATCAATATTGATTCACCCTCCCAATACACAACATCCACATGCGCTTTGATAAAAGTAAAGGGCTGCCTGTATGAGGCCCCCTGTAAAATACCGTTTCAACTAGTTTACCCCTGTACTTTTACGTTCTATCTATTTCCCCCTGGACAACATCTATTCTTCCCAATTTCACATATATTAATTGATTTCTATCTAATTAACCAAAATAAATTAAGCTTTTAAAAATTTAAGTTTTGCGTTTTAAAATCGATAATTCGTGATTACTGTATCGTGATTGGCTTAATCCGACTCAAAATATCAGATCTGAAATCATTTTGTTTACCCATTTCCCCAAATCGATTTCGGAAAAAATAGAAATTAGTTCTTCTTCTTCTTCCTCGAAACCGAGAAAATCAAGTTCTTCTTTCTCAATTCAATTTCTTATTCTTTTTCTCCGTTTGTCTATTTCTCTTTAACTAGAAGTATAAGCCAATTTTCTTCTTCTAATTAGTCTCATATGACTTCGAGAACCACTCACAGAGGAGTTCAAAGTAGGTGCTGGTGTGGTAGCGAAGTACCCTCATTGTACCTAATTTTTATTTTTTTCTAAATCAATTTGGGGGAATGGGTAAACAAAATGATTTCGGGTACGATATTTTGAGTCGGGTTAACCCAATCACGGTACATTAATCGCGAATTATCGATTTTAAAACGCAAAACTTAGATTTTTAAAAGCTTAATTTATTTTGGTTAATTAGATAGAAATCAATTAATATAGGTGGAATTGGGAAGAACAGACGTTATCTAGAGGGAAATAGGTAGAGCGTAAAAATACAGGATAAACTAGTTGAAATGCTATTTTACAAAGGACCTCCTACAGACAGCCCTAAAAGTAAATGAGAGAAAAAACATTGGTTAATAATTTCGGTCGTTGATTATAGTTGGGTCGGGTATGGGTCATATAGGCTTTTTACGTGGTTTATGGTCTGTTATCTCTATATAATGTTAAAGTTTAATCTTGCATATTACAAAAAAAATGTCACTATATTTTAATTAATTTAATAATTAAAAAATAAAAATATATATTAGTTTATAAAATAATAAATAATATTTTCGAAATTATTTAATAAAATTATTTTACAGATTTTTTTTAATGTTTCATAAATCTTAGCAAACAATAACAAACTATTTAGAACAATTATAAAACTTAATTTTATTTATAAAACTAAGATTTAATATTTGCAAATCTAAATTGTTTAACAATAACACATATATTTTAAAACTAAGATACAACATTGCTTATATTTTAAAAATATCTCTATACACTTATTTAAGCAATGTTGTTAGAATTTTAACCAACTTTGATGTAGCATATTACAAAAAATTTTATTCATTTTAATTAACAAAAGAAAAACTTATATTTGTTTACAAAATAAGAAAACAATATTTTTTGAAATTATTTAATAGATTCTATTTATTGTTTCAGAAATTTTGGAAACAATAACAAACTATTTAATTGGCTAAACTTATTTTTTATACACAATATTCACTATATAAACAATACTAAGTATATAATATTGACAATATACATATAAATAATTTAATTGTAATTTTCACATATAAAGTTTATATATACTAACATGTTATACCAATAATTGCAATGATGTTAATATCACTATTGTAAATTTGGTATATTAAGATCTCTAAACATGATCACATCAATTTGTAATACCATATCACGGGTTAAATACATGTTTTGTTGTTTTTTTTAGACTTTACCGAATTTATAATTAACGAATTTGATTATTGCACCCAAACCAAAATAGTAGTACCGACTACGGGTTAAAATCGAAGTATGAAATTAAGTAAATTAAGTATATAATTTTATAAAATATATAGAATAAATAATTTTCTACTATTATTTTGTAACAAACAATCCAGATTAATGTAAATATTTTTTCACGCTGTACATGTGGGTCACTATCTAGTTATTTATATTTTCGTTAATAAAATATCAATCAGTCGGAAAGATTTCACCGTCGTCGGACATCTTCTTCGTTGCCGCCGTTCGTCTTCATCATCGTCGTAGAATCAGATAGAGAAAGGTATGAATTTGATTTTTTTTTTTTTATCTAGAGATTAGAACACAAACGGAATTGTTGAAATTTTTTAGGTAATTGAAGATGAATGCTCGAGTTAGATTTGATCGTTGTCAAATTCCCCATGGACAACATTTAGAAAATCAATTACCTAAAAAATGAAGTTATTAGAGGCACAACTATCTTAAGCTACCGAGAGACAATTGATTGTGTGACTAATGTAAGCATGACCACCAGATTGATTATGTTGCCTGGTTTGGTTTTTTGAGTAAATGAAAATAAAATGATCATAGTAGACATCATCATGAATAAATGAACTGAATATGTACCTAAATGAATGTAACCAATAAAGAAAGCATGACATCGTAAAAGTGATTCAAAGTCTCTTACCTATATACTTCATAATAATCACATAATGATATCAAATAAATTTAAGTTGCATAATGAACACATGCAAAATAAATTTTACTTAAACCATTGTGCCACTGGATATATTTTATAAACTGACGGAATCCAATTTTCAACATATACAAATACTTACGATATTTATAGTTTCGTGAAAAAGGCATGATTACTTTGTTCATCGTATATAAAAGGCAAGATTGGAGTAGTTGAGTGTAGGTGCCGTGGATATTTATAGTTTCGTGGAAAAGGCTTAAAGGCATGATTAATTTGTATGTATTTATAGTTTTTTGTGTTTATGATATATTTTTTTTAAAAACTTAAATGTGACATATTTGAAGAATTTCTCTATATAAAAATACCTTAAATATTTATTCTAATCTATTAAAAACATCAAAATAAAAAAAATTCTACAAATTCCCTTTATTAGATTTCAAATTTGCAGTATTTATCTCAATTTTTTATTAAAAAAAAGTTCTAACTTTCGAATTTGTAACACAATACTTTAAATATTTATCTCAATCTAAAAAAATGTGAAACTAAAAATGATTATACAAATTTCCCTTTTTCAGATTTTATATTTGTACTAGATAAGGCTAGCGTTATTACGCGGGTAAAAATTAAAAAAAATTATTGAGAATAATTAAGTAGTAATATACTTGTTTTTTATTTTATCATGTAACATTTTAATATTGAATATAAATTTCTCATATTTCATTTTAATACTCTCTCAGTTTCATTATATAAGAGTTTTCAGGCTTGTTTTGCTCTATTTTATAATATTTTCTCAAATTTCTATGTACAATTTTTATTAATATAACAATTTATGACTATTTGAACTATGCAGTATATTTTTCTATTGGTTGAAGTTTTATAAATGACATAATATTTATTGTTTATTAATCTTTGTATTTTTACCAACACTCTTATAGGACAAGAAGTACCATTTAAATATCTATATCATCATAATAAACCATATTTTAAGTTTAATTATATATTTCATCTTAATGCATATAACTAAATATTTTATATCAAACACAATTAATACATCATATCAAATCTATATCTTAGTAAGAATTAAAAATACAAATAAAAATTAACAAAATATAATTTGCAAAAAACTAAATCAATATTATTTAAGATATATTTTTATGTTGTTATCTCATTAGTACTAATTTTACCTCATGTCATAATCAATTTTAAATGAGTGAAATTTATAAAATAAAAACATATATAAAGATATAAAGACATTCTCATCAAATAACTGAAGATTCATTCCTATAAAATATAATCTATTTCTAATGATCTTATGTTTTAACATATGCATTACAAAAATACATGTGTTTAAATTATAAAATCAAACATAAAAAATATTACTAATATTCTTAAATGATTTTTTTTAAAAATGATACATATTAATATTTGAAAACTTTTTAATCTAAAATAAATTTCATTGTTACACATTCAGTTTATTAATTACATTTAACTATCTATTTCATCGTAAAATCATAATTCACTTCTTCATAGATTAGAGTTAAAATTTTAATAAAATAAATAATATAAGCATCATATGAGATAATATGTATATTGGTTAGTATTATAAATTTTACAATAAAGATAATCAGTTAACATCCACAAAAAATTTGGAAATCCAAAAATATCCTAAATATTATTCTTTTATATGTCATAATTTCATAAGTAATACTTTTGTCAATTTTCATCAATTAACCAAAAATTCATTTCTACAAACTCATTTTTCTGTTTTTTTTTTCTCAAGTTTCTCATATTACTACATGCATTAAAATCTTTAAAATAAAACATGTAAAATTATACTAATACACATCATGTATTGATTTTTTTTTTCTTTTTAAGTTCATTATTCTTTCAAGATTTTGTGTGCTTATTTACAATAAAAAATTATATTACAACGATACATACAATTTATATCCGACTAAAATTATGTTAAATAACTTATTTTATTCTTTTTAACTTTGTTATTCATTATTTATTGATTAATATACATGCTTAATTAGTTTCATTTTTGCTTACACATATCTTTTATTGAGAACTCACGTATAATATAATTAGCATACAATGAAAAATATATTGATTTTGTTAATTTTCTTTATTGAATTAGAAAAATAAAAATTTTAAAATATAAATATGTAAAGTTCTGTAAAATGTCCTACTACGTTTATATAAAAAAGACATATTTTTGACACTGTTAACATCTAATCAATATATTTGACACGTGTCACGATCTTGTTAACAAGTAATTTTGATATCAAAACTTTATATAATAAGATTTTTATTTCAATCTTCAAAAATGTCAAAGATTTGATGCCATTGAATTTCTTTGGACACCAAGGACAGCAAACAATGCTGCTGATCAATTAGCCACGAGTCAATGATATGAATCCTCTGCTTTTCTTGTTCACTCATTCATTCCTAGTTGTTTTATCGAATTTAATTCACTTCGATAACATTGGTAATTCACTCCAAACAATGGAGAAACATAGATCTTTGAGAAATTCCTCTTCCTCAAGATCAAGAGTTTATAGCCGAGAGGACGACAAGCTGGCATAAAAGTAACAGGTAATGCAATGAACCTCTTAGCCAGAGAATATATATATAGCTTCTCAGTATCAAAATAACCTTGGAAAGAAGCTTTGAAGGGGAATCTGCAAGCTTAAAATGTAATATAATTGTTGGAATTAATAGAGTATCATAATGAAATGCAAGACCACCTTCACCTGATTGTTCTCTTTCGTGTTTCTCGCCATTGCCTTTTATAGACCAACTGTTTGTTAAGACAATGGCAGTTGAGATTTGGTTTTCCAGAAGCACAAAGAATCTATACGATTGTTTGCCAAAAATTTCCGCAATCTCTTAATCTACATAGCAAACAACATCGAGAAGCTTCTCTATTATCTGCAACATAATCTTGTGCATATACTACCATACAACACTAATACACAGCAAGTAGGTAGGCAGTTGTGTTAAATAATTACTGAACTATAATCACTTTGGGGAGCCAGAAGAATATTATGATATTCCTATACTTAAAGAAAAAGTAGAAAACAAAACAAAACACTCGAAATAAGAGCAATACCCTAAAAAAAGAACACATGTCAGCAAATGCAAATCATGTCCTAACATTAAAAAAAAAAAAAAACTTGTTTGCTTGTTAAAAAAGCCAACGCTTAGATATATATTAAAAGAAAAGGGAAAAAAGAGAGTTTGTCAAGCTCTCTTATACATAACGGTTCTTCAAGAAATACACAAAACATTTTATAAAGATCTGGAAAAAACCATAGCCTGTTGTAAAATGGCTTCATCTTTGTCTTCAATTTGATTTAGCTCATCACCATCGTCCAAAACTCCAAGCGATACACTTCTCCGTCCTCGACTGGGGACATGGTTCTAACTTGGGTATTCAAGATAAAGGATATGGTTTCCGTAACCCATTGACTAAATTAGAGAGACAGTAGTAAGACAGGTTCTCCAGTAAGACAGGTTCTCCATTTCAGCTTTGACCTCAGATATTGAAAGCTAAAGAAACACAAGTTAGGCAACATGAAAAGACATAGACAAGAAAACAAAACCAAACATGTCAGCAAAGCCAACGCTTAGATATTAATTAAAATAAGGGAAAAACTAGAGTTTGTCAAGCTCTTACATATATCCATCAAGAAGATATAAATAAAACTCATTGTTATAATTATAAAGAGGCAATACTTTCGACGTGTTCGGGTGAGATGTGGACACAACATTGCTCTCCAACTCCATATCTGCCCATAAACTCTTCATCGTTTGCAAGTCCTTTGAGCATAACTTTTCTGATGTCATTTCTATCTACATTGTAGTAGAAAATGTAGTATGGTTGAACATTGCACCGCAGACTTACTGGGGCGAAAATGAACTCACCAGCTTTGTTGATTCCCGGGGAAATCATCCTCCTACTCAACTCCAAAGAGAAGGGAAGCTTAAATGTTTGCTTGGACCAACCATGTTTATCCACATCCTCTAGCACTACAAGAAAACCTGCGTTTTGTGACACCGGTAATCGTCACAAATAGGTCGCAAAACACATGTTTACGACGTTTGAGCGACGTCCTCAAGTGGTCACAAATTTCTCGTCGCAAAATGACAAACGTCACGAAAGTGTCGCAATTTTGCAACGATTTTATGACTACTAAATTTGGTCGGTAATAAGCGACTCCTTTAAGACTGTAAATTTTAGTCGTTAATTAAAGACCAAAACGTGACTGCATTTGGAAACGCGTATATACGACTACGTTAGGATGAGTTGTGCGTCGGGGAATCATGACGAAAATGTGGTCGCAAATAAGTGACAAAGTTTGTCTCAATGTAGTCGCAAGCTAGTAGTAAATTTGACGACGAATTTGTGACCTTTTTGTGATTCATGTGTATTTGAGACGAATTAGAGACTCCTGGTTTGGAGAGAAATGAGCGTGTCATTAGTCGCGAAACGGTGAGAAAAGAGTGTGAAAATTTTGCGACTAATGTGTTAGAGACATTGGGTGGTCAGAAATTTGTAACGTATTGGCAACGATTTTGTTAGCTTGCGTAAATGTTTTGGTCTGAAATTAGTCACAATTTTGAGGCTTATTTGTTACCAGGTAGTCACTACTATTATTGTTTTACTAATTTAGAAAGCTGAAATCAAATGCTAAAAATCCTGACAATTCAAATATGAAACCTAAAACACCATATTGACCAAAAAACGCAATCCATAACCAAAACATTAACAACATTCATGTTCCAAACAACATTCTTGTCCCAGAAGAGATAATTCAAGTTCCAACAAAAGAGATAAATCCAAAAGAGAACACAAACATAAACAACAAGTTCAGAATTGTAGAAGAAGATTAATTCTGAGAGCTAGAGGGAATGACTGAACCGTTTTCATTGATGGTTTGTTCATTGGCAGGTATGGAGGCTGGTGTAGTGCCTTCTCCGGTGGCTGGTGTAGTGCCTTCCCTGGTGGCTGGTGCAGTGCCTGCGGCAGTTGCATCCATATAGTCAGCTAGTTCTGGATCTTTTTTCTTCATGAATGAGAAAAGGTTCTCCAAGGTTGAGAGTCGAGAAAGGGCTTGTTGGTGTTCTTCATCTTGTTTCACGAGCTTACGACGAGCATCTTCAAGTTTCTGATTCAACTCCAACATAGATGAGGGAGAAGAGCTTTCAGAAGTCTCTTTTCTTTTCCCTTTGGCCACGGTTTCAGCAAGTCGTCCAAGCTCAAAAGGATTTCCCTTGTCATCTGTTTGAGTACACTGAAAACATGAACAGAAAATGATTAAAAAGCCAAAAAAATCTGAAAGTAGCATCATGCTCTAGGTATAAAATAAAGACAATGTTAAGAAGAGTTAGACATAAATTACCTTTAGAAAGATCTCATTCTGTTGATCAATAGAGAGATTCCGAATAGCTGAGGTTTCAGATGCGTTCTCAGAATTTGCTGGCCCATCCCCATCCATTTGAGTCATGATTTCTTCCAAGTTTTTCTCGTATGCTTCAGCTACTTGTTTCGCTTTTTGATCGACAAATGTTCCATCATGTCTTGTATGTGTTCTCAAAAACACTTCTCCAAGAGAAACTGGCCGACCCAATTCCTCCTCCTACAAAAATAGCAAAGGTTAAAAAAAGAAATCGTATAAAGTAAATGTTAGGTTGGTGATTAGAATCAGCAAAACTAATAGGAAAGTACTTTACCAATTCTTGTTGAACTTGCAAGTAAGACTTCTGGCCCGATAAGTGTTTGTGAACACCAAGACCGTTACGATCAGAGTTACGAGAGAGCGATGCATTTTCACTCTTCTCCACTGCATCAGGGGTGACCCAATACTTCCACATGTGTTTCCAAAGCTTTTTGGTAATCCAAATAGGTTTGACGCCTCCCGTTTTAGCTTGACTGACAATTCCTTTCATGCGTTTCTTGGCGATCTTTAAGAATCCTTGCTTGACAAGATCAGTAATAGCTCCATCCCAAGTATACTTTTTCTACAAACAAAAAAATGAAAATTGTTAATACACTAGTAATCTGATTGGACAGCAAACAATGGTAAGAGATACAATACTTACCGCAAATGTCCTGAAATATCTCTCTTGAATATGGAGAGGAGTAACACTCCAGCTATAGTAAGGACCATCAAACTTCCTTCTGAATATTGTGGAAATCACTCTAGACAATTTACCCTTGTCCCTGGTAAACCTGTAAGAAAGGAAATATAAAGTAGATAAACAAAAGTACAGAAACAGAATCAGAATCACAAATCGACATTAGAGAGAATCAAAAGCTAACTCTAACCAGTCCAAAAATCATAAGATAACTCTATCATAAACTCAAACACAAATTCAAAATCCAAAACAGAAATTACTCAAACGAGAAGCCAAGATTCCTTACCATATGGTCTCAACGCCTTCAATATGGTCCTTACTCAAGACTGGTAGATGATTTCGCCCAGGAAGCTGCAACAAACCGTCAATCAAAGCATCATAATCTAGCGGCACCGGTGGTTCTCGAGCTTCCGGTGGACATTCCCATTCGCCATCACTAGAATCGTTATCACTCTCAGCCTGTTCCTCTTCCATATACTCATCCTCATCGAACTGTGGCTGACGAGGTGGAGGTGCTTGGTCGTGTTGCGGAAGATTTGGTTCATTCCATGGTCGTTGTCTCGGTGGAAGTTGTGGAGGATTAGTATCTGACAGTTGTCTCTCTGTCTGTTGTGGAGGAGAAAGAGATGGCAGGTTTGTCGGAAAAGCTTGTGGAGCAGAAGTAGACGCTTGAAGAAGCACCGGAGGAAAAATGGTCTGACGCCGTGGATGAGATGACGGAGACGGAGAACCGGAAGGTGTGGCGTTTGAAGAGGGGGTAGACGACTCAGAAGATGACTTTCCACCTACGGATACTTTTCCACCGCCGCGTGTGAGAGGACGTTTCAAACCGCTTGAACCGCCGCGTGTGGGAGCACTTGAACCGCCGACTTGAACCCCCGACGTGCCTGAAGTTTGGGCCGACTTGCCTGAAATTTGGGTCGATTTGCCTGAAATTCTTGGCGCCTTGTTACCTCGGGGAGCAACAGACTTCCCTCCTCGTCCTTTGGTCGATTTACCAGCCATCAATGAGAATACAGAGAGATTGGGTTTAGAGAGATTGAGAAATTGATCGAATTAGAGACTGAAGATAGATTTTCGGGTTGAGAGAAAGAGAGCAAGAGAGCAAAACCCTAGATCTAAAAGGTTATGTCGATATGTACTAAGTGTCGAATGGGTTTTGTTTTAGCTTTAGGAATCTTTCGTAGTCACAAAAGGGTCACAAAATGTTAATTATAATCAAATATTAGGAGGGAGGTTTTGCCGCTAAAAGAAAACCCAAAATTTTAATCTGAAAATCATCCGTCGCAATTATGTCGCAATACAGACGCAAAGAAGTTCGAAATGGTCGCTAATAAGTCGCAAAGTGTAACAAGGAGAGACGAATTTGTGACTAACATCTAAGAGTCACATAATGTTTGTAACGAATTTCTTAACTTATGATCGAAATAACACCTATCTATTGTGATGTAAGGATGATATTACAATAATTAAAAGTCAAGCAAGTTATATAAGTAAAAACACATGCAATGTTTGTAAGTTATGAAATTGCAAACTCATTACATATCATGTTACATGTTATTGTTTGATTAATTATTAAAAAGATACAAAACCATAGAATTGCTTATTTTCCCAAGTCTAATGTTGTTGGAGTCATTATAAGACTTATAGTATTGTCCAATTGTCAAAATATGACTAGATAAATGTCCAAGGAAAATACGAGCGTCGCAAAGTCGTTACACATTCGTCCCGAACTCAGGTGTTAGTCGCAAAGTGGTCCCAAAATCAGGCGGTGGTCGCAAATTCATCGTCTTTTTGTAGCTGATTTACGACCACTTTGTAACTGTTTCAAGAAACAGACGCAAAAACGCTACCTTATTGTGACCAATCTAAAGAGTCACAAAACTTTCTAATGAATTTTAAAGCTTTTGATCGATCTACCAGCCGATCTAATCTATCAGAATCAATGAAATTACAACAATTGAGCAAGATTAATCCTTTACATGACAATAATCATGAAATCCATTTAAGTTATGATCATTACAAAGAATTACTAAACATTACCTAATATATTAAGCAATGTTTTAGATTTTTAAGAAATTCTTACAAATATTTAGAATTCTATAATATTTGTATGCCACTGATTATATTTCTCAAGTCTAATGTTGTAAGTCATTATAAGACTTATAGTATTGTCCAATTGTCAAAATATGACTAGATAAATGTCCAAGGAAAATACGAGCGTCGCAAAGTCGTTACACATTCGTCCCGAACTCAGGTGTTAGTCGCAAAGTGGTCCCAAAATCAGGCGGTGGTCGCAAATTCATCGTCTTTTTGTAGCTGATTTACGACCACTTTGTAACTGCTTCAAGAAACAGAAGCAAAAACGCTACCTTATTGTGACCAATCTAAAGAGTCACAAAACTTTCTAATGAATTTTAAAGCTTTTGATCGATCTACCAGCCGATCTAATCTGTCAGAATCAATGAAATTACAACAATTGAGCAAGATTAATCCTTTACATGACAATAATCATGAAATGCATTTAAGTTATGATCATTACAAAGAATTACTAAACATTACCTAATATATTAAGCAATGTTTTAGATTTTTAAGAAATTCTTACAAATATTTAGAATTCTATAATATTTGTATGCCACTGATTATATTTCTCAAGTCTAATGTTGTAAGTCATTATAAGACTTATAATGTAGACAATTGTCAAAATATGACTAGATAAATGTCCAAGTAAAATACGAGCGTCGCAAAGTCATTACAAATTCGTCTCGAACTCAGGTGTTAGTCGCAAATAAGTCGCAAATAGTTGACCCTTTAACGACTAATTTGCGACATATATATAGTTTATATTGTTTTTAAAAATTGCAGACATTAATTAGTTCTGTTACACCATTTGAACCTGATATTACAATCTAACAAATATCATACAATAGTTTTGTCTCACAAACACACATTAAATGTTAAGGAAAGTCTTAATTCTCATCATCCTCATTGACATTATCATCATCATCATCATCATCATCATCATCATCATCCTCATCATTATCATCTTCTTCTTCAGATGTTGAAGCATTACATTGGAATTCGTCTTCTGCTTCTGTGTCTTCGATTTCAAAATCGATGAATTCATCGGGAAGATGGTCGACAACCAAACTGTCAACTACGATTTCTTCAATCAAACCCGTCAATCCATCACCAGTTGTTTGCTGCAATATAACTGACTCATTCGCGTTGATGAATTTTCCTTGAACAACATTCCTAGGATTGACTTTGAGAACTGAGAGCCACACTTTTCGGGGTCGTTTAATGCACTGGTATGGAAGATAACAAACTTGATCAGCTTGAGACCCTGCAAAGTTAAATGAATTGATAAGTGTTTGCTGCATATAAACACCAACGTTTGGTTAACAGAACTTTACCTAGAATAAATGGTTCATAGTTATGATATTTCCCTGATTCGAGCACGTCAACAATGCCTCCATCTCTTACTCGAGTGCCTTTACCAATAGTAGGATCATACCATTTACAGTAGAAGAGGGTGATCTTTAATCCTAAAAAACCTGGATATTGAAGTTCAATGATATTTTCCAAGATTCCATAAAAATCATCCTCTTCTGAATCTTCTGAATAGTTTTGTCCTTTGACACATACACCATAATTCATTGTCTTTTTCGTATGTCCATGATCTTGAGTGTGAAACAGGTAACCTCTTGTAAAATAAACGGGCCACGAGATGACACAATTTTCAGGACCTTCGACTATATCATAAACCCATGGAGGAAAAGACTCCTGATCTCTCATTGTATTAACCTATATTACATAATCCACCATATTAACATCATATTGAAGACAAATAAAAGCAAATATTAAGTTGGGCAATATAGATAGTAAATGACTTACATATTGTCCAATCCAGGAAGCAAAATCTTCATCTCTTTTTGATGTGACTTGTTCATCAGACAATTCTGGATATTCATATCGGATTTGGGCTTCTAACAATCTAAGTAATACAAATCAGAGAGAAACAAATATCAAAACAATATCGTTGCACAAACTATTTATAAACATTGACTTAATAATTACCTTTCATGCGGCCGGAAGTAATCACAATTCCGTAGAACATATGCATGTGCGCATTTGTAATCTTTTTCACTTAACCAAATTTCACTACTTACTCCACTAGGACGTCCAGCTTGTGTGAATATATCCGGTACCGGTATAGGATATATGGGCACTTCACCTGGATCATATCGTTTTGCCCTGAAAGAAGAACAATTTTAGCATTTACAATATAAATAATAAGATAATGTAATAAATGTACATAAATTGATTTTACCTTCGAATCCTAGCTGTAGAAATGTTTGAAGCAAAGTAGTGTTCTGAGAAGAAAGATATCTCATCATTTAGGTATGATTGAACTATTGAACCTGCTGGATATCTTTTGTTCTTCGCCTTGCCTTTTAAACGCTTAAACATTTTTTCCAAAGGATACATCCACCTATATTGGACTGGACCACCAAGCTCTGCTTCGTAAGGTAGATGTATAGGTAGATGGTCCATGACATCAAAGAAAGAAGGTGGGAAGATTTTTTCTAAATTACACAAAATCATGACTATGTTAGTCTTGAGCATTTGGACGCGGGATATATCTAATGATCTGCTACTTAAGTCCCGGAAAAATGCTCCAAGCCCTGTAATATAATGTATCATCAAAATTACAATCTCCAATAGACATATGACAAATTTATTAAGTTTATATAAATACCTGATAATGCAAGATGAACGTTACGTGGTAGCAGTTCTGCAAATACAAACGGGAGAAGCCATTCCATAAATACATGGCAGTCGTGACTTTTCATACCCGAGAACTTTCCACCATTGATGTCTGCACAATTAGCTAAATCTGCTACATATCCGTCAGGGAATCTAACATCGTTTTTCACCCATTCTAGTAAACATTGTTTCGCTTTGGCCGTCAATCTCCAAATAGGAAATGGAGCTTTTCCTCGATCATCCACATGCAATTTGGGCCGATCACAAAATCGTGCAATATCTACTCTTGACCTCACATTGTCTTTTGATCTGTCTTTAACATTCATAACAGTATACATGATGTTATCATGGACATTCTTCTCGATATGCATCATGTCAAGATTGTGTCGTAGCGTCAAATCCGGCCAATATGATAACTCCCAAAGTATACTTTCCTTATGCCAATTATGCCATGTACCATAGCCGTCAACCTTGACTTCATGACCATTTCCACCAACTTCAGAAGTTTTAGGAGGTCGCACATGCCGTATACGCTCATACAGAACTTGCTCACCAGTCAAAGATTGAGGTGGATTGTCGTTTAAAGCATGCTTACCTTTCAGGAAATCTTTTTTATTTTTTCGTAGTGGATGCCCTGCAGGAAGAAATCTTCTATGGCAGTCAAACCAACATGTCTTTCTACCAGCCGGCAACTGAAATGCCTTTGTATCATCCATGCAAATCGGACACGATATTCTTCCATGTGTAGTCCATCCCGACAACATACCATATGCAGGAAAATCACTGATTGTCCATAAAAGAGCAGCTCTAAGGTTAAAATTCTGATCTAATGAAATGTCATACGCTTCCACTCCATTACTCCACAATTCCTTTAACTCCTCGATTAGTGGTTGGAGAAAAACATCAATACCTGCTCGCGGATGATTTGGTCCAGAATTTAGTATCGTAAGAAACAGATACTCACTTCTCATGCACATGTCTGGAGGCAAGTTGTATGGTGTGATGATGACGGGCCACAGCGATTGATTTTTGGAAATTCTTCCACTCTGCTGCATCAGATGGATGGCACATTACTCCATCTTGTGACTCATGCTCAGCATGCCATCTCATCGCTGCTGCAGTTTTCTGTGATTGATACAGCCTCTTCAATTTGTCACCAATAGGTAAATACAATATACGGCTGAATGGTATTCTAGTTCGTCCATCACTAGTCTTGTATCTTGGTTTTGCACAGAACTTACAATGCTCCAAATTCTCGTCTGCTTTCCAATACAGCATACAATTGTCTATACATACATCATATGTATAGTACGGCAAACCTAACTTTCGCATCAAAGATTCTGTCTCGTAATATGAACCAGTTGCTTGATTATCCTCTGGTAAATACTCCCTGAACAACTCAGCCCATCCATCCACGCAACTTTCAGACATGTTATGGTCTACTTTCAAATTCATGAATCGAGAAGCCAATGATAATTTCAATTGACCTTCACGACAGCCTTCATAAATAGGAGTATTCGCAGCATCTAACATATCATAAAACTTTTTTGCCTCATGAGTCGGTTCTTCCTGAACATAATATCCACTTCTATCAGTTGCATTAAATGTCGTCGAACCCTGAAATGCATCATTCACCATCCCAGCATATACATTCCCTATATCATGCTCTACTGATTGACTACCGCTAGCATAATCTGCAGTATCATAATGACTACTTGTTCCTGCCCCAGTAACATCATAATCTTCACCATGTTCAGACCAAACAAAATAATGTGGCATAAATCCTCTACCATGCAGATGCGTCGAAACAATTTCTGCTTTCAAAGACTTCTCGTTCTGACAAATTATGCAAGGGCACGGGATTTTACCTTTACCTCTTTTGGCCATTGGCAGCTGAGAACAAGCAAATTCGATAAACTCATCAACACCCGCCGAATATTCTCTCGAGATATTGTTTATCCTTGGATCAATCCGGTTGTACATCCACTCTCTTGATCTAGAATTCCACATTTTTTTTTTCTTTTTCTCTCTGTTTTTTTTTCCTTACCCAAACCAAAGTGACGAAGAGTGAGGGGAGCTTGATATATATAGGCAAATATTTGTGACGCTTTTGTGACTACATTTAGGAGGTCGCACCACAAAGTTGTTGAGTTAGGCTAACACAAGGGTGTAAAAATTGGTCAGGGGGTTGTAAAAATTCGCCATGGCGGCTGAATAAGCGCCGTGGAGACACTAGAAAGTGGTTGGCGGCGATGATTTTGGTCTACCCGGTAATGCACATAACTCCAATAATAGAACTCTCTAAAACTTCATTTTTTTGCTACAAATCGCTATATTCACCGTAGATTTGTTCCATTTTGATGAAAACACATAAGAAAATGCGCAACAAAACAGAAAAAACACCAAAATTTCCGATTGAAACTCGCAGCGGCGCTTAGGGTTTTTAGAGAAGAAGATGAATTGTTTGTAAATTACGTTTTTGCCCATCTGTCGAATATTTGTGACGAATTTGCGACTACATTCTGGGCGTCTCAAAAAATTAGGTGATTAGATACTAATGTTTCCAGCGTTTTCTAAATTTATTTTGCGATTGATTTGTGACGGAACAACAAAACTTTACGAGAGTTACAAATAAGTCTTATTTTGTGACGATTTAGCGATGGCTTTTTGCAACCCCATCAGTTACGTCCCAAATTAGTCGCAAACTACGACCTTTTTTTGACAAGTCTTAAAAACGTAGCAAAAGGGTCCATAATTTGCGACTACTCGCCGACTTCCCCACATCGTCGTTAATTTGCGACTGATTTGTCTTGGTATTAGTGTTGGTCGTTAATTAGTCACAAATACGTTATAAAGTAGTCGCTAATATTTGCGACCACAATTTTCGTCACAACCAATGGTCACATATCGCAGGTTTTCTTGTAGTGTAGGATCCATAAATCAAAACTGCTAAAAGGATGGTAGGGCAGGTGTCTTGCAATGGAAGCTAACTTACCTTTTTGTATTCTATGAGAGTAGATTCACCCTCCCAACACACAACATCCACAGGCGCTTTGATAAAACTAATCCTCTCAAATCTAACGTCAAAACACACAATCACCGGATTCTTATCTCGGGTGGGGGTCCAAGCACCAAAATACACGAAACCATTGATGCATATTGCTTTAGTTGCAGTGTGATAAGGCGGGGAGGTAACCTGATTGGGTGTCCATGAAGAAGAGTCACCTCGTCCAAGTGTTAAAACCTCGTGCTCTTGAAAATCGTGTTGCTGGTAAGGTTTAGACATCAAGGTCAATGCTTTGTACTGATCATCAACAGGATCGTATCCCAAGTATGTGCGATGACCTTGTAATGATAAGTAAGTGACTTTCCCCATGCTAGGGTTACAGTCTTACAGACAATGAACGGACCGCCGGAAGTACAACCGATAAAGCCATGGACGGAAGCACACTTGGAGCTGAGCCAGCAGCCATACGAGGTCCGGGAAGGTAATATTGTCATATGGAGATTGGTTGCCAAAGATGAAGATTCCCTTCCTTGTGTGAAGACGAGAAGATAAACAAAGCACCACCACCGTCACTGAAAGCGATTATAAACTGCGATTTCGCCGCAGACACATCATAGTAGGAATTGACGAAACTCTGGCTTCGGATGATGGAAGACCACATCTTCGACACGCATTGCAACTTCATAAGAGACTTGGCCGGCAGTCTAGTGAGTATCTCAATCTCTAGGTCAAGAGGGATGTGATCTACCTTACTTGGTGATCTTCTTCTGACCTCCTCGTTACCATAACGAATAATAAGAAGTCTCTCCTTGCATTTCATCAGATACTTGGCAGCAGGCAATATAATCATCTTTAGAACAAAAGGGATCAACTTCAGATCAAACTTATTACTTCCGCTTCCGCTGCTGCAGAACCTGTCCTTCTCATCTTTGTCCCTTCGTTTCATGGCGGCTTCCGACGAAACCCTGAATTCGATACTATATAGATTTGGGCTTAGACTATAATCTACACTACAGAGAAGAGAGAGCAAAACTCATGTACACGAGAATATGAAAACCAAATTGGGCTTAGACTATAACATCATGATAATGTCCCATTTAGGCCATTAATCCAAGTTGAATGGTAACAAAATCGGAACACAGATCAATAATAATACTTGCCAAATTCTTGTGCATAATAATATTAGGAAAATTAGGGTGAACCCTTCTTAATCAACCAATCAAAATACAAAAATATGTCATGTCATATCATATTTTTAAAATAAATCAAATTAAAATAAAAAAGACAAAACAAATTAAGGAACAAATTTTGTATATTTTGTATTAAGAAAATTATGTCGGTTCGAATTTATAAAGAGGATTATGGTTTAGATTTTACAATTAAACGAAATTTTATGACGGTTTGAATTTATAAAAGAGTGGTTAAGGTTTAGGGATTAGATTTTACAATTAAATAAAATTATTTATCGATTTGGGTTTATAAAAAAGTGGTTAGGTTTAGTGTTTAGATTTTACAATTAAACAAAATTGTATTTCAGTTTGGATTTATAAAAGAATGGTTAGAGTTTAAATTACACAATTAAATAAAATTATATGTTAGTTTGAATTTATAAAAAAATAGTTAGGGATTAGATGTTATAATTAAAAACTATAATATAATATTAGAATTAATAATTTAAAAATTAATTGATCTACAAAATTTGTTTCCTTAAATAAGAAAGAGTGAATAAGAGAGGTTTCTAGGAGTGAACCCAAGAATTGTCCAGAATACACAAATTAGATAGTTCGTAGTCAATACTACAAATACTCTACAAATACAATCACCAAAAAAAAAAACAGACTAACGAGGTCAAAAAAAAAAAAAAAAACAGACTAACAAAAACACTTAAAAAACAGAGTCTTCTTGGTGCCAAAACGCTTCAATAATGAAAAAAAAAAAAAAACAGAGTTTGTCAACAAAGCTCTAACATAAAGATCCTTCAAGAAATTGATAAAACAGATCATCGAGATTCGAGAAGCAATAGTTTTCGACGTGTTGGGGTGAGATGGAGACGTAACATTTCCCTGTGATTCCGTAACGGCGCCTAAACTCTTCATCGTCAGCAGTTTAGTAGCCTAACTCTTCTCATGTCTTTTCTATCAACGTTGTAGTAGAAAATGTAGTATGGTTGAACATCATCTGAGAGGTATTATGGGGCAAAAATGATTTCACCACTCACCAGCCTTGTTGGTCCCAGGGAAGTCATAATTCTTATCCGAGGAGAAGGGATGCTCAAATGTTTGCTTGAATCTTGCAATGGAAGCTAGCTTGCCTTTGTATTCTTCCGCATGTCATGTAATTGTGTGTTTTATGTATTTGCATGTTTTATTAAGAAATCAAAGAGGTTCTTATGTAATTGTATTAAGATTCTGCCTGTTAAAATTTTCATTTAAATTTCATTAACACTTGAGGATTTGTAAGAACACTAAGAAGTAACGGCCATTATAACTGTCTATCATTCACGTGCTTTAAATACGTATAGACGTTATGAGGCTTGTACGAATCAAATCTAGCTTTGGTAATGTAATGAATAGCTTACAAAACTTTTGCAGGGAATCGATCGTAATTCCATCTCGCTTCAGTTCTATATGTTTAAAAACCTGATGGTTCCCTAGGTCAGCTTAAAAAAGGCTCTCTATTTGATGCAAGCTGTATTTGTATTGTCTCTCTGTAAACATTAAAAAATCAAAGAAGTTCTTATGTAATTGTGTGTTCTATTACGATTCTGCCTGTTATTATTTTCACTAGGTATTGAGCCTCCGCGATATCGCAGGGAACTCATTTTAATAAAATATTTATTAAAAAATTTCTTTAATATATATTTATAGATTATGTAATAATAAATTCCAAAAATACAACTCTTAAAAGTATTTTAAGAAATATTCTTAAAAATAAATTTATTTTTTACATGTGATTAACGGAAATTTCATGTTGACGTATAGTTCTCAATGAACTTTTAAGTCCATTTAATTAGTGGGTTACCCTCTGACTAGAATATTTACAGATTTTGCCATTGATGTAACTTACACATATTTAACTCAATTATTTTTAGAAAAATTACAATTAAAACATGCAAATGAGGGATACAAATCTTTACGATTAAATAAATAATGATAAGTGCTATAAACATATGATAGGTAGTTGCATTTATAAAATAATTTTTAATGTAATTAAATCCCCATATTTTATTTAACTCTGTTTTCTATTTTAACATTATATAATTATTTGTTGCCTACAATTATACATTTGAAGATAAGTAGATTCTTATATTTATTCCCACATAGTTATATAGTTAAACACAAGTATATCTATAAATGCTTATATGTTGACATATGACATCACCATATAGAGTGTTAAATTGAAAGAAATGTAAAATTATTTATTTGGTAATTTTGAACTCTTATGTTTTTTTTAATAGATTTATTAGATTTCTCAGTTTATAAATCTAAATGACTTCATTAAAAATTTAAAACTTTATTTTTACATTAAAAACTGAATCCAATATTAAATGTACTTACTGCTTATTTTTCTCCATACAAGATGTTGGTTATTTATCTATTTTTCTAAAGGTAAAAAAAATTATGAGTGAAAAAATACAAACAGATTTATAATCTAAATGACTTCATTAAAAATTTAAAACTTTATTTTTAAGAAAAATCCATAAACCTTTACTTAAATCAATAATCCTTACAAAAAATTCATTCTTATAATAATATATATTTAGTAATTTTTACAAATACTTGTAAGTGGTTGATTATTAAAAATTTGGAACAATTGAAATATTATTATAAATAAATGAAAACAATGTTTTCTAAGTAACTTACACATATATAGGATTGTACTTACATGATTAGTAAATGAAAGCAGAGTTTATCCGAGTGATGTGATCTTAAATTTTAAATTTACCAAATGTTTCAGTGCTTCAATTAAACGGTTAGGATAATTTCTTTTAATATGTTTTAATAAATATAAATAATTTATGAAGAATTATACTCAGTTAAAGATGTGAACATTTGAATCGACATAACTGTTTGGAAAAGTTACAACTTTTCGTAATAGACACAACTTTACAGTCAACATACATGTACAATTTTTCAAAAAGATGCAACAATATCATTTTTTGTCAAAAAAAAAATTAAATTTTTTTATGAAAGTCATAATGAAAAGACGCAATTGTTCTTTGCATTTATTCAGATTACTATTATCATATGTTAAAAAGAAAGTTTAAAATTTTCCCAAAAGAAGAACAAATATATATAATCCTAAAGACATGTACATTTGAACAAAAAGGAAAGTTTGAAATTGTTACAAAAGAAGAACAAATTATATAGATTACTAAAAATATGAATATTTGAATAGACAGAATTGCTAAAGATATGAACATTTGAATAGATACAACTGTTTGTAAAAACACAACTGTTTGTAAAAGACACAATTCTACATTCAACATACGCAACTTTCTAAAGAGACTCAACCGTATAAATTTTTTGTCAAAACAAAAAATTTAATAATTTTTTAATAAAAAGTCACAATGAAAAGATGCAACTGTTCTTCGTATTTATTCATATTCCTAATATTATATACACAAGTCACAGCTGTTTGTAAGAGACACAACTCTACATTCAACAGATGCACCTTTCTAGAGAGACGAAACATATAATTTTTTGTCAAAAGAATAATGAAATAATATTTTTTTAATGTATTGTCACGATGAAAAGATGCAACTGAATTTTTTTAATGAAAAGTCACAATTTTTTTAAATAAAAAAGCACGATGAAAAGACACAATTGTTTTGCATTTATTCATATTGCTAATATTATATACAAAAATTACAACTGTTTGTAAGAGACACAACTCTACAGTCAACATATGCAACTTTTTAAAGAGATGCAACCATATTGCTAATATTATAAACAAAAGTCTTTGCATTTATTCATATTGTTAATATTATATACAAAAGTCACAACTGTTTGTAAGTGACACAACTCTACAGTTAACAAATGCAACTTTTTAAAGAGATGCAACCATATATATTTTTTTTTCAAAATGAATAATTAAATAATATTTTTTTTAATGAAAAGCCACGATGAAAAGATGCAACTGAAATTTTTTAATGAAAAGATGCGACTGTTCTTCGCATTTATTCAGATTGCTATTATTATATAGATTAACACTTGAGGATTTCAAAGAAGTAACGGCCTTTATAACTGTCTATCATTCAAGTAAATAAAGAGAAGAATTTCTTAACAAGAGAGATCTATGAGCTTTTTTGGTCTCTGACACATTATTTGTTCTCTGCTATGAGAACAGATAAGAGGCCAAGCAAATATGGCATCATCGAGTTCAGTTTCAGTCGGGTTTATGCTTTAGATATGCTTTATTTATGACTCAAAAGTAGAAGCTTATATTGAGAGAAACAAATAAGGGAAACAAATTGAGACCAAAAGATTAAAGATAAATGAAAAAAATAGAAAACAGAGCAAACAAAAACGGAAATGCCGTTATTTTTTTTTCTTTTTGAATAAAATGTTAAATTATACTCAAAAAAAAATAGCGTTTTTACATCTAGTGCAACTTGTGTTTTAAGAAAGCTAGAATAAGACAGTTACAAAAAGCTAAAACAGAGCATATTCAAATCAACTTCAACTTGGAGCCCTTGAAGCGAACCAAAGCTGAAGACCCTTATCGTACCGGTGATCACCTGTGGCAGAGATAGACAAGAGTTTATTCCTCATTGGTTTATCTATCCAGGAGATGAGACGGACAGTCGAGTTTGGAGCATCACCATGCCTACGAGCGTTACGCTCCCGCCAGATCGTGTGAACCGTGGCCTGGAAGACATAACGAGCGAGAAAACCAACCACTGTATCAGACCAGCGATCGGACACGCAGGTGAGAAGAGTAGACCAGTCAGTGGTGTACTGATGCCTGAATATATTCTTGGCTAAAGCACCCCACACTTCCGATGCATAGCTGCAAGAAAAAAACAGATGAGTTCGAGTCTCAATCGTGGAACTGCAGAGGGCACAGGTTGATACTGCATTTTGATTCCAGTGGAGCATACGGTCACCTGTGGGGAGTCTGTTCCATGCTGCGAGCCAGACGCATAACACAGAGATTTAACGAGTTCCCCTCGTGCAGAGGGTACATCTCGTGTGGGAACCTTCTCCCACAAACATCCACTATCAATCAACCAAGTTTACACACGATGTTTCATATACAAGCTTAGAGAACTAATACAAAGAAACCTGAAGAAGAAAACATAGAGTATCTAGCTTTTCTTCTTCCCCTCTCTCTGTCTCTGGTTCAGCTCTCCTCTCCATGTATAACCCATAAACACCTCCATAACCCCAAAGAAGCAGCTCCACCTTCGTCTCTCATCAGAGTGTCCTGAAGACACCTTAAACCTAGACAAGGTTATGTCCGACTCTCAGCCCTTCGACCCCAGCCGAGCTTCTGCTCCTTTATCATGGTTCTGCGCACAGCTTCAAGCTCCATGTACGACGCCCTGCGCATGCTCTCTGCACTGCGTCCTGCGTCTCTGCGTCTGCCATGCACAGCGGCCTGCGCTGTGCCCTACAGCAGTCACCAATGTACCTCCAGCTTCTTTAGTGCGTGCTCTGCGGCTTTCTTCAGCATACATGTTTCTTCAATCCTAGTTTCCCTTTTATAGTGTAACCCTAGAGCTTATGTCGGTTTAGTCCTGTAGGCCACACAACACGGATCCTGTATGGGCTTCAGACCAATAGAGGCCCAGTTCTTGGTTCAGACCAAATAAGCCCATATGAAGCAAACATTTACAACAAACTCCACCTTTTGCTTCATTTGGTCCAACTCACAAAATCCCCTTTGTGTTGATTCTTTCCTGAAAAGAAAAAACAAAGCTTGTCTTCTCCTGTAGAACCTGGAACTCCCAATGATCCTTATCTTTTGTCCACCTTAGGAATTTTTAACTTCATCTTCAAAAACTTAAAGAGATGCGTGACTCTCCCTCAAGCTTCCTTATTCTGATGACTGTAATCCCACTTGCAGACGAACTCCGACCACTGAACCCGACAACTGAAGAAACCCTTACAACCTTGTTTCTTGATAATCAATACAGAACATAACCAACCGTTTAATGTTCCTTTGTGTTCTTCAATGCCATCCTCTATTGCTCTGAAATTCCTAGCACCTATCAAATCTTTAGACTGTCATGATTGTCCCTATGTTCGAACTTTCTGAAATTTCAGTTTGCAAAGCAATACAGCTTCACCTTGTTCTTGACAGCTTCTCTGAATAGCTTATGATGCTCTTCAGCTGTCCCAACAAGTTTGTGTCACTCCTTACACGAATCATCTTCTTCAACCTTGTTTCTCCTGGTCTTAGAAACACTTATGAAGACCTTTACTCGATTCTCCTGTTCCTCACAACAGCTCCACCTAGAACCAGAACTTCTAATTCACCCGCAAGTAACACCTTGCTTGCTTATGGAACCTTGATCTTGAAACTTTTAGAACTAGTAAAACCTGAGACATCAACCTCTCAGAACACGATTACAACAATCACACAACCTTTTCCATGGTTTCTGATAAATACCACAGACCTGTTATCATGATTGTATATCATCTGTATCCGTCTGCAACCTGATTCACTTGGTCGACCTTTGATTCCCCTCATGTGCACTGAGCTTGAACCAAACTTCCTTGAATCTCATGCAGAACACATGAATCATACATGCTTCAATCCTGAAACAATCTCTGATTCATCATGTAAACAATCTCAACCCAATGCATTACTCTTGAGATTGAGTTTACATCCCATCTGTTTAACCAATTGATTCTTGAATCCAGCTTGTACGATCTGACAGTACAACCTCCTGTTCAACCTCATGTTAAAACAGATGTCCGACCAGCAGCTTAAAAACCTCTGCTAGTCTCCTTGTAACAGTCTTTAGTGCTTCACTCTAGAATCCCTGAAGCCACACCTACTGTTAACATAACCCTGCAATAGTTCTTCACGTTTGCAGACCTTACCAAGAAGAACCTTGGTACCAGCATCATACCTTTTCTCACCATTCATCAATACAACTTGACATGTCTTTACCATTGATGAATCCTCACTTAACCTTCCTGTAAGTGACTCTCCTGAGAAAACTTAATGATGTTGCTAGACCCACTAGTCTTCTAATAGTCTTGTCTATCATAACCTGCATCTTTAACCACCAGAGATCTACTTGAATCCTCCCCTTATACTCACATGCTTCCTTATTAAGTGTCAAAAAACACTTAAACTTCCTACAAGTGATACCTTCAGAAGATTCATCCACCAGATCATCTCTGTAGATGCAAACAGGCGAACCAAAACTTTTCTGTTTCTGATTCTCTTCTCAATGCAAAACCTAACCCCAGTCACCTTCCGCCAGCCTTGTAGATTCTTGCACTTACTTGCAAACTCTTGCACAGTCCTGCAAAGTCTACAAAAGTCTTCCAGAGATTTTAAGTCACCTTGAAGAACCAATTCCACCTTGACAAATAAAATCGCATTGGCTGCAACTTCGACTCTTGGTACTCTTATGCATTATCATTCTCTGTAGACCTACCTTGATTGTAGTCCTTTCAAATCTCTAACAACCTGATCCATTCCTGAGACTTCACCATTCACCCAACACCTCTCAAATCTGACCACTTCAACACAAATTGCCTGGTCCATCTTCATACTCATATGAGTCTTCGACACAACTAGCTGACCTAACAACCCTCTTACACAGATTTACCTTTGAAGGCGTCCCTTAGTAAATCTGTGACTCCAATAGTTGTACCTTCAACCAATTTCTGAACACCACTACACAGACTTTCAACAACCGAAAACTGACTTTTCAATAGTTGAAGACGTCTACATCCTTGCGTTCTCCTAGTGTCTAGATTCCATAAACTGAAACAGCTTTGAGTATTCAGAAGCTTCAAAATAGAACATCACAAGTACCTTGTGACCGCAGCGGAAAACTGAACTCCTGTTTCGATAAGTTTTGAGCCTTATGGATGATGCTTCAATTCCTTCTTCACAGCCATGTGCAAATCACCTTCACACATCCATCCATGAACCTGAATCAAATACTGCAGATAACTCCACCTTAAACCAACCCCATAATTGATTCAACCTTCGAGTCTTCTACAACAGTCTCTGGATCCTCCTTGTATGCTTTTAGCGTCATGCCTGAGTCTGTGAATTCCTGAGCCTGTGCTCTGATACCACTTGTTGAGAATCGCAGACCCCGATTCACCTCTGTAGTGAACCGCAGACCGCGACTCTGCCCCTACTCCTCTTCTACTTCACAAATCAGTTTGCATAACATAAACATAACACAGAGATTTAAAGAGTTCCCCTCATGCAGAGGGTACATCTCGTGTGGGAACCTTCTCCCACAAACATCCACTATCAATCAACCAAGGTTTACACACGATGTTTCATATACAAGCTTAGAGAACAAATACAAAGAAACCTGAAGAAGAAAACATAGAGTATCTAGCTTTTCTTCTTCCCCTCTCTCTGTCTCTGGTTCAGCTCTCCTCTCCATGTATAACCCATAAACACCTCCATAACCCCAAAGAAGCAGCTCCACCTTCGTCTCTCATCAGAGTGTCCTGAAGACACCTTAAACCTAGACAAGGTTATGACCGACTCTCAGCCCTTCGACCCCAGCCGAGCTTCTGCTCCTTTATCATGGTTCTGCGCACAGCTTCAAGCTCCATGTACGACGCCCTGCGCATGCTCTCTGCACTGCGCCCTGCGTCTCTACGTCTGCCATGCACAGCGCCCTGCACTGTGCCCTACAGCCGTCACCAATGTACCTCCAGCTTCTTTAGTGCGTTCTCTGCGGCTTTCTTCAGCATACATGTTTCTTCAATCCTAGTTTCCCTTTTATAGTGAAACCCTAAAGCTTATGTCGGTTTAGTCCTATAGGCCACACAACACGGATCCTGTATGGGCTTCAGACCAATAGAGGCCCAGTTCTTGGTTCAGACCAAATAAGCCCATATGAAGCAAACATTTACAACAACACCCTTTGGCAGAAACCCTTTCACAAAGAATGATTGAACAGCCAGAACAAATTCTTCACCAAGTATGTCCCAAGTGGACTTGTAAAATTCTGTTTTGAAACCATCAGGCCCTGGAGCCTTATCATTTTGGCATGGCAAATAGTACTTTCTTAATCTCTTCTGCAGTAACAGGCCGAGTAAGTAGTGAACAGTCCCTCGCCGAACAACGATATGACAGTAGATCTTGGAGCGCTTGTGTAGAGGTATCTTCAAGATCCTCCAGAACCCTTTGAAGGAATTCACGGAAGAACCGTTCAGCCTCAACCTTAATTTCTTCCCCCTTAGTCGTCACAGTACAATCAGAACAGTGTATCTCCCGGACTGTGTTATGCGCCTTGCGGGCCGTGACAGCCCTATGAAAGGTCTTATTATTACGATCACCTATCTGGAGCCAATGGAGTTTAGACCGCTGTTTTAAAATTTTTTCCTCTATCGCAGCCACTCGATCCCAATGAGTATAAGCGTCAAGTTCCTCACGTAAAGCTTGAGGGGAGGGGTTAGCGAGATTCAACTCCTGTTTCTGGCACAACAAATCATAAGCTTCTTTTGTCCGCTTCACCAAATTGCCCATTTTTTCCTTGGCCAGGTTACGCACCAAGGGTTTGAGAGCCTTCAACTTTTTTGTAAACCGGAACATAGTTGAAGTTGACATAAAAGTAGGCTCAGTGGAATGCCAATAGTCAGCAACCAGCGGTGCAAACTCAGCCATACCAGTCACCGCATTTACAAACTTGAAAGGCTTTCGGGTAGGAACAGGACTACCACATGCAGTATTTAAACTTATCCGACTTTGCAAATGATCTGAACAACCTCCTGCATCAAACACAATATACAAAGTAGGGTAGGCTTGAAGCCAAACATCATTCACCAACACCCGATCCAATTTTTTTAGAATGAGGCCTGTCTCCCTCTTATTACACCATGTATAAAGAGGCCCGTGGGAGTGGATGTCTGTAACTGCACAGTAAGTAACCACATTCTGAAACTCACGCATCCCTGATGTAACCATTGGATGATCATCAACATTTGAGTGCTCTGCAATATCTAAAGTTTCATTAAAATCACCGACCAGCATCCATGGTTTATTCCTGATGATTGGAGAATCATAATGATCACGCAGTTCACTCCATAACACCTTCCTCTCCTCTGCAGAACTCGAACCGTATACAAAAGAACAAAAGAACTCACTCTCCTGATCCGGTAACTTCACTGAACAAGTGATCAATTGGCTACTCTTATAAAAAGGACTAACCCGTACATCCTTTCTCCAAACCACCCAAATTCTTCCTCGCCAATTATATTCATAGTTCGTTAAAACCGACCAATCTTTGAATATTTTACTACTCAACATTTGCACTTTACTCTCCTTCACCCTCGTCTCTAAAACACAACCAAACTGAAAGATTCTTTTCCCTCACCCACTTCTCTATTACAGAATGTTTAACTGATTTATTTAGGCCCCTAACATTCCAAGAGAACCCAGACATGATTAACGGTTGGGGGGGGGGGGGGGGGGTTCTTCTTACTCTGATCTCTAGGGGGCCCCTAAATTGAGTAGAAGGTACTGTAACTGTTTTATGAGCTGTTTTAGAGCCTCTAGGCAAATATGTACGAACAGGCGGAGCCTCTTTATATTTTTGGAACTGATCCGGCACATCCCCACCATGATCCTTCTGTCCGTCCCCCAGCTCCGTTGACGTGTTGACACTATTTTCCTCCGACACTACTCCCGTACTACCAGAGGCCGCCTCTCCCCCCTCTTCCATCCCACACAACACTGAATATGAGTTAGATAGCAGAGAACCTGCATCACCAGTAGGACTGATGTGTCGACTCCCTGAATTTTGCTTCTTTTTCTGGGGCGTGATCCACTCTTGACCAGGTTCACGTTCTACCTGCTTCTCCACCTCTTCTCCACCTGCAGACCCGCTAGTAACCTGGTTCTTTTCCAAAACCACATCAACCACCGCCTGCGATGTATCCGTCACATGCAGAGTTTCCTCTGCCACCAAAACAGAGGGTCCCGAAACTGCAGAGAGATCGCTACCAGTAGTGGCAGAGCTCACAGCTTGGGCACCAGTGAGACAAGAATCCCTGATGTGTCCCCACTTCTGACACGCACTGCACCGAGGTGGAAGCCATGGATAAGAGTACTTAACCACTGCATCCAGCTCACCATCTTCTTCACCCCGTATAACATACTCAGTAGGTAATGTCTTCGTTAAATCCACTTCCACTAAGATCTGTGCTTCGTCGAAGCTGACACATTCCTCTGTATTAGGATGTAAACGAATAGGTGTACCAACTGCACTAGCCAGAAACTCCAACCCCTTATCTATAAACAGAGAGTGCGGAACCTCCTTCAGTTTAACCCATAGCTGAATGGACTTCCTGGCTGGCTGGGTTTCCTCTGGATATGGGGACCATTTAGAAACAATCATTGGCAAAGCCATAATGTTCCACATGGCTCTGTTAAGAATCCTTCGTCGCATAACTTCACTTCGCACCCGTAACTTCAAAGTTGTGTCGTTCACTTCAATGATATCAATCATCGATGTTTTATCCCCCAAACGCCATATCTTATTCACAATCATGTGTACTTTCCCAACATGTGGAGCTTTAGAACCGCTGAATTTGCCGATTAAAAAGTCCTCCCACAATGGCTTCGCACTCTCAAAAACCTCACGTGGCACAACCACTTGCCCTTGTCCATCAACTTCCTCAACCACAAACTTCTGTTTAGTAACCACATGATTCTTAGCAACTTTGACCCAAGATCTCTTAGCCACCGAAGCCCCGACAGACTCCTTCGCGGTAGTTAAGTTTGTTCCCTGCACCAAAACCTTTGCAGGCGCCTGCTCACTCGGCAAACTATCATCAACCAAAACCTGCTTCTCACCAGCCTCCGAGGCTTGGTCACGATGAACGTCGGAGCCTGAATCGGTCCCCAAAGAACCGGAAACAGCCGCCGCCGGCAGCATACGTGAGGGCAAAGTCAAAGAACCCTAGCAAACTTAGATCGCCTTTTTTTTTCACCTGCCACGTCTGCAGAGAAAAAGAATTTTTAAAAATGCCGTTACTTTTAAGAGTGAGATAAAAATATTTGAAGTATTGTGTTACAAATCTGAAAGTTAGAAATCTTTTTTTAATAAAAATTTGAGATAATTACTACAAATGTAAAATCTAAAAAAGGGGAATTTGTAGAATTATTTTTATTTTGATTTTTTTTTTTATAGATTGGGATAAATATTTAAGGTACTTTTATATAGAGAAATTTCTCAAATATACCACATTTGAAGTTTAAAATATATATGTATATATATATATATCACAAACACAAAAACTATAAATACTTACAAAGTAATCATGCCTTTTCCACGAAACAATAAATATCCTAAGTAAGTGTGTATGTTGAAAAATAGATTCCGTCAGTTTATAAAATATATCCATCGCACAATGGTTTAAGTAAAATTTATTTTGCAAGTGTTCATTATGCAGCTTAAATTTATTTGATATCGTTATGCGATTATTATGAAGTAGGAAAGAGACTTTGAATCACTTTTACGATGTCATGCCTTCTTTGTTGGTTACATTCATTTAGGTACATATTCAGTTCATTTATTCACGATGGTTACATGTTTTCTTCTAGAGTTCATGTTTGTAATGTGCTCGGATCTTTAATGCAAAAGAATTGGTACATAATAAAGTTAACATCAAGAACAACTTAAAAGATATTTTTTTGGGTTATAATCTAACCTTGGAGACTATCTCAACAATGTATTTGTTGTCTGGTTCTGACCAATCGAATCAATGAGATCACCAAACAACAAAGTTCAGTTTCCAGTGAGTCGTATTGTTATTGTAATGGTACAGAAAACAAGGACTTACAGGACATAATTTTTTTTTTGTAATGGTACAGAAATACCATATCTATATGCTTATGTTCTATAAGAAAGATATATGCAACTATCAAATTAATCTCAATCTCTATAGAAGACAAATGATGTATGAAACATATAAGATAAAAATTATACCTGTCTTGATGACTTCAGAGTTCTATATAAAGTGCTGCTAGAAGAAAATCAGACCGTATTGAGAGAGAAGCTAGTTACCTTTCTTGCAGCCATCAATACTAATTATTTTTCCATGAAAAATGTCTTTTTGACCATTATATGTTCTTACCCATAAACAAAACAACACAAACCCATAAGAATATAATTCAAACACCAAGTTTTAAACCAAAAAAAGAACTTAAAAAGTCAGAAACAATGATACCCCACAAAAAAGACACATAATAAACCAATAATAAAATCATATTTGGATGGGACGACTAACATTTAAAATACGGTCTTTAAAATTTAAAATTTTATGATGTTGACTAAAAAATCGAATTATAAACAAAACAAAACAAAAAGTCAACATTATAAATAAATCAATATTGATTAAAATAAGTCTAAAACATTGATATATATACATATATATATTAGAAATTGTATAATTTTGAATTATCTATTTTTAAATAAATTTTAATCTAAATAATATCAACAAAAATATTTAAATTCTTTTTCTTTATTCAAAATTTTAAGGTCAAAAATTGATTTATGTAATCATTATTTAAAATGCAATAAATACATTTTGGTTATAATTTATATTTATTAATAATTTATTCTGAATTTAATAATTTTAAAAGTAATTTATTTTTAAATTTGAATTATTTTGAAATTAAAATTTAGTTTTTATTGTTTTTATTCTTTTTATTTAATTGTTAAAATAATATTTAATAAAAAGAGTATATCTGTCCATTTTCATTTCAAAATGTGTAGTTTTCAAATAACTATAATATTGAGTGTAATTTTGAAATTTCTTTAAAAATATAGGGGATGGTATTGGATTCTAATTTATCAAGATTTTTGAAGAGTTCAACAAAATCATTAAAAGTCAATAAGTGAAAGATTGTAAAAGATTGCTAGAGTGTTTTGTTGATTAGTTTTATAAAATCTTGTAAAATTATTCAAACAATCCTTGTATTTTTGTGATACTTTCCATGAATTTATTTTGTAAAGAAAGTGTTTAAAATCATGAACCAATAACATAATAATTGAACTCATTAACAATCCTAGATTCTTTTGTTTTAATTGAATGACACAAAACTTTTAATTACTTTATAAAAGTCTGAATCCAATAACCCAAATTTGTTAAGATTTTAAATGATTTTTTACAAATCACAAACAAAATAACAATAAACTTTAACAGATTTTAGCAAAATCTTGATCTAATAACAACAGATTCTACATAACATTTAAAATCTTTAAAATTCTGTTCAAATTTTAAACCAATAACTCTCACTTAGTATATTCTTAAAAATGTCCCTAAAAAATTGAGATAAATACTACAAATGTGAAATCTAAGGGAATTTGTAGAATTATTTTTATTTTGATTTTTTTTAATAGATTGGGATAAATATTTAAGGTATTTTTATATAGAGAAATTTCTCAAATATACCACATTTGAAGTTTAAAATATATCACAAACACAAAAACTATAAATACTTACAAAGTAATCATGCATTTTCCACGAAACAATAAATATCCTAAGTATGTGTGTATGTTGAAAATTAGAGTCCGTCAGTTTATAAAATATATCCATCGCACAATGGTTTAAGTAAAATTTATTTTGCAAGTGTTCATTATACAACTTAAATTTATTTGATATCGTTATGCGATTATTATGAAGTAGGAAAGAGACTTTGAATCACTTTTACGATGTCATGCCTTCTTTATTGGTTATATTCATTTAGGTACATATTCAGTTCATTTATTCATGATGATGTATACTATGATCATTTTATTTTCAACAATGGATCAAAGAATTCCCCAAGGATTTCTCAATCATACTGATTTATCAGCTTTGGCAGAGTAAAATTTAATTAGTGTCTAACTCTCATATTCTTTCCTAAAATTTGATTCAGTTACTTTCAAATTTTGAGTCTTACATATATTCGATTCTATTTTGTCGGCGGACTCTTCCAAGCCGTTTGTTTGAGTTTTCAGGTGAACTTTGAACGTTTTCATTCAATTTATTTTATTGAAAAAAAGAGATAGGGATCACCACCACATCTTTCTCTTCTAATTAAAGTTTGGTCCCATTCTTATTCTTTTTCTGGTTAATGGGATCTCTTTGTCTGCATTTGCCATTTCAAGGAAAAAGTATGGCGCTTTGAACATGATATGCGTAGAATCTGTAATTGTCTTAGGAGGTATTGAACTCGTATTTACAAGATTTTAGAGTATTTTTAAAATTTTTGTTATTCAACTTAGATTTATGTAAAATCTTTTAAAATCCCTTGTTATTCAACTTAGATTTATGTAAAATCATTTAAAATAACTTACAATCTTTTGTTATTCAATCAATCATTTATAAAACTGACTTAAAATTTACTGTTATTCAAAATATCACAACTTCTTTTAAAAATGTTATTTTGAATGATTCTACAAAACTTTTGTTTGTTTTTTAGTTGAAAAATATAAGTACCAAAATCATATGTTATGAGGTAGAATTTCAGAGGATTTCTTCAAAAGAAAAAAAAAAAAAAAAAGCAGTCAACACAACCCAACTGACAACTCTAATCTGAACCTGATCCTCGTTTCTTTCTCTCTCTCAAAACCGTAACTTCTCCTCCTGCAATCGATCGAATCCAACAGAGATTTGAAATTGAGAATTTTGCAGAGAGCAATTGTCAAAAAGAAGACGGTGTCGATCTCACGGCCAAGATTTAGGTCATGTGACGAGGAGGTCTGGTTCCGCCGCGATGAGGACTAATACCACCGCCACGCAGCGACGGACACGAAAGGTTGTGACTCCTAAGCCTGAGAAATTGGGATGGGAGCAATATCTTCAGAAGAATCATCGGTCATTGCAACAGAAGATGATCGAGTAAGCCAAAATTTCTGAATGTTTTCTATATTACATGTTTTCTCTTCTGACGAATGGTACTTTCTGCTTTGCTTTCTTAAACTGTTGATTTGTTAATTCACAGGCTTGAGAATTTGGAGATGATGTCAAAACATGGCCCTGAACTTTGGAGACAGAACAACCATCGGTTAGAAGTATTCTTGTCCAGGTTTGTTGTTCACATCCAAATGGACAGCAGCATTGATTGAATTGTATATCGTTACACTGTAAATTGGAATTAAAAGGGTTCAGGGTCTTTAGTTAATTGTCTAGATGAACACCGTGCTTCTTTGGCTTTTAGTACACGAGTCTTGCTTTGCGTTTTTCTTCAAATGCTTTTTGCATTAAAGCTTCTTTGTTCCCATGACACATAAGAAGCTCTTCGTGTAGTTGAGGAATGTCACTCTTTGTCAACTCTTATCTATCTTTCTGGTCTCAACACTCTATTTGGTCTCTATTTTGTAGAATGCAAAGACTAGCTCAAGAGCAGAATACTGGTTTGAGTACTGGTATTGTTGAATTGAGTTAAGAAATAGACAACTGGTTTGAATACTGGTATTGTTTCCATGGATGTTTCTGCAGTATAGTGAAGATCATAGGGGAAGGCGTAACAGTTTGAGAAAGGAGATCATTTTGTTTTTGTACTGCAATTTGCCGGTGGGGGCTATTGTTTATGGGCTGTTCTTTTTTCTTTTCTCTGTTTTGGTTCTTGTCTAGAAACGTAAAAGTCTTTTTTTTTTTCTCTGTTTTGAAAATTCTCATTGAGTGACTTGCAACCTAGTGGTTCAGTGTCTTTTTTTGTTCAATGAAACGTAAAATTACGAGACTGCAACTTTCTTTGGGCTTTACAAAGTTTGCAAGATTTACACTTGGAGAATATTGAGTTATGGTCTGATTGTGCTGCGGCAATTGAGGCAGTAACAGATCCTCTAAATTGGCCTCGTTATCAGTCTTACCTTGCGAGGAAAAGCATGGTTGATGTGCTCTCTGGAAATGTTATAGCTATATTGTTGAGTTGTGGTGTTGCTCTCTGGTTTTTAAGCTTTATGCTCGGTTTTTTTAAGTTTCATGCTCTGTTTTTTGTTTCAGACCTTTTTTATGCCAAGCCAAAAGTTTTTGACGACTAAAAAAAACAATCTAGATGCAAGGAGAGAGAACAAACATGAGAACAAACCGTTTGGTATAGAGTTTTCTTTTTTTGGTGTTATAAAATATTTTAAAATCATTCAAAGTTTACTACAAAATCTCATAGAATCTCATAGAATAACATTTTATTTTCCTTTTTTTTAAATAGAATAACTCTAAAACACAAACAAATCTTCTACAAATTTTCAGAATTTTTTTTTTTTTTTTTTTTTTTTTGAACAACCTCAGAATTCTAAAATTTTAAAATCCTACCAAATCCTAAGAATATCAAGTTTAATACCCCAGCTTAACTTCTCATGGAATTTACCAGATTGCTTCTATTTTTATTTTTTTTTGGTTCCCATCGAATCTTCGACTCTTCTTATCAATTAAATGCAGAAGAACGGGAAAACAAAAATGTGAGGAAATTCTGGATAGGATGAATCATATTATATACATCAGCTTAAATGTTGTAGGTGAACAGGTATATTTATATATAAAGCAATCTTGAAATGAAGCAGCTATGGTGAGACATCATCAGATTCTATATATATATATACATCAGCTTCATATATACAAGTTCGTTTGTGCTTGCATTTCCATCTTGAGTTTAAACTTGTTTCATCATCATCTGAGAGGAGTTTTGGGGCAAAAATGATTTCACCAGCCTTGTTGGTCCCCGGGGAAGTCATAATTCTTATCTGAGGAGAAAGGAAGCTCAAATGTTTGCTTGGACCAATCATGTGTCGTCACATCTTCTAGTATCCATAAATCAAAACTGCGGAAATCAATGTTGATTAAGCTTGAAGATAGCTTGAGGTGCAAGCTAACTTAATTCTACCAAGTTATAGAATAGGATTATTTCTATTTAGGAGTCATCTAAATAATGTTAGTTTGCCTATTTTGAAAAGGAAATTATTCTAGAGATCTCTCTATATAATGAGTTGCCAAGGTGTGGTATACCATTAAGTCAGTTTTGAGAGAACAAGAGAGCTTTAGATTTTTGAGAGATTTTTTCTAAAAATTTAATAAGAAGAGAGTAATTCTTCTAGTCTTGTTATTAAATTCTAAGTAAGTTCATATATAGATTCTATATTTGGTATCAGAGCTTTCTTTGAAGCGATACCATGGGAGAGATCACGGAGTCATCAAGCACGGCACTAGCAAAAGTAAAGGAGGGTGGTTCCTCCTCGTCCTCGATCAAGTGCCCGATGCTCACCACGACCAATTACACAGTTTGGTCCATGAAGATGAGAATTCTCCTCAGGGTGCATAAGGTCTGGGATATCATCGAAGAACCTTCTGATGATAGTGAAAAAAACGACATGGCGGTGGCACTATTGTTCCAATCAATCCCTGAGACGCTTATTCTACAAGTTGGTGAGTTGGATACGGCGAAAAAGGTATGGGAGGCCATAAAAACAAGACATGTAGGCGCAGAAAGAGTTAAGGAAGCGAGGTTGCAGAATTTAATGGCTGAGTTTGATCGGTTAAGGATGAAGGACACAAACATAATTGATGATTTCTCTGGCAAGTTATCTGAAATCTCCTCCAAATCAGCGGCTTTAGGAGAAGAAATTAAAGAATCTAAGCTTGTCAAGAAGTTTCTCAAGAGTCTTCCACGAAAAAAATACATTCATATCGTTGCTTCAGTAGAACAAGTACTCGATCTCAAACACACAAGCTTTGAGGATATTATTGGTCGTTTGAAGACTTATGAAGAACGTATTGCTGAAGAAGAAGAAGATCACGATGAACAGAGTAAGCTTATGTTTGCAAACATGGAGTCTCAAACACAATACGACTCATCTGGAGACTTTAGAGGTCGAGGGCGTGGAGGACGGTTCAGTAACAAGGAAGGGGTCGTGGAGGACGATTTAACAGTGGACGTGTCAATGGTGGACGTGACATATCAAGGGTGATCTGCTACCGATGTGACAAAACAGGGAACTTTGCATCGAACTGTCCCGATCGCCTCCTTAAACTGCAGGAAGTGCAAGAAAGTGACAATAAAAGTACTGCAGAAGCGGATGAGCTTATGATACATGAGATTGTTAATCTAAACGAAGATAAGGTTGTGGCGAGCCAATATGAGACTAACTCAGGGGAGGATGCTTGGTATCTTGACAATGGAGCCAGCAATCATATGACAGGAGACCGCAGGTACTTTGCAAAGCTTGATGACACTATAACTGGTAAAGTAAGGTTTGGAGATGATTCTCGAATCGATATCAAAGGGAAAGGAACGATTGAATTCATAGATATGAATGGAGAATCGAGAACGATGACTGATGTGTACTTTATACCTGGTCTTAAAAGTAACATCATTAGCTTGGGACAAGCTACTGAATCAGGTTGTGATGTCCGAATGAAGGGAGATAATCTGATAATGCGAGACTGTGATGGGAAGCTACTAGTCAAGGCAACCAGGTCGAAGAACCGCTTATACAAAGTAAGCATGGGAATTAAAGATACACTGTGTTTGTTTTCTACAACAACAAGTGACACAAGTAGGTGGCACGCTCGTTTAGGACATCTGAACTTCGGCTCCATGAAGGCTATGATACAAGGAGAACTGGTTATAGGGGTTCCAAAGATCAACTTGGAGAAAGAGATTTGCGGCTCTTGTTTGTTTGGCAAGCAAACACGTCAAGCATTCCCACAAGCTACTGCATATCAAGCCACAAAACCTCTAGAATTGATACACGGTGATCTTTGTGGTCCCATAACTCCGAATACGATGGCGGGAAACAAGTATGTATTTGTGTTAATTGATGATTATTCACGATACATGTGGACTACCTTGTTGAAAGAAAAGAGTGAGGCATTTAACAAGTTTAAACGGTTCAAGACCTTGGTGGAGCAAGAAACAAAGGAGCTTATTAAAACGTTCAGGACAGATTGTGGAGGTGAATTCGTGTCAAGAGAATTCAATGAGTTTTGTGCCGATGAAGGAATAACTAGGCATCTTACAGCCCCATACACTCCCCAACAGAATGGGGTTGTTGAGAGGCGTAACAGGACTATGATGGAGATGACACGGAGTATTCTCAAACATATGAAGGTTCCTAATTTCATGTGGGGAGAGGCAATCAGGCACTCGACATACCTGCTCAATCGTGTTGCTACAAGGGCACTCAGAGACAAGACCCCATATGAGATGCTTCGTGATAAAAGACCCAACCTTAGTCACTTGCGGGTGTTCGGGTGCATAGGATATGCAAAACAGAGGCTCCACACCTAAGAAAACTAGATGACAGGTCACGAGTGTTAGTCCACCTTGGTACGGAACCAGGGTCAAAGGCTTACCGCTTATATGACCCAAATTCTCGAAAAATAATAGTAAGCCGAGATGTTATTTTTGATGAAACAAAGGGTTGGAACTGGAGTCAGAGCATTGTAGAGGAAGACAAGGCAGGAGAGTTCAAAATTCTTTGTAAAGAATTTGGAAACCATAGTATACAAGCTAGAGAACATAACCACGAAGAACAGAGGAAACTTGAGCCTGCATTAAGCGATACGACCACTACAGAAGAAACAAATGTTTCTGATACTGATAGCGACAATGGCGAAGAGGGAGAGGTTGATGGTGATCAGGATCACACACATTTGGTGCTCAGGAGATCACAAAGAGCATCCGTAAAACCTAAGTATCTCAATGACTATGTACTACTTGCTGAAGTTTGTGGAGAAGAACTGTTGATGCTACTAGATGAAGAGCCTAGAGATTTTTATGAAGCACAGGAGTCAAAACAATGGATGTTGGCTTGGGAGGACGAGATTAGGTCCATTATGAAGAACCGTACTTGAAATTTAGTTAATCTTCTGTTGGGAGCAAAGCCAATAGGCTTGAAGTGGATTTTTAAGCTCAAGAAGAACTCCGATGGCAGCATAAATAAATACAAGGCCAGACTCGTTGCTAAGGGGTATGTGCAGAGACTTGGAATCGACTTTGAGGATGTGTTTGCTCCAGTAGCACGGATTGAAGCAATTCGTCTTCTCATCAGTCTTGCAGCATCGAATGGATGAGAGATTCACCATTTTGACGTCAAGACGGCGTTTCTTCACGGAGAGTTGAAAGAAACCGTTTATGTGGCACAGCCTGAAGGTTTTGTTATTGAAGGAAGTGAGGAGAAGGTCTACAAACTCAACAAAGCTCTGTACGGTCTTCGACAAGATCCAAGAGCTTGGAATGAGAAATTAAATAAGATTCTCAATGAATTACGCTTCAAGAAGTGCTCCAAAGAACCCTCCGTCTCTCGAAAGAAGGTGAATCAGGAAGTTCTTGTAGTTGCAGTGTATGTAGATGACTTGTTCATCTCTGGTTCAAGTGTTGAGGTCATAAAAGGGTTCAAAAAGGAGATGGCGACTATGTTCGAAATGAGTGACCTTGGTAAGTTGACTTATTATCTAGGGATCGAAGTATGTCAGCATCAAGATGGGATAACTCTGAGCCAAAGGCGTTATGCACTGAAGATACTAGAAGAGGCTGGTATGTCGAATTGTAATCCTGTTCAAACGCCAATGGAAGTAGGACTGAAGTTATCGAAGGCACCAATGGAGAAGGACATTGACGCTACAAAGTATAGGAAACTTGTGGGCTGTTTAAGATATCTACTTCACACGAGACCTGATTTGTCATTCTGTGTAGGAGTACTAAGTCGTTATATGCAAAGTCCAAAAGAGTCACACGGAGCGGCCATGAAGCGATGTTTAAGATATCTTCGAGGAACCACTACATTAGGACTAACATTTAACAGAAAGACTGCAGGAGATTCGAGGCTAATTGGGTATAGCGACAGCAGTCACAATGTGGATCCGGATGATGGTAAGAGCACAACCAGTCACGTTTTTTATCTTGGGGGGAGCTTAATTACTTGGTGTTCTCAGAAGCAGGAGACAGTAGCACTCTCATCATGTGAGGCGGAATTTATGGCTGCTACAGAGGCAGCAAGACAAGCGATATGGCTACAGGACTTTCTCAGTGAGATTACGGAGACACAATGTGAGAAAACTCTTATCAGAATTGACAATCAATCGGCGATTGCTCTCACCAGAAACCCTGTCTTCCACGGTCGCAGTAAACACATACACACGAGATACCATTTCATATGTGAGTGTGTGGAGAATGGACAAGTAGAAGTTGAACATGTTCCTGGAGAAGCACAGAAGACGGATATCTTGACAAAAGCTCTAGGAAGAACTAAGTTCAGTGAAATGAGAGAGCTCATTGGTGTGAAGGATATTGGAGATAAAGATTTCAAGCTTAAGGGGGAGAATGTTGATTAAGCTTGAAGATAGCTTGAGGTACAAGCTAACTTAATTCTACCAAGTTATGGAATATGATTATTTCTATTTAGGAGTCATCTAAATAATGTTAGTTTGCCTATTTTGAAAAGGAAATTATTCTAGAGATCTCTCTATATAATGAGTTGCCAAGGTGTGGTATACCAATAAGTCAGTTTTGAGAGAACAAGAGAGCTTTAGGTTTTTGAGAGATTTTTCCTAAAGATTTAATAAGAAGAGAGTAATTCTTCTAGTCTTGTTCTTAAATTCTAAGTAAGTTCATATATAGATTCTATAATTAACAGCATAAGGGTACCTTGCAATGGAAGCTAGCTTGCCTTGTATTCTATGAGAATATATTCACCCTCCCAGCAAACAACATGCATAGGCGCTTTGATAAAACTTATCTTCTCAAATCTGACATCAAAATACACAATCACCGGATATGTCGATCGGGTCGGGGACCAATCACCATAATACAGGAAACATTGATGCATACTGATTTGGTAACAATGAAATATATTGCTTGAGGTGAAAGAAACAACAGTGTCCACTCCAACGTAAATATATTACTTAGATGGTTAAAGCCCATGTTTCTAGGGCTTTAGGTTAGCTTCTTAGCGCCGACTACATGTTTCCACATATATATAAATCCAGAGTCTCTGCGATTTGCGATTTCTCCGTCCGAATTAGATCAAGCAAAAGGATCATGGATAGAGAAGAAAACTCAGATTCCATCCCTAATGATTTAATTCTTGAGATACTCTCCAGATTGTCTATAACCTCAATCGGGAGGTTTCGCTGCGTGTCGAAGCAATGGGGATCCATGCTTCACAAGCCATATTTCACCAAGTTATTCTTTACCAAATCCTCGGCTCGTCCACGTCTCTTAATTGGGGTCCGACAACACCATGAGTGGAGCTTCTTCTCGGCGCCTCAGCCTCAGAACCATTATGGGAAGTCTTCGTCTCTTGTAGTAGCAGCCGATTTTCATATCGAGTGCTCCTTCTTAGACCATAGCCTCGCTAGGTGTAATGCCTCTGGTTTGCTCTATTTCCCAAGTACGAAGGATTCACGTATGGATGAGTATGGGGAAGGTGTCATATGTAACCCTATCACAGGACAGTTTGCGATCTTGCCTCGATTGAGATTAGGACCTGAGGATGTGAAAGACTGGGGTGGCCTTTTAGGGTTTGATCCAATTGGGGGAAATTCAAGGTACTGTCCATGAAGTACAATAGGGTTGACCATAAAATGGCCCACTATGTTCTAACATTAGGAAGTGAAAAAGAGAGATGGGGGGAGATCGAATGCCCCTTCACGACGGTTGATAGGAATGGAGGGGTATGCATCAATGGAATGTTGTATTACGTAGCTTACGACTATGAGAATCGATTGCATCTTTTAGGTTGCTTCGATGTTAGGTCTGAGAAGTTTAAGTTTCAAACTCTAAGAGGCGGCGTCAAATATGACGATTTGTGTACTAGATTGATAAATTATAAGGGTAAATTAGGTTTGATTCGATGGAGCTATCCCAACCAGGGATTTTTCCTCAGATTAAGTATGTGGGTTCAAGAGGATCTAGAGAAACAGGAATGGTCGAGTCCGATAAACTTGTTAAGGTTTCTGTTGCTGGGGTGACTGCTTCAGGTGACATTGTTTTGGCGAATGATGAAGCATATAGACCTTTTTATATTTTCTACCTTAATCTCGAAAGGAACCATCTTCTTAGTGTGGAAATCCAATGTCTTGGAGAAAATAATATTTGGCATCAGTCTCCTGCAGTATGCGTCTTTGTTGACCATGTGGAGGATCTTCAGTTTAATACTTGGAGCACAACACCTTTAAACCCACCAGAACAGAAGCTTAAACACTGGATCACACCTGCGTCATCTAGAAATTATCATCATGTGAGAAGAAGCCGTGAAGAGATGAGAGAGATCATCGGTGTGGTAAAGAGTATAAGAGGAGAGGAAGAGAAAAAGACAATGAGAGATGATGATGAAGGGCCAATTTGTGCTATGTATTCACCTGCTTTAAATACTTATAGACGTTGTACGAATCAAATCTAGCTTATGTAATGTACTGAATAGCTTACAAAACTTTTGCAGGGAATCGATCGTAAGTCCATCTCGCTTCAGTTCTAAATCATTAATATCAACTTATATATGTTTAAAAAACTGATGGTTCCCTAAAAAAGCTCTCTATTTGATGCAAGTTGTATTTGTATTCTCTCTGTATTAAAAAATCAAACAAGTTCTTATGTAACTGTGTGTTTTATTATGATTCTGCCTGTTATAATTTTCATTTAAATTTCATTAACACTTAAGAATTTATAAGAAGTAAATAAAGAGAAGAAGTTCTTAGTACAAGAGAGATCTGTGAGCTTTTTTGGTCTATGACACATTATTTGTTCTCTGCTATGAGATCAGATCATAAGAGGCCAAGCAATTATAGCATCGTCGAGTTCAGTTTCAGTCGCGTTTTAACTGAGCCAACACTGAAGCTTATGTCTTATGAAAGCTTAGTAGTCATATGAGTTTGTGAACAAATAAGGGAAACAAACTGAGACAAAAAAAAAACGGAAAATGCCACTATCTTGAGAGAATGCAGATTCATAGACTCTTACTTAATTGAGAGAGATCGCATGACTCTTTCTGTAACAGCTTATTCTTAATTACTCTGCTTCTTAGCTTTCATTCATCCATACTTATTCTTGTTGTATGGATAATGGAAAGCTAAAATTTATCCTTTGTTTCTACTTTTGAGAATTTTTCTTAAACGGCTATCTCTATTAGCGTCATGTAACAATTATTATCATTGACTGCTCTAAAGTTGAATAAATGTAAGTGACAACTGACAAGTTAGACAATTTTTATGGTCTATGTCGTCAATTAGACAGCAAAGTAGTAATTTCCACCATCAATGATCCCAATAATGTAATTATTGCTGCTATACCCCATATAGAACTAAGAACTTTGAATCAAAATAAGAATAACTCTCTTTTATTACTTTAGTAAAAATAACTCAAAAACCTAAAGCTCTCAAATCACAAATCTCTCTCACAAGGTTTTACAACTCTCTTGCATCACCTTAAATATAAAAACTCTCAACACCAATTTCCTAATCTAGAATAGGAAAGATAACTTATTTAGATTATCCTAGAACAAATATGTATATTTAGATTATCCTCCTAAATATACTTTTCTTGGGCCTTAAGCTTATTTCAAGCTTAATCCAACATTCTCCTCCTTAAGCTTGAAATCACTCTTCTTCAAGTCTTGAACTCCAATGAACTCTCTCATCCCCTTGAATTTTATTTTCCCAAGTGCCTTAGTTAATATATCCGCCTTCTGCTCTGTTCCAGGAACATGCTCCACTTCTATTAGACCATTCTCGACACATTCTCTTATGAAATGATGTCTCCTATGTATATGCTTGGTTTTGCCATGATACACCGGATTTCTTGTAAGCTCTATCGCCGATTTATTGTCCAGTAGAATTGTGATTTTCTCAATAACAGAACCAGTCACTTCGCTAAGCAAGTCTTGAAGCCAAATTGCTTGCTTCGCCGCTTCAGTACAAGCCATATACTCAGCCTCACATGATGACATAGCAACCGTAGATTGCTTCTGTGTACACCAAGTAATTGGACTAGCACCTAAATAAAAAATGTGACCTGCTGTACTTCTACCATCATCTTCATCCGAGTTGTGGCTGCTATCACCATATCCGACCAAGCTGTTTTTCCTTTCACGATTATACATAAGACCAAGAGAAGTGGTGCCTCTTAAGTATCTAATAACCTGTTTCAAGGCTGCTCCATGGGATTCTTTTGGCTCTTGCATATATCTACTTAACACCCCAACACAATAAGAAAGATCAGGTCGAGTGTGGAGTAAGTATCGAAGACAACCAATGCTTCGTCTATACTCCTTCGCGTCAATATTTCGCTCATGTTGTGCTTTAGATAACTTCAAGCCAGCATCCATGGGTATATGAACAGAGTTACACTGTTCCATTCCAGCTTCAATTAAAATCTTATTCGCATATCTCTCTTGGCTCAAGGTAATGCCATTTGCGTGTTGCAGAACTTCGATTCCAAGGTAGTAAGTGAGCTTTCCTAAGTCGCTCATCTCAAATCTTGATGCCATATCTCTTTTGAAATCAAGTATCATGTTTAGGTTAGAGCCACTTACAAGTAGATCGTCCACATAAACTGCCACGACAAGAAGATCCTCATTCTCTTGCTTTCGATATAGTGAGGGTTCCTTGAAACACTTAGTGAAGTTCAACTCTTTAAGGATTTGATTCAGCTTATTATTCCATGCTCTTGGTGCTTGACGTAACCCGTATAGTGCCTTGTTAAGCCTATACACCTTATCTTCGGAACCCCGGACCTCAAAACCTTCAGGTTGGTTCACATAGACTACCTATTTTAATTCTCCATGAAGGAAAGCCGTTTTCACATCGAGATGATGCACTTCCCAGTCATTTGAAGCCGCTAATGCAAGAATGAAACGGATTGTTTCGATGCGTGCAACTGGGGCAAATACTTCATCGTAGTCTATGCCATGTTTTTGCACATATCCCTTTGCCACAAGTCTTGCCTTATACTTGTTTATGCTACCATCGGAGTTCCGTTTAATTTTAAACACCCACTTTAGTCCAATAGGTTTAACTCCAACTGGACGCTCACTCAAAAACCAAGTATTGTTCTTTGTTATGGATCCTATCTCTTCTTCACAAGCTTCGATCCAATGTTTTTCTCCTTTTGCCTCACTAAAATCCCAAGGTTCTTCGTCCATTGCAAGTAGAAGTCGTTCACCTTCAATCTCGGCTAACAAAACGTAATCACTCAAATAATTTGGCTTCTTCGTTTGTCTTCCTGACTTCCTTACCGTGACTTGAGCAGTCGAATATTCTCTAGGATTCTCTGTTTCCTTAATGACCTCATCGTCAACACAATCTTCTTCACTACTCTCCTCTGTTTCGTCTATCTCCTCTATTTCTACCCCCTTCTCTGTTTCGTTTGTCTCTGGTTCTTGAGCTGTTTCTATCTCCTGAATGCCGTTATTACCAAATTCCTCAAAGGTTATGCTGAAGTTTCCCGAATCAATGACTGTATCTTGTTGTAGATTCACCCAGTTCCAGCTTTTACTCTCATCGAAGACCACATCTCTGCTTACTATGATCCTTCGACTTGATGGATCCAATAAACGGTACGCTTTTGAACCAGGTTCCGTTCCTAAGTGTACAAGAGCTCTTGATCTGTCATCCAGCTTTTTAAGATGTGGAGTTTCTGTTTTCGCATATGCGATACAGCCAAAAACCCGTAAATGCTCGATGTTTGGTTTCTTCGCATTGAAAGCTTCATAAGGAGTCTGATCAACCAAAGTTCTTGTTGCAACCCTATTGATAAGGTAAGTGGCATGCCTCACTGCTTCTCCCCACAGGTAATTTGGCAACGTCATGTGTTTTAAGATACTCCGTGTCATCTCCAATAACGTCCTGTTTCGTCGCTTAACAACACCATTTTGTTGAGGAGAGTACGGTGCTGTCAGATGCCTTTTGATACCATTGTTATCACAGAAAGTTTGAAATTCCTGTGAAACAAACTCACCACCCCGATCAGTTCGAAACATTTTAATGGAAGTCCCTGTTTCTTGCTCAACCATCGATTTAAAAATCTTGAACTTGTCAAGTGCTTCGCTTTTATCTTTTAAGAGGATCGACCACATGTAGCGGGAACAGTCGTCAATGAGTACAAAGATGTATCTTTTCCGTGCCGGTGTAGCAGGAGTGATTGGTCCACAAAGGTCTCCGTGTATGAGCTCAAGCATGTGTGTGGCTCGATATGATGTTGCTTGAGGGAAAACTTTCCTGACTTGTTTCCCAAGAAAACATGAAGCACACAACTCCTTATCAATCTCGAAACTCGGCATCCCTGTAACTAATTCTTTCTTCACCATTGTCTTCATGCTCTCTAACCCGATATGTCCTAACCTTGCGTGCCATTTTGCTGAATCACTCACTGTCTGAAGTTGTAAGCACCACTTTGTATGCTCTGTTTCCATAGTTACCTTGTACAAACGATTTCGAGACCTATTCGCCTTTACTAAGAGTTTACCATCACGGTCATGTAGAGTTAGGAAGTCTCCTTTCATTCTGACATCGCAACCACCCTTTGTGGCTTGTCCAAGACTAATTATGTTGCTCCTCAAGTCTGGTATAAAGTAGACATCGGCTAGCACCTTCCTTTCTCCATTCTTCGTGACAAATAAAATAGATCCCTTTTCTTTTATGTCAATGCGTGAGTCATCTCCAAATCGGACCTTTCCCATGACCGTCTCATCAATCCTTGAGAAGTATGACCGATTTCCACTCATATGGTTGCTAGCACCATTATCCAAATACCACACATTATCACCATCTGTTTGTGTTTCAAACTCATTAGGTTTCACATTCCTTTCATTGAGGTACACCACCTCATGCATCATCAATGCATCAGCTTCTTGTGTCTTATTCTGTTCACTCTCGAGTGTCTCTTGAAGTTTGAGAAGTCTATCTGGGCAATCCGACGCATAATGTCCTGTCTTATCACATCTGTAGCAGACCACTTTAGATGTATCTCGCTCTTGTCGGTAGCCGTTGTTTGGAGGATAACCGTAGCGTCCACGTCCTCTTCCCCGTCCATAGAATCTTCCACCTCGTCCTCGTCCAGCATTATAAGGAGCTTGATATGATTGTGATTCTGTAGTAGCATACATGAGCTTTCCTTGATCTTATTGATTGTCTTCTTCTTCGGAGATTCTTTCTTCGTAAGTTTTCAACCTACCCACAATATCTTCAAAGGTTGTTGTTTTCAAATCAAGAACTTGTTCAAGAGAAGTCACGATGTGTATGTACCTTTTCCTTGGTAAACTTTTAAGAAATTTCTTCACAATCTTCGGCTCTTCTATGGTTTCTCCCAAGGCTGCTGATTTTGTAGACAATTCCGAGAGTCTACCAGCAAAATCATCAATCTTTTCAGACTCTTTCATCTTCAACCTGTCGAATTCAGCCATCAAAGTCTGCAGTCTAGCTTCTTTGACCCTCTCTGCTCCCATATGTCTTGTTTTTATGGCTTCCCAAACAGCTTTTGAGGTTTCAAGGTTTCCAACTTGTAGGATCAAAGCTTCAGGTATAGATTGAAACAGCAAGGCTTTCGCCATATTGTTTTTCTCTTCGTCGCTTGTTCCAGGTTCAATCGACTCCCATACTTTGTGGACTTTAAGCGTCAAAGTCATACGCATAGACCAGACCGTGTAGTTGGTCAAGGTAAGCATCGGACACTTGATGGACGAGGAGCCAGCTTCCTGCGGTGTGTTTGCTGCGGTCGAGGTTGTAGTTGAAATTAATTCACTCATGTTTCAACTTCATAGATTAACGACTCTCTCCTTCTACTAAACGCCTTTAGATTCTAGCTCTGATACCAAATATAGAACTAAGAACTTTGAATCAAAATAAGAATAACTCTCTTTTATTACTTTAGGAAAAATAACTCAAAAACCTAAAGCTCTCAAATCTCAAATCTCTCTCACAAGGTTTTACAACTCTCTTGCATCACCTTAAATATAAAAACTCTCAACACCAATTTCCTAATCTAGAATAGGAAAGATAACTTATTTAGATTATCCTAGAACAAATATGTATATTTAGATTATCCTCCTAAATATACTTTTCTTGGGCCTTAAGCTTATTTCAAGCTTAATCCAACACCCCAAGCAGATACTCCTCATTGAGGAATTGATGATATTGCTTGGCATGGAAGAAACAACAATAAACCATTCTGTAATCAATCAAATAAGTATGTAGAAGATCAGCACAAAGCTACGTGGAAGGCTATCAAGTATCAAGCTAGGTTTGGTTTAAACATAAAAAACAAAGCCAATCCTATTTCCATTTTTTGCTCTAAATGCGATTTTCTTCTGCAGCTAAACCCGAAATTAAGGAAGATAAATAATAATGTTTTTGCAATAAAGTCCAACCATTTGACAAACCCAGGTATGTTCTCTAAATTTTTACAGATGTGAGCTTTTGGTTATCTGAATTTTGTTTTCCAATTGCATGGAGCTCTCTTCACTTTTAGTTGTTTCTGATTCAAATTTAAAACATTCCCGAATAAGGATTCATAATGATTGGACTGTGAATTGAGACAAATACTCAGCCAAATAGCTCATAGAGAGGCAATAGTTTCAACGTGTTCTGGTGAGATGGAGACGTAACATTGCCCTGCGATCTTGTAACGGCGCCTAAACTCTTCATCGTCAGCAATTCCTAGTAGCCTAACTTTTCTCATGTCTTTTCTATCAACATTGTAGTAAAAAATGTAGTATGGTTGAACATCATATGAGAGGTGTTTTGGGGCAAAAATGATTTCACCAGCTTTGTTAGTGCCCGGGGAAGTGATATTCCTACCCATCCCCAAAGAGAAAGGAAGCTCAAATGTTTGCTGGGACCAATCATGTCTCGTCGCATCTTCTAGTATCCATAAATCAAAACTATGGAAATCAGCATGAGGGTGTCTTGCAATGGAAGCTAGCTTCCCTTTGTATTCTATGAGAATAGATTCACCCTCCCAGCAAACAACAGGCATAGGCGCTTTGATAAAGCTCAGCCTCTCATATCTAACATCAAAACACACAATCACCGGATTTGTAGTTCGGGTTGGGGTCCAAGCAGCATAATACACGAAACCATTGATACATATTGAGTTGGTAACAGTGAAATGAGGCAGGCTGGTGAACGTATTGCATATCCATGAAGATTCTCCTCCTCCAAGTGTTAAAACCTCGTACACTAGAAAATCCTGAGGCTGAGGAGGAGGAGGATAAGACACCATGGTCAATGCTTTGAATTGATCTCCAACAGGATCGTATCCCAAGAATGTGCGTGGCCCGGCACATGGTAGGATAGTGTATTTGTTGGTGCTGGGGTTACAGACAATGAACGGACCACCAATAGTACAACCGATTAAGCCATGGACAGAAAGACAGCCGGAGGCGCTAGACACTGAAGGTATTGTCATATGGAGAGTGGTTGCCAAAGAAGAAGATTTCTCATCTTCGTAGGAAGACGAGAAGACGAACAAACGCCAGTCATCAAATTTGGCTTGTGAACCGCAGCAGAAAGCGATTGTAAACCGCGACCCGATCGTGGAGGACATCGCGTAGTAAGAATTGACAAACCTTTGGTTTCGGATGATGGAAGACCACGTCTTTGACACGCATAGAAAATTCATAAGAGACTTGGCAGGCAATCTAGTGAGTATAGCCTCCTGTAGGTCAAGAGGGATGGGATCTGCCTCAATACGTTGTCTCTTCTCGCGTTTCATGGCGCCTACCAAAAACAAACTGTAGATTCGACTAGGCAAAGGAAGTTCTAAGCAGAGGAGATATACTCAAGATCGGGGGAGCAAACTTTTCATTGTTGTTTTCTTGTTGTATGATACTAGGGTTTAATATAACTTTAAGAGGGAGAAAAAAACAAAACTAGGGTTTATATCCCAGCCGTTTCTTTATTTTGAGGGTTCAATTCCTTTTTCTTTTTCTTTTTTCCTGTTCATGATAAATCTTCAAAGATTACGTGGATTATTTTCACCCGATGTGAATATTATTATTAGATAGTCAAAACATAATTTGTGTGTCTAACTCCTTGGCGATTTGATTTTCATTTGGGCTTCGTTTACGGTCACACAAGCAAGCATGGCTAACTCCTTTTGAAGGAAGAAGACCCCAAGGGGGAAAAAAAAAGTCAAAAAAAAAGAATAGAAAGGAATTATTCCTTTGTGGTCTTCCCCGAGTGGAATTTCAGAGTTTCGTCCGGAGCCGCCATGAAACGCAGGAACGATGAGAAGGACAGGTTGCGCAGCATCGCAAGTAAAACAAATCCGATCCCTTTTGTTCTAAAGATTGTTTCAGTAACTGCCAAGTTTCTGAAGACCCACCAAAAGAAACAACTTTGCCGAGTCGAATCTTCAAGCCTAAGTTTGGAACGCGATGAGAGAGATAGAAACAAGTACGATGAGAAAGACACAAGCTTAAGTAAGGTAGCTTCGATTCCTGTTCAATCCAATGAGCGAGATTGTAACACTGAGAAAGGCACAAGCTCAAGTAAGGTAGCTTCGATTCCTCTTCAATCGAATAAGATTTCGTTTTTTTTTAAAAGCCCCAAAATTAATGTATTTTTGCTATTTACGTCCCAAAGTAGTGTGGTCTATATTCAACATCAACATGCTGGTTAGTTGTGACTTGTGAGAGAAAAATATTTATTATACACCCAAATCTGCATTGTAAACAGACCACATTACTTTTTTTTTTTTGTCAAAGAACAGACCACATAGTAACAATATAGTTAAGAAACCACATTGTTTTTTTCTTTCCTAACAGTGTTTTTTGTGGATTAAATTGTTGGTACAATGTTTGATATATAGGAGACTAAACCAAGAGACTTTAAGTGAATTAGAAAACGGTTTTGAGCTTATTTGACAAATGGTTTGTTCTTAGACTGTTTACAATGGGGATGTTGAAAATAAAATTCAACTGTTTAACTCATGCAATGGGGGTGTTGAGAAATGGAAAAAAATGAGGTGGATTCACAAGTGTTGAATTATTTCAACGGGTTGAAAAAAAAATAAGGTGCAATTTTTACATGTGTCATGTGTTTAATGGTCCAAAAAAATCTACCCAACAACATATGGATAGATACATCTCAAAATAATAGAGTGTATATATTGTGTTTTTTTTACATCTACATTATTGAAGATAATTATTGTTATGATATTAATTTTAAAAAAAATAAAAATTATACCAAAATTTATCATTTTTCATATTCTATAAATAGATACTTGTTTCATTAGATTTGAACACAGAAAAAAAACCATTTTCTTCACAATAATTTTCTATTTACCTCTAGTTAAACACATATGGGCAAAGTTTGGAATATCTCGTGATTAAAATGATTTTTAAGTTTTTGAGTTGAGTCTATTGTACTAGTTATGTGTGTTTTATTGGTTGTATTGTGTGCTTCTTATTTGTATTGTGTTCTTCTTATTGTATTGTATTGCATTTTAAGTTTTTCGTAATTTTATTTGTTTTAATAATGACGCTCTCTATTTTCGTTTTTACTATTTACATTTTCTTAATTAAGAACATAAAATTTAAATAAAACTAAAAATAAAAAACTATTTAACTCTTAATTACGTTAATTAAAATTTAAACGATAGTCGTTATTTATACGTAATCGGAAAAACTAAAACATAAAAGAAATTAAAAATAATGAAATAAAAATGGGTGGGGTAGGATGTTGAATTTTATTAAACAAACCATTGTAGAATATAAAATTTTCGAAAATGTTGAATAATTAGATGGAAGAGAGAGAAGAAGATGTGGAAAAGAGAAATATGATGTGGAGGGTGTTGAATCTTAAAACCATTGTTGATAGTCTTATAACACTCATGTCATCATGTTATGTATAATGTGATTTTTGGTCGTCGAGATCATCTTAGAAATTTTTATATATATGTTGTAGAAATTTTGAATGAGACGTTGGATTGAATAATCGATTGATTTAAATTCGTAAATCATTCTTGTTTTTTTTTTTTTTTTGACAACAGAATACAAGATTGGCTCAAACAAGCCAATACGTAGGAACATTGTTTACATAGATAGCTGAATGCGGTAATGTGCGAATACGTCGCGCAAGGTTGTCCGCTTTGCTATTTTGCGTGCGAGGAATGTAGACCAAATAAAAGGAGACAAACTCCTCCTTATCCGTCTGAATGTCCTCCAGATACGCCGTAAAAGCTGGCCACTCAGAAGGCGAAGACACCATCTTCACTAAATCGGAGCAGTCGGTGAGAAAAATAACATATTGATTATCTGCCTCAATCATACAACGCATAGCCCAAACAAGGGCTTCAACCTCAGCATGAAGAGGAGATAAGCTACGGCAATGGTTGGCAGCGCCCATTGTAGGAGCCTCACCCCAGGGCAAAGTACAATACCATCCTTTACCTGCAAAACGATCTGTCACTTTCCAAGAACCATCAACACAACAAATGTAGCTCGATAGAGATCTAGGGATCCCTACACCCCCAGTTCCATTACGTCCCACCTCTGCAGGTACATTTGTAGGTAAGACCAATGCATCCTCCTGGGCCAAAGCCCATGATTTTGCCTCATCCTCCTGGGCCAAAGCCCATGATTTTGCCTCATCCTCCGCTAGCCGCAATATGGCTAGGGGATTGGAGTCAAGATCACCAAAAAGCTTATCATTTCGCGCTTTCCATATATACCACAATATCCAAGGGAAAAAGGCATAATCTGGAGCGTCTTGAAAACGCCAAAATAGGAAATCCATATTTGTAAAAACCGAATCCGAGGGAAAAAGACCAGGGACCGTCGGAAAATTCGATAGAGCCCAAACCTGTCTAGCTGGCGGGCACTGGAAAAGAGTATGATTAATTGTCTCCTCCAGACATCCACACAAACCACACCCTGCATCACAGCTCATACCCCGTTTACGGAGGTTCGCCGTGACCGCTACACAGCCTGAAAGCACTTGCCACATGAAATGCCGTAGCTTCGGTGGACACCTGATTTTCCATACAAAAGCCTGAAGAGGCACAATGCTTGGTCCAAATACTTCCGCAGCAGTATGAGCTGTTATATTTGAACGGAGAACATGGTACCCTGACTTGACCGAATATTTACCGGACTTGGTAAAATGCCAGCCAGATAGATCCGGGTTGTCCGGTTGTCATATCGGCAAGGCGGAAATAATAGCCACATCTTCCGGAACAAAAGTCGCTGTAAGCTGAGCCATATCCCAGGAGTTGGAGGTCCTGTCGATGAAATTTATAACTCGAAGCGAGGGGTCAAAAACCGACCATGTGCTTAGTGCTGGTCTCGGGGATTGAGCAGGGATCCATGGGTCGGTCCATACAGAGATGGAAGCCCCAGATCCTATCCGTTTAATAAGTCCTTTATTCACCAGAGAGCGAGCAGAAATCATACTCCGCTACCCATATGAGGGAGAGTAAGATTTAATTGGATCCAAAGGATCAGAGTGCCGGTAATAGCGTCTCTTAAAAACCCTTGCGAAGAGGGAGTCCGGAACTGTGATCAGACGCCAGAGCTGCTTTGCCAGCAACGCGGTGTTATAATCATCCAAACTCCGGAACCCCAATCCGCCAGTATCTTTGCCAGAACAGAGTTTATCCCACACCACCCAATGCAAACCTCGGGATTGTCCCGACGAGCTCCACCAGAAATTAGAAATCGCACTAGTTAATTTCCTCTTAACCGTCTTAGGTAACTTTAAACACAACATAACGAAAGTAGGAACAGCCGTTGCAACGGACTTGATCATTACCTCCTTGCCACCTTTGGACAAAAGCCTAGCCGGCCACCCACTAGCCTGAGCTTGCAACTTGTCCTGTACGAAAGAGAATATTTTCGTCTTGGCACCCCCTAAGCTTTCCGAGATGCCTAAGTACGAGCCCATGCCACCCAGGTTCGTGATACCGAGAACCCCTTTCAATTCTTCCCTAAGATCATTATCCACTGTATGTCCAAACTGAACCGAGGATTTCTGAAAATTTATCTGTTGGCCCGAAGCCCTTCCATATTTCCTTAGAATCCCTAAGATCGCCTCACATTGCTCCTTTGTGGCCCAACAGAAGAAAAGACTATCATCCGCAAACAAAAGATGGGAAATAGCAGGACTAGCTGTCGATACCCTGATCCGTGTAATAACTTTCAGCCTCTCCGCTTTCCGAAAGTGGGCAATAAGCACCTCCGTACAAAGAATGAAAAGATAGGGTGACAGAGGATCCCCCTGACGAAGTCCCCGACAAGGTGTGATGGACCCATAGGCCTGTCCATTAATCAGGACCTTATACTGAACCGATGTCACACAACACATTATCCATGATATCCATTTGTCGCAAAAACCGAATTGCCGGAGCAAGTGTTCAATAAAAGACCATTCCACCCGGTCATAAGCCTTACTCATATCAGTCTTAATAGCCATAAACTTTCCCTTGCACGAAGGATTGGTTCGCAGCCCATGAAACATTTCCTGAGCAATCAGAATGTTGTCCGAGATCAATCGTCCCTCAACAAATGCTGATTGCGTTTCCGAGACCAGGGAGGGTAAAATAGCGCGGAGGCGCTGGCACAAAACCTTAGAAATAATTTTATAGCCAACATTACAGAGGCTAATGGGCCGTAGTTCCGCCATTCTTGTCGGCTTATCCACCTTGGGGATAAGGCATATATTTGTCACATTTAGTCTTTTATCAAAAACCCCCTCCCGCATGAAAGAATTAACCACCAGTACAAGATCAGATTTGACTGTAGTCCATGCTTTCTGATAAAAAAGGGCAGTCATGCCATCCGTCCCTGGAGCCTTATCAGGATGCATCATAAACAACGCTTGTTTGACCTCCTGCTCGGTAACCTCGCGAGTCAGAAAATCATTGGTCTCCGCAGTGATAGATGAAGGGACCTCATCTAGCATTTCCTGAAAATCTGTTGGATTTGACGAGGTAAATAACTCCTGAAACTAGGATTCCGCAATATTTTGGATAGCAGCCTCTTCCGTTGTCCAAGCTCCATGCTGATCATGGAGACCTACAATCCGGTTTCGTGCCCTACGCTGCCTTGTTTGAGCATGAAAGTAACCGGTATTATGATCCCCAAGTTTCATCCATCGACTCCTGCTTTTTTGATACCAATACACTTCCTCATCCCGATACGCTTCCCGTAACCGCCAAGTGAGTTCCGCGAGCTCATCTACCGGGGTATTATCATACTTGTTTAATAATTATGAAATTAGAAATGTGTTTTTATATATTATATTTGCTGCTGCTCTTGACGAAAAATTGCTGGTGAACAATTTGATACACAGAAGAACTGATTCGATTGAGATTGAATTTTCTTAAATTACCGGTTCAATCTAATGTAACCGATGAACCTCTAATAAGTAATCACAGACAGTTTTACTATATGTTTTACCATTAAAAATATGTTATTACACCCAAAATTATTTTATTGTTAAAGTATGCTCTTTATCACTGACTATAAAATGTCTTCTAAACAAATTAAACAAATTTTATGTTGCTTTATTTTCATTTTGGCATAATTATAGTTCTTATAATTACTAAAATTGTTTTGTGACACAATTTCCTTAACCATGAAGTTTTTTTAACTCCAAAGATATTGGATGAACAACTGATGAAAATTATTTACTCGATTACAATGATTTTATGACTAACCCAATAAAAGTTGAGAAACTGAAAGAAATTTAATATAATATAATAAAAATAAAAATTTGAAATTTATAATCATGATGGTATATATAAGTCTTAGATAATTTAGATATACAAAATAGAAACTTTATATATAATTAAAAAACATGACATATGTCATAATCACGTTAAGGATCAACAACCTATTTACTCTTCAGAAGTATCCGATTGTACCAAAACAACTTAAAGTTATGATTTCGAATCATAAATTCTCAACTTATTTTTACCTGAATCAAAAGTTCTCATATATTTCTCCATATACCTGGTTTAAACGGTTAACGAACCTAATCCGATAGAAAACCACATAAATCCGGTTAGAAACCAATTTTAAAATGGTATACCGTTCCAACTTCTCAAATTTGAAACCGCTTCTCAAATACTCGATCAAGCAGCTCTTGTTTCAATACCGGAATCATCAACATTATTCAGAAAAGAAAACTCTAAATTTTGACCAAAAACATCATCCACCGACTTATCTTCCAAACTTATAATGCTACTAACTATAGAATCACTTTTAGAACCTCCATCAGTGTCTCCATCCTCGATTACATTAGCGAGAATTATATACTTCGATTTCATTTTATTGCATCTGATAGCTTCCATTGAAAAATCCGCACGAATCAAAGACCCACGCAATAGATCTACAAAACTGATTTTTGATCGTTAAAACTGACAGGTGTCACGATCTGGTTTGATATTTAATCATTAAAATTGACACGTGTCATGATCTGATTTGATATTTAATTGGTAAAACTAACACGTGTCACGATCTGGTTTGATATTTAATCGTTAAAATTGACACATGTCATGATCTGGTGAAATTTTAACTTTGATCTCTGATCATTAAAACTGACACATGTCACGATCTGGTGAGTTACTAACTTTGAGAACTAAGGTTTATATAATAAGATATTTGTGCTGCTCTTGACGAAAAATTGCTGGTGATACAAAACCTTTGTCAAAACAATTTGTTGAACAATTTGATACACAGAAGAACTGATTCGATTGAGATTAAATTTTCTTAAATTACCGGTTCAATAAACCGTCCAAGTTACCGGTTCAATCTAATGTAACCGATGAACCGAGCCTGATTCGTTAAACCTTTATACTCCTCCGATTGATCTCTCTCTCTGTTCGTTTCTTCAATTCAAACCCCTAGAAAAAAAAAAAAAAAAATTGAAACCTTAACGATGGAGGTTGCTGATAGACTCCGCCTCGACTTCGATTCTGGACCTGTTCAGCCCACCGCTTCTTCATGCCCGGTTTCTCTGCCTGAAACCTCTTCCTCCGCCGCTATTAATGTACCTCCGAGCTACGATGATTCCGCCTCGACGGCGGTTGGAGCTGGGAGAGGACGAAGTTTCCGACAGACTGTGTATAGACATTGGCTTCGATGTATATGTGTGAAATACAGAGAAGATGAGAAGGATAGGTTCTGCAGCAGCTCAAGTAACTTGGATTCGATCCCTCTTCAATCCAAGGAGCGAGATCGTAACATTGAGAAAGCCACAAGCTCAAGTAAGGTAGCTTGGATTCCTGTTCAGTCCAATGAGCGAGATTGTAACACTGAGAAAGACACAAGCCCAATTAAGTTAGATACGATCCCTCTTCAATCCAAGGAGCGAGATTGTAACACTGAGAAAGGCACAAGCTCAAGTAAGGTAGCTTCGATTCCTCTTGACCTAGAGATTGAGATACTGAGTAGACTGCCCGCAAAGTCTCTTATGAAGTTCCAATGCGTGTCAAAGATGTGGTCTTCCATCATCCGAAGCCAGAGTTTCGTCGATTCCTTCTTCTCCATGTCCTCTATGACGCAATCGCGGTTTTTAATCTCTTTCAGTAACGGTGCACTCCCCAAGAATGGTAACAATCTCATGTTCATCTCTTCGGCTTCCTACGACAGAGAGGAAGCTTCTTGTTTGATAACCAATGTCGATCTGATACTACCTTTTGATAGTTACTTGGATAGATGCTGCAACTGTGCTTCCGTCCATGGCTTAATCGGGTGTGCTAAGAGTGGTCCGTTCATTGTCTGTAACCCTAGCACAGGCAAAGTCACTGTCTTACCCTATAGCGGATCACGCACATCCTTGGGATACGATCCTGTTGGTGATCAATTCAAAGCATTGATCTTGTTGTCTCATCCTCACCTTCACCATGATTTTCTAGTGTACGAGGTTTTAACACTAGGAGGAGAATCTTCTATTTTGGTGCGTGGACCCCCACCCGAGATAAGAATCCGGTGATTGTGTGTTTTGATGTTAGACATGAGAGGATTAGTTTTATCAAAGCGCCTGTGGATGTTGTGTATTGGGAGGGTGAATCATTATTGATAGACTACAAAGGGAAGTTAGCTGCCATTACAAGACACCCCTACCATCATTTTAGCAGTTTTAATTTCTGGATACTAGAGGATATGCAGAAACATGATTGGTCCAAGCAAACGTTTACGCTTCCCTTCTCTTTGGGGTTGGGTACGAACATGATTTCCCCGGGAATCAACAAAGCTGGTGAAATCATTTTTGCTTCAAGACGTCTGTCGCGTGATGTTCAACCCTTCTATATTTTCTACTTCAATGTTGAAAGACAGGACATCAGAAAAGTTATCCTCAAAGGAATAGCAGACGATGAACAGTTTAGGCGTCGGTATGGATTTGGAGATGAAGTTTGCGTCCACATCTCGCCACAACACGTTGAAAGTATTGCCTCTTTATAATGTGTTTTATGTATTTCTTGAAGGATCCAAAATGTAAGAGCTTGACAAACTCTCCCTTTTCTTTTAATTAATATCTAAGCGTTGGCTTTTTGACACCAAGCAAAACTAGTTTGATGTTAGGACTGATGATTTGCATTTGCTGACATGTGTAGTTTTAGTGTTACTCATCATATTTTCAGTGTTTTTGTAAAGGAATTCCATACCATGTTTTTGGTTCCCCAAAGTGATTGTAGTTCAAAGAATATTGACCACAACTGCCTACTTACTGTGTGTTAGTTGTATGCAAAGATTTCGTTGAATTGTATGCTGCAGGTAATCGAGAATCTTGTGGATGCTTATTTTAAGCATGCCGATTCCCCTTCACAGCTTCTTTCCAAGGTTATTCTGATATTCTCTGGCTGAAGCTCATCCTTGAACTTCTAAGAATCTCTCTTTATCACTTCCTTTCCAATGTTACGGGACAGTCTGTACAATGCATTACCTGTTACTGTTATGACGACAGCTCGTTGTCCTCGGCTACAAACTCTTGATCTTGAGTGTGAGGTTTTTCCGAAAGATATCTCTGTTTCTCCAATGTTTGGTTCTGTTTTCTTGTCGTTGTCTTTTCATGATTACAATTTTATGTACTGATCAGTAGAATGCGATCCAATTTGGTTCGATTTCTATGATTCTAAGGCTGCCAAGGTTGTTTAGATTCTTCATTTCAAAGTTCCCCCAGAGAATCTGCTGTCAGATTCTCCGACAATTTGATGTTGAAAGTGACGTTAGCTTGATAAGATTCACATTACAGTTTTTTTTTCCTTCATCTACGTTTGCTTCAATCACTAGTTGTGGTTAGTGATTGAAGCTGGTCACATTGGTAGATGGGTTGCATAAGTCTACTAGGTAATTTATATTTTCGCTGCTTCCTTACTGCTGGTAAAGAGAATCCTCCAAGGTGAAGTTCTAGTTTAACGAATCATGGGCGCAGGAATATTCCAAACTCTTCCTTGGAAAATTATTGTTGAATGTTTCAGTCTTGTGCACCTTATTTCATCATGAGTGTCTCACATTTGTAGGTTTTTGACAGGAACATAAAAGTAGTTGCCCCAGGAGATGTGGGCGCTAATGCAAGGGATAGGACAAGTCCAGAAGATGGAGTTAATGGCCATCAGAAGATGGTTTCGATTCTCTTGTGAATATTCTTGGTTTGAAGAGGTACTTGCGATCTTATTTGTTATTAACATTTAGAAATTTTCGTTAGAAAGATGACGTGACTTGCATTAGGAAGTAGTGAATAATCACTGAAAATGATCTCTTGCTTCCATTTCTTGACTTTGTAAAAACCTTGTTCTTTTTCCCCGGCTTGACTGAATCAATGGATAACAATATACTCGATAGAAGTTTCCTGCTTGTTGGAACCTTGTGTACTGTTTTCCCCTGGCTATCTATCAAGTTCAGGTTTCTATTGTAACATTGATGCACATTCCATTAGTTTGTGTTGTTCTTTATTAGTGTTACTGTCTGTCATTATTAATAAAACAGTTAGGATTTCTCTTTTATCCTGCTACGTGGAAATGACATCTTCTACCCTAAACCACGCTTTACACTTGATCAATTCAGCAGTTCAATTTTTTTCGATAATGTTGATTTTTTCCAATGTTTGGTTTTTTTTCTTGCACAATATATATGTCATTTGCGTTGGGAATTATAAATGTCTCTTTCAGTATGATAGGAGAACAAATTCCGACACCATCTAGCCCTAGAGATGGGGAAGATATCTCCATCACGCAAGGGCACCCGAAGGTATCTTCCTATTCCCATTAGCTTCTAAATGCTTTTTAAATTATACAATTGATGACTTCTGCCAGGCTGTAACGATCAAGTGCTTCTCTGGTTTTTTAATGAAAAAGACTTCAATTAGTATCAGGCTTAGTCAAGAGAGGTAGATGTGAGATGTTAGGGAACATTGGAAAATAACTTAAAAGGTATATCTTTCTACCCTGGCGATGCAGGGGCACGCCAGGTGTTCAAGTGTCATGCACTAGAATCACCCTTATCTCCTCTAGTTTGCACTAGAAATATTGTTTGGAACGTTTGTAAACAATCCTAGACTTTGGATATAAAGATTATGTACGGAAGTATGTCTTTTAACACTGCAAAGATTGCAATCCTATATCTGATTGTTTTGCTACTCTCTGTTTAGTTATCATTGTTTCAGGATGATTAGATGGTTTTACTTTCCAATGATAATTTCCTTCATTGTTCTGTTGATTATGGTGCATGCAAAAGTATTCTTAGGTATTCTAGTCTGGCAGATTTTTGTCATAATTTTTTGTAAGTATCTTTTTTGACATAGACATCGTCTATTGCTTAATTTATGGTTTCCATGATATTATGCATTTCGTTGCAGCCTCCTGCTCTCAAGATGGGTACAATGATGGGAGTTTTCGTTCCCTGCTGGTGCTCTGTTTAGCTTCACATGGTCGCCAAGTGGTTCTAATAACTACTTTTTTTTTGTTTTCTTCCTAATCATTGTAGGTATGTTTTAGGTGCTGTGGAGACTTTTCTAAAAGCATTCCCTGCTGCTGGGATTTTTAGAGGTATTAATTACTCTGAAACTTTTAACAACTAGACATGTGAACTAGCAGAGGGCTTAGAGGACTTATAATTTGTTAGTTTTTTATATCTGCCATTATTCTTATCTAAACCACAACTTTCTTGACACCTGAGATTTGTTTCATCAGTTTGTTGGAACTGAGAAAGCGTTTATGCAATCCAGGATTTTGCAAGAAACAAAAGACACTGTTATTGAAAATTCTGAGTTTTATTTAACAAAAATCTTGCTTGTTTCCCTGAGGACATGATCTGTAGCCTAAAAGTCACATTTAGTCATATGGCTGTATTTCATTTCTAATTGCAGAAACTATCACAAAGGTTAATGTAACAGCAGTCTCCGAATCAATACAAAGCCCGAACTCACATGACTTGCAGATTTATGGAATTGTTGTGACGATCCTTCTTTGCTTCATTGTGTTTTGCGGCAATCGGGTTGCACCTGCTTTCCTCGTACCCGTTTTGCTCTCTATCTTCTGCATATTCATCGGGATATTTTTGGCAAAGACAGATGACCCTGACAGTAAGTCGTTTCTTGATATTGTTAGAAACATGTGTGGTCTTTAGTTTTCCCTGAAAGGTTAACCTTCCTTTGTTCCCCTTTTATAATTTAAAAAGTTTTAAAGATAACTGGGGCTCTGCTTATCAAATGACAAATGATGCGGGAATTCCTGATTTAACTGGAGGCACGTACTGGAGTTTCAAGTGAGTAACTTCCAGAGATTGTGTTGTCTATGATAGTAAAACTTTAGTAATGGTTTTATGTTAGAATTAATTTTCTGTTCAGTTGTTACTCTGAAATTTATTTACCGTTCTTGTTTGTTTTTTTCAGTGAGCTGGTGGGTCTATTTTTCCCTGCTGTAACAGGAGTTATGGCTGGTTCAAATCGATCAGCTTCCCTGAAAGACACACAAAGATCGATACCTGCTGGAACGTTGGCTGCCACTCTGACCACAACCTCGCTATATTTGATCTCTGTGTTGTTTTTTGGAGCTGTTGCGACCCGTAATAAACTTTTGAGTTTTGACTAATAGGTTACGACGTTATTCCTTGTGTGGATTATCTTTATTTTGTTTCACAGCTGATCTGTTGTGTTTTCTTAGCCAGAAGCGTTCTGGAGAAATGCAAAAACCCACTTGTCACTTGCATATTCGTGTCTTTAGTATGGCCAAACCTGAAAAAAAAAACTAAAATGACCACATGTTCTGTATATACTACACACATTTATATGCCAGAAAAGATTTATCTTGTCTGGTCACAGAGACGGTGTTCTTTTAAGTACTTCAACACCAAGCTTACATTATGAACTTTTTCTAATTCAATTTCCCTCTATTGCAGGCTACTTACTGCTACAAATTGCTTGGCCTCTCCCTGCCATTGTTCACGTTGGAATCATCCTTTCAACCTTAGGGGCTGCTCTCCAGAGTTTGACAGGGGCCCCACGGTTACTTGCAGCTATAGCAAATGATGATATTCTCCCCATCCTCAATTATTTTAAAGTTGCAGATACTAGTGAACCTCACATAGCGACGCTTTTCACAGCATTTATCTGCATAGGATGTGTTGTTATTGGAAATTTGGATCTTATCACACCAACTGTGACTATGTTTTATCTTTTATGCTATTCGGGAGTAAACCTGTCTTGTTTCCTGCTCGATCTTCTTGATGCTCCAAGTTGGCGTCCACGGTGGAAATACCATCATTGGAGCCTTTCCTTTGTTGGAGCCTCACTCTGCATAGGTATCAATTTCCATATACTCACTGAATAAAATGTCTTTGGTACTGTCTTCCTATATAGTATATTCACACCTGAAGCTCGAAATGTCTTATTGTAAAGACTTGTTGATGTTTCAATTTTCTCTACTGTAACAGTGATCATGTTCTTGATTTCCTGGTCGTTCACTGTGGTTGCCATTGCACTTGCAAGTCTTATATACAAATATGTTGGCCTTAAAGGAAAGGCCGGGGACTGGGGGGATGGTTTCAAGAGTGCATATTTCCAGTTGGCCCTTCGTAGTCTCAGGTCACCCGGAGGTGAGCTGCATAAATTTATTTTGCTTGTAACCAACGGGTTATTTAATATATATTCTCCATGTTCCATAATGCTGAACCTGCCATATCTATTCTCCAATGTTTGGTTCTGTTTTCTTGTCGATGTCTTTTCATGATTACAATTTTGTGTACTGATCAGTAGAATGCGATCCAATTTTATTCGATTTCTATGATTCTAAGGCTGCCAAGGTTGTTTAGATTCTTCATTTCATAGTTCCCCCAGAGAATCTGCTGTCAGATTCTCCGACAATTTAATGTTGAAAATGACGTTATCATGATAGGATTCACATTACAATTTTGTTTTTTTCTTTCTTCATCTACGTTTGCTTCAATCACTAGTTGTGGTTAAAGCTGGTCACATTGGTAGATGGGTTGCATAAGTCTACTAGGTAATTTATATTACGCTGCTTCCTTACTGCTGGTAAAGAGAATCCTCCAAGGTGAACTTATAGTTTAAAGAATCATGGGTGCAGGAATATTCCAAACTCAACCTTGGAAAATTATTGTTGAATGTTTCAGTCTTGTGCACCTTATTTCATCATGAGTGTCTCACATTTGTAGTTTTTTGACAGCAACATAAAAGTATTTGCACCAGGAGATGTGGGCGCTAATGCAAGGGATAGGACAAGTCCAGAAGATGGAGTCCATCAGAAGGAATCCAAGCTGGAGTTATTTGGTTTCGATTCTCTTGTGAATATTCTTGGTTTGAAGAGGTACTTGCGATCTTATTTGTTATTGACATTTAGAAATTTTCGTTACGAATTGATGACTTAACTTGCATTAGGAAGTAGTGAATAATCACTGAAAATGATCTCTTGCTTCCATTTCTTGACTTTGTAAACACCTTGTTCTTTTTTCCCGTCTTAACTGAATCAATGGATAACAATATACTCGATAGAAGTTTCCTGCTTGTTGGAACCTTGTGTACTGTTTTCCCCTGGCTATTGTATCAAGTTCAGGTTTCTATTGTAACATTGATGCACATTCCATCAGTATGTGTTGTTCTTTACTAGTGTTAGTGTCTCTCATTGTTAATAAAACAGTAAGGATTTTTCTTTTATCCTGCTACGTGGAAATGACATCTTTTACCCTAAACCACGGTTTACACTTGATCCATTCCGCAGTTCAATTTTTCGATAATGTTTAGTTTTGCCCATGTTTGGTTTTTTCTTGCACAATATATATGTCATTTGCTTTGGGAAACACATTTTCTCTTAACTGTACATGTGAGAATGTTATAAATTTCTCTTTCAGTATGACAGGAGAGCAGATTCCGACACCTTCTAGCCCTAGAGATGGGGAGGATATCTCCATCACGCAAGGGCACCCGAAGGTATCTTCCTGTTACCATTAGCTTCTAAATGCTTTTTAAATTATACAATTGATGACTTCTGCCAGGCTGTAACGATCAAGTGCTTCTCTGTTTTTTAAAGAAAAAGACTTCAATTAGTATCAGGCTTAGTCAAGAAAGGTAGATGTCAGATGTTAGGGAACATTGGAAAATAACTTAAAAGGTATATCTTTCTACCCTGGCGATGCAGGGGCACGCCAGGTGTTCAAGTGTCATGCACTAGAATCACCCTTATCTCCTCTAGTTTGCACTAGATATATTGTTTGGAACGTTTATAAACAATCCTAGACTTAGGATATAAAGATTATGTACGGAAGTATGTCTTTTAACACTGCAAAGATTGCAATCCTATATCTGATTGTTTTGCTACTTTCTGTTTAGTTATCATTGTTTCAGGATTATTAGATGGTTTTACTTTCCAATGATAATTTCCTTCATTGTTCTGTTGATTATGGTGCATGCAAAAGTATTCTTAGGTATTCTAGTCTGGCAGATTTTTGTCATAATTTTTTGTAAGGATCTTTTTGACATAGACATCGTCTATTGCTTAATTTATAATTTCCATAATATTATGCATTTCGTTGCAGCCTCTCAAGATGGGCACAATGATGGGAGTTTTCGTTCCCTGCTTGCAAAACATATTAGGAATTATATACTATATCCGTTTCACATGGTAAGACTGCAACTCCTTGATGTTTCACAGCATATTATAAAGTTATTATAGCCTGCCTCAATCTGTTCAATATTCAGGATTGTTGGTATGGCTGGTATCGGACAAGGTCTGATATTGGTATTGCTCTGTGGCTTATGTACATTCTTGACGACGATATCTCTGAGTGCTATTGCAACAAATGGCGCAATGAAGGTAATTCTTTTTTCTATTATATCACCTGAATTTTCTTTGAATATAATCTGTGAAACCATAGTTAAAAATATATCTCCTACTGTTGGGTCTCGGGTCCAGCGTTGGCACCCCTCGTTTATTTCTATTTCCTTTGTGATTAAACAATAGACAGTAATATCATTATTATTAATAAATTTTTGTGTTAGTTCCAGGGTGGAGGACCATATTACCTCATTGGTCGCGCTCTTGGTCCAGAAGTTGGGATTAGCATAGGTTTGTGCTTCTTCCTTGGCAATGCAGTTGCTGGAGCTCTGTAAGTGTAAATCCTACATCCTTTCAAGGAATCTACCTTTGGAAAAAGTCTTTAGCTTGACACTCATTCCATTAAGTTGCTGGTGCTCTGTTTAGTTTCACATGGTCGCCAAGTGGTTCTAATAACTACTTTTTTTTTTTGCTTTCTTCCTAATCATTGTAGGTATGTATTAGGTGCCGTGGAGACTTTTCTAAAAGCATTCCCTGCTGCTGGGATTTTTAGAGGTATTAATTACTGTGAAACTTTTAAGAACTAGACCTGTGAACTAGCAGAGGGCTTCGAGGATTTATAACAAATCTTAGTAATTTGTTAGTTTTCATATCCGCCATTATTCTTATCTAAACCACAACTTTGTAATGCTAGTCTTGACACCTGAGATTTGTTTCATCAGTTCAGGATTTTGGAAGAAACAAAAGACTGTGTTATTGAAAATCTTGAGTTTTATTTAACAAAAAAATTACTTGTTTCCCTGAGGACATAATCTATAGTCTAGAAGTCACATTTAATCATATGTCTGTGCTTCATTTCTAATTGCAGAAACTATCACAAAGGTTAATGGGACAGCAGTTGCCGAATCAATACAAAGCCCGAACTCACATGACTTGCAGATTTATGGAATTGTAGTGACGATCCTTCTTTGCTTCATTGTGTTTGGCGGCGTGAAGATGATCAATCGGGTGGCACCTGCTTTCCTCGTTCCCGTTTTGCTCTCTATCTTCTGCATATTCATTGGGATATTTTTGGCAAAGACTGATGACCCTGACAGTAAGTCGTTTGTTGATATTGTTCGAAACAGGTGTGGTCTTTAGTTTTCCCCGAATGGTTAACCTTCCTTTTGTTCCCTTTTACGGGCTTGCGTTTAAAAAGTTTTAAAGATAACTGGGGCTCTGCCTATCAAATGACAAATGATGCGGGAATTCCTGATCCAACTGGAGGCACGTACTGGAGCTTCAAGTGAGTAACTTCCAGAGATTGTGTTGCCTATGATCGAAAGACTTTAGTATTAGAATTAATTATTCTGTTCAGTTGTTACTCTGAAATTTATTTCCCCTTCTTGTTGGTTCTTTTCAGTGAGCTGGTGGGTCTATTTTTCCCTGCTGTAACAGGAATTATGGCTGGTTCAAATCGATCAGCTTCCCTGAAAGACACACAAAGATCAATAACTGTTGGAACGTTGGCTGCCACTCTGACCACAACCTCGCTATATTTGATCTCTGTGTTATTTTTTGGAGCTGTTGCGACCCGTAATAAACTTTTGACTGATAGGTAACGACTTTATTCATCGTGTGGATTATCTTTTTTTTTTGTTACACAGCTGATCTGTTGTGTTTTCTTAGCGAGAAGTGTCCTGGAGGAAATGCAAAAACCCACTTGTTACTTGCATATTCGTGTCTTTAGTATGGTTAAACCTGAAAGAAACTAAAATAACCTCATGTTCTTTATATACTACACACATTTATATGTCAGAACAGATTTATCTTGTCTGGTCACAGAGACGGTGTTCTTATAAGCAAGTGGAGAGAATCACTATATGTATGTGTTTGTTGTGTTTGTAACAAAGTATCCGTGTGAATCGTGTGATCTGAAATATTAACGTAGAAGATTAAAGACATCCCTTCTCTTTTACTAGTAGTTTAGGGTTTGTGCAAGGCAGAGCATAAGAGAGCAAGAGAGAATGATGTGCTACTGTTTTATTAGAGAATACAAACAGAGCTGAAAGGAGAAACTAGAGGAGATGTGGTGAGTGAAACAGAGGAGATGAAGGTTTTTGTAGGTTTAGCCACTCTTAGCTTAAACTCTCATACTTCCTTTAAAGTTGTTCTTACATATTATTTATACTAATGTCAAAATAATAACCTAATTCACTTAAGTTTACTACTGAACTTTGCCTAAAACAAGACCAGGACCCTAATATTCATTTGGGCCTTACACAACTTCTGGCCCAACTGGCCTTTCTTCTTTCTTTGGTAAGACAACACCACGACTCTTCTCTTCCCTTTTGACTTCTCTTGTACTCGGTGACTACTATTCTTTCTCATTCTTTGATCTCCTCTACGACTTGTTCTTCTCACACTCTTCTTCTCATACTTAATTATTTGTGAAGTATGTTAATCAAAGATGAGATTCCAACAGGAGAAACCTGGAAATGCAACAGAGAATCGCAAAGGAGTCTTTTTCTTTATTTTTACTAGGACTCAGACCCCAGCGATGTCGCGGGGGAAATATTTTAGAAAAAAAAAAAAAAAAATTTAAAATTATACATTATGAAATCATTTGAATGTAATAGAATAGTTTGAATAAACAAACATTAAATATAAACTGTTACTAAAATCACAACCATCAAAATGAAAACTTATGACAAAAAATATTATGTAGAATAGATGCAACTTTGCAAAAAACATTGTTTAAAGTATTATAAATATAAGGTATTTTATGAAAAATTATGGTAAAGCTACAATTAAAAAATCATTATAACAAAGTGATCCTAACTGAGAATATTGAACTAATGGTTGTAATGAGTAAATGTAATTTTCTATTAAATAATTGTATTTAAAAACAAAATAATATAACTTTTAAATATTAAAATAGTTTTTAACGAAAAGTTACGATAAATAGATGCAACTATAAATTCTATATTAAGTTTTATTAAATTTCTATATTGCTATAAATATTTAGAAAATTTTAGTTAGATTATAGAATAACGTTGAATATTAGATATTAATATTCAAATTATTTAGATTCAACATTAAACGGAAAATTTATTTCAACGAACAATGATTTGATAGTTATTGATGAAGAGACAAATATATAGAAAGTTCAAAAGACAAGACAATTTAAATAGACACACCTATTAGAACAAAAAGTTGTGATGGAAAAATTTGAATAAATTATAGTGAAAAGACATAACTCCACAATGAATTGATACAATTGTTTGAGTTTAAAAAGCCAAATAAAAACAAGTTTCTTACAAAAAAAATACTAAGCAAAGTCGCAACTGTTGTTTGTATTTATTTAGATTGTTATTATAATTTTTAAACATTAAACTATTTTTTTAATTAAAAGTTACAATAAATAGACATAACCGTAAATTCTATATTAAGTTATATTAAATTTCTCTATTGTTATAATCATTTCTAAAATTTTAGTTAGATTATAGAATTACAGTGAATATTAGATAGTAATATTCAATCAGCTAGATTCAACATAAAATGGAAAATTTGTTTCAACGAACTTGTTAGTTACTGTTGAAGAGACAAATATAAATAGAGTTCAAAAGACATGACTATTTAAATAGACACACCTATTAGAACAAAAAGTTGTGATGAAAATATATAAATGAAATATAGTGAAAAGACACAACTCTACAATGAACAGATACAACCGTTTGAATTAAAAAAAAATTACGAAAATGTACTACGAAAAATCACAACTGTTGTATCTATACTTGATTTCACCTAATAACCCATATAAACTGTTTTTAAATAGATGACATCTTTATTACCATATTGAAAAGTCAAATTCAAAAACTCACTATATAATCCATCTAACTCTTGAAAAAAAAAATTCTAGGTATCTTCATTAAGTTTTTATATTTAAAATTAACTAAAAGTTGTAAATTAGATTCATCATTCCAAAAAAAATTTATTAAATCAAGAATTGGAAAATTTTCTTTACTTATAAAAATATAAATGCTAGAGAATAATTTAGAAAACTGTAAAAACTGTTGAGATTGAAATCTTTTATTATTTTGTGTCATGACAAAAAAATGAAAACAGTTCAAACAGACAAATATATATAGATTTCAAAAGATACGAATGTTCCAATCAACACAACTTTACAGTGAACAGTTGTAATTTTTCATAAATAACTGTTTTAATGATCCATCACGACTTTTTAGAAAATATCCAAAAAGTACGATTGAAAAAAAACATAATTGTTGTACGTATTTATTTGGATTATTATTATTATATAGATTTTGGGGTCTTCTTTCCAAACACAGGATCACTACTACTAGGTCATTGCTTGCCAGCAAGTAAAAGAGTTACTAAAATCACCAGAAATAAGACTAGAAAAGAACGCCTTTCAAAAATATAAGCAACGCTAAACATTCACATGTCTAATGCAAATCATGACTCCTACAAATTAAGACGACGAACTAGCTTGCCTTGGTGTTGAAAAGCCATGCTTAAAATAGACAATATTAGGAAGGAAGGCACTTTCTCGTAGAATAATTTGACAAGTAGTAGGCACTTATAGAAAGATATTTGAGAAATAGGCACTTTTCTCTCTCCTTCTCCTTCTCTAATACAGACCTTTAGTAATATACTTTTATACCCTTTTTTGTTTTTATACCATTTTTTGTGTGAAATTATATATACAAATAAAAAGAAAACAAATTTGTTACTGGGCCTGATATTTTTTTTTGTTTATGGACTTTATTTATCCAATAACAAATATATATTTATAATTGTTTATGAGTTCTTTATTTTATATTTAGACTATAGATTTAAGAGAGAAATAGGGTTTAGATTTTATAGTTTAGAGTTTAATTTTGAAAGTTTAATTTTAATCATAATGATATTTTGAAACTTTAGAGATACTATATATATATATTTAAAATTTGAGTTTTCTATTTTACATTTAGAGTATCATTTTGAGAGAGAGGTATGATCTCTATTTTACATTTAAAGTGTAGGGTTTAGAACTTATGACTTAATGTTTAATTTTAAATCATGATGTTATATTTGAAACTTTAAAGATGATATGTTCCATTTTAATACCAATTTATTTTAGATAGATTATGAGATTGTAGAGTTACTAGCTTGTACACCAATCAAAATCACAATACAACACCCCAAATAGTACACCAGACCCAGATGGTACACCAGACAAAAATGGTATACCAAACCCAGATGGTGCATCAAACTTAGATGATCAGATGGTACACTAAACCCAGATGGTACACCAAACCCAAATAGTATACTAGACCCAGATGGTACACCAAACTCAGATGGTACACCAGACACAGATGGTACACCACCCAAACCGTACACCAAACCCAGATGGTATACCAAACACAGATGGTACACTAGACCCAGATGGTACACCAAACACAAATGGTACACTAGACCCAGATGGTAAACAAAACTCAGATGGTACACCATAAGCAGATGGTACACCATCCAAACGGTACACCAGACCCAGATGGTATACCAAACGCAGATGGTACACTATACCCAAATAGTATACCAGATGCACATGGTACATTAAACCCAGATGGTACACTAGACGCATATGGTACACTAGACCTAAATAGTACACCACCCAAACGGTACACCAAATTCAGATGGTATACCATACGCATATGGTACACCAGACGCATATTGTATACTACCTAGATGTGTACACCAAATCCAGATGGGTCAAATAGACATAAGTCATAATTTTAGTGGACCTCTATTAATTAATTAAGGTCCAACTACAAAAAAATTATAGACCCACACATAAAACTCTCTTTTAAAGCATGTGGGTGTATTAGTCTTTTTCTTTAATTTTGGTCTTATACTCTATCTCACAACCTCTCTATCTCACAAAACATAAAAGTGCTTATTCTCCAAATTTTGTTTAAAAAGTGTCTACTTCTCAAATTACTTTTCAAAAAATGTCTAGATAACTAATGGACTCCTTAAAATATTGATTATAAGAAAAAGAAAAAAAAAACCATAGAGTTTGTCATGCAAGCTCTTAAATCAAGATCCTTAAAGAAAAGGGTACATAAAACAGATCATAGAGAGGCAATAGTTTCGACGTGTACGGGTGAGATGGAGACGTAACGTTGCCCTTCGATCTTGTAACGGCGCCTAAACTCTTCATCGTCAGCAATTCCTAGTAGCCTAACTCTTCTCATGTCTTTTCTATCAACATTGTAGTAAAAAATGTAGTATGGTAGAGCATCATTTGAGAGGCGTTTTGGTGCAAAAATGATTTCACCAGCTTTGTTAGTGCCGGGGGAAGTGATATTCCTACCCATCCCCAAAGAGAAAGGAAGCTCAAATGTTTGCTGGGACCAATCATGTGTCGTCGCATCTTCTAGTATCCATAAATCAAAACTACGGAAATCAGCATGAGGGTATCTTGCAATGGAAGCTAGCTTGCCTTTGTATTCTATGAGAATAGACTCACCCTCCCAGCAAACAACAGCCATAGGCGCTTTGATAAAGCTCAGCCTCTCAAATCTAACATCAAAACACACAATCACCGGATTTTTAGTTCGCGTTGGGGTCCAAGCAGCATAATACACGAAACCATTGATGCATTTCGATTTGGTAACAGTGAAATGAGGCGGGCTGGTAAACCTATTGCGTGTCCATGAAGATTCTCCTCCTCCAAGTGTTAAAACCTCGTACACTAGAAAATCCTGAGGCTGATTAGGATAAGAAACCATGGTCAATGCTTTGAATTGATCTCCAACAGGATCGTATCCCCAGAATGTGCGTGCCCCGGCACATGGTAGGATAGTGAATTTGTTGGTGCTGGGGTTACAGACAATGAACGAACCACTGCTAGTACACCCGATTAAACCATGGACAGAATGACAGACGGATGCGCTAGACAAGTACACTGAAGGTATTGTCATATGGAAAGTGGTTGCCAAAGAAGAAGATTTCTCATCTTCGTAGGAAGACGAGAAGACGAACAAACGCCAGTCGACAAACTTGGTTTGTGAACCGCAGCAGAAAGCGATTGTAAACCGCGACCGGATCGTGGAGGACACAGCGTAGTAAGAATTGACAAACCTTTGGTTTCGGATGATGGAAGACCACATCTTTGATACACATTGGAACTTCATAAGAGACTTGGCAGGCAATTTAGTGAGTATAGCCTCCTCTAGGTCAAGAGGGATGGGATCTGCCGTTGTCTCTTCTCGCGTTTCATGGCGCCTACCAAAAACAAACTGTAGATTCGACTAGGCAAAGGAAGTTCTGAGGAGAGGAGATATGTCAAAAGTGAGTTTCTTTTTTTTTGAGTGAGATATGGGGAGCAAACCTTTCATTGTTGTTTTCATGTTGTATGATACTAGGGTTTAATACAACTTTATATCCCAGCCGTTTGTTTGTTTTGAGGGTTCAATTCATTTTTTTTTCCTGTTCATGATAAATCTTTAAAGATTACGTGGATTATTTTCACCCGATGTGAATATTATTAGATTTCAAACATAATTTGTGATGTCTAACTGACTCATCTCTTGGCGGTTAAAATTTCATTGGGCTTCGTTTACGGTCTAATATTGTTGTTTATGTTTTCACTTTTGATTGATAAATTGTTTACAATATCAGTCGAAAGATCAAAGACTAGGCAAAACTAAATAGTTGATGTGACTTGTTTATGCACAGTTGAAGGCTATTTGGTCTTCTGTTCTTTTTCCAAAGTCTAATGGCATAAACCTTTAAAAGTAATACTAATACTGAAGATGCGTGAGAGTTATATTACCAACTCTTGTCGTCTGATAATACAAAATATCTTGAAAATACGAACAATATGCCACTAATGTAATACTAATATGTTTGAATCAAAAATAGAGGGGGAGAGAGGTGAATTATATAGCTTGTGTAAGTCGCTCTCACCGACGCTTCTTTCCTTCTCCATGTCTTGATCGTCTTGGAGCTTCGTCTTCTTCTTCACTTTCACTCTCTTCGTTTCTTAAACTGTTTCCAACCTCAAACTGCTCCATGTCATGTGATGCATCCTGATTTTGTTGATCCGTCCCCACTCCTCTCTCCTCGCTTCTCTCAGGTGTTTTCCGGTTGGTTGGGCCAGGACGTGCTGATGATGTTGCTGGTGGATAATACATCGGTCGGCCTCCTCGAGGAGCGTTTCCCATTCCTCCCATATGCGGGCCACGTCCTGCGCCTCCCATCATACCATAACCGCCATGTGGAAACTGTTGCGGTGGCCTACCAGGAAACATCATTCCGGGCACTGGTCCTCTAAAATCACCACCAAACCTCGGTCCATACGGTCCAAAGGGTCTTGGACCCATACCAAACGGATCTGGCATACCATTATAGCCACCAGGCCCATAGGGAAATGTATCGGCAGGGCCCATTACCCCGAGAGGGAAGCCTCCCATTCCGGGCATAGGTCTGATTCCGCGTCCTAGAGGCATTTGAGGAGGCCACATCATTCCTCTTCCTCTTCCTCTGCCTTGAGGAACGCCAGCCATGCTCTCTTCTTCCTCCTCACTTTCATCTTCTTCCTCTTCCTCTTCTTCGTTATCTTCAAACGGCACAATGTCTGGATTCACCGCTATGCTCTCTGGATTCACACCCTTTGCTTTCTCCTCTTCTCGTTTGGCTTCTGCAGCTATGGAGATTGCCTAGGATTCATGGAAAAATGAAAATTAATTATCCAAGATGAAGTACTAGAATGAAAAAAAAAATTCTAGAAGGAACCTAAGTCATCAATAAAAGAGCATATGGAGCTCAGTTCTTCACTGTGTTATATTTTATTCGCATAAGAATCATGAAAGAACGAAGTAAAATAAGAAAGAGAGAGAGTGGGAGAGAGCATATACCATAAGCTCGCTATCTGGTTCAAGATAAAGCAAAGAAGCCAGCTGTTCTCCAACGGAAGGCTCTAACTCCTGGCAGTCTCTGCTTATCTACGGTCATTGTACCAAAAGAGTAAGAAGATGCAAGTGACTAGCTTACATGCAAATACTTATAAGAACTTAAACATTACACAACGAGCATTAGTTAAGCAATCATTGTATCAGTAGTAACTTGTAATGTCTAGCAAAATATATATGAGTAACCGTGCAAGCTAAGGTCAATAACGAGTAACTCGTTAGGTCTTTGCGGAGTGTATTAGTAATCCCAAATAGAGGATCAGCTAGAGAAGCGTATCAAAAACATAGTGAGAAGTTCCACGTACCTTCACAGGTAAGTTTTCATTGTAAGGATTCTTCAAATTCCGAGTTTTGTGGAAGGAAAGTTCGCACAACTACAATGGTAAGAATTACAATCAGTCATAAAAGTCATGTTACTGCATGAATTATGAAAGCATTCTCTTTACTTCTCAGTAACATCAGCCAGAGCTCATTTGTTAACATTGCAGAGTCGATACAAGAGACATAAAAAAAATGGGATGCTGTGTGTTGAGGTTGGTAGGGTAAAAAGGTATAGTGACATTAAGACTGAGAATTACTGTTTAGAATATAGCACCAGAGGCGCAAGACCATATAGATTTAAAATAAATCCAGAACTTAGCGAATGGACTATTGATTAAAGGGAAAGCTTAGTCAGACAGTATACCTTTAACCATTTAACTGAAAAGTTCCTGCCATACTGTGCAGTTCCATGTTCATGTTTCCAATTTCCTCCACCAATGTAACCACCAATTCTTGATGTCATCTTAGCACAGCCCTATGGCATCATATGTAAAACAAAGTTATTTGGAATCATAACGCCGCCTACCAGATATAATCCTATGGAGAAGAAAACTACAGAAAGGCAAGCATTGGTACAGATGAATAGGGAAATTTATTTACCAACATAATAAGCATTATGGTAGCTAATGCTTAACCCAGTAAAGTACCTGGAAATGCCGAGTCCGGTTGACAGAAAATATCAAGATCACATTTTCCACAGAGTCAAAAGCTTCATTAAGTTTAGCTTCATTGCTCCTTTGTGTAGCCCATACTCCTTGTTGCACAGATAATTCAAAATTTTCTCGATTGCAACTTTTAACTACAAAATACCTGAAAAACCAAGATCCTAAATTACATTACGGATAACCGATGAAGAGTGAGAATATAGCATAAAACATAGATATATACAGTTACTGATACATAAAACCAAACATACAACAATTACATCAAACTATAATATCAAGCCAAAATCCTAGACAACGTTTGAAGAATCCTGTCCTTCTTCAGATAATAATACACATTGTATGTGATTCCAGAAGATATAGGTATATCGAACTACAAGGTCCCTTACTAATATCTGAATAAGCTTAAGTTTTATCCAAAAAGCAACCCTTGGAGACCAATAAGATAACAAATTGTAATCATCAAAACTTAAAGAGCGGCAAGATCATCAGCAATCTAGCCATATCTCTATACGTACTAGAAAAGAAAACAGCAATATGAAATTTCAGATATATGAATACACAAAGTCTACCTCCCCTAGGCCGGTTATCATTGACAACGCATTATAATATAATTCACAGAAATACAAGCACAATAGTTATCAAGATGTTAAGAACGGTTAATAACTGAGACTGTAGGTAACAGAGATATAAGTCGTATACTAATTAGAGACAACAAAAAGGTCATAAGTACTACACTCATGAAACTAGAAAACTGAACGTACATCTATGTTGAAAAGAATACTAACTATATGACACAAGCAAGAATAAAATGTCATATTACAGGACAAAAGACAAACCAAAACAATTGGAACCTCTTTAACAGTATCAAAACTGCTCACATCATAAACATTATAAACTGTTAAGAGAAAACACGACTTTTAGGGTCTCAGAAGGTCCTCAAAACCACTTGCGATTAGGCAGTGAGCAGAAGACTAAAAAAACACCAAACTGGTGCTATAATATAGCAATTTTACAGTAACAAAATGAATTTTCTGCTTCTTTATGACACAAATCTATAAAATACAATATTAGCAGAAACCAGTTCATGTATACCACCATTTGCAAAGCCTATCTCCAAAATTAGCTCAATGAAGAAGGGGGCCTGATGGAAAGAGGAGACTAATAATCCTTAAAGATTAATCAGAGTGAAAAGCCAGCCCACAAGCTAAATATGTGTCGTTTTTTTTGTTTTGTTAAAAACTGGGGTTACATGTAATAGCTGAAATTTACCTAACTATCAAAGAAAAAGTATCCTAAAGGGTAGTAATGAAACACGAAGTTCAATATGTATCTATAATATATATAAAGTTAAAAAATTCCGAACTTGCAAGTAACCAGTTACATGTAAAAGTGATCAAATCTCTCATAAGAAACCATGGTTCAATAATGGGCCAATAACAACCGTCTTGATAGATATACAGAAACATAATTTACATAACCCAATTAAAAACCTTGGGACTCTGAACAAACCTATTTACCCCCTGAGGCAAAGGATGAGATGATCTGTTTGTTTGGTCAGCAGGGTTTGGTGGTATCTGTGTCTGGCTGACCTGATGTTGTGATTGTTGAGGTTGTTGTTGTTGTTGTTGTTGCTGCATCAAGTTACCTGATTCTTGTGGCTGGCCTTGCGTCGGAACTTGGCCCTGAGGTTTATCTTGTAGCTGTGGAGCAACATTCCGTGGTTGATAGAACCTATTTGGCCCAAAATTGTATGATGTCAATTGTTGTATCTTCTGAAGAACTTCCTCAACTGGTGGTGGAGGTCCAGGTAGCTTTGCATGCCTGTACCTACAATCAGGACCATTGGGACAAAATCCCAACTTGTACCTGCAAATTATAACATCATCTGTTAGTAAAAAAAGCTAACCAAACAAAGAATCAACACAATCTCAATCATTGCATAGTGTAGAGTCTCTTAGCACCAAGTTCATCAATTCACTAAAAGCCCTAATATCAATAAGAAGTGAAAGTGACATACATATTGCATTCTTTGATGTCTTCATTAGTATGCTTATACACACAATCCTGCTCTCGACATTCACCGTATAACCGGAAAAACCGGCAGATCGGCATACGAGCTTTGTCAAACTGGTGGAGAAATCCACAGGCGTCACCTTTCATACACAGACCTCGAAGCCAGTGTCTGCAAACAGTTTGCCGGAAACTTCGTCCCCTCCCAGCTCCAGCAACCGTCGCGGCTGCGTGATCGTAGCTCGGTGCTACGTGAACAGCGGCGGAGGAAGAGTTTTCAGGCGGAGCAACCGGGACTGAAGCGGAGGACTGAACAGGTCCGGAATCAAGACCGCCTTCGAAATCGAAGCTAAGTCCATCTGCGTCTTCCATTGCGTTTCAATTTTTTTCTCTAGGGCTTTGAAGAAACGAACAGAGAGAGATCAATTGGGAGGAGGATTTTGAGGTTTCTTCTGATGTTAAATAAATAAAGGTTTAACGAATCAGGCTCGGTTCATCAGTTATATCAGATTGAACCGGTAACTTGGACGACGGTTTATTGAACCGGTAGTTTTTTTTTTATTTGTCTGTGTTTTTTTTTTTTTTTTAATTTTTTTCTTAAAGCACTTAACCAAAGTCAAACAATGGCTAATGAAATGCAAGACCACCTTCACCTGATTGTTCTTTTAGACCAACTGTTTGTTAAGACAGTGATAGTTGAATTTGGTTTTTCCAGAAGCACGAAGAATCATTACGATTGTTTGCCAAAAATTTCCGCAATCGCTTAATCTACATAGCAAACAACATCAAGAAGCTTCTCTATTATCTGCAACATACAGTTCAATGAAATCTTGTGCATATACTACCCATATACTAATACACAGCAAGTAGGTAGGCAGTTGTGTTCAATGATCACTGAACTATAAATCAGTTTGGGGAGCCAGAAGAATATTATTATATTTCTATACTAAAAAGAAAAAATAGAAAACACTCGAAATAAGAGCAATACGCTAGAAAAGAACACATGTCAGCAAATGCAAATCACGTCCTAACATTCAAAAAAAAAAAAAAAAACTTTTGCTTGGTGTTAAAAAAACCAACGCTTAGATATAAATTAAAAGAAAAGGGAAAAACAGAGTTTGTCAAGCTCTTACACATAACGGTTCTTCAAGAAATACATAAAACTCATAATCATAATTATAAAGAGGCAATACTTTCAAGTTTCAACGTGTTCGGATGAGATGTGGATGCAACATTGCTCTCCAATTCCATATCTGCGCCTAAAGTGTTCATCATCTGCAAGTCCTTTGAGCATAACTTTTCTAATGTCATTTGTATCTACATTGAAGTAGAAAATGTAGAAGGGTTCCTGCAGCAGACTTACTGGGGCAAAAATGATTTCACCAGCTTTGTTGATTCCCGGGGAAATCATCTCCTCACCAAAACCCAAAGAGAAGGGAAGGTCAAATGTTTGCTTGGACCAATCATGTTTATCCGCATCTTCTAGTATCCATAAATCAAAACTGTCGAAATCATGATAAGGGTCCCTTGCAATGGAAGCTAGCTTCCCTTTGTAGTCTTTCAATATTGATTTACCCTCCCAATACAAAACAACCTCAGGCGCTTGGATAAAACTAATCCTCTCATGTCTAACATCAAAACACACAATCACTGGATTCTCTCCTCGTTTGGGGGTCCAAGCACCAAAATACACGAAACCATTGATGCTTATTGCTTTAGTTACAGTGTAATAAAAAGGGGTGATAACCCGATTGCGTTTCCAGCAAGATTCTCCTCCTACAACTACTCGTACACTAGGAAATCAGGTTGCTGGTAAGGATTAGACAACATGGTCAATGCTTTGAATTGATCATCAACAGGATCGTATCCCAAGGATGTGCGTGGCCCTGGTAAGCAAGTGAGTTTCCCCGTGATAGGGTTACACACAATGAACGGATTACCCGCAGCAATCCCAAGGAAGCCATGGACGGAAACACAGGTGGAGCCGGAGCAGCTAGTCAAGGTCACGGAAGGTATTGTCATATGGAGATTGGTTTCTAAAGAAGAAGACTCCCTTCCCTTGTGTGAAGACGAGAAGATGAACAAACGCTTGTCTATGGCTGATGGACCACCATTACTGAAAGAGATTAAAAACCGCGATTGCGTCATAGAGGACATGGAGAAGAAGGAATCGACGAAACTCTGGCTTCGGATGATGGAAGACCACATCTTTGACACGCATTGGAACTTCACAAGAGACTTTGCCGGCAGTCTACTCAGTATCTCAATCTCTAGGTCAAGAGGAATCGAAGCTACCTTACTTGAGCTTGTGCCTTTCTCAGTGTTACGATCTCGCTCCTTGGATTGAACAGAAATCGAAGCTACATTACTTAAGCTTGTGCCTTTCTCAGTGTTAAAATCTCGTTCCTTGGATTGAAGAGGGATCGAAGCTACCTTACTTGAGCTTGTGCCTTTCTCAATGTTACGATCTCGCTCCTTGGATTGAAGAGGGATCGAAGCTACCTTACTTGAGCTGCTGCAGAACCTATCCTTCTCATCGTCTCTGAATTTCACACACAGACATCTAAGCCAATGTCTATAGACAGTCTTTCGGAAACTTCGTCCCCACCCAGGTCCAACCGCCGTCGCGGCAGAATCATCGTAGCTCGGAGCTACATTAATACCGGCGGAGGAAGAGGTTTCAGGCAGAGAAACCGGGCATGAAGAAGCGGTGGGCTGAACAGGTCCAGAATCGAAGTCGAAGCGGAGTCTATCAGCATCCTCCATCGTTAAGGTTTCAATTTTTCTTGCTAGGGGTTTGAAAGAAACGAACAGAGAGAGAGATCAATCGGAGTATGGTTTAACGAATCCGGCTCGGTTCATTGGTTATACTAGATTGAACCAGTAACTTGGACGGTTTATAGAACCGGTAATTTAAGAAAATTTAATCTCAATCGAATCAGTTCTTCTTTGTTTGGTGGTTGTCATCAAATTGTCTTAACAAAGGACTTGTTTCACCAGCAAATTTTCGTCAAGAGCAGCAGAAAAATAATTACATAAAAAACACATTTCTAATTTCATAACAAAGGACTTGTTTCACCACCTGTTTGATTGTCATTTAGACATGAATTCAGAAGCGTAGTTATCTTTGACACAACACTTCACAGTTTCATTCCTACATGTTTATCAAATTAATAAAAAATCTTAATAGAGACAATTTTAAAATGTAACTGTCCTAAAAGTAGAGTAAATGTCTTTTACGTGCAATTCAACAACGTGAAAACAACTTCATTACTTTTAATGGCACTCTCAGGTCTTCTTTTATTTTTCACATCTACTATACATCCACAGACATCTAATTTGGGGAAAAGATAGAATTTAGTTTTCCAAAGGGTTGCAAATCTACATTTTGTAAAATTTTAATTCATACTTTTCTAAGGGAGGGGCCAATACACAAAGTTACAACAAATCCTATAAAGATTCTAGATTCCCGAACACAAAGTTACCACAAATCCTATAAAGATTCTAGATTCCCGAACACAAAGTTACAATTAACTATACTCACGGAACACTTACCGAAAGAGATAGGATGATTTATTCTTCCACGATATATATCATCCAAATCCTCGAATCAAAAGTAATTCTTTGGACTCAATTGTTGGACCAACGTCATAGTGGTATCGTCCGTGAATTTAATTTGATAAGGATGATGAGTATTCCTCTCATTCAGGGTTGGATTGATTACTTTGAAAGTTCTAATATCATATCAGTCACCATCGTCAATATATTTTTGGAGTTTAGCGAGTGTATTTGATATAAAAAATAGATTTGATTGTGTTACCCTTCACAGTTTAATAACAATTGTGTAAGAAGTCATATATATATATAAGAACTGTTAAAAAATGAAATTTAAGTAAGAATGATGTTCAATTAACGACACTAACCTCTACATCCACAAGAAGCAATACTCTTTTTGTAAAGAACTCGTTGATACTCCAAGAATGTAAGACCTTGGCGTGTATATGCCAATTAGTTTTTCCAATAAGAAGATCAGCAATTTTATTGAATCTCATGATTTTCTCAAATTAGGATTTTTTCTGTTTCTTCTCTGTTAACGAAAACGAAAAGTGGATTCCGGATTTGTAAGAATACAAACAGTCACGATTAAACGTTGCGTCTTAATCGTTTTAGTATCTCACCTTTTGTTTGACTATTAAATATTTTTAATATTTATTATTATCTATATATAATAGCAAACCCACTTTTGGGGGTCAAATTTAATCTAGCGGGTGAGATTGTTTCTACCATCTCATCTAGCAGTCTAGAATTATTGATGATCCCAACAGTTGCAAGTTTTTTTCAATAATCGTGTTTCTTCGTCTTACCCCATCTTTTAAAAATCACATCTTTTAATTTTTACACTTTTTTGTTTCACAGCTCTTTATTTTCACATCTTTGTTTTTATATATATACAGATTTTTATGAACTTTGAAAAAGGTTTTGTTCTTTGAGTATTATATTATTAATGATGTCACCCTTTGTTAATGATCTCAAAAGTTGCAAAGTTTTGATCCAACAATTGTGTTTCTTCGACGCACCCCCAGATTTCCATGTTGGCACCCGTTAGGTTTCACACCTTTTTGTCTTGCACGTTTTTTGTTTATATAAAATTGCAATATTTTGATCCGATAACAAACCTACTTTTGGGGGTCAACTTTAATCTAATGGATGAGATTGTTTCTAATATCTCATCTAACGGTTAAGAAGAATTAATGATCCCAACAGTTGTAAGTCTTTTTACCAATAATCATGTTTCTTCGTCATACCCTCATTTCACACCTCTTTGTTTTCACACCTTTTTGTTTATATATATACATATATTATACAAAGATTTTTTTGAACTTTGAAAAGAGTTTTTGTTCTTTGAGTATTATATTATTAATGATCTCACCCTTTGTTAATGATTTCAAAAGTTGCAAAGTTTCGATCCAACAATTGTGTTTTTTCGTCGCTCCACCAACTTTCCATGTTAGCACTTGTTAGTTTTCGCACATTTTTGTTTCACACATTTTTGTTTCACGCCTCTTTGATTTCACACCTTTTTGTTTATATTTATATACAAATTTTTATGGACTTTGAAAAGAGTTTTTATTCTTTGAGTATTATTGATGATATCACCATTTGTTAATGATCTCAAAATTTGCAAAGTTTCGATCCAACAATTGTGTTTCTTCGTCGCACCCCCAGCTTTCCATGTTGGCACCCGTTAGTTTTCACATCTTTTTGTTTTACACCTTTTGGTTTATATAAAGTTGCAATGTTTTAATCCAACAATTGTGTTTCTTCGTCGTACCCCTAGCTTTCAATGTTTGCACTTGTTAGTTTTCGCACCTTGTTTTCACACTTTTTGTTTTTATGTATATACAGATTTGTAAGGACTTTGAAAAGAGTTTTTTTTTTTTGAGTATTATTAATGATCTCATCTTTTGTTAATGATCTCAAAAATTTCAAAGTTTCGATCTAACAATTGTGTTTCTTCGTCGCACACCCAGCTTTCCATGTTGGGACACATTAGTTTTCACACTTTTATGTTTTACACCTCTTTGATTATAAAAAGTTACAATGTTTTGATCCAACAATTGTGTTTCTACGTCGTACCCCTATGTTTCAATGTTTGTACTTGTTAGTTTTCGCACTTTTTTGTTTTACACATTTTTGTTTCACACCTTTTTGTTTCACACCTCTTTGTTTTCACACTTTTTTTGTTTTTATATATATACAGAATTTTATGGACTTTGAAAGAAAAAAATTTCTTCTTTGAGTATTATTAATGATCTCACCCTTTGTTAATGATCTCAAAGTTTGCAAAGTTTCGATCCAAAAGTTATGTTTCTTTGTTGCACCCCAGCTTTCCATGTTGGCATCCATTAATTTTCACAAATTTTTGTTTTACACCTTTTTGTTTATAACTTTGTTTCTATAAAGTTGCAATGTTTTGATCCAAAAATTGGGTTTCTTCTCGTACCCCTAGCTTTCAATGTTTAAAATTGTTAGTTTTCACACATTTTTGTTTCACACTTCTTTGTTTTCACACCTTTTTGTTTTTATGCATATACAAATTTTTATGGAATTTGAAATGAGTTTTTGTTCTTTGAGTATTATTAATGATGTCACCCTTTGTTAATGATCTCAAAAGTTTCAAAGTTTTGATCCAACAATTATTTTTCTTTGTCGCACCCCAACTTTCCATATAGGCACCTGTTAGTTTTCATACATTTTTGTTTTACACCTATTTTTTTATATATAGTTGTAATATTTTGATCCAACAATTGTGTTTCTTTGTCGTACCCCTAGCTTTTAATGTTTGCACTTGTTAGTTTTTGCACCTTTTTGTTTCACACCTCTTTGTTTTCACACATTTTTGTTTTTATATATATACAAATTTTTATGGACTTTGAAAGAAGTTTTTGCTCTTTGAGTATCATTAATGATCTCACCCTTTGTTAATGATCTCAAAATTTGCAAAGTTGTGATCCAACAATTTTGTTCTTTGAGTATCATTATTGATTCACCCTATGTTAATGATCTCAAAATTTGCAAAGTTTTGATCCAACAATTGTGTTTCTTCGTCGCACCCCAACTTTTCATGTTGGCACCCATTAGTTTTCACACCTTTTTGTTTTACACCTCTTTGTTTATATAAAGTTGCAATGTTTTGATCCAACAATTGTGTTACTTCGTCATACCCTTACCTTTCAACGTTTGCACTTGTTAGTTTTCACATCTTTTTGTTTCACAGCTTTTTGTTTCATACCTATTTGTCTTCACACGTCTTTGTTTTTATATATATACATATCTTTATGGACTTTGAAAAGAGTTTTTGTTTTTTGAGTATTATTAATTATCTCACCTTTTGTTAATGATCTCAAAAGTTACAAATTTTTGATCCAACAATCGTGTTTCTTTGTCGCATCTCCAGTTTTCCATGTTGGCACCGTTAGGTTTCACACCTTTTTGTTTTACACATTTTTGTTTATATAAAGTTGCAATGTTTTAATCCAACAATTGTGTTTCTTCGTCGTACCCCTAGCTTTCAATCTTTGCACTTGTTAGTTTTCGCATCTTTTGGTTTACACATTTTTGTTTCACACCTCTTTGTTTTCACACCTTTTTGTTTTTATACATATACAGATTTTTATGGACTTTGAAAAGAGTTTTTATTCTTTGAGTATTATTTCACACCTCCAAGTTTTAAAAATTATGATAATTATTTTCTTTTAATTTATTAATCAACATGATTCACTCATCTTTATTAAAATTTGGATTGTTTTATTTATTGATTCCTTCATCTAACTTTTGTTTGGTGTCGTTTTCCATTTATTCATGCATCAATCATCTCTTCCAATTATTAATCTAGGTAATTGATTGTGATTTCTAATTTTTCATAGATTTATATGTTTATATATTATAGCAAACTCACTTTTAGGTGTCAATTTAAATATAAGGGATAAGATTGTTTTTATTATCTCATCTACTCCCTCTGTATCATAATAGATGATTTTCTAGGATTTTTTCTTGTATCATAATAGATGATTTTCTAGGATTTTTATCAATTAATACTAAAAAATTGTAAATTTCAAGAACCATTAAATGAAAATATTAAAGTTTGGTGAACTACTATTGGTTAATAGTAATAAGAAATATTATTATAAATAAATAATGCATTTATATCTAAACATTAAATGTTTTTCTTAATTAATGTGAAAAATCTAAAACATCATCCTTTGTGATACAGAGGGAGTAACTGTTTAGATTTATTAATGATCTTAAAAATTGCAATATTTTGATCCAACAATTATGTTTTTTTGCCGTATTCACAACTTTCAATGTTCACATTTATTATGGACATATATATATTATGGACAATGAAAAGAGTTTTTGTTCTTTGAGTATTGTTTAACACCTCCAAATTTGAAAATTATAAGTATTATTTTCTTTCAATTTATTAATCAACGTTGATTCACTCATCTTTGTTAAAAAATTTTGAATTGTTTTATTTATTGATTTATTCATCTAACTTTTATTTGGTGTTGTTTTCCATCTACATGTATTGATCATCTCTTCCAAGTATTAATTTAGGTAATTAATTGTGATTTCTATTTTTTTATAGATTTATCTTTTTAGTCAATTTAGCTTGTTGCAGCTATAGCTATTTTTCCCTGATTCTCTTATTATTTCGATAGAATAATGATTCAATTTTTTTAAGATGAATATCTTTCAAAATTGATTATCTGAGTATGATTCAGTAAACTTCGATTTATATATGTTTAACATTATTCTCTTATTTTCACTGAATCGATTTTTCATTTTATATATACAACAAATATTTTATTTAACTATTTGGTTGATTAATCTTAGTCATTATTTATGATTTTTATACTATACAGTTAAAGAATTACCATAAAGTTAGTCATTTTAAATTTTCATTTTCCCGTACGATAATGTATGGGCTGACATCCTAGTATATATAATTACAGATTAAAGGTAAAGTTTGTAGTTTATGGGAAGGAGGAAGAAGAGCATAAAGGAGAAAATAAAAGAGAAATTTAGTAGCGGTAAACACAAGGATGAGCAAACACCCGCCATGGCCACGACCACCAGACCTACCACCACCACTACCACAACCACGAAACACCACGAGAAGAAGGGCATTCTCGAGAAGATCAAGGACAAACTTCCCGGCCATCACAACCACAACCACCCATGAACACCAATCCGATGAACTTAATTTTCATCATTTCATGAATAAAAAGGCCCATGGTCACTGGTCAGTCATATATATACACTTTATGATACATCTAGCAATTGTATGTTTTCAAACAATATTGTTGAAACCAAATAAAATAAAATCATGTGAAATTTTTAAATAATATGTTCTTAGACCATCTACAATATAAATATATTTTTTTATAATATAGAATAAGTCTAAATTAGAAAATGGTTTTCTCTAATGTGAAAGTCTATATCTGACTATAAAATAGAGGTAGTGTTAAAGATATTAAAAATCACTATATTTAAAAGAAGAAATATAATTTAAGTCTAAATATCCAGAACAATTATCCAACTACAAACCATCATTATACAGTCTCAAATACCTCTTTGAAACAACATTAAGTGTTTTATTCTGGCATTTTCCATCTTTATCTGTAATTAACACCTTTTATTCTTTTTTGGTTGTGACTCGAGAGAAGGCAACATAAAGCTGTACATGTGTGAAAACCGGTTTCGGTAGAAACAATCCAACATGTTCTAGCGTATGACCTTGACTTTTGTTTATAGTAATTGCAAACGCCACAGTAACAGGAAATTGTCGTCACCTCATACGAAAGGGAAACTTTGCATCAGGTGGACTAACATACATCCTAGGGGTAAGTACTCTATCACCAACCTTTTTTCCTATCAGGATTCTTGCTTCAATTACATGATTGGCCATCTGAGTAATAATTAACCTCGTACCGTTACACAAACTTCCCTTAGGATCTATATTCCTTAGCAACATGAAGGTGCTCTTATTTTCAACGTTAAAACATGGATTGGCAACCCATAAACTTGTTTACTGTTTAGAAATTCCTGAGTGTAGATCATATTATCATGAGCACTTGTATATGACGTTTCAATACTATCAGACCTAAAATATCGTCTCTCCTCACCTGTAAATAACAAAATAAAGATGAAATTTTAGATATGTATTTAATATTAGTATTTGTTAAAATTATTACTTCAATATCCATATTATGAGCTTTGCTTCTCTAATTAAGTCAGCAAGATCCGATTCGGCATCGATAGTACACACATAATATTTATTAAGATTGATTGGAATACCAAATCTTGAATGAGCCGTTCTACCACCTTCCAAAAGCAAAGCAGCTATACCACTTGAAGCAACATTTCAGAACAATATTACCTTTAGACCTTATATCAGCACCAAGAATAGTCCACAAGAAAGTTTTCCAATACCACCAAATCCATGAACAAAAAACATACCACATTTGTCGTGATTCACAGAGTGAATGATTTCTTCATAAACACGTCTTTGCTCCTCAGTTAGCATACGTAACAACTCATTGTACAATTTCTGTTGTTTATGAGGCTTATATATTCTCTCATCTGTGATAAGCCTATTTACACATGTGTTCATCATACTATTATCTGGTTTAGGCATTTTCTCAAACGACGTAAGAGACATTCCATTCGATTGCAACATCAATTATATTTCAGTTAAACATATATTTTCTATCTGAGCTTGTGTTAACATTAGACCTACAAAAGTAAAGTTAAACACTTATTTATAATTTTGTTTTGCGAAAAATAAATAACATTCAATTAACCAAATAACAATTTGACTTGTGCAGGAAAAAACTTTTTTAAAAAGAATTATTTTCTAAACTTTTTTGTGGTCAAATATATCACTAATTCAATTCTTTTATAAATTTGTGTGGGCAAATATATTTTTAAATAATAGTTCAACTAATTTAACAAACCAAAAATTAAATTAATTATAAGACTAAAAAGGATTCCAACAAAAATGTAAATGGAAAAGAATTAACTAAAAAAGAAGCTATAATTTATTCTTCAAAAATAGTATTTATTTTCCTTTTTTAATAATTTTAAATGGGATTCGATTATTTTATTTTTGATTTTCTAAGTTTCGTTTAAAAAATAATAATTCATTTTTTTAAACAGTTTATTTTTAAAAGCGAAAAAAATAATTTGTTAAAATTACACGTTTCTATTTTCAATATATATACATTTTAATTGTCAGGACCTTTTGTCTTATTTAGAATCTTTGTTCCTCCTTTTGGTGATAGAGTATCCAGCCGGAATAACATGAGTTTTCTGGAGATTTACATCAACCCTATGAGATTTTGTCGAGATCACAAAAGATTGTGTCATATCATCAAATTAAATGAATATTTGTAATATATCCTCTCGAGATTTTCAATTCCTTCTATCCAAATCAAACCGTCATAATTATCTATAGAAATTTAATATTATAGAAAATATAAATTTTCTTGAAACAAATATTTACAAAAGATTTAAGTATTTATTCCCATTTTTTTTTTAAAGAATTGGATATGAATATTTGATTTCTGTTTTTTTTTCTTCTAATTTTCGTTTTTAAAAGAAAAATAATTTTAAAAGTGAAACAAAAGGTCTGTAAAAATTTACTTATTTTAAAAATAGGTAACTCAAAGAAATATTTGTAATATATTCTAGTATTTATTTTCTATTACTTTTAAATTTTAAATGAGACATAAAATTTAGATTTCTAATTTTTTTATTAAACAAAATGGAAAATTTACTATTTATTATATATTATTTATCCATCTAAAGCAATTTCAAATAAACAATAATTGTAAATTGTTAAAAAAAACTCTTCCTAATCTTCCTTAATCTCTTTCATTCTTGAAAAACCTCTGAGATATAAAGTCCCGAATCCAATTAATATTTCTTCCTTCTTCTTTCTATCAATTTAAGAGGAAGAAAGAATATTAGTCATAAATATTTATGAAGAAATATTAGTCACAAATATTTATTTAAATATTAGTCATAAAAAATATTTAATTTATTTGTAAATAGAAAGAAATCAAAGTCTTTAGAAAATTACCATAATTTTTTATGAATAGAATCCACCATGATTTTTGTGCAACTATAATCATTACAAAAAATATTAGCAACAATATTATTTTAAAAAATTAAGGATTCGGGTTAGCAAAAATTAATACATGAATTTCATTATATTCAATAGATCCACAATTATGATCATTGATCATCCATGAATTCAACTGAAAAAAAAATTATGTAATAGGTTACATATAAAAATAATTATAATTTAAATTTATTTGTAAACAGAAAGAAATCCAAGTTTTTAGAAAATTACCATAAATTTGTTATGAACAGAATCCACCATAATTTTTCTGCAACTATAATTATTACAAAAAAAAGCACTAGCAACAATATTATTTTTAAAAAATAAAGATTCAGATTAGCAAAAATTAATACCTGAATTTCATTATATTCAGTTTTGTAGATCCACAATTATGATCAATGATCATCCATGAATTCCACTGAAACAAAAAAATAGGTATTAGGTTACATATAAAATTTTATTTTAAATTACTAAACTACAAAACAAAATATAGAAAATAATACAACCTATATTTTTTAAAGATGGAGAATCCATAGACAAAGTCTATGATTGCTTGATCTTGCTTTCCAAACAACCACTACAAAAAAAAAAGCATAAAAATTAGAATCCGATGATAATATAAAATTGTCAAAAATTGTCTTTGCTCATTTGCTTGTAGAATAAAAAATCATGGAATAAAAATATGATCATGTTTAACCAAGAGAATAAAATTGAATAACAATCACCAATATAAAAAAAAAAAAATACAATTATTAAAAATACTTTACCAATTTGATTTTTTTCTTGCTTCATCAACTTGTCCGTCCAATCTTATTTTTGATATACAAAAAACATTCATGGTCCATGGCAGGTACACCTAAAACACAACCAAACAGTATGTAATGGGTTAAACTTTTGATATGATTCAACATAATAATTAGAAATTATAGCATCATAAAAATTAATCATGCAAAGCGCCAAAGCATATGGATAGTACATCAACATGAAAAAAAAATCAAAATCATACAATAGTAAAGTTGATTCAACCAAAATAATACAAAAGAAACATTATACTCTCAAAATATATGTTTAGCTTAATGAATCCGACCTCTACTGTTTTGGTTGAGCCTCTATATATATAGCTTAGAAGGAAAATCGTCATAATTATCTTTACCATTTTAATATTTTAAAAAATAGAAATATTCTTTAAACAAATATTATATTCGTAATATATTCTAATATTTATATTCCATTTTTTAAAAAAAGAGATATTGTGTAAATATATTAGATTTCCGATTTTGTAAAACAAATTTCGTTTTTTTTTTAATTTTCGTTTTTAATTTTTTTTTAATTAAAACTTAGAAAATGATAAAAATGTCCAGTTTTGAATCTCATTAATGGCAAATTAGTAATTTTAAGTTTGAGGATGAATGTGGTGCATTTCAGCAACCTAAATAGAGAACAAAAGCTTGTCCGAAAAATTTTCAGGGGTATTTTTCATTAAGGGTAAAAAACGTAATTTTTTGTGAGAATGGCTGTGAGCTCTCTCGACTTCTCCTTTAATATATTAGATTATTAAACAAAAAATGATTTACGAATTTAATCAATCGATTATTCAATCTAACGTCTCATTTAAATTTCTACAACATATATAAAAAGTTCTAAGATGATCTCGACGTCGACGAACAAAAATCACATTATACATATCATGACATGAGTGTTCTAAGAATAAACCATTTGTCAAATAAGCTCAAAAACCGTTTTCTAATTCACTTAAAGTCTCTTGGTTTGATGGTCTCCTATCAAACATTGTGCTGTACCAACAAAAAACACTGTTAATAAAAAGAAGAAAAAAACCAATAAATATGGTCTCTCTTTTTTTTTCTCTATTTTGTCAACATAGTAATGTGGTCTGTTTATAACACAGATTTGGGTGTATAATAAATACTTTTCTCTCACAAGTCACAACTAACAAGCATGTTGATGTTGAATATAGACCACACTACTTTGGGACGTAAATAGCAAAAATACATTAATTTTGGGGCTTTTATAAAAAGAAATATTATATTTTTTGTTTTTCTGTTTTCCTTCCTTTCCTTCTTCTATCTATCTCTAAGCACTACCCCTCCCCCGCAATTGAAGGTTCTCTTCGTCGCTCATCGATCTCAGATTCGAATATTTTTTTCTTCTTGGCATAGCGATTACAGATTCTAGGGTTTCGAATTACTTGTTTCCCAATCGACTCTTTCTCCTTTTTGATTTGCGGGGCGAAATTTGCCCTTAGGGTTTCGAAGATTCCGAATCTGTGGACGGAGGCAATTTCGACGTTTTCTTGAGCTGCTGCAAAGATGTTCTGGCGAATGGCGGGATTATCAACGGCGTCTGCCGTGAGTTTTCTTCTTCTCCCTGACCTATTTTCTTTTTTAATAAACGATCGTATGTGTAATTTATGTGGGAGAATAATAAGGCACGAGAAGAGTGTTCGCTGTTTGTTTTCTTGTTGATGGATTTAACGCTTTTTGGGGTTGTGGACGGATGTATTGAGGTTTCTTTTCTGTGGGATTTGGTAGCATCCTCTGTTTCTTTAGACGAATATGTTGCAGGGAGGTGAAGGGATTTATATGGTTTCTGGTGTGTCTTGCTGGTAGTCTACATTTCCTACACTAGTTTGTACAACGGAGGTGAAATGTTGAGTGAAGAGATTAGAGAAGATTTTTGACAGATGAAAGTCTTCCCCTGGTAATTGTCATCAGATTGTTTAGTAGTTGTAGTGATGACCTTTTATCCTTCAAATGGACATCAAAACATGCATAGGTGGTTATTGAAATGATACTGAAAACACTAGTAGAGGATGAGGAGGGAGATACTGGCGTATACGAAAGGGATAGTTCTGTGGAGTTTTATGTCACTTGTTTGTCTCATCTAGTGGGATTTTATTCATATTGTATGAATCTGGCTGCTCGCTATTCATAGTCTTCGTGCTTTGTGATTTCTTTTGCAGGTTGAAGCAATTTTGGACAAAGATAGTTTCACATTAGAGGAACTTCTTGACGAGGATGAGATTATTCAAGAATGCAAAGCCCTCAACGGAAAACTCTTGAATTTGTATGCTCTGTAACCACATTTTTGTTCTTTCTATTTCATGCTTCATGCTTAATGACCTTTTTTGGGAGAGGAAAAGAAATGCAATTGTTCGTATGTAGAGGTTAGAAGTGACAATGCATTGGCTTTGGGTGTTGAATATATTGCTTGAAAATGCTGTCACTTATTTTGATGTTCACCTCCAAAGCTTTGCTAATTAAATATACAACAACTAAAAACATTTCTACTTTCAAATATTATTTTGCGACATGCCATTTTTCGCATCAAATGATGTTGCTGTCAATTTGTTGAGCGAAATAATCTTCTTATTCTGACCAACAGTTGGATTTTCAAAATTCTTTTCTTAAATTATATTCGCTTTTACTGGCAATGCCCACTCATTCTTGACTATTGGATTTTCTTATTTCAGCTTGAGAGAAAGAGTGCAAGTGGAACAACTTATTAGGTACATAATAGAGGAGCCTCTCGAGGATGTTGAAAAGAAGCGAACTTTCAAGTAAGTATTGGATAAATGATCCAAAAAGAATCAATCGAAAATGAAAAAGTCGAAATTGTTTATTGTTTTCCTTCTGATTGTGTTTGATGAATTAAAAATTTGATATTCTTTTATGTTGTAGGTTTCCTTTCATTGCCTGTGAAATATTTACATGTGAGATTGAAATGATACTGAAAACACTAGTAGAGGATGAGGAGGTAGACATTGACTCTGTTACTTTCTCCTATATTAAAACTTCGTTAAATGGTTAAGGATCTAGGCTTTCTTACCTCCCATGATCTCCTTCTTTTTTTCAGTTGATGCTATTGCTGTTTTCGTTTTTGGAAGCTAAAGAAACCCATAACTCATTGCTTGCCGGGTACTTCAGCAAGGTATCCAGCATTCAACAATTTTTTAATTCAGAAAACTCATTGAGAACTTTCCCATGCTCTTATAGGGCTCCATAGAGTTTCCTCAACATGTGCTCTCTTACTTTTTCTCTTACCAGGTTGTCATTTGTTTGCTGGTGCGGAAGACGATTCCTTTCATGCAATTTATAAAAGTAAGTGATTTTGTTTCCCAGATTAAGGTGTCCTTATAAGAATGAATTGAACTTAGCTAGAATTAGTATTTTCCTTCTTTGTTGAGAGTATTGAACCATTAGCTAGCTGCTTTCTTGTACAATTTGAACCTTCTGTGTAACTTGAGATAATGGTCTTAAATAGTCGGAGATTTTGATGAAGATCTTTTTGGCTGTTTAATCATTGAGAGAGATTTTTACTAATCAACTATATTTAGTCGAACCCTGTTGATAAAATTTTGATAACTGGTACACAACTTCACAATGCTTTAAACACCAACCATCTGAAGATTAATTCACAGTATGGTTAATCTTGGATTTGTTTTGCTACCAGGATCATCAAGACATACTGAAGCAGCTTGTTGATTTGATTGGTACTACATCTATAATGGAGGTTGGTTTTTTTAATGTGTTATTAGAACTCCTGGTTTTTGCTCTACGTTTATTACACATCTACTTGAGCTGAATAGTTGGAAAAAATGTCATTTTTTCCTCTCCTTTAAAGAATTTATGAATCGTTTTACCACAACAATAGTAATAGACCCAGCAATAATGATGAGAACAATAGGAAAATTGATGATACTGCTCTCATCATTGTCTCATGGTGCGTATTGTTCTTTAGCTATTATTGTTAGTCTGTTACGCCAGGGACTTTTTTAATTATTATTGCCTGTAAACAATGAAGGTTATAATACTTGTAGGAGATACCGAGAGGTTGTAAACATGAAATTTTCTTTCAATTGCTTGTTTCCTAGACTCTTACATATTACTTGGTGTTCAGGTTTTAAAACGTCTGGTTGGTACTGATGAGCACCTATATTCAAACTACACAAGTGCAATGCAGTGGGTAGAAGATACAGATGTTCTAGAGATGATTGTGGATAAGTTTGGCTCCTCGGTAAGTTCCATTCAGTTGCATGGAATTACTTTTTTTTTCAATATGTCTAGTCTTAGGGCTTTCCTTCTTTACTTAAGATTTTATTCTATCATCCCAGGCATTGCTATGATGCTATCTACTGATATCTCAGAGATTTGTGTTATACTTTTGTAGGAGTCTCCCGAGGTACATGCCAATGCAGCTGAAATTCTTTGTACTGTAGCAAGATACGCACCCCCTGGTCTTGCTACAAAACTTTCCAGCCCCAGGTAGATTTTTCTCAGCTTTGGCTATTGTTTTCATTCACTCGTTAATATTGTTAAATTTCTAAGTAATCAACTTATTCCCTGTAAAATTTTATGCAGTTGCACTGGAAGGTTGTTGAAACATACTTTAGAAGATTCACGGCCCAAGTCTGTTCTCGTTAATTCATTGTCTGTATGCATATCTCTGCTGGATCCTAAGAGGTTTACAATGGGGACTTATCATATATATGGTCGTCAACTAACCCATGGAAGCATAGCAACTAATCCTGAGACAGTGGAGGGAATGCTTGGAAGCCTAGGTGAGCAAATATAGTATGGTTATTATATGTTCATATGTGGTTGTTTGAATCCTTGAATACCATATTCCCTATTGTGAGAGATGTGGTTGGGAAGGAAGAATACTGGGCCTTTTTTTTGTGGGATTTCGGAACCTACAACCAGATATTCTATGCACACTTGTTGCTTGTTGGTATGAAAACTGGTGAAACTGTATTTTTTTTCTAATTTTGTAGAGATTCACATTGACGTGCAAGAATATCATTATAGCATTTTGCTTTCTCAACTTTTATAGGTCTAGTCTCTTGGCTGCTATGTATCATATGTAATATGCTTCTCTACTGTGCAGGTGATTTACTTAAGCTTTTGAATGTTTCATCTGCTGAGGGTATTCTGTTAACAACGTATGGCAAGTTACAACCACCTCTTGGAAAACATAGATTAAAGGTATTTCTTATCCTCATTTGTATGATTTGTTTTCTAGTTATAATGTATCTTTCACTGTTATAATGGTTTTAAATTTTCTTTTTCCTAGATTGTAGAGTTTATTTCAGTCTTACTCACCGTCGGTAGTGAAGCAGCAGAAAAAGAAGTAATTCGACTTGGGGCGGTGAAAAGAGTGTTGGACTTGTTCTTCGAGTAAGTGGGGAACTTCAGGATTTTAGTTGATGATATGCAGACTGCCATGCTAATTTGTGATGCAATTGTGTCTCAGGTATCCCTACAACAATTTTCTGCATCACCATGTGGAGAATGTAATTCTCTCATGTTTAGAGAGCAAAAACTCTCAACTTGTTGACCATCTTCTCAGTGAGTGCAATCTTATTGGGAGTATACTAGAGGCGGAAAAGGACTCAACATTAACTGCTAGTGATTCTGATAAGGTAAAGATACTTGATCGATAATATCTGGGGTTGGCATCAGTAGTTACTAACGTGCTTTATATATGATGTCTCAGCTTCAGCCTACTGTCCCTGCAGAGGGTAGAAAGCCACTCAGGACTGGAAATATTGGTCATTTGACTCGTATCTCGAACAAACTTCTTCAGCTAGCTAATAGTAATGTCGAAATTCAGTCTCATTTGCAGGTATACCATAATCTGTCTAGTGGGATTTATTATCTTTTAGTGGCTTGCTACCCATTCATGTACTCATGCAGATATGAAGCAGAACTAAATTATTGACTGGGCTTGAAAATATTCAATATGCTTATATATATAGTTGCTATTCGTAATTTTCTCGAGTTTTGGATGAGAGTATGATATTTCCTTACACTTTCTGTATGAATTTATAGAAGATCAGATGGTAAAAAAAATTGATCAGCGCATTACTCCTTTTTTATTTCTCCCAGAGATGTTTCCTTCATAGCTTGTTTGCATGTGAAAGATTGAGAGGGATTCTAGTCTTGTAGGGTCTGGTCTTTAGTATCAAACTCTTCATGTATTGTTGATTTTTTCTGCTACGTTCTTTACCAGGAAAATAGCAAATGGGTGGACTGGCAGACAGATGTCTTGTCAAAGCGTAATACATTGGAAAATGTGTACTCTTGGGCCTGCGGGTATGTATTTTTTTCTCTTATACGGAGTTTCTTAAGAGGCAAAGAAACTTATGACACCGGCTTCTGTTCTCAAATTATTACCAAAGCCAGTTCATACTGAAAATAGTGATTCTCTTACAAAAGTTTGTCACATTTGTGTAATTTGCTTTTGCTTTAATAGCAATCAAGATATATGATAAGTTGCACAGTCCACTAGGTGGCAATAAGAGCTTGCATTTGGGAATTTCTTTAGGGGGTGATAAATGTTATACATGAGAAGGCTGTAGTGATGGTAGGTGGTGTAGTAAATAGATAATTCTTTTTACTGATATTCTTTTGCTTAACAGGAGGCCAACTTCACTCCATGATCGTAGTAGAGATAGTGATGATGATGATTACCACGATAGAGATTATGATGTGGCAGCCCTAGCAAACAATTTGAGCCAGGCCTTTCGATATGGAATTTACAGCAACGATGACATGGATGAGGTGATGTTCTCGTTTTGCCTTGCCAGTTGCCATAGCTGCTACTTGTGATCTTTTCTATAAAAAAAAATTATTTTTATCAAAGATATTAGCCGCATGTTTCATTAAGCCTTGAAAGGTCATGGGTATTAACTTTCGAGCCAAAGGAGGGAATCGGTTCAGGATTGTTTAGTTATTTATTATAATTTATGTTGGCCTGTATTCCTGTTATAGTTCCTGAAATGTAGTTACAAGTCTCTGTATTTGATGGATAGTTAAACCATCACATCTTCTTCAATCATTCTGCGTAGTTAGCATGGGGTTCCAACCGTCTTCTCTTCCTTTTATCATAGTTAATTAGCCTGGAAGTAGCTTGGATTCTGCATGAGTTTTTGATTTTCATTGCATTATTTTCCTCATAATACATTGGTTCTACCATTTACATTTTTATTATTCCACTGCAGGCCCAAGGCTCTATGGAACGCGATGATGAGGTATATTTAGTCTTTTCCTTATCTTTTGGAATTAAGACAATAAGACTTGACTTTCGTTTTGGAACAAGTAGGAAGAAGTTTTTAACTTCTTTCCTTTCCTCCTTTCTGTGTTATTTTTTTGCTGAAAACTCGCCCAAATTTTTGTTAAGACTCATGTGCCTGTTTGTCTAAGCCACCCAATATGATGAAACTTCTAGTGATATGTTTAAAACCTCTTATGATGTCTATGTTGCAGGATGTCTACTTTGATGATGAATCTGCAGAAGTCGTCATATCTTCCTTGCGTCTTGGAGATGATCAGGAGAGGTAACGAGTTCAACTTTTCTTTTCTGGTAGAAATTAAACCATCGATTCGCATCATATTCATATATGGTTGATGCGATCCCTTAACTTACGAAATATAACATGGTGTCGTTGTAGTGATTCTCTCTTCACAAATTCAAACTGGTTTGCATTTGATGATGTTAAAGATGCGAACGAGCGCTCAGTGAGCTCAATTGCGTCCCCTTCACCCAATGCTGATGGAGATGGTGAGGATGGTGATGTCGTCATAGGTGAAGCCGATGAATTCAACGACACTGCAGCCTCTTCCCCATCTGTTGATATGGAAACAGAGGATTCTACATCAAAGCATCCTTCTGAAAACCCTAGTGAACCAGAACCTGAAAAGTCACCTGCTTGGGTTGAATGGAGAGAGACCTCTGAGTCCACTTCGCCTTCTTCCAACCCAGATGAAGCTACTATATTGTCCAATGGTGATGTTCAAATTGAAAAAGAGGACAATGACGATGATACTGATAACAAAAGTGCAGAGGATTCACCAGGTGCATCGGGCAATGGAACCAAAGAGAAGTTGCCAGATGGGAGTGGTGTTGAACCCACTGAGAGCTCACCGAAAGCTAGTGATGTGGAACACACTGAGAGCTCAGCAAAAGCAAGTGGTACTGCAATAACCGAGAACTTGAGAGATCTCGGTCCTGCTGAGACGTATGCGGATGCTGAATGCTCTGAACCTAAAAGCCCCCAGGAAACGAAAGAAACAGAGGTTGCAGCTGAAGCAGATGCCAAAGAAACCAAAGAAGCTGTGAAGGAACCCGAGAAGGTGTAGCTTGCGTTAAGGGCTTTACACAACCGGGTCTCTTTAACTAGCAAAACAAGTTCCTGCTGATGCTTTTGGTCGAGGCCTTAGTCTGTTTTGGGTACAATTTATTATTCTTTTTTCTCTTTTCCTTGTTTGTTGTTTTTACTCTTCATTGTATCATTTTTAAATCCGGTCTCTATTATTCAAAACATTATTGTCGACCCGAAAAAATTGTTACAAGCTTTTCATACTTGTTTGAGTTTTTTTTACCTCATAGACACATCAAGATCAAGTGTGTTGTAAAGTTGTTGCTCCCGTGCCGCAACAGATCTATACTTTCTATCTTTTTGCCAATCATCTTCCCCGACTAAGTCACTTTGCTATTTCTTCATTTCTCATTCCTGCTAAATGGTAACATCAAGTCATTTAACAAACTTTTCTCGTTAGCTTGAGTTCAAATGATAAGAATGGGAACTCATATATATAATTTAACCTCTCACTCTGAGCTTGAAATCTTGAATTAACTTGGTAAATATGGAGAAGACAGGTCATGTAATTGCCAGATTCTTCGAATATGGAAACTGATGATAGTTATCATTACCAAAGAAAATAAATGTATCTTTACCTTAACTTGTTAATGTTAAATTCGGTAATTATGGAAAGATTATGGATTCTACCTTGTCTACAAAAGATTTAACATTGCCTATTGTACAAATCTTCTTTTTCTCTATTGAATTTCAGTTTAGGGTTTTTTCTTCTTCTTCTTTTCGCCAAGCTTTCTTCAGAATGGCGGACCCAAACCAATCTGTCCCGGTACATCTTCCTCTCTCTCAATTGATGTATCTATCTATCACACACTCTCTCTCTCTCTCTCTCTTCAGTTGCTAATGATTAGCTGTGTCAATTTTGCAGACTTGCATACTAAAAGTCGATCTAAAGTGTTGCACCAGTTGCCAAAACAAAGCAAGCATCAAGTTGAAGAGTATCTCTGGTAATAAGAAAAAGTACTTCTTGACTCATATATTGTATAAGTCTTATAACATGAGATGATTCTTTATACTTAATTTTCAATGAAAACAGGTGTAGAAGAAGTGGCGTATAACAGCGAGAAAGGTCTCTTGACAGTCACAGGTGACGTCGAACCTATGGCTCTGGTTCGTAAACTTAATAAATGTGGCAAAGAAACAGAGCTCTTCTCAGTTAAGTACCCGATTGAAGATGATGATCTACAGAGCGACGATGAAGATGAAACTTCTTCTTCTGACTCTGCTAGTTCATATTATGATCCTAAACCCATGGAACGTGAATTCCAAGAGAAGATGAATCAGCAGGAGAAGAAGAAGAAGACATTGCTACAAAAAATACGTTCTTTTCTATGCTGTTTCACCAGTAAATCAAAGCTTGTACAGCCTTTACCGATGCGAAACCGAAACTGGCAAGTCCCATCAAAGTTTCAGTTGCGGCCTCCGCAACCGAGGCAGCCCTATCCACCAACGATGCGACCACACCACCTACCAATGATGCAGCAACAACAACTACAAATGATGCAGCAACAACAACTACAAATGATGCAGCAACAACCAGGTTACATGTTCCAGCAAGCATACCAACCTCATCTTATGCCAAATCAGGGACAACATTATCTTTTGCCAAATCCGGCACAACCGATGAAGATCAACCGTAGCCTGCATTTCCCGCCGACGAAGGACGGCAATGTAAGACTACTTTGAACTCTCAAAGTTGTTAAGGATTTTGGACAACACAGATTTTACTCTGCTTTTGTCTCTCTCTCTGTATTTTGTTTTACACTCAATGTAAAACAACACTCTTTTATTAGATATATAAACTGTATTTATAGGTTTACATGACACACTTTGACTAAGGGACACGTCTCTAGAAGACAACCCAATGTGGAGACACACACATACATATATTTAACTGGGTGTGTGAAACGAATAGTTTATACATAACACAAATCAATTACTTTCACTATATAATATACAAATCTTCTAAGATAATAAAATGAAGACTTGATCACATTCAACAGGCAAGTGACTCAAAACGCTTTGATTTTATTTCCCAGATGCATATACTAAGCAAAATAACTGTTTTTTAAGTGGCGTCTCCTTTGGCAATTGCCGGTGATGAACATTTCGTAAGTCTTGTAAACTTTTAAACAAAAGAAGAAGAGTAAATTTTTAAGTCACTCATTTGTGATTTCTCTGCATCTCCCAAAAAAGAATAGTCTGGTGGCAAACTTTTAAACAAAAGAAGAGGAGTAAAATTTTAAGTCATTAATGGTTGCATAGTTCGAACACTTGTTTAAGATGAGCTTTGTCTGTGTCAAGGAACAAGAATCTGATTCATAACACAACTGAGAAAACATAAGATCTGTGCCTATTGATAGTACTAGAATCTATCGTCTCAGGTACACGATTTCTCTTGGAGAATACTTGTCTTGAGATTTTTCTGTTCTGCATTCATGTTTTCCCCTCCTTTAATGGTTGTTTTCATGTTCGCCCTCCAAATCTTTCAAGTATCCCATGAACAAAAGAAACCCGAAAAGGAAGAATCCACCTGAAGAGCTCCCACCACCACCTCCGCCACCACCACCACCGCCATCATCCCGAGGCGGGAACCCATTTCCACCGTCATCAAGCTTTGGGGATTTCTCTTTTCCTGATATTTACGCAAACGCTAAAAAATTAAGTTCTGAAGATACCAACTAGAACAGACCAGTCCATCTCGGTTTTAGGAACTAGAATAAGAACCATATCAAGCCACAATATGAATTCTAAAACACAGTTCAATATTTGCTAGAATCGTGACAGATCATATAGTTTAAAGCCATTCTTGTTTGCTTGAAACACAAAATAGTTTCCTCAACATGAAAACGCACATCAATACAGTTAACAAGGAGAAGGATACAATGATTTACCATGAGTAGGAGCTTGTGTGATCGTTGGTGATTGCCGTGTAACGGTCTGCGTTTGCCCTTGACTGCATTTTGAATTCTGCAGGATATAAATCAGAATACGTAAACAGCTAGCTAATCAGAGACACCTAGAAAGAGAATACCGGACAATTAAACTATTGACCATAAGAGCAAAAGGATCTTCTTCAACAAATAAGCAAAATGATGTATGATGACATGCAAATCAACAAGTTATCTCAACAGCTAAAGAGTTAAACACATAAACTTAAGATAGGAACTAGATCGCAAGTAACAAATAGAACATACCAGCGCAGAGTTACATATAAAGACAGATCTTTTATTCTTAGAGACGACAACAGGTTGCACTGCATGCGTTCCAACTGCCTGGACAGAAGGAAATTTTCTCTGGCTCCACGGTTGGCGTTGCATAGAAACTGTTGTAGGATAACGCCTATGAAAGTTTCCTGTGTCACAGAGGACGAGTAGAAGAAGAGCTTTAGACTTCATTCAAAATTAGAAGAACGGACTAAGAAAGGATCAATGATACGACACTAGGATATGATTCAATTCTCAAGACATCAATAGTAACAACTCTCGTTTCTTCAATTTTTTCAATGAGAAATCCAAAACCCAACTTCAACAATGGCCACCAATTAGAAACTAAGTGCTAGTAAAAGCAAAACAAGAACCCAATATATCTGTTGAAATTTGAAGAACGATACAAAAAAAAAAAAAAAAAGTAGACATAGACATATACCATTACTGGAAAAATGATTCAGTCGAGGAGGGAGGAACACAAGCGGTTGTGTACCAACACACAACGAGGGATTCATCACCACCATATCTGCAAAAAGAAAGAACAAATCCAAAGATTAAACCTTTGAACCATTTCAACACACCACTAGAGAAATTAAACACTCAAAATCAAGGCTTTAAACAACAATCATTGTTGGATTTATATGTATATATATATATTCAATTCACCAGCTTTAAAATTCGACTAATCTGTGCTGCTAAAACAAAACCATAAAGGAGGAAAAACCCTAAAATAATTTGCTTCAAAGTTCGTAGATTTTTTATTTTTGGTAAAGAAGAAGCAGAGAAAACTAGATGCAAAAAAAATCTGGAGATTTGGTGGTTCCTCCAAGTTTCTCGATCATAGAGAAATAAAACCCAGAAGAAAAGATTAGGATCGTGAATCGCACCTGAAGAACTAAACGCAAGAAGACGGGGAAAAAAAACAAGACTTTCCTAGGGTTTATCCCACAGATTAATCACAAACGTTGGCTTCTAATGCAAGATTTTGTAAATTGCCCAGAAACAATTCACTACGAGATTGCTAAATAATTTATTTATTTCTCTTTTCGTAAAGTCGGTTTTAATTTTTTTTACAGTAATAAGCTTTTTATTTATTTATTTATTTTTAAAAAAGAACTTGATCGGAAAAATTAAAAAAAAAAAACCCTAATTTTGAGCAGATCTTTCCAATTGAAACCAAACCGTGAAATCAAGAAGAAGCTGAGAGTGGGGAAAAAATGCTTGGTGGATTATACGGAGACCTTCCACCACCGTCCGATGATGAGAAACCCAGCGGCAACTCCTCCTCCGTATGGTCAAGCAGTACCAAAATGGCTCCACCTACGCTTCGCAAACCACCGGCTTTTGCTCCGACGCAAACGATTCTAAGACCTCCAAACAAACCCAAACCTGTCATGTCGTCGTCGTCACCGTACAAGCCTCCTCCTTCTTCTTCTTCTTCGTTGATTACTCCGGCGATAGAGTCATCACCTTCGCAGCCAGCATTGATCGGTGTGACATCATCTGTGATCGAAGAGTACGATCCAGCGAGACCTAACGATTACGAGGAGTATAAAAGGGAGACGAAGAGGAAAGCTATGGAAGCTGAGATGAAGCGAGAGCTGGATAAGAGAAGGCAAGAGGAAGAGGAGAGAGACAAGAGGGAAAGAGAAGAGAGAGAGAGAGATAACAGTGATCCGTCTCGGTTGAATATCTCAGGTGAGGAAGCGTGGAAGAGACGCGCTGCTATGAGCGGTGGTGGGAAGCGGAGATCTTCGTCTCCTCCGACTCCGGGGAATGTTGACGGGTTTAGTATTGGGAAATCGGAGACGATTGGGTTAGGAGTTGGAGCAGGTGGGCAGATGACAGCTGCTCAGAGGATGATGGCGAAGATGGGATGGAAACAGGGACAAGGGCTTGGGAAATCAGAGCAAGGTATCACTACGCCGTTGATGGCTAAGAAGACTGATCGTAGAGCTGGTGTGATTGTGAATGCTAGTGAGCACAAGTCTGTGGAGAAGAAGGTGGTTAAGAGTGTTAATATCAATGGTGAACCAACCAGGGTTCTGCTTCTTAGAAACATGGTATGTTGTTTCAATACACCCTCTTGAACTTATGCATTCTTTGACTTCAGATTTTTGATGTGACGCTACAGTGATCCTTGTTCTAGTGGACACAATTTGCTACAATGAGTTAGAACGGTCTGCTAGGATATGGGTGAGAATGAGAGAATCTGATCTGGTTCTTAGTTTAGAAATAGTTGCAATTCAAACTTGTTCTTGTATTAGGACACGCTTTGATACAAAAGTTTAGAACGGTCTGCTAGAATGATATTGCTGTTTTCCAGGATTTGATGTGGTCTTAGTTTATAAGTTGTTAGATCAAATTGCTGGAAGCATGTTAGATTGATAAACCCAAACCTTCGCTTGATTTTTCGGGGATTGAATGTAAGGCATATGGTAATACTGTTGAAGACGTTTGTGTGGAAAACGGGATTTAGTAAGGCTGCCACGGGAGAGCAGGAGCTTTTGTGGTACTTTGATTCTTTCAAGCTTGTATCTTGAAATAAATAGCTTTGGCAATTTTACAAAGAAAATTCTTTGTCATTGGAGCTAGTAGCTCATAGTTTTAGTTATGTTAATGTTAGCTTAGTGAACTTCAGGTTGTTATGGAATTTAGATTGTTTATTTTTTGAAAGCAACGTGCGAAAGTTACAGTATCTTCCCCTCAAATAGAATCTGGGACCATCTTTGGTTTTTGAGGCTAGCCTAGTTTGAGCACTCAGAATTGGATTGCTAAATATTAGAGAGTCTTCACATAGGAATGCATCTTCCTTCACATATATTGTCTTACCAAAGAGAATTTACTTTCATAAACATATGAATCACTCTTTGTGATTCTGATTGTTGTTCACTATAATAAGTACATGCTACAAAGATAGTATCTTTCTTTTCTCGTGTATTTACGCTCTGCGATTCTGATTGACGGATCACCTATTTTATCTGCGCCTGAAGGTTGGGCCAGGAGAAGTAGATGATGAGCTAGAAGACGAGGTAGGAGGCGAGTGTGGCAAATACGGTACAGTCACTCGTGTTCTGATATTTGAGATCACTGAAAAGGACTTCCCTGTACACGAAGCAGTCAGAATCTTTGTTCAGTTTTCAAGATCCGAGGAAACAACTAAAGCCCTTGTGGATCTCGATGGGAGATACTTTGGAGGAAGGACCGTGCGTGCAACGTTTTATGATGAGGAGAAATTCAGTAAGAACGAGTTGGCTCCAGTTCCAGGTGAAATCCCTGGCTATTAGCTGACAACAACTCCCAAGAAACACACTGCATCCTCTTCTTCTTCTTCTTCTATAAGAGATTCTTGATAGAGGAAAAAGAAAACCATTATAGATGAGGTTTTAAAAACATTTGTAAAGTACTTTAGAAACTTTTGGGATCTATCTGTTTATTGTTGATTAAAGTAGCTTCGTTAATGATGAAGAAATGTTCCTCTTCTTTTGATCATGTTTCTATTTTGCATTTTAATTAGTCAAATCGATTATATTTCATTACTCGATTAATGTATATAGTAAACTGTTAGCTTGTAAGTGAAACTCAATTGCTGACAGACATGATGCGATAGTGTGAAGGATACTAAGTGGGTCGGGGATATCCAGTTCGAGCTATTATAAATTGGGCTACTAGGCCCAATGAGTGTTACTATATTCTGAGAACAGTTTCAAAAGACTGTTAGCAATTAGCTAGTTAAAGGGTGAAAATCTGAAGTGTGATTTTATATTGATTACTTATTTTAAAATAAATTTAATTTAGTATATCAATTATAATATACTAAATCAATTATATTATAATGATAATGTTAGAATTAAATTTTATAATATAAAATAAATTATATTAAAATGATAACATTATCATTACTTATTTTATATTGATTACTTATTTTAAAATAAATTTAATTTAGTATATCAATTATAGTATAAATTTAATTCTAACATTATCATTATAATTTAGCTATTAAATTTTACCAATATTTACTACCTTAGTTGACAAAATGATAATGTTAAAGTAATACATTACACACTCTATTTATGTATGCAAAGCAAAAGAGATTTTATGGTTTGTCTTCCATTAATTGTTATTGTAGGCGGAGAGTAGAAAAAATTTCGGACGCGAAAATAATAGTGCAAAATGAAATCGTTAGACCAAACTTTAATGGGATTCCTAAACATTATTTTCGTGTAATTTTAGAACTAAAATATCTCTAACGGAATTCTAAAAATTTGAAAGAATTTTAAACAAATTAATAGTCATTAATATCTTTCAAACTTTACCTTGAGGAGGAATGGTGGCAATGGTTTTCAGTAAGTCTCTTTAACATTTTCGTTGTTTAAACATTTTCCGAATAACATATTTGTTTAAACATTTTCCGAATAACTACTCCAAAAATGGTTTCCAAATATCTTCACCATATTTGAAAGACATTAATATCTAAACAACAATGGTTTAAAACAAATAGTCACATAAAACAAATTAGCCAATCAGAAAATGTGTCGTTTTATAGGTTTTGTCAAAAGCAATTTTGTAGTCTCTTTACATTTACATTTACCTAGCTGACACAATTTGTTTACTTCCCTCATTTTCTCTCTTATATTTGTTCTCTTCACCATTTTCATAATCTTTTCGCTCTCTTTGTTTTTGCATTTATCACCAACAAAAATGGCTTCTTCCGTTCAACATTATTTTCTTGCTGGATTATGTGTAAAAATGTCAACTTTTTGCTGGACTACCCGTCGAAGATGTCGTCAACTTTTTAAGTGCTTATATCAGTTATAAATAATTGATGTTTCAATTTATAAAATAATATTAATATATTTTTACAAAATAAATATTACTTAATTGTTTGACTAATATGAAAATAAACTATAAAATTTGTTTATGACCATAAGTGTTTATTAAATTTAACACTTTTTGACGCTATAAAATATACCAACGGTGCAAGATCATTATATATAAAAAAATTCTGAAGTCTGTTTTTTAATATAAAATCACACTTCAAGCTTTTATAAACTGTGCTACTAGCTCCAAAAGAGTGTTAATATATTCATGAGAACAGTCCCAAAAGACTGCTAGCAATTAGCTAGTTAAAGTAAATGGTAAAAATCCGAAGTGTGATTTTATATTGATTACCTATTTTTTCAAAAAAAATAATTTAGTATTTACATAGATAAATATATATACCAATATTTACTACGTTAGTTGACAAAATGATTATGTTAAAGTAATACATTACACATTCTATTATCAGTTTACTAATAAAGTAATAATCATCATTTTTTTGGCATCTTGTTTCTCAAACGCTAATTATTTGAGAAAGTTATATTCATGTATCTTAAGTTAAGATTCTTAGCCAATCTAAATATGTAATGGTCAAGATAATTAGTAATCGCTTACAACTGTTTGAAATTGATCATTCAAGAGTCAAACAAAAATCGAAATCATTGTACGTATTACAATGTACCCGCTTTAAAAAGTAGTAAAACGACAATGTATCATCAACCTTGCAGCAAACGGATCATGACCAAAAAAAAAAATCAAAAGTATTGCTTGTTTTGGTGCTGCACAAAATTCAATGTCCTAAAGCCCTTCAATCATCAAACCTACATTTACATTTTCAACATCTCACATAAACTTTAATGGTATCAACGTTCAAATGATTTTGGACCTATAGACCATGCCTTCTGGTGCATTTACACACTTTCAAATAATCAAATTCACTATCTTGATATCTCTCAGACGACTCCCTTAATGTTAACAATAATTACTACAACAACTACCAAAACCAAAACAACATGCAAAAGAAACAACAGAGCAGTGCAGTGGTGAAAAAAAAACTATTCAGGAGAACATGAAAATTAATAAGTTTGAAATGGGGTCAAATAAACAAAAAAACAAAATGGTAAATGAGTCAAACTGACATTTAGAGCCAATAAGATATCACTGCATTGCCCAACAGTTTCTGTTTACTGCTTTACCAAGAAGAAGAAGAAAATACTGAAATAGTATTACCCTAGTTTCAAAACTGTGGAGTAATTTTTTTTTTTTTACATATATAGTATTTTCTTCTGAGTTCTTGAGTATTGTAGTAGACAAAAAATGAGAGAGAAAAGACAAAACACAAAAGACAACACAAAAGTAGGGTTCTGTTCTATACTTGTACTATATAATTGCACTTATTAAACTAGCTATCTAGTATTCCCTAATATTCCAATTTTTTATAAAATGCCAACATTCACCACTGGTTCCATCGTAACGGGGACTCACAAAATATTGTTTTCGTAACGTGATATGCGTTTTGTAAGATTAAATTAAAGGGAGTATACACAAATTTTGGATTCATAACAATAACATTATTCTGGACCTGAACTCATTTATATATAAAAAAAAAGACTCATACAGATCTTTTGAAAAATTTAAACAAAACCCAAATTAGCTCTTCTAGGCTTTCAACGAGGGTTTAAATATGCTGCTGCACCCACAGAGCGAAATTCAATAATTTCCCAATTTGGGAAAACCAAAATATACGCAGAGATGCATACATGTATATATACCATATATATATTATAGTGTGTCATACCTAGCGGGTCCTATTAACCTAGACCAAAACTATGCATTCATGTGCATTGTAATATATGTATGGATGGATCATGGATGTCATGTCATGTTGACATGTTGGTTGTTTAAGTCCCCCAATTGGTAGTAGAATGTCAATTTCGGTTCGGTTTCCGGGATTTTAATAGGTCTGAGAGATATTGTCAAAATGTTCTTAAGAAAAAGAAAAAAAAAACAATATCAGGTAGGATTAATAATCCTTCGCATATATCTAAATGATTAATGTTTGATAAATGTATCGTTCGTATAAATAAATAAGTAAATAACATATATTGATTTTGGATTAACTGATCTTAGTAGCAACAGCAAAAAAAAAAAATATAAATACCCATCTAATGAAAAATCAGAAAAATATGCTCCCACAACTATATAACTAATTACTTAGATAAAAGAACAAACATATATATAAAAATGCGCCAGAAGAACTCTGTTTATATGGTCCCGAACTCAAATATTCTTTACTGAGGTTTAGTTGCTGACATTGGTAAAAATAAAACCAGATATATAACCAAAGCGTTATATAGCCGGTGATGTGTCAACGAAAAAAAAATCAAATCAACTTAAAAGTCATATTCGTGCAAACTATATATTCCTTCCTTGTATATCAAATCAAATCTCATTTTTATTCAAATCGGTCTTTCAGATTATATAACGGAAGCGGTCGGAGTAATACTCAAAGTGAATATATATGCTTGGTCCTTGGAGCCGGTCGGTATATCAGTATATGCATATGACTCAATTGCATATATATGGGTAACTAAAGGAGGAGGATTAAATGGGGAGAGAAAAGGATGACATAAGCAGGTGTTGACTAAAAGAAACCAAGGGAGGCAGAATCGGGTAAGGCATTTCCTTACACAAAAGCCAGATCTGTCCCAACCAGAATCTCTTCTGTCTTTTCACCCCACATCTCTTTTATTATTTATTTTTTATTTTTTTCACCACACACGCAACAAATCAGCTTGTTTATCCCACATTTTTTCATTTTTAATCACGCAGCGGTCAAATCACCCACCCTACATTTTTCATTTATTAAGCTGTTTTTCATTTATAGTAATCTTTTATAGTTAAAATTGCAGTTTAGTTATAAAAGTATAATGTATAACGGTTACTACGAAACAGCAAAAATTGTAAAATAGAATGGTGAAATTAAATGGCCAAACATCGATTTGACATTTAGACAGCGGATTAAGAAACTTTTAAGAACGCAGAGAGTTACTACTATTATTTTGCAAATACAAAAAAAAAATCATTTATTTTGTCGGCATCAAACTTCTGTTAACTTGAAACCTGCAAGTTTATAGGTTTCTCTGCTCGAAAGGAAAGCTAGCTATATTACAGTATTAACTTCCATACTAATTAGACTACCCCATAAAGAAAAAAAGTTGTATAGGTTCCTCCTGCTGCCTATTAAGTCAAAGAACAGCATCATCATGACTAGTTTTTCTTGTGATAGATACTACTATCCAATTTAATAGATCAAATAGCAATGATTATGCATCATTTATTGTCAAAGATTCATTCAAATCCAATCTTCTCTGGATGATTATTTATGCATACAAACCACACTTTGGATGCTTTCTTCATGTGAAACTATGCATATGATACAGTCCCCCATCACAAGTCCCATATTCTCTTCTTGTTATGAATTAAGATATTTTACACATGCAAAATAAGCCCCATCCATAAAACTTTTGCAACATCAATAATGAATAACTGGAAATTACTAAATAAAACATACTTTATTATATAAAACAAATAAAATATGATAGTAAACTTTACCAACATTAAAGAAAAATCGAAACAAGTGAAAACACTAATAAAAATAACATAAGCACTAAAGCACAGAATAATAGATATTGTCTTCATACATAGTGTCATAATTGATTAAAGAAATCATCATCACATTTTTCAATACATAAGAGTCATGGACCGTCTAATTTAACAAACCTTACCAAAACAGCATCCTAACTTTAATATCTAAACATAATCAACCATTTTATTTTTTCAAACGAACGACCAATTCACGAGGATAAAAGCCAAGCAGTGGTTTGACTCGTTGTCGTCAACAACTTTCCACACCGTCGCTTGCTCATACGAAACTGGTCTTCCCATGCTCGACACACATATTCCCGCCGGAAGATTAGCATAGCCCTGAAAGATTCATTCCAAACTTAGTATGACAACTTAACCGGGAAACTTAATAAAACGACTAGCTAGAAAATGTTAACCTGCTGCATGATCTTAGCGAATTCGGAGCAAAGAGCTTTACGACCAGAGTCATCGAGAGTTTTGTCGAGCATTATATCCTGAAGTGCCACGAGCGTTGTTTCAAGCATGTCTAACCCGGCTTGGTTTGCAAATGTGAATACCGGTGAGGCCTAAGAACCAAAATTTATCAGACAATTTATCTTAGCAATTCCCAATAACCGAACCAAGAACCGGATTGAGCACCTCACAAGAACAGAAATCTTACGTTGGTTTTGAGGGAGCAGCACAATATAGCATCAGAGTGGTTCCAGAGTTGCTTAAGCAATGTGTCACCTCCACAGGATTGAGAATCAGTTCCAAACAGGTCTGCACCAGTATGAGCACTAAAACATCCAAAAGAAAAAACGTTTCATTGAATTAGAATGAGATAGATAAACACATTCTTGTTGCAAGTCCTTAGATTAAGGTTCTAAGAAGAGTACCTGTAACTACGGGTGATCCAACGGACAAGAGTAAGAGCCTCAGGGGAAGTGGGAAGTTGCATTGAGCCAGGACGAGGGGTGATAGCTAAAGCGACTCTCTGAATCGAACCAACAACATTCCTCACATACTGTCTCGCCATTGTAGCAACATTGTCTCTTGAATGGTTATCAAAAGTAAACTGGAAGGCTATGGTTAAGACCAATCTGGAGTTTGTTTCTGTATCGGTTTTGGTGGAACCATCTAGAGATGACGCTAGATCCCGTGTTCGACTTGCAGATTGGTGGTCATTCTGTTACATACAAAAAAGATTTGTGTGTCAGTTGACCCTTCCAGAATATTAACTGTGTTTTGATAACAGTTTTCTTATTACCGGATTTATTTTTTGTTCGAGCGGTATGACACGGAAACCAGAAGGAAGCAAAGGTGCATCATCAGCAAATGACTCATCGATAGGGGCAAAGACAAGCTGAGCACAGCCTCCAACCACATTTTCATCAACGCCACTGCAAAGCTAGACAAAAGCAAAAAAAGAAACAAAAGTTTTATTTCAATAACATAACTTTAAGAATTAGAGAAAGTCTTTTTATACGAAACAAACCTGCAGTAAATACATATCCCGAGATAAACCCATGTCTTCAGGTGAATAAGCATGACCTCCGAGTCTAACCACTTCGAGGAACTAAAACGAGTAAACAAAATAGGATTCAAGGCATGGCCAAAGAAGAGACAACAAGGACAATTTTCTTGAGAATCTATTTACCTCTTCATGTTCGAGTGTTTGTGCGAGAGGAAGAATGACTTGGTTACTAGGGAACCCACCAGTTCTGACGCACGGAACAGCGAAAGGAGTTGCTCTGAGAGATGCAGCAGAATAGGCATCAACCCCATAGTCTGCCCATTCAGCTCGGTGTTCTCTCAGGAAACGGATCAGTACAAGGGGTGGAACATTCTTCAAGGGGATATAAATAAGAGACGACAATGGCGTTATAAATTGAAGAAACTGACTCTATTGTCTTTTCGTAAATGTCAAATCATGGTGTACAAACCTGCAACAGCATAGAAGCTTTGGCACAGAGGACACCGCTGCCAAAACTTGGAAGAAATGAACTACCATATTGAGAGCCAGCGAATTTAGCAGAGGAAGAGTTGATCATGATTGTAATATCCTCTGCTCCATCACTACTCATTGGAGACCATCCATCATCCGCAAAACCATTTACAGCATCATTGAAACCACTGAATTTCAAGAAAAGCAAAAGCGATTAGACAATGCTCCGAACTATAAAACTAAGCTTATTGAGAAAAAATATATTACCGGCAGAGTCTTTGGCTGAAAGTTCTTAAAACAGCAGGCTGGCGTCCAACACTATACTGAACTTCTCCACTGGTCTCTTGAGCAATTTGCCTCACATGTCTCAAAGCCTGAAATGTGGAAGTAAAACTCAGAGAAACATATGGCCTAGTCAGGTCACGAAAAAGTTCAGGTTCATAAGGAACTTACAGCGACGGTCATCTTCTGAGCAAGAATTTTGGAAGACTCATAGAGAGGCCTGAGGACTTCAGGAACACTTGAGACCTACCAAACCAAAGAAATTCAGCAATTAACATAAAAGAGCAGACTTCTAAGAGTCCTGATGTGTTTTTACAAATCATATGCTTACATCCAAATCAACATGATCAACAATGTGAATAATTGAGCCACCACCATCACAAGGACGGATAAGAAACCCACTTGACAGCATTTTGGCTCTCACAAAGCTTGAAGACAGCGGACCATTAGGGCCACCTGTTGCAGAAGTGAGTGACCTCTCACAAACCTGAAGGAAAAACGAAAATATAAGGCAAATGTAGTAAACAGAATCATAAAAGAACAAAACCAGTTCCTAAGACTCACCACATAGCTTCCATCTTCTAGACTTGTACTATATCTCAGCGTCCAAAAGTCACGAGCTGCTGCTAATGTTGTAGGAGCATAGATCTGATAACCAACCATGAACAATGATCAGTACATTTTAAATGAACATAAAAACACGACTGATAGATTTATAGAACAGACCTGAATGTTGACAAGTTCGATAGTACCACCGCTTCCAGTGGGTATAACATTCAGAGTCTCGACACATCGACAGTCACGGAACCATGATGGACGATCTTTGAGGATTTCAGCGACCTACACAGTATTTGAAGTTTAGAGTGCCTTCACAGAAAGTTCTCCTTTTCACATAACAATAGTAAAGTAAAAACGAAACACCATTTACCTTCATGGGTTCTAAACTCACGAGGCCACAGGCACGTGCTGCTATTCCACTGCAGTTGCGTGAAACAGCTACGATGCCAATAGAATCCGGACCAGGCTACATACATCACCATGAAAATACAAATTAAAACATTTTGAAAACTTACTCCATTTCCACATATAAAAACCTTAAACTGTTACAACTTATTTACCTTCATCCCAATCATCTGGACCCAGTCGACAGCCGTTCCTGTAGCCTTACTAAGGAACTCTGCCAAGGTCTCCTCCGCAATCGAGAGAAGACTACCAACACAAGACATTTACAAAAAGATAATGTTAGTTTCTTCACATAATCTGACAAAAGAGAATTTCACTAACAAAAAAAAAAAAAAAAAAAAGATCCTTGCTTACTTAGCTGGGTTGTTAGCATCACGCTGCTGATGCTGATGTGTTGGGTTTTGCTGCTGACGTTGCTGACCACTCACGACCACAGACTCACAGCTGTTGTCTGTGGTCGTCCCAGAAGCCTAAGTGAAAATAAAGAGACTTCACCAGTCACTATCTAGAATTCTTAAAGAACAATCCCATATACAAGCATCAGAATATAACACCTTTTAAACTAATAGCTTCTCTATATTGCATTTAGCAATGGGAATGAAAGACTTACAGTGTGGATACGATGTTTCATGAATCCATTCTCATAAACCAAGTGGGAGACTTGCTTCTGCAAACGGTCATTCTCTTCCATCAAAAGCTTGTTCATAGCACTCAGCTTCCTGTTCACTGTCTGAAGACGAGCTGACTCTTTCCTCTGCTTCTCTCGACATCTAAAAAGTCAACAAACAACCAAAAGAAAGAAAGAAAAGAAGCTTAAAGACAAAAACTATAGTATGATAAATGTGTTGAAAATAATAGAGAATGAACAGAAGAGAGTTTAAAGCAACAAACACACTTTTTTGCTTTAAGAATCACACCAGAATGACATAAAGAACAAAAAAGATTATGTAATTTCCAACATATTCTCTGCATAAATATTACAACTTTTTTTTTTAAGAACATAAAAAATTAAAGAGACGTTTTAAAGCTCATCAAAGACAGTTTGATTAGCTGTCACATTTTTTCATGTAATTTTCACTTTCAACTGTGTCGACAAAGCCTTAAGCAGCTAAAAGATTAAAAAACAAAAATCTTTCAATTATATAGACATAGATCTGAAACTCAAAAGGCTTTTAAAATCACCATTTAGATCAAAAAACAAGAACATTTAACAAAACATTGTCAGAGAATAGAACAGGCGTTTAAAATAATTGTCTTCAAATACAAACAAACAATAAAAAAATCTAATTTTTAATTTCAGAAACAATCAAAGAACACAAATAAAAAACATTCCATTAAAGCAGTTAAATAAAGAAACAAGAGAACCACCTTCGATTCTGGAACCAAACTTTGATCTGTCGAGGCTCGATGTTACAGAGGATGGGACATTCACGAATAAGCTGTTGTCTTCGAAGAGAGCTAGGTTTAGGACACTCAGCATAAACTCTCTCAAGAGCTTCAACTTGCTCCGGCGTGTACCTAACGTACTTGCCCGAATCAAAACCTTTGTCAGGAGAGTCTCTATCGTCCATGGAGTGAGCCATCATAACTTCCACAGAGAGGGTTTACAAAAGGAAAGAAGAAAGAAATAAAAATCGATACTTTGAGGGTAGAAATAATTGAGAGACCAACCCAGATGAGATGGAGAGACAAAAAAAAAGAGTTGGAGTTAGATTGGTAGGCTCTCTGAGTAGAGAGAGCCTCCTTTGAGATTGTTCATGAGATGGTAATGGTTTGGGAAAAGAGTTTGGGTTTTTCTCATTTGCAAAGGAGAGATGAAAGAGGAGTTAAAAAGGAGCTAAGTAGAGACTAGAGAGAGAGAAGAGAGAGAAGAGAGAGAATACTGGAAAAAGTAAAGTAAAGATCTTTTGTGAGAGAGAGAGAGAGGACAAGGAAGAAACAACAAGAAGCACTAAACTTGTAAAAATATTATTTATTTTTTAAAAATGTTAAAGGTGAAATTTTGAGAGTAGGTTGAATTCAATGTTTTGGTTAAAAGCGTAGACTGTTGAGAAAAAAAAAAAAGTAAAATTTTAAAACTTTTCTTATGCAAAAGCTTTACTACTAACAAAAACTTGTGATAGGAGAAAGCTTTCAGTTTATACAAAGCTTATAAGAATTTCCATCTTTACAATTATTTTATTTAATCTTTGTTTAGAGCTCTTAACAATATATGGTTTGAATGGATGTTGCAAGAAAAGTCCAATAATCCGTCAATTGTTTAGTCTATTATATTTTTTTGAGGTGGACAACAAATTATCGCGATTAAGTTTATTTGTACGTAAAAATAGTTAGTAGTTGGTATGTGATGGATTTTTTTTCTATTTTCTTTGATATGTACTACTATAATTGATGAATAGTAAATAAAAATGGTGTAATCCACAAACGGATTCATATGTTCCAATCACCACAACCATTCAAACCTATAGGTTTTAAAAGTGAAATTTTGATAGTAAGATGAATTCAATGTTTTGGTTAACAACATAGACTCTTGAAGATAAAATCATTTTTAAAAACTTTTTTCATGCATACACTTTAAAAAAAAAAAAATGTGATAGGAAAAAGCTTAAATTTTATATAAACCTTAATTTTAGAGGTTGAATTAATGTGTATGAAGTAAAAACATTTTCATTTTTGTTTTTAGGATTTTTTTTTCTTAGAGCTCTTGACAATATAGGTTTATGAGATGGATGATCAGTTGCTTCTCTAATTTGATTTCACATCACCATCACCAAATTCTCCGCTTTAACGTGTATGTCAATATTCTTGATTAGTTTGTAGTTAGTATGCGATGGATTTTTTTCAATTTTTTGATATATACCACTATAATTGATGAATAGTAAATAAAAATGGTTTAATCCACAAATGGATTTATATGTTACAATCACCACAACCATTCAAACCCATAGGTTTTAGAAGTAAAATTTTGATAGTAGGATGAATTCAATGTTTTTGTTAAAAACATATACTATTGAAGATAAAATAATTTTAAAAAACTTTTTTGGCATAAGCTTTTTTAAAAAAATTATGTGATAGGAGAAAACTTAAATTTTATATAAAACTTAATTTTAGAGGTTGAATTAATGTATATGAAGTAAAATCATTTAGGATTTTTTTTTCGTAGAGCTCTTGACAATATAAAGTTTATGAGATATATGATCAGTTACTTCTCTAATTTGATTTCATATCACCATCACCAAATTCTCCGCTTTAATGTGTATGTTTTCAATATTCTTGATTTAGATAAAAAGTTTAGATGTTGACAAAAGAAAAAAAGGATTGAAAGTAATTAGAATTGAAAACTTAATTGCATTCAGACGCAACAAATTAGTACTAGCATTCAGACTCAACAAATTAGTAATTGCAATAAACACAAATAGATGAGAAAAGCCAACACGCAAAGGCTGTCTCTGCAAAATTTAAAGACATTTTTCAATTATTATTAAAAAAATCACCTAATGTGCTTGTCACTAAAATCAATAATAAGAAGAAGAAAAAAAAACTTTGTTTAAAACAGTTTTCATCATCCGTAAAACGTAAGTGTAGTTGTCAGAAGAAACGGAATTTTGACGAAATGGGGTAATTTGCTAACTTAGGGAAACAAAGCAGTTGGCTTTAAGCTCTGTGACAGTGGCCTACCCCAAACATAGCATCAAATTTTTCTCTACCCTCTTCTCTCTTATTGTGCTAACGATGATGTATGTAACAATGTACGTATGTGCATGTACATATTATTACCGTGGTGGGTGGCATGTTCTTGTATCGTATGTCCATCTTTTTTTTCTTTGTAACCATGCGGAAGATGATGGATGACAAGTATGTACAAATGTCACTACGCGCGTGAGAAGCGTGAATGTGGTTCTTCTTTTAGTTTAACGTTAAGTTCTTTTGTTTAACTTGTTTCTACAAAAGTTTTGAATTGCTCTTGTTTAACTTGTTTAACTTGTTCCATTGCTCTCTCTTTTTCAGAACTAGGTTTGTTTTTTGGGTTTCATTGTAAAATGTAAACTCTTTTTTATTGGTATAAAATTTTAACATTACACCAAAAAAAAAAAAAAAAAAAAAAGTTTTGAATAATAAAGTATATGAGAAAACAAAGACACAGCTCTGCCTTTGCTGGGGGGTACAACCTGTATTTGGTTGTCTGGTTACGATTTTTCAATTGGGTTTGTATCCATTTGTCCAAACATTGCTTCTGTTGTATAGTTGTTTGGTTTTCTTATTCCTCTTTGTTTTGAACGGAAATTTAAACTGTAATTATTAGGATCATGTTTGAATTTCAAATAGTATTTAACTTTCATGACCTCAATCTCAATGCATTTCTCATTTAACGCATGAGAACTATTTCGTCGAGAACCGAGTAAACTAAATCCAAAAAATCTCTGTATGCCAAATATATATCCCCAACGATAAAAACAAAATGGAGTCAGTCGCAATACATGTGGATGTGGTTTGCTTCTCCTTCCCCCAATATCTCCGTTTAACCAGAGAGCGGTTGGTCTCACGCCTCACTCAATCCTACGGAAAAAAACACATAAGAAAACAAGCTAAACATACTGACTACATCCAATATCGACATGTACGGCAAGCACCAAATCTATCATCACGATATTTTTTTTTTGTTATCTTGGCGAAAACGACATCATGAAAATATTATATACATGCATGTTCGTAAAGGAGGAATACAGATTCAATATATATATACACACATTAAATACGGAAATGTAGTAAGTAAATAGTAATAAAAAGGGATGTAGAAGGTCATGTGAAGTCTCATCATGAGTTCTTTACTTTGTGCATGCGCTTCGATTTCCTACATGGCAGTCTCGCAGATATATATATGCCCACTTTACCCTGTCTTTTCTTTTTGCATTTTAATTTGTATCACTACTACTAACAATTACTAGTATTATCTTAATCAAATACTACTTCGTAAAGATAGAAATCGTGTTACTAAAGCTCTTTCATATTAAATTCTTCTTTTCTGTTTAAGAAAGAACAAGACTATCTATAATCAATTATTAGCACACTTTATACGTAGGAGAGTATATCTCGCGCCACTAAAAAGCTACATTATAGAGCTCTTTACAGTTTTTTTTGAGTACTTTGTTTTTTATACATTTCAGTTAATAGCTTCATTATTTATTTGACGCCTGTGATTGTCTCTAACTTTTTATGTATGTGTGTCACTGTGGAAACTGGAAACTATACAATACAATACAAACCAGGGTTCTCTTAATAAAACTCACGACATGTGTCAAGAACCAAAAAATATTATACATGGTCTTTTGTGTGTTTGACTATGAATGAAAAAAACATCGTAATCCATTATCATAAAAATATCATAATAGCAAACAGAAAGTCCACATAAATTTTATTTTAAGTTTCGCCTTTGTCTCCATAGTTCGTAAAATAATAACATGGATGATCTTTACTGATAGGAAATATAATTTAGAAAAGAAGAAATTGTGCTTAATTTTTCCCCCTTTAAGAAAATGCGAATGTCAAATCTTTTGTGACAATGTTGATCTAAAAGTCAAAACATTGCTTTTTCTTCAACATCATAATACAGTTCCTCTCCATCTCTAGGTTAATTAGTAATTATTTCAATCCGAGTGCTACTTGATGATGTTTTGCTTTTACATATACAACAAACTTGTGGTTCATAAATGATTTTTTCTGTAGCAACAAATTTTGTAGTTTTACATAAATTGCAATAAACCCAAAACCCTTGATGTCACATTGTTTGTGGATTCTTCCATTCTTCGTTTTATTACCAAAATTTCTTACAAGAAAACAATATCAGTAGCATTGTATCTTAACTAAAACATCATGACATTTCCCTTTATTTATTTTTCCTTTCTTCCTCAGTGGGTTTTATTTTAATAATCACAAGTCTAAAAACCCACTTCACGTTTTTACCTAATTGCTCCCAAGAACCCTATAACTTTTCTACAAAGATTTGTATATATATCATACACTAAAAGACATAGATGAGCTGAGACCAAACAGAGCCAAAATACAACAAAGCTTTGTCGTGTAGGGACCTTCTCAAGATGTACCACTCGAAGCAGCCATGGCGGATTTACCAGAGCTAAGGTTGGAACTATCTTCATGACTTTCTTCGTGATGCTCATCCTCCTTCTTGGCATTGAGAAACCGGCCACCACATCCTCTTGGTCTTCTTATCGCATGCAAATGCCGAGATTCATGCAAATATGGCTGCAAGATACACTCTCAAGGTTTACTCAAACGAAGTAAGGAATCATAGCAAAACATGATTTTTAGAAAAAAGTATTTTACCTTACGTGACTTGATGACTTTATTCTGCGATTCAAGTTTTGCTCTAGATTGCCTTCGCCTCAGTATTCCGTGGTATTGCTTTGCGTTTACAAAAACAGGTTCCTCGACTGCATCAGATGGTAAAGGAACACCTTGTTGCTGCATTCCCATTAACTGTAGATGTACCTGAAATGATTTGTAAATAAGCTGTTAACATTAATCATTGAACTGTTCACTACATTTATCCGGATCAGAACACTCGTTGTAGTTAATACACCATACCCCGGCATAGGGTTGTTGTGGAGGCGGTGCAAAGATGCTTCTGTAGTAAGGATCTGGATATGGGTATTGTCCAGGTGCCTTCAGTATTAACAATACACAAACACACACAAAACAAAACAAAACAAAATTCGTTACTTCTATATTGTATGAAAATGCAGAAAGGTGATGGTAATGTCGTCAAGAAGTAAATGTATCAACTAGAACGTCTAAGGCCACGAATGACAAGCAACTCGAATTAGCTTCAAATGTAAGGGGTCCAAAAAGACTTAGCATATTAAGTATTGATGGAACTCATTAGCATTAATCAAGAGATATGTGATCAAACATATATATATATTTTTTACAGAGGGTAAGAAAGGTGCAAGAAACTAAACCGAAGATATAGTTCTTCTGATTAAACAGTTTGGGTTTTTTTGGGCAGCTGAGAGATGTTTTACCATGGGAAGTGTACTCCCCGGGTGAGGAGGAGGAGGAACCGGCTCTGAGAAGACTAAACTTGTAGCCATTGATTCATAATTTCTTCCAGGAGGAGTTGGTGACTGGAATTGAGAATCTCTCTGTTCTTGCTTCTCATGACTTACAATGTTACCTAGACAAAGAAAACACCAAACTTAACAAGAGAGCACCAACCCAAGAATCAGTAACAGCAAACCACATGAACATAAACTATGGATCAAGTTCTGAAAACAGAATTAACATGAAATACGAGATATATAAACATAAAATGAATAAAGAAGAGAAAGAGAGAGAGCAAAACCAGACAGCTCATGGATTGAGGAAGTCATGACTCATGAGCTTAATGTCCGAAGCAGTATTTCTGAAAAGTTCCAAAGAACAGAGTCAGTATATGATTTTTTGAAACCTATTAAATAAATTCAAGAACCAGAATTATCATATCCCCACAAAACCATTAACCTCTTATTCAAACTAAACAAGTCAAGCCTACTAAATAAAATTTTCAAGGAACCAATTCATAACTTAAAAACCCTGTAACTATTACAATCTGACTAAAATTCTAAAACGACAGAGCCATTTCTAACCCCAAAAAAAAAAAAAAAAAAAAAAAGTCAAAAGCTAAGAATTTCAAAAATCATAGTGAAAAAAATTATATACGTAACGTAATTTACCTCTAATTTAATATATTGAAAAAAAACCTCTGCAATCTTGTATGTAGATTAGAGCCTCAGCTTGAAGAAGAGAAGAAAAATGAAGAACAGAGAGAGAGAGACAGTGTCGTTTTCTTCTTTTAACTGGAGTTTTAATGTCCTCTAAACTTCAGAGCGTCCTTCTCCATCAGTGCACAACATTATGACGTTTTACGCTTCAGCAGGTAAGAAAACGGCAGGGTTTGTAACAACTGATGCGTACGCAATATCGATCGTACAAGTGGAGAAAGAGAGAAGCGTTTCAGATTGCACGTAGCAGATGATTCCGGGCAGATCTGAATTTGCTGACCGAAGTCTCTCACTTAACTCATCAAGTCCACGAGTTCTCGCGGGACCTACCTTCTACCCGCTGCCCGTAAGACTTATTTGTATTTTCTTCTGTTGTGTGAGTCATCGATAGCGAAACCGGTTCTCGTTTGTTCGAATTCCAGAGACAACAAACTAATCTCGGTTTGGTTTGATGCAGACTAGTTTTATAGAATAATACGTTGTGGTAAACCGATGATTTTGTTATAAAATGAGTTTCATATAAAACTCCTTTAGGCTATGTGACTCATATCGATTCGAATATTTATGTAATATTCTATAACCTTTGGTTGGCTTTTAATCTCTTATTGTGTAGCACATGAAAATAAATACTAATACGTTTTGTCGTTTTCTTGATGTATATGTAAATAAATGATTCATTTGTTATATTCTCTGAGAATATACCAAAGTCAGACCAACAAATTTCAGATATTATCAATGTTTGAATATTGTAGAACAACATCAATTTCAATTTTATTACGATTCTTAAATCAAAAACAGCAAAGACATATTAAAAGAAAGGTTAAAGTTTAGGCGGCTTAATAGACTTCAACGTGCCACTGCTTGTTCTTCCTTAGCTGAGAAAGCTTCAAGTCCCAGCTCTCACCTCTCTCTTCTGCAACTCTTTTAAGCGTATCCTGAATCCCAGGCATCATTCCTTTAAGCCCACAGAAGTAAATATGAGCTCCATTGTCCAATAGCTTGAAGATCTCATCACTGTACTCCTCAATCTTGTCCTGCACATACATCTTTCCACCTTTCTTGTTCTTCTCCTCTCTGCTCAACGCCTTATCATACCTAAAGTTTTCCGGATGGTCTTTTAAGTACTTGGTAAACTCATCATCATATAGAAGGCTATCGGTGTTAGCCACTCCTAGGAAGAGCCAAGCTAAGCCGCCAAATGTCCTGTTTGGAACGTTTTCCATGAACATTCGACGTAGGTAGCCTCTGTAAGGAGCCACTCCTGTTCCTGTGGCTATCATTATGTGTGTCGCCTTTGGATCCTTCTCGGGTAGTAGCATTACCTTCCCAGATGGACCTGGTTTCGAAAAAGTATATTTAGTAAACTAAGAACTCTTATTCCAAGGGGTCTTTATCTATGTGATTTAGTTCACATACCAGTGATTTGAATCTTGTCTCCGGGCTTTGAATCACAGAGGAAGTTGCTGCAGACTCCATTCTTTGAAGGATCTTCTTTTCCAGTCTCGGGATCGTAATAAACAGCTCTACGTACACATAAACTCGCTGTTTTGCCGTCAAAGAAATCTCCATACCTCGTTGATGCAATTGAGTAAAGGCGAACATTGTGTGGTGCTCCCGGTTTCTTCGGGTTCTCACCCTACACACACAAGATCCAGTTCATTAATAGACTTAAGGGATGAAGAATGGTGGTAAACAATTTGAAGACAACGAAAAGATGTAACAGCACAAGGGACATGACTTACAGGAGGGATCACACCATAACTCTGTCCTTCCCAGTAAGGAAGGTTACCATCATGATCAATGACGATATGACAAGTTTCTCCTGGGGCTTTTGGACCAACCACTCGCTCCACAGAGACAATCTTAGCCGTGTAAGACTCCTTGGGTTTGTACAAGTTCAAAGGAGGATCGTTGGGGTCTTCCAACTCAATAGGAGAGACAGTAACCTTGGAACAACTCGTTTGTTGAACAGACATACATATTGTCCTGCTGGTGTACCGTTTTGCATCTCTAACGTTTGTTGTCTTCTGGTTCAATGCTAAGGAAGATGACCATGATTTGCTATTAAAGCTTATGCTATTGTTCTGCTGCAGAATGAAAAAAATGGTAAAGCACAAAGCAAGCCATGGTAAAAGATCAAACTCAAAAGAAATGAATCAAACAAATACAATCTCAAGGAAAGTAACCAGGAGGAAGCCAAACACCTCAAGCTAAAACTAATGTGTACAAGAACAAACACAGCTAAAGCTAGAATCTTTATGTTAAAAAGAGAGATTGGGATGCATCATCATCACCTTGAAGACGGATCTTCTAAGAGAACGTTCGTTTCCAATTGAAACTGAGACAGCACCAGCCTGTAATTGGAAAAAAAGATAATTCAAACTCCATCAGATTAAAAACTCTATTTTAATCAAGTAAAACACAAGCCTTAAACCTAGATCAAAGATCATAAACCACCAAATCAATCTATTTCAAAAAAGTTCCCTCGTATTCTCCGAAAAAAGACAAGGGGAAACATTAACCCGACTCAAACCCCTAAAAACTAACAAACAGTTGATTCATTCAATAATTCTCCGGCCATACTCAATCACAAGGATCACGAGTTTAAAAACAACCGTTGACTAAAAAAAATCAGGAAAAACAAAAAAAAAAGAGTGAGGATCTGACCTGAGACACCACAGCAGAGTGAGACATTGTGATCAATCGGAGAGAGTAAGGTACTCAGATTCAATATAACCGATTGACTGAAGAAGATGATGATGAGCTTTAGGGTTTTTATATATAAATAGAGTACAAGCTTTGAAACTCCTCAAAGGCCAAGCTTCTTCCTTTCTCCCCTCTTTTGGACTCCTCCAACTGACGCGACGCTCTCTCACAGACTTCTTAATTATTGATTTCTCCACTCCTATTAATTAATTTAATTAACGCAAAACCGGAACCAAATTGACGAAAATTATTCCTAAACCGACCGAACCAATTCAAATAATTTCACAATAACCAAAATACATTATTATTAGTAACTAACTGTTTTTCTACAATAATAATGATTCACATAACCACAAAATCTTTATTAATTCTCTTGAATCAAATGAGCGAATTATATTAGACAACGAATTCTACTTGGTATTAGTGACATTGTTATTATGAATGTGATCACAATTAACAGAGGCATTTTGTGTTTTCGGGTAACCAAGAAAATAAATGAGAGCAGAAGCGACCATCAAAGCTACACCGGAGAGTCCACACACCAAGCTGCCCACTACCAGCACGTGATTCATCACGTGATCATTTTCTTCATCATTGTCTCGAACTTTTGATGACGTTGTCGTCGTCGTTAGTGGGGATTTCACCGCACTCGGCAATATCGAGCTAGTAGACGCTGGTGATGATGATGATGATGTTGAAGATGTCGTCGGCGGCGTCAGCTCATTTGGAGAAGGTGGTCCGAAGAATGTGGTCATCTCCGATTGAGACTCGCCTGTTGGTTCGTAGTAGTACTCAAGACCGTGATCGGAAGGTCGTAATTCTCTAGCGTTTATGGTCGTTGGTTCTATGACGATGAACAAGATCATGACTGAACACATAATAAACGGTGGAACCATTTTTGTGATTTTGAGTTTTTTTTTTTTGTCTTAATTAGGCTTGAGAGTTACAACAACTTGGATTGGAAAGACCTTCCCGTGAAGGAATGCTTTATACGAGAATCCAAACACGACGAAACGACTTCGTTTTAAAAAAGTTATGATCATCCCGTGTCCGTGATGTGTGCGTATTCTTCATTGTCCAATTGCAAACAATGCCAACAACGGCAAACGCCGTCGTTTCCAACGTTGTCACGACAAAAAAATGTTTCTTTCTTTATTCCACGTTGGCTTAGGGAACAGTCTCTCTCGACTCCTGTGTTTTGTCTGAATTTGTTAAAAAATTATTCTCGTGAGTTTCTTTGTCGGAGATTGGCCCTAAATTCACGGGGTTATTAACAATAACAAGAAAGTAAAAAAGAACTCGATTGTTTGTTGTAATACGACCTCACTCTCTCGAGTGTGTTTCTGTCATCGATTTAAGCTATAGTGATTTACTAAGCTTTAAGAAAAAAAGATTGATGTAGATAAAGGTAAAATACCAAGAAACTAGAATTTATAGTTGAGTGGTATACAAGGTTCTCTATTTCTTGAAAGCAATGAACCGAAGAAGAATCTTTGAAAGCTTTTTTTTTTTTGGTTTTAATTGAAAATAAAGAAATATCTAGAAGTTATAGGAATAATTGTTTCAATATATATCGAGGGGGAAACTATTTCTTTCCAAGTTGTATGCCAAGTAATTTTGCTTAACCTTTCGATACTTACAATAAATTGACGCAATCCCCTATATAATTTTTCCTAGAGAGTACTAACCTTTGTCAAAAAAAAAAAAAAAAAAAAATACACTACTAGTAGTAGTAACTAACACCTATCGTTATGTCAATTTATCGACCTTAAGGTCCTTAACCAATGAATAAAAAAGCAACGAAAGTAGCTCTTGTTTTGTTTTTTGTTTCAAAACAGATTTTGGAAAACATTATATTAATTCTCTTTGGTTTACTCATCATGGTTAAGAGTTTTTTTTTTTTTTTGAATGGTGGTTGGTGGATAACGTTGTCGACTTCGGGATCATTGATTCGAATGGGAATACCTACTTCGACCTAAGTTCGATGGACGAAGAAATTTTCGGAGATGCAGCCGCGAGTTTCGACATCGTGATGAGATACAAAATCCGGTTGGTTCCGGTACCATGAGAGAAGAGAGTCATTGATCTTATAATGAAGTGGCAGAATTTCTCTCATAGTATTAAAGCTGAAACATGCATATGCATGGAATCAATATCTGATTACTATATTATATATTATGGCATCATAATCAGTTTTTTCTTTGTCTTTTCATTTCAGTTTTTTTTTTTAACAAAGTTATAGATATGGTTGAAAAGATGCATATGATGGATAGCAAGTATGCTTTCAATAATTTGTTTTCGTTTATTAATCATTTGTAAAGGAACTAGGCATAATAAATCTCAATAACAGGTAGTTAAGGAAATAACAAATTCGAAAAAAAAAAAAATCATTACAAGCAATTTATATATTTAGAATTGGAACTTTTTTTTTTGTTTTTAAACGTTTTTCCCATCATTTATGTATGCAAAGCAAAAGAGATTTTATTATTTGTTTTCCGTTAATTGTTGTTGTAGGCGGTGAGTAGAGAAAATACCAGACGCACAAAAAAGTACTAATGCAAAATGAAACTATTAGACCAAACTCTAATGGGACTCCTAAACACTATTTTCGTGTAATTTTAGAACTAAAATATCTCCAACAGAATTCTAAAATTGACACTATTATAGTGTGATGCTACAGTATCACACCAAATTTAGTGTATCATCACAACTCTAAACACTACTATTTAGTTATTTTATTAATAATATAATTAAACTAAGTAAAATATAAAAGTAACAATATTAATAGATATAAAATAATAAAATGAATAGATATAATAATATACTAAATATTTTGAAAATGGTTTAGTTAATTATGTTTTTTTTTTTCTATTTGAATAATAATATCGTTATGTATTTCTAAAATTATACATATGTTAACGTAATATGTTTTTAATGTGATGTAATTATACTAGTATTTCTATTTGAATAATATAATATGTTTTGTTCTCGTCTAGCCTGAGATTTTTGTGGGGGTTCTTCATTTTTTGGAAGAAACAGTTTGAAATTGGGTGGGTTTTGGTTAAGGGATCTAGTGCTCAAGGTAAAATTTGAAAGACTTACTGGAATAACTATTGCCACCATTGTTGTATGGTGGTTTTAAACAAATAGTCACATAAATCAAATTAGCCAATGAGAAAATGTCTTTTTTTTTTGTGCATTCTTCACCAACAAAAATGGTTTCTTCAATTCAACATAATATCTTTGCTATTTATGCCAAGGGTGGTGGATTCATGAGGAGAGTGGGTTCTAAACCAAAATGTGTAAATTTTGTGCCAAAAAGCCCACAAGCTTAAGGCTACTACTAAAGTGGTAAGTGGTTTCTTCTGTGCTATCTTTTTTTTTGATGGATTGTACCAAAGATGTGGACCTTTTTTTTCTGGATTATGTGTTAAAGGTGTCAAGATTTTTTTGAAGCTATTTTTAAATTTTAATTAGCATCAGTTGTTATTGATTGAAATTTTGTATCATTTTCCAAATGATGTAAATTTGTATATTTGTACTAATACTATGAAGTAATGCTAATGGATCCAAATTTGTATCGTGATGCAATACAAATCAATAATAGCATCAATTATTTCTATTCAATGTTAAATTATAATTTTTGTATCGATTAGAAATATGTAATTGAAATTAGTATCATTTATAAATTTGACACAAATTAATTGGTGCAATTGACCATATTATTTGTAGTGGTTGTGGTGTATTAACTTTTAAGAAAATATTAGTAATTATTTTTTTGGTAAATAATCAAGTATTTTTTCATCGGTTGAAATAATTATTTGCATCAATTATTATTTTAATTGATGTTATTATGCATCAGTTGCAAAAAATGATGTTAATTATACATTTGTTAATACAAATGATATTAGTATTTGCATCAATTTATATAAATGACATTAATATTTACATTGGTTATATTAATTGTTGTTAAGTGATTATATATGTTATAAATAATTGATGTTAAAATTTATAAAACAATATTAATATATTTTTTACAAAATAAGTATTATTTAATTTTATTTACTAATATGATTCTATAATATTTGTTTAGGGTAATAAGTGCATACGAAATTTAACACTTTTTGACGCTGTGAACGATACCAACTGAAACAACCTGGCCCGTTTTTTTTTACATAAGTACAATACATAATTAAGCATCTCATACTACTTAATTAAACCACCCAAACCACAATTCCTCATTAAACCAATAATAATCAATATGCACAGCGGAAACATACCAACATATAGAACCAACACATCATCAATGCAATAACATTCCTAAACATTCTATTCATCAACCTAGCATAACTCTATCCAAGGTTCCAGCATAAACAATATAACCAAGTCCAACAACACCCAACCGAGACCCTATATCATCCTCCTCGTCATCGCCATGATTCCACGCTACACAATACCTGCATCACAAAAACAATGAGATGCGTGAGTATTACCAGAAATACCCAGTGAGACGATCCTCCCATCTACGAGCTATACACACAAGCAAATCAAGAGTACAACCATAAATAAAACATAAGAAACCAGACATTGAACAGAACATCCAATAACACATTTATCACACCTACACAACTTCACACAAAACAAGTTATACAACCCAATCGCTTAGATAAGCTCATGGTCACGCACTCACCTTATCAAACTGATTATAACAACGAATATAACCAGTTGAGACTCTGCTAACGTCTGAAACAGCCCAAAAATTCCCTATAACAAGCCACACAACCAAAAACGATTTATAGCAGAACTGGACAGAAACATCAGAAAAGAACAGTCTCAAAGACGAAACCCTAAAATAAAAACCAACCGTTAATTATTAAATCCCTCCGGTGAACAGCTAGCCCTAGACGTCACGAAGCTTCCCACAAAATCTCGTGCCGATCAGGAATCAGACGAGACCAAGATCTCAGTTACAATCCCCGATGGTTCTAACTCGCGTCTGAGAAAACGTGTCTCACGAAACTGCCAATAACTCATCGAGTTTAAATCCAAAACTACTTCTGTAAAAAGGCGAATGACGATGAAAGACTTGGGAATAAACCTACCAAATTTCATTACCTTTGAGAATGATTTGATATGTCGAAACTGTTTCCTTCCAAACCCTAACGATTTTGTTCCCTTCTCCTTCTTACTAAGACAAAGCTTTGTTGATCTCTTTCTCTTTCAAACCAAATCTACCAAGGCTCTCTCTCTCTTTCTGATTACAATGTCGACAGTAGCACAAAACGAGAGTAAGCGTCGACAATAAGAGGAGAAATTAGGGGTCTTTGGTTTAATTAGGTTAAACCAGGATTTAATTAAACCGATAATTAAACTAATAATTAAACCGAAATTAATTAAAATCCACTCATTTGGTTTAATCAACACAGCCCAAAATGCAATTCAGGAACACGGATGTTACACCAACGGTGCAAGGTCATTATATATAAGATAATTATGAAGTCTCTTTCTTTAATGGGAGCGATGTGGGACGTTGAAAAATGAAATGAATACTTACAATATTTTTTAGAAGCGATTTTTAATTTTTAATTAGCATTAGTTGTTATTGATTGAAATTTTGTATCGTTTTTTAAATGATGTAAATTTTTATATTTGTATTAATATTGTGAAGTGATGCTAACAGATCCAAATTTGTAGTATCATTTTTAGTGAAGTGATGCTAACAGATCCAAATTTGCATCATTTTTAGTGAAGTGATGCAATACAAATCAATAATAGCATCAATTATTTCTACTCAATGTTAAATTATAATTTTTGTATCATTAGAAATGAGTAATTGAAATTAGTACAATGTCTAATTTTGACTCAAATTAATTGGTGCAATTGACCATTTTATTTGTAGTGGTTATTAACTTTAAAGAAATTAATTACTAGTAGCTTCGGACATGATTATCTAATTGGCTTAGAAAATATAATTATTTATTGTGGTTAATAAATCTAAGTATTTTTACATGTTGAGTGTGTAAGATTTGTTTTAAACAATTTTCTCAAAAGGAGAGAAAATTTGACCAAAATTCTGAATTTTTATATAGCTAGCACAATATTTTACATTTTGTTTTTTTTTGTTGGTTCTAATGTTTCTCTAGTTTCTTAAGACTTCCTTTAAATGGTTTATGTGCTTCTCTATTATATTTGGCCTTGGCATTCTATCTTCCTTATCTTTTTCATTTCTTGTTATCACCATTCTCATCATCAATTCTTCTCTCTTTTGTTTCTCCTTCTCTTTAGCATTCTTTATTGATGTGGAGCAGACTCAAGAAGAGAAGGAGAAAGATGAGGAGGAGCTGATGAGTAAGATATGTGATACAATAATATAGACATTTATGTCAAAGATCCAAAAGATGAGGAACGAAGGAGCTATTACCAAAAAAAAAAAAAAAGGGAATGGAATGACCATGTCTTTTTTATTTTATTTTGTCAGGATTAATGACCATGTCTTCTATGGAGCTGAGTAAGATACTATGTGATACAACAACCAAGCATTTATCATTCAATATAATCTTATTCACATAGAATTAAGGAACCTAGACATTTGAGAAGAAAGGAGAACATTTAAATGAAAATTAATTAATAAATAAATAAAAAGTCAAAATAACTAATTTCTATTTTTAACATAATATCTGATTTTATTTCATATTATTTTTATTACAGGGATTGATTTTTAAACCTATACGAGGGTCCTAATCTGGTCTATTATAAATTCAGAAAACAAAATCTATTGTAACAATATATCCCTTTTCGAATGGAAATGTGTTAATATCCTTTACCTTTTTTTTTTTTTGCAGCATTAATATTTTCTTTTACGTTTTATTTTTTTCTGATCTGATAATGATCCCTGAAGAAGAAGCTGAGTCGCCGCTTCAACCCCTTCCACCGGCACCATGTGAGTCATTTTTATCCCTCCCAAACGAAATCGCTTTGAACTGCATCGCACGTATCTCTAAAATGTATTACCCTTCGCTCTCCCTTGTCTCCAAGACCTTTCGTTCTCTCATCTCTTCTCCAGAGCTCTATGCCGAGCGATCTCGATTAGTAACCACCGAGAGTTGCCTCTATATCTGTCTACGGTCTACCACCGTACCCTTCAATCCACGTTGGTTCAGTCTCTGGGTCAAACCTAATCGAAATCTAACCGATGGTAGGATCAAGGAGAAATCAAGTGGAAATCTCTTTGTTCCTTTATCCGATCCTTTTCCTCCATATTCAAATTCAACAGTAGTGGTCGGTTCGGAGATATACGTGATCGGTGCACCCATGTACGATAACAACTTTGAACCGTCCTCAGTTGTTCGGGTGTATGACTGCCGGAGTCACACGTGGCGGGATGTCCCTAACATGACGAGGGAGAGGAGAAACGCGTTTGCATGCGTTCTTGATGACAAGATTTACGTGATAGGAGGTTGTACTTGTTACGACAAGTACTCAAGTTGGTTCGAAATGTTTGATATAGAGACTCAAACTTGGAGAAACCTACCGACGATTCCTGACATTGACGTAAGGTTAGCATATAACTGGAGTATCGATGCCGTGGAAGGAAAGATATATGTAAAGGACTGTCGTCGTCAAGGTTGGATCTATAATGTGCTTGAAGGTAGATGGACTGTTGCAGAGAGGAGGAGCTTTACACATCGGTGGTTAAAATATTGGTGCGTGATAGATGATGTGATATATTGTTACTCATACATTGGATACATATGGTATAATGTAGAGTCTAGAAAGTGGACAGGTGTGAACGGTTTGGGAGCATTTATGAAGTTCTGTTGTACTCAGGGTACTAGTAATACTTTTGCTCAGAATATGGTTGGATTAGTTAACTATGGTGGAAAACTCGCAGTTCTTTGGTATATGTCTGTTGGTGAAAAGAAGAATATTTGGTGTGCGGTGATTACGCTGGAAAAATGCCATAATGGAAGGGAGATCTCCGGGAAGATTGAGTGGGTCGATGTGGTGCTTACGGTCCCTAACTCGGATGATGACTTGCGTTGTTTAGCCATTTCGATTTGATAACTCTCAAGTCTCAAGTCACTTGTAGATCTACTCTAGAGTGATTATTTTGCTTTTGTAAACATGTGGGTTTCGCCATACGTCTATGACAATGTTGAATGACTTTCGCTGATTGCTTTCATTTCAGTTTGCAATTTTGCAACGGTTGGATAGATTATGATTTATGACCATCTCTAAGCATTTGCACTTTGATCTGGTAAGCAAGTTTTCCTTTCTCTGCTAATTCGATCTTTTTAACTAACTCAGTTGTTATAGGCATCGATCGAGGCAAACTAATAAGAATATATGAGGAAGAATAGAACAAACCTTTTTCAAAAATAACCTACAACTTGAGTCAACACTTATTTTAGAAAAAAACCCTTCTTGTTTAAAAATAACAAGTAACATCTAAATTTGAAAATGACGCATATTCAAAGTTGTTAGTCTTTTCAACTTTGTTCACATTGTGGCTAAATCGAACATGGTTGGCAAAAAATTTATATCACACGCACGTTCCGAAATAAGGTCACACGACATGACATATATTTATAAGAAGACAAGACTAACATTAGAATACATATTGCGCTAAGTTTGTGGTATACACATTTTAGAATAGATTCAAGAATTAGAGAGATGGTGCTGGCTTTACAAAATATCAAACAAAAGTCCACTTAAATTGCTATTGACACAATAACGAAGAAGAAGATCCACTATAGGCGATTATATTATGAACGAAGTGTATGTGAGATGTTATGTGAGTACAATAGATGCAACCTAACCCATCCATATGAAGCCCATAGAGAATTCCCTAACGGAGCATAAGCCTACGAAAAAATAACACTAAATTCCACGCCATTCGGTTTTCAAATTTGATAGAGAATTTGTTCATCTCACCATCTATATTTTACAGAACCCAAATCCAAAACATTATTAACTCTAAGTAAACTGCAATTATATCGATATGAGAAGAAATCAAAGCGTTAGAACAAAGAAATCAATGAGATCAATTGGTATAGGGAATATATAAACCATGGCTCAATAGATGACAAATCGTTTGCCCTCGTAAATTGAGGGTTAACGAGAAAAAGGGAGATGATTGCTCGAATAATTACCTGATACACTTAACCGTGAGGCAGTATATGTAGGGTCGAATCAACAAGAACCAATGATACACTAAAGATTTGCGAGAGTCGTAAATAGCTAAAGTGAACGAAATATTGTTTGTTTTCAAGATTGTAAATAAAAATGCAAATAAACAAATTGATTAACTTATAAGATAAACACATTGGAAAATAGGGTGTTTCAGGGATAAATGAGTAATAGATAAAATAAAACAAGAAAATCAACAATTGACAACCATTCTTGAACATGAATGTAACGCCCCCGAATTGCACTAGGGTGATCCGGTCGAGAGACAGAAGCTGCAGACTTCCCGACCGGTCCTCCCTGATACAACTCCTCCCACGACCAAGACTACCTTTGCAATCTTTGTGGCCTGGTGCGTTGTGTCAGCCTGGACAAGGCCGAGTATCATTTGCAACTTGCCATGTTTTCCTGAAAACCGTATATATTACTTTAATAAAATATTCCATCAAAAATAAGTCATCAAAGCAATATATAAAGATAGTCGGATAATATTTACATAACCATTTATGAAAATAGGTTTTACAAAGAACACAAAGAAAACCCTATCCGGTACCCTAACGTTTGCTCCGACACTAGACTCACTTAGGCTTCCCTGCAAGACCAAAATAATATCATGAGTAATCTAAGATTACTCAGTGAGCCTGGGTACCCCCTTTTTCTTCCTAAACAGGATTCTACTTCCCCAACCCGACTACCCCAGCAAGCAAAGAAAACAAGCAAGTGAAACAAACTAGCAAGTTATCAAAGCAACGCAACAATAGCAATAGCGGAAGCAAAACAACAAACAAGCAAGAGAGGTTAGATCACTACGACTCAACTCGAAAGATCTAGACTTGCTGTACTATGATAAAGACGACCTAAGGGAACAAGGAACTACTTGGACACCTTAGACTCTTACCATCTACGCGACTCGCTAAGACGACTAGAATAAACAAGGGATGCTTGAACTATCCTAGACTCTTAGACAACACACAACATGCAAAGACGAATAGACATAAACAAGGGACACTTGAATACTCTAGACTCTTTACACCTAGGGCCCATCGATAATCTGTTCCGTTCCAACACTTCCCATGCCGAGACCACAAAGTTCACCCACATGAGCCCACAATTAGCTACATCATCATGTAGCGGTTACACTGGTAGCTAGCCAGCCGTAACATTGTCTTGCGCGAGTGGTCGTCGAGAACTCTCGCGAGACATACGCTTTTGGAAACAGAAATATCGACACACTATCCTAGCCAAGACTCGAGAAACAAATTCAAGAGACTAAGCTAAAATAAAGCACACCACAATAATTCAAGCAACGATTAATCAAGCACACAAGCATGAAATCAAGCAAGAATAAAACATGCAATAATCAATCAATAAGCAAGAATGCAATCAAGCAACCTATGATTATTCTACATGCATGCAAACAATATAAGCAACTTAAGCAGGATAATGCAACAAGTTCTAATATGCATGCAACCGTTTGTGATTTACCCCTTTAAATCCCTAAGTCCAAATTCACATGCAACCTGTTCGATTTAATCATTTAAATCCCTAAGGTTCATTTAAGCATGTTCTAATCTCGATTAAATTTATGCAATACAATGCAAAATATTTAATCCTTTAATCATGCATGCAACCGGATTTTAAACAAGAATAAATTCAAGTAAATCTAGGTTCAATTATGCATGCAACTATATCCTAATTTTAAGCGTTCCATCTTACTTAAAATGCATCCAATTCATTCGCATGGTAATTCATGTTAGATGTGCATTTAAACATTTCACTAAGATGAATCCTACCATATTACGCATGCTATCAATTTAAACCATTTCTACATGCAACTATCCTACATGCATTACCACAGACTCACCTCTCGCGCGTCAACGATGATTACCGGACTTCACCGCACCACACGATCAGACAAACTCTTTCCCCTTCGCGTCAAACAGCTCCCTGCTTCTACGTCCGCAAACGTCGCTTTGCTTCGACTCCTCTCAAGCAAAACCGCGACTCACTCTCGACTAAGTTTGATCGCAAGTACGTCTCGCTCTCGATCGCTCTTCGACACAACCGTCGTCTTTTCTTGACCTTCTTTTTCGACACTAACACCGGTACTGATCGATGATCTATTCGACAAGTCCTTCTTTTCTTTGACAACTCGTTCTCGACACAATTCTTCTTCTCCTCGATGATCTCTCGATGCTCGCTTGGCAATCTCTCGACACAATCTCTCAAAAATCTCTCAACAAACTCTCGGCAGTCTCTCCACAAAGAAAAGCTTTTGAGTGACTAAGTGAGATGAGAGAAAATTTGCAGAAAATGGGCAAATGAAGAGCATTCCCACTCTATTTATAGGCGCGAGTCCTTTCTTCCTCTTCTTAGTGCGCCTTGACAAGTGTCTTCCTCCCTCCTTGCATGTGAGGCGTGATTAACACTCCCCAATAGTTAATCGCCATTTAGTCCACTAATTCCACTTTATTAGTGCATGTAAATCCTTTTATTAGTGCATGAGCATGCAATAAATCTGATTGGTCAATTTTCTTGAACGGAATCAAATTCTTTTTCTCGTGGCAAAACTCACTTCTTGTCCGATGCTCTCGACATCTACCGGTCTCGCTCGGACGCTTCTCTCGGCATTCGTCCTTTGCTGTCGATCCCTTCGATAATTCTCGTCTCGATACGAACATCTCCCTCGAGCAATGGTCGATCGTCATAGGCTTCCTTTGGCAGTACTCGCTTGATCGAGCATCCTTCTTGATCATTGATCGATCATTAAGGATTTTCCTTTTAATGTATGAATGCATGCGATTCCCTTCTTCTTCTTGTGCATGATGCTCAACACTTGGGAGAATTTTGGATTGCCACCTTGATTCCCACTAATTCTTCCTTGTATTATTTTAATTCTCTACTAAGCTCCACTATCTCCTCTTGATTATTATTCTCAACTATCTTCCTTAATCTTCCTTGATTAAATTAATCCTCTATTATCCTCATTAATCTTCCTTAAAGTAATCCTCCACTATCTTCTCTTTTTGATTAATTTAATATCCACTTTTCTCATTTTTGATTGGTCGAAATTTTAAGGAAATAAAATTTTCCCAAAAATTCGATCATTCGTCCGACACCTCCGACGTCCCTCCGGCAAGTCTCGTCTCACTCGGACACTCCTCCCGATCATTCGGTCAATTGCTATCGGTCCTCTCGGCAATGCGCGTCTCGATCGAGCACTCCTCTCGACCATTGGTCGATCTTTAACGGTTCTCTCGGCATTACGCAAACAGCTTCTCTCGATCTCTCGGACAACTTTCTCGATCCTTCCGGACATTTTCGATACTCTCGGCCAAGTCTCTCGACCGTTCGGACACCAACGATATTTCTGGCCACTCTCGGTCATTTCCTTAGTCATCTCCGAATGCTTTGATACTCTCTCTCGAATGCTTCTGGACACCTCGACACACCTCTCGGACAAATCTCCGTGTACCCCGTCGACTTTCGATCATTCTTAAGGTCTTGGCCGTACTCCCGGTCACTCCGTCTTGGCTTGGTCATTTTTCGACTAGCAAATATTTCCTCGGACTTCTTTTGGTCGTTCTCTTTTGTTTTTCTTCTCCTTTCTTTTTAAGTCTTTCCCAAGTCATTTCCTTGAACTTTTGTTTCGGGATTTTTGCCCTTGGTGAGGGTCATTACAATGAACACGAAATTGACTAATCCTCTTACAAGGAACTAACCACTAAATTTGACTACTCAATTACTAAATTTTCATTTGTCATCTTCTAATAAAATTTGCATTATCAAACAAGTACACAAGTACATCAACTTCCAAACGTTAGAGAAATATTGTTAAATTCATATTAGTTCAGACATTTTCTCGAACACTTTGATGCATAAAAAGACCTAGAATCTAAAACAAGGTGATCAGTATTATTCTAACATTAAAACCATATGAATTAAAGAACCACGAAGAAGATAAAATTCCCAAAAAACAATTAAACCATTAAATCATCAAATCTCCTACTTAGAACCCTAAAACCTAATTAGGAGAACTACTCACACATATTAAAATTAACAACACAAAGAGATGAAGAAGACATAATTAAATTGATGAAATAAATTGCAAAGAATTTAGAATTATTCTCCAAATTGTCAAGAAGAATTAGTGATGTTAATCTAGGCATCAAGCCTGCGGGCGTTAACGGGTTTAGTATAATAGTTTTAGACTCTTATCTGAAATTCATACGGTCCTCAGCTGCATAAGCCAAGACCTTATCTGAAATTTCATCACCCGCTTCTGCGCAAGATACTACGTGAGGAACAAGAGCAGCAATACGTGCCCAAGGTGGATCAGCGTAAGTCCACCTATATATATGTGATGACAAAAGTCTATAGCTGCAATATTTATAATTTTGATTCATGCATCTGTGAAACCTTATACGAGGTAAAATTAAAACTAATATCTCCCTGGCAAGATGGAACTGGTGATAAAACAAACCTCACTGGATAAAAGGATGCGAAAGTAGGAACGTTGTGATGAGATTCTTTTCTCTGTTAGTTGTAGAATTGATATTGACATAAACTGATAAACCATAACATGGGAAAAAAATATACCTCCATCAAAATCACCTAAGATTGGTCCACCCTGTACAAGCGATTAAAACACAGTTCTGATGGCTCCACTAGCTGACGTGGCTAAGGAAACCAAAGAATAAAAGCAGTTTTGACTGAAGTGTACCAAAGACATTGAAGGAGGCAGAAGGTTCGACTTAAGGAATGAAGTGAAAATGCTGACTGAGACAGAGTCTCTACATCCTAATTGGTCACACTGTCGTCGACACGTGTGAAGTCGTTAGGGTTTAGGGTAGTCACGTAACTGAAAAAAACAGAGGCCTCTGCTTCTTCGTTGACTAAGCCGCCTTTGGGCGCTTTCACAAGGAGAGAAAGAGAGCTGGAGAGAGAGAGAGAGAGAGGGATGGTGTGAGTGATCTTCTTGTTGTAAAAAACGATGTAATCCTTGAATTCATAGTGGATATAACGCTAGCAAATAGCAATCACCAAAAAAGTTAAACATGAATGTATGGCTTTTTACTTATGATAACTTTGGATGATATAACCTACACACACCATAGATTTGTTGTTTTAGGACTCTAAGAGCAACTTATACAAAATTCTCTTCTTCAAATGGCTTTTTTTTTTTGCGGTCTGTAACTGTATCACCAAACCAATAGTAATTTCTGCTAACTGATACACCAACTGGAAAGTTTCTCCAAGATCACATGCATATAAAGAGAGACACAAATGCTACTTGGGAAACAGTTGGATCACTAATTAACTCAAAGAAGCAAAGCAAAGTACCTGTATTCCCGAAATCCATTCTAGACCAAGTCTTAAAAGCAAATCAGGCCTTCTTTGCAATAGGGAAATAATACAGATCCAGAGTAAATGGTTGAAAGATTAAATATATAATAATAGAAGACATCATAGAATCCGAATCTAGATGAACCAGAACCACCCTTGCACTCGCAGTGGCATTCAGCCAGATCGACCACTCCGAAGTCCGACCTCGACGAAATGATAGAGAAGGACTTTGTTGGGGAGCAATCCGGGAAATGAGCTAGCAGGGACACAGAAAGGTTCAGACTTTGAGAGGATAATGCAGAGATCTCCGATGTCATTAGTGTAAACCGCATTTCCTTCTTCATCAAGCTTGAACACCATTAAATATTCTGTTTTCATTATGGTGTCAATGGCCTCGAAGGTCTTCTGGTACCACTTAAGCAAGAATGTTTCACCCGTGGATTGTGACTCCACCAAGTGTTCGCTCGTGGTGCATGAATTCAAAAGCTCCCGTTTGGTCTTGGTCAGCTCGGGAAAGCCTTGATATCGCAACTTCTGAATCTTGGGTGTGTGCTTGTGTTTGTCGAGATCCCATGATGCAATGAGGTGGCCTCCAGATCCGGGTATGCGAAACATGTCATGTTTCTTTGAAAACATGACTCGGGAGGAGAAGAAACAGGGGTTTTCGATTCTGACGTTGATCCATTCGGAGTTCCTTTGACCCGGTCTGCAAAAGCTGAGCTGAGGTCCCAAGAACTTAGCAGCCACAACACAATCCTCTTCGTCTGGAGAAGGTGTGGACATTGCCACGTTGGTGACGATTTGGGTTTGGCAATGACGCAGAGTTACAAGAGGAGGCAACGAGATACGTTTTGGATCTGAATCTGATGCAGCCGGGTTTATATCGTCTTGGAGACGCACAGTTCCGTTCTTCAAAGAAGCTACCCAGCCATGAGATAAACCTATAGTTACCATTGCATCAGCAACATCGCCTTGGTTTTCACTTTCTTCTTTAGGGTACAATTTCTGCCATGGGATAGTAGGCCAATACACCAACTCAAGAGGCGCCTTTTTTGCCAAATGATCATAAGTACTTTTTTCACTTGTATGATAGAGATATTTTAGTTTTCCGTGACCCGGTCCACAAAGTTTAGCGACGAGCATGACGCAAGGAGGAGTTTGCAGCAAGGAAGATGAGGAGCCATTAGAAACATGGGGAGAGGCTCTTACCAACACCGGTTTACGAAGGCAGAGCTGCGATGCGATGGCTGGTTGAGAAGCAGATACATTTATCGTTCTTAGCAGAAAAACAAGAGATTAATACAGAAGAATTGGTAATCTTGTTCACAACGTCTTCCCCCTCAATTGGTAATATTAATACACAATGAGTAACTTGGCCACCAAGTTTTCCATCTCCAAATTTGTTATGGTATCTTTATGACTTTATGGATGCTTTTGTTTCCTTGTTTTGGTTTAATTTTCATTCACTTCCAACCTTTACCCCTAAACAACTCAAATCTTTGAAAGCTTTTTTTTTTTATATAATTGAAAATAAATAAATGGGACAATTGCATTTTTAGTACCTTTATTTGCATTTAAAAGAGAACGTAGACCCTATATTCGTTTTTCGAGAAACATAACCACTAAGGGTGTTGAAATTACAGTTGACCCCCTTACGACCAAACAAAAAACAGAAGCCAAAATGACAGATTTAACCCGATGAAGTCTGCAATAGATATCTTTAAGCTTGATTTCAAATTGACGTCAAAAGGGAGACTTCAAAGTAAGTCTCCTTTTTAATTATAGGTTAAATGTTAATTTTAAAAATTATAAAAAATAATTTGGTTAACCGTTTGACCAAATAATAACCACATAGACTTCCTGCATTGTAATAAAATAATTTTACATATAAACTAGTCAAATTAAAGGAGGTAAAGCTGATTAGGTTAAAATTATTTGATTTAGGGTTTGCTTAAGTAGACTTCTCTGTAGACTATTGGTGGTTGACTTCAAAGTAAGTCTACTCCTTAATGTTCGGTTAAATTTTAAATTAAAAAATTATAAAAAATAATTTGGTTAACCGTTTGACCAAATAATAACCACATAGACTTCCTGCATTGTAATAAAATAAATTTACATATAAACTAGTCAAATTAAGGGAGGTAAGGCTGATTAGGTTAAAATTATTAGATTTAGGGTTTGCTTAAGTAGACTTCTCTGTAGACTATTAGTGGTTGACTTCAAAGTAAGTCTACTCCTTAATGTTCGGCTAAATTTTAAATTAAAAAATTATAAAAAATAATTTGGTTAACCGTTTGACCAAATAATAACCACATAGACTTCCTGCATTTTAATAAAATAAATTTACATATAAACTAGTCAAATTAAGGAAGGTAAGGCTGGTTAGGTTAAAATTATTTGATTTAGGGTTTGCTTAAGTAGACTTCTCTGTAGACTATTAGTGGTTGACTTCAAAGTAAGTCTACTCCTTAATGTTCGGTTAAATTTTAAATTAAAAAATTATAAAAAATAATTTGGTTAACCGTTTGACCAAATAATAACCACATAGACTTCCTGCATTTTAATAAAATAAATTTACATATAAACTAGTAAAATTAAGGGAGGTAAGGCTGATTAGGTTAAAATTATTTGATTTAGGGTTTGCTTAAGTAGACTTCTCCGTAGACTATTCGAGGTTGACTTTCTTATGCCATCAACTAGTAATATTATATTATTTTAAGCTCACCGATAATTTAACCAAACCGATAGATGAAACTAACCGAATGCGTACCAATCTAACCTAACCGATGGCAGTAACCATATAAATACTTCTTTCTGTAGGCGAACCCTAGTTTGTATGTGCTTTCTCTCTCTCCACAATTTCTCTCTCTAAAATTCCGATATTGTTGCTCTCTAAAATTCAGATTCTATCCTCATCATTTATCGTCTTCGAAACTGAAGGAGATCTCAGATAAGTATTCTCATCATAGGAAGTCGGCTATTTGCTTTTGTAATGCTTTAGCTAATTTTGTTCGAAAATATATATGTTCTCATAGTTTTTTGTTCATTTTGCACACAGATATGGGGTTATACAGCTACACTCAGCCATCTTCTAGTTCTTTGCAAGTATGGAGTGAAGGTCCACCCGAAGTAAACTTCACTGGCCTGACAGTTGGAATTCCTGATAGATGTTTATGCGGAAGGGAAACCGTTATGAAATGTTCCACCACAGCCGACAATCCTGGAAGGATTTTCTTTGGATGCAATAACCATGAGGTTGTTATATTTTATGATGGTTTATTCATTTGGTATAATTATTATTTGAGTATAGATAATATTCTTATGGTATATTTACTTCTATGATACGGTATAGGATGGAGAGGACCATATTATGAAATGGTGGGATGAGGCTATAATGCAAGAACTTCAAGCAATGAGAGGTGGACTTGATGACCAAAGGGATTCTATTACAGCCATCAAGGAAAATGATGAAATGCTATGGGTTCAGCAGGAGCTAGAGAAGGTGAAAGATCAGATGAAGGAATTACGTCTGTTAATTCGTCGTGTACGCGGGGTGGTCGAGAATGTCTTTATCGCCGGTATAATCTTAATTGTTGTATTAATCTCTTTTGCTTCGTAGATCTTTCAATTAAAATCTGTGAACCTCTCTTTATCGTGGCCGTTTGTTTGAATGGCGTATTTATGTCTGTAATCTGTGAACTTGCTTCTCTGTTTCTGTAATATTTAGACGATATCGTTGACTTCATTACTTGACCTATTTAGTAGACTTCTCCCGTATACATTAAGAAGTCAGTCGACGTAGTCTATGCGTTAATGATTTACGACGCGACGGTTTGTGTTATTAATTATGTAACTGTTCATTGTAACCGTTTCGTCTCGTATATATAAACCAGCCCGGGGCCTTTTGATTATTTTAAAACTGCAACCAAAAAAGTTATCAGTAAATCATTTCTTCTCTTTAAAAAAAATAGTACGTAGTTCGTCTTGAAAGTCTTGGACGACGACGCTTAATTGGAGACTGATCACGGTTGGGTAATTGAAATTTTCTCTATATCACTACAATTCATTATATCATTCACGTTTGTTTTGTTCTTAAATACGTTCTACATCATATCACTTTTTACTTGATATCATAGTTTTCCCAGCCATCATAGTTTCCCCAGAAAGAAGTTTACTTGATAAGTCTTCAGCACATTAGTACAAAAATTAATTTGATTTGATGGATTATTGACTCCTTTAAAGCACGTTTTAGTTTCCCGAGAAAGAAGTCTACTTGATAAGTCTTCAGCATATTAGTACAAAAATTAATTTGATTTGATGGATTTGCAGTTTAAAGTACGTTTTAGTTTCCCCAGAAAGAAGTCTACTTGATAAGTCTTCAGCATATTAGTACAAAAATTAATTTGATTTGATGGATTTGCAGTTTAAAGTACGTTTTAGTTTCCCCAGGAAGAAGTCTACTTGATATGTCTTCAGCATAATAGTACAAAAATTAATTTGATTTGATGGATTTGCTGACGGTTCAGTTTCCCGTGGAGAAGTCTGCGAGAGAAGTCGTCAACATAATCATTACAAGGTATTAATTGATTTGACGTTAGTTGGCGGGAAATTTTTTATTTTTTAATTTAATGAAGCGCGGGATCCGGTTTTAATTGGTTTCTTTACAAATTCTTCATAGTTTTCCAGTTCTGATTCTAATTAAACGGTTTCGGTTTTATAAAACCGAGATTCTTTTAAAATTTTTTAATTTTATGACTTAAAAACGGAGATAACTATGATAGTTATCTCTAATTCTTACTCGTAAGGAAACTCTTCGCTTCCGCTTTTCTCTGCCGTTTATCTCCGCCGATTCCGACGAACTCTGCCGCTTTTCTCCGCCGCTTATCATCGCTACTGTTCTCTTCGATCAAACTGTACGAAGTTGTGTAATCCAATGTCATGCCGAACATTGTCCTCATTGAATCTTGGATATGTTGTGGGACAATACCATCTACTATTCCTACCCGGTTTACAAAAAGCTGCCCAATATATTTGGAGGTGGAAAGCTTACGGTGAGCTAGGCGGTCCACAATAGAACATGTATGCACGTTCAGATATTTGGTGACCCAAAAAGTGGTTGGATCATTCTTCACACTGGCGACGACCCTCCACGTGCATCCTGGCACAGAGCATATTGCCACCAACCGAGTCTTTGTGGACTTCTTAATTTTGAAAGAGAATTATAACATTATAGCGGTCAAACGCACCTCTGTTATGACATCATGTTTGCATGGAAAGCATTGACCTACTTTCAATTGGTCTTTCCAAGGATTATTTAACTGTCCATGAATACCACCAACAAACGGTATCCCTTCTTCAACATCTACATCCAGGTCATCTCCATCGTCATCGTCATCTTCAAATTTCCCGTACTCACTGTAATCGAAATCCATGTCGTTAATATCTTTCGGCTTCTCATCTCTAGTGTCATGGAGAGCTTCTTGACATTCTTCTACACATTCATCCGCACTTGGATCTACATCGTCACCTACTTCACCCGTTGACTCCCCATCGTCCCCATCGTCCCCATCGTCTATAGAACGAGAATTTTTTATATCATTAACACATTCCTTAACCGGCTGTCCATCCATGCATCGCGTAGAGACGCAAAGGCGAACAACATTCCTACTACTAAAATCTATCAAGTTCTGAACTGATCTATCATTTGTGACATAGACAGGAGGGGTATCTTGGGGCAATTGCTGAAGCATCATCTCTGTTAAGGGATACGATAACTGAACCATCTCTGTTTCTTTGTCAATCTGATAATCTTCTACAGCCATTTCAAGAAGCTCAGCGTATGTACAACCGTGTCGCAAAAAAACATTCTCCCACCTTTGCGTCCATCCATATCAAAATGCCAAGATCCATTTCTCGTCACCCATACTCCGAAAACAACAGGTATTTGCGCCATTTACCTGAAAGAGTAAGCAGCAAGTCAAATACTCATTACACAGCTGACTACCCGTAGAAGTCTTAAATCAATAACCTAGATGCCTAACAAAACCAAAAACATGATTGATCCAAAAGTATAATATATTATCATGAAAAAAATATACAGAGGCAAAAACATAATCGATACAAAACAAATGAGGTACAAAATCAATAAGAACAATGTATAAATTTCAATTAAACACTATTTCATTTATGCGGACTTCACAGATAACTCCAACATGTTGACTTCCCAAATTAGTCTACCTTTATACCCTAACTGCCTATGAAAACCAAAAACTTGATTTCTCCATATGTATAATATGGATTCATGTCAAAATCATACAGAGGCAAGTAAATAACATATATCAAAGAATACATCAAGAAAATCTTAAAAATTATTCACCAATTTGCAATAAACACTATTTCATTTATTCGGACTTCACAGATAACTCCAACACGTTGACTTCCCAAATTAGTCTACCTTTATACCCTAACTGCCTATGAAAACCAAAAACTTGATTTATCCATATGTATAATATGGATTCATGTCAAAATCATACAGAGGCAAGTAAATAACATATATCAAAGAATACATCAAGAAAATCTTAAAAATTATTCACCAATTTGCAATAAATTGGTTTTCAAATAATGCTGACTTCATGTTCACATCAACGAGTAGACATAAAAACGACTATAAAAGGAAAACTACAAATGAAGTCTATTTCTTGGGATCTATTTTTGCAATTACAATTTTACAAAGCAGACTGCGAATGAAGTCTACCATAACCGGTAGACTTCTTTTGTGGTCTTCCTTTGTTAATTTTTTGGTTAGTTTTGTAATTAAATAGATAAAACAAGGTAGACTTCAACGGAAAGTTCAACAAGTTAACTTCAAATTTAGTCAACAATGGTTATTTTTGCAATTGACCAACCCATTGATTTTAAAGTAGACTTATGTCTACTAAGTAGACTTTAACTATCCGTCAACCAGAAAAAGTAAACTTCGTCGTGGTTAGTTTTGCAATTGACCAAGTTTGACTTTCGCCAAGTAGACTTCGTATGAAGTCTACATTAGTGATGACTTCGTTTGCAGTCTGCCTTGGACATTTTTGCAATTGACCAACAATTGCATTTTTGAGAAAGTAGACTTCTTTTGCAGTCAACTTATTATTTTAATATATTTTTAATATATTAATATTACGGTCAATGCTTAAATAGTTTGGTCAATTGCAAAAATAGTCACTATGGAAGTCTACTAGTTTATTATCGTAAGAAGACTTATCGTAGCAGTCTTCACTATGAAGTCAATAATTTGGTAAATTGCAAAAATACACCTTAGTAGACTGCAAACGAGGTATCGGTTAGAAGTATTTTAATGCAGTCTACACTATATTTTTTTGTTTTCAAATGAAATTAAGGAGACTGGAATTTTAGTCTACGGGCTCGAAACTCGATAAATTTTAAATTGCAAAACTGACCAAATAGTAGACTTTACATGATATTATGACGGTTGGACAAAGAAATGAAGTCTAATTTCGAGAAAATAACTAAGAAAAACACGAAATCGACCGGAAAATAACCTTATCGGTGGTTGTTTCGCAATGTCAAGCACCGAGGACGTCGTATTTAGTCACCACTGAAGAAACACAGCGCCAATTTTCCTTGTTCACGAGATATAACAAGATTAACGAACTTTCAATTTTTTAGATTAAAATGGAGGGGAGATAGAAGAAAATGAAGTTCTCATAGCATTGGGTGTTATTTAAGCTCACAAATTTGGGTTGTTGAAGCATTAAAAACTTCAAATTTGGTTGTTAATGGTGGTTGGAAAATTGATGTCGGTGGCACAACCGTAAATAAAAGAAGAAGATGAGGATATGGATGTAATAAACATTTTCGCAAGAAATTCAAATAAATCAGAAATAATGGCATTTCTGTGAATACATGGAATGACAGAGGATTTAATAGGGAGAAAGTGGCAAATGTTGGTGAGAGAAAAAAAGAGTCTAATTTTGCAATTGACTCAGATCAGGGGTTCAATTTTGCAATCGTCCCTAAATAAATACTAGAAATAATAGGAACAATCGAGGGGGAAACACTAGTTTCTTTCCAAGTTGTATGCCAAGTAATTCAAAATACTATGAAAATTCAACGTTCTTATGTACCTCGTCAATTCCCCTAATTTTCAATTGGCCGGATAAATGTCCTACACTGATTAGGTAAAAATTTAAGTGAAATTACATAAACGACTTATTACCATTGTCAAAATTGGAAACATAAATGTGACAGAGAACTAAAGTAAACCACACTTTCTCAAGAAGCCAAAAAATTCCCTATCTATCCTAACCACAAAACTCAAAAGTGACAAATAAAAGAATGGAAAAAATGTTATCTCATCTTCCTTGTCTTATTTGCTGCATCGTACAGTACAGTACTCAGTATAAATTGAGTTCTTGAAGATGTTGTCCTATATATGTTTCACAAAGCAGACAACTATCTCCGACAGTCGTTTTATCCCGTACCAGTGTTCTACACATGCCTACATCAAAATGTGCGTTTCAACACTTCATCAACGCCGAAATCGTCGATCAGCATCGTACCACGTGTCGATTTCCCACGTTCAAGCTGAAGATCCGCAGCGGCGCCGACGGCCACCATTACGACGACTCTGTCGTGACGTTTCTTGGTCCTTGATCTCCACAAGTATCGGAGCATCACCACGATCTAAACGACGACGGAGGAGGATAAGCTTAGGTACAAAACAGCGAGCTTAAGTACTTGGGTCAACAAAGGATAAGCTTACCCACGCATAAAATCAAATATTTTGTATGTAAAATAAAATTTTATTAAATTATACTCCCTCCGTTTCAAAATATAGGATGTTTTGGAGAATTTTGTTGTTTCATAATATAGGATTTTTTCAAATTTCAATGCAACTTTTAGATTAGTTTAGTATTTTATATTATGCAGTATTGTTTCTGATTGGTTAAACTTGTTAAAAGTAAAAGCTTCTTAATCTGCTTGCTTTGCTTAAAACATCCTATATTTTGAAATGGAGGGAGTATATGAAATGTTCATGATATTATTTATATATGCCTTAAAAAGAATTTAAATACATACATTTATAAGTTTATAATTATAAAGTTTATTAAAAGAAATTTTCACATATTGCATTAAAATAAATTTTGGTTTTAAATTTAGCAAATCATTTCTAAATTCTAAAAATGCTAAAATAGCATCATGCTTTTAATCTTATACTCTAAATACTAAACCATATTTCTTTAAAATTGTACCCTAAATGTAAAATATAAAAATATAGATAATCATTAGAAATGGTGTAAGCTTTTTTTGGCATAATGACGGATGGAGTAAGGGTTACAGGAAAATAGACATGAGTTATGATTGGCAACTCAAACAATACTAAAGCTTGTTTTTGTACATGTTAATCTACTATAATTTAGACCACTTTTAAAGATTGACATATGTCTTTGATGAAAGTATTGAGGTTACAATATGTATGTATATATATATATATATAATGTTTTACAATAGGTCTCTGTAAGTCCTTTGATCTTCAAAAGGATGTTGTAAAGTTTGGGAAGTGATTCCAAAGAAGCATAAAGAAATATGTGATCTTTTGACCATTTATATATGCATTACACGGTAAAATTAGGCTCAATTTTTTTATCAATATGCAAAGTAAAATATTTTTTTTTTGTAATGGGGATAAAGAACTTTTAAAAATGAAAAACAAAGCAAATTTACAAAACATAAACTTGGAAATATTTTGTAGTTGAAGATCAGAGGATTTAAGAGGAGAAATCTAAGAGACTTACAAGTATAATATTATGAGTGAATGTTCAAAGCCAAAGAGATTGTGTTTTAGGAGTCAAGCATTAGGCTCATCTTCATCACTTAAGACTTCCAACTATAGTTTGAAAGTTAAAAAAAATCACATTACAAAACAATCCAAAAACTTTAATTCATGACTATCATAAAACATAATCCTTTGAAAGAGGCTAATTGATATATCATGGTTTTTGTGGTTTTTAACCATGATATAAGGAGTCTTTTAGTGTCTTTTCATTTGTTTCTAGATTGTTTTTGAGTCTTTACAGGTTTTTAGCATGAACGGAGCGAAATGGAGCAATTTGGATCGTTTTGGAGCAATTCATCAAGGAAGAGAAGTTGGAATCGGATCAAAGCAATGGCATCGATTGACACCACACAAGGTGACATCGATCGACACCCCTCTCTGCCGACAAAAGACTTCAAAATTGAAAGTTTTACAAATCTGCCCCAAAGTCTTCCATATTTGCAACATAAGTCCCTGACGTGTTTTAGGACACATATATATAGTTTTTAGGTTTTCCAAACTTTAAGTTTTATTCTATCAAGTTTTATTTTTCTGCAACCCTGTGAGATTTTGAGAGCTTTGGAGAGAGAGAGATCTGGTTTGTAGAGAAGAATTCTTGAACTCCTTCTTACTCTTTTAATTTCAATTGCTTATTATTCAGAATCATGTCTTGTTCTTCATTGAATATGTCTGAGTAGTTTGCTTGTTAGATTCAGGGTTTTTCATAGGATTTTTATGATTTATTAGATCTGTTTATTTAGGATTCATTATCTTGCTAGATCTTCATCTTACGTTGTTCTTAATATTAATCCTTGATTGGCCATCTAGAATTAATAATCTAGGAAAATAAATTGATATGAGAATATAATTGATTTTCCTCATAAAACCTTTTGATGAGCAAAATTATTTCTTGCAAAGAGATTTGATTTAATAATTTTGTGAACGATCTAAACCTGTTTTTAAAGCTGATTTTTAACCTAGAATTTTACAAAGAGATTTGGATTTTATGGTTTTAAATTTGGATATTATTTGCAGTGAGAACTGATTTAATTTACAAAAGTGTTTAGAGTTCTAGATCTGTTCTTAATTGTTTGAATCCTATTTATTTATTGATTTAATATTTCATAATTTCCTGAGAAGTTCCCTAGACCTAGCTTTTTAATCTTCTGAATTTACAACAACTTTTATTTAATATTTTGCATTGCTTTTATTTTAAATCAAATTAATTTGTTTAGTATAATTATAAAACTCTATAATTTATTATGTAGTCTTGAGTCCTTGTGGAATTCGACCCCTAAGTACTACATTGACCTCTTAATTTGAGAGAGTAGCTCTAGTTCTTGGAGACATACAGTTCCGTTCTTCAAAGAAGCTACCCAGCCATGAGATAAACCTATAGTTACCATTGCATCAGTAACATCGCCTTGGTTTTCACTTTCTTCTTTAGGGTACAATTTCTGCCATGGGATAGTAGGCCAATACACCAACTCACGAGGCGCCTTTTTTGCCAAATGATCATAACTACTTTTTTCACTGGTATGATAGAGATATTTTAGTTTTCCGTGACCCGCTCCACAAAGTTTAGCGATGTTTGATTAATAGTCTTGTGGATTAGTCGGTTGTTATTTAAATTTATAGTAATTTATCAAGGTGCTCTATTAAGATTGTAGAAAAACTTTCTATATGAGCAAAAAAGAAAACATGTATGTATATATACCAAAAATTTCACTCAGCTGTCCCATCTGAAACAATACAAATCCGACACTATAAGGAACCGGCAGTGTCGATCGAGAAAAAGAATAAAAAAAAATAGAGACTGACTCAGCTGGACATGTAAAATCACACTCGCCACATAAACAAAGTCTCTGTACAACAGCTTTCACACTGACACTGGGAGCTAGATCCTCAGCTGCATAAACCAAGACCATATCTGAAATTTCATCACCAGCTTCTGCGCAAGATACTACGTGAGTATTTTATTTAGAAGTATGATATCGACGACCTTAAACCTTGTTGGTTTACCTACGCACCACTCGATTGATTCACCGTTTGATAAATAAAATAGTTTTATTACGTGCCTATAAAGTAAGTAGTCGACGGATTAGTACTATTCAGTGTGCTGACATACCGACGATATGGAAAACAAAAGCACGTTGAAAAAAAAACAAAAGCACGATTCAGTAAATAATGCAAAATTTGTTTATATCTATCAACAAGTTCTCAATTTTTTTTAAAAACCAAAATCTACATTTGTAATTAAAGATCTTTCGACGGTCTCTAATTCATATATGAAGATAAGAAAATTCCCTACCGCCTTCAACTCAACCGTTACGTTGTAATATTTCTAGATTTTGTAAGTTGAGTCATCGAAGCTAAATCATACATACTGTTGAGTCCTCAAATTTTTTTACAGTATTAAAGAAGAGGTTTGAATTGAACTTTTAGATATATGGAGAAAATTTTATGACGCCTAGAGACCTACATGATTTAATAGTTAGTTTACAAAAAATAATAACACATGAACGTACAATATCCTTAGAATAATATAGTGTGAGAAACACATCTATATGAGGAAACACTTTATGTTAGTTAGTAGAGATTAATATAATATAACTCACCAACATCTTTTCAAACACTCCGTTTTATATAATTAAAAAGATTAAAGTTTTATGCAGAAAGATCATTTATCTGACTTTTTTGATTTTAAGTGTTTTTTTTTTTTTTTGTCTTTAAGTGTTTTATCGTCGGCTAAAATGGTTTAAATAAAGTATTAGATGTTGTTATCAATATAAAATTAAAAAGAGTGAAAAATTAAAAGTTATTTTCGATGTTTTAGTTAAATTTTCTTATAACTTAAAATGGAGTGAGTATCTATTATTTTATCGTAAGACTGATGACGAGCCAACAATCAATTTCATGGATTTCGTAACATATGCAAATGGAGACTTGTACCACTAACTCTTATATCTTAATCAATTGGTAACTTATTTGCAGTTCAATCATAAAAATAATTTATAGCCTATACAAGCTACCTAGACATATTAACTTATTGTCCTTGACGTGATTAAAAGCTTAAACTGTAACTAGTTAAAAATATTTAACAAAAAAAAAAAAGAAAACTAGTTAAAAATATACATGATTAGAACTGATCTGTCTTTGTCCGTCATTGTCAATAAAGATGATTCTCGAATACAAACAAAATAAATATAAATAAATACTATAAAACGAGGTACATATAGATTCACACGACAATAGTTTGAAAGAAGATAATTAACAAAGAACTTGTTCTCTTTATTAAATCCTTAAGAAAATAATTCAAAACTTAAAGCTCTCTCCAATCTCTCAAACTACAAACTCTCACTTATAAAACTTATGTTCTGCAACAAAACTGCAGTCATATTTATAACACAAGGAAAACCTCTTTTGTCCTAATCCTATTTGGAAATATTTGTTTAGATAACTCCTAAACATTCAAGTCCTTATCTCTCAAGAAACTTAATTCCCAAATAGGTTTAGGATAACTTCAAGCTCTCTTCAAGCTTAATCCAACATACTCCTCCTTAAGCTTGAACTCCAAAGCTGTCAAATCTTCAACTCCCGTGAGCTCCCTCATTTTCTTGAACTTGAATCTTCCTAATGCCTTTGTGAGAATGTCTGCCTTTTGGTTGATACCTACCACATGCTCCACGTCTACTTGTCCGTTTTCAACATATTTCCTGATGAAGTGATATCGCCGGTGAATATGTTTACTACGCCCGTGAAACACTGGATTTTTAGTCAATGCAATTGCTGACTCATTGTCAATTCGAATCAGTATCTTCTCAACCGAATTCCCAGTGACTTCTGCCAACAGTTCTTGCAACCAAATTGCTTGTTTGATGGTTTCAGTTCCCGCCATATACTCAGCTTCACAAGATGACAATGCAACAACATCATGCTTTCTCGAACACCATGTGACCGGACTGTGTCCAAAGTAGAAGATATGTCCATAAGTACTTCTTCCATCAGCCGGATCACTACTGTAACGCCCGCGTCCCGCGATCCTAAAGGGGGGCAATTTGTTTTAAGGGAATTGATCGATAGCTGAGCTTAAGTAGCTAAGCTACTAGCTCAACTAGCTGGAATATAAGCTGAACGAGCTGAACGAAATCGATGAACAAGTCAGTTCAGCTGTGGACAGCTGCGGACAGTTCTCGATCAACTAGGGACAGTTCTCGATCAGCTGCGGACAGCTAGCATCAGCTCGACCAGCTGCCAGGAAGCTCGACCGAGCTCGGCCAGCTGGATGGTAGTGGACAGTGTCGGGTCAGCTGGGGAGCTCGTGGACGGTTATGGGACGCGGTGACCAACGGGTATGACCGAGCGGGTATGACGAACAGGCGTGACCGAACAAGCATGACCGAACAGGCATGACCGAACATGCATGACCAAACAGGCACGACCGAACAGGCATTACCAAGTAGGCATGACCGAACAGGCATGATCGAACCAACACGGACGATCGGTCATGGCTGAACAGGCACGGCCAGACAAGCACGGCAGAACATACACGATCGAATGGTAGCGATCGAAGGGTCTTGTCGGACAGGTACTTTTTGAGACCTAGACTTCAGCCAGAACCCTATAAATAGAGGGCGCAGCCTTTATTTCTAGAACACCATCATCCTTTCCAAAGTCCATCTAAGCCTAAGAAAAAAAGGGGGTGCGGCTCGGTGAGTACGTTGATTCTCGTTCGAACTGATGCGCACGCTATCTCTCTATCGATGGTACGATGAGACGAGCGACGGTTTGCCAATCAGGTCGAACCGATCGAAGGATAAGCGGCGGTTTGGACATGGATTCGGACTATCCGAAGGATGATTGACGGTTCGATCATAACATCGGATTGATCAAAAGGTCATCGACGATCCACATCAATGGACAAATCGATCGAGGGATGATCGGTGATCCAATCGCTAGTCAGATCGGGCGATCAAAGGATCGATGATACGAGCTGTAGGTTGGATTGATCGGTCGGGTGGTTGGCAAGTCTGTCGGAAGTATTGGCCGGTCGAAGGACGATCTTCGATTCGATTATGGGGTCGGATCGTTCGATCGGACCTGGCTTGGATACAAGGACCGACGAGTCGACCGAGGTATCGAGGTATGACCGATGAGTCAAGTAATGGTACATCCGATACCAAGCTACGGATATGAGTGGTGCGGGAAGCCTGTGGGGTTGGTTGGTTGTATGGCTAGGCACAAAGGATGGTCAAGGGTAAAGTTATATTCCACTGCGTATAAGGGTTACAAAGCAAAGACCGCGAGCCAAAGCTAAGTAACCGAATCAATGGATATTCGGCCGGGAAGAGGACCGGATGGAAGCCGTAACCGCGGATGCTGGGACGTCCGGGTCGGGGTCTTTCAACTACTATGACTAGAGTCACCGTAACCAACAAGCTTAGGCTCCTTCGCTCTTTCATAAGACAGTCCCAAACCAACGGTTCCTCTTAAGTACCTTAAACATTGCTTTAACGCTGCACCGTGTGACAATCTCGGACTCTGCATATATCTCGACAAGATTCCCACACAGTAAGAAAGGTCCGGCCTAGTGTGAAGTAAATATCGAAGACACCCTACTCTCTTGCGGTACACTGTTGCATCAATCTCTTTCTCATTCTCTGCTTTTGATAACTTCAACTCTGTTTCCATTGGTGTGTGAACCAAGTTGCAGTTTTGTAAACCAGCTTCCTCCAAGATCTTCATTGCATAACCTGATTGATCAAGTGTTATTCCCACTCGATGCTGCTTCACTCGAATTCCAAGATAGTATGACAGTTTACCAAGATCACTCATGTCGAACATTGTCGACATCTCCTCCTTGAACCTCATAATGATCTCTAAACTTGTTCCAGTAATAAACAAGTCGTCAACATACACTCCTACAATCAAGAGATCGTGACCCGAGTTCTTTATATAAACCGAAGGTTCTTTTGAGCATCGAACAAAACCAAACTTCAAAAGAATTTGATTCAGCTTGTTGTTCCAGCACCTAGGTGCCTGCTTTAAGCCATACAGAGCTTTGTTGAGTTTATAGACTTTCTCCTCTTCTCCTTTCTTCACAAAACCCTCTGGGTGACTTACATGTACTGACTCCTCAAGCTCACCATGTAGAAAAGCTGTTTTGACATCTAAATGATGTATCTACCAGCCACTAGAAGCAGCAATATTAAGAAGAAGTCTAATCGTTTCAATCCTTGCTACTAGAGCAAACACTTCCTCAAAGTCCACACCATGTTTTTGGACATAACCCTTAGCTACTAGTCGTGCTTTATACTTATTGATGCTCCCATCCGAGTTACTCTTGATTTTAAAGACCCATTTCAACCCAATTGGTTTTGATCCCACAGGTAGGTCTACAAGATCCCAGACTTTAAATCTTTCAATAGATTCGAGTTCTTCCTCACAAGCACGTCTCCATTATATGGATCCACTAGCCTCTTCGAAGTTTCTTGGTTCATTGTTTAAACAGAGCAACACTAGTTCTCCTTCTTCTTGTGCAACCTGAAAACAGACATAGTCATCAAGATACTTCGCCTTAGTTCGATATCTTTTACCTTCCACTTCTGATACTACTGCAGACGGTTCTTCAAGTAATGCAGATGGTTCATCAGACTGCTCATCTCCTCTGTTTTCCTCACTACAAGTATCATTAGTCTGATTATTTAGCACATATTGTTCAGTCGACTTGTTCACCAAATCATCTCTTCTTAGTCCATCAATTATAATTTCGACGCTCTCCTCTCCATCTTGTTCAGACTTGTTCTTAGTCCAGTTCCAGCCTTTTGCTTCGTCAAAAACAACATCACGACTGACTATATATTCTTGGTTTCAGGATCAAACAGCCTATATGCTTTTGAACCAGGTTCGGTTCCTAAGTGTACAAGCAACCGAGTTCTATCATCTAGTTTCTTTAGTTGCGCTTTATCTGTCTTGGCATAGGCAACACAACCAAAGACACGAACATGCCCAACCGCTGGCTTCCTACCTCGATAACACTCATATGGTGTCTGATCTTTGAGTGATCGTGTTGCAACTCTATTCAGCAAATAAGTGGAATGTCGAACAGCTTCTCCCCATAAATAGTTTGGCATCCTCATGTGCTTTAGAACACTTCTTGTCATCTCCATAAGTGTTCTATTACGTCGTTCACAACTCCATTCTGTTGTGGGGTATAAGGAGCTGTCAAATGTCGAATGATCCTAGAAGACTCGCAAAAAGAGTTGAACTCGAGAGACACAAACTCGCCTCCTCTATCAGTTCTAAAAGTCTGAATCCTTTCCTCTGCTTCCTTCTCCACCATTGTCTTGAACATCTTGAACTTCTGCAATGCTTCACTTTTCTCTTTTAACAGAATGGTCCACATGTACCGTGAATAGTCGTTGATGAGCAGAAATATGTATCGACTTCCAGCGCTTGTACAGGGTGTTACAGGACCGCAGAGATCTCCATGTACTAGTTTTAGCTTCTTTGTTGATCGAAAGCTAGCTGCTTGAGGGAATGGTTGTGTAGGCTGCTTTCCAAGCAGACATGAGCTACAAATCTCTTTATCAAGTGGTTTCTTCTGTCCTCCCAACACATGCTCATTGGTAACATCGATGATAGTGTGGCATAATTAACACGTCCCATCCTAGTATGCCACAAACTTGATTCACTCGCAGACAAGAAATTTAGACGAACACTATTTGATAGTCCCATAATCACTTTGTATAACCGATTCTTAGACCTCTCTGTTTTGACCAACAGATTTCCCTCTTGATCACACATTGTCAGATAACCTCCCTTTAAGCGTATATCACAGCCTGCTTCTGTAACCTGTCCGAGGCTTATGATGTTGCTCCTTAACTCCGGTATGAAGTATACATCAGTCATTACTCTTTGCTTCCCATATGAATCGATAAAAGCTATCGTACCTTTTCCTTTGATGTCAATCCTTGAATCATCTCCAAATCTGACTTTCCCAGTAATTGACTGATCAAGCTTGTCAAAGTACCTTGATCTCCAGTCATATGATTGCTTGCGCCGTTATCGAGATACCAGACATCATTCCCATCTTTGTTGGCTTCAAACTTACTTGGCCTGCAGTACTTTTCGTTTAAGTAGACAACTTCATGCATCATGAGTTGATCAGTCTCTTCTGTATCCTTATGTTCGCCACCTTCTTTTACTTCCACTATACCAAGTTTGAGCAAACGTTCTGGGCATTTGGAGGCAAAGTGACCTACCTTGTCACATCTAAAACAGACAACCTGTGATGGATCTCTCCAAGTATTACGACCACGTCCCGTCCTCTGAAGTTTCTTCCACCACGTCCTCTACCCCTATAATCTCCATTGTAGTCTCGACTTTGTGACTCGGTATTAGCATACATAAGTTTGCTTTGATCCTCTTGAGGATCTTCTTCCTCAACAACCGTTCCTCATATACTTTCATCCTACCACAATGTCCTCAAAGCTTACAGTATTGAGATCTAATACCTGCTCGAGAGAAGCAACCATGTATATAAACTTTCTCCTTGGAAGACTCTTCAAGAATTTCTTAACCAGCTTTGATTCTTCGATTGTTTCTCCAAGAGAGGCTGTCTTTGAGGAGATTGCAGAAAGTTTTTCAGCAAAATCATCAACAGTTTCTGATTCCTTCATCTTGAGTCTGTCAAACTCAGCCATTAAGGTTTTAACCTAACCTCTTTGACCCTCTCAGCTCCTACATGTCGAGTTTGAATGGTTTCCCAGACTTTCTTTTCTATGCCTAAACCTCCGACTTGCAGTATAAGGGCTTCTGGTATGGATTGCAGAATCAGTGCTATAGCCAGATTGGTTTTGTAACTGTCGATCGACTCTGCTTCGATCACCTCCCAGACCTTGTTGACTTTGAGTACAAAACTCATCTTTATGGCCCAAACCGTGTAGTTGTTGTGTTTAGCATGGGGCATGATATTGAGGATGACGACGAGGTTGTTCCATCTTTTGGTTTGTCTCCGGCGACTGCGATCTGCTTATCTTTGTTATCTGAACTTCCGTCGTCTATCATCTTTTCACAGATTCATAGCAAGCTTTCAGCTACAGTTTCACTGTTTCGGATTAAAACTCAGAATGGCTGGTCAGACAAGAGCTTCGATGATTTACTGGAAACTTTACCAAAAATGTTACCTGAAGACAATGTACTGCACAAATCAACATATGACGTAAAGAAGTTTCTGAAATCTTTTGATATGGGATATCAAAAGATTCATGCTTGTGTGAACGACTGCTGCCTGTTCAGAAAGAAGCTGAAGAAGTTGATACTTGTCCAAAATGCAAGTCTTCGAGATGGAAGACCAACATGCACACTGGGGAAGTCAAGAAGGGTGTTCCACAGAAGGTTTTGAGGTACTTTCCAATAATCCCTCGTCTGAAAAGGATGTTCAGATCGGAGAAAGTGGCTGCGGATTTGAGATGGCATTTCAATAACAAGAGCAGCGACGGGAAATTACGCCATCCAGTAGACTCAGTGACATGGAAGTCAATGAATGACAAGTATCCTTCTTTCGCAGCTGAGCAGAGGAACTTGCGACTTGGGCTCTCTACTGATGGGTTTAACCCCTTCAACATGAAGAACCGCCGATACAGTAGTTGGCCTGTCTTGCTCGTTAATTATAACATGGCTCCTGACTTATGTATGAAGGAGGAAAACATCATGCTTAGTTTGTTGATTCCTGGACCGCACCAACCTGGTAATAGTATAGATGTTTACTTAGAACCTCTGATAGAAGATTTAAATCGTTTGTGGTCTAAAGGTGAGGTGACTTACGATGCATTTAGTAAAACAACTTTTACGTTGAGGGCGATGCTGCTTTGGACCATAAGTGATTTCCCAGCATATGGAAATCTTGCTAGTTGTAAAGTAAAGGGTAAGATGGGTTGTCCTATATGTGGGAAGCACACAGATAGTTTGTGGCTGAGTCATAGTAGGAAGTTTGTATATATGTGCACCGAAAAAGTTTACCTCCGTCACATAGATTTCGAGGAAAGAAGAGTTGGTTTGATGGTAAAGCAGAGCTGGAACAAAGGGAAGGATACTCACGGGTAGAAATATTTCTTACTACTGAGAAACTACAAGAATGATTTTGGTAATAGAAAAGAGAATGGGAAGAAGAGATCTAGAGCTGCTTGTGACATACCATCTGATAACGAAGATGAATACAGTGAATCTGATGATGAAGAAGAAGACTTAGCAGAAAAAGATGAAGAGGAGTTAACTAGATGGAAGAAAAGATCATTATTCTGAACATTGCCTTATTGGGAGGTATGTATAGTTCTTATAGAGTTTGTTATGTCTGATGCTCCATCATCATCATCATCAAACCAAAAGAAGACACTCTTGCTCAGATATTGGGACCTGACAATCCTGGACGGCTGAGGGCAATGGGTAGAGGAATGAGTATGTCCAAACTTGCTTGTTTCCAGATGAAAAACAAGTATGTGACTCAAATGCAACAGACCCATATTCAGTTGCAGCAGCAGGTCAATGAATTACAAGATGCTCTTGCGAAACTGAATAGTCCTGTAAGTCTGCAAATTCATATCATTGGATTAATGGTCTAAGAAAATGGTAACTAATTACATTCCTTCTCATTTTCCAGCGTCAATTTTCGGAAGTTGGTGAACATTCGGCGCCAAGAGTAAGTGTTAATATATAATGAGTTTTGCTGAGGTTGTTCACTGAATGGTTAACAGATTCTAACTATTATTTACATTTGTAGAGTGTAAACCAAATACCGCAACCTAAGTGCATTCTATATGATTGGTCTGGCTCTAAATTTAAAGTAGCCGAGGGTTGTATTCTGTCTTTTGATCACATGGACTTCGTCAACAATGTACCATTGGGCCCTAATTCAGTGAAGGTGTTGGTTGAGACGGCTTTTCAAGATGATGCATTTCTTTGGAGACCTGCGGCAAATATGTTTAGTATTGGTCAAGCTGTAGGAGAAACTATTGCGTAGCCTCAGGATTGTGTTGAGGCAATTGAGCAGGAGTTAGGACCAGAAGACATTCCGCCTAAGGTAATGTTTTCTTAATCTGATTGATTGTACTTAGGATTTGATCTCTACGTTTTAGTGTTCTTAAATCTAGTAATATTTTCTATATTGGAATAATTTTGTTTAACAGAGCCAAATATAACTTCCGACGAACAAGTGCAAACTTCTACATTGGCTATCAAATGATGATAAACCTGTTGCTGAAGGCCGTTGGCAGACTCGTGATCCCAAAGCATTGGTGAATGGCCTTCCTCTTGGACCAAATGCCATTAAAGTTTTTGTCGATGCGGTTAATGAACCTGAGACATTTCTTTGGCGGCCAACAGAAGAACTCTCAAATCTTCATGACTCTTTGAAGTCGTTTGTAGCATGGCCATTCAAAAGAGTTTTAATTGAAGATTTAAGTACAGAGGCACCAGCTACAACATCTCCTCGCATGCAGTCACAAGGACTCACTCCAGCAGCTCCTATGAAGAGTTCAAAACCACTTACACAATCTCCTTCAAGTTCATCTCAGCAGGTAAATTTCAACATTTTCTTACTTATAAAATATGTTAGCACTGATGCCTTTGGTAAACCTTGAATATTATTTATACTATGCAGCACACTTCTCCGAAACGGATTGTCAAAGAGGATCAGAAGTGCAGACTGCTGGACATTACCGGTCAGAATAGGGTTGTTGCAAAAGGACGCTGGTCTTCAAACAACCCAGAGCAGTTAGTGCATTTTGTTCCCTTGGGTCATAATGCAGTTCGTGTGTGGATTGATGTAGTCAAGGTTCCTGATGCGAAGGTTTGGAGGCCTAATTCTGCTATTGAGTGTATGGAGGATGCTATTGGTACCACTATAGCATGGCCTGAAGAAAAAGTTGTGATCATTTGATGTCGACTAAAGAACCTTATGATTTTCTACTTTCGTAGTTCTGGCAAATGCATGAGACTTGTGTTCTTTGTTTGGGATTTATGGGATTGGATCGTATCATGACAATGTTTGATATTTCTATTCTAGAATACAATTTCAGCTTTATCACATGTTACTTTCAAATTGTAACTTTATTTGAATATGCTGCATAAAAAACGGTTAATAGTAATCAGAAACCAAACGAAATAGCAGGCAGATGAAGTCATTGTATACAACTTAGTAGCACATAATAAGAGCTACAACTCAGATACAAATAGCTCAACACCGATGCTAAGATAACTAATCAAATGGCATTAACATAGAGCTACTAAAAATTAAATCATAGCAACAACAGATAGCTACGTTTACTGTACATATAGCACACAAAAACTACTATTATATACTTAAATTTAGCACTATATATGTGTTATTAGAAATTATAATATAGCACACGCATATGCTATTACAGGATACCCTACGATATCAGAAGCCCAGAAACGCTATCGTATATAGCCACCCTAATATAGCGTCTCATTTAATAGCGTTCTTGAAAACGCTATAATAGCCATATTATAGCGTTAATCGTATGCTATCAATACCCATATTTGTTGTAGTGTTGGCATATTAAAATTTCAAGAAGGCAAAATTAAACTATAAACACTTATTGCCTTTATACTGATCAGAGCTTTGGGTTTCGTTTCAAGTTTTCGGTTTATAATGGTATGCATACCAAAACTTTAACTGACAATGAATGGTTTGCTGCGGTAAGGGGCAAATCTAGGCTTATGAGGGGTGGGGCAAGTGCCCCATACTTATTTTCTTAATTCTTGAAAAATTATTAGCTAAGTTGTGTGCTATATCTATTAAAATCAACAAAAAATTTCAGTTTCTTAAGGTTGTGCCACAGGTAAAATGCTAAGCTAAGTAGTATATCAATTAAATTTAACAAAATTATTAGTTCATTAAAGCGGTGCTGCCCCATACAAATTAAAATGACTTCTGCATCCGCCAGCGGTATTGATTTCGTTTTAACTGTATTTAGTCAAACTATTTCCACTATTATATATCATCAGCGAGGCAAATTATCAATTATGTATGAAGAAACCAATATGTCAACTTAATGAATTTTTTTCACATGTCATGCAAGGAGAGTCCTCGTTTATATTACTTGTATAGAAAATAACGCACTCACATTCACGCAATCTAAATACATTTTTGTGACTAAGATATTCAAGGCTTTTAGTATGACTTATATTTATAAACGGTAACAAACCCTTGCACGATACACACATATTTGAATCATCTGTTAATAAATACATATTTCTTAAACCGATCTTGATTAGCTTATCCAAAAAGAATGAACAATCTGGGTCCGTAGTCCGTACTAGCTGCATGATGCATAAGCTAAACATATGTCTACTGATCTCCAAAATCTTTCATATAAACACTGCACAATAAACTTTGAAAGTCATATCATGACACACATTGTATTTCAGATCTAGTTCGGCTCATAAGTACAAATAAATGTAGTCCACTAACTTTTAATCAGCACGCGCGCAAAAACTTTTAGCTATCAAGCTTAGTAAACAACGTAAAAGATAGTTAAACATGTATATATGACGTCACAAAATTATTTGTCTATATCCGAAACAAAGATTATTATAAAAGGGTCAGTGGATATATACGAGAATGATTTAAATTCCTAGTCCTCACAATTACAAATTGTCGGTGTAAACAAACAAAATTTATATTGGTTTGTTTTACCAAAAAAAAAAAAAAAATTTATATTGGTTTGAGTTGATACTTTGTTTTGATTACTCTACAGTGGCCGGATCTAGAAACTTTTTTGTATGGGGCACTTTTTATTTAAAAGACATTGCAAAACTAGTAAATCAGTACTATAACATATTATCAGTTTTTAGTTTATCTAATATACATAGAATTTAAAGTTCTGTGTTTGAGTTTGGTTTTTGTTATATCTTCTGAAGTATCAAATAGATGAGTCATTAAGCTATTTTTAATTAAAATAAGTGAGTGAGGGCTGGGGGTAAAAAACCATAAAACTAGAAAGAAGGGTATTGAACACCTCACCTTACATGATGCATGGGGCACTTCTCTACCAAATAAGCTAGGAGAACTAATTGAACTATTACACATTAGGCTATTTTTAAGAATCACTGCGGGGCACGTGTCACTACCCCAACACTTTGTAGATCCGTCCTGAGAGACTCTGATAATTTCTCATATCTTAGGGAATGTATTCAACTTGACATTTTAAGTAATTTGTGTAAAATTTATAAATCCTATGTTATTCAATTATTGATTCTAAAAAATATTCGGAAATCCAATGTTATTCAATCATGAATTTTAAAAAGTCTCTTGAAATCTACTGTTATTGAATTAATGATTTAAAAATCTATCTTAAAATCCACTGTTATTCAAAATAGTTTGTAGATTTAGATTTTAATAATTATTTGGGATCATGGAGGATTTGAGAGGATTTCTTTACTTAAAAATACAGAAATCCAAATCTCATAGTTTTAGCTGGGATTTTAAAATTTTTTACAACAAATCATCAACTTCCCTAAAATCATCAAAATTATCTAAAATCTCATGAAAACTGAAATCACTTGGAGTATTAGATTGAATACACCCCCTTAGAGTATTTAGTTTACTAGCTAGCGGCGCAATTTATAGAGGGAATTACGTAGTTTCGAAACCTTGGGCTAATATATAAACTTTTCAAAAGTACTGTCTTTTTTTTTTGGACAAATTTCAAAAGTACTGTATACTTTGCTAAAATTCTTTATATTTATATTCGGATAATATGGTCGGACATATAACTCCCATGACTACCTAACAATACATCTTTTATATATATAAAAAAAGCTATGGATTGTTTACTTAATTAAGTAGTATCATACTAATTAATATCTCCTCTATAAATATTCCACATACGGTCTTACATAAATACTAGAAAAATAACCCGCGCATATCATATATAGAAAAAAAAGAAATATTATTTTAACATTGAAACATTAATCTTCTTTGTTACCAAAAAGACAAAAAGATTATTAATAAAACATACACCATTTTTTTATATATTTAGATGGATATCTTTGTAGAATATACATAAAAACCTTAACTAAACATTCACACACACACACACACACACACACACACATATATATATATATATATATATATATATTTATATTTATATAAGTAACTTTGGTTGATGATAATATGGAATTAAGTAATTTTTGGTAGATATATATATATATATATATATATATTCCCTTTGTAAGTTATTCAATTTCTACCAAAAATATTTTCCTTCTTCCATTCTACAGTATGTTGATAAATTTAATGATAATTGTTAAGTTTCCCAATTAAGAAAATAAAATATACTTTCCTAGCTAGACACTACTAACCTTTGTCAAAAAGACAAAAACAAAAAAGACACTACTAACTAACCAACACCAATGGATATGTCAATCTATTACAATGAGTTTTGAACCCATGCAAGAAAATAAACAAAACAAATAAAATATTTATAATTTAAGATATGGTGAATGATGATGTGGAATGGTTATTTATAGGATTTCAAGGGATGGAAGTTACTTTTCTAAAATTATTTAATCAGAGGAGTTACAATTATAATTTATAGTATGTTTGAATGAAAATGAATGGAAAAAATAGTTAATTCATAATATATATGATTTCAGTTACAATTTAATAGTAAAATGTAGATTTAAAGTATAAATTAATGTACATTATTACATTTTAAATATAATTATTACTTTTAAAAATTAAATGCTAAATCAATCAGGAGAAAGTGAAATTTTAATTTTGTGTATATGATTAAATAGAAATTTTGGTTCACTTTTTTTTTTTTTTAGTTCACCTTTTGTTCACTTCTATTTATTGTAAAAATTGGAAGTAAGTTATTAACGAAATAATGCTTTATTCACTCAACCCAAACTTGTCATCTATTGTGTTAGTCAAACTATATCACATTAACGTTTATTTGTGGAAAAAAATCAAGTAATATGAATTTAAAGATCTTGTTAATTTTGGTTCTTTTGCATATACATAGAATGGATAGTTACAATTAAACCGATTTTCAGATGGTACAACCTCTTCCATTCAAATGAGGAAAGAAAAATCAAGTCTTTGAAAACAAAAAATCGAAAAACAACTTCTCAAATCTGTAAAAAATACAATTTTTCACTTGTTTCCACAAAATTGAAGCAGCAGTAACACATGGCAAACCGAAATATCCAAAAATTCAAACGTGGCTACACTTGAAACCACAAAAAACCCGCTACGGAGCTGGATGGGAAGGATATTTCTGCGGTTGCTGAGAAGGATGATGGTGTGGAGGAGAAGGAGAAGAAGGACAAGGATGGTTTGAAGAATAAGACAAAGATACCCGGAAAGAAGGAAAGAATGAGTCATTACCAAACAAACAGACAATGGAATAATCATGTCTATTATGGTATGGATAAGACCTTCGGGGTTGATAAATTTGTGACTGATTTTGATGCTGTGGAAGGATCAGAAGATAAGGAGAAATGGTTCTTGTTATTTCTCTCCAGTGGAACATAAGTGACATTGGTAGTCAGTTGGACGAAGAAGGGCTTAGTCTTCAAAATTGGAGGACAAGAGAAGAAGCTGAAGAAATTCTATGATGTGATAACTAGGAGGTGTGTCTGTATAATCTAATAATTTCTCATAAGTATTTAGTTTACTAGCGGCGAAATTTATAGAGGGAATTAGGTAGTTTCGAAAACTTGGGCTAATATATAAACTTTTCAAAAATACTGTCTACTTTGCTAAAATTCTTTATATTTATTTTCGGATAATATGGTCGGACATATTACTCCCGTGACTACCTAACAATACATCTTTTATATATACAAGTAGGTAGCTATGGATTGTTCACTTAATTAAGTATCATACTAATTAATATCTCCTCTATAAATATTCCACATACGGTCTTATATAAATACTAGAAAAATTACCCGCGCAAATCATATATAGAAAAGAAAAAAATAAATATTATTTAACATTGAAACATTAATCTTCTTTGTTACCTAAAAAACAAAAAGATTATTAATAAAACACAACACCATTTTTTTTTAATTCAGATGGATATCTTTGTAGAATATACATAATAACCTTAACTAAACATTCACACACACACACACACACACACATACACATATATATATATATATATATATTATATTTATATAAGTAACTTTGGTTGATGATAATATGGAATTAAGTAATTTTTGGTAGATATATATATATATATATATATATATATATTCCCTTTTTAAGTTATTCAATTTCTACCAAAAATATTTTCCTTCTTCCATTCTACGGTATGTTAAATAAATTTAATTATAATTATTGAGTTTCCCAATTAAGAAAATAAAATATACTATCCTAGCTAGACACTACTAACCTTTGTCCAAAAAAACAAAAAGACACTACTAACTAACCAACACCAATGGATATGTCAATCTATTACAATGAGTTTTGAACCCATGCAAGAAAATAAACAAAACAAATAAAATATTTATAATTTAAGATATGGTGAATGATGATGTGGAATGGTTATTTATAGGATTTCAAGGGATGGAAGTTACTTTTCTAAAATTATTTAATCAGAGGAGTTACAATTATAATTTATAGTATGTTTGAATGAAAAAATAGTCAATTCATAACTTATGTGATTTCAGTTACAATTTAATAGTAAAGTGTAGATTTAAATTATAAATTAATGTACATTATTACATTTAAAAAATAATTACTAATTTTAGAAATTAAATGCTAAGTCAATAAGGAGAGAGTAAAATCTTACTTTTGTGTATATAATTAAGAAAGAATTACTCAAATGTTATCCAAAAGTTGGTTTATTACTCATATCTATAAATCTTTTAAAAATTACTCAAATGTTTAGTGCCTTGGGTGGAATTACAATTTACTCCTTGGATTTTGTTTTTAGATTTTGAGTAAAAAAAATAAAAAATAAACAAATCAGCAAATTAAAATACACATCATTTTCAATTTTCCACCTCACTAAACAGTTTTTTTTTTCAGATTTGATAATTGAATTTTTCTTTGTTTATATCAAAAAAGGGAAATCAAACAGTTTCTAATGTTCATAACCAAAAAAAAAATCTCTCTCATCTCTCGTCCGAAATCCTAGTTCCAGTTCCGCCGGCATATTCCGTTAGTCAATTGAGGAGGTTGAGAGCCGATTAACTTAACTTAAATTCTAATTTATTTTGATTCTTCTTTTATATTCAACCCCGCAGAAACAATTCACCTCCGATTCTCAAAACTCTTTTAACGATTAGTATTTAAAATCTCGATCCCAGATTCAGAGCTATCCTCCTTCTCCGGCGAGTTTCGATTTGAAAGTTTTGTTTGTTTACCGATCTGATTCTCGCGATAGAAGCTTCTAGAAAAACGATGTTTAACGGGTTGATGGATCTTGAGTTGATTCGTCTCGCTCAAGATCAGATGAGCCGTATGACTCCTGCTGATTTCGCTAGGATCCAACAGCAGGTTTTTTTTCTCCCTCTCTCTTTGATTTCCCAATTCAATTTCATTCAAACATCTTTGCCAAGTCTGTGTAGTGTATAAATTACATGATTGATTCTCCGTTTACCGGCGAGGCTTTGTTTCCCTCAGATTTGTGTAGAGATGAAGAAAAACATGGAAGTGTTCGATTTCAAAGAAGACGACGAGGTCGCTGAATCCGCAGCTGGAAAGTTGTTGGAAAAATACTCAAGCCTTAGTCCGTACAATTCTCCGGTTCTCCAACGCCTATGCATCCGAAGCTGTAAGTTCTTTGTTCGTTGTTCTCACTTCTGGTCTCTGATCCTTCCTTCATCGGTTTAGTCTTGTATTGGCTACTAGTACTAGTAGTGGGTTTTCGAGTTTACCAAGGTTTCACATAGAGAGTTGTAGTTAATTGTGTAGATTATCTGATGATGTCTGTGTTTAATAACTCGAATTTGTGTTTTTCTTTCACTTTATTGAATTGTTGTAACCAAAGTTTGGACCTTTTGTAGTGATTGTTGCAGAAGAAAGCATTCAGCTCACAGTTACACTCTGCCTATTCGACTTATAAATCATCTACTCACGTTAGTCGAGTTATGGCTTCTACTGGAACTGAGCCAAAAGCTAATTACGCCACATCATCCGTATCTTCCAATGAACCTGTTGTGTCTGTTGATTGGCTCCATGCTAATCCGTATCTACAGGTTGCTCATATTCCAGGTGCTCTCTTCTTTGATTTGGATGGAATATCAGATCGAAAAACAAATGTGAGAATCCCTGCCCCCCTTTTCTTTAGAGAAGTCAATAAGTTCCTCTGTTCCTCTGTTCTGCTTATTCTCTTTATCTTCTTCTACAGTCAGCGTACTGATTCTTCTTCTTCCTGGTTTTGATGGTCCTCTTCCCTTTGAGCTCGAAACCGGGTTTTGTTCTTTTCTTCTTCCTACTTACTCATGTGATTGATGTAAATTCTCAAGTGTTTGGAGATTACTCTTAAGTGTGTGTATGAATATGAGTCTTTAATATGTGAATGAAATAAAGGTATATTGGTGTTGGTGAGGAAGAGGAAGTGCAACTGTTTTACTATTTTATATAACATTGAATTGAGGTCATATGATACATATCTCTGTGAATTGAGGCCATATGATACACATTGAATTGAGGCCATATGATACACATTGAGTTATGTACTTCGTACGGCTGAGTTATGTACTTCGTACGGCTTCGTTTGGTCTTTCGTGCCGTGCCTCGATATTACAAAAAGTGTTGTTGGTGAAATCCAACCAATAATTCTGTGCCTGCTCAGATCCACACGCGTAATAAATTTATAAAATTAGTTTTTTCACTATACATTATACAAAATAATTAAAAAATTGAACTCAAAATTTGAATAAAAAAAAAAATTCAACGAAGTGACTAAGTGATGGCTGAGTTATTGACTTACACGGCTGATTTGTGAAATATTTGTAAATTTATATTATTATAACTCAATATTTAAATATACAATTGAAATAGGAATATTACAATTATTATAACCAATAAAAAGTAATAATTATATAAAAAGATTGATTCTTACACATTCTCACCAGAATGTGTTAAACATACAACACATGATGTTTAGGGGTTAAGGTTAGGGTTGGGGTTTAGGGTTTGAGATGTAGGGTTCAGATGAGTAACATTATTTGTTTTTTGGTTTTTGTTCTAATGTGTTTTAATGTGTTTGGTTTAAGGTGGTAATATGGATATACTAATATTATTACCATTTGAATATATTTTTAAAAAATCAAATTTTTTTTGGGTTATTTCCGGTTATGGGTCGGTTAGATTAAAATATAACTATAAATAACTCAAAATATATTGTAATTAAGTAGATTAGCCTAATATAACCAAAAGTAAGCCGAATATAACCGAAATTAACCAAACATACCAATTCAAAAATACCAAATTGGAAAAATTATTTTTTTCGGTTATTTAGTCATTCTAATTTGAGGGTTGGCTGAGTTATGCTAAAATTATGGCTGAGTTATGCAACGGATATATTAATTTATTATATACTTTCTCGAAAATACAAAAAGTGTTGTTGGGGAGACACAGACAATAATTATGTTTATTGTTAAGAACCACACACGTAATAAATGAGATTTTAGCGATTTTTTATTTAAAAGGAATTCAAAATTTGAATTTGAATTTTTTTTAATTTTTTTTTAAGATAAAAGTAATTCTCAAACAATTGACTGATATGGCTGAGTTATCGACATAAACGGCTGACTTATGAAATATTTGTAAATTAGAATTATTATAACTCAAAATTAAAATATAGAATGAAAAAATGAATATTACAATCATTATAAGCAATAAAAAGTAATAATTATAGACAAATATTGATTTTTACACAGTCTGATCAAAATGTGTAAAACATTCAAAACATGACATTTAGGGGTTAGGGTTATGGTTAGGGGTTAGGGTTTGAGGTGTAGGGTTCATATTTCCAACATTATGGGTTTTAATATAACAATTTGGTTTTAGTTATATTGTGTTTGGTTTAAGGTGGTAATTTGGATATACTGATATGATAACCATTTGAAAATTTAAAAACTTTTGAAATTACTTTTCGGTTATTTCCGGTTATGGGTCGATTAGATGAATATATAACCATAAATAATCCAAATGTTACCCAAATTAGGTCGATTAACTTAATATTACCGATAGCAAACCGAATATAACCATAATTAACCAAAAATAATGGAAAAAATAGTTTCCGGTTCGGTTTGGTTTGGTCGGTTATTTAGTCATTCTAATTTGAGGGTTGGCTGAATTATGGTAAAGTTATGACTGAGTTATCGTTTAGGGTCTTCTCAATAATATGAAAACGTATTCTTCTTTCCTGGGTCTTTTGTTCTGTCAGATTCCTAATAAATATTAAAACGTCTCTCGATATTACAAAAAGTGTTGTTAGGGAAGCGCGAAAAATCACTAATTTTGTGCCTGCTCAAATCCACACGCATAATAAATTCATAAAGTGAGCTTTTTATCACAAGATATTATTGCAAATAATTAAATAATTATTATTCAAATTTAGAATTTTATTTTTCTAAAAGTATTAAAACGTCTCTCGATATTACAAAAAGTGTTGTTAGGGAAGTGCGAAAAATCACTAATTATGTGCCTGCTCAAATCCACACGCATAATAAATTCATAAAGTGAGCTTTTTATCACAAGATATTATTGCAAATAATTAATAATTATTATAAAAATTTAGAATTTATTTTTCTAAAAGTATTTCTCCAACAATTGAATATTAAAATTATTATAACTCAAGATTTAAATTTAGAATGGAAATATGTCTATTATTAGATTAACTGATGGTTTCCCGCCAAAATATCGCTTGACGGCTGAGTTATGAAAAACGGGAAAACGAAAGGTCATTTGACGGCTGAGTTATAGTGAATTATGGCTGAGTTATCACAAGAAACAATCTAAAAGTAAATGGATGATATATATGACTTTACGGCTGAGTTATAATATTTACGGGAAAACAAAAGGTCATGTGACGGCTGAGTCATAGTGAGTTATGGCTGAGTTATCACAAGAAAAATCTGAAAGTAAATAGATGATATATATGACTTTACGGCTGAGTTATAATATTTACGGGAAAACAAAAAGTCATGTGACGGCTGAGTTATAGTGAGTTATGGCTGAGTTATCAAAAAATTATTTTTTTCGTTTTTATTTAATTCATATATCAAGAAAAATAATTTTTACTGTTTTTCTTTTATTTAATAACTTTTTTAATTAGTTATTTTATTTCTCCTAAATTATTATATTTTATTATCATTTGAAATGAAAATAGACATAGACCTAAATTTTATTCAAAAATGTTACCAATCACTAACAAAACTAATTTTTTTGAAGTTGAGTTTGAATAATCATATGTTATGGTTGATGTACAAGTTTGAGGTATATCCTTTGTAAAATTGTTAACTCAAAAGATTATTCAACATCATGGAAATTTTCATGAGTTAAAGATGTGGTAAGTTGAGTTATCTATTTTTTTTTTTAATTAAAAAACAAAATTCAGTTATATAATACAAAAAATTATTTTTTTCGTTTTTATTTAATTCCTATATCAAAAAAATAATTTTTACTGTTTTTCTTTTATTTAATAACTTTTTTAATTAGTTATTTTATTTCTCCTATTTGAGTTGAATTATCTATTTTGTTAACTAAAAAAACGAAAATTCAGTTATATAATACAAAAAAATTATTTTTTTCGTTTTTATTTAATTTATATATCAAAAAAAAAAGTTTATTGTTTTTTTTGATTTAATAACTTTTTTAGTTAGTTATTTTATTTCTCCAAAATTATTATTTTTTATTATCATTTGGAATGAAAATAGACATAGACCTAAATTTTATTCAAAAATGTTACCAATCACTAACAAAACTAATTTTTTTGAAGTTGAGTTTGAATAATCATGTGTTGTGGTTGATGTACAAGTTTGAGGTATATCCTTTGTAAAATTGTTAACTCAAAAGATTATTCAACATCATGGAAATTTTCATGAGTTAAAGATGTGGTAAGTTGAGTTATCTATTTTTTTTTTTTAATTAAAAAAATGAAAATTCAGTTATATAATAGAAAAAATTATTTTTTTCGTTTTTATTTAATTCATATATCAAGAAAATTAATTTTTACTGTCTTTCTTTTATTTAATAACTTTTTTAATTAATTATTTTATTTCTCCTATTTGAGTTGAGTTATCTATTTTTTTAATTAAAAAACGAAAATTCAGTTATATAATACAAAAAATTATTTTTTCGTTTTATTTAATTCATATATCAAAAAAATAATTTTTACTGTTTTTCTTTTATTTAATAACCTTTTTAGTTAGTTATTTTATTTCTCCTAAATTATTATTTTTTATTATCATTTGAAATGAAAATAGACATAGACCTAAATTTTATTCAAAAATGTTACCAATCACTAACAAAACTAATTTTTTTGAAGTTGAGTTTGAATAATCATGTGTTATGGTTGATGTACAAGTTTGAGGTATATCCTTTGTAAAATTGTTAACTCAAAAGATGATTCAACATCATGGAAATTTTCATGAGTTAAAAGATGTGGTAAGTTGATTTATCTATTTTTTTAATTAAAAAACAAAATTCAGTTATATAATACAAAAAATTATTTTTTTCGTTTTTATTTAATTCATATATCAAAAAAAATAATTTTTACTGTTTTCTTTTATTTAATAACTTTTTTAATTAGTTATTTTATTTCTCCTATTTGAGTTGAGTTATCTATTTTTTTAATTAAAAAATCGAAAATTCAGTTATATAATACAAAAAATTATTTTTTTTCGTTTTTATTTAATTCATATATCAAAAAAAAAAATTTCTTGTTTTTTTTATTTAATAACTTTTTTAGTTAGTTCTTTTATTTCTCCTAAATTATTATTTTTTATTATCATTTGAAATGAAAATAGACATAGACCTAAATTTTATTCAAAAATGTTACCAATCACTAACAAAACTAATTTTTTTGAAGTTGAGTTTGAATAATCATGTGTTGTGGTTGATGTACAAGTTTGAGGTATATCCTTTGTAAGATTGTTAACTCAAAAGATTATTCAACATCATGGAAATTTTCATGAGTTAAAGATGTGGTAAGTTGAGTTATCTATTTTTTTTTAATTAAAAAAACGAAAATTCAGTTATATAATACAAAAATTATTTTTTTCGTTTTTATTTAATTCATATATCAAGAAAAATAATTTTTACTGTTTTTCTTTTATTTAATAACTTTTTAAATTAGTTATTTTATTTCTCTTAAATTATTATTTTTTATTATCATTTGAAATGAAAATAGACATAGACCTAAATATGATAAGATTTTAAATATTATGGCATGCATGTAGTTAATTTTTTAATTTGCAATGTAACAAAGAAGTTTAGTTAACAATGTAACTCAGCCACAACACGAAAAACATTACAGTAATTAAAAAGCAAAAAAAATTGCTGCCAAACTCAGCCGCTTCATGAACTGAAAATATGTAACTCAGCCGTATCGCCGTATCGTTTGATAAGTCAGCCGTAACTGAAAAACATTCTAGTAATTAATCTTTTGCCAATAAGTCAGCCGTCAAACAGCTGACTTGTCGATAAGTCAGCCTATTACGGCTGAGTTATAGTTTTTTACCATAACTCAGCCGTAACTACATCTCATAAGTCAGCCATTTTTCATAACTCAGCCAGTCGGAAAATGGCAACTCAGCCGTGTCGTTGTGATAACTCAGTCAAAATTTTGACAACTCAACCGTGTCGTAGCGATAACTCAGCCAAAATCTTGACAACTCAACCATCAGGTGAAAACTCAGCCATTACTACAGCTGAGTTATGCGCATAACTCAGCCAAATTTAATAAGTCAGCCATAACTCTTGGCTGACTTATAAGCGTAACTCAGCCAGATTTTCATAAGTCAGCCATCCGCTCTTACTCAAATGTTTTTTTGAGTAACTCAGCCGCAACATACCTATAATTCAGCCGCAACATACTCTGTATCGCGTTACGGCTGAGTTATGGTACACGTCAGCGATTTCTGACGTGGCAATGGCATTTTTGTAATAACGTTTTTTCCGGTAACATAAAACAGGGGCACGCTGGGTATTTTGAAAATACCCGAAACATTCTAGTAATAAAAATGTTTTTTGTAGATTCTGGTAATATTACCTAAAATGAGTAACATTTGAGTAATTCACCCTATAACTAAATAGAAATTTTGGTTCATTTTTTTTTAGTTCACATTTTGTTCACTTCCATTATTGTAAAAGTTGGAAGTAAGTTATTAACCAAATAATGCTTCCTTCACTCAACCCAAACTTGTCATCTATTGGGTTAGTCAAACTATATCACATTAACGTTTATTTGTGAAAAATAAAACCAAGTTATATGAATTTAAAGATCTTGTTAGTTGTGGTTCTTTTGCATATACATAGAAGGGATAATTGCAATTAAACCGATTTTCAGATGGTCCAACCTCTTCCATTCAAATGATGAAAGAAAAATCATCAAGTCTTTGAAAACAAAAAATCGAAAACAACTTCCTAACATGTAAAAGATACAATTTTTATCTTTGCATTGTCTTAGGACAAGGCTATTTCTATGGTTGCCGAGAAGGATGATGGTGTGGAGGAGAAGGAGAAGAGTGACAAGGATGGTTTGAAGGAGGAGCTTGGTGATGCTGACTCAAATGCGGAGCTGGATGGGAAGGCTATTTCTGCAGTTGCTGAGAAGGATGATGGTGTGGAGGAGAAGGAGAAGAAGGACAAGGATGAGATGACTGAGAAGCAGAAGCAGAATGAGAAGGATGAGGAGGAGCTGACTAAGATTTGTGATTCAATAGTACAGTCAATTCTGCCAAAGATACCCGGAAAGAAGGAAAGGAGGAGTCATTACCAAACATACAGACAATGGAATGATCATGTCTATTATGGTATGGATAAGACCCTCGGGGTTGATAACTTTGTGACTGATTTCAATGTTGTGGGTGGATCAGAAGGAGAAATGGTTCTTGTTCTTTCTCTCTAGTGGAACAGAAGTGACATTGGTAGTCAGTTGGACGAAGAAGGGCTTAGTCTTCAAAATTGGAGGACAAGAGAAGAAGCTGAAGAAATTCTATGATGTGATAACTAGGAGGCATGTCTGTATAATCTCATCATATTTGTTCTATTACTTGTCTTTGTCATGTCATGGATTCTAGTTTAAGAGTGTTGTGTACAATATGTATAATATAATTACTGAAATGTTATTTTTTCTTATTTTCGTTATTGGATGAGTGTTCGATTCTGTTTTGCGTCCAGTGTCCAGTTGCAGTTCAGTCTAATTTTGTTTTCTATTTCCCTGTATATGAGGAATTGTGGAGTGTATGAAACAAAATTATAAACCAACCTATGAAACAGGGATATAGTTGTAGGCTCGTCAACCAACGTGATATATTCAATTTGCTCTTGATCAGGCCGTGCCAGGGGAGTTGACTGTTGTAAAAGGGGTTCCTAATTCTGGAAAGAGTGAATGGATTGATGCTCCGTTATGCAATTAACCATACTGTTGGCTGGAAATTTGCTCTCTGTTCAATGGAGAATAAGGTGTGTTTCTGACCTTGTCCTTGAATGGGAAAACTGCTTTATAGTAGCTTTACCTGATTGTTCTTGTTCGCGCTGCTTCCAGGTACGAGATCATGGCAGGAAATTAACTTTTGGACAGAAACCATTAGTTGTTGCGAAGTAAGCCTCTTTACTTTGAAAAGACCCACAAATATAGTTATCCAGTTACTTTTTTATGGTTATAGTATCGAAGATGAATTTTTAGTGTGTCTAGGTCAATGATAAAAAAAAAAAAATCTGAATGTCATTTGATTTGTGACGTACGGGTTTCGTGACTATTGGTCTGTAGACAAACCATGAATATTTCTTCATTTTCTTAATAGAATGTAATCGTAAAAAATTAGTTTCCTATGTGTATCTAATTGTCTAAAATAGTCTACTTGAGTGACGAGTTGACTTACCAAGAAAAGGACCAAATTGACTCAAGTCCGCATAGTACTATAGTACATTGTTGCATGGAACGGAACTATAAAATTTAAAATGGAGTAAACTAATTTTAATCCCAACTAGTTCTTGGATCCATGGGAAAGTTTAAGTCAACCATCAAGAAGGTTGATTAATAAATAAATAAAATAACCAACTAGTTCAAGTATTCAACATAAGAATTTTCATGTAATATTCCATCAAGATATATACAAAACTGATCAACCCCTCCAACAAACTTCCAATTAAAGGTTGATTAATAAATAAATAAAATAACCAACTAGTTCAAGTATTCAACATTTGATTCGTGTTATGATGTAATTTTTCATGGTCTTTCTTTAGTGTTATAAAATATCGTTTTATATCATTTTATTAGTGTTATGAGATATTGTTTTGTATCATTTTATTAGTGATGTAAAATATTGTTTTGTATCATTTTGTTAATGTTGTTGTAATGTATATTATCATGTGCTATATTTCAATTATTTGAAACCTATATTGCATAAAATATAAATTGCAAATTGATTCATAAATAAAATTAATATTACATTATATTAAAAAACCATACATTTGATTTAACATAGAATCATTCTATCAAATACCCAATGATAATCACTAAATAATTTTTTTAGTGTGGTCTAGGTCAATGATATATAAAAAAAAATCTGAATGTCATTTGATTTGTGACGTACGGGTTTCGTGACTATTGATACTAGTAATCAAACTGTATTATTATTTGGTCGATTCATTTGATGTGCTTCACCGTCGTTTAAATCAACAAAAATCTCAATGTTGTGTTAATGTATTATTCGGTTTCCGGGTAGTTAGGCGAACCCAGTGTTATTCTGCAAGCTAGTTCATTGAGTAATGAGTACTATATGTTCTTCAAGCTAAATACACATACGTTTCAACGCTTCTGAATTTTTAGATTGTTCAAATATATTAATTGTATATAAATGAGATTCAAAGTTTGGAATAAGCTTTGATAGCCTGGCTCAACAAACAAGTTCGGAATACAGCGAGAGGGTGACCGAAGATATGACACAGGCCTCCCGGTTTGGTTTGCTTCAGGAGCTCCTCAGTAACATTATGCTGTTTAATTTCAATCGTTTTTCTGACTTTTTGCATCTAATGTAACAAGACGATATTTTTTCTTGAATTAATTTAACATTACATTCAAAAAAAAAAAAAGAGATTCAAAGTTTGTTAATTAGAGACAAGGAAGATATTCGACTAGTGGGTTTAATGATATGTAGGATCCTTGGCCAGTTCTAGATTAAACAAAAGGCCAAGATAGAGAGTTGCATGTCTTTGCTTCAGGTAATCATCCTATTGATGCTTTTTTAAAGTTGTGATTATAATGGTAGATGTTTTGATTAAACCCCATAGTTCCTCCCTAGAACATTCTTGTCTTCCACAGAAAACATATTCTGCAAACTTTCCATAAATTTTGTGCTCTTTTTTTCTATCTTTATGGTTTCCGTTAATGATTTGAGTCGTTTCCATTTTCACTTAAGCAACAGTGATAATTTTTCACCTATGCATTTTCTATCATCTATCCATTGTCACTAATAGCACATTTCTTGCTCTTAACTCTAGTCTTCCATGTTCGTATTCAATTAATGTCATGCTGATGTCTCTTCACGCTGATGGTTTCCCCAAAAAAAAAAAAAACAAGTTATCAGAAAAAGCAATAATATTGGAAGATTCACATTGTTATGAGCCTTTCGAAAAGAGAGGAATCTGAGTATTCTTATTTCGTCATTTGCTATTTGATTAAAATTAAAGTTAATTAAAGAAAAATGTCATTACACGAAGCGATGTTTGATTAATAGTCTTGTGGATTACTCCGTTGTTATTTAAATTTATAGTAATTTATCAAGGTGCTCGATTAAGATTGTAGAAAATTTTCTATATGAGCAAAAAAGAAAACATGCATGTATATATATCAAAAATTTCACTCAGCTGTCCCATCTGAAACAATACAAGTCCGACACTATAAGGAACCGGCAGTGTCGATCGAGAAAAAGAATAAAAAATAGAGACTGACTCAGCTGGACATGTAAAATTACATTCGCCACATAAACAAAGTCTCTGTACAACAGCTTTCACACTGACACTGGGAGCTAGATCCTCAGCTGCATAAACCAAGACCTTATCTGAAATTTCCTCACCAGCTTCTGCGCAAGATACTACGTGAGTATTTTATTTAGAAGTATGATATCGACGACCTTAAACCTTGTTGGTTTACCTACGCACCACTCGATTGATTCACCGTTTGATAAATAAAATATTTTTATTACGTGCCTATAAAGTAAGTAGTCGACGGATTAGTACTATTCAGTGTGCTGACATACCGACAATATGGAAAACAAAAGCACGTTGAAAAAAAAACAAAAGCACGATTCAATAAATAATGCAAAATTTGTTTATATCTATCAACAAGTTCTCAATTTTTTAAAAAAACCAAAATCTACATTTTGTAATTAAAGATCTTTCGACGGTCTCTAATTCATATATGAAGATAAGAAAATTCCCTACCGCCTTCAACTCAACCGTTACGTTGTAATATTTCTAGATTTTGTAAGTTGAGTCATCGAAGCTAAATCATACATATTGTTGAGTCCTCACATTTTTTACAATATTAAAGAAGAGTTGAACTTTTAGATATGGAGAAAATTTTATGACGCCTAGTGACCTACATGATTTAATAGTTAGTTTACAAAAAATAATAACACATGAACGTATAATATCCTTAGAATAATAATAGTGTGAGAAACACATCTATATGAGGAAACACTTTATGTTAGTTAGTAGAGATTAATATAATATAACTCATCAACATCTTTTCAATCACTCCGTTTTATATAATTAAAAAGATTAAAGTTTTATGCAGAAAGATAATTTATCTGACTTTTTTGGCTTTAAGTATATATTTTTTTTTTTGGCTTTTTAGTGTTTTATCCTCGGCTAAATTTTTTTAAATAAAAGTATTAGATATTGTTATCAATATAAAATTAAAAAGAGTGAAAAATTAGAAGTTATTTTTGATATTTTAGTTAAATTTTCTTATAACTTAAAATGGAGTGAGTATCTGTTATTTTATCATAAGATGATGACAAGCCAACAATCAATTTCATGGATTTCGTGACATATGTAAATGGAGACTTGTACCACTAACTCTTATATCTTAATCAATTGGTAACTTATTTGCAGTTCAACCATAAAAATAAAATATAGCCTATACAAGCTAACTAGACATATTAACTTATTGTCCTTGACGCGATTAAAAGCTTAAACCGTAACCAGTTAAAAATATACATGATCAGAACCGATCTGTCTTTGTCCGTCATTGTCAATAAAGATGATTTTTCGAATACAAACAAAATAAATATAAATAAATACTGTAAAACGAGTTACATATATAGCTTGTGTTCTTGATAAGGAATCTAAAGTTGATTGGTCTCTAGACTTCACGTGATTAAGGACTCATGAATTGTCACTAAACACATAGATAATCATGAAACAATTTATTTTGGTCTTGTCAGTAAAAATAATTCTCGAATAAGAATCAGGGAATTAAGCTACATTTCTAGCTTGTATTCATGATCCATCTATTAAGAGTTCATAAAATGTCATACGATATAAACAACAAAACATATAGATAAACATGAACTGATCAGTGTTTGTCAAGAAAGATGATTCTTGAATGAGAAAGAAAAAACAGCAAACAAGCTTCATTTATAGCTTGTGTTCTTGGTTGTGGTTATGTTCCCTTTCTTGCAGCACATGAGTAGTTCATTCTCCATCATTTGTTCACCATATCATTTTCATCTTTTATATTCAACGTTCCATTTTTCTTAATCTTATCGAGGTCGACATATACTAAACATGCGGTTGGTGTTGTGCAAAGCAACAACTTGTCGACATATACTAAATCTAGTAGTATCACACTAAAATCACAAATTGACGTGAAGTTTGCAATTTGGCACGCTTTGACTCCATTCAAATCCATCATTATCTTGGAGAAACCTACCGATGATTCATGACATTGACGTAAGATTAGCATATGACTGGAGTATCGATGTCGTGGAAGGATATATATTCGTAAAGTATTGTCGTAATAAAGGTTGGATCTATGATCGATGTCAATGAAGGTAGATGGACTGTTGCAGAAAGGAGGAGCTTTACTTATCGGTGGTCAAAACATTGGTGCGTGATAGATGATGTGATATATCGTTACTCATACATTGGATACATATAGTATGATGTAGAGTCTAGAAAGTGGACAGGTGTGAACGGTTTAGAAGCATTGATGAAATATTGTTGTACTCAGGGTACTAGTAATAATTTTGCTCAGAATATGGTTGGATTAGTTAACTATGGTGGAAAACTCGCAGTTCACTGGTATAGATCTGTTGTTGGTGAAAAGAAGAATATTTTCTGTGCGGTGGTTACGCTGGAAAAATGCCATAATATTTGGTGTGCGAGCCACTGATTGGATTTTTATGTATTTGGAACTTGTAGTTTGTGCTAATGATAGTTGTACGTATCAAACTAATGACATACCACCACGAGTGGCACTGGTGGTAATAATAATAATGAATTCCAATTGTAGTTGCGTGGGAAGACCAATTATGGGAAAAAAATAAAATAAAAAAAGAAGAAGAATCAGGACCTATTAGAGAGTCATATCGACGATGATTAAAAACTAGAAGGAGAAGTGCCTACGAGATCAGTACCACGACTTATTCGATAAGTCAGAATACGAGCCAAACGCATAATAAAGATTGTGATTTGTGACTTAATTAGACTCTTATATACTAGTGTCTTTATTCTGTGTTTTGTTAAATATATATAGAGAACACTCGTATCTTATATAATATAAGAAGATTTTTCTCAACTTTTGCTAAAGAGATGACATTTGGCTTACTATATTTACACCTGTAATTTTTTTTTGTTTAGATCTAATTAACTATTGTTTAGACCTAATTAACTACAGACCCATAAAACCAAAAAAAAAAACCATCTACAATTCTACATTTCCTTCCTTCTTTAATCAGAAACATATGCAACCCCAAAAAATCTAAAGCCACCTTACATCAGTCTCTGATTGGTTTCATCTTGGAATTATATACCAACATTTAATTAAATTTATAGGTTTGAATTCTTGGGTTTAATTTCTGTGTTTGAATCTTATATAATTTTCTCGGGCACAAATGGAATCAAATTTAAGTAAGATGGTGGATAGGTATTATTTAAGTAAATTAGTTTAATTTTTTTTAAATTGTTTATGTGAAATTAAAATTTTGAGCTTGATTTCTGGAATATTACATAAGATTATGAGATGGTTTTGATCTAATTCTATAATTATTTTGTTCGATTCACACTTACTATTTCAAACTTTATGGTATTTTTGAATTACATAAAATTTAGAAGTTTTCATATTAGGAATTTCAAAATAAATTATGAACATAATCAGTTATGTTTTGTTTTGAAATAATACCATCATTTTATGCATTGCCATATACCCACTATTTCCTCAATTTTCATTTTTGTTTATATTACTTCCCATTTTTAACTTATTATTTTGACACACTTGCGAATTTATGATCATTAATATTTGATTTCAATCTCTTCTCCATCTTAAAGGCTCAAACATTCTATAAAGTTAGTTTTCTAAAATTAACATATTACCATACAAACACATCATCTTTCAGACTACAGTAAAACCTCTATAAATTAATAATGATATTAATTTATCTATAAATTAATAATTATTATTTTATAGTGTAAATTAATAATTATTAATTTATAGATATTATTTTTTTTGTCAACCATTGGGCCACAACTGGCCGGCCTATTAGCCAATTCTCTACGAATGTAGGGAGCGAGACTCGATCCCTGGTGTGATAGTGCATTCTACAATTGGAGTTACCTTCTGCCACTGCACTAAGGTCACTTCACAATTATAGATATATTCTTAATTGTTTAAATTTTTGAAAATTATGAATTGGAACAACTATATCAAAATAAGATTAAACTTTCGGATGTTATAAATTTTATGGTTTAGGAATTGAACTTGTAATATTTAGAAAGCATTATTGACAATAAATTACAAATACTATAGACAAATTGACTTATACACATGACATACATAAATTCAAATTTATGAATAATAATATCAATTCTCCTATTTTTATAATCTTTCAAATTATCAAACTGGAAATGGTGCATATCTAAAAATTAAAACTTTTAACTTTAATTATTTGTATGACATGTTATAAAATATTTTAGAGATATCATTATAGTTTGAAAATACAACATTACAATTGTTCTATAGAAATGAGTTTTAGGAGAAACATACACTATTATATATATATATATATATATATAAATTTACATGATTATTAATGATATTATTGGGACCATATTTTACATGGAGATTTCAAAAAAAATATTATCTTATTATCTTATCAAATATTGTTAATTTATACACTGGCCCGACTTGGGACCAGCAAAATTTATTAATTTATAGTGTTTATTAATTTATAGAGGTTTTACTGTATTGTGAAAACTAAAACATTTACTTTCTATTCTATCCTCGAATCAATCTCCAACGAACAAGAAAACACCGGTAACAATAGTATTGTTTTTAGGATCATCCGTTTTCGGAAAGTTCCTAACTTGAGAAGAAATATTGTCTTACTATGTCTTCAATATTTTTTCCAAAAATGTAAATTATTTTTTCTATTGTTCATCTTTTGATGATTTATTCAATCACTTTAAAATATTTATAACAGAAAATAAATAATGTCATGTGTATTTGATTTAAAATTAATTTTAAATTATAATGATGTTGAGCGTCAGATTCTTAGAGTAGGAATTGAAAGAAATCTTACTATATTATATCATCTAATAATAAAGTAAAGTTTTCTTTTGGAAAACTGCAAAAGATTATCATTTGATGTTTCTTTTAATTTTTAGTGTAACAAATTTATTCAATTGAATTTACATAATAAAATTTTCGCTTAACAAATAATTTGATGATTAAACAGTTTTACGAATATAAGATTATAATATATATATATATATATATTTGGGTTGTATAGGAAAATGTCGAGTAATAATTGGCTGTTTTATTTCCACACTTTAATATAAATAATTCACATGATCTTGATATTACATTATTTTATTTTATTTTCAATCCATTTAAATTAAACTTAAGTATATTTTAATATATAATATCTAAATAACTAAATGAGAATTGAATATATTTTTTTGATAAAGATATAATTGTATATATTTCTGTTTAAAGAGAAAAGTGAATATATATTTAAATTCATGATTTGATTAGCTAAGATGCCCGTCCATAGATCTATATTTATAATATATAAATTTTGAATATATATTGAAAACAATAGACTATTTTAGTTATTAATTCACAATAATATATTTTTATAAACCTGACATATTTTTTATTAAATTTTCTATTATGTCTCATCAGTCTTGTATATTTACTAATTAACTCTCATTTTTGTAACTTTCATAATATTTATATTTTATAGTAATGCAATGAATAATTAATAATAGTATTTAGAAATATTACATATATAAGAAAATATATTAATATGTAATGATTGCATATCCATAACTCTCACAAAGTTTATGTGACTCCTATAACAATGAAATACTCCCTCTGTTTTAATTTAGTTGTCGTTTTAGGTTTTCAATGAAAATGCTCTCTCTCTATGCTGGGCCATGGAAAGTGCTCTCTCTCTGGGATATAATATGGTTCATTTTGAGATAGATTGTCAATAGATTTTAATTGTCATAGATGAGTCAAAAGACTGGCCAGCGTTTACTTTGGAATTAGATTCTTTTCAGTCTTATCAAAGGGGTTTTTCTATGTTTTCTATTGGATGTATACCTAGATTGAACAATGTCTGTGTCGCTCGTCTTGCAAAAGCGGCTTGAGCACGAGGATCTTTCTTTTCCTATGTAAATCCGCAGGTTCCAGAATGGTTAGCTCACGAGGCTATCCTATTTGAACCAAATTAATAAGATATGGTGTTTTGAGGTCAGAAAAAAAAAAGATATTGATGATCACAAAAAATATCCAAAAATAACGTAAACTAAATCCGTGCATAGCACGGAGTGACTACTAGTATGTTATACTCCCTCCGTTTCACAAAGAGTGTCATTCTAGCCTGATTTTTTTTGTTTCAAAATAAGTGTCATTTTAGATTTTCAATGTAAAATTAAGTATAAATTTCCAACTTTAACCTCATATTCATTGAAGAATATCAAGAGTCAGTTTCAATTTTAAGGGTATAAGAGATATATTAATATGTTTTCTTAATTTATGTGCAAAATGTCAGGATGACACTTATTATGAAACAGAGGGAGTATAATGCAGGACAACTGATTGCTCTCTAGTGGTATACTCCCATAAAATGATTAGTGCTTCCAAGTTTGTAGGAACCAAGAAACACGTAAAAACATAAAGTTGGCATATTAAAATTTCAAGAAGGGAAAATTAAACAATAAACACTTAATGCCTTTATAGCTCTTTTACTCAGAGCTTTGGGTTCCATTTCAAGTTTTCGGTTTATAATGGTATGCATACCAAAACTTTAACTGACAATGAATGGTTTGCTGCGGTAAGGGGTAAATCTAGGCTTATGAGGGGTGGGGCAAGTGCCCCATACTCATTTTCTTAATTCTTGTAAATAATTAGCTAAGTTGTGTGCTATATCTATTAAAATCAATAAAAACATTTTAGTTTCTTAAGGTTGTGCCACAGGTAAAATGTTAAGCTAAGTAGTTAATTATTATCGTGCAAAGGCTTGTTACCATTTATAACTATATATATTTGTTGGGGAAGTGTCTTTCGTCAAGTGGTTACAACACCACCTCTGTGACCGATCTCACCGGAGTTCGACTCCACTAAGTCGCGTTACCCCGCATTGTAGGGATTGGCTATGAATTGGGCCTTGTCGATTCAATGATGACAAAAAAAAAAGTTTTATTTGTTGGTTAAATATGTTATAATTATATAATAATTATTAAATAAACCATATAATACTGCAATATAAATTATTTTTTACATAATATTTATTTAATCAAATTAATTAGATATGTCTATTTTTAGATACCGACAATGTTAACAAATTAACTAGATTTTAATCCGCGGTATACCGCAAGATTTTTATTTTTTTCTACTAAAATCATTAAATTTTAAATTGTAATTGTTAGTTAATTTTTTACGTTTTATTTGAAGTTTAAGATTGTATAATTGTATTTTGATTGTTAATTCTATGATTTAATCTGCGGTTTATATACAACACAATAATTTATTTTTGTTATAAATTAATTTCACCAATCCAAGATAAAAATATTCGGAGGATGAGCCAGAATTCACTACAGAACTTATTAATATCCGTTTATATTATTAAGTTGGACCAGTTTGTTTATAATAATCATGTATATAGAGGTGTCAAACAGGTCGGTCCACATTTCTTTTTTCATGGACCGCAGCGGGTCAACCCGCTAAGACCGTGGTCGTTAAAGTTATGCCCAAGCATGTCCTCAACCTAAATTTTATATTAATTATTCTTAAAAAATTTAGTGGCAAAGAAAAAAAAAGAAATCTTTAAATAACTTATAATATTGATATTTTGGATTTATCTTAATTGGTTTAAATTAAATTTCCTCACATTATCACATATTTCACGTATTATATATACAGAACTATGTAAAAGTATTATTTATATATAATATATTTATTTTAATCTTATATTTATAGTTTTTGGGACAACCCGCCAACCGCAGACATACTTTGCTAAAATCAGTATTACCGATAGACTTAATTGTAATGACCATCTTTTAACGGTACACCACAGGCCTATATTTTCTATATAAACTAAATCTTTAGAAATTTATTACTTTTTAGTATAATATATTGATGGTCGTAGCGATGGATTATTGACATTTTAAATTTATATGAATATCGATCATAACCCGTCCCATAATAATTTAATTTATTAAAGTTTATTAAATAATATATTTAAAACATTTATAAAAATAATATATGTATTTTTTAGGGATTTTATTTGGTAATGTTACTTTTCCACAAATTTTTATAGATTAAATATTTTATATTTAGGAGAGGAACTCTTTAGATTTTCTATATATTAAAGACGGAAAATCTGGAGGAATTTCTTTAAAAATTAAAAAATTTGAAGTAATTGAATATGATTGATTGAAATGAATACAAAGTTTTCTATATTGGAAAAGTAAAAATTTTGTTTAGTTTTGCAGAAAATTTAGTTCAGAGGTGGAGATAATTTAGGAAAATTATATTGAATTGATAGGAGAATATTAATTAACATACCTTATTTTGCATATTTTATTTTTTGTTTTATTTTTCTTAAAAAGTATTTTAATGATAATGACATTGGTTGTAAATACCTTTGAACTCCAAGCCTTCTTTTTAAAAATGCTGTGAAAATAATAATATAGATGAAATGATGTTTTACCCTTGTAACACCGAATTAATGATATATTTTTAATTTATATAAATATCGATAAAACCCGTCCCGCTATTTAACCCCGTCCCGAGATATTTTAACTCACACTATATCATTTTAATTTTGAATATTTATTGTGTATCTACGGTATAATATTTAGCATATTTAACTTTTTAAAGTTTTAAATATTTTTCATATTTAACTTTTTAAATATCTTTAAAATAAAGAACTGAAATAAACCAAATAAAAGTTGTTTTAAGTTTGAATGCCTGATAATTCAAGTTTTCTACTCATTTGTATTCGGAATCATTTTGATCTCTTTTATAGTATAACTCTGAAGCATTGTCCAATTTTTTTAGACGATGTGGGATATTATACCGTATTTTTTTATTCATCTATTGAGTAATATATGTCTGTTTTTAAAATTTTGTATTACATCATATGCAAGAAAAAAACACAATTTTTATTAACTAAATGTATTATAGAATAATTCAAAATAATTTAAATATAAATTCAAATAAAAAATGAAAGGGAATCATATATTTATGTTTGAATGAAATAGAAAGATTTCTTTATTTTTTTAAATCTTACCTATAATTAATTTTGAAGTTTTGGTAACTAATATTAAAGTCAATACATTAAATGTAAAAACTTTCAAAAAAGTATTTTTGAGCAAAACCTGCTGCAAAAATACTAGTATAGATAACCCGCGCAAATCATATATAGAAAAGAAATAAACAAATATATATATATATATATATATATATATATATATTTAATATTTGTTTGTAGAATATACATAATAACCTTAACTAAGCATTTACACACACACACACATATATTTATATTTATATAAGTAACTTTTGTTGATAATAATATGGAATTAAGTAATTTTTGTTAGATATTCGCCATGCAAAGCGACATCCTCCAAAACTACTACTACAATTGTCCGCATTTGACCCATCTAACCCACGGCAACGAAGTTCTTGATCACGTTTCTCTGATTCCACTCTGTATGATGGGTTCGAGTATCTCGGGTGTTGGATAAAAGGTACATTCTTCCACCACAGTTTAAGTGCCTAAAAAAAAAAAAAAAATGACGCATGTGAAACTCAAGCTATCAAGTATTCATCAACGTTTTGAATATATGTGCTTCAAGATTTGAGTATATGTTCACTTACATGCCAATAGATCCATATCGCAACCTTATGAGGCATCAACCAGAAGAAAAGTGCAGGAGAAGAGAGAGTAAGAAGGAAGTGAGTGAGGAGTAGAGGATCGAACAGAGGAGATAAAGCAATTCCATATCTCTCTCTCTAGCTACCCTTTTCAATGTCTGAGATATATCATGAGAAGTATGATATCGACGACCTTAAACCTTGTTGGTTTACCTACGCACCACATAATTTGATTCACAGTTTGATAAATAAATAGTCTTATTACGTGCCTATAAAGTAAGTAGTCGACGGATTAGTACTATTCAGTGTGCCGACATACCGACGATATGGAAAACAAAAACAGTCTCCTGATGGCTCCACTAGCTGACGTGGCTAAGGAAACCAAAGAATAAAAGCAGTTTTGGCTAATAGTGTATCAAAGACACTTAAGGACGCAGAAGGTATTATTTATCTCTGATTCTATGCTTAATTATTTCTCAAGTCTTCTCCTTCCTAAGTTGTTTCTCTTGTGTAATCTAAGGTTTGGGTTTAAACCTTGAGAGGGATGGTGTGAGTGATCTTCTTGTTGTAACAAACGATGTAATCCTTGAATTCATAGTGGATATAACGTTAGCAAATAGCAATCACCAAAAGTTAAACATGAATGCATCGCTTTTTACTTATGATAACTTTGGATGATATAACCTACTACACACCATAGATTTGTTGTTTTAGGACTCTAAGAGCAACTCTAAGACTCTTCCTCAAATGGCTTTTTTTTTTTTTTTTTTTTTTTTTTTTTTCGGTCTGTAACTGTATCACCAAACCAATAGTAATTTCTGCTAACTGATGATCCACCAACTGGAAAGTTTCTCCAAGATCACATGGATATAAAGAGAGACACCAAAAATGCCACTTGGGAAACAGTTGGATCACTAATTAACTCAAAGAAGCAAAGCAAAGTACCTGTATTCCCGAAATCCATTCTAGACCAAGTCTTAAAAGCAAATCAGTCCTTCTTTGCAAGCTAGGGAAATAATACCGATCCAGAGTAAATGGTTGAAAGTTTAAATATATAAAAATAGAAGACATCATAGAATCCGAATCTAGATGAACCAGAACCACCCTTGCACTCGCAGTGGCATTCAGCCAGATCGACTACTCCGAAGTCCGACCTCGACGAAATGAAAGAGAAGGACTTTGTTGGGGAGCAATCCGGGAAATGAGCTAGCAGGGACACAGAAAGGTTCAGACTTTGAGAGGATAATGCAGAGATCTCCGATGTCATTAGTGTAAACCGCATTTCCTTCTTCATCAAGCTTGAACACCAATAAATATTCTGTTTTCATTCTGAAAATACCGTCAATGACCTCGAAGGTCTTCTGGTACCACTTAAGCAAGAATGTTTCACCCGTGGATTGTGACTCCACCAAGTGTTCGCTCGTGGTGCATGAATTCAAAAGCTCCCGTTTGGTCTTGGTCAGCTCGGGAAAGCCTTGATATCGCAACTTCTGAATCTTGGGTGTGTGCTTGTGTTTGTCGAGATCCCATGATGCAATGAGGTGGCCTCCAGATCCGGGTATGCGAAACATGTCATGTTTCTTTGAAAACATGACTCGGGAGGAGAAGAAACAGGGGTTTTCGATTCTGACGTTGATCCATTCGGAGTTCCTTTGACCCGGTCTGCAAAAGCTGAGCTGAGGTCCCAAGAACTTAGCAGCCACAACACAATCCTCTTCGTCTGGAGAAGGTGTGGACATTGCCACGTTGGTGACGATTTGGGTTTGGCAATGACGCAGAGTTACAAGAGGAGGCAACGAGATACGTTTTGGATCTGAATCCGATGCAGCCGGGTTTATATCGTCTTGGAGACGCACAGTTCCGTTCTTCAAAGAAGCTACCCAGCCATGAGATAAACCTATAGTTACCATTGCATCAGTAACATCGCCTTGGTTTTCACTTTCTTCTTTAGGGTACAATTTCTGCCATGGGATAGTAGGCCAATACACCAACTCAAGAGGCGCCTTTTTTGCCAAATGATCATAACTACTTTTTTCACTGGTATGATAGAGATATTTTCGTTTTCCGTGACACGCTCCAAGTTTAGCGACGAGCATGACGCAAGGAGAAATTTGCAGCAAGGAAGATGAGGAGCCATTAGAAACATGGGGAGAGGCTCTTACCAACACCGGTTTACGAAGGCAGAGCTGCGATGGCTGGTTGAGAAGCAGAGACATTTATCGTTCTTAGCAGAAAAACAAGAGATTAATACAGAAGAATTGGTAATCTTGTATAGGATATACAAATATGTAAATATAAGTTTAGGGATCTATGTGTAAATATCTTAAACCCTAGTCTCCTCCTCTGTTGTATAAATATGTGTAACACATTCATTTTAATAAAATAAGAAACATTCAGCTCTATATGGTATCAGAGCAACGATCGAAATAACCCTAAAAAACTTTTTTTTTTTTTTTTTACGCCACCGCAATGTCTACCTCTGGCAACGTCTCTCCTTCCACCGGTGAAGTCATCATGACAACAACTCAACTTCTCTTTATGGTGAACACTAGCAATGTCACCAAACTCAATGATACCAACTACTTGATGTGGAGTCCTCTATATCTTGTTCACAACGTCTTCCCCTCAATTGGTAATCTTAATACACAATGAGTAACTTGGCCACCAAGTTAGCTATCTCCAAATTTGTTATGGTATCTTTATGACTTTATGGATACTTTTGTTTCCTTGTTTTGGTTTAATTTTCATTCACTTCCAACCTTTACCCCTAAACAACTCAAATCTTTGAAAGCTTTTTTTTATATATAATTGAAAATAAATAAATACTAGAAATAATAGGAACAATCGAGGGGGAAATACTAGTTTCTTTCCAAGTTGTATGCCAAGTAATTGAAAATACTATGAAAATTCAACGTTCTTATGTACCTCGTCAATTCCCCTAATTTTCAATTGGCCGAATAAATGTCCTACACTGATTAGGTAAAATTTTTAGTGAAATTACATAAACGACTTATTACCATTGTCAAAATTGGAAACATAAATGTGACAGAGAATTAAAGTAAACCACACTTTCTCAAGAAGCCAAAAAATTCCCTATCTATCCTAACCACAAAACTCAAAAGTGACAAATAAAAGAATGGAAAAAATGTTATCTCATCTTCCTTGTCTTATTTGCTGCATCGTACAGTAGAGTACTCAATATAAATTGAGTTCTTGAAGATATTGTCCTATATATGTTACACAAAGCAGACAACTATCTCCGACAGTGCGTTTCAACACTTCATCAACGCCGAAATCATCGATCAGCATCGTACCACGTGTCGATTTCCCACGTTCAAGCTGAAGATCCGCAGCGGCGCCGGCGGCCACCATTACGACGACACTGTCGTGACGTTTCTTGGTCCTTGATCTCCACAATTATCGGAGCATCACCACGATCTAAACGACGACGGAGGAGGATAAGCTTAGGTACAAAACAGCGAGCTTAACTACTTGGGTCAACCATATATATATATATATATATATATATATATATATATATATCACTTCAAAATTATCAACCTCACATAAATTTTGGAATTTTACGTAAGATATTATTTAATGTTTCCCAAGTTTTATAAAAGATTGGTATTAACCAAAATGGATAATGAGCCTGATTAAAGATTTTTTAAAAAACAGAAGAAGACCCGTTAATTAGCTACTTCTGACACTTCTTACTAGGTATTTTTGTTTGTGATTATGGTCTAATTAGAACAATACATTCTTTGTTTTTGCTTTCAGAAAAGAGTATTGTTCCTTTATCCTTTAATTTTCATGAGTCAATGTGACATTTATTTTTAGTAAACCAAGTTCAATAATATTACAAAAAAGCGCTATATCCAATCTATTTAAAATTATCTAACTCGCTTTTAAGACAATACTACTATTAGTTTCAGACATGATTATCTAATTTGATTAGAAAATGTGATTATCTAATTTGATTAGAAAATGTAAATTTTCATGTTGAGTGTGTAATTTTTATCATTCATTTCGATGATGGTTTCCAAAAAGAATATGTATTGTACTATTAATTTTTCGATTGCAAGTGACTGAGATAGTCTAAATTTTTTGATTTAAAATCGATTATCCAATATAATAATATCTGATACTAAATTTTGGTCTAGCAACGTCATAATCGTCATAATCATCAGGATTAAAGCTGAAACATGAAATCAATCCTGATGATTACCACTTTAACTAACGGAGCATTGATATTTCGATAAAATCAACAAAGCATATTTCTATTTTTTTTTTTAAACAGAACTAAGCATATCTGGAGGTGGTTGCCTACGTCAAGTCATTTGCGTCGCTTGGAAACAAAAGGACATTCACCTTCATCAAAACGATCAGTAGCTTCTATCATCCTGTCAGTCCCAGCCCAAATAAATCTCGACATATATATTTATTCTTGGAGCCTATTATAATTAAAAATGTGTTTTTTCCTTTAATTTTTTAAAAATTGTGAATTTTTTTTTTATTGTAAACAAAATTTCGCCAGTATCTTTACTTTAAAAAAAAAAGAAAAAAGAGCATTTTATAGCTATAATTTCAGTTGTAATTTTTATAATATATGAGCTTTTTTAGATGTAAAATTATTTTGAAAAAAGATATATAGTCAAACCCCATATATATGGTGGTGCAGCAAACTTTTACATGAGAAAATTGAACTCTACGTCATTTCTTACGCCCATATACATGGCTTTATATATAGACTCAACATTTTACACCCCTCAACTAAAACAACCATCTTATCACCAACAGCCACATTATACACTGCTTACTTTACGCCAATATATATACATGGTTTTATAGACTCAACATTTTACACCCCTCTTAACTACAACATTTTTAACAACGTACCATCTCTTCACCAACAGCCACATTAATTACTGGTATTACGTACACTCTATAGTTAACTTAACCCAAAAGTATTACAGTAATGGAACAAATCTTAAAAATACATGTTTTAGGAATAGGGAGAAAGTTACTAACGTCAAATCAATGTTTTGGAAAAGGGAGAAAGTTACAGATATTCCCAAGCGTGTAACAAAATCTATGTTTGCTTGCCCATACAACCTTTATACCTCTAGAAGGCTAACAAGTGGTGGCCTCTGTGTTATCAAAAGAATCCATCAAAATGCTTATGTCTTCAAAGCAACAAGGGAAATTAACAGATTTTATTTGAAAAACAAATTGAATAGAAAATTAAGAGACAAGAATCAAGCGGTGGTGACAAAGTTAAATACTAGTATATTGGTAAAGCACATTTTCAATTGGGCCTGAACAAAAAAAACGCAAACGGTGATTTTAATATGCCAACTTTATGTTTTTAAGTGTTTCTTGGTTCCTACAAACTTGGAAGCACTAATCATTTTATGGGAGTTTACCTTTAGAACATATACGAGTGTTCTCTATATATATTTAACAAAACACAGAATAAAGACACTAGTATACAAGAGTCTAATTAAGTCACAAATCACAATCTTTATTATGCGTATGTTTGGTTTGGCTCGTATTCTGATTTATCGAATAAGTCGTGGAACTGATCTTGTAGGCACTTTTCCTTCTAGTTTTTACTTTTTAATCATCGTCGATATGACTCTCTAATAGGTCCTGATTCTTCTTCTTCTTCTTCTTTCTTTTTTTTTTCCATAACTGGTCTTCCCACGCAACTACAATTTTCAAATCCTCTATATATTAATAGAGGAACATTTTGGTAAAAAAGCTGAGGTGTCAGCATTACAGAGCTCAAGACAATTTTTATCAAACAACCCTCAAAACATCAACTTATTTACAACTCTCTGCCATTGTATTTATTAAAAAAAAAACCAAAAATATGTTATACCTAAATGTGTCTCTCAAAATGTTGAACCTCTCCTTTTACATATAAATACATCCTTTTTATCACGAGAAAATTCCCAAAAAATATACCAACTAATTTTTATTTGGAAGAAAAAAACACCAACTTTTAAGGCTTCCAAAAAATACATCAACTAATTTTTTGTGACTAATAAAAACCCAAACTATAAAATGTTGGTAGATTCATACATATGATATCAAACAAAAAAAAATATTCCAATTTTACCCTTTGTTTAAATCTTAATTATATTTGTTTAAAATCTTAATTCCAATATTCCAATGTTTATTTATAAGATTTTAAAGATATATGTTACATTTCTAAAATAATTTAATTAGAGGAGTTACAATTATAATTTTTAGTGTGTTTGAGTGATAATGAATGGAAAAAGTTAATGATATATATTAAAGTGAATTATATATATTAAAACTTGATCTTTTTTTCTTAAAACCAACATATGTGAATTTAAATTTAACTATGAAAATTTTAAAAATAAATATGAATAGATTAGAAAAGCAAGTAATATAAAAGAAATATTTTATTTATATATAAATAAAATAAAAATTGAAAACAATGTTAAATATATATACTAATTTCTAAATTAAAATATAAAATCAAACTCTTACAACACATATGAGATATAACAACATTTGATATTGGTGGGAGATGAGGAGAGAATGATTAATTATAAGATGATAATCCAAATTAGATAATTGAGATGAATCTTTAAAATTAAGAACAATGTAAAATATATACCATGCAGTCTCTAAAATTAAAATTTAACATTAAAATATTATAATGACATTTCATTTGGTTTTTTGTAACACATACAACAAAAATAGAAATCAAAAACAAAAAAAATGAAAAATGATTTGAGGTATTGTAGAAGAGAATGAGACAAGTGGAAGAGAATGAGAGAATATAAAAAATTTGAAAGTAAAAGAATGTTAATATGAGGGAATGAGATAATGCTTATTTATATGATAAGAATTGATGGAAGTTACAAAAGAAAAGTGAGTGCATAATTATAATTTATTATGTTTGAATAAAATTAAATGGTAAAATATGATTAATGCATAATTTATTTTATTTCAGTTATAATTTTATTTTAATGTGTGAGTTATAAATATATTCTGTTAATTAAGTCTTAAATATTATTTACAGAAATTAAATAATTACAAAGCAAATAAAAAATAAATAAATTAGAAAGCATTAAGTGAAAGTCAACCAATAAGAAGAGATCAAAACCTTACTTTATATATATATGATTTCTTTTTAATTTTAAACAAATATAATTAAGATTTTTTCAAAGGGTAAAATTGGAATATTTTTTTGTTTGATATCATATGTATGAAAATCTTCCAACATTTTATAGTTTGGGTTTTTATTAGTCACAAAAAATTAGTTGATGTATTTTATTGGAAGCCTTATAAGTTGGTGTTTTTTTCTTCCAAATAAAAATTAGTTGGTGTTTTTTTTGGGAATTTTCCCTTTTTATCACTAACATATTCATCACCACTAACCATATCAAGCAAACAATCTCACAACTATAACAGATTCCTCCTAAGTTCATCATTTTTCATCATAGTTAGAGAGAAATAACCAATACAACTCACCTATAGATGTAATTTATAATCAGATTCCTCCTAAGTTCGTGTATGATGTCAATAAAAAACAGTGGAAGAAAAAAAGTGGAAAAGACTTTCACCCAATTAACAACCTCGGTTCGGTAAGATTTTTTTTTAATTTCTATATTCTATACACATATAACTCCTTTTAACAATGACAATCTATATTCCATTTGCACATGTTCCAAAAGGTGTACGTCACATACCGGTCACACTCATAACGTGAAGAAAATGTTTCAGTATTCAATCAAAGGAGACGGAATCACAAATGGAAGAAAGAGAATCAAAATAAGCCATGAGAATTACTACGAAGCTAATAAAATTCTAAAGTAATAGATTCCATATGTATTAAGAAATAAGAATAAGCACCACAATGTGATTTCAAGAAATCCATTAATATGTGTATTTCATTTGAATAATTTATATTTAGTTTTCTATTAATTTCAGATTTAATCAATCCCAACTTCACATACATATTAGCCTTACCCCAATTATTTAGGGGATATTGCCTTCAACCCATAACATAAAGTCCATATATAATGATGTAAATTTGTTTAACAACAATTTTTTGGGTCAAATGAATCATGTATTTCGAAATATTAATAAGTTTGGTTTAAAAACAAACAAGAATCACAACACATTATGTAACAACTATTATTATTCTGCTTTAACAAGCGAATTTTAATTTCAAAACACTGCCATATTTATATATAAATTTCAAAACACTGCCAAAAAATTAAAAACCCAATAGGAAATAGATAACAAACCTATTCATTAGTGGATTTATTGTTTGTTTTGGTGATAAAATCCAATAACAAATACCCAATTACAAATACAATAACCCAATATGTATTAATAATTAACTACTCAATAAAAAATTTGAATAAGAATATGAGTATATGTCAAATAAATTAAATAACAAAGATAAAATATCTAATATGATTTATAGTTAAATATGCTTCCACGCGATGCGCGGGTGTTCTACCTAGTTCATTATTATTATTACTAACAGCGCCACTCGTGGTGGTATGTCATTAGTTTGATATGTACAACTTACATCAGTGATGGACCTATCATTAGCACAAACTACAAGTTCCAAGTACATAAAAATCCAATCAGTGGCTCGCACACCAAATATTATGGCATTTTTCCAGCGTAACCACCGCACAACAAATATTCTTCTTTTCACCAACAACAGATCTATACCAAAGAACGGCGAGTTTTCCACCATAGTTAATCCAACCATATTCTGAGCAAAATTATTACTAGTACCCTGAGTATAACATTATTTCATCAATGCTTCCAAACCGTTCACACCTGTCCACTTTTTTTAGTTTTCCGTGACCCGCTCCACAAAGTTTAGTGACGAGCATGACGCAAGGAGGAATTTGCAGCAAGGAAGATGAGGAGCCATTAGAAACATGGGGAGAGGCTCTTATCAACACCGGTTTACGAAGGCAGAGCTGCGATTGCTGGTTGAGAAGCAGAGACATTTATCGTTCTTAGCAGAAAAACAAGAGATTAATACAGAAGAATTGGTAATCTTGTTCACAACGTCTTCCCCCTCAATTATTAATACACAAGGAGTAACTTGGCCACCAAGTTTCCCATCTCCAAATTTGTTATGGTATCTTTATGGATATTTTTGTTTCCTTGTTTTGGTTTAATTTTCATTCACTTCCAACCTTTCGTGACGTTTCTTGGTCCTTGATATCCACAATTATCGGAGCATCACCACGATCTAAACGACGACGGAGGAGGATAAGCTTAGGTACAAAACAGCGAGCTTAGCTACTTGGGTCAACCATATATATATCACTTCAAAGTTATCAACCTCACATAAATTTTAGAATTTTACGTAAGATATTATTTAATGTTTCACAAGTTTTATAAAAGATTGGTATTAACCAAAATGGATAATGAGCCTGATTAAAGATTTTTAAAGAAACAGAAAAAGATCCGTACGTTAACTACTTCCGACACTTCTTACTTGGTGTTTTTGTTTGTGATTATGGTCTAATTAGAACAATGCATTCTTTTTTTTTTTTGCTTTCAGAAAAGAGTATTGTTCCTTTATCCTTTAATTTTCATGAGTCAATGTGACATTAATTTTTAGTAAACCAAGTTCAATAATATTACAAAAAAGCACTATATCCAATTAGTTTAAAATTATCCAATAATTTTCATGATTATCTAATTTGATTAGAAAATGTGATTATCTAATTTGATTAGAAAATGTAATTTTTCATGGTGAGTGTGTAATTTTTATCATTCATTTCGATGATGGTTTGCAAAAAGAATATGTATTGTACTATTAATTTTTCGATTGCAAGTGACTGAGATAGTCTAAATTTTTGATTTAAAATTGATTATCCAATATACTAATATCTGATACTTTATTTTGGTCTATCAACGTCATAATCATCAGGATTAAAGCTGAAACATGAAATCAATCCTGATGATTACCACTTTAACTAACGGAGCATTGATATTTCGATAAAATCAACAAAGCATATTTCTATTTTTTTTCTTTTAAACAGAACTAAGCATATTTGGAGGTGATTGCCTACGTCAAGTCATTTGCGTCGCTTGGAAACAAAAGGACATTCACCTTCATCAAAACGATCTGTAGTTTCTATCATCCTGTCAGTCCCAGCCCAACTAAATCTCGACATATTTATATATCTTGGAGCCTATTATAATTTTTTTTTTCACTAAAAAATTATATTGATTGATAATAATAAACGGTTATATAAAAAGGATCAAAGGCAATCAACCCAGCCACCAGGCTAAATCTAACCTACGATTCTAGCTATATCATCTACAAAAATCTTTTGAAGCCAACACGGAAAGCCAGTTGCTACATAAGATTGACGGCGATCCTCTCTTGTTACACTCTTTGCTATAAGATGAGCGCCAAGATTTGAGTTCCTGTCTTCCAAAAAAACTTTACATTCCAGAACATTACCCAAGGCAGCTTCCAAGGACCTGGAATAGAACAAAAAGAAAGGCCAAGCTTTTGGCCGCTGAAGAGCTCCAACTAACTCTAAGTCTTCTGAAGCGAATATGATCTTCCCAAGGTTGTGGCTAATCATACTCTCTATAGACCAAAGCCAGCTTTGAAGGCAAGCATCCATTTTAGAATGAATCATAGCAAAAGACTTTCTGCTATGCAATAAAACTTCACCAGTTTCATTCCTCAAAACCCATGCTGCTCCACTAACATTGAATTCTTTATCCCAAGATGAAGACAAGTTACATTTTAGCCATCCAGAGGGGGGAGGAGACTAGTACTTTTTAACCTGAGTAAGGTTATGGCTCGCAGCTTCTGTCTCACGTTCCTTCAAAGATTGAGCATGAAACCATTCCTGGACATTTTCTCTGATTTTTGTGATTGTCACAGGCGCTCTAAATCTTTTGCCTTCAATACTAAACAAGTTTCTGTTTTTCCATAATTGCCATAAGATCCAAGGGAAGGCTTTCCTTATCTCAACCTGCACTTTGCTATCTTTGCTCACAAGGATCAAGTAATTCAAATTCTGATACAAAGATTCAGAATCAAATTCATTAAGCGGATTCGGATAGCCATATAGTGCCCAAACTTGTCTAGCAACCGAGCATGTGAAAAGGACATGGTTTGCTGATTCTCCTTCCATCCCACAACTTTGACATCTTGAATCGATTTTCAAACCTCTGTCAATCATTTTATCAGCTATCGGAATGCCCCCCGAAACAGCTTTCCACATAAATGTTTTGATCTTTGGCTCTGTACTGCATTTCCATAACTGATCTTTTATATGGAGGATGGAAGGTTGCATTGAGGCCTCCGTTACCAGATCAATTTTCTCTCTTTGATAGGCAGCCCAATAACCTGATTTTACTGAATAGACTCCACTTTTTGTGTGTTCCCAGATGAAGAAATCCTTTGATCGAGGAACTGGCTTGAACTTGCAGATCAGCTCTACATCTCTAGGATAGAAGTGGTAGTCCAGTTTGGTTAATTGGTGACAGCTTGTCCTGTGGGACGGTTGTTAAAGGGTGAGGACCAGGGTTCGAGAAACGCCTGGTGCACCAATAATCTACTGTGGATTTGGATGAATAGTTCCATTTGCCCAGTGAGGGGTTAGGATCGATGCCCTGCAGGGCCAGCTTCGGGCCTATGGGGGCAAGCTAGCAGTGGGCTAGTGGGGTCAACGGGACGGGTTGTCACAGGTACGATCCCAAGAGTGAGATTCCACATCAATTAAGTCTTTAACTTTTAAATCCAGATCGAAGATAATATTCTTCATTAATGGTGCTTGCATAACACCATCCAATATCCATCGAGAAGACCAAACCATAACAGACTCCCCATCACCAATCATTTGTCTAAGCCCTCTTTTTAGCAGATGTCTCCCATGGAGGATGCTTCTCCATGCATAGGATGGTCGCTCTCCAAGGTCTGCACTTAAGAAATCACCCTCTTCAAAGTATCTACTTTTAAAGAAAAGAGCAAACAGACTATTGTCATCCTGCAAAATCCTGGAAGCTTGTTTTGCCAAAAGAGCTTGATTAAAGATTTAGATATCTTTAAACCCCAGTCCTCCTAGGTGTTTAGGTAGGCATAACTTGTCCCAACCAATCCAGTGCATTTTCCTTTTTTCTTCAATGGAGTCCCACCATAAAGCCGACATAACCGAAGTCAGATTTTCACAAGTCTTCTTAGGGAGCTTGAAACATGACATTGCAAATATAGGCATCGCCATAGCCACTGCTTTCAGGATAATTTCTTTCCCTCCTTGTGAGAGAGATCGGGCAAACCAACCATACATTCTGCTTTTCATTTTATCGTGGATATAGGCCAGCATGTCTATTTTTGAACCACTAAAACATTCTGGTAAGCCCAGATATTTGCTTGCTCCACCTTCTTTAACAATCCTCAGCTTCACTTGGATTTGATTCCTGATACCATCCTCAACTTTGCTCCCAAAAGTAATAGAGGACTTTTCAAAGTTGATCATTTGGCCTGTTACATCACCATACTCAGATAAAATTCCTTTCAGAGTTGAAGCTTGTTCCACCGATGCTTTTACCAAAAACAAGCTATCGTCTGCAAACAGAAGATGATGGATCGAAGGTCCTTGAGGTGAAAACTGGATCCCATTAATTTGACCCGCAGCTTCAGCTTTGTTTAGGAGGTGAGTTAGACCCTCCGCACAAAGAACAAATAAGGCAGGGGAGAGAGGATCTCCCTGTCTAATACCTCTTTGCGGGTTTATTAATCCAAAAGGCTGTCCATTTATTAGCACCGTGTACGTGACTGTTGTAACACAAAACATGACCATATCAACCCACTTCCTATGAAATCCCAGGCCCAAAAGAATAGCTTCCAGAAAACTCCATTCCATTCTGTCATATGCCTTTGACATGTCTGTTTTTACTGCCATGAAGTTCTTTGAAATCTCCTTGTGAGTACGCAGACCGTGGACAGCTTCATGAGCAATAAGAATGTTGTTCGAAATCAACCTTTCAGGGATGAAGGCTAATTGATTTGGGGACATAATCATGGGAAGGAGAGGCTGTAGTCTGGCCATTATGATCTTTGCTACCACCTTGTATAGAACCGAACACAGGCTTATAGGTCTCAAATCACTCATAAGAGGTGAGTTTAGCTTTTTGGGGATGAGACATAACTGTGTGAAATTCCATTCTTTAGGGAATACTCCATTGACAAAGAAATTGGTTACCTCACTTCTCACCTGCTCTCCAACTATATCCTTGTACTGCTGGAAGAATAGACCAGTCATACCATCTGCACCAGGCGAGCTTGAAGGTTTGATTGAGAATATTGCATTCTTCACTTCCTCTTTTGAGACTGAACCCAAGAGAGCTTGATTCATGTCCTCCGTAACTCTGGGAACGAAACCATCAAGCATTGATTGCGTATCAACAGGCGTGGATGTCGAAAACAAGGATTGGAAGTAGGAAGCCGCTATAACTCCCTTCGAAGCTTCTGATCTATGTACTATTCCATTGATATCAACCAGCTTATCTAGACCATTCTTGTTTCTGGAATTATTTACCGAGGCATGAAAGAATTTAGTATTCTTGTCCCCTTCCACCATCCATTTTTCTCTGCTTTTTTGTTGCCAATGGCTTTCTTCTTCTCTGTTGGCTTCAACCAGTTTATCTCTAAGGAGAGACATTCTTTGTAAAGAAGGAGAGTCTGAGGATTGAACTGCTTCCAGTTCATCTTGAAGAATAGAGATTTTTTCCTTGGAGTTTAGCTCATTAGATTTTTTCCATTTACTAAGAGCTTTCCTGCAATTTCTTATCCTCAATGACACTGAATCTACAGGTCTGTTTGAATCAAGGTTCCAAGCATTATAAATTGCCTCTTTCACCATAGGTTTATGCAGCATCCTTTTGTCGAATCTAAAAGAACCTTTGTACGAGTCTTGGGAAGGTACCACCTTTACTAGGACCGGTCGATGATCTGATCCCCTTTTCGGTAGAAAGGCCTGATTCGCTGCAGGGAACATTTTCAACCATTCCTTGTTCGCAAAACATCTGTCCAGTTTGCATTGAATCTAGTGAGACCACCTTCTACCTCCCCATGTAAATCCGTTCCCAGTGCTCGAGAGTTCACTCATCCCACAGTCTTTAATCATACAAGAGAATGGAATAAAAGAGGAAGCAGCTTTTCTCGGACCTCCAAGTTTTTCTTCATTATTGAGGATTTCATTAAAATCCCCAATCATACACCAGCTCTCCTTTCTATTCAACCCAATTCTAGTTAATCTTTCCCAAACCTCTTGTCTAAAACTAGCATTAGGATTTCCATACACACAAGAGAGGAAAAAACTATGTGCTCCCAACTGTACAGAGAGATCTAGCACATTTATATCTTCATACAGAACTTAGATATCTACACTTTTCTTCCAAAATAAAGCCAGCCCGCCACATGTACCAACAGGGTTAACCGTATATACATTCTCATAACCAAGCCAAACTTGAATATCTACAATAACATCCTTACAGTTCATTATCTCCATTAAGAACATAATCTCAGGAAAGTGCTTTTTTCGCAATTCCATGAGACGAGGAACTGTCAAGTCTTGAGGCCACCCCAAACTTTGACAGTTCCAACTCAGAATGCTCATCATATATGTGACAGTCCCTCCTTTGGGACTATCAATGGTGCTTTGGGCCTTACAGCATTGGGAGCACCTTCCAGAACAGTCACTGCTTTCCTATTTTCCTAACTTCCTTTAGGCAGAACTGGTTCTTTAGCAACACTAACTGCTTCACCTCCATATCTCTACCTTTCAGCATTCTGGCTTTCTTCTGTTGCCTCTTCCTGGGCTTTTTCATTTTTTGATTAGAGCCGGAAGGACCAGCTTCAGAGAAGCCTATCCTATAAACCAAAGAACTAGTCTTAAAATAATCAGAAATCAAGGTAGAATCTGGCAAATCTTCCTGAGAGCTTCGATCAGACCTTGCTCCGGCTGACTTGGATCTTCTGAAGAAGTTTGACGAAGGGTTAGCTTTGAGTTGTCTTCTTTTGTGTTCTTTCTCAGCCGAGAGTAAGACGTATCATCTGACTCGTAACCAAAAACCAGACCTTTACCAATGTCCACATTGTGAGAAACCAGTGGGACAGATTCCAGACTGAGAGCTGATTTTTGCGAAAATGGAGACTTTTCTGCTTCAGCCACTGACTTCTTAACTCTCTCTTTCTTCACTATTAGCTCTTCACCATTAGTTGCAAGGAGATATTGTCGCATCTCTTCCAACACTTCAGTGGCTATGCAAGGAGCCTATTATAATTAAAAATGTGTTTTTCCTTTAAATTAAAAAAAAATTGTGATTTTTTTCTATTGTAAACAAAATTTCACCGGTATCTTTACTTAAAAAAGAAAAAAAGAAAGCATTTTATAGGGATAATTTCAGTTGTAATTTTTTATAAAACATATGAGCTTTTTTAGATGTAAAATTCTTTGGAAAAAAGATATATATATATATATATATAGTCAAAACCCAGACATAAGGTGGTGCAGCAAACTTTTACATGAGAAAATTGAACTCTACGTCCTTTCTTATGTCCATATACATGGCGTTATAGACTCAACATTTTACACCCCTCAACTAAAATATTTATCTACAACCATCTTATCACCAACAGCCACATTATACACTGCTTACTTTATAGACTCAACATTTTACAACATTTTTAACAACCATCTCTTCACCAACAGCCACATTAATTACCGGTATTACGTACACTCTATAGTTAACTAACCCAACGTATTACAGTAATGGAACAAATCTTAAAAATAGCCACTAACGTCAAATCTATGTTTGTTGGCTTAAAAAAAAAAAGAAAAAAAAACTATGTTTGCTTGCCCATATAACCTCTATACCTCTAGAAGGATAATAAGTGGTGGCCTCTGTGTTATGAAAAGAATCCACCAAAATGAAATTAACAGATTTTATTTGAAAACAAATTGAATAGAAAATTAAGAGACAAGAATCAAGCAGCGGTGGTGACAAAGTTGAATATAGTAAAGACCATTGAACATTTTCAATTGGGCCTGAACAAAAAAAACGCAAACGGTGATTCTCGTTGTCGTAGAGATAACATAAAAGATAAGGAGAGGTCGTCGATGCGATGACATGTACTGCCACGTCATCAGTGGAACTAAGACAAAAAAAAAAAAAAACGAATCCCTCTCTGTCTCTTCTTCTTCTTCAGTTCTTCTTATTCCAGAGTTCCAGTAAAAACTTGGATGACATTCAAAAGATTGTGAATTTTCATATTTTGTCATTCTCCCTCCGAAATGGCTAATTACTCTCGGCCTCACATCTGTCAGTGTTTGACTCGGCTAGCTTCCGTGAAAGGGAACGCCGTTGTCACAGTCAACGGGAACCGGAAGCGCACCGGCAGGGAGTTCGTCGACGGCGTACTGAGCCTCGCCGCAGGTCTGATTCGTCTCGGCTTTCGCAACGGAGATGTCGTCTCTATTGCTTCTCTTAACAGGTCCAACGCGTAAATCATCTACGACAAAATTCTAACTTTTTCAAATTTGAACCAAGTAGAGTTAGGACTTAAAAATTTGGGTTTTTAGATTCGATTGTTGAACCTGAACCGTTGAATGTTATGTTACAATATTTTCAAGTTTTGGTCTTTGTTTTTTGTTTTTTTTTGGTGGATTTAGTGATTTGTTCTTGGAGTGGTTATTGGCTGTTGCATTGGTTGGAGGAATCGTTGCTCCTTTGAATTACAGATGGGTTAGTATCTGCTGCTTGTAACATTCTTTTTAGTTAGATTGTGTATGTCTGTGTCAAAGCAAGTTCTTGACGCATTTTTGGTACTCGTGATGATTTATTCTTGTGAAAGGGCAGAGCTTGAAAGAAGCAAAAATGGCAATGCTAATGGTAGAACCTGTCCTTTTGGTTACCGATGAGACATGTGTCTCGTGGTGCATTGATGTTCAGAATGATGATATACCTTCGTTGAAATGGCGTGTGTTGATGGAGTCTACCTCTGGAGAATTCGCAAATGAACATAACCACTGTATGATTTCATTTGTATGTACCTTAAAAACTCAAAGGAGATGCAACTGTGACTTCATTTGTTTTTTTTTTTGTTTTTGTTACTACTGGCCAGTTTTGACAACCGAGATGCTTAAACAGAATCTGCTGGTTCCTTCAATAGCAACGTACGCTTGGGCTCCTGATGATGCTGTTGTGATATGCTTCACTTCTGGTACAACATGTTTTACTTCTGCTTCTCTGTATTTTCCATAATACATAATCGTCAGTTTAATTGATCTCTTATTGTTTCTTGTTGGGAATAGGTACAACGGGAAGACCCAAGGGTGTCACGATAAGCCACTTGGCTTTCATCACACAGTCTCTAGCTAAGATTGCTATTGTTGGCTACGGTGAGGATGATGTACGCTTTTTTTACCTGTTTTTCCTCAATGAACTCTATAGAACTGAATACTTCCGTAAGTAAAGAGTCTCTTAAACTTTTCTGCAGGTGTATTTGCATACATCACCATTAGTTCATATCGGCGGTCTGTCATCAGCTATGGCCATGCTAATGGTTGGCGCGTGCCATGTTCTGCTCCCCAAGTTTGATGCCGAAACAGCCCTTCAAGTTATGGAACAAAACCGGATAACTTGCTTCATCACCGTCCCAGCTATGATGGCCGATCTTATTCGTGTCAACAGGTAAAAAGAGAAATGAATTATTCCTTGCTTGAGGTAAATATTAGTCTTTAAACCCTTTGGTTGGCTAAATTACTTTTACTCGAAGGACAACCAAGAATGGAGCTGAAAACCTTGGCGTGAGAAAGATACTAAATGGAGGTGGATCTTTATCAAGTGAACTCCTTCAAGAAGCTGTGAAAATCTTCCCATGTGCGAAAATACTCTCAGCTTATGGTGAGTCCTCCTCCTTTGGCTTCCTTAAACAACCATTTTTATTTGAATCTTTGGACCCTAAACTCTTTGAGATGTTGGTTTTAAAGGGATGACAGAGGCGTGCTCTTCCCTGACCTTCATGACTCTCCATGATCCAACTAAAGAGTCTTTGAAAGTGACATATTCTTTGGTTAATCAACCAAAGCAAGGCACATGTGTTGGCAAGCCTGCGCCCCATATCGAACTGATGGTTAAACTCGACGAAGATTCATCGAGGGTTGGAAAAATTCTAACTCGTGGACCACACACTATGCTTGGATATTGGGGTCATCAACTAGTTCAAGAAAATGTTGCAACATCAGAATCCAGAAGCAATGAAGCTTGGCTTGACACAGGTGATATAGGGACCTTTGATGAGTTTGGTAACTTATGCCTTATAGGCCGATCCAATGGCCGAATCAAAACTGGAGGCGAGAATGTTTACCCCGAAGAGGTTAGCTTCCAACACAAGAAACTGGTCGATGTTAGCCTCAAATTGTGCATTTTTACATGGAATGAATGTGCAGGTTGAAGCTGTTCTAGTAGAGCATCCTGGGATTGTTTCTGCTGTGGTGATAGGCATCATTGATGCTCGTCTTGGGGAGATGGTCGTCGCTTGTGTTCATTTACAAGAGAATTGGATATGGTCTGATGTTGAAAACCGCAAACGAGGTTTCGAACTGTCAAGTGAGACACTCAAGCATCATTGTAGAACACAGAACCTAACCGGGTAATATATCTTTGATAATCTAGTTTCTAAACGAATAAAATTTTCTTAAACCTTTTATGTTATATATATAGTGATTACTTTGATGAACTTGTTGGACAGGTTTAAAATACCGAAGAGGTTTGTCCGATGGGAGAAGCAGTTTCCGTTGACAACAACTGGGAAAGTGAAAAGAGATGAAGTTCGAAGACAAGTTATGTCTCATTTCCAAAATTTGACTAGCTCTCTATGATCATTATCCATTACAATTTAAAACCGTAAAACCATTCTTTATTTGTTTGATACAAAGTTTTTAAGTTACTACGATGGGTGATAATGGTACTTTTTGTTCTCATGATTTTGATGTAGCAATTAATCTGTCGTTAAAATAATGAGAATCAAAATGTTGTTGATCTTCTTGAGGATTTAGACTCCTACTTGGATGATTTAAATAATGGGTTTACAGTTGCAAGATTCGCTATTTACTTTACCAAAGAGAAGGTAGTCTCTCCATTTGCTTTTTGAAGCGTCGTCCGTTTACTCACAACCACCAGATCATTAGTGGAGTCATTAGTGGAACCCATGGTTGACAAAGTAAATTAGTGGAGTCATTTTTCTAGGCGATCATTAGTGGAACCCATGGTTGAGTCTCTCCTAGAAGGGAGTCTCTCCTAGAAAAATGACTCTCGCATAGTCCTGGTAAACCTCACCTATCACAATCTCTACTCCAAAACCATGTATGCAAAGCAAATATGGATCGGTAACTCCTCACATAAACAATGAGTCATGAATCATGCAATACTTCGCACTGATGATTCCGAGTTTACGAGCTTGCCATTTGTCTTGGGCTCACCGGTCCGGAAGTACTTTATTTATCAGAGTACGCTAGTCTGCCTCCCAATCATTAGTGGAACTATATTCTACCTCGCTTTGAATTTTAAGTTTTGGAGCTATATTAACCCTTTCCTTGGATGCTGCTTCTGGCTCTTTTGTTTTGGTTTTCGTCCAAAATTTACTTTGGGGCTATTTTATGAAAAGTGTTTTTAACTTTGTCAAATGATGGATACAAATATATGGTCAATGGCTATTATGTGAAATTGCCTCCTTTTTTTATTTGTTGAAACACAATATGAGTTTTCAAACGTTTAAAGCATGTATCATGTATGAATGTATAACCCAGTGGGATGGGATGGACCATAGGTACGATGTGCCCGTTAACCACTAATTTTACCTACCAAAACTATATGTCTATTCTTATAAAGATAGGATGGGTTGGCCATAAGACCATCCTCATCGCACAACCCCTTCAAAATGTTTTTACTTAATTTTATTTGGAATTTTTTTAAAAATACTCATTTTTCTATATTACTCTTCAAAAATATTTTTCATGGTCTCCGCTTTCAAAAATATCCCTTTTTAATATATAAAATAATAAAATTCTAAACCCTAAACCCTAAATACTAAATCCTACCTACTAAAAACTATACCCTAAATATAAAATTGAGAACTCAAACTGAAAAAAAACTCTAAAAATTAATTTAACATATTGTAATTGTGTAAAACAGGGTAAAAATAAAAATGTTCAAAAAAGAGTATTTTTAAGAAGGGTATCTCAAAAAAGGTATTTATAACAAATTCTCTTTATTTTTTAAATATTAAATTAAATATGAAAATATAACATATTGTTGAAGAGTGTCTTGAGTAGAATCTTAAATGTCTTCTTAATGACATTTTTATTTCTTTCTCTTGATGAACGTCTTCGATCTAATCCCCTTTATAATAAAACGGATGTACACAACTGAAACGACCCGACCTGTTTTTCTTAAATAATAAATAATAATAATAATAATAATAATAATAATAATAATAATAATAATAATAATTAATAAATAATTACAACTAGTGGTCCCATACCCACTAGCCACCTAACCACAATCACAACCAATAGTGGATATAGCGATACCAATAAATATCCAATAATCCAATAACCAATAACATAACAACCAATATTAATTCCAATCATAAACTAATGATCCAAACATCATAAATCAGAGAACCAGCAATCCTAAACAATATTCTAGGACTCAACTCTAGCAATCTAACAGAACCAGACAACCAAGCGAACCACTAGAACATCCTCCTCTTCATTGCCTTTGATTCCACGATCACACTTTGCCTTTACCTGCACTACAAACACAAATTGCAATGCATGAGTATTTTATAAACACTCAGTAAGGCAATCCTCCCATCTACTGGGCTGTACATACAAGCAATAGAGACACCTCTAACCATCAACCAACAATCAACAAACAACAAATAACAAACCAGGACTCTGCATCGTCCGACACCAACATTCATCGACCGACGCCACATGGGGATGCATCGACCGACACAAGGGATGCATCGACCGATGCAAATTACACATGCATCGACCGACACCCGAACTGCATCGACCGACGCATGCTCGACATAAAACGAAAACTCTAGGTTTTACATGCCGTCCTCGCAACTGCATCGACCGACGCACCGAGTGCATCGACCGATGCAATGCCGAGCATCGTGTTTCCCCAAAGCTTCTCGCCGGATCTTCGTTCCTACAACCACAAAACTCGATCCCAAGCCACAAGAAAGCTTCCTAACGTCCCAAATATCAATCTAACAAGCCTAACAACACATAACAAGCAAATTAGAGAGATCTCTAGCTTAGATAAGCTATGGTCATGCACTTACCTTTGCCAAGAAGATTCTGAACCTTAAACAAGCAAACAACGCTCCTAGGAAACTCCTACAATGATCCCAGCTACAGATCTCTACAGGAACCGCCTCAAATCTCCAGAAATCACCAAGAACACTCAAGAACACTTAGGAAACTTTTCTCTCTTTTATTTTCTCTCAAACGCGGCTAAAACACGGCTAATGAGACAAAACTCGAGTTAAGGGTTTTCCTAACCCAAAACGCAGCGTTTATCTTAAGTCAAAACGCAGAAAACTGAACCTGCATCAACTGCTGCACTATATGCATCGACCGATGCAATCCCCTAAACCGGGATTTCAGTTCACGGATGTTACAATTCTCCCCCACCAATCTAGATTCATCCTTGAATCTCGAATAACCATCAGCCAAGGACTCCGTGCAACCGTCTCCACGGCCCACACTCCTCCAACCGATCTACAAAAGGTCACCTCTAGGCGATAGACTCACGCTCCAGGCATTATTTGCTCTCGACTTTTGGACTTTCCTTTACTCATAAGCCTAAACCTTGAGTTTTTATTGGTTCCTCATCAGACCTAAGTCTGCATGCCATAATGTTGGCTCCTCATCGGGCCTAAGCCCGCATGCCATAATATATAAGGAAAATCCAATACTCATCTCTCGGGTTGCCACCCTACAGTGCGCCCCCAGATCGTCATCCGAAGTTGATATACCAACCATACTCCCAAGCCACAAACTCTAAGAATATGGCAGTACTAGGAGAACCTAAGTCCCCCAAGAGTCGCGAGCAAACAATTCTAAACACGTCTGAGTCCTATCCCTATCCAGGTTTCCTTCCCGTGGCTCGCGTAAAACATCTCAATGTCCTACCAACCACATATTCCCCCCACTGGAATACCTCATGACCACAGAAGGATCATATACATGCCACAAGGCCAAACAAATGTCCTGAGCAGGACCGCCACCAAGGCCAAACAATCTGTCCTAAACAGGACCGTCACAAAGACCAAACAATCTGTGCTAAATAGGACTGTCACAAAAACAAAACAATCTGTCCTAAACAGGACCATCACAAAGACCATCTGTCCCGAAGGACCGTCACAAAGACCATCTGTCCCGAAGGACCGTCACAAAGACCACACATCTGGCTAAACAGCCCGCCACAAAAGCCACACACCTGGCTAAACAGCCTGCCACAAAGGCCACATAACTGGCTAAACAACCTGCCACAAGGGCCACACAATGTCTAACAAGACTGCCACACACGGCACAATGACTCAAAAGTCCGCCACTAAGACCACACAAGCCTCTCCAAGGCTCTCCACCACTAAAATGGACAAATTCTAACTCACATAAAACTTTCCATTTTTAGCACTTTCCACTTTTGGAAACTCCTATTTCAAGAAAACTTTCCTCAAAAACTCCGCCTCACGGAAACTTTGTACCCCGAGCACCACCTCATCTTGTTACTGAGTCGCACAACCAACCACTCCAAGCGACCAAGTAAAACAAGAGAGATGGGCTGGAATAATCCATTCCCGCTCTAGCCACGGATTACAGATGGGACCAGGTTAGACAAGCTCAAGTCGCTGCTTGCTTCTCATACCACTTCTTAAACCTTGCCTTCATCCTCGCCTCAGGCTCCGAGACACTGGCAATCCTACCACAAAATTCATAGTGATCATATCCCACTTCCATTCAGGAATGGGTAGACTCTTCAGTAACCCGCCTGGAACCTGATGCTCAGCCTTCACTAGCTGACACACATCGCACCTCGCGACCCAACTAGCTACATCCTTCTTCATCCCAACCCAGTGATAGTACCTCTTGAGATCACGGTACATCTTAGTCGCTCCTGGATGAATAGAAAACTTGCTCGCATGAGCCTCTCTCAGGATCTCCTGTCTCAACTCCTCATCCTTGGGCACACAAACCCGACTGTGCACCAAGATAGTACCATTATCTGAGACCTGATACTCTGAATCCACATCCTTTGAGGCATTCACCAGCCCCAAATCCTTCTCCTGAGCCAAACGCACCCTACTCAGAAGTTTTGCTCTATTAAATGCTTCCAAACCCAACGGTTCCTGTGAAACAGCACACAACCTCAAAGCACTGATCTCTCCTACCAGAGACTCCATCTCCTGCTCCTGAGCCGAAGCTATCCTCTTCCGACTCAGAGCATCTGCAACCGTGTTAGCCTTACCAGGGTGATAGGCTATCTCCAAGTCATAATCCGCCGCCAGCTCCATCCACCTCCTCTGTCTCAAGTTCAGCTCAGGCTGAATGAATATATACTTCAGGCTCTTATGATCTGTAAACACCTGCACCTTTGCACCATAAAGATAAGATCTCCAAATCTTCAGGTCAAAGACTACAGCAGCCATCTCCAAATCATGAGTAGGATAGTTGCCCTCATGCTTCCGCAACTGTCGCGAAGCATAGGCAATCACCTTCCCATGCTGCATCAGCACACACCCCAAACCAACTCTAGATGCATCAGTATAAACCATATAGGGTTCTCCCTGCTCAGGCAAAGCCAACACTGGCGTAGTAGTCAACATCTCCCTAAGGCTTTCAAAGCCCTCCTCACACTCCTGTGACCACACAAACGGAACATCCTTCCCTGTCAACTTAGTCAACGGACGTGCCCTGCTCGCAAACCCATGTACAAACCTCCTGTAGTAACCTGCTAAACCAAGGAAACTCCTGATCTCTGTGGCATTCTGCGGTCTAGGCCAACCTCTGATAGCCTGAATCTTCTCCGGATCTACAGAAATCCCCTCTGCAGAAACAATGTGACTCAGAAAACCCATCTCACGATACCAAAAACTGCACTTGCTCAACTTAGCAAACAACTTCTGCTCCCGCAGCTTCTCCAGAACTGTCCTCAAATGCACCGCATGCTCCTCAGGACTCTTAGAATATACCATGATATCATCGATGAAAATGATGATAGACACGTCCAGAAACTCCTGAAACACGCTGTTCATCAATCTCATAAACACTGCTGGTGCGTTAGTCAATCCGAAAGGCATCTTCACAAACTCATAATGCCCATACCTCGTCCTGAAAGCCGTCTTCCTCACATCTGCCTCATCTATCGGTATCTGATGATAACCCGACGCCAGATCTACCCTTGATAACCAAGTAGCATCTCTCAACTGATCCAAACAACTCATCGATCCTAGGAAGAGGGTACTTGTTCTTCACAGTGACCCGGTTCAAGCCCCGATAATCAATACATAACCGAAAACTTCCATCTTTCTTATTCACAAACAACACTGGTGCTCCCCACAGTGATACACTAGGACGGATGAATCCCTTACTCAACAAATCCTCTAGCTGCTTCTTCAGCTCTGCCATCTCTGTTGGAGCCATTCTATAAGGAGCCTTGGATAATGGCGTCGTCCCTAGTTCCAGTTCAATAGTAAAAGGATCCGACCGAGATGGTGGTAATCCCTGCAATGACTGAAATACATCCTCAAACTCCTCCACTACCAGAATAGCACTAACCGTAGACTTCCCCACTGACCCTGGCATAGATATAGTAACCAAATAAGCCTCACGGCCCTTCTCGATCATCTTCCCAGCCTGAATGGCCGAGATCACGAGACTCCCCGAAGTCGGTCTAATACCCTGAAATACCCACTTCTCTCCTGGACGCTCAAACTCCACTCTACCTTGATGGCAATCCAAATGCACCATATGCCGATGCAACCCAATCCATCCCGAGAATAACATCATACAACTCCACTGGACTGATAAGCAAATCCGCTGGCCACGACTCCCCTGCGATCTGAATATCAACTCCTCTAGCTCGTCCAATAACCCTCAGGAACTTGCCTCCTGCAACTCTGACAACTACTGTACGCTCCCTGGAATCCCCTCTGATTCTCGCACTCTCTGCTCACTCCGGAGTAATGAAGCTATGAGAAAATCCAGAATCAAACATAACGTGGGACTTAAACCCGCCCAACAACAAGGTCCCTACACAAACCTTATGTGTTGAGAACGTAACAGTTTATCACCGGAAAAACATAAAATTTGAACCTACTAAAACTCACAAAGTTGAGTACCATAAATTATACCTGTGATCGCCCCGGCACTGGTTCCACCATTCTGTGCAGTCGTGTAAACCCGTGGCGCCTGCTTAATCCGTGCCACCTGTTGACCTCCAGGCTGCACCTGCTGTAACGCTGCCACTGCTGCCCGCTGCAACTTGGGGCATAAGGGCCTGATGTGCCCTACCTCCCTGCAATGATAGCATACACGAACCCCTGCCGTCGGAGCACTCCTCTTGGGACAGCTAGCAAACTTGTGATCCTTGCTCCCACACTTGAAGCAACCCGCGCCACTCTGCGTCTGCGTAGCCTCCCACCTCCTCTTGGTTCCCTGCACAGGCTTTGCTAGAACCTCCATGATGCTGAGCCTTATTAGGCTGAACCGCTGGACTAACCGCCACTGACTGTACCCTGATATCCTCCTCAATCTCTGCTGCAATCTCAACTAGCTCTGCACACGTAGCATAGCTACGTCCTCTACAATGGACCCTCAAGTCATCACAAAGAGCCCTCATAAACCTCCTGATCTGGGCCTCCTCCGGATCCATAGCCCGACCCCCATAACATAGAAGCCGACTGAACTGTAAGTCTAGCTCCCGCACCGACCGCGTCCCCTGAGAAAACTGAAGGAACTGCACCACCAACCGCTCCAACGCTTCTCTAGGAAAAATACTTGCGGTTGAAGTCCAAGATGAAGTCAGCCCAAGAATATCCCTCTGCACTCTCCTAGCAGCCACTGATTTCCACCACACCTGAGCATCACCAACCAAGTGGTGGACCCCTATGTCCACCTAAAACTCCTCAGGACATCTCAGAGTATGGAAGTTACATTCCACACTCGTCCTCGACGCATCCGCAGCAGTACGGTCTGTACCACCCAAAAACCTCTCAGTGAAGAGACCTTTCATCTCCTTGAGCATGGACAAATAACGTCCATGAGCTCCTACATCCGTAGCCACTGGCTGCCGCTCCTCAGCCACCACTGGTGGCACTACCTGAGCCTGAGCCGGTATCACTAGTGGCAACCGCTCCAACAACTGTGCTAGCATAACCGTAAAATCAGCACTAGGAACTCCACCCGCTGGGACTCCCACACCCGGTACCCTAGCACCACCGGCCACTGGAGCATCAACACCGCCCCCTCCGGCCACACTCATAGAATTCTCCTGGGCACCCTGTGACTCGCCACCACCCTCAGCTGTCACACTCTGGTCCGCAGTCTCACTAACCTCTGGGCTCTGCCCCTACCACGACCACGTTTGCGTCCACAACCACATCCGCGTCCACGACCACGACCACGACCACAACCACGACCACGACCACGACCAGCAATTTCACCATCTCTAGCCATCTGCACTACCATGAATAGACGACTAAGAAAACAATTTATATTATAACATAGAAACATAAACTCACCGTGGAATCACACAGTAGGCTCGAAGAGGATGTTCTAGGACTCCATGCTACACACAATTGACTAACTTACATAATCAATTAGAGCATCATTACTGGAGAGTTCTCTCATTGTTTCTCTTATAATTGGGGCCCAAAAATTTAATAAAAAACCTTTTTTAAGTCGATTAAGAAGAGAATCGATTCCCTGGGAAGGAATTAAGCAACGGTAGTAGCAATGCTACGTGGCATATCTTGATTTGTTGATGCGTAAATATAAAAAATAATTTTTTTTTCTCCATTTTCTTCTCTCTTTCTTCCTGGACTGTCTCTCTCTCTTCTCTATCGATCCAAATAGCGAATCGAAACCAATTCATCTAGAGACCGCAAAAATTCAATTGATTTACTCACAGATTCGGCGTTCAGGAAAACTATCTCGGCTTCATCGGCCAAGTTCCCTCTTACGAGTGTTTGAACTCTGTCAAAGACGGTAAAAAGTTTCTCCTTTTCTTCCCCAGAATTTGAAAAATTGATGATTTTGCTTGGTTTTGTAAATCGAGGGTTTTAGTATTCTTCTTACTGATTGTGATCTACCATTATTCCTATATCAGATTCATGCTTGATTATGATTTGTGATACCAATTCAAAGATTGAAACTTTGGGATTTTGGGTGTACTTGTAGAAGTCATGATGTCTTATTAGTTGGGATTGATCAATTTGCACAAAGGTCTCGCCTTTGATTAGTGTTTTGTATGATTGTTTGTAATGTATGGTGTAAAGCTATGATAACATTAGGTTTGTTCAGTACTTAGACCTCAGCTTTGCTTTTGGTACAGATTTGGAATGGAAACTGATCTATGTAGGCTCCGCAGAAGATGAGACTTATGATCAGCTTCTCGAGAGTGTTCTTGTAGGGCCTGTTAATGTTGGCAACTACCGGTTCGTTTTGCAGGTAACATATGTGTTTGTGTTTACAAGTATGGCCTTAGCATGTTTGAATGTTTGAATGTTTGAATGTTTTTCCTTTGTTTTCTCTGAAACCTCTACAATTGAGAAAGCAGAACTGGTGTTTCTGGCTTCTATCTCCTACTGTCAGCGTTTGTTTGTCCAATGCCACTACTGGGAAGCCGTTTATATCTACCCTTGAGCTTAGACAGTTGAACGGTCAAATGTATAACACCGACTTTGAAGAACTTGATGTGACCGTTAACTTGTGCGTAGAGAACTTGACCTCTCTGCTAAAGAATTGCAGGTATTTTGCATTCACAACTATATAAATGTTTATGTGATCCAAGTAGTAACCTTTGTGGTAGTAAACTTAAGTGAAGAAATAATTGATATCTCTAACATGATAAATCTGGATATTATGAACATTGGACTGATTTAAGTAGCCATGCTTGCCCAACTTTTTTTGTTAAACTGATCAAATCTGGATGCTATGTTTCTAATAATCTGAAGGAGCAAGTTAGGAGTGGTGATGCAAGTGCAACAGAGCTCGGTTCAGTGATGCTGAGAAGGAAATTTTACCCTGCAGCCAACAAGTTTTTGCAACAATCTATCAAGAAATGGGTCGTGTTCTTGGAATAGAAGGGATCGAGCTTGTTGTTATCAATAACCGAAGTCTTGGTAATATTTTTGTACATATTGCTAGTTTTGATATACTTTGTCTTAGAACAGTTCACTCAGAAAATGAAAATTTTGGTGTTTCAGAAACATTTAAAGTACACATCAGAAAATAAAAGTTTTGGTATTCCAAAGTTTGTAAACTTTAATTGTTTTATATTTTATGTAATATAAAAAATTTAAATAATTGTTTTATCATTTTAGATAATTAAAATTTGATAATTAATAAACATAAATTAAAAAATTATTATTTAAATGCTTAAGTAACCTTTTTTGGAGTTCTCTAGTAATGAAGTGATTTTGCTTAAGTTCTCTTAGGGTTGCTTTGATTAATTTAGTATTAATTATATAATTAATTAATATGAGAGTAACTTAAAGAGTACCCACCACTAATGATGGTCTTAAAGCATGCAAATCCCAAACATCTACAACACAAAGCCTAGTGAACCCAAACCTAGAACCGTAAGGGCTCTGATACCAAACTGAAAGGACCCGACCCTTTAAAAAAAATAAATAAATAAATAATAATAATCAATAAATAACTACAACTAGTGGTCCTATATCCACTAGCCACCTAACCACAATCACAACCAACATCGAAAATAACAATACCAATAAATATCCAATAATCCAATAACCAATAACATAATAACCAGTATTAATTCCAATCATAAACTAATGATCCAAACAGCATAAATCAGAGAACCAGCAATCCTGAACAATATTCTAGGACTCAACTCTAGCAACCTAACAGAAGCCTGAAAACCAAGCGAACCACTAGAACATCCTCCTCTTCATTGCCCTTGATTCCACGATCACACTTTGCCTTTACCTGCACCACAAACACAAATTGCAATGCATGAGTATTTTATAAACACTCAGTAAGGCAATCCTCCCATCTACTGGGCTATACACACAAGCAATAGAGACACCTCTAACCATCAACCAACAATCAACAAACAACAAATAACAAACCAGGACTGTGCATCGACCGACACCAAAATGCATCGACCGACGCCACATGGGGATGCATCGACTGACACAAGGGATGCATCGACCGAAGCAAGTTACACATGCATCGACCGACACCCAAACTGCATCGGCCTAAGCATGCTCGACATAACACGGAAACCCTAGGTTTTACGCGCCGTCCTCGCACCTGCATCGACCGACACACCGAGTGCATCGACCAATGCAATGCCAAACATTGTGTTTCCCCAAAGCTTCTCGCCGGATCTTCGTTCCTACAACCACAAAAATCGATCCAAAGCCACAAGAAAGCTTCCTAACGTCCCAAATATCAATCTAACAAGCCTAACAACACATAACAAGCAAATCAGAGAGATCTCTAGCTTAGATAAGCCATGGTCATGCACTTACCTTTGCCAAGAAGATTCCGAACCTTAAACAAGCAAACAACGCTCCTAGGAAGCTCCTAGAACGATCCCAGTTATAGATCTCTACAGGAACTACCTCAAATCTCCAGAAATCACCAAGAACACTCAAGAACACTTATGGAACTTTTGTCTCTTTTGTTTTCCCTCAAAAACGGCTAAACACGGCTAATGAGACAAAACTCGAGTTAAGGGTTTTCCTAACCCAAAACGCAGCGTTTATCTTAAGTCAAAATGGGATTTCGGTTTACAGATGTTACAACAACATTGTTTTATAGACTATATAATTTTAATAAATTTGTTACAAATATGTTATAAATTAATTGGTTACAAGTTAAATAGTGGATGCAAGCTTATTTTTTTTTGGAATATTTTATTAATAGAGCACATAGTTTCCGAAAATCTTAAAAGAGAATATTCTAAATAATCATTTGATACGTTAATATACCTATAAATATTGAAAAGAATAACACTGTGGGAGGTATCATCCAACTTACCATATTAATTTCCTTTATTAAATTATTCATCAAATAAAATCTTTTGATATCTAACTTAACATATTAATTTGTGAGAATTTTTTATAAATACCCTTTTGAGATACCCTTGTGATAACCCGTCCCGCGGACCCCACTAGCCTACCGCTAGCCGCCCCAACGAACCCCAACCTGGCCCTGTAGGGCATCGATCCTAACCCCTCACCGTGGACAAGAACTATTCATCCAAATCCACCAGTAGGTTATTGGTGCGCCAGGCGTTCCTCGAACCCTGGTCCCCACCCTTTAACAACCTTCCCACAGGACAAGCTGTCACCAATTGACCTGCAGATCAATTGGTGGCAACTTGTCCTGTGGGAAGGTTGTTAAAGGGTGGGGACTAGGGTTCGAGGAACGCCTGGCGCACCAATAACTTACTGGTGGATTGGGATATCCACAGTGATGGGTTAGGATCGATGCCCTGTAAGGCCAGTTTGGGTCCGTTTGGGCGGCTAGCAGTGAGGCTAGTGGGCTAGCAGTGAGGCTAGTGGGGTCCACGGGACGGGTTGTCACAGTCACCAGCTGTGAGTGTGCTGTCCATATGGTGCCACACTTTTGGATGAAAATGGCGTGTGCCTAGCTTAAGTGGTCACAAGCTTGAGTTTGGATAAGAATGAAAGTGGATAAGGATAAGCTTTCGGATAATGCCTATCCACCACCTTGTGCTTGGCTTAGCTTAAGCGCTAAGACTCGTCTCCCTATATATAAAGCCACAAAATCCTAGCTATAGTTCATTAGCATTCCACCAAAATCCCACCGTTAGAATAGTTAGATCGTTGACCAAATCTAGAGCACGGGTCCAAATTAGGTAGCTGACCAAAATCACAATTGAAATGAAGAATATAACATGTTAATTGGGGAAATTAAGTGACTGACCAAAGGGTAATATGATTTTACCAAACTACTCCCACGTGACATACATACAGAACTACAAGCGAGTGAGGTTGATGTGAGAGTGCGGAGAGAGAAATTATATAATTGTTTTATGATTTTGTTACTTTTACCCTTTTTGATTTGTATTTTTGTTTTTTTCTTTACAGCAAATAAATTTAGATTTATTATAAATCTTCTAAAAATCTAACTCTTTTTTCTACATATATCATGATTTGAATTTTGGAAAACCGACATAAACTTATTCTAAAGAAAAATTATTGTATACAGAAATTACAAATAAAATAGTATAGAACAAAATGAAATAGTATGGAAGTATTGCTAATAGGGGTGACCAATGACTGCCGAGTTAATTGTATGGAAAAAAATTATACCCTAAGGAATAACATAGGAAACTCAAATTATCAAGTTAAACATTCGTAAAAAAAATAGTATGGAATAAAGCATGGTAGTAGTGGTTTGGGCGGCGATGATAAAATGGTAATGACGGTAATATAAATAGTGGTGGTTGTAACGATGATAGTGGTAAGGATGCAAGCGTTTGCGATAGCCGGTGGTGATGTCAATGAAAGTAGTAGTAGTAGTAATAGTGGTGGCCAATGAAACATGCAAAAAGAAAACTATATCCTAAAGGATACAACATAGATAACCCAAACTGTCAAGTCAAACGTACACCAAATAAAAAATTACTATACTCCAAAAAAATTAATATATATATACGGACCTAAATTATCAACCTGACTGTTATTAAAAATACCTTATACTAGATTAGGACCGTGGTAGAGCACAGGTTGAAATTCCTTTTATTTATTATGTAATTTTTATATAAATATAACTTATGTGATTGTTCTTAAAAGTTCTTTTGGATAAAACATTATGCAATAAAATTATATGCTATAAATATAATGGCTTGAAAAAAAATATATTTCATAAGTTTTCTATTGTTAATGATTCTAGATAAGTACCCATGCTATAAAACGGGTTAAATTTTATTTTATACAAAACTTTGTATATTTTATATTTTAAAATAAATTTTTAATATGTTGTATTAGTTTATGTATGTGAAGTTATTTTAATTTGTATGTTCTACATCATGACTTGAATGTCATTATAAGACATAATTTTGTAAATTTGATTTGTAAAAAGCGAGTTATTATTTATGAGTAATTTAATATATGTTATACTTTTTGTTTTAATATACTTGGTTTCTTGAAATTATTTCATATTATAGTGACATATTATTGACCATTGCTATAATAAATCAAATTAGAGCGTTTATAGTTTCTAACTTTTAGATCTATAAAATATGATACTCTTCAAAATATCAAGTTTCAATATTTTTAAAATATTCTAAAATAAATGATTTATATAAAATTATACAATTCAACAAAAAAATATATGAAATTGAATTTAAATATTCAAATTTTGACCCGTTACTCAGTAAATTTTTTAATTCAATAGATATTATTTTAAAAGAATAATATTACTAAATCTTGAATATTTTATAGATTAAACCATTTATAATTGTTTTAAAAAAATCAACTTATGGTATATCCGAAAATAAAACTATTTTTTTATTATAATATACAATATGATAATTTATTTGTTTCACAAAAATAGACTCATATATAAAGATGAGAGGTGAAGTATAATGATAATTGCATGGTAAACTGAGAAACGATTACCATTTCTATTTTGGAGTGTTTTCAGTATGAATATGAGCAATGTCGATAATGGTGAAAAGAGAATTGAATGATTTATACTGAAAGTTTGGAAGATTCTCATTAAAAGTTTATTTTTAATTGAAGATTTAATTCCTTTTTTATGCTTCATAGTATATTTTATTATCTTTAATAAGTTGGTTAAAAATATGGTTTAGCAAAAAATCTGCCGAAAATAAATTAGAAATATTCTCTTTATAATTTTTGGAAACCAATTAATCTATCAAATAAGTAATGTATAACCTATTTGTAACTAATTAATCTATCAAATAATTAATGTATAACCTATTTATAACCACTTATTAAAATTATATAGTCTACAAAACATGTACTTCCTTTTTATTATAAAAGGGATTATATACATGATATATTTTTTTCTATATTATAATTTTTATCTATATTATGTTTCTCCAATAATAATAAATCAGATATGACCAAAGGAACAAAATTCTAATAAGCTGTAGTCAAATTATTTATGCAATAGTATATATTTTTAGTTGCAAGAGAATTAATGCATAATATAGTTAATATCTAATTATGTAATAATCAATATAGAGGTTGTCATGTTTATTTTTCATTGCGTCACTTTTTGTTATGTAGCCATCAAGTGAGAGTGAAAAACATTGTAACTGTTGGTCATGTACAAGGGTTAATTTGGACATTATTATACATAATACAGAAAATATAAAGGATGGATAGTTAGAGTGGTTATTGTTTTTTTTTTGGGTTATTGGTGCCAAATTCCCTAAAAAAGTCATTTACTATAAAAGAACTGACACATAGTCATTTCCTTTATTCTTTTTCAAATCTATCATTACTATTTACTTGCTAATATTGCCTTTGAATATATTATTATTTTATACCTAAACAAAGTTACATAATTTTTTCACGAGCCAAAAATCTTAAAATATATTTTGCTACACAACAAAAAAACATATAAAAAAAAGATGTACATAGAAAGTATCTAGACTTGTCTAACAGCATTAAAAATCTACAGAAACTTGAAAACTTTCGATCACATAGAGAGAAGTTGGTTTTAGAAAATAGACCAAAACTTTTGACGTAAAATCTAAAAACGAAGAAGAATTCAAATACAGTCTAAACAGAGACCTTAAAGTAATTTAATTAGCATTATTTGCAATGTTTATACTTTATAGAAAGAAATAAAACTATAGAAAAACTAAAAAGGCATATAAGTAAAGTATATATGCGCTTAATTTGATTTGTTATCAAGGTTCAATCTATCTCTAAGTCTGGTAAGCGTTCTTGAAGAGGTACCAACCACCGGCGGACCTACGTATATGAAAAGGGGGGGGGGGGGGGGGGGAGGGGGGAATACATTTATAGCTAGGAGATACCATCAGAAATTTCAGTAGCCATATCACTTGCTATTTTTGTTGGCCATTAAAAATAGTCCTAGCTAGGTACTACCAACTACCATCAAAAGTATGGGAATACATTTCTAGCTAGGAGAAACCATCAGAAATTTCAGTAGCCATATCACTTGCTATTTTTGTTGGCCACTAAAAATAGTCCTACCTAGGTACTACCAACTACCATCAAAAGTATTAATTTCACTAGCCATATCACTTGCTCTATTTCATACCATCAAAAATTTCTTTATTATTACAAGTAAAAATACATTTGGTGGCCATCAAAAATAGTCCTAGGTACTACCAACTACCATCAAAAGTATATAATGACCATCTTTGTGTTTGCTTCCTTCATAGTCACTCACTTCAGGAATCATGATCAAATTCTCCGAGACAATCAGAGACTCCCACGTGGCAGTTCTCGCGTTTTTCCCCGTTGGCGCTCATGCCGGTCCTCTTTTAGCCGTTACGCGCCGTCTCGCCGCTGCTGCTCCCTTGTTAAAACTAGAATCGGCCAAAGAATAGAATGTTTGTGTTGTTCATCTCCAACCTTTACATCATGTATTTATACAAAGAGAACTAGAATATCTAAACTTGGGGACCAAGATATACTAATATGTAAATTTTCCTAAACCTTATCTAGAGAATATTAGACAATATACAATATACATATCCCAATACTCCCCCTCAAGTTGGAGCATGCAAATCACAAATGCCCAACTTGGCGGATAATCTTTCAAACGGAACTCAACCCAAAGCCTTCGTAAAAATATCAGCAATCTGGTTATCAGTACCAACATGAACCATAGTAAGCGTCCCAGCTTGAACCTCATCTCGAACAGCATGACAATCAGACACAATATGTTTGGTACGCTCATGAAACACCGGATTAGACGAGATATGAATAGCAGCTTCACTATCACAAAACAGAAGAACATATCGTGTTTGAGAACATCCCAAATCCACGAAGAGTTTCCGAAGCCACATAATTTCTTGCAACGCATGACGCATTGAACGATACTCAGCCTCGGCAGACGAATGTGACACCCTATCTTGCTTCTTAGTCTTCCAAGAGATAGGAGAACCACCCAAAAACATAACAAAACCACTCAAAGAACGACGAGTAAGAGGACATGAACCATGGTCCGCGTCACAATACGCAGTAAGAGTTAAGTCCGAGTCGGATCTCAAGAGAATCCCTTGTCCCGGAGTACCCTTCAAATATCTGACAACACGAAGTGCAGCTTCCAAATGATCAACTCGCGGCGTTTTCATGAACTGAGACAGAAGATGTACGGCATAGGACAACTCAGGACGTGTAGTGAGAAGATAAATCAAACGACCAACTAAGCGACGATACACTTCAGGATTAGACAGAAAATCACTCTTACTTTTCCCCAAATTGTGATTTTGTTCCATTAGTATAGGTGATGGCTGAAGTGGGGGAGGGGGGGGGGGGGAGGGGGGAATACATTTATAGCTAGGAGATACCATCAGAAATTTCAGTAGCCATATCACTTGCTATTTTTGTTGGCCATTAAAAATAGTCCTAGCTAGGTACTACCAACTACCATCAAAAGTATGGGAATACATTTCTAGCTAGGAGAAACCATCAGAAATTTCAGTAGCCATATCACTTGCTATTTTTGTTGGCCACTAAAAATAGTCCTACCTAGGTACTACCAACTACCATCAAAAGTATTAATTTCACTAGCCATATCACTTGCTCTATTTCATACCATCAAAAATTTCTTTATTATTACAAGTAAAAATACATTTGGTGGCCATCAAAAATAGTCCTAGGTACTACCAACTACCATCAAAAGTATATAATGACCATCTTTGTGTTTGCTTCCTTCATAGTCACTCACTTCAGGAATCATGATCAAATTCTCCGAGACAATCAGAGACTCCCACGTGGCAGTTCTCGCGTTTTTCCCCGTTGGCGCTCATGCCGGTCCTCTTTTAGCCGTTACGCGCCGTCTCGCCGCTGCTGCTCCCTTGTTAAAACTAGAATCGGCCAAAGAATAGAATGTTTGTGTTGTTCATCTCCAACCTTTACATCATGTATTTATACAAAGAGAACTAGAATATCTAAACTTGGGGACCAAGATATACTAATATGTAAATTTTCCTAAACCTTATCTAGAGAATATTAGACAATATACAATATACATATCCCAATACTCCCCCTCAAGTTGGAGCATGCAAATCACAAATGCCCAACTTGGCGGATAATCTTTCAAACGGAACTCAACCCAAAGCCTTCGTAAAAATATCAGCAATCTGGTTATCAGTACCAACATGAACCATAGTAAGCGTCCCAGCTTGAACCTCATCTCGAACAGCATGACAATCAGACACAATATGTTTGGTACGCTCATGAAACACCGGATTAGACGAGATATGAATAGCAGCTTCACTATCACAAAACAGAAGAACATATCGTGTTTGAGAACATCCCAAATCCACGAAGAGTTTCCGAAGCCACATAATTTCTTGCAACGCATGACGCATTGAACGATACTCAGCCTCGGCAGACGAATGTGACACCCTATCTTGCTTCTTAGTCTTCCAAGAGATAGGAGAACCACCCAAAAACATAACAAAACCACTCAAAGAACGACGAGTAAGAGGACATGAACCATGGTCCGCGTCACAATACGCAGTAAGAGTTAAGTCCGAGTCGGATCTCAAGAGAATCCCTTGTCCCGGAGTACCCTTCAAATATCTGACAACACGAAGTGCAGCTTCCAAATGATCAACTCGCGGCGTTTTCATGAACTGAGACAGAAGATGTACGGCATAGGACAACTCAGGACGTGTAGTGAGAAGATAAATCAAACGACCAACTAAGCGACGATACACTTCAGGATTAGACAGAAAATCACTCTTACTTTTCCCCAAATTGTGATTTTGTTCCATTAGTATAGGCGATGGCTGAGCTCCGAGAAGCCCTGCTTCAGACACAATATCAAGAACGTATTTCCGTTGAGACATATATATACCCTCACCACTTCTAGCAATCTCAATACCAAGGAAATACTTCGCCTTACCCAAATCTTTCATGTGAAAACACTTTCCCAAATATTCCTTAAACCGTTTAAGCATATGGGAATGATTGCCACAAACTAATAAATCATCAACATATATGAGAACCCGAAGCTCTACCTCACCCTTGGAATACGTAAACAGAGAATAATCTCCATAAGACTGAACAAAACCAAATCCTGTCAAAGCAGAGGTAAGCTTTGCAAACCAGCACCTAGGAGCCTGCTTAAGCCCATACAAAGACTTACGGAGACGACACACTTTATTTGGAGCAGAGTGACGAAAACCAACTGGTAACTTCATATACACTTCCTCTTCCAAATCACCATGTAAAAACGCATTGTGAACATCCATCTGATGAGCTTCCCAATTCCTGGCAGAAACAATACGTAGTAAACTTCGTATGGTGGTCATTTTAACGACCAGAGCAAATGTCTCATTATAATCCTCCCCTTCGACTTGACGGTTGCCACAAGCAACTAAACGAGCTTTATACCGTTCGAGCGAGCCATCAGAATGATACTTTATCTTGAAAACCCATTTGTTATCAATGGCCACTTTGCCAGGAGGCAAATCAATGACATCCCAAGTATGGTTTTCTTCCATCGCATTGATCTCTGTACCACACGCGTTAGTCCAACGAGGATCTTGCATGGCCTGTTTAAACGATGTCGGTTCAACTCCACTAACGACAGCCGCCAGAAATGCACGATGAGACGGAGAAAAATTTTCATCAGATATGTAATTTGTGAGAGGATAGGGAGTGTCTGTACCTTGAACCGTTGACGAAGAAACTGAAGAGAAGTCGGGAGAAACGTGATGGGTGTCTTCAACATTGCAACGTGCGGAGTAAGTCACATAATCTTTTAATTTAACAGATGGAAACTTTTGACGCTTTCCCTGTCCCAACTCAACGTTAGACTGACCGCTAGCACTATCAACAACGGGATTTAGGACAGTAGGTGTAGCAACTGTTTCAGCGGAAGTAGGCTCAACATGAGCTTGTGAAGTAGGCAAACCACCCGACTCACGTTCTTCGGACCGATCAGAAGACGATGCGGGACTCCCCCTGTCCTCATGCGTGGGTTCTAAATGAACCAGCCAGTCATCATCAATCGTCGCACTGGGAGAGGAAACAGGCTGGTCGTGCAAAGTAGACTTGGTGAGAAATGGAAATTCATTCTCTTGGAAAATAACATCACGAGAGACGGAAAACTTTGCAATCTCAAGATCGTACACCTTCCACCCTTTCTTCCCGAAGGGGTAACCCACAAAAATGCAATGACGACTTCTTTCTCCAAATTTGTCTTTATCTCGAGAACGTTTATGAGTATAACAGGAAGACCCAAACACCTTAATATGATCATAAACGGGTTTCTTCCCATGAAGGAGTTCATACGGAGTGCAATCTTGAAGAACCTTTGTTGGCGTCCTATTTATTAAGTATGTAGCCGTCAAAACTGCTTCTCCCCAAAACGACACCGGAAGACCAGCCTGAAACAAAAGTGACCGAGCAACATTCAAGATGTGCTGATGTTTCCTTTCAACGCGACCATTTTGTTGTGGGGTATCTACACACGATGTTTGATGAATAATTCCTTTGCTTTGGAAAAACGATGCAAGACACATGAACTCTGTTCCGTTATCACTCCGAACCATCCGAACCGGCTTATCAAACTGTCGTTCGGTATAAGCACAAAAATTCTGTAAAACTTGATGAACTTCAGATTTCTCTAATAGAAGGTGTGTCCACACCGCTCTAGAAAAATCGTCTACAATAGTCAAAAAAATAAACAGCTCCAGACGAAGCAGAAACACGATAAGGACCCCAAACGTCGACATGAATAAGTGAAAAACAATCCATTGCTTTATTTGAACTATCATAAAAAATTTCTCTTGTTTGCTTAGCCCTACAACACACGTCACATGGACTAGGACTAGCTGAGTTTGAAACATCAAAACCAATAGGTAAAGTAGAAAGAACTGAAAAAGCAGGATGTCCAAGCCGACGATGCCACAAAGTTGAGTCGCACTGCACTCCAACCTTATTAACCCGCACAGCTGCAACATCTTGAAGAAGATAAACCCCATCACGTTCTACCCCGGCTCCAATCAGAGTCTTCGAGAAACGGTCCTGCACAACACATAACGTATCAGTAAACAGTGCCACACCACCAGTTTGCTTAAGCAGCTTTGAAACAGAGATAAGAGAACAATTTAGATCTGGCTCATATAAAACATTGGCGAGAGTAAGATGATCTGAAACACGAAACTCTCCCATGTTTTCAGATACAGTTTTACTTCCATCTGCAAATCCCACAGAGCAAGATGGTATGGATGTCACGTTGACTAACAACTTAAGATTTCCGGTCATATGATGAGAAGCTCCAGTATCTAAAATCAAATCCTCATGAATCTTACCAGAAAAATATCTTACCAGAAAGCTTATCTATGTGATTACTTGTTTTCTCTGAAGCCATCTTACTGATTGCTTGCCATTGTTCAGGTGTGAAATTAGGGAAGGATGAGGCGTGGGGACTTGTAGCATGAGCAACTGTTGCATAACCACGACCACGTCTACCAAAAACAGAGTTACCACGTCCAGCTCCCCCTGAAATCGAACCACGACCACCACGGCCTGATGAACGTCCACCCTTGTTGCGCTCAGACCACCATTCAGGGTAACCAACAAGTTCCCAACAAAATTCTTTCTCATGCCCTGACCTTCCACAGTGGGAACAGAGCAAGGAACGCTCTTTGTTCCTGTTGTTTCCTTGAGAAAAATTTGAAGGAGCAGAGGGTGTTGCAAAACCTGAAGTTTCCACGGATTCATTCACAAGCGACGCAGAGGTCGAATCAGGCTGAAGTGAGTCTCGCCTAGCAACGAATCCTACTGCATCGTACTGCTGTTCCTTCTTCTTAGCCACTTGACGTTGTTCCTCACGAACAGCCTTAGCATAGGCTTGTACCAAATTGGGTAAGGGATCAGCATCAACGATTTGGCAAATAACGTTGCCAAATCGAGATTCATCTAGTCCCATTGCAAACTGATGAACTTTCTCCTCCTCGCGGTCTGTCGCGATCTTGGCTGCTGCTCCACACGTACACACCGGAAGTTGGCGATACCTCTAAAGCTCGTCCCACAAATTCACCAGGCGACCGTAATAATCCATGACGGACTGCCCATCTTGCTTACACGACGCAAGCTGACACACAAGTTGATGAATTCGAACCTTGTTTCCAACAGAGAAACGGTTCTTCAAGTTTTCCCACAATTCTGTAGCATCATCGATAAAAGACACCGTGGAACGAACACGAGGAGAGATTGAGGTGCGCAACCAACCGATAATCATCGAGTTCACACTAGTCCAAGACTCCAACTCCGAACCAACTGCTGTAGGTTTCTTAATGGATCCATCAATAAACCCAGTTTTTCTCTTAGCACGAAGAGCATTAAACATCTCGGTGGCCCACTCCGAGTAATTATCTCCACTCAACACAACGGAGGAGATCATGGAACCGGGGTTATCAGACGAAGACAATGCATAAGGCGAGACCGTGTTAGAGTCTGAAACCTTAGTCATGATAGCTTTTTCTTCACCCATCAAAAATATTGATCAACCGATCAAAGAGACAAACGGAGAAAAGAAACAAAACGAACGGAGAACAAGAAGAGAGAAAACAGAGAGACAAGAAACAAAACAGAGAGACAAAAGATCTTTCAAGCTTTTTGCTCTGATACCATGTTAAAACTAGAATCGGCCAAAGAATAGAATGTTTGTGTTGTTCATCTACAACCTTTACATCATGTATTTATACAAAGAGAACTAGAATATCTAAACTTGGGGACCAAGATATACTAATATGTAAATCTTCCTTAACCTTATCTAGAGAATATTAGACAATATACAATATACATATCCCAATATCCCTCCACCATCTTTTCTTTCATTAATACCGCAAGATCAAACACGTCATTGTTCTCCTCTGATCATCCGGAGAACATCAGGGTCCACGACGTCGATGATGGTGTTTCGGAGGGCGCCACCGGGAGTCAACGGGAGATGCTCGAGATGTTTCTCGAAGCGGCCCCACAGACTTTCCATAGAGAAATTGTGGCGGCAGAGACGGAAGTTGGTAAGAAAGTGACATGCATGCTAACAGATGCCTTCTTCTGGTTCGTAGCGGATATGGCTGTTGAGATGAAGGCGAGTTTGGTTGCGTTCTGGGCTGGCGGAGCGAACTCGCTTTGTGCTCATCTCTACATTGACCTCATCAGAGAAACCATTGGTGTCAAAGGTAAATATGGTGAGGAAATGTTTACTTTGTTAGATCATGTGCATTGGTTGGTGAGTGTCTCACCCAAGTCATAAATTTCTTTTATGAAAACGTATGCATTGGTGAGAGATCCATTTAATAAAACACAATTTTCAACCAAAGACACTTGGAATCAGATTCGAACGTCGTCTGCAGATGTAGCTTGACACTCAAGCGTTTGGTTCACTCACTCAACGCCGCGGTTCGCCTTCTGCACATGGCTGGCCATCCGAAACAGACTTTCTACTGGAGATAAACTGATCCAATGGAGGAGGGGTCTGCAAGGAATCTGTATTCTCTGCAACAATGCCACTGAAACGAGAGACCATCTGTTCTATGACTGCAGCTTTAGCTCAGAGATATGGAAGGCTTCCGCTCAGAACATGTATAAGGCCAAGTTCTCTACTGTTTGGCACTCGATCCTCTCTTCTGCCTGCGATAAATGGGATACTAGGGTTCAAGGTTTCTTAGCTCGCTCAGTTCTGCAAACGACAGTCTCCTGCCTCTGGCAAGAGCGTAATGGCCGGGCTCATGGTGAGACACACCACCCTGTTTCTTACCTCATCCAGCTGATTGATAGACACATGCGCGACCAACTGCTAGCCATTGGGCTTACGGGAGATAGGCGCTATGATGACGGGTTACAAGCATGGTTTAGCACAAGAGTTTAAACTTAAAGTTCTTTCGTTCTTTCTTTCAATGTTTCTGTTCAAAAAATTTTCAACTATACGCTGCACTTGATGTAACAAAGCTATTTTTCTTTTGAATATAATTTAACATTAAATTCAAAACAAAAAGAGATCCATTTAATATATTATCAATAGAATATTGTTATTTTTAGTGTATACTAGGTTTTGAACAGACGCTACACGTGAGTTTATTTAATATATTTTGATGAAAATTATATATGATTAATGACTTTTGATGAAATATTATGTTATGAAAATTTAAATTAGTATTAAGGAAAAAACAATTTCAGATACACAATTTTAAAAAATATAAAAATCAGTTATGTTATAAACTTAAATTTACTGAAAAAACCATAAATTTAACCCGACGTCCAAGTGAAGCGGATCAAGCTGGTGACCTCACATATCCTAAACCATTTTTTTGACCAATAGAAAAATGAAATAATTTTGTAATCATAAATTTATCTCGTTTTCATATTTAAATGATCGTTACCACCTATGTTTTCATGTTTTTTATTCAATATTTTCTTATTCTTCATATTCTTTCTTGTCATTTTCATTGTGAAATTTTATGGTAATTGTCATCGTTACTTTTACCGTCTGGTTCTTCGTTATACTCTTCTTCTTCTTCTTCCTCGTCAACTTCTTCACATTCTTCAACTGAAAAAACCTTTTTTTAGACTACCACACAATTTGTTAACCAATCAAACTCCAAGACCAAAATCATTTCTTTTCTCAGAAAATTTGTGCAATTCATGAAGACCAGCATAGTCAACACATGCACCTGATTATTGATAATTTCATCCATATACTTATTCGGTTTTAGATCCACACATATTGAATTTTCTCAAACCAAAATCCTTACTTGCAGAAAAGTAATATGAACACATGTATAGTTAAAACAATATTTGTGCTTTTCGTCGATCCTTCTTTTTTAAACTCAAATAACATCAAATCAAGGTCTTGCGACGTCAATTATATTTTCTTAGACTTAAAAGTAAAACTTTTACTGCAAGAATATCAAATCATCTGTAAAGTCATACACAAATAATATGTTTTACAGCTCATAAGAGATATAAAGCACAAACGAAAATAAATAAGATATTTTCAAGATATTAAAACCTGATAAAACTAAAATAAATCAAATAAAACTTTTAAATTTGGAAACCTGATAAATCAAGCTTAGAAGGAAACTTGATTTATAATATAAATAAAACCTGATAAAACTTTTAAAATTTTTCTAACTATAAATTAGAAATTGTACATGTCTCTTTGAAAACCTCACAAAAGCTGAGAACCATTATAATAAAAGTAATCTATATTACGACTATTTTGAGAATAGTTGTGATTTCGTCGTTAAATTATGCGACTCTGTGGCTACTATCGGACGACTATTTGACGACTATGTTACGATGACTTTAAGCCAGATTTAATGACTGGTTTGACGACTATAGTGATTAAAACCATAATTGTTTTGTTTTGTTTTATAATTCGAATTTCTAATCAAAGAGAAACCTAAAATTCACATTTTTAATAACCAAAAGTTCACCACAATAGTAATATGTTCACCACATTAGCAATTACAAAAAAAGAACCAAAATGATCAATCAAAAACTATGATTGACACATCATCCCAAAGTGACAAGTTCATAATCATCAAAAGAGAACCAAAATGATCAATCAAAAACTATGATTGATCATCATCCCAAAGTGACTGACAAGTTCATGAGAGTTAAGGAATAGAGATAAGTAACTTAAGAAGTAACATAAGAAGGAGATGTTCTTTGTGTTGGAGAGGCGGTGGATGCATCACTTGATTCAGACACAAGGAATTCCACAAAGGTCGGATCAGTTTTGCGCAAGTACTTTTCCAAGTGCCCTATTTTCTTCTGTTGCTTAGCCACAACTTTGGAATGTTCTGCTTCACGAGCAGCAATCTCAGCATCACGTTTTGCATTATAGGCAACTTGTTCTTCAATTATACGATGAGCTTCTTTCATTTGCTCTTGCAATGCTGCAAACGACGACTGTCCTTGTTGATAGCTCTTGCCATTGAGAAGATCCTGAAGATGATCCTTGAGGCTTCCAAGTCCAAAAAGATTACCTCGTGAATTCTTCTCAGTGGACTTAGAAAATAAAAACTGAAACTGTTAGTTCTGAAAATGAAAGTTTTGAAGAATCTTTAAATATAGATTGTGAAAATGGTACTTTACCTGAAGAAAGATGGCCGTATAATCTTCTGCTGTGAGCTTCTGAGCTCGTGAAGGATCTGACTCGATCTTAGATATCTTAGCTTGTAAGTGTTTTTCATAAGTTGAGAAGATCTTCTCGGCTTTTCGATCAACATACGTACCATCTGGCCTTGTATGTGTCTCTTTGAAAACCTCACCAAGACTCACCGGTCTCCCAAGTTTCTCTTCCTGGAATGTTACAAAACAAAACAAAAGGTTAAGGCATAAGTTAAAGCTACAAAAAAAAGGTTAAAACATAAGTTAAAGTTACTCACCAAGCCTTGTTCGACTTGTTGATACGATGTTGGCCCAGATAAGTGTGAGTGTGGACCGAGACCATTACGGTCTGACATACGAGCATTGGAAATTGGAATAGATTCGACTCATTTCCTGTGCTTCTTCATTATCCCACTGCGCAACCATTATTTTCCAGAGAGTACCCCCAATCCATTTAGGTTGCACTCGACTAGTCCTAGCGTCGCTTAGCATGTTTTTCATCCGGCGTTGACATATCTAATAGAAAAAAAGTTGCACTGTCCCTGTTATCAATGGATCCCAAGTGTGTGTTTTTTAGGAAAAAGAAAATATAATTAAGTTAGTGAAAACAACAATTAAAACCTATCTATGAATGATATATGACAAAAAACTATACCGCAAACTCAAGAAAGTATCTTTCTCGTCTCTCCGGAGGCGCACATGACCAATTATAGTATGGACCATCAAATTTGTTTGTAAAAACCGTAGTAATCTTCTGCACCAGTTGTGATTTGACATCACGAGTAAACCTCATTACATAAGAATCAAGTTAGAATCAAGCATAAGCATAAACCATACCAAAGTCATTTAAAATCAAATAAAAAAACACATGTACTCTTCTAGTTACTACTAACTGATGAGAGACTTGGGAATGACAAAACAATAGTCAATAGTGATGTTTGTCTTCAACCCAGTTGTGTGTCATCTAAAAGCAACAAATTCATCGACTCTAATCTAGAAGAAAACATATGAAAACATGTACTCTTCTAGTTAGTAAGTATAAAAGAAAAAAACATTTTTTTGGTTTTAAATTTAAACGTGTTTACATACCAAGTAGTGTTAGGCTTCGGTTCCGGAGAGACGGTGGTAAAAGTATGACGGCCCGGCACCATAAGTATGGCGTTAAGAGCCCTCAACGTGTCCTCCTGGAGTTCCGGCAACACTGGATCTGACTCGTCGAAGTTGTTACCTTGAGAAGAAGGATGACTTTGAGCGTGAGAGTTCTGAACTGGAGATCTCGCAGAATCATGCAAAGGATTCGATTGAACCGGAGGGTTGTTCTGAACTTCTGGTAATAACCGAGTTGGTTGGTCTTCAACGCTTTGAATCAAGGAGTTCTGAAATAGGATATGTGGTGGTGGATAATTTCTGACCTGCGGTGCGGCTGACATTGATAGTTGGGGGGGAAACATGGACTTGTTCTTGAGGCGTCTGAGGCGTAGGATTTTGAGCCGCCGGCGTGAAGTTGTATTGAGGCGGTAGAGGGTTGACTTTCCTCACCTTGGACGGAAGGTTAGAGCCACCGGGTCTGAGAGAAGCGTTGGGGACAACATTCCTCTTTCGCCCAGGCTTCTTAACAGGAGGCATCGTAAGTATCGGAGATTGAGATTGTTTAGGTGAAGAGGAAGACGAAGAAAAGACAGATCGGAGATTGAGAGATTAGGGTTGATTGAGAGAGATTGAAAGAATCGGCGAAGAAGAAGAATGGTGAGAAATGAGAGATTAGGGTTGTAAAATTAGGGTTAGGTCGATTGTTATGGGCTGGACCGCGTAAATGGATTTCCGGGTCTAATTAACCCAAAATGTTTTAACTTAGTCGCTTATTAGTCGCGGATGAGTTGGTGTGTAATTTTATTTTAAAAAGTTGGGCTTGTTTTGGAGTCCAAAATCTGGTCCAACATGTAATAACCATGTTTATACCCAATATTTTAGAGTTAGTCACTTGTTTATCGCCAATCAGTAGCCAAAATTAATTTTATAAAAACATATAATTTAATTTAGTTTACATATTATTTAAAGCATACTACTTATATATACACTACATAATATATTGATCACTTAAAATTTACAAAACATTACTTACATATATACTTAATATAATAAAATTTACATTTTCTATTTTTATATCAAAAGTACATTTATGACTTAGCATAAATGAAGATACTAATTTTAAAAATTCAGACCTACTGATTCATATACTTTTTCTTGAGCTTCACCTTCGTAGGTATTTTTTCACTTTGCAACCAATTCACATCTGCAGTAATAGAAAACAATAGATCAAGTCTAAACAATTAATAAGACATGGTGCACCTAAAATTATATAACAATAAGTATAGATATGGTAAAGCAAGCATAAAAAATTGACATTAAGGGTTAATTTTGTCTGTCCCTTTGAAAATGAGAATAATATGAGAATGCCACAACATGATTCTTGTATTTAAAGTTTATATATGAAGAATGCCACATTAGTCGCTACGTAGTCGCCAAATTAGCTACTTTGATGCAACTAAATTAAGTTCTTCCCATTTAGTCGTATAACGGCCATTAATCAACAACTACAGTACCGACTATTGTATTTGGTCGGCAAATAACGTCTGAGTTATCTGCCGACTAAATTTACGCAGTTGTAACTTGGTAGCTACTTCGTCTGCAAGTAGTCGGTAAATTAAGCGACTATGTATTTAGTCGCCAATCGTAGTCGTATATACTCTGTTTTCTTGTAGTGTATAGCTTCAACTTTTTATTAGTATAGATATAATATTTTAAAATTTCTATGGAGGTTAAGTAATTGTAATATTTTAAAACATTCTATGAAGTTCAAATATTTTTAATATTTGAACCTTTTAAAATTTTCAATATTTCTAATATTTTAAACTTTTAAAATTTATTAATTATAATTCTCTTAAAACCTTTTAAAAGCTAAAAAAGTTTAAAATTTATAAATTATAATATTTTGAAACTTTTTAAAGGTTAGACTTTTAGAAGTTTCAATATTTATAATATTTTAAACTTTTAAAAGGTTTTAAAATATAACAATTGAACCTTTTAAAAAGTTTCAATATTCATAATATTTTAAACTATTAAAATTATTATATTAACTATTAAAATTTTAAAATTATAATATTTAAAATCTTTTAAAAGCTAAGAACTTTTAAAAGTTTCAATATTTATAATATTTAAAGTTTTTAAAGTTTTAAATATTATAATATTTTTTTGAAACTTTTTAAAGTTTTAATTTGATCAAATAGAAAACTGGATCATACTGAATAAAACTTTTAAACTTGGACGCCTGATAAATCTAGCTTTCCTGCTCATTCGTTGTTGGAAGCATATTAATCTTATTTATACTGGTTCTGAACCATTGTCTAAAAAATTTCTAGCTGATGTGGGACATTGTACATAGTTCTTTTATTTCCATAAATTTAAAATTCTAGAAATTTAGAAAATGTAGATAAATAACATGTCAAATCCTGATAGGTTGTTTAAAATAATTTTTAATATAAAAAATTCTGGAAATTTAGAAAATGTTAATGAGTGACATCATATCGAATGAATTTAAAATGTACCAACACTAGGGCCTTGAATGGCAATAGGTTTTTCATTGGTTTTTTGTTTTTAGATTTTGGTTTTTGAATTTTGGTTTTAAAACTTTTGGTTTTTGGTTTTTTCTGTATATTTAAAAATTAATAAACCAAAAAGTCAAAAAAAAAAAAACTTACGACTGAAAATAATGGTTTTTCACAAAATCTCAAAATTATGGCTTTTAGTTTCTCTTTGAAATTTGGAAAAACCACTTAAAAACTAGGTTCCCTAATTTTTAGGGAATTCAATTTTTTAACATCTTGAATGGTGAAAAAATAGATTTTCAAAAAATCAAAGACCAAAATCCACCTAAAAACTAGTTATCATTCAAGGCCTAGGACTCCTATGCACAGTAGAAAAAAAAAGAGAAATACCCTAGAATAGCACTCTTTTAGGTTTTTCTTCCAAATCTAGTACATATACTCAACTTTTCCAAATGTAGCATTTGTGATATTGAGTATTAACTTATTAACTTAAAAACTAAAATTCATTATTTTAAAAGTCCTGTTCACGATTTTAAAATTTTCCGACGAACCTTTTTTTGAGTCCTCCGATCTGAGATCTCAATTTCTAAGTTCATCCTCATCAATTTCTAAGAGACGCGCCAGAACGATTCGTTTGTTAAATTCACCGTACTCCACCGCTTTAGCCGCTACAACCTCCGCCGTTGCAAGAATAACCTGACATGTACTCCGGATTCACGACGAGACTCTCCTCCTAATCGAATCATACAAAGAGAGATGGTATGAAATTAATCGTGGTCCTCTCAAATCAACCCACTGGGAAGAGACCACCATCGCCGCCTCAGCTCGTTCCAGCGTTGGAGACAACGAAGCTTAGAGGCGGAGGAAATGAGCGAGAGCCATAGCAGCGGAGATGGTGGTGAGAGCCGGAGGAAATGAGCGACGATGGTGAGAAAACGATGGAGATGGAGATGGCGGTGAGAGGCAAAGGAACAACGATGGAGATGGTGGTGAGAGGTGGAGGAAATGAGCAAGAGCCGTATAGCAGCGGAGATTAGAGCTTTTGCTGAGAGAGTTATGGTAATGGAGAAGAAGATGATGAAATATGCGATGGAGACAATGAAGCTTTGTAAATAGATAGAGTTAAGAAAGATTGATTTGATTAAAACTTCTCAAGCTCAACTTCTTCAGTATCTCAACTCTTCCTTTGATTTTTCTTTCTAACTAGAACAGATTATTAATTAAGCCTATAAAACAAAAGATGATGCTAGAGTTGTTGTTGTTGCAGACAAAAAAAGTGTTATGGGACGCAATATGAACTTTTTTTAACCATAAGAGATGGAGATTAGAAGGATTGATTTGATTAAGACTACTCAAGCTTATGTTCTTTCGTTTCTCAACTCTTTCTGCATCTAATGGTTACAATTTTTCACAGAACATACAACTTGCAAACCCAAAGTTGCCCATGTAAATGTTGGTTTCATATATTTAGGAAGACTTTCATAAAATTGAAGATCGTCTTCCTAAACATTATGAAATCTTTCCTAAACTTAGAAAAACATGTTTAAAATCTTATTTATCTTTTTTCTTAATGTATCACAAATTACTCCATTAATAAGGGTAATGTATCAAAGATCCACCAATGGCCTAACTTTATGAAGGCATTCCAAAATTTCAATAAGTTCTTCCTAAATTATTAGTAAGGGGTAATCTTTTTCATGAAGGTTTTCCTGAAACTCGAGAAATCTTTCCTAAATATATGGAAATCCTTCTTAATATTCAATGAATCCTTCATGAATTTAAATAAATGTTCTTATAATCTCTTTTTTATGTTTTGCCTCAAATCTATCACAACTTACTCCATTAATGAGGGTAATAATCTATCAAAAGATTACCTCGGTCTAATACAATACTCAATGGTCATGCTTTTAAATCTTTCTAGGGGTTGTATGCTCTGTTTTTTTTTTTTTTATAAAGGACTTCAAGAAATCCTTCTTAAATTTTTTGGCATCCTTCCTGAATGTTTGATTTAGGGAGGTCGCCACAATATTACGAAGTTCTTCCTAAATTTTCAAATCAAGCATGTAATTCCTCCAATTAAGCCAATAAAAATGACACAACGATTCATCATTCTAAGAGTAGAGCTTATTTGACTATAACTCTATTACTGGATGATGGCCATCAATGCTGAAGTTTGCGGATCTTTGTGCCATTCCCTAAAAGCTTCATTGAACTTTTGTTTTTTCTTCTTTCTTAAGTAGACCCTAGTATATAACAATCAACTAGAACAAGAGTTAAAAAGAAGTAAAATGAATTTTTTATTACACCTATATGCCACCCATCACACCACATCACATCTAAACTTACTTGAAAAGAGTATAAATCAATTTCTCTGAGATCGTAGTCAAAAATCATCTCACTTTCTCGACTTTCCCATATGATTTCAGTTTTTTTCCTTGATCTCTTCAATGGACTAAACACACAAATGCAACCAATCTACAAAGAACCCAGAGATATGATATCTAACTATCAAGAGCACAAAAGACAGTGAAAAATATTAATCTAAAATAAAATTCAATCATCTAATTTACAAAACAAATTCACACACATAATTCTCTTAATTATCCAACATAAACAACACTATTTCATCTACCTATTTGATTCCATAGACCTAAGAAAACGCATGGCCAGGTGAGGCAGACATTGAATGAGTCATCGATGAGAATTTGGCGAGAAGTTTCATCTCGAGACACGCCTTTCTTCATCAAAACAGAGAAAGAGGATTCCTTGAATCCTCCCATCTTCATTCAACGTGCTATGTCCATGTGTCACAAGAACCACTCGCTTCATCGTCATGACGATGCCTAGGTCTTGTAATCTCGATGATGATGGGATCAAGAGGCGTGACAAATCGGATTTGCCCGGACAAGTTTGGCTCATTCCCTTTTCAAACCGCTTCATCTTTTTCCGATTAGAGCTAATCGCCGGTAAAAATGAGATCTCAAAAGTTTCATATCGGAAAATGAGATCCAGTTTATGTAGAGATAACGAAGAGCCATCGAGAAAGATGGAAACTTTTATTATTTATTTTAATTGATAATTTCAGTGTTTTTAATATTAAATTAGAAGATGTGTGCTAAATCTGGAAAATATGAGATTGTGTGCTAGATTTCGAAGAAAAACCTAATTTGGTGCTATTTTTGAGAATCTTCCAAAAAAAAAAACTTAGCATTTTAGGGTTTTAATGATTCAACAATGTAGCTACTGCACTCGTGAATATTATATGTATTTATGGTTATTAATTTGTTTATTTCCTTATTTACGTAAGTAGATGTGCGTATGGAAGAGACATTAGGGTTTATACCAGGAATGGAGAATTACAAAGTTAAAGATATACCAGAGGAAGTTGCATTTGGAGATTTGGACTCTGTTTTCCCAAAGGCTTTACACCAAATGAGTCTTGCTTTACCTCGTGCCTCTGCGGTTTTCATCAGTTCCTTTGAAGCATTAGAACCTACGTTGATCCATAACCTAAGATCGAAACTTAAACGTTTCTTGAACATCCCCCCTCCCACGTTATTGTCTTCTACATTGGAGAAAGTGACACCGGTGCGCGATCCTCATGGCTGCTTTGCTTGGATGGGGAAGAGATCACCTGCCTCTGTAGCGTACATTAGCTTCGGCACCGTCATGGAACCGCCTCCCGTAGAGCTTGTGGCGATAGCGCAAGGGTTGGAATCGAGCAAAGTGCCGTTTGTTTGGTCGCTTAAGGAGAAGAACATGGTTCATCCACCAAAAGGGTTTCTGGACCGGACAAGAGAGCAAGGGATAGTGGTTCCATGGGCTCCCCAAGTGGAACTGCTGAAACACGAGGCAACGGGTGTGAATGTGACACATTGTGGATGGAACTCGGTATTGGAGAGTGTGTCGGCAGGTGTGCCGATAATCGGCAGACCAATTTTGGCGGATAATAGACTCAACGGAAGAGCAGTGGAGGTTGTGTGGAAAGTTGGAATGATGGTGAATAATGGAGTCTTCACCAAAGAAGGGTTTGAGAACTGTTTGCATCAAGTTTTGGTTCATGATGATGGTAAGACGATGAAGGCAAATGCCAAGAAGCTTAAAGAAAAACTCCAAGAAGATGTCTCTACGAAAGGATTTGAGAATTTCAATGTATTGTTGGACGAAATTGTGAAAGTTTAGGTTGTTTACAAAATAATGGAATAATCTTATTATATAAAGTTTGATGTCAAAGTTAGTCATTAACAAGATCTTAACATTTGTCAATTGTATCATTCAGATATTACCACATGTCAATTTCTAAATTTTTAAAAAATTTTAAAAATAAAAATGTAAAAATTCAAAACCTACCATAAAAATATTTTATATAAAAGTAAAATAGATAAAATAAAATCTAATTTTATCTAAAATCTAATTATAAGATAAATTATATATAAATATATCATAAAATATGAAATTAAAATATTGTTTACTTATTTTAATTTTAAGTTGCTAATTTTACGAGAAAAAATATTACTTTTTATATAAGATTAAAAAAAATGATTGTGAAAATCATACAAAATTAGTTACTGTTTCTAAAAAAAATGTAAATACTCACCTTTACATAAAGAAAAGATTGTTGAAGTAAAAAAAAAAAAAATAGATAGTCTCATATTTTTTTCACCAGTCAAATAATTTATTCAGAAAGACTGCTATTATAATATATAATATAGGAGTATGTAAGATTAACATATGTGATTTTGTAACTATAAAAATATTAAAATGAAGAGACATATAATAAGTTATTTAATGTGTTCATAAAGACAATTTGTTGGTAGTAGTAAAGAATAAAGAATATATTTTACCAGTAAAATATATTTGTGTGTACAAATACACTTTTAGTGGTAATGTAGACAGTAGATTTGTAAATAGATATACATTAGTGTATAAACAACTAGTTTCTATAACTAAAAGTTTATCTCTTTACTTTTATACATTGTTTTTACTTCCAAAAAGAATTAAATATATATTCTTTGTTAATGTGAAATATATATATATATATATATATATATATTCTTTGTTAAATTTAATTTAATTTAATTAACTTTGAACTCATCTATACCTATTTTCTTTAACTAAAAGTGTATCTATTATTTTTTCAACCAAACAATAAATTAAAAGAAATTCCTCGGTTAGTTGTCCAAGCCAGAGGGAAGAGGTTTACAAAAGAAACTTCAGAGATAAGAGTATGCGAAGCACAAGCAAGACAAGCCGCCTTTGAATTTGACGCATGCAGGAACCAAGAGATGGAGAATAGTAGGAAAGACTCCAGCGAGTTAAACTCATCGAGCAAGTTGGAGAAGGATGGCCAATATTCAGGGGACTGCACCATAGTGAGTAACTCAGCACTTATCCGCTCCATGGCTCATAACAACCCTTCTAACTCTGAATGTAGGGGGGAGGGGCTCCGTCTTAGACACTTGCCCCCAACAACAAGGTTCGCTCCTCACCAACGCAACACCACCAGCCTAATCCTGAATGCACATTGGTTGCTTTCCAAGAACCATCAATCTGATAACAAGGTGAAGAAACCTAGACATCCGAAGACGGAGATAGAGCTGACATGACCGCCGTAAAAGAGAGCGCCTTTTCCCAGACTAACTTATCGCCCAAAGCCTGAGCAATTATATCATTCGTCTCGATCTCTAAATCTTGAAAAACCTTTTTATTTATGGCATTCCAGATTGCCCATAAATTTCATAGTAATTGAAGAAGTCAATCAGGATCACCCTGTTTAGAGACATCCTCCAGAAAACAAAACAAATTTGAGTACACCGATTCATATGAAAATCCCTCTGATGAGAGCGGAGTCGGAATAAATCCCAAACTTCATACGAATGAGGGCATTCAAAAAAAATGTGATTAATAGTCTCAACCATAGAGTCACACCTTTTACACTAAATATCACATTGGACACCTCAGTATATCTATTTGCTTTTATAGATAGTTTATACTTACTAAAAATACTTACTTTATATTCTTTGTTAAATTTAATTTATTTTAAAAACTCTAAACCCGCACATCGGGCGGGTCTTAATCTAGTTATATATATAGTCAAATAAATGTGTGCCTATGTATTCTATTTTGTCAAAGTGTGTTTCTATTTCAAAGGGTTGTTGATTTTCATTGTACGTACGTACTTGATATATACTTACTCTGTTAAGTACCTTTTTAAAAACCCCTATATATTAATAGAGAAGCATTCATTTAAAAAAACTGATTTATCCTGCCTGAGAGCTCAAGACACATTTAGTTATTTACCCTCATTTTGATTTATTATTTACAGTTTTATACCATTGTGTTTTTACCAAAAAAATAAAAATAAGAAAACAAATGTGTTCTTATTAAAAACTTTATCACATAAATTTTTTAATATTAATTAATTTTAAGCTTTATATTTTTTTTGTATATTAGAAAACAATATTTATTGAAATGCATGTGGGTTACTTGCGGATCTCACGAAATCAAGCGGGATAGATGCAAAGACATTAACGACTCAAAATATTTAAATCCATTGTAGGATGGCTTAGCGGACGGGTTTGACCCGGTTAACAATTTAATTTAAATCATTTGGTTCATGAAATTTTAATTTTTTGTGGCTTTTATCTGATTTGATAGTTCAAGATTTTGATAGAAATCTAATCAATCACTAATTCGGTTCACATTCGTTCCAAATCCGCAATCATGTTAATCTAAAATTTATGGTGAACAATTACTATTTTAAACTTTTATAAACTTGATGAATTCAAATTTATATAAGTTTGTATTATAAATATTATAATAAATAAATATATTTATATATGTAATATTTCAAATAAAAATTTCACCCGTGCAATAGTACGAGTTATTACCTAGTAAAATATTAATGTTGAATAGCGATCTATGTTTATTTTAACTTAAGAAAAGACTAAACTCTAATGTCTGAGTTGTGGCATTAGACATGAGAGAATTGGGATTTGATAGTTTGAGGGTTTAAGTTCTTAAGCAAATAAAGAGAGTTATACTTTGTTTTTCTTAAATTCTTGAACCTTGATTCAATATAATAATCGTTTAAAAGATTATCTTATAGTAAAATCTAGAACAAACACCTTTTGTACGCATTGTCTTTTCCTGCAACAACAAGTGAGATCTTGTGACACGTATGGATAATTGGCAACAATTTGTGATTGTGACTGTGATGAAACCGCTGAAACTCAATCTCCATAATTATGGGTATTGGAAGGTTCAGATGACGCAACTGATTATTGATTTTGATGCATGTGGTGCTGTTGAAGACGAATGTACACCCAATGGCTACAAATGACAAGGGAGAATGTTTTACGAACCCAAGGTAGTATTCGATTGCTAAAAAGATGACATAAGCCAAATTCAACTAGAGGGCTCTGTCGGCTATATATGTTTGGGCCTTTGCATATATATGAACCAAACCAACCAATGATGCAAGAGAAGAAATGAAGCTTGGGACAAATTTCATGTATCATTTGAAGGTACGGACAACGTGAAAAGTGCCATAATCGACATGCTAGCATCCGAATTATCTTGGCCATAATTAATTACTAACAAAACTTTAAATCTAATTAAACATTGTTCTCCTTGCCTCCATCAATATTCTTTTTCTTATCAATATTTTTACGCTCTTCTTCACAAACTTTGCTTATTATATCATAGTATTTCAAAAAGAATATTGCTTATTGTATTCTTGTCTCAAGGAAGTTTGTCAATTTTATTTATAAACCGTAACATTGTGAATTCTGATTAGTCTCTGTGACTTGTGATGTGAATACGACGGCTTAGCCAAACCAAACATGCGCATAATAAAGATTGTGATTTGTGACTAAAGTGTGTTTATTCTCTGTTTTGTTTAATAGATATAGAGAACACTAACATAGTAGGACAAGTGATCGGTCGCTCTGTCTAGTGGTGTACTCCCATAAAATGGTTAGTGCTCCCAAGTTTGTACGAAACAATAAAAACTTGTCCACTTCTCATCCTTAAGAGCTTGGACATGACTTACCGGTTCAATCTCTTTGAGAACAGGAGTTAGACCATAACAAGGATTTGGCTTCCGAATGTTGTCCTTGGCTCTAGTCTGCATGCGATGTGTGTTCTGAGGAGGCATTGGTGCCGATGAAGAGCTTGTAGAAGCCAAAACCGAGTGATCAGCCTGTGAAGAAGTAGAGGAGGAGGCAGCAGAGGAGGGAGCAGGGGACGACTCAAGTGTGACAGTACCAACAGGTGAGTAATCTGACGACGGGGCTGCAGGAAGAGTGAGTGACCGATCGAAAGGATGAACTACAGAGGCCGAGAAGGAATTGGAGGTAGGTGGTTCATTAGTGGGAGAGGGAGGAGAGACTGTTTGCAGAGGGTATGGAAAGACTGACTCAACAAACTGAACATGGCGAGAGACATAAATGCACGAAGTAGAGACATCTAAACAAAGATAGGCACTTTGAGTGAGAGAGTATCCTAGAGAGACACAAGGTGTTGATTTTGAACTAAACTTGTTTTGACCATAAGGGCGGATCCATGGGTAACAGAAACAGCCAAAGGTTCTAAGCTTGGTGTAGTTCGGTTCAGTCCTAAAAAGTAAGTGATAAGGAGAATATTGAGCTAGGTTTGGGGTTGTTTGGCGGTTTATAAGATAAACAACAGTGGCAAAATAGTAGGTCCAATATGTGTTTGGTATGGAGGCATGAGTGAGAGGAGAGAGATCTGTTTCAACAATATGACGATGTTTTCTTTCAGCAATGCCATTATGCTCATGAGTGTGGGGGAGGAGAAGTGAAATGGGAGATTCCATTTGTTGCCAGAAATTGCTTAAGAGCAAGGAACTACAGAGGCCGAGAAGGAATTGGAGGTAGGTGGTTCATTAGTGGGAGAGGGAGGAGAGACTGTTTGCAGAGGGTATGGAAAGACTGACTCAACAAACTGAACATGGCGAGAGACATAAATGCACGAAGTAGAGACATCTAAACAAAGATAGGCACTTTGAGTGAGAGAGTATCCTAGAGAGACACAAGGTGTTGATTTTGAACTAAACTTGTTTTGACCATAAGGGCGGATCCATGGGTAACAGAAACAGCCAAAGGTTCTAAGCTTGGTGTAGTTCGGTTCAGTCCTAAAAAGTAAGTGATAAGGAGAATATTGAGCTAGGTTTGGGGTTGTTTGGCGGTTTATAAGATAAACAACAGTGGCAAAATAGTAGGTCCAATATGTGTTTGGTATGGAGGCATGAGTGAGAGGAGAGAGATCTGTTTCAACAATATGACGATGTTTTCTTTCAGCAATGCCATTATGCTCATGAGTGTGGGGGAGGAGAAGTGAAATGGGAGATTCCATTTGTTGCCAGAAATTGCTTAAGAGCAAGGAACTCTCCCCCGCCCCCCCCCCCCCCCCCACATTAAGAGGGTACAACCAAGTATATCTTGTGTAATAATCTACAAAGATAACATAGTACTTGTACCCATCAATAGAAACAACAAGAGATGTCCAAACATCAGAAAAAAGTATGTCAAGTGGAACTTTTGATTGTAAAGAGGAAATGGAGAAAGGTAATTTATGAATTTTATTGCTAGAACAATAGTTGCAGAATAAATGAGATGACAAAGACGCATAAATGGGTAAAGAAAATTTAGAAACCATATGATGTAAAGTCTGGAGATTTGGGTGTCCTAATCTAGAGTGCCATGAGAAGGGAGACACCTTGGAACAACTAAAGGCCAACACAGAGGATGGAAAAGTGTTTGGAACGGTGATCGGCCACTCATACACGCCCTCATTGGCCTTGCCGCTGAGAAGCGTTGTCCCCGTGCGTAGATCCTTCACCTGAAAAGTAAAGGGACACAATTGAATCATCAAATTATTAGTTTGACAAAGTTTGTTGGCAGAGATCAAGTTTTTCTTCATCGCAGGAACACATAGAACATCAGTGAGTTTAAGATTACAATATTGAGAGGGAAGAGAGATGAAACCAGAATAAGTTATGGGAATATTGGTGCCATTCCAACCATAACATTTTCTCCACCGGTGTATGGATCATTGAGAGAGAGGTTGGAGAGATCACTTGCAATATGGTGCAAAGCAGCGCTGTCAAGAAGCCAAGGAGAAAGATTAGGATGTGGGGAGCTTGTTGTGTGATGAGCTTGTGGTTGTTGTTGTTGCCATTGAGGCGTTGGAAGTGGCAAGTGAGGTGCGGACCAGGGAGCAGAGTAGTGTGGAGAGTAAGAAGGAGTCGGAGAAGGTGCTCTGTATTGGGGACATCGGCGAGCACCATGTCCTTGAACACCACATATTTGACACTTCCCGATATATGGTATGGGCGGAAGAAACCCTCCACGCGAAGGGTTGTAGCCACCACAGGAAGATGAATGAGGCGGTCGTGAGGCAAATTGAGTGGCATTCGCAGTGACCGGAACATATAGATCAGATTTGCCAGAAGCCTTGAGTGCATTCTCACGGTTGATGAGTTTCTCATGGAGTTCTGGGATTGAGATTGGCGTGTCACGACCTTGAACCATCTCGATAACAGCTCTGTAGTCTTCTTCAAGACCAGAAGTGATGTAGTCCAAAAGATCTTCATGAGGAAGAGGAGCATCAAGCAGGGCAAGTTTGTCAGACTTGTCGATAATATCACACGTATAGTCATGGATAGACTTGTTCCCTTTGGATATTTCTTTGAGCTGGTCCTGAATCTGACGGATGTGGCCATGGGGTGAGTTCCCATAGGTGCGAGAGAAAGTTTGTGTAACATCCGTGAACCGGAATTCCGGTTTGGGATGTGCATCGATCGATGCAGTAGGAGCATCGATCGATGCTAGCTCAATTCTCTGCGTTTTGGCTTAAGTCAAACGCTGCATTTTGGTAAGGAAAAGAAGAGAAAACCCTTAGGGTCGTCCCTTTTTGTCTCATTAGACGTGTGTGGCCGTTTTTGAGCGAAAAGAGAAGGGAGAAAGAGTTCTTGGAAGTTCTTGGAGATTTCTTGGAGATTTGGTGCGTTTCTGAGGAGATCTGTAGCTGGGATTGTTGTAGGAGCTTCCCAGAAGTGTTTTCTTTCTTTGTTTTTGTTGGATTTCGTCTTGGCAAAGGTAAGTGCATGACCATGGCTTATCTAAGCTAGAGGAACCTTTAACTTGCTTGTTTTGTGTTGTTAGGCTTGTTAGATTGTTGGTAGGGACGTTAGGAAGCTTTCTTGTGGCTTGGGAATGAGTTTCTGTGGTTGTAGGAACGAAATCCGGTGAGAAGCTTCGGGGAAATCACGGTGCTCGACGTTGCGTCGATCGATGCATAGCTTGCATCGGTCGATGCAAGTGCGAGGACGGCGCGATAAACTTTAGGGTTTTCGTGTTGCGTCGAGCATGCGTCGGTCGATGCAGATTGGGTATTGGTCGATGCAAGTTGCACTTGCATCGGTCGATGCAGCTTCTGCGTCGGTCGATGCTTCCTCATTTGACATCGGTCGATGCATGTTTGCATCGGTCGATGCCGAGTCCTGGTTCGTGGATTGTTGCGTGTTGATTGTTGTGTGTGGTTATTGGTACTCTATTGTTTGTGTGTATAGCCCAGTAGATGGGAGGATTGCCTTACTGACTGTTTGTAAAATACTCATGCATTGCAATATGTGTTTGTGGTGCAGGTAAAGGCAAATTGTGATCGTGGAATCCAGGCAATGAAGAGGAGGATGTTCTAGGGAATCGGTTTTATGTTGTCAGGCATTGCTAGGTTGCTAGAGTTGGGTCATTAGATCATTGCTAGGTTGCTGGTTCTATGATTTCTGTTATTTGGTTGTTGGATACTGTTTATGTTGGAATATTGTTATATTTTATTATTGGATTATATTTGGATATTGGTATTGATTTCCGCTGTTGATGGTGTTTGTGGATAGGTGGCTAGTGGGTATGGGACCACTAGTTGTAGTTTATATTATTATATTATATTTATTATTTATTATTTATTATTTAAAAAAAAAAAAAAAAAAAAGGTCGGTTGTTTCATTTTGGTATCAGAGCCTTTACGGTTCTAGGTTTGGGTTCATTAGGCTTTGTGATGTAGATGTTTGGGATTGCATGTCTTGATTGATTATGTGAGTTAGTCAATTGTGTGTGGCATGGAGTCCTAGAACATCCTCTTCGAGCCTATTGGTGATTCCATGGTGAGTTTCTATTTCTGTGTTAAATAGTAATTGTTTGCTTAGCCTTCTGTTCATGGTAGTGCAGATGGTTAGAGAGGATGCTGTTGCTGGTCGAGGTCGTGGTCGCGGACGTGGTCGTGGTAGGGGCAGAGCCCCAGTGGTTAGTGAGACCGAGGACCAGAGTGTGACAGCTGAGGGTGTTGGCGAGTCGCAGGGTGTTCCGGGGGATTCTGTGAGTGTGGCCGGAGGGGGCGGTGTCGATGCTCCAGTGGCCGGTGATGCTAGGGTCCCGGGTGTGGGAGCCCCAGCGGGTGGAGTCCCTGGTGTTGACATTGCGGCTTTGCTAGCACAGGTGTTGGAGCGGTTACCACCGGTGGTACCGGCTCAGACTCAGGTAGTGCCACCAGTTGTGGCGGAGGAGCGGCAGCCAGTGGCTGCGGATGTGGGGGTCCATGCTCGTTATCTCGGCATGTTAACAGAGATGGGTAAGTTGCGTACTGAGCAGTTTTCAGGAGGTGTGGATCCTACTGCTGCGGATGCGTGGAGGACGAGAGTGGAACGTAACTTCCACACTCTGAGATGTCTTGAGGAGTTCTGGGTGGACATAGGGGTCTACTTTTTGAGTGGTGATGCTGAGTTGTGGTGGAGATCTGTGGCTGCTAGGAGGGTGCAGCGGGAGATGACTTGGGCTGACTTCGTTTTGTAGTTCAACCGCAAGTATTTTCCTAGAGAGGCTTTGGATCGTTTGGAGGTGCAGTTCCTTCAGTTGTCTCAGGGGACACGGTCAGTGCGGGAGCTGGATTTGGAGTTCAGTCGAATTCTGTGTTATGGGGGTCGGGCTATGGAGTCTGAGGAGGCTCAGATCAGGAGGTTTTTGAGGGCTCTACGTGATGATTTGAGAGTTCACTGTAGAGGGAGGTCTTATGCTACGCGAGCAGAGCTGGTTGAGACAGCGGCAGAGATTGAGGAGGATATCCGGGCACAGTCAGTGTCGGTTACTCCAGTAGCTCAGCCTAGTAAGGCTCAGCAGCAGGGTGGTTCTAGCAGGGGCGGTAGGCATGCCCAGGGAACCAAGAGGAAGTGGGAGGCTACGCAGAAGCCGAGTGGTGCGGGTTGCTTCGGTTGTGGGAGCAAGGATCACAAGGTTGCTAGTTGTCCCAAGAGGAGTGTTCCGACGGCAGGGCCTCGGGTATGTTATCATTGTAGGGAAGCAGGGCACATAAGGCCTTTCTGTCCCAAGTTGCAGCCGGTAGCAGTGGCAGCGTTGCAGCAGGTGCAGCCTGGAGGTCAGCAGGTGGCACGGATTGAGCAGACGCCACGTGCTTACACGACAGCAGAGACTGGTGGAACCATTGCCGGGGCGATCACAGGTATAATTTCTGGTACTTAAACTTTGTGAATTTTTTAGTAGGTACAGATTTTGTGTTTTCCTGTGATAAAGTGTTAGGTTCTCAACACATGAGGTTTGTGTAGGGACCTTGTTGGTGGGCGGGTTTAAGTCCCACGTTATGTTTGATTCTGGAGCTTCTCATAGCTTCATTACCCCGGAGTGTGCAGAGGGTGCGGGAATAAGAGGGGATCCCGGGGAGCGTACAGGAGTTGTTAGAGTTGCTGGAGGCAAGTTCCTGAGAGTTATTGGACGAGCTAGAGGGGTTGATATTCAGATCGCAGGAGAGTCGTGGCCAGCGGATTTGCTTATCAGTCCAGTGGAGTTGTATGATGTTATTCTCGGAATGGATTGGTTGCATCGGCATATGGTGCATTTGGATTGCCATAGGGGAAGAGTGGAGTTTGAGCATCCAGGAGAGAAGTTGGTTTTTCAGGGGATTAGACCGACTTCGGGGAGTCTCGTGATCTCAGCCATTCAGGCTGGGAAGATGATCGTGAAGGGCCGTGAGGCTTATCTGGTTACTATATCTATGCCAGAGTCAGTGGGGAAGTCTACGGTCAGCAGTATTCCGGTAGTAGAGGAGTTTGAGGATGTGTTTCAGTCTTTGCAGGGATTACCACCATCTCGGTCGGATCCTTTCACCATTGAACTGGAACCGGGGACGACACCGTTATCCAAGGCTCCTTACAGAATGGCTCCAGCAGAGATGGCAGAGCTGAAGAAGCAGCTAGAGGATTTGTTGAGTAAGGGATTCATCCGTCCTAGTGTATCACCGTGGGGAGCGCCGGTGTTGTTTGTGAAGAAGAAGGATGGGAGTTTCAGGTTGTGTATCGATTATCGGGGTTTGAACCGGGTTACTGTGAAGAACAAGTACCCCCTTCCTAGGATCGATGAGTTGTTGGATCAGCTGAGGGGTGCTACTTGGTTCTCTAAGGTAGATCTGGCGTCGGGTTATCATCAGATACCGATAGATGAGGCAGATGTGAGGAAGACTGCTTTCAGGACGAGGTATGGGCATTATGAGTTTGTGGTGATGCCTTTCGGGTTGACTAACGCGCCAGCAGCGTTTATGAGATTGATGAACAGCGTATTTCAGGAGTTTCTGGATTTGTCTGTCATCATTTTCATCGATGATATCCTGGTTTATTCTAAGAGTCATGAGGAGCATGCAGTGCATTTGAGGGCGGTTATGGAGAAGCTGCGGGAGCAGAAGTTGTTTACCAAGTTAAGCAAGTGCAGTTTCTGGCAGCGTGAGATGGGTTTTCTGGGTCACATTGTTTCTGCAGCGGGGGTTTCTGTAGATCCAGAGAAGATTCAGGCTATTAGGGATTGGCCTAGACCGCAGAATGCCACAAAGATCAGGAGTTTCCTGGGATTGGCAGGTTATTACAGGAGATTTGTGCAGGGATTTGCAAGCAGAGCATGTCCTATGACTAAGTTGACAGGGAAGGATGTTCCTTTTGTCTGGTCAGAAGAGTGTGAGGAAGGCTTTGCAAGCCTGAAGGAGATGTTGACTACTGCGCCAGTGTTGGCTTTGCCTGAGCAGGGAGAACCCTATGTGGTTTATACAGATGCATCTAGAGTTGGTTTGGGGTGTGTTCTGATGCAGCATGGGAAGGTGATTGCCTATGCTTCGCGGCAGTTGCGGGTGCATGAAGGCAACTATCCTACTCATGATTTGGAGATGGGTGCTGTAGTTTTTGCCCTGAAGATTTGGAGATCTTATCTTTATGGTGCAAAGGTACAGGTGTTTACAGATCATAAGAGCCTAAAGTATATATTCACTCAGCCTGAGTTGAATTTGAGGCAGAGGCGGTGGATGGAGCTTGTGGCGGATTATGATTTGGAGATAGCCTATCATCATGGTAAGGCTAACACGGTTGCAGATGCTCTGAGTTGGAAGAGGGTAGCTTCGGCTCAAGAGCAGGAGATGGAGTCTCTGGTAGGGGAGATCAGTGCTTTGAGCTTGTGTGCTGTTTCACTGGAACCGTTGGGTTTGGAAGCAGTTGACATAGCAGATCTTTTGAGTAGGGTGCGGTTGGCACAGGAGAAGGATTTGGGGCTGGTGAATGCCTCAAAGGATGTTGATTCAGAGTATCAGCTCTCAGATAATGGTACTATCTTGGTGCACGGTCGAGTTTGTGTGCCCAAGGATGAGGAGTTGAGGCAGGAGATTCTAAAGAGAGGCTCATGCGAGCAAGTTATCCATTCATCCAGGAGCGACTAAGATGTACCGTGACCTCAAGAGGTATTATCATTGGGTCGGGATGAAGAAGGATGTAGCTAGTTGGGTCGCGAGGTGCGATGTGTGCCAGCTAGTGAAGGCTGAGCATCAGGTTCCTGGCGGGTTACTGAAGAGCTTACCCATTCCTGAGTGGAAGTGGGATATGATTACCATGGATTTTGTGGTAGGATTGTCAGTGTCACGGACCTTTGATGCTATCTGGGTCATTGTGGATCGGTTGACTAAGTCAGCACATTTTCTGGCCATTAAGAAGACTGATGGAGCAGCGGTCTTGGCTAAGAAGTATGTGAGAGAGATAGTCAGATTGCATGGGGTGCCAGCGAGTATTGTGTCTGACAGAGATTCTAAGTTCACTTCGGTGTTCTGGCAGGCTTTTCAGGCAGAGATGGGCACTAAGGTGCATATGAGTACAGCTTATCATCCCCAGACAGATGGACAGTCTGAGAGGACGATCCAGACGTTGGTGGATTTGCTGAGGATGTGTGTTTTGGATTGGGGTGGCCATTGGGCAGATCACCTGAACCTGGTAGAGTTTGCTTACAACAACAGCTATCAGGCGAGTATTGGTATGGCTCCTTATGAGGCCTTGTATGGGAGGCCGTGTCGTACACCGTTATGCTGGACTCAGGTGGGGGAGAGGAGCATGTACGGGGCAGATTTTGTTCAGGAGACCTCAGAGAAGATTCGGGGTTCTCAAGCTGAACATGAAGGAGGCTCAGGATAGGCAGAGGAGTTATGCTGATAGGAGGAGGAGAGATCTTGAGTTTCAGGTAGGAGACAGAGTGTACCTCAAGATGGCTATGTTGCGGGGTCCGAACAGGTCATTGACTGAGACTAAGTTGAGTCCGAGGTATATGGGTCCGTTCAGAGTGATTGAGCGAGTCGGACCAGTGGCATATAGACTGGAGTTACCTGAGGTTATGCGAGCTTTCCACAAGGTATTCCATGTGTCTATGTTGCGGAAGTGTCTCCGTGAGGATGATCAGTTGTTGGCTAAGATTCCTGAAGATCTTCAGCCTAACATGACTTTGGAGGCGAGACCAGTGAGGGTTCTCGAGAGGAGGATCAAGGAACTTCGGAAGAAGAAGGTTCCTTTGATGAGAGTCCTTTGGGACTGTGATGGTGTGGAGGAGCAGACTTGGGAGCCTGAGGCGAGGATGAAGGCAAGGTTTAAGAAGTGGTATGAGAAGCAACCACGACTTGAGCTTGCCTAGTCTGGTTCCGTCTGTAATCCGTGGCTGGAGCGGGAATGCAGTATTCCAGCCCATCTCTTGGGGTGGTTGGTTGTGCGACTCAGTAACAAGATGAGGTGGTGCTCGGGATACAAAGTTTTCCGTGAGGCGGGATTTGGGAAGAGTTTCCCGAATCAGAAGTTTCCTAAAGTGGAAAGGTTCCAGAAATGGAAAGTGCTATTTATGGAAAGTTTTCGGGAGAGAGAATTTGTCCATTGTAGCGGTGGGAAGCCTTGGAGGGGGCTTTTGTGGCCTTTGTGGCGGACTTTCGAGTCAGTGTGCCCGTGTGTGGCGGTCTTTTTGGACAAGGTGTGGTCTTTGTGACGGGCTTTTTAGCCAGAGTGTCTTTGTGACGGTCCTCCTTAGGACATTTGTGTGGCCTTAGTGGCGGTCCTTTTTAGGACATTTGTTTGGCCTTTGTGGCGGGCTGTTTAGCCAGAGTGTCTTTGTGACGGTCCTTCGGGACAGATGGCCTTTGTGGCGGGCTGTTTAGCCAGAGTGTCTTTGTGACGGTCCTTCGAGACAGATGGCCTTTGTGGCGGGCTGTTTAGCCAGAGTGTCTTTGTGACGGTCCTTCGGGACAGATGGCCTTTGTGACGGTCCCTATATATAGAGCAATCCTATTATTTTCTCTATTTTAGAGTAAAATATAGAGTAGGGTTGGAGCAAATGTTGCTCTATAATAGAGATTTGACTCTAAAATAGAGTGGGGTTGGAGATGCCCTAATAGAGTTTTGACTCTAAAATAGAGTAGGATTGGAGATGCCCTTAGAGTCAAAGCTCTATTATAGAGCAATTTTTGCTCCAACCCTACTCTATATTTTATTCTAAAATAGAGAAAATGATATGATTGCTCTATATATAGAGCAACTCTATTTTTTTTACACTAACTCTATTTTCAACTCTAAAATAGAGTAATACATTGGAAGAAAACAATAGTCCATTTTAGAGTTACTCTATTTTAGAGAAAAAAATAAAGATATACATGGTAGATGGTCTAAGTTGTTATTATGGTCCATATGATTAATGAACCCTCGAGTATTGGTTGATAATTTTAGTTAATACTGTATTATTCTTCTGAATTATACTCATCATCAAAGAATAAATGATTCGGTGTAGTTTCAAGATAAGTATTTGGTTTAATACTGCATTATACATGAATGTAATTCTATTACTTTAAATGAGTATAATTAATTATTGAAAAAATCCTCAAAATACCAAATTTTCAGTTTTTTTTTTCAAAAATACCACACATTAATTTTTTTTTCGTTCAAAAATACCACACTCACGCTCAAAAAAAACCACAAACACAAAAAGTTAATTTTTTTTTAAGAATGTAGAGTTTTTTTTTTTTTTTAGATTGACAATTTTAGATTGAGGGTATAGTTTTTAGGGGGTATGGTTTAGTGTTTAGGATTTAGGGTTTAATTTATATTGAAATTTTATTTAATTTTGTGCTATTTTTGAAAAAAAACTTTTGTGGTATTTTTGGAAAAAACTTATTTTAGAGGTATTTATGAAACTTTCTCTTTATTATTTATGTATTTATTTTAAATTGCATTTTAATTTTAAAATGAAATATAAACCAATGGAAACAAGACAAGTATCAAGAGGGGTTTCTTTTTTTCCCCAAAAAAAACTTATATTGATTTAGATAATGTCATTACAAAAAGGAATATATAGCCATTCTGGCCCCATTTCAGACTCAATATAGAACTCTTGATCTATACATTCAAACTTTGCTAAAGTATGAGCTAGAGGATTACATTCTCCTTTTATGTATTTGAAATAAATCAAGATGAACTTTGAAGCCCAAGACTTGATATTCTGCAACAGATTGAACAGACATGCATTCCGTAAAGTACCATTGACTAGTTTGCAAAGTAATTCGCTGTCTCCCTCGAAGATGAGTTTCTAGAAAGAGTTTATGACTTTAATAGTATCTTTCATCCTATTAATATGAGAATGCTGTCAAAAATAAATAAATATACTAGATTTTATCCCGCGGTACACCGCGAAGCTATATTTTATTTTAGAAAAGAAAAATATAATTTGATTAGTAGATTAACTATATATATATATGAGTATATGACTAATGTTTTGCATATTTTAAATCTTTATCCCTTATATTTATACATTAATTAAAATTTAACCCATATTCTACCATTTGATTAATAATATTTAAAATTTATGCTAATGTTGCTATAACCCGTTTGGAAATAAACCCTGTTATATGAGATTTTTAACATTTATAAATCTAAAGATTCATAATATTTTAATTTTTATTAAGTTTAACATAGAAATAATCATTTTTCTTTTGAAATGGTGTTAAAATATAAAAAGGTATATTTATTTTATATAATAATTTAGGTAGAACTAATTAGTTTCTATAAATACATTTCAAATTTATTTATAACAATTAAACCAAAATTTATGGCATATGCTCCTCTAACAATTACTATGTACAACAATTAGTTTTTATTAAAAAAAAAATTAATTAAATATTTAATGTCAGTGGCATTTTCTGTAAATAGTACTGAACTTCAGGACTTATTTTATAATTATTTCCAAAAATGTATATATATATATATATATATATGAGAATATTCCATTAATTAAAAGTAATCTTAATTTTAAAAGATTTTAATATAGATTTGTTCTTATCAAACCTAAAAAGTGAGAATGTTTAGCCTACTTTTTTTAACTTATAAATAGAGTAAACGATTTGACATTCATATATCACATACACTATTCTACCAACTATTTTCGGAAAAATTGCTGCCAATGGTTTCTATTGGATTCGATCAGAAAATGCAATCTAGCGAGGAATTGTTTTTTTTCGTTTAATACTTCTCATTTTTTTTGTATTTAAGTTTGCATCTGCATATAACCAGCTAACATGTAATATATTATTTTCTGTTTTTACTTGACCATTGACTATGAATCTATGAGTATGATTCTACTATAAAATAGTTTTTTTTTAACCAAGATTAGTGATATTATACTATGTCATGTTCATAATTTATTATATGTTAAGTTTCATATACAAATCAAAATCAGAATCGCTTACTTAGTATACTATAAAGTTGCTTCCTATGATGTTTGTCTTTGTCAATATTCTCTGATTCATGTGATGAGTCTTTCTCCGTTTCGATTTGCTGATTTTCTCGACATTCATGATCAGAATATATATGATGATTCCGGTCAAGCATTAGATCAACACACTCTGTCTGCAAAATCAATTTCAGATTACTATGGAATTAAACATAGATTGATATAACCTTATTAAGTTTCTTTGATTAACCGGAGTGTGGAAATCGAAGCATGAAAAAAGACCAGAATGAAGCCAACTAACAATTCTTGCATGTCATGGATTCGGTTCAAATTGAATACAATAAAATTTTCTATCGGATCAGAAATTTTTAGAGTGACAAAAGATGAGAGTATTAATGAAAGATTCAACTAACCATGCATTTACAATTGAAATCAAGTAGAGTCAACGACAAAGACGATATAGTAAAAGTTTACGAGTGTTTCTGACTTTATGGTAATACCATGCATCTCATTATTTTTGTGGTGCAGATAAAGTAAAAGTTTGATTTTGGAATCAAGACAATTAAGAGAATGATGTTTTATTGGCTCCGTTGATTGACGGTTGGCTTCTATTAGGTTGCTATAGTCCGGTAACTAGAATACTGTTGGGTTGCTAATTTGTTGCTTCTTGACATTGTTGATGATTTTGTTATTGGTTATTGTTGGATTGATGGTATTGACTATTGGAGTAATTGTTGGTTAAATGGTTTGTTGTTTCCGCTGATTGTATTAAATGTTTTTAGATTGTTAGTGAATATAAAATCACTAGTAAATTATTATTATTATTATTATTATTATTATTATTATTATTATTATTATTATTATTATTATTATTATATACTAGATGAGGACCCGCCCGATGTGCGGGTTTTAAGTTTTATAAATTAAATTGAATTTAAAAATATATATATTAAAATTTGGTGTTAGTTATTTATAAATTTTATTTTTGTTATAATACAATGATTTATATTCATTTACAAATTTTTTATGTATGTTACTATTAAAACTGTATTTTTTTACACCTAAATATACTCTGTGTTACAAATATATTCTTTATCACCACCTAGAAAATGTCTATATGAATACATTAAGCCAACTATTTTACTTCATTTCTGCATAGTTTTTTAATTACTAAAATTGTTGGCTCAAAAAACATTTTGAATAAAAAGTATATTACATAATATACTAATCAATGATATATCATCAAAATAATGTATGACCACCATGGAGAAAATCTCAGCTCCGCTTTCATCTCTTATGGAGAGAACCTTGCGTGCAACCTCCTCCACCATGGAGAGAACCTTGGCTCCGCCTTCCTCCCTTGGGGAGATAACCTTGCGTCCAACCTCCTCCACCTTCCTCCCTTGGGGAGATAACCTTGTGTCCAACCTTCTCCACCAAAGAGAGAACCTGGCTGTGTCTTCCTTCTATATGGAGAGAACATGTTCACGCCTTTTTGCTATCTCAAAATGGCTTGCTCCGACAACCAATGAAAGTAAGAACATTTTTCTAACGTTACAAAATCTTTTGATAGTAACTAATGTTAAATTTTCTAATGTATTTGTGATAGTAACTATGCAGAAGTGAAAGTAAAATAGTTGGATTGATGTGTTTATATATTACATAATATACTAATCAATAATATATCATCACAATAATGCATGACCGCCATGGAGAAAACCTCGGCTCCGCCCTCATCCCTTATGGATAGAACATTGCGTCCAACCTGCTCCACCATGGAGAGAATCTTGGCTCCACCTTCCTCCCTTGGGAGATAACCTTGCGTCCAACCTCCTCCACCCCCCTCTCTTAGGGAGATAACCTTGTGTCCGATCTTCTCCACCATAGAGAGAACCTCGGCTCTGCCCTCCTCCTGTGTGGAGAGAAAATGTTCATGTCTTTTTGCTATTTCAAAATGGCTTGCTCCGACAACCATTGAAAGTAAAAACCTTTTTCTAACGTCACAATATGTTTTGATAGTAACTACGGTTAAATTTCCCAATGTATTCGTGGAAATGCCTTTGACACACCATGATGTAGTCTCTGTCTCTGTAACGCCTAAACCGCCACCTTTCTTAGTGAGCCCATGTCCACTCTCAGTCCATGGCCCAACTTCCTAAGTGGGCCTTACATCTATTCTCGGCATGTGGACCCATCCATATTTGATGGCAGGTTTGTTACGTCTTGGAGGCTTTAAAAACTTGTTTACCGACCCTACAAATCAAAAAATGATCTTTTCCTGTGTTTTGTCCTCACTCGCACAGTTCCGATAATCACTTCCAGGAAGGTCACCCATCATGAAGTTCTCTCAGGACCCTTGACCCAAAAAATAAGTGCATTTGGTGGCATATGTAGTCATATCAATTCTTTTAAACCTTTCCGCAAACCAGGGTATCGGAGTCTTTGAGATCCTATGGATCTATCAACAACGATTTATGTTTTTCTAATCTATCTATCTATGTTTGTTGTAATCTTGTGTTTGATTAACTTATTTTATCCATCTATTAGGTTGATGAGCTTTTACTCTTTATCTCCATTTGGGATTGAGTGAAAATAATGGTAACAATTATGTTTGCAAAAATAAGAAAGGTTTATGACCAACCAATCAAGGTTGAGAAATTAGAAGAAAATTAATTTGGCATAATTAAAGAAACAATAAAAAATTATAAGCATGGTAATATATCCCAAATAATTCAAAGATGAAAATAAAAATTAAATAAAACAATCTAAAAATACTACAATAAATTATAAAATACAGTATTACGAAAAGAAGACGCATATATTAATCTTTTTTTAGGTCAACATATTATTCTTACCTATTCCCAACTGGAAAAGGAGAAAGTTGGAGAAAATTTGGTTTAAAAAAGTAAGAAAAATTTACCTTTCCATTTAAATTTTTTTTCCAATTAAACAAAGTTGAAAGCAATGTTTTTGAACAAATTATTTAAATATAAGATGATCTATGTTTATATAGAAGTGAGTATTTAAAAAATTTAGAATTAATAATTAACTGTATATTTTCTTTAATCCCCTTTTCTATATTTTTTTGTAGAATTAATAACTTAAAAATTAAAAATAAGTAAATAATATTATAATTTCGAATTTTATAATTATTTTAAAAATTTTGTATTTTTTATAAATTCTTTAAGTTTTGATAATTATCTTTTTATATTATTAATATTTTTTAAACAAAATATTTTATTTTTGTTTTAATCAAATTCCTCTTATTAATATTTATTTGTACACATGTCAAAATCTGAGATTGATAACTTGACACATGTTAAAATCTTGTTAATGGCTAACTTTCAAAACCCAACTTTATATAATAAGATATATATATATATATATATATATAATGGGTCGGATCATTTCAACAATAACATAAGATTTATTAATAATTTTAAATAGTTTTGTTGTAGTTGAGTAACACAAAAATTGTATTGACCCTACAAAATTCTAAATCCAATAACACTGTATTTATTAAAATTTTAAATAATTTTTTACAAATTACAAACTAATATTATTAGTTTAATAAAATCCTGACTGAATAACTAGATACTTAAAGTTATTAAAATTCAATTTCCCTTTAAATCACGAACAAATAACCGCCATAAAAGATTTGTGTTTGTGAAGGCCCAACTGAAGCCTAATGATGAATATGTTGAATGGAATAATACTATAATATAAATACAAGGGAAAATATCGCCATCATCCAAAGGAGGAGAAGAAGATGGCGACGACGGAGGAGTTTTTCAGTTTGCAGAGAGATTATTGGCATCAAGTGCGGAATACGATGTAATTCATTCATTTGTTTAGAGAGTTTTTTTTTCCTATGTTTCACAACATTATAAACTCTAAACCTCATCCTCCTAGTTCGTTTCTAGGGATTGTGGTTATAATGGACTGATAAAGATTACTTCTCTTACTTTGCTAATGGGTTCTTCTTATAGGGCTTCGATTTAGAGAGTGTCTCAGTACCGTCATCTATGACTGGAAGGATCACTTGACTAATTCCCTACCACTGCGAATGTTATCACCTTTATCATTATCGTATCTTGGTCAATCTTTAAGCCATAGAGGAAAATGTCTTAGAAAATATTTGCTAATTAAGAGACAAATCATCACTGAGCATGCCATAAAATGAAAGCAAAACCTATAAGGACATCTGCATTGAGATAACTGATCTGGGTGTTCTTAGAGTAAAAATATTAAGAAAATAATGTAAGATCATTAGTTTAGATCTTTTGTTTAAGGAGTTAGTTATTGAGAGAACATGTGTAAGATCATAAGATTTAATTATATAATAATCTAAAACATATTACAATTTTAAAAACTTAAAAAATAACATTTAAATTGCAAACTTAAAAAACTTATACTAAAATTCAAAATACAATACCAAATTTTTATGAAACAAAAAAAACATTAAAGATATAAATAAAAAAACAATCAAACATATTACTTAATTAAATCACACAAACATTTTCTTTAACTAATACATAGTTTAATGTCCAAATTTATTCCATATATTCTCAATCAAATCCTCTTTTAATTTATGAAATGAAATGTTTTCTCCTTTGCAAAAAATCGTATCTAATCACGGGTTGCCACGTCACGCTAGAACTGGACCAAAATCAGTTCTACATGAAGAACCAAAAACATGTTCTTAGGCCACTATCTCTTTATTTTGGATTTTAAAAAGACTAAGAACACCCAAGGTGTTCCCCTAATGCAGATGGCCTAAAGATGCCAAAGAACTAACTAGATTGGGATGACAATGATCCTAGCTAATAAGTGCCTAATTAAGTCAACACCTAAAAAATCCTGGACAAAATTTGCACCAGATGAGCTAGGTGCAGCCAGTAGTATATTGTCAAAATCCATGTCAACAAGTACGGAACTGCGACAACAAACCTGAAAAGTTACACTAAAAGATAGATGCGTAAGAAACGAACAAAGGATATCATTAAATAACTTTATAGTTGATAAACTCATTATTGATATCTATAAATTAGCCATTACATGATCCTTGTATTTCTTAAAATTTGTTCAAATATAAACTATGAATTAATCTGAATATTTTTTTTCTCATAAGGTAACAAGTTTATGTATTTTTATAGTAATATATTAAATAAGTCATATTTTCAGAAAATTTCTCATTTCATAAGTAAAATAAAACTCAAAATTAATTTATATATTAAGACGACACAACATTAATTATGTTTTGTTGTGCTCATATGATCCGTTATGCTAGCAGCAGTGATATTTTACTTATTGTTGCCTTTGCAGGTGAAGGAATCAGAGTTGAGAGCCACTGATTGGGATTTCTATGTATTTGCAACTTGTAATTTGTGCAGCTGAGAGGTCCATCTATCAGGTAAGTTTTGCATATCAATTAATGACACACCATGATTGGGCTATGCTTGGTAATTAACACCAACACTGTTGTTCCTGCTGCAATATACCCATTTGTCCCTGTTGAATATTCTGCAAGTGGTGATAGAAACTAGTCCTGAAGATTTGCTGCCGCCGAACGACAGGCTCAAGGCCAAAAGTGCAAATGTCTATATATTGTTTAAGAGCTCCGAGCCCCTCGGCAGGTTTTTCCGAGGAGTGCGAATTGTATATGCAAAGCTATAGTTAGAAGAGTCATGGATGACACAAAATACTTGACTCTTGTTGGTAAGATTTTTGGTGGTGTTTTCCATTGAGCCGGTTTAATTAGTTCAAAACTTTTCAAAGAACAGATGATCAAGTCGAATGTTTAATTTCTTTGTTCACTACATAAAAATGATAGTTTTACATCATTTATTTCATTTGTTTGTATCATTTTTGAATGATGCAAAAATAATTTGCATCACTTAAATAAATGATTTACATTTTGTTGATGCAAATAATTTGAATTGGTTGAAATAAATATTTGTTTCAATTACTGAATTGATGTTCATTTACATCACTTATAAAAAATGTTGCAAGTATTACATCATTTTTACTAAATTGATATAAAATATTTGCATCATTTATCAAAACTAATGTCAAATAGTAAGATCATTTTTTAAAAGCATGATGTTAAAATCAATATTATATTAAATTATATCAAAATTTTTTTTTTCTGTAGTATAAAATTGTCAAAACCTAAATCATTTTTATTTTTAAATAAGTAATTTAAAACAACATTACTTAATTTTGTGATACAATTTAAGTGATACAATACACTCATTTTTTAGTAGTGGTTGTGGGTTTAAACCATTTTTTCAGAGTATTCATGAAGCGAGATGGACCAATAAGTTGTTATTATGCTCCATATGGTAAATGAACCCTCGAGTATTGGTTGATAATTCTATTTGTTGCAATGTCATACATTTATTTTTAGTTAATAAGTTACACTAAAAGATAGATGAGTAAAAAGATATCATTAAATTAAGATAAACTAGGTTATACCCGCGCGATGCCGCGGGATGTTTTCTATACATTTTAAAATATATTTGATGTTAAAAATATAATTTTTAATTTTTTGAAATTATGTTAATCATGAAAATTATGGTTTATAAAATGCTAAGATATAGAAATGGACTGAAAAAAAAACCTACAATAGTTTGTAACTTCGTAGTATTTGTTATTACAATCATTTACATTTAAACCGGGTAAATTTAATCCATTATATATTGTTTACGACATGAAAGCAGCCACAATAAGTGACGTTTATAGCCAGTAAAAATAGTCTTCCAAATTTGTAATATGCTAATGTGAATAAAAATTCTTAAAAAGAAGAACCTGAAAAGTCAATACTTCATCTATGAGAATGTTTTTCTTTTCATGATCCTATTTTCTTGCTAATTTCAAAGCGGTTTCCACACCTTCAGCACCAATGTTCATAGGAATCACCATATCATAACAAAACATATTTGTGAGATATCAAGTTTTCTTGTCTTCGATATCAAGTTTCATAATTTTTTGATAGTTCAATGTTTATTTGTATTTTTAGTATTATTTCTATTTCATATGATACTTGAGTTTTTAATTTCATAAATTTAGTTTTTACATATATTTTAAATTTTATTATTAAGAAAGAAGTTTTTGTTTCTTTGACTTGAAAATTATATTCTTCTCTTACTAAAACAATACTGAATATATTGGATGTTAATATAGTTAATCCAAAATGTTCAGTTTTCATTAAACCAAAAAATTAGATGTATATTTGAGAAATTAAAATATCTTCCAATGAAATTAAAATTGCATTTTTAATTAATTTAGATTTTTTCCGTTTGTTGTTGTTAATATATGTTTTTCTTGTTGCTCATTTTTGTTGATGCATTTTTTTTTTATTATTTTTATAAAATCATATAGTAAAGTAATATTTACGTTTTCTTGTCTTGTCTTAACTTAAATCTTACACTAAACAAACCCATTTACACATATGGGCTTTTACTACAACAATGGTCCAATGGTCTTTTTCTTTTAGTGACCATGTTTCTCTCCTTTACCAGACAGTTTTTTAATTGGTCTATAAATCTTAGCTGTATTAATTCAAATGTTTTTATTGACTATCCATTTTAAATGATGTGTCAATCTCTGCTTCAATACAGAAGCTGATGTGTCAGAATAGAAAAGCAACACATTGTACTTTTATTGTATTGATTAATGAGTAAGAGACGAACAAAAGATATCATTAAATTAATTTATAGTTGATAAACTCATTTTTGATATCTACATTTTAACATTATCAAAAATACACATTTATTAAATATATTATTAATTATATCTTGTTATATAAATTTGTTTTTACAAAATTAGTCATTAAATGTTCCTTGTATTTTTTAAAATTTGTTCAAATATTTTCAGAAAATTTATCATTTCATAAATAAAATAAAACTCAAAATTGCGATTATTTCAAAAGAGAATAATACATCTTTTAACAAAAGAAAATTGTTCGACATTTGTAGGACAATATAGTTTCACACTACAAAATTTTAATGCATGTAATATGTATTGTCCTTTCATATGAAAAGAGGATAATCATTGATTTATCAATTTATATACAGAATTTAAAATTATTTTTAATTTTAAAATTCAAAAAATATGAATTTTAAAATAACATATTTTACCTACATATTTAAATCTTTCCTTTTTTTTTTTACTTTCGAATCCACACAAATTCATTTAAATATAATGTAGATGTTAAAATTCTACAATCAATAACACATAATTTTAGTTTAAAAAAAATATATTAATAATTAAATAACACACGATTTTCGTCTAATAAATCTATCAAAATTTACGATTAATAGCTTGAATAAACTCGAAGGGGCATATCTGTAAAATAATAAAAGCGTCTCAATGTTCATTTTTTAACACTCCCACTCCGTTTCCCGAAGTAGTTTTTTTTAGGTCGGTCCATCTTTTCTCCGTCTCCCTTCCTCATCATCAGAAACCCTAAAGATCAGATCTTTCGAAATTGAAATTGTAAGTTGCTTCATCACTTTCTCGGGGAAAAATAGAGTCTGTAAGTTGCTTCATCACTTCTTCATTTTTGGATATTTTTTGGTATGATTTCTTTTAATCTTTTTCAAATCACTAAGTTTATAGCGACAGAAAGTTACCCTTTTGTTTATCAATTGTTTCTATTTTGGTTTCTTTCGCACAATTAGTGAGATTTCAGAGTGTTTCTTAATTAGTTTTTATTTTATTTTCCCGGTTAGTGTTAAAGCTTGTATATGGTTTCCCGGTTATCGTAAACTGTCTCTTATCACTCATCTACTTGAATATTTTTTTATAGGGTATTTGCTTTATGAATGAAGAGGTTATGATGGGTGATAATGATGGATCAATCCTTATTGATAGAGAGCGGAAACTTAGTTAACGGACGGAAACGCAAGATCTCCGGAAGAACTCAGATTCACGAACGGATCTTGCTTAGAACGCCAAGACTTGACGAAGAAGCAATAGGGATAGGGTCGAGATCGGTTCAAGGAGCGATATCGACGTGGTTTTGCAAATACTCCTTTCAGGGCTTGAACACAAGCTCTTAGGATTGAGAGTCCTCCTCTCTAGGCTTTATGCAAAGCTCTCTTAAAACTTCTTTATTCAATGATCAATAATTCTTTACAATAGAAACTCACGACTCCTTAAATAAGAAGAATCATTAAACTAAACCCTATCACAATTAAGAAGTTGATATGACAATAAAGCCCTACAACTAAATAAAGCCCATATGTAAATATAAACTAGAAACAATAAAAAGGTCCGTTCACAACATTGGTGTCGTGATCGCAAAGATGCGCTCAGTCCCTCCGGGTTAGAAGGATTCGACCCTGAATCTGAAATCGTCCAAAACTATCCTTTGTCCACCAATTCATAATATTTTCGTTTAAGAACTTCATGACGTTTCTTGTTCTGCCTAAAATGCAGCTTGCTAAAATTTTGTGGATGTAGAACATTTGTTAAAACAAATATAGCTTCCAAGCTTCCTCGAACACGTGTGACATCAAGATCCTCTTGTCCCTTAGGTATTTTATCTTTTTCTGGTGTCAATGCTTGTTGATATTCATGAAAGCAACGACCATCATTTGCAAACACCATCCATACAAAATCACCTGGATCAAACACCGAGTCACGCCTCCTAACATGTACTGCTTTATACTGTGAGGCCAAGTACTTCATAAATAACTCAGCCTGCAGCTGAAAATATTGAAACCTCGCCAAGAAGTCTATGAGGATGTGGGTAATGTCAAAGATACAATATGCAACCCAAACTTGAAGAATATCACCCACCAAACATTCTAACATATTCCCAAATCCTCTTGTAAAAATTGTGTGAGTATAGAATGTTGCATACATATCCAAGCTGTAATCAAGTAACTTCCACATCAACACAACGACGACCGCATTTGTGGTCTGCTTACCCAACATGAACCGAAGCTTGTTAGAGAAACAAACCAAGAGGAAGCTTAATTTTCCGCAAGGTAAGAGCCTTCTTGAAGGGAAAGAATCGACACTCCAACAAAGAAATGTCGTACATTTAGAATAAGCACCCAAACGAGTAAAAACAGCTCCAAGTGATACGTTGTTAGCGGTGGAGAAACAGAGTTGGTACCAAGTGAAGGATAGCGGTGGAGAAACAGAGTTGGTACCAAGTGTGAACGTGCTATTCACATGTTGAAAATCAGGTTGTGGCAACTTTTCCCAAATCAAAACGACATAGAACACCTTGCTTGGGTCGCAAGTAACGGCGTGCCTACACATAGTTGTCGTGCATGTATAGGGAAAACCCCATTGGGAACTATCCACACATTCAATTCTCTGCTGAGAAACTTCATTGCAAAACTCAGTTGACATAGTACACAAATCACGATGAGCAAATACAAACACCATACGATCACAAGATACCATTGATACTTTGTTACCATTGTAGACAAGCTCCATGATATATTCCAAATGAAGCACAAAACACCCAAAACCAGCAGCCCAACGTCGTAATGCAAACAAAACATTAAACATATTGATGTTGCTAATATTCACGATCCCAACGAATCAAACATGCAAGGCATGTTACGACGAAAACGATCAAGTAACTAGCGGTGATGTGAATTCAGATCTTCATAAGTAACTTGGCAATAAGATGTGGCTCTTATTGGGATGTCTTCTAGAATTTCCCAAATCGTAAACTCTTTCTTTGAGACCACATACATGTTTTCCTCTTTTGTAGTTCTCATGTAGAATACACGGTAATCTTCTTCTGGCAATCCACCATGAGGAAAAAAACCAAAAGACTTTGCATACTCAATCACTTCAACTACAATTATCTCTTTGTCTTCTGCATAAGAATCATCATAATATCCATGATTTTTCTCATTACCGATATAAGAAAACAGAGTACTAAGCTTGTTGCAGAGATCTATAAATTGTTCTTGTAGTAAGGAAACAACACAAGAACCAAGGCTCCCTTGAATCTTGAACATGTTAATCAATGTAAATGGCGGTGGTCGTAAGTGGAAACCAAGCACCCACACGATTTGCACATCAACAACGGGAAAACCCAGATACAAGACTCCCCCATGATGCTCCTTCCGCACAGTAAATAACAACGAAAACATTTGTATTCCTTCCCGTGTTCTCGTCTGTAGTGCTTTTGATATATCAAAAAGGAGACACACTAAATTGGTGTCCACATAAGGCACTCCAAAAATCTCACGTGAAGATATCACCACAACTGTGTTACTGCGAACAAAAGTTTCCACCAAACGCCTCTTCTTTGTAATTAAAGCTTCAATAAGAACGAAAATAGTGACTTATGTTACTTACATCTGCAGTGTAGAAGTCACTTTGATGAGAAGATTTTCGCAAACTCCACCAATCCCTAATCTCTGCCTTTGTATTGCGCATGTAGATTTCTTTTTTTACCCTTTTGTCTCTTACAGCTTAGATGAATATCCGCACTTGTTATTTCCCATTGACAAAGACTTTCGAGAGATTCTCTGCTTTCAGGCATCGTAACACCACCTATTTCCTTGTTGGATTTATGATTTTCTCCAAAACTTGTATCGTCAACAATAGAGAGCACAAAAGATCTATCAATAAAGATCTTATTAATCGGACAACCATAGATTTGGTGATAGAGATAATCCCAGTCGTGAACAAACAACATCTCGCGGCGACCACGATCTGGCGGTTCCCTATTGACCTGCTGAAGACGATGCTCAAGACATATACAATTTTTGTTGGTTACCGTATCAATATATGTATCGTCGTTCTTCTCGTCAAGGTTTTTGAAAACTAGATCTTGTACATCAATTGGTGAAAGTTTAGTGTATTCCACCCTAGGAATTCCATACAGAACTGCACGATCACAATTCTTCATAATGACTTCACCGAAATCTTCATCATAGGCCTCATAGAATCAACAACATCATAGACCAACTCTATAGTTTTGACATGATCAACCGAGTCGTCAACCTCTATAACATCAAGGCTATCACTTTTGTCGTGACTCCGATCATGTGACTCACAATCTTCAACATCAGCTATGAAAACATTCAGATCGCTGTTTTTATTTGACACGGTCTGGTCGTCATTCTTCACGTCATTGACGAAACCATCGTCGTTTTTTACGCCGTCGTTGACAATAGCACCGTTTTCTTCATCTCTGACATCGTGTTCTAGATCTACACAAGAAACCATAGTCGGAGACAAATCATTGTCAGCTTCACCATAGATACTATCTATGGGTTTAGAAACCATATATTTCTCTTGAATGTGCCAATTTGCTTTGTGATCCACTGAAAAACGCCTTTGTCGTTTTAACTTATGCAAACGACTATGCACCAAACTATCATAATGACAAGGTAAGAAGTGTGCACATAGCTTCTGCTTAAGTTTATTCCAAGATTTAATAGTGCTTTTGCCGGCTTGCTTGCGTGTTTTCTTCACATGTTGCCACCATGATGCGGCTTGTCCTCAAATTTTTTAACCATAAGCGAAACAAATCGATCATCGGAAACACTTTGAAACTCCAAAATCTCTTCAACATCCATCATCCAATCTAGTAATAATTCACTAGAAAATCCACCATGGAACTTGGGAATATCCACCTTAAAATCCTGGGAACATCATCGGAAGGAAATCAAACCACCTAGAACGTGATGAGTCTGATACCAACTGATAGAGAGCGGAAGCTTAGTTTAACGGGAACACAAGATCTCTGGGAGAACTCAGATTCACGAACGGATCTTGCTTAGAACGCCATGACTTGACGAAGAAGCAATAGGGATAGGGTCAAGATCGGTTCCAAGGAGCGATATTGACTTGCAGGGCTTGAACACAAGCCTTAGGATTGAGAGTCCTCCTCTCTAGGCTTTAGGCAAAGCTCTCTTAAAACTTCTTTATTCAATGATCAATAATTCTTTACAATAGAAACTCACGGCTCCTTAAATAAGAAGAATCATAAAACTAAACCCTAACAAAATGAAGAAGTTAATCTGACAATAAAGCCCTACAACTAAATAAAGCCCATACGTAAATATAAACTAGAAACAATAAAGAGGTCTGTTCACGACGTTGGTATCGTGATCGCAAAGATGTGCTGCATCACTTATTAACATTGTCATTAAGGAGAATGAGAATCCTAATTTTGATTGTCATGAGGAAACTTTACCCCTGCATTCTCGTTTGGTTCTTGACCAAGCAGCGTGTAAAGATGAGTATGAACATCATTGGTTGTCGGAATAGCAAAGTGTGGAATCTTGTGGTAAGAATAGTTTGTTGCTTCAGAAGACTAGAGAGATTGCTGGTTTGCGCCGGGAACTAGAGTTGCTTACTAAGTTGCTTAGTACAAGTCATGAAAATGAGAACGTTGAGGCTTTGGATGGGAAACACTCTGGAAACGTTGTTTCATCATCTACAAATGGTAAGCATGTAGCCATGTAGGAGCTGTCACATTGACGCTGAGAAGTTGGAGGATTTGAGGCAGTTATCGCGTGAACAGTTGATGAAGCACTTTAAGCTGAGAAGGTTTAGTTGAAAAGAGAGCATGGCTATACAATTCAAGAGATGACTGAAGAATACTTTAGCATTAAGCGAAGGTGTCTGAACTTAGAGAAGTGTGGTTCAATTTCTTCTTTGAAGACAGACAAGGAGTTCTTTGATGTGCTGCGTAAGAAGCTCCCGAATATCATTTTGAGGTTGGATAAGGTGTTATTGGAAGGTGAGAAGTCTGTTGTGTTTAAAGGAAAGAACAATGTTGATATTAAGAGCCAATTTGATTCTCTGCTTCTAGAGAACTGCCAACTTAAAGATTCACTTTTAGAGGCTGGCAAGAAGATATATTGGAATATATATTTACATATTTATGTTATATTGTAATATTCTCTAATATAGTTAAGGAAGTTATATAGCTTGGTCCTCAAGCCTAGTATATTCGGGTTTCTCTTGTATATATATGGGATGTAGTTGTTCAAGATCAATAACACAAATATTCTGAATACTTTGCAATCTCAAGTTTGACATGATATCAGAACCAAACACCTAAATCTAGTTTTCTCGTTTTCGTGTTCTTGTTTCTCTCGTCTCTATTTTGTTTCCGAGTTCCGTTTTTGTTACTCTCTAGTTTTTCTTGTTTCGTTTGGTCCTTGTCTTTGATCAATCACGATGACAGAAGAAAAAAAATTGTTTCAAAGGCCTCTGACTCCACCATAGTCACGCCTTATACTTTGTCCTCTGTTGATAACCCCGGCTCTATGATATCTTTGGTCATGTTGACATGAGATAACTATATTGAGTGTGCTACGGAGATGCTTACTGCTCTACGAGCCAAGAGGAAGATCGGTTTTATTGATGGATCGATCAGTAAACCACGTGAGAGTGGGTCTGAGTTGGAGTCATGGACGCATGTGAATTCAATGGTTGTTGGATAGTTGTTGTAATGACCCTCACCCCGGGGTAAATTACAAAATGAAAACTCTTCAAAAGACCAAGAAAGGGAGCCAATGAGGAGAACAGAAAGATCATTGAAGGAAAGTCCGAGAAGTTTTGGACGGAGTGAAAATTGGCCAAGTTGACCAAGATTTGTCGTCCGTATCGTATGGGACGTACCGAAGCGTACCGTCCGAGACGTATTGTCCGAGAGCTGCCGAGACGAGTCGATAGTCATCGAGAGCTGATCGACGGTCGACCGAGAGCACCAACCGATTCACCCAATAAGAATTAGTGGGATGATTATTTTAATCATGAAAAGTTAGTGGGAAGTTAGTGGAGGATTATTATATTCAAGAAGAAGTTAGTGGGATTAGTGGATGAATTAAATAATCTCAAGAGGTTAGTGGAAGCTTAGTGGGGATTAAACAATTTGATCAAGCCTTAGTGGAGATCAAGGTCTCAATTCGATTTTTTCCCAAGTGTCAAGCCATGCACAAATACACACTAAGGGAGAAAGAGAGAGCTCCATGCATTGGTTGATATTGCCGCCCAACTTCCCTATAAATAAGCTCTCAACTCTCTCATTTCCTCACAAAACATAAGGGGGTAAGGAGAGGAAATTTTCGAGAGAGAAAGAGAGAGTGAGAGAAGAGAGAAAGAAGGGAAGTGCTGTTGTGAAAGAGAGTTCGAGAAAGAAGAAAGAAGAGAAGAAGAGGAGAAGAGAAAATCAAGACAAGACTATCGACCACCAGGTTAAATCGATAAGGAAAAAATCGATTCTAACCAAAGAAGAGGACCGAGTGTGCCACGTGAGAAGCTTCGTCAAAGAAGACTGATCATCGACGGTTTACTGTGAGTTCAGGCATATCTTTTGCCGGCTTAGATGGAGAAAGAAAGATATCCATCTAGTGTGCGGTTTGCATGAGGCATTTAGTTTCATTTACTTGAACTTCTTTTGTGATCTTCTTGTTTAAATGCATGTATGGTGAGGTTACACCGGTTGCTAGATCGAAATGTTCTAGTAACAAGGGTGGTAACGAGTTAAGGTACTTGCGAGTTTATGCGCTTGAGAGCCATGTAAAACTCAAGTACGAATTTATGGAGAGGTTATAATACGTCTTTAGTCCGTGATGGATTCCGGCTAAGCGTATGGGAACTTGGTAGTGTCATCCTTCCGATCTGTACCACATCCAACCACAACATGCAATCCATGTTCGTGCGTTGTAAGGTTGGCTACGAAGAGTTTGGAGGTTATTGGGTTCGCTACCCTGGCCGAGACTGTCGACACGACGGTGTGACATTGGGGAGAACTCCGGTTGCATGCCTCTGTGGTTGCAAGGCGGATGTTTGTGAGGAGTTAAGGAAGAGATGCTTGCTGAATATTTAAAATAAAACCTGTTAAATCTCTTGTTTTATTTTAAGTTGCATGTTGTTGCATGTTGTGGTTTATGCTTCCGCATGTGAACTCTGAAAGTGGTATTATTGTTAGCTCGCTTGCATGTTGATTGCTACGCTTGCTTAATGTTGGGTTATGCTTGCATGTTGATGTTTATGCTTGCATGTTGGATGTTTCTGCTTGCATGATGTTCGCATATGCTTGCATGTTGTTTGTTGATGGGGTTGGGAGCGGAGTTTATTTCTTGCAGGAACCCTGAGCTCACTAAGTAATTTTAGATTACTTATGATAAATTTTTGGTGCTGCAGGTAACCCTAGAGGGAACTAGCGGGCGTGGTGAACGATAGGACCCGGAGTAGATTTGTTTTGGTGTCTACTGTAAAATTCAAAGTATGTTTTATCTCGGTTCAAACCTCGGCTTTAGGCCTTGTCTAAAAACTCTTCAACCTTTTGTTAAAACGTTTGTATCAAACTCTTTTATTTAGTAATGTAATCGGATTTCTTTTTTTTCGGACGAGTGGTACTGATATAGACTTTGTCCGAGTCGGCTCAACACATGACGCGTCTGTAGGGTTGCAAAGCCTTAAGGATGTGTCATGTGGTCGAGAAACTCACCGATGGACTGGCCAAGGGGTTTGATTTGTTCTTGCACCCGGCCGGATTGTTGGCGGATGTTTCCTTAGTGGCGTTCCGGGACTGTCCGTTGGCCTTGGTGGTCATAGTACGGTTCGGGGGTGTTACAACGGGGGTATCAAAGCATTGTTATGATGCTATATATTACTCGTGTTTTCAAAGATTTATCGAGTCAATAGGGGTCGCAATAGACACTTAGGATAATCCGGTTCGTTCATCACTTAGGCTTAGATGGGATTAAGTAAACCCTTTTGTTGGTCGTGGATGCAGATGTCTCGTCAAGGATTCGAAAGGACCAGATCGACGCACTTTTCGCCGGACACAGGGAGGGGTTCAGGAGAGCAGTTTGGTCCGGAGGAATGGGGTTCATATTATGATGATGCGCAAGGAGAAGAGTCGTTCCCAGAGATGTTTGAACCAAACATGTTTATGCCAGAGTGGGATGTACCTAGCATGACGTCGAGGTACGCACCATCAAGTTCAGCTCGATACAGTACGCCCGAGAGTGACTATCCGCCAGGATCCTCACTGATAGATCGGTACCCTACCAATCCAAGTCAGACCATGTCAAGGGAAGACCAAGTTCGTGGAGGAAGGCCGAGTGAGCGGAACGTCAACGAGACCCAGCAGACGCTTAACATGATTCAAAACCTTTTGAATCACATGATCCACCAGCAGCGGAACCAAGCAAACCAATCAGCAGAATTCCCATCCGATCACTTTCTTAAACTAGTAATAATGATGAGGAACCTAGGGCTTTGCAGGTTCAAAGGAGACATGAGCACAATATTAGCAGACGCATGGATAAAAGAATTGGAAACTAATCTGGATATATCAAAATGTCTGGAGGAGTTCAAGAGACCCGTTGCAGTTGGTTTCTTGGAAGAGGATGCTCGTGCGTGGTGGGAGACCGTAATTCCTCGTTACCAATTCCAGACTATAACGTGGGAGATTTTTCGAAGAGAGTTTGAACAAAAGTATTTTCCACCGGAGTCGCGTGACCGGTTGGAGAACCAGTTCTTGCGACTAGAACAAGGTGATCTGAGCGTTCGAGCTTATGGAAGAATTTTTACAAGACTTCGGAGATACTTGTATCAAGGTAATGATGATGAGTTAGCAATGGCCCGAAGATACTTTAATGGTCTCAGGCCGGAGATAAAAGGAAGGTTGCACGCGGTGACATACCGAAGTGTTGAGGAAGTGGAAGAGAGAGCGGTAAGTGTTGAGGAAGCTATCAAAGCGGAAAACGCAATTCGGCTCAGGGGAAAAAGAAAGAGCCTGTACAGCAGAATAAGATTGTGAACACTCGGAAGTGAATCAAGTCGCAGGACGAAATTGGGGCGCAGGACGTGGGAAAGTTAAAATGACTGTAAATCAAGGAGGACGTACTGTGAGCAACATGGATCCGAGGGGATGCTATGTGTGCGGTCAACTTGGGCATTTTTCTCGAGCTTGTCCAACTGTTGAGGAAACTAAGAGTACCAATCTGTCAACTGTCACATGTTTCTACTGTGCCGAGTTAGGACACTATGTGACCTCATGTCCATCGAAGCCGGCCAAACCGAGCGCCCAAACTGTGAACTGTGCCCTGACAGCGCAGCAAGTGAAGGAACCCCCAGCAAAGAAGCAAGCAACCCCAACAAATGTTTTTGCTTTAGGAGTAGAACCACCTAAACCTCCACAGGCCGCGAAGGGCCCTATAACAGGGTTCTTTGGGTTCTGACTCCCTTGTGATTGTTTGTGTGTTTGTGTGTTTGTGTGAATAGTTATTGCATTGCATTGTGGTATGTGCTCTGTCTTTTAGGAACACTACTTGTTGGTGGTAACCCCACACATGTACTGTTCAATTCGGGAGCGTCCAATAGTTTTGTGACTCCCCAAGTGGCAGACAAGTTTGGAGACTTGTGTGAGGAGGAAGAGGTGAACATCAATGTCTACACAGCTGGTAATCAACCGCCTCTGAAGACAAGAAGATGGTTTAGGGAAGTGTCGATAGTCTTGCAAGATACAAACCTTCCGGTAAATCCGTTAGTGATGCCTTTGGATAGGTTCGATGCTATTTTGGGAATGGATTGGTTATCAGAACACCAAGCCCATATAGACTGCAGTAGAAGCAGAGTGATATTTGAAAACGGAGGAAGCACACCTCTGGTTTTCAATGGAATTAGGCCAAGTAAGACAGTGTACTTTGCATCGGCAGCAAGGATCGGAAGATCATACGATGAAGATGAAGTTTATCTAGTCACTCTTACCGCGATGGGAGGAGATGACAAAGAAGGTATGAAGGTTGAGGATATTGCCATAGTTAAAAACTATGACGATGTTTTCAAGCCGTTGGAAGGATTGCCTCCACCACGAAGCCATCCTTTCACCATAAATCTTGAGCCCGGAGCTACCCCGATTGCTAAGGCACCATATCGCATGGCACCAGCCGAGTTGGCTGAGCTCAAGACTCAGTTAGAGGATTTGCTGGAGAAGGGTTTTATAAGACCAAGTTCGTCGCCATGGGGAGCCCCAGTGCTATTCGTCAAGAAGAAGGACGGAAGCATGCGTTTATGTATTGATTACCGAGGAATCAATAACATAACTATTAAGGATAAGTATCCGTTGCCACGGGTTGATGAACTGTTAGATCAACTCCGAGGAGCAAGTCGGTTTTCGAAGATTGATTTAGCCTCCGGCTACCATCAAATCTCTATTGCTGAGCAAGATGTGATGAAGACGGCGTTTCAAACCAGATACAGTCAGTATGAGTTCGTAGTAATGCCGTTTGGACTCACCAATGCACCGGCGGCATTCATGCGATTGATGAATGAGATTTTCCGTGATTACCTGGATCGATTCGTGATAATATTTATCGATGACATCCTTATATATTCACGGAGTCTGGAGGAACATGCGGAACATTTGAGGAAAGTTTTGGAAAGGTTGAGGGAAATGAAGTTGTTCGCTAAGTTTAGCAAGTGTAAGTTCTAGCAAAGGGAGATTGGATTCTTAGGACACCAAGTTTCGGAGCAAGGCGTGTTCGCCGATCCGGGGAAAATCGCCGCAATACAGAATTGGCCGAAGCCAACCTCAGTGACGGAGGTCAGATGTTTCTTAGGACTTGCGGGCTATTACAGAAAGTTCGTGAAAGGGTTTTCGTCCATTGCAAAACCTTTGACACGACTCACCAGTAAAGGAGTACCGTTTATATGGAGTGAGGATGTGGAAGAAGCTTTTAGGAAGCTGAAGGGAGCACTGACAACAGCACCAGTGTTAGCCCTACCCGAGCCAAATCAACCATATTCTGTGTTTACAGATGCGTCAAGAGTTGGTGTTGGATGTGTTTTGATGCAAGGAGATACAGTGATCGCTAGGCAGTGGAGAAAGCATGAGGAGAACTACTCCACACATGACCTAGAAATGGCAGCCGTGGTATTCGCGTTAAGAATATGGAGATCGAATTTGTATGGAGAAGCGGTTCAGGTATTTACGGATCATCAAAGTCTTAAATACTTGTTCACGCAACCAGATCTTAATTTGCGCCAGAGAAGGTGGATGGAATTCATTGCCGATTACGATCTGAAGATTCAGTATCACCCAGGCAAAGCGAATGTAGTGGCAGATGCGCTAAGCCGAAGAAAAGCACAAGTTAGTGCCGAGAGAGATGTGGAGTCTTTATCTGATGAGTTAAAGAAGGTAAGGCTTTTAGCCTTAGAGGGAGAATCTAGTGAGCCGTTGGGATTACGAGCTGTAACTCAAGCGAGCCTACTACACCGAATTCGTGAAGAGCAACGTCAGGATGAGAATCTGAAGAAGATTATCGAGGAATTGAAGAATTCGGAAGGACCGAATGCAAGTGGTTACCATTTAGCTGATGATGACACCTTGCTACTCAATGGAAGAGTAACTGTGCCTAACCGGAACGGGCTACGAGATGAGATATTAGAAGCCATCCTTAGCTCAGCATTAAGTATACATCCGGGAAGCACAAAGATGTACAAAGATGTGCGGAGATATTATCATTGGCCTGGACTGAAGAGAGCAGTAGCAAAATGGGTAAGCTAATGTGACTCATGTCAGAGAATCAAGGTAGAACATCAAGTGCCTGCAGGTTTGCTTCGCAACTTTCCTATACCAACGTGGAAATGGGACTCTATTTTGATGGTTTTTATAACCGGTCTACAGATAAGGAAGGGACGAATCAATGATGCAGTATGGGTAGTGGTCGATCGTTTAACCAAAGTAGCCCATTTAGTTCCAGTGAGAAGCATGGATCAAGCGCCAGTCTTGGCAGGGAAGTATATTGATGAGATTTTGAAGTTGCATGGTGTGCCAGCCAACACTGTCTCTGATCGCGATCCAAAGTTCGCATCGTTGTTTTGGAAAGATTTGTAGAGAGTGTTGGGAACATATGTTCATATGAGCACCTCATTTCACCCAGAGACTGATGGGCAGACGGAAAAGACGATCCGAACCATTGAGGACATGATCGATTATGTGCTTTGGAATGGTCGTCAGATTGGGAAAAGAATTTGCCGTTGGTTGAATTCGCGTATAACAATAGTTATCACTCGAGTACCGGCTGTCCCCATTAAAAGAAATGTATGGAAGGCCGTGTCGAACACCTTTGTGTTGGACGGAAGTAGGGGAGAGAACAAGTTTCAATCATAAGTTGATCGATGAGACGACGGAAAAGATTAAGTTCATACAGGAGAGTATGAAAAAGGCGCAGGACCGCCAGAAGAAGTACGCGGACCGTAAAAGGCGGGAAGTGGAATTTGAAGTCGGGGATATGGTATACTTGAAGGTGGCACCACAAAAAGGAAAGGATCGCTTTGGTAAAGTGGGAAAGCTTGCGGTAAGGTTTATCGGACCATACCGGATCGAGAAGAGAGTTGGAGAAGTGGCCTATCGGCTATCTATGCCCGAAGTTATGCGAATGCATAAAGTCTTCCATATTTCACAACTACGGAAGCATGTACCAGATCCTAACATGATTGTGCCCGAACCTATTGAGGAATTGGAGCCGAACCTCACATATCCCGAAGGACCGTTTGGGATAGGGCAGAGGAGGACTCGGAAGTTGAAAAATAGGAGTATTCCTCAAATCCAAGTATTTTGGGGAAAGCAGAACCGTAAAGTTATCACATGGGAAGATGAGGATAGGATTCGAGCCAAGTATCCTCAATTGTTAGCCGAGGAAGATGAGGCAGGACCATCGGAACCCTATGGAATTCGGGACGAATTCTATTAAGGGGGGAAGAATGTAATGACCCTCACCCCGGGGTAAATTACAAAATGAAAACTCAAGGTCAAAAGACCAATAAAGGGAGCCAATGAGGAGAACAGAAAGATCATTGAAAGAAAGTCCGAGAAATTTTGGACGGAGTGAAAATTGGTCAAGTTGGCCGAGATGTGTGGTCCGTATCGTCCGGGACGTACTAAAGCGTACCGTCCGAGACGTATTATCCGAGAGGTGCCGAGACGAGTCGATAGTCGTCGAGAGCTGATCGACGGTCGACCGAGAGCTGATCGACGGTCGACCGAGAGCACAAAACCGATTCACCCAAAAATCTTCTAAGTCAAGAAGAATTAGTGGGATGATTATTTTAATCATGAAAAGTTAGTGGGAATTTAGTGGAGGATTATTATATTCAAGAAGAAGTTAGTGAGATTAGTGGAAGAATTAAATAATCTCAAGAGGTTAGTGGAAGCTTAGTGGGGATTAAACAATTTGATCAAGCCTTAGTGGAGATCAAGGTGTTAATTCGATTTCTTCACAAGTGTCAAGCCATGCACAAATACACACTAAGGGAGCAAGAGAGAGCTCCATGCATTGGTTGATATTGCCGCCCAACTTCCCTATAAATAAGCTCTCAACTCTCTCATTTCCTCACAAAACATAAGGGGGTAAGGAGAGGAAATTTTCGAGAGAGAAAGAGAGAGTGAGAGAAGAGAGAAAGAAGGGAAGTGCTGTTGCGAAAGAGAGTTCGAGAAAGAAGAAAGAAGAGAAGAAGAGGAGAAGAGAAAATCAAGACAAATACTATCGACCACCAGGTTAAATCGATAAGGAAAATCGATTCTAACCGAAGAAGAGGACCGAGTGTGCCGCGTGAGAAGCTTCGTCAAAGAAGACTGATCATCGACAGATTACTGTGAGTTCAGGCACATCTTTTGCCGGCTTAGATGGAGAAAGAAAGATATCCATCTAGTGCGCGGTTTGCATGAGGCATTTAGTTGCATTTACTTGAACTTCTTTTGTGATCTTCTTGTTTAAATGCATGTATGGTGAGGTTACACCGGTTGCTAGATCGAAATGTTCTAGTAACAAGAGTGGTAACGAGTTGAGGTACTTGCGAGTTTATGCGCTTGAGAGCCATGTAAAACTCAAGTACGAATTTATGGAGAGGTTATAATACGTCTTTAGTCCGTGAGGGATTCCGGCTAAGCGTATGGGAACTTGGTAGTGTCATCCTTCCGATCCGTACCACATGCAACCGCAATGTGCAATCCATGTTCGTGCGTTGTAGGGTTGGCTACGAAGAGCTTGAAGGTTACTGGGTTCGCTACCCTGGCCGAGGCTGTCGACACGACGGTGTGACATTGGGGAGAACTCCGGTTGCATGCCTCTGTGGTTACAAGGCGGATGTTTGTGAGGAGTTAAGGAAGAGATGCTTGCCGAATATTTAAAATAAAACCTGTTAAATCTCTTATTTTATTTTAAGTTGCATGTTGTTGCATGTTGTGGTTTAAGCTTCCGCATGTAAACTCTGAAAGTGGTATTATTGTTAGCTCGCTTGCATGTTGATTGCTACGCTTGCTTAATGTTGGTTTATGCTTGCATGTTGATGTTTATGCTTGCATGTTGGATGTTTCTGCTTGCATGATGTTCGCATATGCTTGCATGTTGTTTGTTGATGGGGTTGGGAGCGGGGTTTATTTCTTGCAGTAACCCTGAGCTCACTAAGTAATTTTAGATTACTTATGATAAATTTTTGGTGCTGCAGGTAACCCTAGAGGGAACTAGCGGGCGTGGTGAACGATAGGACCCAGAGTAGATTTGTTTTGGTGTCTATTGTAAAATTCAAAGTATGTTTTATCTCAGTTCAACCTCGGCTTTAGGCCTTGTCTAAAACCTCTTCAACCTTTTGTTAAAACGTTTGTATCAAACTCTTTTATTTAGTAACTAGGTTAATACCCGCGCTATGCCGAGGGTTGTTTTCGAAAAGTTTTATTTTATATTTGTTTTATCTCAAAAATCATACTTTAATTAAAACTGTTTGTTCTTGTAGATAAATAAGCAAATATAAAAAATATACTATAGCTTGAAGATGTTGTTGTTTCTCTTTAATTGCTTTTGTTATGTTTTGCATATCTTGAACACACGTTATATAAATCGAAAAAGAGGGACCATGCTTTTTTCTGGAATTTTTGAATGAATATGGTAAACAGTTCATAAAAACTTGTAATTGTAGGTGAATATGGACCAGGCTTAGTTACTTATAACTCTAAATTATAGAATACATGGTGTTATAGTAATTTTTATTTCTGACTTTTTGTTACCACGGTTACTTGCATTTCCTCTTATTGTCTCTTTTTATTTGTCCTCTACTCTCTTTGCCTCCTCCAATTTCTCCTCAGATCTTGGTCTTACCGTAATTGGTAATCTTCTTATCTCTGTCGTTTGTTCTTCAAGAACAAAATGTAGCAAATGCATATCAAGAACACTACTCTTGAAATACTCTACAATTGATTTGAGGACTCTCTCCTCTAGCTTATGTTTCTCCTCTGCAGGTTTCTTCGTACTTCCATCACCAATCTATTCTCCAAATTTGCTAAGATTCATATTCAGTTCACACACCAAACTAATTCTATATTGAGATGCATCATTATTAAATTTGGACTTTACTGTGGGCTTCCAACTCAAAACCAATTGGCAATGAGTGGAGAGGCTCTAACCTTTTATATATTACTTACATCCTTTACATCTTCCGATGTGGGATATTTTACACTAACAATCATAAAACCCCATCAATCTGATTTCTTTTTTCGGTTTACCGAAAAATTCAAGATGGTGTGTCGGGTCCCCAATACTTGAGAGCAGCCAGATCGTATATGCTGCTGCTTCTTCGCTGTCATATACTTCTGAAATTACGCATGAAGCAGTTGAGATTCTTCTTCTGACCAAATCCACCCTCTCTTATTACTCTTTTTTAATTTGGTAAAACAAAAAAACAAAACTGATATATGTTTTAGAGAATTAGAGAAATTACCAAGATAAACTGATGAGTAGAGGAAAAAAATTGCAGATGGACAGTGACAAAGTTGAGATCAACCATCAACAAAAAGAATCAACAGTCAATGTTTTTACCAGTCCTCACGTCCCACAACATGTTCAAGAGAAGAAAGAATGAGGTTTTCTCTAGGTATGCAACCGTGATTGTTTTTCTTTTCTTAATGAGATATATACTTTATACATGACACCACCAATATCGGTGCAAGAAGTTAATATCGTTTGGTCACCGTGAAGCCATGTTACTGTTCTAATAGAACCAAGAGATTTATCAATTTCTGTAGGAGGTGCCATCGAAGAGAATTAAGAGAATTAAGTCGAAAACACGAATTTTTTCTCAAATCCTCTCGTGATTAGAAACTGCGTATCTTGAAGAAAGAACCATGTCAGAGCATAATCATGTCCTTACATGATTTTTACATAATACAAGCCTTAAGCATAACAAAAGAACAATGAACGGATACATATATAGCAAGACCAATACAACATAGTCTAATGAATCTTATGTCAGAAAACTCTTAACAAGCAAAGAGGTTGTTTATATACCTGGGAGAAGGCTCGTGTTCGAACAATATGCTTGTGCTCAAAAGAATGCAGGACATCTCCGGTCAAAGCATCCCAAAGTTTCCTAAAACTTAGATTAGCCAATTATAGATGACAAAAAAAAAACTGACCAACTAATCAAATTTCGTGAAGTGGCAACTCAAATTAGATCATGGTCAGCCCAAAATAAATCAAGAACCGACGATGTGATTCGATCGGAAATTATAAATTGAAATTGAATGATGTTCATATATTTTACCATGTTTTCCCTTAGTTTATTCACATCTTTTGCATCTTTTGCTAGCCATTTTCACCATTATTGTGTAGCTTTAGAACTAATCATGCATTAGAGTTTAGTTGCATTGCATTTGCATCTTTTCATGCATAAATAGGTGATTTTGGAGCTTAAGGAGCATGGAAGCAATGCTGAGGAGAAGTGAAGCAATCATGAAGGGAAAGCAAGGGAGTTAGGGCTGAAGAACCAAGGTCCAGAGTCCAACTCGACCGCACACTCGACCAGACACTCGACCGTGTGCTGAGGAGGACTCGACCGAGTGGAGAATGCACGAGAGAAGCCAGCTCGACCTGCCACTCGACCGAGCACAGGTCGAGTTGACCGAGCCGTTGACTACTTTGACTTTTTGCATTTTTAGGGCTTCCACTCCCCTTCCTATATAAAGCCTTGTACCTGCAGCCACCAAAAGAGTCCAGCTTTCTAGATATTCTCTAAACCTAGTTTTTCCCTTTTTGGGATTATTCCTTTTGCACTTTACTTTTTATTTTAGATCTTGTACTTTCTTAAGGAGAAAGCTAAAATTCCTCAATATTGTTTGTTTAATAACTTTCTTAATATTGAGAATTTGAGTTTGATTCCTTCTCCAATATTGTAGATCTTTGTTTCATCTTTCTAATGATGCAATTTTCGTATTTTTCTGGGTTTATGACTTTGATGTTCATCATGTGTTCTTGTGAGTAGTGGCTTAGGATCTTGAGGATGGGTTAGGCTGAGTTGATCTTGTGGTTTGTTTGATTTGGTCAAGCTTGATTGTTGTAGATCTCTTCTAGGGTAGATGTTCTTAATGCTGATCCTATATCTGAGAGGGTATGATCTGATTTCAAGCATCTTAGCATCACACCAATGTTTAAGAGGCATAGATAAGGCTAGATCTAGAGCTTACCATCTTGCTTGCTAAGAGATTAGAGGTTTTGTTTGGTTTGAGATGTATTGCTTAATGCCTGCTTGTGTAGATTCTTTACTTTGTGAGAACAAGTCTAGAAGATGCATAGGTTTGATTGTTTCTTGACCATGAGAGTGGGAGAAACTTGTCTTAGATTCATATGTCTAGAGATTAACTCAAAGCTTGTTTGAGATTTGTTGATCAAGTTAGATAACCACAATGATCAGTTCAGCCCATGAGTCCCTCCTCAAGTCCTTCCTTGTTTATTGATTTTACAGTCTTAATCCTGTTGCTTGCTTGTAGTTTGATTCGTCTTTGCATTACTCTGTTTTTGTTGCATTGCTCTGTTTCTGCGTATTAGTCTAGCTCGACTACCCACTCGACCTACACTCGGTCGAGTGCTTGCTAGAGTTCATCCCCAGAACTCTTGTTTATGCTTTGTGATTGTCCTGTCTTTCATTCTAGTTGCATTTCTGTTGCATTTACTTATTGTCCTGTTCACTACTTGTCTTGCATTAGTTCATTAGCATAGTTTCTATTTCTGATAGTTGCATTATTACTGTTATAATCATCCTGTTTCATTTGCATTTAGTTCTTAGTTCTTATAGTTTACTTTCTGCATTTTACATTTTCATCATAGGATTGTTAGTGACAAACATCCTTACATATTGGCTTGACTTAGGCATAATAAGCACATCCTTAGTGATATCACAGACACTCAGATTGGATTGACACCTATACTGCAACTGCATAAGGGGAATTGAAACACCCATCCATCCATATCTTACCATTGCATACACTTCCATCTTCCATCTTTCACCACACAAATATTTATTGTTTCAATTTGGCGCCGTTGCCCATTTGAGTGTGTTTTTGTGACATTTAGGATCATTAAAAGTCTAAGATTAAGTTCGTATAACCACTTGTTCACTACTGCTCTTGTTTCTTCTCCTGCTTGGCTGTGATTGAGTTTCAGGTACCAGCTCGAACATCAGCTCGACCCCAGCTCGACCGAGTCGTGATCGAGCACCTGATCGAGTCAGACGCCGGATCTAAATAGCCAGCACTTCCCAGTCGACTCGACCATCAACTCGAGCCTGTGCTCGACCGTGTGTCTGTGCGAGTCAGTAACCATGTTTCAAAGCAGTCAGTTCCATTATCCACCCATGCACCAGCAACAAGGTTTCCAGACTCAATGGTGTCACCCTCCAGCGTTTCAGACCTACCAAGCCCAAGAACCTGACTTAAGAGAAATGATGCAACAATTGTTGCTTGGGCAAGCCAATCAGCAGATTGAGGAGGCAAGGCAGTTTGAAGAGCTGAACCAAAAATTGGATTCTTATTCTCATGACCTGAGTAACCAGCTTGAGAGTCTGACCTCTTCATTCCAGTGCATGGAGAGCTCCATTTCTTCTACTTCAGCTCCTAAGACACACCAACTTCCTGAACAAGCCATTCCAAACCCAAGGGAGATCACTGTTAAAGCTATCCATCTCCATGAGGAATATGTCACTGAGGACAGTGAGGTTCAAGGTGGGGAGGATTGGTCACTAATTGAAGCCTAGAGTGAAGGTTTTACTGAGCAGACTGAAGCAGAGAAACCACTCGACCAGGTGCTCGACCACACACACGATCGAGTACCTGATCGAGTGACTGATCGAGTTGCAGACACAGAAGCTGTTAAGCCTGCTAGATACATTCCTCCTGCTTACAAACCGCCTCTACCATTCCCAGGACGTTTCAAGGCTCAAAAGATAAGGGAATTGAGGGAGATCATTGAGAAAAAGGAGAAGATAGCTTTGCAACAAGAGAAGGAGAAAGCCTTGAAGGAAGAGGTTGTTATTGAGAAGAAGGAAGTGATGGCTATACAAGAGGTCATCATTGCTTACCAAGAAGAAGAGAGAGGACCTGCTTTGGAACGGTATGCTCCATACCCTCTCTATCAGGATTTATTACTTGAGATGTCAAAGAAGAGGGCTCATGACCAAGATATGAAGGATTTGAAAGAGATTGGGCAAGCTATTGTCCCAACAAAGCTTGAAGATCCAGGCTCATTCAACTTACCATGTTCCATCAGCTACATGCACTTCAATAAGTGCCTTTGTGATTTAGGAGCTTCAGTGAGCTTGATGCCATACTCAGTGGCTGAGAAGTTGGGGTATGAGGACTTCAAGGACAGCAACTACTATGTCAGTCTAGCAGATGGATCCAAGAGGGATGTGGTTGGGGTGATTAAAAATCTCCCTATCAAAATAGGAGAAGCAAGGATCCCAACTGATTTTGCAATCATGAGCATGAAAAAAGAGCCTAAAGACCCTCTTATCTTGGGAAGGCCATTCTTAGCTACAGTTGGGGCAGTTATTGATGTGAAGATGGGGACTATCAAGCTCCACCTAACTGAAGACTTCACTATGAAGTTTGATATCAACAATCTCACTAATCCGCCCTCCAAATATGATCCACCTTACACTATCAAAAGAAAGGAGGATCATGAGGTCTCAAGTGGGGAAACTGCTTCAAGGGGTAAGCTAACCTTTCAAGAAGATTCAGTGGAGAAGCTTGAGAATTCTGTTCAAGAACTGACTGCTTTAGTCAAGGATCTCAAAGTCAAGCTGAACAAAAGGACTTTGAAGAGAGGAAGGCCAAAGCTCAAGGTTAAAAAGAAACATGGTACAAGTGCTAAGGAAGTAGTGATCAAGAAGGAACACAAGTGTTATCAAGTAGAACCAGGGGGGATTTCATCACCTCCTCGGTCTCTAACTCAAGCTTGAAGAGTCATAGTAGTCAAGCTTAGTGACTCTAAACAAGCTCACTAGGGAGGAAGTCCCTAAGGTATCCCTGTATATATTGCTTTGGAATTTTGGTATTTTGATTTTTGCTTTGGTATCTTCATGGTTAGGGAAGCTAGGGAGTCTGAATAGAAGAGGAAGGGTCAATTTATGGAGACTCGTGGTCCAGCTCGACCCCCCCCCCCCCCCACTCGGACACGCACTCGACTGAGTCAAGGTCGATTGCCATCGTCGAGCTGCCCCAAAGTCCTTCTCCAAGCCACCAACAAGACCCCAACTACTCATATGACAGCATGCAGATGGATGTGGACAACTTCTTCCACAATCCCTAAGGTACCATCATCACCTTACCTTGTAAATACCATTGCATTTGACATTGTGTTTTGTGTTGAATCCTCTTACAAATTTCTTTCACACAGAGGACTGTGTGATTTAAGTTTGGGGGAGGGCTTGAGATAGCATTTGACATTGTGTTTTGTTTTCTTATTTCAAATTTTTAGCATAGTCATGTTAGTATTTGCATAGCATCTAAGGCATAGAAAAACCCTAAAACTTTGAAATTTTTTTGCAAAAATCTTTATAAAAAAAGAGTGATCATGTAGTTTGCATTGCATATTAGGATCTTGTTTAGCATGTTTCATGTAGGATTGTATAATATTTGCATTAGGGATCTATGATGAGTTTGCCTTGTTAGCTAGCTTATTCACTAGACTAGGATCAATGCCCAAGTTAATAGTACTTTGATGCTAGTTGAGTAGTTAGAAGCATAAGATTGAACCAAGTATTGAATTCCTGCATTGCATTTGGTCTAAATTGAAGCATTTTGTGATTTGATTCCATTTCCTATTTATAAAAACCTAATGTTGACTTTTAATTATCAATGTATTGATATGTCTGTATTTTGCATCTCCTTAGCCTGTATTTGTCATGCCTTTAGCTAGGACAACTAGTTGTTTTGCATCATTTTAGAACCTCTTTCGTACATTTTGCATGTTTAGGAAGTTTCTGCATCATTCTTGCATACATTGCGCATTTCGGAGTTTTTCAGGTGTTTAGGAGACGTTGGAAGCGCACACAATCGAGCGCTCCTCACTTCCTAAACCGAGCCCTCCTCACTTCCTAAACCGAGCCATGCTCCTCACTCCCTCAACCGAGCCATGCTCCTCACTCCCTCAACCATCCTCACTTCCACATTCGAGCGCTCCTCACTTCTACAACCGAGCCATGCTCCTCACTTCCACATTCGAGCGCTCCTCACTTCTACAACCGAGCCATGCTCCTCACTTCCACAGTCGAGCCCTCCTCAGTTCTACAATCGGGCTACTCCTCGCTTCCACAATCGAGCCATCACTCGAGCCACCGGTATAGGGATTCAGCTTTTGACGTCTTCATGAAAGTTGTAGAGAATTGAGTCATCTTTCCAATGCCGTTTATTTCAAGCCAATCGGAGGTGTGGTTCAAGAGTTATCATCGTTTTAGTGGATACGTATACACCCAGCTCGAGCCACTTTCACAGACCATGCTCGAGCCATTTTCACTCACACCACTGGAGCCACTCCTACTCATTCCACTCGACCTCACTCTAGGGAGAGACGACACACGACTCGACCGCACATGTCAGGAAGACGTTCCGTCATATGCGCTTCAGGAGATTCCCAAACCGACGCTTCACCTTGTCGTTTTAAGTTTTAGGGATTTACATGTTTTTTACTATAAATACATTTTGTTAAGTCTTGTTTTGGATATCTGAGTTTTTATCTCGTTTCGTTCTTAAGGTTTACCTAGCCTCCAAAAAAACGTTCTGAGACTTGTATTTTCCGATATCTTTGAGATTATTGAGATTTTGCATTTGATTCCTTTTACAAAGTTGTTCACCTTATTTTTATCCACCTAATGATGCTTGATTCAATGATTTATGTGTTTGCATGCTTGATGATGAATTTCGGATCTGAGTAGTGTAGTAGTTCTTGAGGATGGGATAGATTAGGTGGAGGATCTTAGGATGTAGAGTGTTTAAGCTTTGATTGTATGACTCCCTTCTGGACTAGAATTAGAAATACTAGTTTCTCTCTGATCAATCGGAACTAGGTTTTAGACATCTCCGCACCCAAAAGGTGTTCGATGAAATGTCTGACCAACTAGTGCCAGAGACTTATGTTCCTAGCCTAAGAGATTAGTTGTCTAGGATGTTTGTTGACGTGAATGAACTTGTTTTTCATGCCATGCTTGATCATGTTTCTCTAGCGAGAGCTAGGTTTGGAAGTGGTTGAGTTTGAGTAGCTTTTGTCAAGAGATTGGATTAGCTAAGAAGTGATGCTCATTATTTAGGGACGGTTTGCTTGTGACATGTTAAACACGCTATAGACTAGGATACTCCACCGACATCAATTACTCCCATCCTTAGGACTTCTTTCTTTCTGATTTTTATTACATTCCCGGAACTGTTTCGTTTGTTCATGCTTAGAATCGTTTTCAGTTTCTCTCATTCTTGCTTGCTTCTTGTCATACATTTTCGTTTCTGTTTCTGCAATTCATTTCATTTTGTATTTTGACCATTCTAGGATTGTTAGAAAAACTCTCTCTTGAATTGGCTTAACTTGTGATTGCTTGATTGCATCTTGAGTGACTAGCATCATCCCATTTGGATTGACACCTTAAGTATTACAACGCATAAGGTTAATTGAACCTACTAGGAGAAACAAAAATCCTAGTATCAATTTGGCGCCGTTGCCATTTGGGATTCTTTTTGCTACATTTAAGATTTCAAGTTTTGCAAGATTAAGTTTTGTTACAATTATCATTCCGAATACTGACTTGCTTTGGTTTTCTGCTTGTTTGTTTTGCATCTCAGGTACCTGTTGATTGCAACCTTGCATGCACACCAGATCAAGAGGGCATCAAAATCTCGTTCCTGTTATTGACGAAATCAATCGGTTGCAACGCCCACGACAGGCTCGTCAACCCACTGATCATCCCGCACAAGTCACTATGGAACAACAGCATGAACCACATCAGGGACCGCGAAACATTGGTGCTGGGGATGCCCCGAACACTCATACTCAGCGTGCTGGAATCGTCCCTCCCGCAGTGCCGAACAACAACTTTGAGATCAAAAGTGGTCTGATCACCATGATCCAAGGAAACAAGTTTCACGGGTTGCCTATGGAGGATCCACTCGACCACTTGGACGAGTTCGACCGTCTTTGTGGTCTCACCAAGATCAACGGCGTGAGTGAGGACGGTTACAAGTTGCGCCTCTTCCCATTCTCCCTGGGAGACAAGGCTCATCGATGGGAGAAAAACCTTCCCAAGGGATCAATCACCACCTGGGATGGCTGCAAGAAGGCATTCTTGGCCAAGTTTTTCTCCAACTCTCGAACAGCACGTCTCAGGAATGAGATTTCCAGCTTCACTCATAAGAGCTCAGAATCATTCTGTGAAGCATGGGAGCGTTTCAAGGGTTACCACAGCCAGTGCCCACACCATGGTTTCAGCAACGAGTCATTACTGAGTACTCTCTACCGTGGTGTCCTTCCCAAAATACGTATGCTGCTTGACACCGCTTCTAACGGTAACTTCCTGAACAAGGACGTCAATGAAGGTTGGCAACTGGTGGAGAATCTCGCTCAGTCCGACGGCAACTACAACGAGGATTATGACCGCACATTTCGCAGCGACGCTGGGTCTGAAGAGAAGTACACGAAGGACCTCAAGAATGTAAATGAGAAGCTTGACCGTATCTTGCTGAGCCAGCAGAGGAGCGTCCACTTCGTCTCTGAGGACGACCCTTTCCAAGTTCCAGATGGGGAGGGTGAGCAGAGTGAAGAGATCAGCTATGTTCAGAATCAGGGTGGCTACAACAAAGGTTACAACCCCTACAAGACGAATCCCAATTTGTCTTACCGAAGTACCAATGTTGCTAATCCACAAGATCAGGTGTACCCTCCTCAACAACAACAGCAAGGGCAACAAAAACCTTTTGTGCCTTACAATCCGGGATTCGCTCCAAAACAACAGTTCCAGCAGGGTTACCAAGCTCCCTCGGGACCACCGCCAGGATTCCGCCCTCAACCAGTTCAGCCTACACCAACCCCAGATCAAGAACTGAAGCAGATGATGCAACAAATTCTTCAGGGTCAAGCTAGCGGTTCCATGGATACTGCGAAGAAGTTCGCTGACCTAAGTCAGAGGATGGAATGTTCCTACAATGATCTGAACGTCAAATTTGAAACTCTGAATTCGAAGATAAGGTACATGGAGGGCCAATCGGCTTCTACTTCTGCACCAAAGCCTGGCCAATTCCCAGGTAAAGCTGTTCAGAACCCCAAGGAGTTTGCCAATGCCATTACGCTGAGAAGTGGGAAAACATTGCCTCCCAGGCAAGGAGTTCCAGACGTCACTGAGGACAGTGCGGAATTAGATGGGGAGGATTTTGTTCAGGATGACACTCAGATGGAGAACCCCGTCGAGGCAATCAAAGATCCAATCGAGCCAGTGAAGCAATCCGAGCCTGAAGCTGTTAAGGAGCCTGCTGTTCCTGAAGACAGACCTGCGAGGTTCATCCCTCCACCGTACAAGCCTCCTCTACCATTTCCAGTGAGGTTCAAGAAGCAGCTTACTGAGAAGTACAAAGCCTTGTTCGAAAAGCAAGTCAAGGAGATTGAGTTGAGAATGCCATTGCTAGATGCATTCGCACTTGTTCCTCACTACCAGAAATTCCTCAAGGACTTGGTGATGGAGAGATCAAAAGAAGTTCAAGGCATGGTGGTACTAAGTCTTGAGTGCAGTGCAATCATCTAGAAGAAGGTTGTACCCAAGAAGCTCAAAGATCCTGGATCATTCACTCTTCCCTGCTCCATTGGACCCATGTCTTTTGAGAGGTGCTTATGTGATCTTGGCGCTTCAGTGAATCTGATGCCATTCTCTGTGGCTAAGAGGTTGGGTTTCACAAGGTTTAAGGGATGCGACATCTCCCTCATCCTTGCAAATAGATCAGTGTGACTTCCACATGGTATCTTAGAGGACTTACCTGTCAGGATCAGAGACGTGGAAGTACCAACTGACTTCGTGGTTCTGGAGATGGATGAAGAACCTAAAGATCCTCTGATTTTAGGAAGACCGTTCCTAGCGACTGCTGGAGCCATCATTGATGTCAGAAATGGCAAGATTGATCTTAATCTGGGCGATGACTTCATCATGAAGTTTGATATCAAGGATACTTTGAAGAAGCCAACAATAGGAGGACAAGTCTTCTATATTGAAGAGATGGATAAGTTGGTTGATGAGCTGTTGGAGGAACTAGCTGAGGAGGATCATCTCAAAACTGCTCTAACCAAGGATGGAGAAGAAGGGTTCCTGCATGGGGAGACCACTTGTTACAAGAATATGCTAGATTCCCACAGAGAAACGGATGGATCAGAGGAATTCGAGCAGCTATCTGACGCAAAGGAGGTACGTGCAGTTGAGACAGAGAGTTCAGAACGTGATATCTCCCACTCGACCGCGATCATTCCAGACTCCCGTGCTGACGACTGGTCGGAACTGAAAGCTCCGAAGGTAGAACTCAAAACTCTCCCTTCCGGACTCAGGTACGTTTTTCTGGGAACCAATTCTACTTATCCTGTCATAGTGAATGCTAGGTTGAGTGATGATGAATTGGGGTTGCTAGTAACTGAGCTAAAAAAGTTTAGAAAGGCCATAGGTTATTCTTTAGATGATATCAAAGGAATCTCACCTAGTCTTTGCACACATAGGATCAATCTTGAAAATGAGTCTTATGCTAGTATTGAACCCCAAAGAAGATTGAACCCTAATCTGAAAGAAGTAGTAAAGAAAGAAATCCTAAAACTGCTTGATGCTGGAGTTATCTATCCTATCTCTGATAGTACTTGGGTATCTCCAGTGCACTGTGTACCTAAGAAGGGAGGCATAACTGTGATCAAAAAGGACAAAAATGAGTTAATCCCAACTAGAACCATCACAGGACATAGGATGTGTATAGATTATAGGAAGTTGAATGCTGTATCTAGGAAAGATCATTTTCCTTTGCCTTTCATTGATCAAATGTTGGAAAGACTAGCTAGTCATCCCTATTATTGTTTCCTTGATGGGTATAGTGGATTCTTCCAAATCCCTATTCACCCAAATGATCAGGAAAAGACAACCTTTACTTGTTCCTATGGCACTTTTGCCTACAGACGCATGCCATTTGGTTTGTGCAATGCTCCTGCCACCTTTCAGAGGTGCATGACTTCAATTTTCTCGGATTTAATTGAGGAGTCAGTGGAAGTGTTTATGGACGACTTCTCTGTATACGGTTCCACTTTCTCCTCCTGTTTGTTTAATTTATGCAGGGTATTGACGCGATGTGAGGAGACGAACCTGGTGCTGAACTGGGAGAAGTGCCATTTCATGGTTGAAGAAGGGATTGTTCTGGGACACAAAATTTCTGAGAAAGGGATTGAGGTTGACAAAGCTAAGATAGAGGTCATGGTTCAGCTTCAACCGCCTAAGACAGTGAAGGACATCAGGAGTTTTCTGGGACATGCTGGGTTTTACAGGAGATTCATCAAGGATTTCTCAAAAATTGCAAGACCTTTGACAAGGTTGCTGTGCAAGGAGGTTGAGTTCGAATTTGATTCAGCATGTTTGGAAGCTTTCAGCAAGATCAAGGAGGCCTTGGTTTCGGCACCCATAGTTCAAGCTCCGAATTGGGATCATCCTTTTGAGATCATGTGTGATGCTTCAGACTTCGCAGTTGGAGCAGTTCTGGGACAGCGAATTGACAAGAAGCTTCACGTCATCTACTACACCAGTCGCACCTTGGACGAGACCCAGGGAAGGTATGCTACCACGGAGAAGGAACTCCTAGCAGTTGTGTTTGCATTCGAAAAATTCAGGAGTTATCTTGTGGGTTCGAAAGTCATTGTGTATACCGATCATGCCGCTCTGAGACACATCTACTCGAAGAAGGATACCAAACCGAGACTGTTGAGATGGATCCTGCTTCTCCAAGAGTTTGACATGGAGATAGTAGACAAGAAAGGAATAGAAAATGGAGTTGCAGACCACTTGTCAAGGATGAGGATTGAAGATGCTGTTCCAATTGATGACTCAATGCCTGAGGAACAACTTCTCGTCGCCCAGGTTTGTGAGCGGATGCATGACACAGGGGTTGAGAACCTAAAAATCAGATGCATGGCGATCACTTCTGAGACTGCACCCTGGTATGCAGATGTTGTGAATTACAAGGTATGTGGAGAAGTTCCTGATGACATGGATCCATACAGGAAGAAAAAACTTTTTAGAGAGGTCAACCACTACTTCTGGGATGAACCCTATCTGTACAAGAGAGGTTCTGACGGTCTGTTCAGGAGGTGCATAGTAGAAGGGGAAGTGCAGGGAGTGCTTCAGCATTGTCATGGTTCCGTCTATGGAGGTCATTTCGCCACATTCAAGACAGCTCAGAAGGTTCTCCAAGCAGGTCTCTGGTGGCCAACCTTGTTCAAAGACGCTCACAACTTCATCACCAAGTGTGACGCTTGTCAGAGGATGGGCAACATCACAAGAAGGAATGAGATGCCCCAGAATCCGATCCTGGAAGTAGAAATATTTGATGTTTGGGGTATAGACTTCATGGGACCTTTCAACCCTCCATCTAATGGTAACGTCTACATTCTGGTAGCAGTTGATTACGTTTCCAAATGGGTTGAAGCCATTGCCAGTCCTACCAATGATCACAAGGTAGTTCTGAAGCTGTTCAAAAGTATAATCTTTCCAAGGTACGGGATACCCAGAGCAGTGATCAGCGATGGTGGTACTCATTTTGTCAACAAAGTGTTTGAGAGTATGCTGCGAAAATACGGGGTCAAGCACAAGGTGTCTACTGCATACCACCCTCAGACCAGCGGACAGGTAGAAGTCTCGAATAAGCAGATTAAAGGTATCTTGTCAAGGATTGTTGGGTTTTCAAAGAAAGATTGGTCTGTGAAGCTGGACGAGACTCTCTGGGCGTACAGAACAGCATTCAAGACGCCAATAGGCAGAACACCATTTCAGCTGGTTTATGGTAAAGCATGTCATCTCCCTGTAGAAGTTGAGTACAAGGCGCTTTGGGCTATTAAGTTGTTGAACTTGGACATTGACACAGCTCAAGCTAAGAGAACTCTAGACATCCATGAGCTGGAAGAAATACGACTTGATGCTTATGAGAGCTCTAAGATTTACAAGGAAAGGACAAAGAATTTTCATGACAAGAAGATTATTGTCAAGGATCTCAAGGCTGGGGATCAAATTTTGCTTTTCAACTCCAAACTTAAGTTATTTCCTGGAAAGCTTAAGTCTAGGTGGTCTGGACCGTTGGACATCAAGGAAGTTCTGCCATTCGGAGCCATCACTCTTCTGAACAAGGATGGTACTGAATTCACTGTAAATGGTCAGAGAGTCAAGAAATATTTAGCTGATCAGGTCCGACCAGAGGGGTTTTCTGTGCTCCTCTATGAACCCCCAAAAGCCTAAAAAGCTGAAAAGTCAAGCTAGGGACTTTAAACAAGCTCACTTGGGAGGAAGTCCCAAAGGTATCACTGTAAATATTTTTAGGATCCTTGTGTTTTTAATTTTTGTTTTTGGTTTTCTGTGTTCAGGAATCTACAGAAGGGAGTGGGTGCAACAAAGATAGAGGATACAGAGAAAAGCAGAGTGAAAAGGAGAGGGAGTGATTCAAAAAAAATAAAAAAATAAAAACAAAACAAAGAAAATATATCGACCCACTTTGTTGGTTTCCCCTCCCACGTGAACCTCTATCATCTCCCATCACCTCACTTCCCCCTCTCTTGTTCCCTCACACCAAACACCCAAACTTTCTATCCCATCACCCACCACCTCTCCTCACTCTTACAACTTTCCTCCTCTTTAAATTAACTCTCCTTTCTCTTCTTCACTTACGCTCACCTTCACCTTCACCATTATCATATCTTTTTCCTGCAACCCCTCCTCCCAAATTTCTCCCCTCGCCGTCGCTGCACATCACACTCAACCACACAAGCTTCCACGCTGCTAGAGCTCTCGCCTTTCAGCCCCACTCGCCTGACGTTATCAAGATTGACTTGATTCGACAAACTTCCTCATTCCTCTTGTTCATCACCGACTCGAAGCCATTGTTCCATCCGAGACCAGCTTCAACAACACTGCTCGATTCCCCATTCCGTGAAGCATCGCGTCACATCCACATACCGTCAATCGAGCCGTGTCCGAGAAGCACCAATCGAGCCGTTGTCTTCACCTGCTCCGGCAAAGCTGCACATCACAATCGAGCTGTGTCCAGGGAGCGTCAATCGAGCCGCGTCCGCCATCCACCGTTCAACTCCGCTCGAGCAACCACTGCACAACGCTCTTGGAATCCTGCTCAACCCGTCGTTCTCGCTGCAGACCCTTGCTCGAGCTACCGCACATCGACACGCCTGAACCGTTCACACATATCAATCGAGCCGTCCTCATACCATCAATCGAGCCACGGTCGAACGTCTTCAATCGAGCCACGCTCGATTCTCTCCTCCACGCACGATTCGAGCAGTCCCTCAAGCTCTCAATCGAGCCACGACCCGCGCACGAATCGATCGGTTATCTCTCTCTTAGCACTCTTCATTTTCAACTCGGTAATTAGTTTTGTTATTGGCTCACTAACCTATTAACGCTTAATTTTGAGTTTACATGTTTCAGAGAAACAGAAAAAGTACAAAGCTTATACACGAGATGAGAGAAGCATACGGTTGTGTTGCTGGAGAACGTTCATCCCCCGAATCCATGGCGAGGCGTTTCATGGAAATGAAGAACATGGTTGACGAGGTTGTTGGGGGTTCAGGCCAAGCAGCGGAGTCAAGCAGACCAGCAAATCCGTTTACTAAAAGCAAGAGTCGCGGGAAGAGACCGGCGCAAGCTTCAAACTCAAGAGAGGAGGGAAGTGATTACGAACAGGAGGAACCTAAGTTGCGCTCCGAACAAGCTCCCAGGAAATCTGTAAAACGGAGGAGCGCTGAGACGAAACTAACTCCCAAGGAATACTATGAGTTGTTCCAGCAGGTGGAGTTCGCTGGAACAAGATATCCCCATGTCGAGACTATGCAGCAACTCGGGATTTTGGAGGATGTTCAATATCTGTTTAGGCGGTGCCATCTGGAGAGAATCATGAACACACCCAAAAACGGATATAGGGAGGAGACAATTCAGTTCCTTTGTACTCTGGAGACGCACCTGTATGCGGATGAGCCGGGAATGATGTCTGATGGAGGTCTGGGCTACATTACATTTCGCGTTCACGGCCAGTTCTACAATCTCACCTTCAGAACCGTTGAAGAGATGTTTGGATTTCCCAGCGGAACGGGGACTACGCCGCAGTTTGATCGGGATGAGATGTCCGCACTCTGGGCAACGATTGGGGGCACGCCCTCATTCACTTCATCGAAGACAAAAGCGCTGAACGTGCGAAGCCCAGTGTTGCGCTACTTCCAAAAGGCGGTCACCAATGCATTTTACGCCAAAGAGATTAAGGGGTACATGACAAATGGCGAGCTTGAGATGATCGATCTGGCGATTAAGGGACTCTCATTCACTGCCATGGATTGCACCGCGCTGCAAGGTGACATATCCAACACTTCCGTCTCCCTCTACCTTATCAACTACATGATGACATACAAGAATTGGGTATCGCGAGTCAGCAACAACAGCACTCCTGGAGTGATGTGCATGGGAGGCGTAGTGACTTGGTTCCTTGAGGCTGCTGGTGTTCCCCTAAACTCTGAGCCGCACCCACCACGTTGGATTGACATCAACAACCTGCGACAGTTGCGCACTCTGGAGCGGGGTCTGAGACAGGGACGGTTGATCTACAAGTTTGTGTATCATGCGGTCGGTCCCTCGAGATTACTCCTCCCTTGCGTCGAGTTGACTTCAATCTTAGGGGGAGAGCATATCGAGTTCATCCCTCCCACGGATCTCTTATACAATTCTGACGCTGAAGGGGAAACGTGCGCCGAGCCAATGGAAGAGGACACAGCGGAATATCGCCCAGAGGAGTACCGCCCAGCGCAGTTCCACTTCGAGGAGTACTCGGATCCGAGAATGTCAAAGGGGGTCAGAGCAGCTCATCACAGACTCAACCTGCTTCAACAATGGGGGAAAGCCAGAGACAAAACGGTGACCCGTTTTACCAAGACTGTCATGAACTTCATGCGTAAGTTTAGCTGTTCCACTTCCACAGCCGCGGTCCCTAGGTCTATCCCCGAGGATACCAGACCAATGCCAGGACGCCCTTCCGCGAACCTAGAGCGAACACCTTCTCCGATTCCATCCCCAGCACGTCAATCCTCATATGTGCCACGGCAGCGCCAACCTTCTCCCGTCCCTTCACGCCACTCGTCACATGAATCTAGGGAGAGAAAAGGACACGGTTCGCGTGGTTCAAGAGCCACCTCAAGTCGTCGATCAGCGCGTCGTTCTGCAGCTCAAGCTGAGGAAGAGGTTGAGCAACAAGTTGAGCAGCAAGACGATTATCAGCCTACGGATGTGGTAGTATTAGTCTCGGACCATGGTGAGTCCAGAGTCGACGACATGCAGTGTGACGAGCAGCCGAACATATATCAGAACACGCAAGCTGTTGAGCAGCAAGTCGACCAACCGGCTGATGTCACACCCGCGGATCCTGCACAAGGCGAAGGGCAGAGTCAGTTTCACACACCAACTCCTTGGGCGAGCTCAGACTCCTTCTTCTACTACTGAGGTACTCCGACTCTCCCTTTGTACATACCATTTCATTCCTGCATTGTTTCTGTTGTGATTCTTAAATCCTCCTGCAAATTTTTCTTACACAGGAGACTGTGTAATTTAAGTTTGGGGGAGGGTTTGAGATGATGTATTGATGTTGTGTTCTGTGATTCTTATTTTAATTTTTACACCATATCATATTTGAGTTTGCATCATATCTATTGCATAAAAAAAATTAAAAAAATAAAAAAATAAAAAAAAACAGAAAAAAAATCGAAAATCTCCACAAAAACAGAGTGTTCATGTAGCTTGCATTCGCATTTTAGGATTGAGTCTAGTGTTGTGCATGTAAGGTTGTTGCATTTAGCATAGGGGTTGATGATGATTGTAACCTTGTTAGCATGTTGGATTCAATAGGATAGGATCAAGGCCCTTGTTATTAGTTCTTTGATGCTTGTTGATTGAACTTGAAAATGTAAGATTGAAGCATGTTTTGAATTGATATCATTCCCTATCTACCTGAACCTAATCTTGACTTGCAATTATCATGTGATGCATTGAAGTTGAACTCATGGATACCATACACATACTTGGATTGTCCTTCGCATTTTTACCACCCTTGTCAATCCAAGTAGCTGATTCCCATCTTTGGAACAGTTCCCCGCACCCTTAACCAACCGTTCTTTCAAGCCAATTGTATTCTTGAGTGTGAGGCCTTTTCCGAGTTGAGCTTGTTAGAAAGTGTTAGGTTCTAGCCGACAAGAGTAGGATCCTGTGTAGTTCTAGTTCGCGTTTTCCGGACTAGTAGGACTAGGTGAGAACTCGATTTTGGGTATTGGGTATGGACTTGTGCAGAAAAGTAAAGAGGTAGAAAGTCTTTAGGAGGGGGATGTGTTTACATAGTTTGCAAGTCTAGTAAAGGATTTGGGTTTAGCAAAGTAAAAAAAAAAAGGTTATTGGTTCTGGGCAGATTATACAAAGCCAAGAAAAGAAAACGAACCATAGTGATAATAAAGATTTCCCAATCCGCTAGAATGAAAAGAAGTGAACTCCTCCTAAGACTAAGTGTAGAAAATTTGAGATGAAGTTTCTGATGAAGGGTAGAGATAGGACCAACTTCGGTTTGGAGTGTTCTTTGGGTAGACAGGGCGCTGCTCTTGTATGTATCAGTTGGTTTCAACCTTTAGCTTTCTCTTAAGCTCAACTCCTTTTCGTGAGAGAACCTTGTTCTGTATTGATAAAACCACGTGATGAGGAGACCATCTATGTCTCTAGCCTTTACCCTAGCCAAATGAGTTCAATGACATTGTTTAGCTTGATTCACGGTTCTCTGTTAATGAATGTTAAAGGGGATGATTGATAGGATAGCATGTGTAGATTTGAAATAAAGTTCCTTCACCATGCATCATAGAACTAAAAACAAGGACCTTGATTCTAACTACTCTATTCAGCATGTTTTAGGTTCTGAGACCCCATCTTCACACCTCTCTTCCATACTCTGTTCTTGATAGTTTGCTTGAGGGCAAGCAAAGAATAAGTTTGGGGGAGTTGATATGTCTGTATTTTGCATCTCCTTAGCCTGTATTTGTCATGCCTTTAGCTAGGACAACTAGTTGTTTTGCATCATTTTAGAACCTCTTTCGTACATTTTGCATGTTTAGGAAGTTTCTGCATCATTCTTGCATACATTGCGCATTTCGGAGTTTTTCAGGTGTTTAGGAGACGTTGGAAGCGCACACAATCGAGCGCTCCTCACTTCCTAAACCGAGCCCTCCTCACTTCCTAAACCGAGCCATGCTCCTCACTCCCTCAACCGAGCCATGCTCCTCACTCCCTCAACCGAGCCCTCCTCACTTCCACATTCGAGCGCTCCTCACTTCTACAACCGAGCCATGCTCCTCACTTCCACATTCGAGCGCTCCTCACTTCTACAACCGAGCCATGCTCCTCACTTCCACAGTCGAGCCCTCCTCAGTTCTACAATCGGGCTACTCCTCGCTTCAACAATCGAGCCATCACTCGAGCCACCGGTATAGGGATTCAGCTTTTGACGTCTTCATGAAAGTTGTAGAGAATTGAGTCATCTTTCCAATGCCGTTTATTTCAAGCCAATCGGAGGTGTGGTTCAAGAGTTATCATCGTTTTAGTGGATACGTATACACCCAGCTCGAGCCACTTTCACAGACCATGCTCGAGCCATTTTCACTCACACCACTGGAGCCACTCCTACTCATTCCACTCGACCTCACTCTAGGGAGAGACGATACACGACTCAACCGCACATGTCAGGAAGACGTTCCGTCTTATGCGCTTCAGGAGATTTCCAAACCGACGCTTCACCTTGTCGTTTTAAGTTTTAGGGATTTACATGTTTTTTACTATAAATACATTTTGTTAAGTCTTGTTTTGGATATCTGAGTTTTTATCTCGTTTCGTTCTTAAGGTTTACCTAGCCTCCAAAAAAACGTTCTGAGACTTGTATTTTCCGATATCTTTGAGATTATTGAGATTTTGCATTTGATTCCTTTTACAAAGTTGTTCACCTTATTTTTATCCACCTAATGATGCTTGATTCAATGATTTATGTGTTTGCATGCTTGATGATGAATTTCGGATCTGAGTAGTGTAGTAGTTCTTGAGGATGGGATAGATTAGGTGGAGGATCTTAGGATGTAGAGTGTTTAAGCTTTGATTGTATGACTCCCTTCTGGACTAGAATTAGAAATACTAGTTTCTCTCTGATCAATCGGAACTAGGTTTTAGACATCTCCGCACCCAAAAGGTGTTCGATGAAATGTCTGACCAACTAGTGCCAGAGACTTACGTTCCTAGCCTAAGAGATTAGTTGTCTAGGATGTTTGTTGACGTGAATGAACTTGTTTTTCATGCCATGCTTGATCATGTTTCTCTAGCGAGAGCTAGGTTTGGAAGTGGTTGAGTTTGAGTAGCTTTTGTCAAGAGATTGGATTAGCTAAGAAGTGATGCTCATTATTTAGGGACGGTTTGCTTGTGACATGTTAAACACGCTATAGACTAGGATACTCCACCGACATCAATTACTCCCATCCTTAGGACTTCTTTCTTTCTGATTTTTATTACATTCCCGGAACTGTTTCGTTTGTTCATGCTTAGAATCGTTTTCAGTTTCTCTCATTCTTGCTTGCTTCTTGTCATACATTTTCGTTTCTGTTTCTGCAATTCATTTCATTTTGTATTTTGACCATTCTAGGATTGTTAGAAAAACTCTCTCTTGAATTGGCTTAACTTGTGATTGCTTGATTGCATCTTGAGTGACTAGCATCATCCCATTTGGATTGACACCTTAAGTATTACAACACATAAGGTTAATTGAACCTACTAGGAGAAACAAAAATCCTAGTATCATGTATGCATTGCTTTAAACTCATGGATACCATATACATATTTGGATCATCTTTCTCCTTTTGCCACTCTTGTTGATCCAAGTAGCTGATTTCACTTTTAAATCAGTTTCCCTACCCCTTAACCAAACCTTCTTTCAAGCCTTGTTTATTCGTGTGTGTGTGAGGCCTATTTTTGGGATTGAGCTTGGTAGAAAGTGTTAGGTTTGAACTGACAAGAGTAAAACCTTGTGTAGTTCTAGTTTGCAATTTTCAAACTAGATAGGACTAGGTGGTTCACTTGTTGGGTTTGGGACTTGGCGGTTATGAAAAGAAAGAAAAGAGGAAAAAGAGAAAGAGAAAAAGGGGTAGAGTCTTTAAAAGGAGAGTGAGTTTAAGTAAAAGCTAAAGTCTAGTGAAAGGATGGGAAGCAAAAATTGTTATCTAAGATGGTTCTAGTTAAAGAAAAGAAAAGAAAGCAAAGAAAAGTCTAGCAAAATGCTTGTATGTCTTAAGAATAAGAAAAGGAAAGAACCATAACAAATCAGTAAGAATCCCCCATCCTACTAGAGAATTCAAATAAGAAACCTCTCCTAAGACTTGAAAACCAAAAGAGAAAAGGGTGAAAGAGAAAAGAAGAAGTTAAAAGGGTAGCACTAGGATCATTTGGGTTTAGATTGATAGGATAAACACTTTGGGTACCTTTGGGTAGACAAGGTTTTGTTCTTGTATGTGTCTAAGTGTTCTTACCTTTAGCATTCTTCTAAAGCTCAATCCATTTTTATGAGAGAACCTTGATATTGACAAGCCCCACTCTAAAAAGAGACCATCATTGTCTCAAAATCCTTATTACCAAGCCAAATGAGTTTAAGCATTGCATAGAATTGATTCATGTTCTTGATTAATGAATGTTAAAGGAAATGGTTGATTTGAATGCATGTGGATATCTAAGGCTTAAATTAGTAAAGGTTGTGATATGCTTGTCTAAAATTTTTAAGTACAGCTCATTCAACTTGCATCATAGTAGATTGATTCTAGATGGTCTATTTGCAAGCTTTATGAGCTGAGATCCCACTTTCAAACCTCATCTACCTTCTTATGTCTTGTTTATTTGTTTGAGGGCAAGCAAAGACTAAGTTTGGGGGTGTTGATGTTCATATATTTTACCATGTTTTCCCTTAGTTTATTCACATCTTTTGCATCTTTTGCTAGCCATTTTCACCATTATTGTGTAGCTTTAGGACTAATCATGCATTAGAGTTTAGTTGCATTGCATTTGCATCTTTTCATGCATAAACAGGTGATTTTGGAGCTTAAGGAGCATGGAAGCAATGCTGAGGAGAAGTGAAGCAATCATGAAGGGAAAGCAAGGGAGTTAGGGCTGAATAACCAAGGTCCAGAGTCCAACTCGACCGCACACTCGACCAGACACTCGACCGTGTGCTGAGGAGGACTCGACCGAGTGGAGAATGCACGAGAGAAGCCAGCTCGACCTGCCACTCGACCGAGCACAGGTCGAGTTGACCGAGCCGTTGACTACTTTGACTTTTTGCATTTTTAGGGCTTCCACTCCCCTTCCTATATAAAGCCTTGTACCTGCAGCCACCAAAAGAGTCCAGCTTTCTAGATATTCTCTAAACCTAGTTTTTCCCCTTTTGGGATTATTCCTTTTGCACTTTACTTTTTATTTTAGATCTTGTACTTTCTTAAGGAGAAAGCTAAAATTCCTCAATATTGTTTGTTTAATAAATTTCTTAATATTGAGAATTTGAGTTTGATTCTTCTCCAATATTGTAGATCTTTCTTTCATCTTTCCAATGATGCAATTTTCGTATTTTTCTGGGTTTATGACTTTGATGTTCATCATGTGTTCTTGTGAGTAGTGGCTTAGGATCTTGAGGATGGGTTAGGATGAGTTGATCTTGTGGTTTGTTTGATTTGGTCAAGCTTGATTGTTGTAGATCTCTTCTAGGGTAGATGTTCTTAATGCTGATCCTATATCTGAGAGGGTAGGATCTGATTTCAAGCATCTTAGCATCACACCAATGTTTAAGAGGCATAGATAAGGCTAGATCTAGAGCTTACCATCTTGCTTGCTAAGAGATTAGAGGTTTTCTTTGGTTTGAGATGTATTGCTTAATGTCTGCTTGTGTAGATTCTTTACTTTGTGAGAACAAGTCTAGAAGATGCATAGGTTTGATTGTTTCTTGACCATGAGAGTGGGAGAAACTTGTCTTAGATTCATATGTCTAGAGATTAGCTCAAAGCTTGTTTGAGATTTGTTGATCAAGTTAGATAACCACAATGATCAGTTCAGCCCATGAGTCCCTTCTCAAGTCCTTCCTTGTTTATTGATTTTACAGTCTTAATCATGTTGCTTGCTTGTAGTTTGATTCGTCTTTGCATTACTCTGTTTTTGTTGCATTGCTCTTTTTCTGTGTATTAGTCTAGCTCGACTACCCACTCGACCTACACTCGGTCGAGTGCTTGCTCGAGTTCAACCCCAGAACTCTTGTTTATGCTTTGTGATTGTCCTGTCTTTCATTCTAGTTGCATTTCTGTTGCATTTACTTATTGTCCTGTTCACTACTTGTCTTGCATTAGTTCATTAGCATAGTTTCTATTTCTGTTAGTTGCATTATTACTGTTATAATCATCCTGTTTCATTTGCATTTAGTTCTTAGTTCTTATAGTTTACTTTCTGCATTTTACATTTTCATCATAGGATTGTTAGTGACAAACATCCTTACATATTGGCTTGACTTAGGCATAATAAGCACATCCTTAGTGATATCACAGACACTCAGATTGGATTGACACCTCTTATACTGCAACTGCATAAGGGGAATTGAAACACCCATCCATCCATATCTTACCATTGCATATACTTCCATCTTCCATCTTTCACCACACAAATATTTATTGTTTCATTGAATTAGAAAGCAGAAGATGAATTAACAAAAGCATTAGACTACCATATGCATATATGAAAATAATCAAATGTCAACTGCCATAAGCAATCAATCGGAAGATCAAATAAAAGCCCAGATATGCATAAGAGAGAGATCTACTATAGAGGTTCCCGGCTAAAGTTTCGAAATCGAGTCACCCAGCGGTGGATAGTGGGAGAGAAGTAACAATCAGATGAGAAAACCATTGCTAAATCACGGTGATAGTCGACGGCGATTCGAAATCGATGTTGGAGCTTAAGATTGAACAAAGATAAGAGAGAGTTTACTAGCAAAGGATTTGGAGTGGCATTTTTTAGCTTATGTGTATTAATTGTTATAATTTTATTGGTTGTTTATTTTTACTGAGGTGTCAACACCTGCTTCAATACAGAAGCTGATGTGTCAAACAAGGAAAGCAACACATTGTGTTTTTATTGTATTGATGTAATCGGATTTCTTTTCTTTCGGACGAGTGGTACTGATATGGACTTTGTTCGAGTCGCCTCAACGCATGATGCGTCTGTAGGGTTGCAAAGCCTTAAGGATGTGTCATGTGGTCGGGAACCTCACCGATGGACTGGCCAAGGGGTTTGATTTGTTCTTGCACCCGGCCGGACTGTTGGTGGATGTTTCCCTAGTGGCATTCCGGGACTGTCCGATGGCCTTGCTGGTCTTAGTACGGTTCGGGGGCGTTACAGTTGTGCACATCGATTACTCCGCGTGTGAGATCTATGGTGTCTTTTATTGATGATGCAGCAGAGTTGTGGGAAAATTTGAAGAGCCGTTACTCTGTTGGAAACAAGGTTCGGATACATCAACTTGTGCGTCAGCTTGCATCATGTAAAAAAGAAGGACAATCTGTCATGGATTACTACGGACGTTTTGTGAATCTGTGGGACGAACTTCAAAGGTATTGCCAGCTCTCGGTGTGTACGTGTGGTGCTGCTGCGTAGATTGCGAAAGATCGTGAAGAGGAGAGGGTTCATCAGTTCGCCATGGGACTTAATGAATCTCGTTTTGGCAACGTTATTTGTCAGATTGTTGATGCAGGACCACTGCCGGATTTGGCACAAGCGTATGCAAAGGCTGTCCGTGAGGAGCAGAGACAAATCGCGAAGAAGAAAGAGAAATAGTATGATGCGGTAGGTTTTGTTGCTCGACAAGAATCTCAACAACCAGCTTTGGTTACAACTTCTGTTGGCAACGACGTTGTGGAGGTTTCCAGTTTTGCAACTCGTTCCGGTTCCTCAAATTTTCCTCAAGGGAACAACAGGAACAGAAAACGTTTGCTGCTCTGTTCTCACTGTGGAAGATTTTTGTTGGGAAATTGTTGGATATCCTGAATGGTGGTCCGATCGAAACAAAGGAAGTCATCCGACGGGTCGTGGTGCTGGAGGTTCGACTTTAGGGGGAGCTGGTCGTGGCAACAATTTTTCTGGCTGTGGTCGTGGTTATGCGACGGTTGCACATGCTACAAGTCCACATTTTTCAGCTTATCCCAGTTTTACACCATAACAGTGGCAGCGATAAGCAAGGTGGCATCGAAGAAATTCATCTCTAGTTCGGACAAACTTTCTGGTAAGTTATTTTTCGGTAAGATACACGAAGAACTCATTCTAGGTAGCGGAGCATCACACCACATGACTGGGAATCTTAAGTTGCTAGTCGACGTAAAGTCAACTCCGGTGTGCTCTTTTGGTTTTGCCGATGGAAGTAAAACAATTTCAGAAATAATGGGGGTGTTTTGTGTTTCAATGTTCCGAATATGAATTGTTCATTGATTTCTGTCTCGAAGCTGTTAAAGCAGACTGGTGGTATTGCGTTGTTTAGTAATACATTATTTGTTGTGCATGAGCGTTTTTTGAAGACTCTGATTGGAGCCGGGGAAGAACGTGATGGGGTCTATTTTGTTACGGATGTGAATGTTGTGCGTGTGAACAAGGATGAAGCAAGGTGTGATTCTACTTTGCGGCATCGTCGGCTAGGGCATACTGCGTTTTCAGTTTTATCTACATTACCTATAAGTTCTTGTGTTTTAAATTTGGCTAGTTCTGGTCCTTGTGACGTTTGTTTTAAAGCTAAGCAGACAAGAGAAAAATTTTCTGATAGTTATAATAAAGCAAAGGAATGTTTTTTGTTGATCCATGTTGATGTTTGGGGTCCGTATCGTGTTTCGGCTTCTTGTGGAGCTGTATATTTTTTGACTATCGTTGATGATTTTTCTAGAGCGGTGTAGACACATCTTTTGCTAGAAAAATCAGAAGTTCGCCAAGTTCTTGAGAATTTTTGTGCCTATACAGAACGACAGTTTAATAAACCCGTCTGCACGGTCCGGAGTGACAACGGAACTGAGTTTTTGTGTCTTACAAAGTATTTTAAGAGCAAAGGCATTGTTCATCAAACGTCATGTGTGGCTACTCCGCAGGAAAATGGACGGATAGAACGGAAACATCGTCACATTTTGAATGTTGCTCGGTCTCTTCTATTTCAAGCCAGTCTCCCGGTCTCGTTTTTGGGAGAAGCTATTCTAGCAGCCATGTACCTCATTAATTGAAGTCCTACGAAGGTTCTTCAAAACAGGACTCCGTATGAGCTTCTTTATGTGGAAAAACCTTCCTATGATCATATCAGAGTGTTTTGAGCATCTAGTTATACACATAGGCGTGATCGGGTGATACTAGGATTTTTGTGTGTCCTAGCAGGTTCAATTTAGCTTATGCAGTTGTAATACTTAAGGTGTCAATCCAGTTGGAAAACTTCACTAACAATTGAGATGCAATCAAGCAATCACAAGTCAAGCCAATTCAAAGAGAGTGTTTGTCTAACAATCCTAGAATGATCAGAATGCAAAACGGAAATGAGTTACAGAACTAGAAACGAGAATGCATGACAAGAAGTGAAAATGAATGAAAACCGAAACGAGTCTAAGCATGAACTAAACAGCAAGAAGCGAAACAGTCTCAGGAATGCAATAAAAATCAGAAAGAAAGGAGTCCTAAGGATGGAGTAATCGATGTCAATGGAGTCTCCTAGTCTATAGAGTGTTTAACATGCCACAAGTAAACTATCCCTAAACAAAGAACATCACAACTTAGCTAATACAATCTCTTGACATAAGCTACTCAGACTCAACCACTTCCAAACCTAGCTCTCGCTAGAGAAACATGATCAAGCAGGCATGACAAACAAGTTCATTCACGTCAACAAACATCCTAGACAACTAATCTCTTAAGCTAGGAAAGCAAGTCTCTGGCACTAGTTGGTCAGACATTTCATCAAACACCTTTTGGGTGTGGAAATGTCTAAGCCCTAGTTTCAATTGATCAGAGAGAAACTAGTATTTCTAACTCTAGTCCAGAAGGGAATCATACAAATCAAAGCTTAAGCACCCTACATCCTAAGATCTTCCACTTAGTCTATCCCATCCTCAAGAACCCAAACACTACTCGGATCTAGAAATCATCATCAAGGATACAAATTAAACTCAGATAACATTGAATCAAGCATCATTAGATAGATAAAAATAGGATGAACAACTTTGTAGAAGAAATTAAATGCCAAAAACTGAATAAACTCAAGGATATCGGATTACAAGTCTCAAAATGTTTTAGGTGGCTAGGTAAAACTTTAAGGAAAAGAACAAAACGAGATAAAAAGATATCTTGGGCAAAGACTTAACAAAACAAGATAAAAAGATATCTTGGTGGCTCAACTGATGGATCGACTGGTGGCTCGACTGGTGGCTTGACTGGTGGCTCGACTGGTGCTCGACTGGTACGTTTCCGACGTCTCCTAGATACCTGAAATGACTCCAATATGCAAGATGTATGCAAGACCAATGCAAAGACTACCTAAGTGTGCATATTATGCAAAAGAGACTGAAAACAATGCAAAACAATGAGTTAAGAGAACAAAATGAATAACAAATGCATGATGAAAGAGAGTTAAAATATATACATATCATCGGGATAAGGACAAATTCGGAGAGTGGAGTCGCAAATGTATTTTTGTGGGCTACCCTTTTGGGAAGAAGGGTTGGAAAGTCTATGATCTTGACACCAAAGAGTTTTTAGTATCCCGTGATGTGTTTATTCAAGAAGATCAGTTTGCTTTTGCTTTACAAACTAGAGATCCTCAATCACCGAACTTATATTTAACTAGTGATGATGTTGATGATGATTGGTTGGTCCATTTTGCTCCTACGCATGATGACAGGGGAAGTACTCTTGCTGTTCGTGATCAACCTGCAGTGAGTGAAACTATTCCGTCACCTAATGATGATAGGTCTATTTCTCATGATTCTCTTGTGGCTGTGCCAAGGTAAATAAACGAGCCCACACCTCCAGTTCGAGAAGATGGGTTTCTACTGATAATACTGTTGTGTCATCTTCTGGTGATGATGAGTTAGGTCGAGGATGGCGTCAAAAGTTTCAGTCCGTTCGGTTACATGATTATGTAACTTATTCCACTCGTTGTCTTCCTGAACCCCATCACGATTCACCCGACTTCGTCTCAGGTTCTTCGTCTATGATCCAAGGTACACATACTCCATATCCTCTCACAAACTATATCTCTGATGAAAATTTTTCTCCTGTCCATCGAGTTGTTTTAGCAGCAGTTATGGATGAGGTTAAACCGACTTTTTTTAAGTAAGCCATGCAAGATCCTCGTTGGACTAATGCTTGTGGTACCAAGATTACAGTGATGGAAGACAGTAGTACATGGAGCATTGTCGATTTACCTCCGGGCAAAGTTACTATCAACAATAAGTGGGTATTCAAAATTAAATATAATGACGATGGTTCCTTAGAACGTTACAAAGCCAGATTGGTTGCTTGTGGTAATCATCAAGTCAAAGGTGAACATTATAATGAGACATTTTCCCCGGTTGTGAAAATGACTACTGTTCGTAGTTTACTTCGTCTTGATGTAGCTAAAAATTGGGAAGCTCATCAGATGGATGTATACAATGCGTTTTTACACAGTGATCTCGGCGAAGAAGTTTATATGAAGCTTCCCGTCGGTTATCATCACTCGGCTCCAAATAAAGTTTGTCGTCTTCATAAGTCTTTGTATGGGCTTAAGCAAGCTCGGCGTTGCTGGTTTGCTAAGCTTACTAATGCGTTGATACGGTTTGGTTTTGTTGAATCATATGAGGATTATTCTCTTTTTACCTACTCCAAGAATGGCATTGAGATTCAAGTTCTTATATATGTTGATGATTTTTTGGTTTGTGGGAATCATTCTCACATGCTTCAGCGGTTTAAAGAGTATTTGGGTTGTTGTTTTCACATGAAAGATTTGGGTAAGGCAAAATATTTTCTTGGGATTGAGATTGCTCGGAGTTCTGAAGGTATATATGTCCCAACGGAAGTATGTTCTCGACATTGTCTCTGAAGTTGGTCTTCTTGGTTGTCAGCCATCACCGATACCGATGGAAGAGAATCATACATTGGGTCTAAGTAAGAGTGATTTTATTCCCAATCCAGAGGTGTATAAACGTTTGGTAGGACGTCTTATTTATCTTCTTACTATGCGACCAGAATTGTCTTCTGTTCAGCTTCTTTCCCAGTTCATGAAGGCTCCGTGCGTTGATCATTTGGAAGCCGCGATGCGTGTTGTCAGATATTTAAAGGGTACTCCGGGTCAAGGCATTCTTTTAAGTTCTGATTCGGATTTAACTCTCACAGCGTATTGTGACTCAGACTATAACTCATGTCCTCTTACACGTCGTTCGTTAAGTGGTTTTGTCATGTTTTTAGGTGGTTCACCTATTTCTTGGAAAACAAAGAAGCAAGACAGAGTGTCTCACTCCTCTGCAGAAGCCAAGTATCCTTCCATGTGAAATGTATTAACGGAATTTTTATGGCTTTAGAAACTGTTTGTTGATTTGAGCTGTCCTCCGTCAAAGCCGGTTTGTTCGTTTTGTGACAGTCAGTCCGCTATCCATATCTCGTCAAATCTGGTGTTTCATGAGCGTACTAAACATATTGAGTCTGATTGCCATGTTGTTCGGGATGCGGTTCAAGATGGTATACTAACAATGGTTCATGTTGGTACTGAAGATCAAATTGCTGATATTTTTACCAAGGCTTTAGGACGTGTTCCATTTGAGAGACTATCATACAAGTTGGGCATTTGTGATCTTCATGCTCCAACTTGAGGGGGAGTATTGGAATATATATTTACATATTTATGTTATATTATAATATTCTCTAATATAGTTTAGGAAGTTATATAGCTTAGTCCTCAAGCCTAGTATATTCGGTTTCTCTTGTATATATACGGGATGTAATTGTTCAAGATCAATAACACAAATATTATGAATACCTTGCAATCTCAAGTTTGACAAGATATCACATGCTGAAGCTTTTTTCCACGAGTATAGCGCGGTAATATATAATGAAGCTTTCAAGGAAGCTGATAAGAAACTTGGAGAATTGAACATGAATGTATCAGAAAAAGAACAAGCTTTGAGATCAGAGGTGCTTAAAAGAGGATTTTCAATTCTTCGAAAGGGATCTTAAGGAGAAAGAGGATTTACTTCAGATACAAGAGAATGATTTGCCTACAAAAAGGGAGAAACTTGAGATAGCCTTTCAACAGATGAACAGTCTGCAATATCAGCTTGAGCAGCAAGCTATAGTAAGATAAAAATAAAGAAGTACAAGCTGTTTCAGCTCGAGCTTTGGAGAAAACAGAAGGTTATGAGATGGAGATATCTGAGTTGGAATAGAAGCTTGAGTTAGCTAGAAACAATATGAAGGTAACCGAACATGAGAAAGTGAAGTCCAAGCTAAAATTATCATCAATAGAAGCAGAGCAAAAGAGGCTTAAGAACCAGTTTGTATCGACTATTATTAATCTTTCTAAGTGGAGCAAAGATTTTGACATTCTCGAATGCATGGTAGAAGCAAAGACGATAAAGACAAGTTCTAGGTAAACTCAACTTTCAATCTCTGCTTGCTTATAATGTTTTCGTTAGACATAGACAATAAGTTACCAAAGCATCGGATTGAGTAGACATATACGAATTTTCTTTCACTTATAGATTGAAAAGTATGCAAAGTTATTAAAATCACAAACAAATAACTGTCCTTAGGCTGAGCTCGAAAAAGAAGTCAAATGGTTCCAAGAAGATCAGACTGTGCTTGCCATTCTCCAAAACTCGCTTGACGCGCCCATCTTAGAAGCCTACTCTTACTGTGAGACAGCAAATGAGCTGTGGGACACGCTAGCAAACGTGTACGGGAATGTAACCAACCTAACCCGTGTGTTTGAAGTCAAGAAGGCCATTAACAGCCTACATCAAGAAGACTTTGAGTTTACCAAGCACTTTGGGAAGTTTCGGTCCCTTTGGGCCAAACTTGAGATGCTCCGGCCAAGCACCATCGATCCGACGATTCTAAACAAAAGAAAAGAGCAAGACAAGGTCTTTGGCCTACTCCTCACCCTCAACCCTGCATTCAATGACCTCATTAAGCATATTCTCCGTGGTGACAAGCTCCCTACTCTAGATGACGTGTGTGCCCAAGTTCAAAAAGAACAAGGGTCACTTGGTCTCTTTAGTGGTATAGGGGAACTTGTCACGGCCAACAAAGGGGTCTACAAGCATGAGGAGAGGAATATGGTGGTGTGTGACCACTGTAAGAAGAAAGGTCATGTGAAGGACAAGTGTTGGATCCTCCACCCTCATCTCAAGCCGGCCAAGTTCAAGGCCAACCTTTCACAATAGGGTACAAGCGGCCAAGGGACCGGAGCGGTGAACCAAGGAGGGGCAATGGCTATGGCGGCATCCTATGGAGACTTGGTGAGGAACTCTGACCTGGAGGCCCTTATTAAGTCTATTGCCGCACTCAAAGAATCCGGTACAACTTTCTTTGCTTCTAAACCAAGTAAAATGCTTGTCATTGACTTGGGGGGCTTCTCACCATATGATTAGTAACCCGAGTCTACTAGACAATATAGAACAAGCACTAGGTAATGTTGTTATTGCTAATTGAGACCGAGTTCCTGTGAAAGGTGTTGGTAACTTGAAACTGTTTGAACAGAACTCTAAAGTGTTTTATATGCCCACATTTACCTCTAATCTCTTATCGGTAAAGAAAGCAACTAATGATTTGAATTGCTATACTGTATTTGGTCCTAATAGCGTTCATTTTCAGGATATTAAGACCAGAAAGATACTTGGGGAAGGAAATGGAACTGGAGACCTCTATGTCTTAGAGAAAACTTTACAAAGTCCATCTAATTCGATTTCTTTTACCTCTAGTCTCTCATCTAATAATAATAATGCGTTGTGGCATGCTAGGCTAGGCCATCCTCATTCTCGTGCTCTTGAGTTGTTGTTACCTAATGTTTCTTTTAGTAATTCTAGTTGTGAGTCATGTATCCTTGGAAAACATTGTAGAACTGTGTTTCCAAAATCCTCTACGATTTATGAACATTGCTTTGATTTGGTTCATTCTGATGTTTGGACATCACCATGCTTGTCTAGAGATAACAACAAGTATTTTGTGACATTTATTGATGAAAAGTCGAAATATACTTGGTTAACATTGTTACCTTCTAAAGACGGTGTGTATGTTGCGTTTATAAATTTTCAAAACTATGTTACTAATAACTTTAATGCTAAGATCAAAGTGCTTAGGTCCGATAATGGAGGGGAATACACTAGTCACAAACTCAAAGAACACCTATCTAAGCATGGCATCCTTCAACAAACCAGCTGTCCATACACCCCTCAACAAAACGGAGTGGCGGAAAGAAAGAACAGGCATCTCATGGAGGTGGTCAGATCAATGATGTTTCATAAATGTACCTAAGAGGTTTTGGGGAGACGCGGTCATGACAGCCTGCTATCTTACAATCGGACGCCAACAAAAATCCTAAGCGATCTAACTCCCTTTGAAGTTCTTACTAAGACTAAACCATCATTAGACCACTTACGAGTGTTTGGCTGTGTGTGTTTTGTCTTGATACCAGGAGAACAAAGGAGTAAACTCAATGCTAAGAGTACCAAAAGCATATTCATTGGCTACTCAAGTACACAAAAGGGCTACTAGTGTTATGACCCGGTCAACGGCCGCATGTATGTGTCCCGGGATGTCAAGTTCATGGAGGGTTAAGGATACTATGAGACGAAGGACTGGAACAGCCTCAAAGATCTCTCCCATTTCACCACTGACCGTGCTACCAATCTCCAATTTCTACTTGACCACCTTGGTGTCACCAAGCCATCTTATCCCAAGGAGTCTCTAACGGCCCAACCTTTAGACGGGCCTACAAGGTTACCAGACCCTCAAGACAACCATGATGCCGATTCTCACCCCGAGGAAACTATCCCGGAGCTGAGAGAGACACTACCCGTAGGATCATTGACAACATCCTCGGTCCTACCGACTAATGTCAATGAGGCTGAGGCGAGCCAGACCGCAGAATCACCATCCGAGCCACTCTCATCTCAACAGCCACTCCGGCGTAGTGACCGTCTCAAGAACAAGCGTGTCTACTACAACAATCAAGCCGTGGCTCAACCGATTTAGGTCGTATGTTCGCTTGCCATGTTGCCACCTGAACATGCTGCATTCACTAGAGCCATTGATGCTCACTATATTCCCCAAACATATGATGCGGCCAAAGATCATAAAGTGTGGCTAGATGTTGTAGCCGATGAAACCGGTGCCATGGTTCGCAACCACACTTGGGACGAGGCCGACCTACCTCATGGGAAGAAAGCGGTTAGCTCCAAGTGGGTCTTTACCATCAAGTATCTGAGCACTGGTGAGATCGAACAATACAAAGCTCGTCTTGTGGCCCGTGGATTTACTCAGACATACAGAACCGACTACACGGACACCTTTGCTCTAGTTGCAAAACTCCACACCGTTCGGGTTGTTCTCTCCATTGCTACAAACTTATCATGGGATCTTTGGCAAATGGACGTCAAGAATGCCTTTCTTCAGGGGGAGCTTGAGGAAGAAGTGTATATGCATCCTCCACCGGGGTTAGAAGCCATGGTCGCACCAGGCAAGGTTCTCCGACTTCGCAAGGCCATTTATGGTCTCAAGCAGTCCCCTCGGGCCTGGTATCACAAACTGAGTTCTACCCTCAAAGCCCAAGGGTTCAAGCGTTCTGAATCTGATCACACCCTCTTTACTCGTTGTTCCGCACACGGTCTAGTGGTGGTTCTTATTTATGTTGATGACCTTATTATCTCCGGTGATGACAAAGAAGGCGTCCAGGCCACCAAGACCTTCCTCCACTCCGCCTTTGACAATAAAGACCTTGGTGCACTTCGATATTTCCTTGGAATTGAGATCTATCGCTCGTCGGAGGGTCTCTTCCTCTCTCAACGAAAGTATACACTTGATCTCTTAGCCAAGACTGGTCGACTAGGTGCGAAACCGGATGTGACTCCGCTGGAAGAAGGCTATCAGGCCAAGCGAAAGGGGGAGAGCATTCAGGCTAAAGAGGGACAACCGCGAGACCCCATGGACGAGCCGTATGAGGATTTCACGTGATATCGCCGACTTGTAGGTAAGTTAATATATCTTACCATCACGCGACCTGACATATGTTATGCTGTGAACCAGGCTAGTCAATACATGAAAGCTCCAACCAAATATCATTGGAGCATGGTCGAGAGGATCCTAAGTTATCTCAAGGGAAGCCCGGGTCAAGGCATATGGATGGGAAAGAATTCAAACACCGAGATAGTCGGCTATTGTGATGCTGATTATGTTGGAGATGCCTTAGATAGGAAGTCAACCACTGTATACTGTACATTTGTTGGTGGGAACTTGGTTACATGGAAGTCAAAGAAACAAAAAGTGGTTTCTTGTCCGAGTGTCGAAGCTGAGTATAGAGCGATGAGGAAGTTAACAAATGAACTGACTTGGTTGAAGGCACTTCTAAGGATCTTGGTATTGACACAAAGAAACCAATCACCATGCATTGTGACAATGAAGCTACTATTCATATAGCCACGAATTCAGTCTTTCATGAGAGAACCAAACACATTGAGGTTGACTGTCACAAGGTTCGAGAAAAGATTGAAGAAGGGGTGATTCTACCGTGTCACACTCGAAGTCAAGACCAATTGGCGGATATATTCACTAAGGCTGCATGTCCCAAGGTGTGTGAACACATTGATATCAAGCTTGGACTTGTAGACATCACTCGCCCTTGATCATCTCCTCTAATCCATGGACATCACACTCTTTTTCCCTTAACATAGTTTTGTCCCAAGAGGTTTTCTATGTTAAGGTTTTTAACGAGGTGATGCTTCATGAGTTCCAAGCTTAGTCATTTCACTCGACTAAGCTTGAGGGGGAGTATTGATTAAGATAAGGTCGGACTTGATCTGGTCGGTCATGCTTAGTCCGTACCATGGTCTGGTCTGTACATTCGTCCGTACGATTGTGAATAAGGCCACTAAGATAAAAATAAGAGGCCGAGTCACCTTACAAGGCCCAAGAGAAGAGATCGATCGAGACGAAGTCTTGTAGCCATTGCAGATAAGGTCACATGTTTCCTTAAGGGAAACTATGGGACGTCGCTATCAGTATGGGGAATAGCTCTCTCTCTCTCTATGTCGCTATTGTTTTGTAAAAGGGTGTAGCCCTAATCTTATATGCTATTTAAGGCTCTTAGCCGACATTGTAGACATTCTATTATAATAAGAATCTCTTTTCACTCTTATTCTCTTTGTTCACCTTATCTCTTCTCTCATCATACTTATCTTTCAACTCTACTCTCTTATTTCGCTTAATCTTACAGTTCAATCTCAGGTTTCCGGTTGAGATTGGATGCGGATCTCGGGTTTGATGGGGGTTCAATCTCGGGGTTTCTGTGTGTTGACCGGGAGGGTCAGGTGCATGCTGGTTGGGGGGACCAGAGTTATGATGGTTTGGGGAGTCTGGTTTGATTTGACCGGTAGATTCTGGTTTGGTTTGACCGGTGGGGTCGGGGTAGTTTGGACCAGTGGTGTCCTGGATGCAGCAGACCATATGGTTGGATGGTGCAAACCTTTGCGACGGTGGTTTGATGAGTTTTGCGGATGATTGGCGGTGTGTTCAGATTCGAGGATGAATCTGTTGTTAGAGGGGTAGAATTGTAACATCCGTGAACCAAGATTGGAGATTTTAGGGATGGGTGTCGATCGACACCAAGGTAGTGTCGATCGACACCAGCTTTTCTAGTTTGACCAGATTGTTTAATTTGTCATTTTGGGTCGGTTTGGTTTAAGGAAAACCATTGAACCGTCATATTTAAGTGGGAGAACAACCTAGGTCGTATTTTTGGTGGTGCTACGCCGTTTGAGACATAGAGAAAAGGAGAGGAAGTGTTCTTGAGGTTTTTGGGAGAGATTGTGGGATTTCTAGGCTTGTGGGGTGAGATATGTTCCTGTGGAGTGGAGAGCTAGAGCTAAGGACGAAGGAGAAACTTCCTAAGGTGTTGGATTTGTCATCTTTTGGTCAGAATCTTCCTGCGAAGAGATGAGTGCATGACCATGGCTGATCTAAGCCTGAGAATCCTTTGATTTGCTTGTTTTGTTGTTGTTTGTGTTGTATTCTTGTGTCTTTGTGGTTGGATGTTGGATTCTATGAGTTTTCAGGAGTTTTGGATGAGTTTCAGACGATTTGGAGGATTTGGGAAATGGATCTTCGACTTTCAGCTTCATGCGGAAACAAGTTGCAGAGTCGATCAACACCAAGGAGGTAGTGTCGATCGACACCCATCTCTGTCCAGCTGATGTCTGTTTTGCCTGGTTTGTCTGTGTTTGGTTATTATTTTTAAAGCATTGGTTTCTCAGTTGCTTGTGTGTCTAGCCTAGTAGATGGGAGGATTGCCTCACTAAGTATTTGTGATAATACTTACGCATCTCAATTGTTGTTTGTGGTGTGCAGGTATCTGACGTGGAATCATGGCGATGAGGAGGAGGATGATCTAGGGTCTCATTTGTGTTTTGTTGGTTATGTTATTGATGTTGGAACCATTGTTAGAGTTTTGCTAGGTTGCTGGATAGAATAGTTATGAATGTTGGATGTTATATATTTGAGATGATTAATGTTATATTTGCGTTGTGCTTGTTATTGGATGTTGGTTTATTATTGGTATTGTAGTTGGTTAGTAATGTGTGGGTTGTTGGTTTAATTAGGTAGTATGAGATGCTTAATTATATGTTATTATTATTTATAAAAAAATGGGGCGCGTCGTTTCAGCAGTCTTAGGAAAAAAGCTTGAACTGAAGTCTGAACTAATCTTTTTATTATATTAAAATCTTATTATAAAATTGGGTTTTCAAATTAGCCACATGTCAAGTATACTGATGAGATGTTGACACATGTAAAAAATTATTATTTTCAAAACAACTAATTAAGAAAATAACATTAAATCTAAATAAAATTTCTAAATTAAAAAGGAAATTTAACAAAACTAATCTATTTTTTATTGTACGCTACTTATATCATACATGTTTTTCAATAATATTTGGACATGTATAAACAAAAAAAGTAATTCACTAAGCATGCATATTATTATTAATAAATAAATAGTGAATAACAAATTTAAAAAGAATAACATAAGTTATGTCAAAAGAATTATTGTTTTTGAAACATAATAGGACAGCTAATGAAGAAAATATTATATCTACATAACATTAAATGTTTACATCGAAAACTTTGATCTTTGATTTTTTTTTCTGATATAATTTTGCCTATCTATCGCGTGGGTTTTTGATTCGTGCGGGTTTTTCAATGGAAGCTATCATATGCAATAAAATGAAATCGAAGTATATAATGCCCGCTAATTTAATCGAGGATGGAGACACTGATGGAGGTTCCAAAAGTTATTCTACATTTAGTAGCATTATAAGTTTGGAAGATAAGTCGTGGGTTGATGTTTCTGGTCAAAATTTAGAGTTTTCTTTTCTGACTAATGTTGATGATTCTGGTACTGAAACAAAAGCTGCTTGATCGAGTTATTGAGAAGCGGTTTCAAATTAGGGAAGTTGGAACGGTATACCTTTTGAAAATTCGTTTCTAATCGGATTTATGTGGTTTTCTATTGGATTAGGTTTGTAAACCGTTTAAACCAGGTATATGGAGAAATAAATGAGAACTTTTGGTTCGGGTAAAAATAAGTTGAGAATTTATGATTCGAGAATATTTAAGACAAGGTCATAACTTTAAGCTATTTTGGTACAATTGGATACTTCTGAAGAGTAAATAGGTCGTTGATCCTTAACATGATTATGACATATGTCATGTTTTGGATTGTATATAAAGTTTCTATTTTGTATATCTGAATTATCTAAGACTTATATATACCATCATGATTATAATTTTCAAATTTTATTTTTATTATATTATATTAAATTTCTTTCAATTTCTCAACGTTTATTGGGTTAGTTATAAAATCATTGTAATCGAGTAGATAATTTACACCAGCTGTTCATCCAATATCTTTGGAGTGAAAAAAAACTTCATGGCTAAAGAAATTATGTCACAAAACAATTTTAGTAATTATAAGAACTATAATTATGCCAAAATGAAAGTAAAGCAACATAAAATTTATTTAATTTGTTTAGAAGATATTTTATAGGTGGTGATAAAGAGTATAATTTAACAATAAAATAATTATGGGTGTAAGAACATATTTTTAATAGTAAAACACATATTAAAATTGTATGTGGTTACTTATTAGATGTTGCTTTGATGAATTTGTTGCATGTAAAATATTTTGTGAATAAATTGTGAAACGTTTTTGAATTTTGACAATAATAATATTTGTAATGATGAGTATTTGGCAAAAGTTTAAGTGGGATATAATTTAGGTTTAAATTATTGTAATAGTTGTTATAATATATTAAAATGTATAAATATAAATAAATGTATGAAGATAAATACAAATTTTCTCTAACTTAAATTAATTATATATTTAATTTAGAAGATAAATTTTCTTTATATATTTTTAAAAAAAAATGTTTAAGATTTAGGATTTAGTTTTTTCAACAATTTTTAAACTCGGACATCGTGCAGCCCTTATCTACTCTGATTATATAAAGTTGGGTTTCAAAATTAGCCATTAATAAGATTTTGACATGTGTCAAGTTTATATCAATCTGAGATTTCGATATGTGTAAAAGTTAATATTTAATAGGAGAAATTTTATATTACATCAAAAAAAAACAAAATATTTTGTTTTAAATAATATTAATAATATAAAAAGATAATTATCAAAAATTTACAAAAATTAATTAAAAAATATATAAGGAGATATATACATATATATATATATATATATTTCATAAAATTCAAAATTATAACATTTATTTTTAATTTTAAGTTATTAGTATTACCAAAAAAAAATAGAAATGGGATTAAGAAAAATATACAGTTAATAATTAATTCAAAATTTTGTAAATACTCACTTCTATATAAATATAGATCGTCTCATATTTTTCATCTAACAAAATAATTTATTCCAAAATATTGCTTTCAACTTTGTTCTATTGGTAAAACTTTTTTAATGGAAAGGTAATTTTTTCTTTTTTTTTTAACCAAAATTTTTCCTACTTTAATTTCTCCTTTTTCAGTTTGGAATCGGTAAGATTAATATGTTGACCAAAAAAAAAAGATTAATATATGCATCTTTTTTTCTAATAATGTATTTTTAAATTTAATGTAGTATTTTTAGATTGTTTTATTTAATTTATCTTTCCACCTTTGAATTTGTGGGATTCATATATTATCTTGATTATAATTTTTAATTATTTATATATTTATGTCAAACTAATTTTCTTCTAATTTCTCAACCTTGATTGGTTGGTCATAAACCTTTTTTTGCAAACTTAATTGTTACCATTCATTCAATCCTAAAGGGAGATAAGGAGTAGAAACTCATCAACCTAACGGTTAGATAAAATAGGCTAATCAAACACAAGCTTACAGCAAACACAGATAGATAGAATGGAAAAACATAAATTGTTGTTGATAGATCCATAGGAGTTCGGAGACTGTGACATCCTGATTTGCGGATAGGTTTAAAAGAATTGATTTTGCCACCTATGTTACCAAAGTGCACTTATCATTTCGATCAAGGGTCCTCAGAGAATTGCAGAGTTAATCGTGCTTGAGCTGGAGAAGTTTCAGGATAGGTGACCTTTCGAGAAGTGATTGTCAGAACTGTGCGAGTGGGGACAAAACACAGGGAAATATCATATTGTGATTTGTAGGGTCGGTAAACAAGTATTCAAAGCCTCCCGGACTTAACAGACCGACCGTCAGATATGGATGGGCTAGGAGTAGACGTGGGTCCACTAAGGAAGGTGGGCCCGTGGACATAGGCTCACTAAGCAAGGTGGCAGTCAGGGCGTTCCAAAGACAAAGGCTACATCATGGTGTGAAAAAAACTTCCACGAATATATTGGAAAATTTATACTATCAAAAAATTTTACGACGTTAAAAAAGGGTCTTTAGTTTCATTGGTTGTCGGAGCAAGCCATTTAAGATAACTTAAAAACGTGAGCATGTTTCTCCATACATGAGAAGGGCAGAGTCGAGGTTCTCTCTATGGTAGAGGAGGTTAGACGTAAGGTTATCTCTCCTAAGGTGGAGCCAAGGTTCTCTTCATGGTGGAGTAGGTTGGACGCAAAGTTTTCTCCATAGGAAGGAGGGCAGAGCCGAGGTTCTCTTCATGGTTGGTTATATACTATTGTGATGATAATCATTGATTAGTATATTATGTAATATATTTTTTATTCGAAATATTTTTTGATCCAATAATTTTAGTAATTAAAAACACTATGCAAAAGTGAAAGTAAAAAGACATATAATAGTTGGCTTAATGTGTTCATACTGACATTTTCTAGGTGGTGGTAAATAATATATTTGTAATATACCGTATATTTAGATGTAAAAAACACATTGTTAATCGTAACATACATAAAAAATTTGTAAATGGATTTAAATCTGTATATTATAGCAAACATAAAATTTATAAATAACGTACAACAAATTTTAATATATTTTTATAAAATTTAATTTAATTTACTAAACTTTAAACCAGCACAACGGTCTGGTCCTTATCTAATAAACTATAAATGGTGGCTTGAATAAACCCGAAGGGGTAAATCCGTAAAAGAATAAAAGCGTCTCTTTAGTTCATTTTAACACTCCCGCTCCGTTTCCCGACGTATTGAGGTCGGTCCATCTTCTCTCCGTCTCCCTTCCTAATCAGAAACCCTAAAGATCAGATCTTTCGAAATTGAAATTGGACTTTCTCATCACTTTCTCGGGGAAAAATAGTCTGTAAGTTGCTTAATCACTTCTTGTTATAGTCATTTTTGGATAATCATAATCATAATTAGTGCCTCTTTTCAGATCACTAGTTTATATAGCTAGAGAAAAGTTACCCTTTTGTTTCTATTTTGGCTTCTTTTGCAATTAGTGAGATTTCTGAAAGTTTCTTAATTAGTTTTCATTGTATTTTACCGGTTAGTGTTAACAGCTATTTGGTTTCCCGGTTACTGTAAAGCGTCTCTTAATCATCTACTTTGTATCTTTTTTTTTTTATAGGGAATTTGCTTTATGAATGAAGAGGTTATGATGGGTGATATTGATATTGATGGATCAATCCTTATTAGTACTGTCATTAAGGAGAATGAGAATTGTCATGAGGAAACTTTGCCCCTGCTGCATTCTCGTTTGGTTCTTGACCAAGCAGCGTTTAAAGATGAGTATGGACATTGGTTGTGGGAAGAGCAAAGTGTGGAATCTTGTGGTAAAAATAGTTTGTTGCATGAGAAGACTAGAGAGATTGCTGGTTTGCGCCGGGAACTAGAGTTGCTTACTAAGTTGCTTAGTACAAGTCATGAAAATGAGGACGTTGAGGCTTTGGATGGGAAACACTCTGGAAGCGTTGTTTCATCATCTACAAATGGTAGGCATGTAGGATCTGTCACGTTGACGCCTGAGAAGTTGGAGGATTTGAGGCAGTTATCGCGTGAACAATTGATCAAGCACTTTAAGACTGAGATGGTTCAGTTGAAAAGAGAGCATGATTATACGATTCAAGAGATGACTGATGAGTACTTTAGCATTAAGCGAAGGTGTTTGAACTTAGAGAAGTGTGGTTCATTTTCTTCTTTGAAGACAGACAAGGAGTTTGATGTGCTGCGAAAGAAGCTCCCGGATATCATTTTGAGGTTGGATAAGGTGTTATTGGAAGGTGTGTTTGAAGGAAAGAACGATACTGATATCAAGAGCCAATTGGATTCTCTGCTTCGAGAGAACTGCCAACTTAAAGGTTCACTTTTAGAGGCTGGCAAGAAGATATCAAAGCTTTCTCAGGTTGAGGAAAACCATCGAAATTTGATCAGTAAGCTTGAAGATTCACATGCTGAAGCTTCTGTCCATGAGTATTGCGCGGTAATATACGAAGAAGCTTTGAAGGAAGCTGATAAGAAACTTGGAGAATTGAAAATGAATGTATCAGAGAAAGAACAAGCTTTGAGATCAGAGGTGCTTGAGAAGGAAATATTACAAGAGGAGATTCATTTGTTGGAATGTCATGTTAAGGAGAAAGACAATTCACTTCAGATTCATGATAATGATCTGGCTACAGAGAGGGAGAAACTTGAGATAGCCTTTCAACAGATTAAGAGTCTGCAATATCAGATTGAGCAGCAAGCTATAGTGATTGAAGATATGGAGAAAGAAGTAAAAGCTGTTTCAGCTCGAGCTCTGGAGAAAACAGAAGGTTATGAGATGGAGATATTTGAGTTGGAACAGAAGCTTGAGTTAGCTGGAAACAATATGAAGATATCCGAACATGAGAAAGTGAAGTCCGAGCTAAAATTATCATCAATAGAGGCAGAGCAAAAGAGGCTTAAGAATCAGTTTGTATCGACGGTTCTGAGTCTTTCTAAGTGGAGCAAAGATTTTGACAATCTCGAGTGCATGGTAGAAGAGAAGACGATAAAGACTAGTTCTAGGTACACTCAACTTTTCAATCTCTGCTTGCTTATAATGTTTTCGTTAGACATAGACAATAAGCTATTTAAGCATCTGTTTCAGTAGGCATATGAGAATTTCTTTCACTTGTAGGTTAAAAGGTATGCAAAGCCAATTAAGTTATCTCTTAGATGAAGTTAATGAACTCAAGACAAGAGAATCAATTTTCAAGCAACTAATGGAGAAGAAGACTTGTGACCTCCAAAAGGCTGAGACTGAGGTTAGTCTTCACATTGCACAGATGTGTTTATCTTAGCCCATTTCATAATTACCTGAGTGGTGTTCAACGAGTATGATTTAGCTCTTGAATCGGATTTTACTAGTGAACCCAAGATTCTTTTTCTTTGTATTGTCCTTTGCATTTGTGTTGTTAACATTATTTGCCCATTTGGTAGCTTGATAATCCTTTTCCTCTGCTGCTTGAATCATAGGTTGATCTCCTTGGCAATGAAATCGAATCTCTCATGGACCTTCTTAAGAAAATTTATATAGCTCTTGATCATTATTCTCCAGTCCTGAAGCACTACCCTGGCGTAAGCAAATCCCTCCCTCTCTCCCTCCATAAATTCTCATAATTTTATCATACGAAGTTTGCAGTGTAAGGTATGCTTTCATCAATCTTTTCATCCTCTCATACATTGCAGATTATCGAGATCTTGAAGCTTGTCCGGAGAGAATTAAGAGGGGAATCGAAGAGACTATCAGTCTTCTGACCAAGTTTCATATGATCAAACCAATTCCTCTCACAAGTTTCATTATACTTATGTTGTACATATCCAAATCCTCTGTCAATGTATTTCTTTTCCTTGTTGAGTAGGTATGTTTAGAAAACAAAGACAGATCATCAATAACTAGAATTAGAATTTGACAACAAGATTCTTATGCACTTGTACATATGTACCATAACCACAGTAAGGAAAAAAAAATATACTACTATGGCATGTCTGAAGATTTAAGAAACATCGATTGCAAATAATAATGCTTTACGTGACCAACTGGTTATATTGTTAACTTGTTAAGAAGTTCATGGCCAACAACGCTGCTCCAACAGCTGGCTCTACCTGAAGATACATATCAGTATACACTCAATCAGTTTATTGGAAGAGAGAGACAAAGATAATGAATGAGAGGTAGAATGTTGCACCTTTGGTATGATAGTTTGAGCCCCGGGAAAGGATCGGTTAATGCGCTTTGAGACTTCTTTTCCAATGTCCCATTTCCGTTTAGCGTTTAGAACTCCCCCCACCATTACAACCGGGAAAGAAGCTGTCCCATCTGCAACAAGTCTGGTACTATAAGGAACCAAGTGGCAAAAAAAACAGAATAAAAAGAAGCGTCAGTTGGATATGTAATACCACCTTCGCCACATAAACCAAGTCTTTGTACAACAGCTTTCACACTTAGAGCTAAATCCTCAGCTGCATCAACCAAGATCTTATCTGAAATTTCATCACCAGCTTCTGCACAAAATACTACTTGAGGAACAAGAGCAGCGATACGTGCCCAAGATGGATCAGCGTAAGTCCACCTACATCCAGAAACATCACACTAGCATTTTCATGTGGTCTTGGGGGTTTTCTTCTTACCAGATACTAAAAAGAAAGGGAGTTTTATCTCCTGATTACGGAAGATCTTTGAATGCAGTGATAGGTACCAAGAAATTATAGAAAGGTACACATTATTGAGACCGACTCATCATTAGTTCTGAAAAAGAAGATACCCGATGAGTTCGTCGGGAGAGGTAAGTCCAAGTGCTTTTAAGATGGTACTTGTAAGCAGCGTTTGTGGGCCACGACCATCATGAGCTCTAATCACCGCCGTTAAGGCCTGTGCAGCAATTCCATAGCCACTGTAAATAAGCACATCATCATTCACACAATCATCGGTAAAGACTATCCATATATTATTAGTGTATCTCCAGAAAAACATGTGATGAAAAAGTCTCGTTAATCGTAAAACTGAGATTGATAACATAGAAAGAGAAATAACCTTCCCCAATCGCCTAAGATTGGTCCACCACCAGATGCCCTAGCCTCCTTGCCATCTTCATCAAAGCCATAGGCTATACATCCTGTACCAGCGATTAGAACACAGCCATGGAGCTTTCCCATGGTTCCACTAGCTAACGCCACTATAGCATCATTCTGAACATATACTTTGACATGACTAGGGAACATGTCCCTGCAAAAGATTATGATAAGAGGGTATATCAAGATGATTTACAACTGAAACTCCCATAGAGTGATTAACACTAGACATGACTACTTCCACACCTTATCCAACTTTCTATCTTTTCTTGGTCTGAGGGATGATTTACACCTGAAACACCTAAGCATACACCACGAACATCTGATTTATCAGAACCCGATCGTACAAGTGCCTCAGAAATCACTTGCTCTAGTGAATCCCTTGCTGCAGTTTCTGCATACACGATGCACATTGAAAGGTGACTTTAATAGTGGTAGAAGAAATATCCAAGTGGTGCCACAGCTATATCCAAATATTTGCTGCAAGCAAAACCAATACCGCACACACAAAACAGATTAATTCCACACAACTAGATGCAAAAACACATCACAATGCTAATATTTAGCTACGAACAAATCCAGTTTCAATCCCAGAATCAAACAAGGCACCAAAACCACATTGCAGGAGAACGTAGTTAATTCATATCACACACACACACACTCATGAATCATGATCATCGTCAACAAAGCCAAACATTCATTCAATCATTGCTGAAGAAGTCACAATCAACCGAAGATATCTTATTGCCCAGAGCTAAAACGATCGCAATTCAACAAACTCCAACACGAAAAGCTGAATTCAGAATTGAGAGGAGAGAAGATGAGAGGGAACCTCCAACGCTGTTGCGGTTGGTACAGCCCGCGACGGCACGACCGAGGATCGGAAAAGGCTCCGGTAAACGATCTCCTCCGAACGTGAAATACGGGACGCAAACGCAAACGGTTGAGGTGGCGCCACCATCAAGGCCTAAAATGACGCCATCACCGAAGCCGTTCTCGTCCGTAGCTTCTCCTCCATCCCGAAGGTTTCCATTTCTATGTGGATTCCTCATTCGCAGATAACACCAACCCAGATGAGATCAAGGAAAATGGAGAAATGGGTCTTCGATTGTTGAAACAAGTCAGTGAGCCTTTCGATCGGCGATCAAGTTTTTGGGAATCGGGGGATACCTCAATTTTTACAATTTTCGTGGAAAGATATATCTATCTTTGAGCCTAATTGACTTTTTCAGGAAATATATTTTTCAAAAGGGGTTTATGATCAATCAACGACGACACAGAGAGAGAGGATAAACAATTATAGCAAAATCTCTATTACACGTTTTTTCTTTTTCTAGGTGAAATATTTGAGAGGAGTACATTGTTGATACACTTATCCACACACTACTATAGATGGACATCGTGTTTGTATATACATTCTTTGGTTCAACTTTAAAAAGAAACAAGTTTGAAGGACTGGGACATGAGAAGAGAAAACAAAGCTTCTGCTTTAAGTTTTGACAAAAGGAAAACCTCCGGTAAATGGGCAAAGTTTGCTTTCACAACTAATGTCGTCAGATGATCTAGCTCAAGAACACGTTACAGATTATATGTTTGCATGTGCTAGGATATCTCCTCACCAGATCAAAATCAACTCAACTTTCTCTTTCAATGCCCTGAGACATGGATGACAAAAACATTAAAACCGCTTAAAAACCATATCATGAAACCTCCTAGTTATGTGACGTCGCAAGTCCTTACAGCAAGTGACTTATACATCTTTCCATTCATTCCGGTTAGCATTCCCACTAGCTTAGCTTTTTTCTAAGAATTTGAGTCACTTAAAGTAAACATTGTTCTCTAGGGTAGATCATCTCCTCCTAGAACATGCAATGTGCAAATGCAACTAATATACTCATATCTGTCAATCCTAATATCCAAAATGTATATAACAAGTTAGACTGGCAGCAAAATAATCCAACCTTTTGTTTTCAGGACACATTCAATTCAAACAAATACGAACAAAATGCAAAATTCAAACTCCACAAGGTGTGACTTTATCAAGATCATCATTAGAAAAAATAAGCAAGTCAAACCTTTAACATCGGGACAATACAAGAGGTTAACGACATGGTATTTACAATGAAATGGATGCCATACCTTGGCCCTAGTTGTCCATTGTGTTGCGTTTTGATAGCGCTGCTGGAAGTTCATAAGTGGGATATCATATCTTGTAGGAGCTCAAAATGCTCGGTTTAGAGGGGTGTTGGCACCATGCAGCCTTACATTTCTCAAAAGAACCTAAACGCTTTGCTCTTCCTCTACTAGGGAGGACTGATCATCTGACTCCTCATCTTGTCATTCATTGTGTGGTAAATCCTTTTCTAAGGTTCCATTTTTAAGTCACACGTAAACTAAAATTTATAAAAAAGAAAGACAGTTTTGTGTCCTTGTTAGAAGTAGAATTTATATTAGTAGAAAAAAATCTGTTGAAGAAATTTTGTAGGAACAGATATTGAATGATAAGTGTCAATGATCAAATCCTCTATTTCCTAATGCAAAAAGATAGTTCACTTAAAGCAATGGTTCCTATTTCTCAACTACACTGCATTGCAACTAAAATAAGCTGTTATGGCTTTCATTCTGCCTCCAACAAAGTTTTCTTCTATCTGAAATCAAAACATATGAAAATTTTCAAGAAAAGCGTTTGAAATAAAATTAGCTCTCCTAGTGTTCATTTAAATAAGTACCTCAAGAGTTAGAGGAGGAGACGAGAGCCAAGCGAGTTCTTCCACTTGGGCTAAATCAACATTCCTCGGTAGAAACATTATAATGTTAGGTGCAATGGACAGGGCAATCTTAAACAATGTGTACCTACACAAAAACAAAACTTCACTACAAGATCGATCCAACCGGTGTATATCCATGTCCCATAAGTATACTGAACACAATCATCAAATAGGTAAAAGAGTCAGTAAACGTAATGTACCCATCTCTCGGTTGGAGCATATCCATCTTGTAACTCTCAACTTCTTTATACATTGGTCCTCCCCATGGTGGTGAAAGAAACACTACATCTCCCTATGTGAATGTAGTAGTTTAGCATAACAACAAAGGGTAAAAAAAGATTGCAGATAAAAGTGATAAAGAGAAGAAGAAGGAGAAGAAGATTACTTTAAGAGATGGAGCTAAGTGGAAGAAATCACCAATGAGAAAATCAACACGATTAGCAACTCCATAAACCAATGCATTGTTCATTGCCAATTCAACTTTCACCGGATCAATGTCGATAGCAACAACAGAAGAACATCTATACAATAAAAGACTGCTTTAGAAAGAAAACATCTCACAGCCATTAAAATCATACTTCTCATGATTTTGAGAGAAACAAAAGAGCTTACAGTTTGGCAAATTGAATAGTGTTACCACCAACGCCTGAGAAGCAATCAATGACGACTTGGCCCCGACATCTCTCAGCCTGTTTGATAGCAATCTCTTCGGGGGTAACAGAGTACCATCCTTCCTCGTCCATCTCGATACCTAGGTCATATCTTGAGAAGAGATCGTAACGTTGAAACCAGTACTTGCTGATCTTAGCACTCGTACCGTTTTCTTTCTTTATCGATAGTTTTTTCCCTGCAGTAAAGTTGCAGAAGAAGAATTAGGGATTTTTATTACAATTGTCAAAATTTGGAGAAAAGGTCGCACATAGATTCTTCAGGGGAGCGCTGTATTCACCTTTTTTCAAGCGCGATCGTTTCTTGGCCTTCATGGAATGGAGCTCTGTGTTGTGTCGTGTGACTGACTCGTCCTCCTGAGTCAAAGAGTCCACTCTCGTGTGTTCTCCAATTCAACGCCTCCGATGGTCCGACGAGTGTGGTTCTTCGATTGTTTTGTACCGGAAATCAAAACATTCGGTTTCGTTATTATTTAATTACACTCCATTCTCGACCGGTTTGTAGAAAACCGGACTGAAATATCAAATAAACCTTTCCGTTAGGAATATCGTCGAACAACTTGTGCTACTGCTCCTTCTTCAACCCAACTGTATTTGTACGTATCCCCTATATATTAATAGAGGAACTTTTTGGCCAAAAAGTTGAGGTGTCAGCATTACAGAACTCAGAATACTCTTTCCTTTATTTGTTATCCCCTATATATTAATAGATGAACTTTTTGACAAAAAAACTGAGGTGTCAGCATTACAGAGCTCATGACACTTTTTCATTTATTTGTTATCAGCTTTTAAAATTGTTTACAATTATTTACCATTGTATTTTTCCAAAAATACAATTAATACCCAAAATTAAATTTTATATTATCTTTCTAACTTAATTATATCCTTTAATTATATTTTCATAAAATCTTTAAAATAAATTTAAAGAACTCTTTGTTCATATGATATAATAATATAAGATTGATATTATAATAACTCTATTAGGTTAAATTTTAATTATTATACAATTTTTTATAGATATATACTACACAATCGAATTTTAAATATTTCAATTACCCATAAATATAATAGATTTTGTAAATCTCCTATATATTAATAGAGGAACATTTTGGCGAAAAGCTGAGGTGTCAACATTACAGAGTTCATAACACTCTTTTTTTTATTTGCCATCAGCTTTTAAAAATATTTACATTTATTTACCATTGTATTTTTGAAAAAATACAATTAACACCCAAAATTAAATTTTTATATTATCTTTCTAACTTAATTATATCCTTTAATTATATTTAGTTTTAGTCTGAATAGTAAATTAAGTGCAGACTAATCTACTTTTAGTCTTCTATGGAGCATACTGTACAACCATTCAAAGCCTTAATCTATCGGTGTGGATAGAATTGAATTGTAAGGTTGTTTTTGAAGATTTTGTGTGTGTGTAGTGATTTATCGATGGGGATATAATTGAATTGTAAGGTTTTTGTTGATTTTTGTGTGTGAAGTGATTCATCGGTGGGGATAGAACTGAATTGTAAGGTTTTTTTTATGATTTGTGTGTGTGTAGTTTTACTTCAAAGCCCTTTTTCCTTTAGAACTTTATACATACACATTGACGGGTGTCGCCGCAAAACCTCTACTTTTGCTCCAGCAAAACCCTAATCAGCTTCTCCGTCTCCAAAAAAAATTCAGAACCAAGAAACAGTTCTCTGAGGTACGGTCTTTGTTTTAGAGTAGGAATCTTTCTTAAATCAGGATTTCTTACTTTTGTGTTGTTTGTTTTCATCAGCTCTTAACTTTATTTATCTCCATAGGGATTTGAACGACGATGTATCTTCAGTGCTATATCAACGAGAAGGGTGAGAAGGTTTACACCACTAAGGTACCTTCACTTTATTATACTCATCTCTTCTCTTTTGTATGCTTAATTTGTGTTTTGTATTTTGTTCTTGTCAAGAATTTCAGGATTCGAAAACAAATCTCTATTTTGTTAGGGGTTAGAAAAGTTTAGGTATACACTAGCAACTTTTATTTTGTCTGTATAACAAGAAGCAGATATTGACCATATAGATCTTTGTTGCTGGCTTTTAGATTCTGGGAAAAAAAAAACAAGGAGAAGCTGAATCACAGAGATCGGAGAAAACTGAATCAGAGGTACCAATGGAGAAGATCAATAGTGTTAACGAGTCAGAGAATATTGATAGAGATGAAGTAGAACTAACGTTTCTACAGCGGCCGGTGTTTACAAGGAGCAAATCGGAGCCGACGAGTATTGGGCGAGAAGAATGTGGTGTTGCTTCCAAATAAAGAAGAGGGTAAAGTTTAGTTCTCTCTCTCACGTGATTGACTTTTTAGTCAATTTCACTAATTAAAAATAATGGTCTTTAACCGACATTGTTACTTTTTTAGGATTAAATTGACTGTGCTTAGAAGATATAGAGGAAAACAAATTGTAATTGTATAGTAAGATTTGTAATCCAACCACACATATAACGTAATGTTTATGTATATTTTGGCATTAAAAACAAAAAAAATTGACAAACAACCAAATTTTTACTTCCCTTCTTCATCCTATTACCATCAAACAATATAACAGTTAAAATTTAGAAAAACAATCTTACAAAAAAAAAAACAAATCTATCCCAACCAAGAAATAGGAAACACACTTAGTCTACATCCACACTACATCATAAATTGCAATCCAAGTTGGTACAACAAAAGAGAAAGCTGAAGCTGGAAACGGAGGATGAATGGATGAAGAAAGAAGAAAGAAATAAAGAAACAGAGCAAAGCCAATACCGTCACAAAGAAAAAAAAAAGGAATAAGAAGTAAATAATTATAGAACAAAACCCAAAAAAATAAAAAACATAATAAGCAAAAACTCAAATACTAAAAAAACAAATAGGCTCATTAAATGGAAAAAAAAATGTTTTCGATAATTGTCTAACACATGGCACATTTAAACCAAATGGTAAATTAGACAAAATACTATTATATATAATTGTACAGTAAAACAAAATTAACGTAAATACCACTTTCATTGGAACATATAATTTAAAATATATTTTTTAACCTCCAATTTATAATTTCAAACCGGGGTTTCACAATAAATGCCAACTAAACACATGTGCTAAGGGTGCAAAAACACTAAATTCAAAAAAATAATGTTAATTATAATAATTTTATAGAATAGTATATATATAGATTTTTAATTAATGATATAACTCTGAGTAATTAAAACTGATTAGCGTCTAATCCCTAGTTTGTGGAATAAGAGATGATGATGTTAGTACACGTTAGTCATTATGCTAAGATGCGCTTTGGGCTTTTTAGATTGGATTCGGCCTGTTAAAGGCCCATTTTGTAAAACACATGTTACTGTTTTTATACCTTTTATCTTCCCGATCAAGCCAGTTCGGAGCAAATCAAATCTATAAGAAAAGAATCGTCGCCGGTGAAGAGGAAAAAGATAGAGAGAGAGACAGAAAGCTCAAGCCATGGATCCGCAGCTAACGGAAGTTTCACAGCATTTTGAGAGATTCAAGGCGGCGTTTGCGAGGAAGGATTACGATACCTGTAGTGATCTGTTGTCTCAGCTTAAGGTATACATCTCTCTCTCTTCTTTGAACCCTAGTTTGTTTCGATTTCTCTTCTTTGCATATATATCTGGTTTATTGAATGAATTTTGGGGAAAATGATGGGGTTTGTCTCGAATCTATGATAGCTTTGATGTATTGAATTGAAAAATTTAGGTTATTAGTGAGATCTTTTAGAAGAAGAGCGTAAGTGCTGATTTCTACTTTAAGGGATTGTTATGTTCTTCTGGTTCTTCTGACCAAATTTGCTAGTCTTCCTCCATTGTTCGAGAGTTCACCAAATTTACTACTCTTATTGCAAGTAAGTTTCTGATTTCATTATTGGGTTTAGACTACTTGTTTCTTGCCAAGAGTTTATAGTTTACTTTGGTTTATACCTCTAAACTCTAAAGTATCACAAGACTTGAGGATTGTATCAGGCTTTACTATTCTTTAGTTCGTCTGTCTATCCCAATATCTCTATGGACGACGTTAGCTTTTAGATTGCTGTTTACTGGGTTTACATTATTCTTATGGATTATAAAAGTTTAACAATTGGTGAATTTTAGGGGCCATTTATGAGCATGCTGTTGTTCTGAGCGTAAAAACCGAGGATCAAGATGCCTTTGAGAGAGATTTCTTCCAGTTGAAACCTTACTATGTGGATGCCAGGTGAAGAAATAAGCAACTTTCTCTGAACACTATCCTTTTCCATTTGGATGCAATGTTTTTTTTTTTTTTTTTTTTGACATATCTTCTTTTCCTCTGCACCAGGAACCGTCTTCCCCCATCCGCACAGGAGAATCTTATCCTGGGTCTGAACCTTCTGAGGCTGCTTGTACAAAATAGAATTGCTGAATTCCTCCACACCGAACTCGAGTTACTTTCATCAGCTACACTGGATAATCCTTGCATCAAGCATGCAGTTGAGCTTGAGCAGTCTTTCATGGAAGGTGCCTATAACCGTGTTTTGAGTGCTAGACAGACCGCGCCTGATGCAACTTACGTCTATTTCATGGATCTCTTGGCAAAGACCATAAGGTAACATCAATGCTTCCATCCTTCTCTAGTTTAGTTCAGTCTAATGTCTTCTCGCTTGTTATCTCACCTTTTTCTTTTGTGATGACTGAATTATCAGAGATGAAATAGCTGGATGCAGTGAGAAAGCTTATGATTATGTCTCTATCAGTGACGCTCGGCAGATGTTGCTGTTCTCTTCTGATCAAGATCTCTTGAACTATGTCAACGAGGTAAAAGAAAAAAAAAAAAACATTTTGTGTAACCACTTGGAACCTTTTTAAATTTCATGAACCCTTGACGCGATTTAGGTTTTATCATATCTTATAGGAGAGCACCCCGAGTGGGAAGTGAAGGACGGGTCTGTTGTCTTCCAGAAAGCCAAAGAAACTGCACCTTGCAAAGAGATTCCGTCTCTGCAACTCATCAACCAGACTCTTAAGCTACGCAAGAGAGCTGGAGCATATCGTGTAAGATCCGCTTTTTCTCAGTGTTCGTCTCTTAGTCTTCAATTATGTTCCTGGAAATCTCCAGGTCATAAAACTTTGTTATCATGTAATGACTGATATGGAGCGACTAAGTATGTCTCAAAGAAGTGATTTTGTTACGATATCAATCTGTTCTTTCATAGTTTTCCAAAGCCTCTTACGTCATATTATATTGTTTATGATGGAGTTACTAGTTCAGTTTGGTTATTTGGCTCGGGTTTTGGAGATTCTCATAAGGTAGTGTAGCCGATGGCTTGCTTTGATTAACCATCTAGTCCAAATATGGAAGAAGGAAAAAGTCATTTAGAGCGTGTAGGACACAATTTGTCCATAGCCAAAACACTTGTCAACTTGGCAGACAACTTGAAACAAGTGGGGATATACGTTGCAACAAATTCTTATGTTTGGGGATTAACGATTGATTAACACAGCTAATTAACAAATTAGTAATCTAATGATATCATTAGAAGAAAGAATACTTGCACTATTTAGATGTCCCCACTAGGAAAAAACACGTTACTGTTAATAAGTATACAAATATGAATTTTAACCAAAAGGGATGAAGTAATGATCCATGGGTAAGTAGTTGAAAGTGGCTGAGTGGTTTCTAGCTTTTTTATTCATCTCCGAAAGTTAATAATAATAATGGGAATTAAAGAACAGGAGTCGTTGATATTCTACTCACCCACAACAAGCAGCACTTTTTAGACGCCTAAATCTAGTTACGTCTTAAAGGCTTTTTAGACGCATAAAAAGCGTCTAACTTGTTGGTGCTGGACGAGTAAGAAACGTCTTAGACATAATCAATTCATTTTTTCTTTTTTTTTTTAATGAAATTTGATACAAATCGTATCATCTCTCTGATTCCACACCTTATTAAAGTGTGTATCGAATTTTGTCAAAGACAATTGTCAAGAGAGATGGTCAATCAATATCGATATATTAATTTTAGAAACTTCCACAAAAAAAAATACTAAAGAAGGATTCGAGTAGTAAAATAAATACCAATCTTAAAAAAGATAATCGAATTTGGGTGGAAATGATCCAATTAAAAAACTTAAATTCGATGCTTTTTGTCCCAAAGAAAATAGAAAATAAAGAATTTGCATGAAGATATTCTAGTGGTTGGGGTAAAATGGTACAGCGTGGAATCCTCAAATATTATATGTCTTGTTCAATTATAATATTTACAACTTGCTCTTCTCCTTCTCCTCTCTCATTTCTTCTTCTTCGTTCTTCTCAACTTGCTTGAATAGTTGAATCACAGTTTCTTCTTGTTGTTGGTGTGGTCTTCTCGTCGCCTGCTTGCTTGCTGTTGGTTGTTTGATGGAACTTGACGATTTGGATCTCAGCGGTTCTTGGCCGTTAGATCAGATAACTTTCTCTTCTAATTTCAAGTCTCCGGTCATCTTCTCTTCTTCCGAACAGCCTTTCTCTCCTCTCTGGTCCTTCTCCGAAGCTGCCGGTGATGTCGGCGCCGGCGATCTTTACGTAGCTTCCTCTCGCTTCACTGATTATTCCCTTATCCTTGCTCCTCCTAGTAAGTTGTCTCCTCTTTAGATTCGAACTTTAGAATCCTATTCGGATAATGTAGTACCAGTATGGACGTGGATATGCTCCTTTGGAATCTTCTTAGTTTCGAATTTTGACGGATTAAGTAAATGTTGCATTGCTTTGATCTTTTAGATTAAGTTGAATTTGGATCTCGATGGCAATGCAGGTTCAGAATCTGATAGCACGACCAAGGAGATTATTATTGATAATCATGCTCCTTCTCCGTTGTATGGTATAATGCCCTCCGAGAATAATAATCCAGATTCTTACTGTGCTATCAAAGCCAAGATGACTCAAGCGCTGAGATACTTCAAGGATTGCTCAGGTTTGGGCGCCTGTTAAAAACCGTGGACGATATGTTCTTACTACTTCAGGACAGCCCTTTGTTCTTGCTCCCAATAGTAACGGCCTTCATCAATACAGGATGGTTTCCTTGACCTATATGTTTTCCCTTGATGGTGAACGCGACGGTGACCTCGGCCTTCCCGGTCGCGTTTTCAGGAAAAAGTTGCCTGAGTGGACTCCCAATGTGCAGTATTACTCCAGCAAAGAGTTCTCCCGCCTTGGTCACGCCTTACACTATAATGTTCAGGGAACCTTGGCTTTGCCTATTTTTGAGAAAGTTTGTAAAGGGCTTGAGGTTTGCTTTTCGTTTCTCCTTTTCTTTGGGGGTTCCTTTATCAGTATCCTTTGATCTTGCGCTGATATGAGCGTTTTCTACATGTGTTGCAGGCTGTGAATCTGAAAACTTCGGAAATATTGAACCACGAGACCACTCAGGTTATCTGCGAGTCCAAATGTCAAATCTCGAGTATTCTTTCAGAAACTTTCAAGAACTGTCTTGAGTTCATTTTGTGCTGTTCCTTGTCGTTTTGATCCCCATTTTCCTTTTGACTTCTCCTATACCAGATCTGCAACGAGGGTCGCCAAAATGCATTGGCTGAGATTTTGGAGATACTCACTGTGGTGTGCGAGACATACAAACTGCCTTTAGCTCAGACATGGGTCCCTTGCAGGCATCGCAGTGTTCTAGCTTTTGGAGGTGGTTTTAAGAAAAGCTGTTCAAGCTTTGATGGGAGCTGTATGGGGAAATTCTGTATGTCTACCAGTGATTTAGCGGTTTATGTTGTGGACGCTCATGTTTGGGGTTTCAGAGACGCTTGTGCGGAACACCATCTGCAGAAGGGACAAGGTGTTGCTGGGAGGGCGTTTCTCTCTGGAAATCTATGCTTCTCTAGGGATGTTACTCGGTTCTGCAAAACCGACTACCCCTTAGTACATTATGCACGCATGTTCAAGTTGACGAGCTGTTTCGCGGTCTGCTTAAAGAGCACCTTCACCGGGGACGATGAGTATGTTCTTGAATTCTTTCTTCCTCCAGCCATCACAGACAAGAGTGAGCAAGATTTTCTGTTGGGCTCTCTGTTTCAGACAATGAAGCAGCACTATTCGAGTCTCAAGGTTGTCTCTGAAACTGAACTCTGCGAAAACGAAATATCTCTTGAAGTCTTGGAAGCTTCAGAAGACGGAATGGTTTACTCGAAATATGAACCTATCAGGATACATCATCCAGCACCAATCTCTAAGGATTATCTTGAGCTCAACGCCCCCGAACAGAAGCTGAGCTTAAACTCTGATCTTATAGCTGATGGGTTTGAGAGGTTCCAAACGCTTGAACCTTTATCGGAGGCCAAAACAGTGAAAAAATCAGAAAGGAAGCGTGGTAAAACCGAGAAAACAATCAGTATAGAAGTGCTTCAACAATATTTTGCTGGTAGTCTAAAAGACGCAGCAAAGAGCCTCGGTGGTATGCTCTTAACTTTGTCTATTGATTTTTGTAATTGTTGATGGCAAACTAAAAGAACTTTGTGCTTTCTTTTTCCTGTTTGCCCAACAACAATGAAACGCATTTGTCGACAACACGGGATCTCACGGTGGCCATCTTGCAAAATCAACAAGGTGAACCGATCTCTAACACGACTTAAACATGTTATAGACTCTGTTCAAGGTGCTGATGGATCACTCAATTTGACCTCCCTCTCCCCTCGCCCTTGGTCTCACCAAATATCTCCAACCGAAAACCAACCACCAAAGAACTTCCCTCCAGCTTCTACATCTCCTCCAAGTTATCTCCAAGATGTCAAGATTGAAAACAGAGATGCAGAAGACGGTGCAGGTTCATCAAAATCGCGTGCTTCTTGCAAAGGTAAAAGTAAAAGCATTTCATCATCTACATGTATTCTACTGCAAAATCTCAAGATCCGTCACCATTGTTCTCATACTGTCTCGTGTTCCACAGTGGGTCCTATATGCGAGACGCGTTTTCGGCTTCCAACACACAATTAAGAACCAGCCAGGCAGACGGCCTTGGACGATTCGGACAGTAGCTCTAAAAACATAGCTAATTTTTGGACACACTTAAGCTGCCAATATACAGCTTCTCCAACAACACTCCACAATAAGCTCGCGAGTATAAAGGCAACGTACAGAGAAGACATCATCAGGTTCAAGATCTCACCGGAGTCGATAAGCATTATGGAACTGAAGCAGCAAGTGGCTAAGAGGCTGAAGCTCGAAATGGCTGCGTTTGAGCTCAAGTATCTAGATGACGACAGCGAATGGGTCTCGGTCTCGTGTGATGCTGACCTCAGTGAGTGCCTTGACACGTCTGCAACGAAAGCAAACACACTGAGGCTCTCAGTACATGACGTGACTCTAAACTTTGGGAGCTCATGCGAAAGCTCAGAGGAAAACATGATGTGCTTATGACAAATTGACAATGCTTCTCTTGTATACAACTTTCTTGTATGGATCTGAGAGTTTTGTTTTCTGGGAAGAGGAGTTTTAGACAGTATTCATTCTTTTGAGATGTATAAAAATGCATACTTCTCCACATATAAATAGATGTTGATTGGAACAATAAAAATAAAAACTATTACTTGCCTATGTATGTGACTTCTGTTAATTACACTTGCAATTACTAATATACTTTAACAAACTCTGAATTGAGCTTAAGGAACAAGATGAAGAATTGATTATGATTCTCATTAATTGTAAACTGTACAGTGTTCAGTGTTCTCTGTTTATATACAGCATAAGCTTAAGCTAACATAAGCCTAATAATAGCTTAAGACTTAATTGGTAAATTAGACACTTTTGCAATAAATAATTTGAAAAGTAGACACTTTTAAAAACAAATTTGAGAAGTAGACACTTTTCTCTTTCCTCTCTTATGGAAAGCTCTATTAGAGAGGGATTTAGAAAATGACATTTTTAACCTTTTGTTTCTTTCTTTATGTATCCATATAAAGACAAATTGGTTTTTAAATTTGAGAATAATAAAAATCAGTTCAATAATAAATGTATGTTTTAATAATCCATTTTTAACATTTTGTTTCTTTCTTTATGTATCCACATAAAGACAAATTGGTTTTTAAATTTCAGCCTAATAAAAATCAGCTCAATAACAAAGGAATGTTTTAATAATTGATGAATGTTATACTTTTTATTTTTTTAGACATGACCAAAACAATAACCTAAATTAACAAAATTATCTTTACAAATTAATAAATCCTTTTTAATGGATTTATGTGTTTTGAATTTTAGATGTGTAATTGATTTTTGAGAAATATCCTAAACAACACTAAAACATGTATTATGGATAATTATGTCACACATTTCATAAACTTCCCAAAATATCATTATTAGACACATTACAATATTTTAAATTAATTTTTAGAAATTTTATAAACTTCCCAAAAATTTTAGAATTGTTGTTTTTTTTAGTTTTGAGTTCTCCATTTTATATTTAGGTTATAGTTTTGAAGGAATAAAGTTTAGTATTTATAGTGTAGAGTTTATTTTGAAAATTTATTTAGATGGTACACAAAACCCAGATGGTACACTAAACCCAGATGGTACACTAAACCTAGTTTTGGTACACTCAACCCAGATAGTACACCAGAATAACAGTATTTCACATATTAAATTATTTTAAATTTGTTTTTAGATTTTTTTTTAGTTTTGTATTCTCTATTTTACATTTAGGTTATAGTTTTGAAGGGATAAAGTTTATTATTTAGAGTGTAGTGTTTATTTTTGAAAAATTATTTAAATGGTACACCAAACCCAAGATGGTACACCCAACCCAGATTGTACACCATAATTACAATATTTCACACAATACAATATTTTAAAGTTAGTTTTTAGATTTTTTTAGGTTTAAGTTCTCTATTATACATTTAGGGTATAGTTTTGAAGGGATAGAGTTTGGTGTATAGATTGTAGGGTTTTTATTTTGAAAAACTAATTAGATAGTACACTAAACCAATATGGTACACCAAACCTAGATGATAAACCAAATCTAAATGGTAAACTAAACCCAGATGGTACACCAAATCCAGATGGTATATTAGATCTAGATGATACACCACATTCAAATGGTACACCAGACCCAAATGGAATACCATATTCAGATGGTAAACCAGATTCAGATGGTACACCAGACATAAATGATACACCAGAGTCAGATGGTACACCATAGTCAAGTGGTACACCAGCCGTCTTTTGATTCTTGGATTTCCAAGATATCAATGAAGTGCCCAAGAAGACACAATAACCAGAAACAGAACGTCGTGAATCACGACAAGCTCCCCAGCTAGCATATGCAAAGGCATTCAAGCAATTCTCTGTAACGGCAGAGTAAAACAAACCAAGTCCCGGATTACCTTTGATATACTTCAAGATTCTATGTGCTGCATGTAGATGAACATCAGTAGGAGCCTGAAGAAATTGACTGAGCTTATGGACAACATAAGTAATATCCGGTCTTGTGAGTGTCAAATACAAAAGCCTGCCAATCAATTCACGATATGAAGTCACAGACGCCAAAGGTACACCAGTCTCCTGAGTAAGATTGACATATGGATCCATCGGTACATCATTTGGTTTGCAAGCAAGAAGACCTGTATTCTCCAACTAATCCAATGCGTATTTCCGCTGACAAACAGAGATGCCTTTAGATGAGCGAGCAATCTCCAGGCCAAGGAAGAATCTTAATTGACCAAGGTCCCTGATCTTGAAAGCTTTATGCAGCACACTCTTTATAGCAGCTAAATCCTCATCATTGCTACTCGCTATGGCAATATCATCAACATAAACAAGGAGAATAGTAATTCCTCTCTTGGTAAATTTGATGAATAAAGCTGTATCAGATGGACACTGGAGAAAACCATCATTAAGCAACACAGAGGTAATCAGTTTGTTCCATTGCCTAGACGTCTGTTTAAGTCCATAGATGGATTTACGAAGTCTGCAAACAGGGTTAGGAGGAAGAACCTCATCGGGACCTGGAGTATAGCCTTGAGGAAGGCTCATATAGATCTCCTCTTCCAAGTCACTGTGTAAAAAATCATTCAAGACATCCATTTGAGCAAGTGACCATCCCTCTTTAGCCGTTAACCCAACATTAGCTTCACACTAGTCAACTTAACAACAGGGGAGAACGTCTCGATATAGTCAACACCTGCGACCTGTGTGTAGCCTTTCGCCACCAAACAAGCCTTATAACGCTCAACAGATCCATCAGAATGGTACTTAATAGTCCAAACCCACTTGCAACCAACCACATTCTTACCAAGAGGAAGAGAAACAACATCCCAAGTATGATTCTGTTTCATAGCCGTAAGTTCGTCATTCGCAGCACCAGTCCATTTTTCACAAGCCATGGCTTGTTGAAACGTTTTCGGTTATGTCTCTTGAGAATATGTAAGAAGATTGGCACAAAAATGGGTGGAAAGTTTATCATAGGTCAAAACAGAGGAAAGAGGATAAGGTGTGGTGTGATTCGAAGGTAAAGATGGAGAAATTTGTGCAAGTGCATAGTGATACTCGGATAAGTAACTAGGAGCCTTAGTTTGACGCTGTGAGCGCCTAGAATGTTGAGATGGCAATGCTTCAACAAACACTACATGATTACTTTGTCGAGTAGTAGAATGAGATGATGCATGAGGTGGAGACAATAAGGGTGGATCAGATGATGATGATGAATGAGTGTTAGAAGGAACAAATGCAGTGGAGGATGACAAAGGAAAAGAATGATCATGAATGGGGGAAGGATCAGGAGATGGAACAGGGGATACAATGTGCTTGGAAAAAATCAGGAATGATCAAAGATGCAGTTTTATATGGAACAACAGTTTCATGGAAAATGACATTCCTAGTAATCGAGATGCAATTAGTAGCCAAATCAAGCACTTTGTAACTCTTATAGCCTGGTGGATAGCCTAAGAAAATAGAAAAAGTAGCCCTAGGAGTGAATTTATGTCTATCCTTTTGTAAAGTACTAGCATAACACAAGCAACCAAAAGTCCTAAGCAAAGAGTAATCTGGTTTTCTACTCATCATTTTCTCATAAGGAGACTTATTATCTAATAATGGAGAAGGTGTTCTATTGATCAGAAAGACAGCAGTACTAACACAATAACTCTAATAAGCAAGAGGCACATTCGACTGAAATAATAAAGCTCGAGCAACATTTAAAACATGTTGGTGTTTCCTCTCAACAACTGAATTCTGTTGTGGTGTATATGCACAAGAAAAATAATGGATCATGCCATTTTCTTTTACCAATTCATCAAATGAAAGTTCAGGTGCATTATCACTATGAATAGCTTTTATTTTTGCCTGATATTGAGTAAAAACATGCTGTAAAAACTGTGGAAAAATAGTCCAAACATCACTTTTATTTCTTAAGAAGTAAACCCATGTTGTTCGAGTACAATCATCAACTAAAGTAAGAAAATATCTATAACGTTCAACAGACTCTGTAGAAAAGGGTCCCCCTATATCTAAATGGACAAGAGAACTCATGTTGTAACCCATGTTGTAACTTGTGCACTTGACGGATGTCCAAGGCGATGATGCCAGAGAGTCGCATCAGACGACAAGGATCCACAAAAGAACTCAGAAGAAGAGGACTCAGGAATTTTGAGAGATGATAGGGATTGTAAGTCTAGAATATAAAGATGATGCATGAGATGACCCCTACCAATCATCGAGTCCTGAGAAAACCCCTGAAGAAAACAAAAAGTAGGATAGAAATGAGCGGAACATTGATTATGATGAAGTAAACTACTTACACTAATCAGATTAAAATGAAAATCATGAACATGTAAAACATCATAAAGAACTAATGATGCATACAAATGTATATTTCCAGAATGATGAATGGGCAATTTGATACCATTTGGCAAAGTAACTATAATGCCTGATATAACACGAACATCTTTAAATCTAGACAAATCACAGCAAACATGACTTGTTGCCCCACTATCAATTATCCAAGAACCACTAGGCAATACAGTTTGTAGTGATGAAAGACAATGATAGTGGAAGGTAAGCAAATGATTTTCATATCTCAAGTTAGTAGAAATAGAGAAGACATTACCGGAAGTCGAATTAACAGCCATGACACCTTTTTCAGAGATTGAAATGGAAGACTGAGAAATCGGAGCTAGAGGCTCTGAAGCAGCTACTTGAGCAGACATCTGATTCAATTGGTGAATAAGCCCCTGAACTTGAGACTGAGAGAGTTTAGTAACATCCAAGTTCATTGGAGAAACTGGTGGAGGAGGATAATACAGAAGCTGCCCACTCGGTGTTCCATCAAACACATTAGCAACAGTCCGTTGCATATTAGTCTCAGATGGTTTAGACGTGGATCTTGGAGTTGTGAAAGATTGACCTCGAGGAGCAAAGGAATTAGTAGGTCGATAACCAGAATTATTACCACCATTATTGCGACCATTGTTATTATTATAGTGTTTATATCCAGGAGGATAGCCATGGAGACGATAACACTTCTGCACCGTGTGTCCCATCTGATCACAATGAGTACACAATGGCCTGTTACCCCTTGGTCTATAAGAACTGTAAGCACCAGAAAATTCACCAGACTCATACATTGCTCCATCATAAGATCCAATGGTCTGAAAAACTACATTCTCAGCCTTGACAATCGGCTTGACATTCAGCTGCCATTCATCTTGTTGAACCATGTTGAATACTTCATCAATACTTGGAATAGGCTTAAGCATCAATATATACCGCCTAGTTTGATTAAAACCATCATTAAGACCCATCAAAAACTTGGTGACCTTACTCCTTTGTTGCAACCTTTCCCACAAAACCGCTGCATTACACTCACAACGTCCACATGTACAAACATGAATCTCGATATAATTGGTATACTCCTCCCATAATGTGACCAATTCAGTAAAATAAGCACTAACATCCATTGAGCCCTGTTGTAGTGATCCTAGAAGTTGTTCTATCTCAAAAACACGCGGTGCATCATCTTGTTTAAAACGAGAGATAATGCTCTTCCAAATCGCAGCAGCAGTAGGCATATACAATAAACTCTGCACTATTTTCTTAGAAACCAATCCCATCAACCAAGTACTAACCATATCATTACAACGTGACCAAGAACCATACAGAGGATGATCAGAAGAAAGTTGAGTGATAGTACCGTCGATGAATCCAAGTTTGTTACGTACATTCAATGCCATGCGAACAGATCGTCGCCAAGAATGAAACTCTGTTCCAGTATTGAGGCAATCAGTGACTATCTGGAGCCCAACATGATCGGTACTGTGTAGATACAACGGATTCTCATAAAGATCATTACATAAAGACGAATTCGTCGCCAGAGTCGCCGTCGTACCATTTGGAATCGCTGAAGACGAGTGAGACGCCATATCTTGTATCGAATCAAGGAATTAACAAAGAGATCGAGTCGAATAAAGAGAATAACAAGAACCGAGCTCGATTAGGTCAAAGAAAACGAAAAAAAATCAGATCAAGAGAGACACAAACAAAAGACGAATTCTGAGAGGCACTTATGAAGAAGACAACACAGCTGAAATTAGCAAAATCCAAAAGAAATTGAATGAGAACAAGATCAATTCTGAGAGGCACTTATGATCGGAGAGCTCTGATACCATAACACTCTGTCTGTAATAACTTTCATCATCGCTTTACTAGTCAAGCTCTGATACCATAACACTCTGCCTTTGTGTGTTATTCTATCGTGTTTTCATTTTTTATATGTATGTTATTGTAAGCTTTTTTAATATAAATATCGATACTAAAAAAAAAACTCTTTATTTTTGCATTTTAAGATAAAGGTACAAGGAGTAAACTAGATATTATTACACTTCATTGCCACTGGACTCTCCAATTAAACAAAGGTGTTCGGAGATGACACATCATTGACTTGTTCCAATGCATCATTGGATCAAATCCAGTCACAACCTGACCTGGCTTTTGATGGTTTACACTCTGGTTTTGGCATTGATCTATTGAAAACTCAACAAGAAGGGATATTAGAAATTTTACATATCGCAGAAGTGGCGGCTGACTACAAGGAGTCAATAAGTATGGAGACAAAACCCTTCGTATATCAAAATTTTGATAGAGTGCTTCTTAGAGAGCACAATTTACAGAAAAAAGCTGCAACAGGTGAAGGATTCAAAATCTTGGAAGTGCAAATATAAACTGCAGAAGGTTCCTATACATAAGATGTGTGTCCGAGCCATTTTTCAGCCCATCAATGGGTATGAGGTCTCGACTGTGGTTCAGAGAAATGATCAACAAGGTGTTCCTCATTTAACAGCTTCCTTCCAAATAGAGTATTTGATAATTGGACTCGCAAAGATGAAGAAACAACAATTTCCAAATCTGCATTTCATGAAGCAAGTCCACATGTTTCAGTTTCTACGGAAAATGAAAACAGTTACTGGTTCGTACTTGAGAATTGATTTCAAGGACATGTTACATATTCTCATTGGTGTGGTACAGTTCCAAGTGTGGCACAAATGGAGATTTAAACAATGCCAAACAAAGATGGTTTTGAAGTTTCATGTGATTTGTGTGAGAAAGGTTGCCTTTTGGTAGACGTTTCCTCTGTTAATCTTTCTTCTTTTCTGCAACTGGGATGAAATGTGATAACACAAGAGGACACACCTGAAGGAGGACCATCTAATCTGCGCCGATCAAACAGGCTTAACACCAACTGTATGGAAAAGATGGCTAACACTGATGCATCCCCAAATGAAACTCGAAAACGCAAAAGGGTAGAGGATCATTCCATATTAACTAGAAGTGAGTCAGCGGGTGACATTGAAGGTGGAGAGGATGTTCAGTTTCTAGGGACACAGGTTAGGGAAGGTGGAGAGGGTGTACAGAGTCTATGGAATGAAGGAAATGCGCAAAGCCCCGGTACATTTGATCAGTATGATGATTATGGAGATGCTCTGAAGATCACTCAAGAAGATGATTTGATGCAGGAAATTAACGACTCTGTAAGTGTTGTTACGTTCTTACATCCCATTCCCATATTTTTATCTGATTCCTCTCTGTCTCCCTTTACATCTCACATCTCACTTATGATTATAATTATATATTCAATTTCTTTTAGGATCACTGTCCAAATTGTGTGAAGACGAAAGAATCAATGATGAGAGAGATAGATAATCTTAAACTGAGTCTTCAATTGTACCAAGGACATAGCCTGAATCATTTAAACTACGACGAGCTCCTTCGTTTTGAGATCCAACTTGAATCTTCTCTGCATAATGCTCGAGCTCGTAAGGTATATAATATACACGCTCTATATACATACATTTCATTGTTCAAACGACTCATATACAACATGTATTTTGATGAACAACAGTTTTATAAAACATACACATATCCCAACTTTTACAATTTCAATGGTTCATGTTTCTTGTTTATTAATTATGTAGTTTGAGTTCATGCGGCAGCAGCAACAAACAGACAAGTATAAGGGAAAGGGAAATGTGAGTTCTCTTGCCAATGGTTTATAATCTGATGATAGCTAAAATAAAAATTAAGTTTTTAAGCTTTAGAATAGAATGTATGACCATTTTTTAACTATTGGTATAACTGTTCATTAGGAAATACTCATGGATGAAGGAAGCACACAGTTATCCAATCCGGTACGTGCCTTGGAGTGTCAAAGGCAAGGAGATGATGACATCATGCACCGGCAAGTGAAGAAGGAGTTCCCTTGTTTAGTTTATATAGTGTTAGACTAATCAATCTACCGATTTCCGGTTGAGCTTCTTTTGGTCTGATTGGTTCGGTTAAATTGGACCATCTTGGTTTAGAATTATATGACAAGGTATATAAAAAAGAACATGAATTAAGTGGTGAGGGTATAAATTAAGAAGACCTTCTTCTTCGTTGAACGAGAAAAGTACCGGACTAGTTACAGGTAAACGTGTATATATATATATATATATATGTTTTCGAAGTAGTATTAATTCGTGAAGAATATATCTTTTTTGGGTAACATTTGTTGGATAATTTCTAACTTGAAGAAGAAGTTATCTGCTAGGAAGTTGCCAAAAGAGATAGAATAGAAAAAAAAAAAGTTCCAAAATCAATAAGTTGTATAATGTTAATTCTAATAGGTTTAGGAGGATATAAATATAATAGTCTTCTGTAAAACTTGAGAGAGATTTAGTTTTGAGAAGTTTCTAAATCAATAAGAGAGGTGTTCTTATTTTTCAAGTTCTTTAATTCTTAGAACATTAAGCGTTCATTGAGTTTGGATAATTGGATGTCGTTTGCTTCCTTTCTGTTTGTGAGTGATATGTACCTCGTTAGGGTTTTGCTTGTTGCGTAGGAATATTTTTGTTTGGTTCCTGAGGAAAACAGAAACTGAGAGTCTCTTATATCTTGTTTTCCTTTTTCGACGTTTTCAGGGTTGATAGGGAAATTTGTGGAGGAATTTTGGAAAGGGTTAGCTCTCAAATCTCAGTCATGGATCAGTTACCTGAAGAATTGCTCTTGAGAATATTGTCGTTTCTGCCTACAATGAAAGATGTTGTGGCCACAATGGTTTTGTCAAAACAATGGAAGTCTCTTTGGATGTTTGTGCCAGAACTGGTATACGATGATAGCTATCAATCCATTGATTATGAAAGATTTTCCCGCTTTGTAGACAGGTCTTTGTTTCTGCACGAGGCTCCAGTTATAGAAACTTTGTATTTCAAACTTGGTCAAACATGTGGTGCTGAAGATATTAGAGTCTGGATTAGAGCTGCAGAAAAGTTTTCTGTGCGTGAACTGCATATCAAGTTCGTCAGCCCTTCTGATGCATCTCCAACCATACTTCCGAGGAGCTTGTACACACGGTGCAGAATGCTTGTTACCTTGATACTAGTTGAGGCGGTTCTTGTGGACGATGTTAATTGTCCAATTTCTTTCCCTTCCCTCAAGTTATTGCATCTTGTATACTTGACGTATCCAGGTGGTGATGAATTTGTCAACAAGCTTTTATCAAGTTGTCCTGTGCTTGAAAAATTGGTTGTGATGCAGTTTCCTGGTGATAATGTGACTATTTTCACCATTAGAGTGCCTTCTCTAAAGCATCTACGGATGCTGAAACCATTACAACATTATAGTGATAATGCACATGGTTTTGTGATAGATGTTCCTTCTTTGGAGACGTTGGAAATAGTTGATTATACGGATGGGTTTTGTGTCATTGAGAATGAAATGCCTAATATTGTAAGAGCATCTATTGACTGTAATCAGACTCATCGTGGGAGGATTATTCTGAGTTCTATAATTATGTCAGTCAAGTGTCTCTTTTTATGTTTACCAACCTCAGAGGTATTTTCTTCTTAATTGCAAGTTGTGGTTTCTATCATTCTGCCATCTGCACGATTGGAAATAGTTAGTATTCTTGCGATCAGGTCTCTAGTCACTAACCTTTCTTGTACTTATTTTGTCTTGTATGCATGCAGGATGCATATCATGTTGGTAGTATCTTCCACCATCTTGTAGAGTTAACGCTATGCACATGTGATGAGCAGTGGTTGAACCTACTTCTTCGTTTGCTTGGAGATTCCCCTAAATTACGATCTCTCAGACTTATTCAGGTACATAAGTAAATCTCAACCCAACTCATTCAGTGTCTTTGACCAGGTTATTTTCCAATTCATTGTCTAATGTACTGTTTATATCAGCACCATGAAGAACCGAGCCCCTGCTGGATTAAACCGAGCCCCTGCTGGATTAAACCGAGTTCAGTTCCTAAATGTTTGTTATCGAGTTTTGAAACTCTAGAATGTAGAGACTATGAAGGAAAAGAAGAAGAGAAAGAACTGCTAGGATATATCTTAAGAAACGGAAGCTGTTTAAAAAAGGTAACTGTGTCCTCCACATCCACTGACAGCGAGAAGAAACTTGAGATGATCAAGGAGGAGTTATTGTCCATCAGGCGTTCACCTACCTGTCAGCTTGTATTTAACTGAAGCTACAGTAAAACATGTCATTACAACGTTGGTTCATGTTTGGTCTGGATGTTAGATTACTTTGATATTATTTCCTTTTCCAAATTTAGCTCTTTGAATTTCTCATTTTCTTTTTGCCTAAGTCTCTGCGTACTCTAAAAAAAAAAAAAACACTAGTAGAAATTTCTCGTATAGACATGGAAAATTAAGTGACTAAGGCTATATTTTCGTGACTATGTGACCGCACAGACACGGAAAGACACGGAAAAAAGTTGTGTCTATACGATCGTGACCTAAAAATTTTTGTGTCTTTTCGTGACATAATAGCCACGGTTTTGGCACGAGTAATTCGCTACTAGCTTTAGCCACAGATAATCTGCGGCATTCTCATATAGTTTTAATAAAAAAAAAAAAAAAATTGGCGATTACAGAAAATTAAAAATATCACAATGATTTGTTTATTAAATTGTGAAAATGATTTTAATTATACAAAACAAAATTGAAATAGAAAATAAAAAATGCTTCAACTGAGAAAGACATTTGCTCTCCGCCGCTCTTCCCCGCCACCTTTCTGCCGCTCTCCTTTTGTCACTGATTCTTCTCTATATGCATTTCCCTCTTTGGATCCTAAGAAATGAAACAAAATCCAATTGTTTTTGTTGATTTTAGAAGTAAATACAAGAGATTTACCTTTTAGACATCGAACGGCGACGAGATCTGAAAAGAAATGGTCGGATATAATGGTCAGATCTGAAAAAAATCAGATCTGAAACAGAGGAAAAAAGAGATTTACCTTTGAGAGGGTTGATTCCAAGCCGAAGATGATAGGCTGAGAATTCCCTTAGCGTTCATGAAGAAGAAGTTGAGGACTAAGGGGAGAAGAGCTAGACAATGGGAGAAGAAGCAGGTCAATGAAAGTGGCTAAAGTCAGACTTAAGGAAGAGAAGCTTCAGAGTGAAGAAGAGGGTTCACTTGTTATGTTATTTCAATGCACTGTCGTTTTAATATTATAAGTGTGTATTTAAGTGGAACCTGAAACAGTAGGGTTTCCTATCTTATGAATCAAGTATTAATCTCTTAATCCTGCCTCTTTCTATCCTTCTATCTCTTCTCTTACCTTATCTCTAATCATTTCTATTTCCTATCTCTTCAAGTTAAGTCCCGACTTAACATTTGGTGCTTTCATTGAGAGACGATGGCTTCCACACCAGATCCACGACAAGGCTCTTCGGAACTCGAGTCTAGGGTGGTGGCGGAGACACCACAACCGAACGAATCAGCCGACCAACGCGAAGCTCGCCGCGACAGGGAGATGTCGATGTTGTGGGAAGTGGTTCACAACATCAACGCTCAGCTCCAGGCGATTTCACTCAACCGCAGCAGCACTCCACCGGGGTTCAGCACTCCGGCGACTGGGGTTCTTCCTCAGACCCCAGTGACAGCTTCGGGAAGTGGAGAGCAAGGTCGACCAGAGAAGGCTTTACCACTAGCGAACCCTAGATCTACTGAAGGGGTCTTAACAGCTCCAACGGTGGTTCCTGCTACGACAGTGGTGACGCGGTTGGCAAATCCACAACATCGGGTGGAGATTCCTGCCGAGGGTTTGTTACCAACTCCGACGGCGGTTCAGAGGTGGGAATACCAACAAAACAGGGGAGGTTGGCCTCGCAAACGAGTCGATCTGCCGCTTTTTGAAGGTCAGAACGCAGACGATTGGTTGTTTCGAATGGAAAAGGGGTTCTTTATGAACAACACACCTGAATATGAGAAGTTGGATGAAGCAGTCGCGTGTCTTACTGGGTCGGGAGTCACTTGGTGGAGAAACTCAGAGGACAGGATGCGGATTACAACTTGGAAGGATTTCCAGGACCGGTTTAAGGAGAGGTTTAAACCCAGCAGAGGTTGTTCTGCTATGGATCGTTTGCTCACCATTTGTCAACAGGGAACTGTCGATGAGTACCGTGATCGGTTTGACGAACTGACGGTGGAGCTCCCACATGTGACTGATGACGTGTTTGAGGCAGCTTTTCTGAGGGGGCTTAAGAAATACTTGCGAGACCCAGTCATTCGGAGTAGACCTAAGGACATGAACGCTATTGTTGATATGGCTCGGTTGGTGGAGTTTCAGGAAGGAGAGAACAGCAGCGCTCAAAACCGAACTTTCTCACGTCCTGCGGTGAACCACTCCTACTCTCACCAAGCGCAATCACCCAGGAAGCCAGTGGAGACAGTGAGGGTGGCGAGTAAACCGTCTGCGGGAAGCGGGTACAACCCCTGTCGACACTGTGGAGATCGTTGGTTTAGTGGGCACAAGTGCAGACAACCGAGACTTAAGTGCGTGGAAGTTGAGGAAGAAGATGACTCATTTGGTTTGGAGGAGAAGAAACCCGAAGAACTTGCCATGGAACAAGACGATGATCAGGAGCTGGTGACAGAAAACTTGGGATCCATGGGAGGCTTTTCGGGTGAGCAGTCCATGCGAATGAGAGGTAAGATCAAAGGTAAGTCTGTGGTTGTGATGCTTGATTCAGGGGTCTCTCGAAATTTTATTTCTGATAAGCTAGTACAGGAATTGGAGTTACCAGTTGCAGGCCACCGACGGTTTGGGGTACGTGTAGCAGGAGGTCAGATCCTCAAGGGTAGTGGCAAATGTTCGAGGTTGCTGTTAGAGATCCAAGGAGTGGATATAGTAGAAGATTTTTTGCTATTTGATCTGAAGGATTCGGATGTTATCTTGGGATTTCCGTGGTTGGCTTCTTTGGGGGATACTAGAACGAACTGGGCCATGCTAAGGCTGAGCTGGCAGATTGGAGCAATGTGGGTGACTATTGTAGGGGATCCAGCATTAAGCAAGGCTCAAGTTTCCTTAAACTCAATGGAGAGAATGGTTAAGAGGAAGGGAGTAGCGTACCTATTGGAGCTGACTGCACTATTTGAGAATGAGGAGAGACAGGATGATGAACCCTATGGGCTGGAGATGAGGAGGCTGTTAGATCGATACTAGTCAGTGTTTCAAATGCCACACAAATTACCCCCAATACGGAACCGTGAGCATGCTATCAACTTGAAGGAGGGAGCTGGTCCTGTCAACCTGAGGCCTTACCGGTACTCGTTTGTGCAGAAGAACGAAATAGAGAAGCTGATCCAGGAGATGCTAGAGGCACAAATCATCAGGCCGAGTGTTAGTCCTTACTCAAGTCCGGTGCTGTTGGTCAAGAAGAAGGATGGTGGATGGAGATTTTGCGTAGACTACAGAGCACTGAACACGGTGACGGTACCTGATCGATATCCCATTCCAGTTATTGAAGAACTCCTCGATGAGCTGAACGGAGCAGGAGTGTTCTCTAAATTGGATCTCAAGTATGGATATCACCAGATACGAGTTAAATGCAGTGATGTTGCTAAAACAGCCTTCAAGACTCACCAAGGGCACTATGAGTTCTTAGTAATGCCTTTCGGCCTTACCAATGCCCCATCGACGTTTCAGAGTGTGATGAACGACCTGTTTCGACCACATCTGCATCGGTTTGTATTGGTGTTTTTTGACGACATTATGGTTTACAGCTCGAATATGAAGGAGCACCTGCAACATCTCGAAGTTGTCCTCAAGTTACTTCATCAAAACAAGTTCTACGCCAATATGAAGAAGTGTTCGTTTGGACAGACCAAGGTTGCTTATCTCGGGCATGTGATATCGCGGGAAGGAGTAGCCGCTGATCCTGATAAAATCTCAGCGATGGTGGAATGGCCTGAGCCTAAGACAATCACAGAATTAAGAGGGTTTTTGGGGCTAACAGGCTACTATCGGCGGTTTGTGCGAAACTATGGGCAAATAGCAAGACCATTAACGGAGTTGCTCAAGAAGAATGGATTTGTGTGGTCGTTAGCAGCAACAGAAGCGTTTCAAGCTCTCAAACAAGCCGTAACAAGCTTACCAGTACTGGTGCTACCCAATTTTGAGAAGGAGTTTACCATTGAAACGGATGCATCAGGAGTAGGAATTGGAGCCGTTCTGTCTCAGGAGAGAAGACCCGTGGCTTTCATCAGCCAAGCATTTTCATCTCAAGGCTGCATCAAGTCGGTTTACGAGAGGGAATTGTTGGCGATTGTCAAGGCAGTTACCAAGTGGAATCACTATTTGACAGGAAGGGAGTTTGTCATTAAAACTGACCAGAGGAGTCTGAGGCATCTCTTAGACCAGAAGGCGGTATCAACGGTGCAACAGAGGTGGGCTGCCAAACTCATTGGTTTGAATTACCGCATAGAGTATAAGCCTGGAGTGGAGAATAGGGTGGCAGATGCCTTGTCCAGGAGACCACCCAACGAAACCTTGCTTCAAATTACTCTGGTGGCTCCCCTGAATGTAGACAAGAAGGAACTCATGACGCTCGTTAGGAAGGATGAGGAGTTCGGTGAGATTGTAAAAGGTTTGGAAAGGTGAGAGAAGGTAAAGGAGGGTTACAGTTTAGAGAAGGATGTGTTGTTAAAAGAAGGTCGCTTGGTTATACCTTCGGGATCTCCCTTCATTCCAAGGCTCTTGGAACAGTTCCACTCTGGTGTTGTAGGAGGACACGAAGGGGCGTTGAAGACGTTTAAAAGGCTGAGTCAGGAAGTGTATTGGAGGGGTATGAGGAAGGATGTGGTGGAGTATATAACAAAGTGTCAAGTCTGTCAAGAGAACAAGTATTCCACTTTATCTCATGCATGCCTCTTAGCTCCTTTACCCATTCCGTCTCAAATTTGGTCTAATATCAGTCTAGATTTTGTGGAAGGGTTGCCTAAGTCCAAAGGATACAATGCTATTTTGGTGGTGGTGGATAGGCTATCTAAATACAGTCACTTCATTGGTCTGAAACATCCGTTCACTGCTAAAACCGTGGCTGAGGCATTTATAAGAGAGGTAGTGAGGCTGCATGGGTTTCCAGAAACAATTGTATCTGATCGGGATAGGGTGTTCTTAAGCAGTTTTTGGTCGGAGTTGTTCAAGTTGCAAGGATCATCACTTCACAAAAGCACGGCGTATCACCCTCAAACAGACGGTCAGACGGAGGTCGTGAACCGGTGCCTTGAAACGTACCTGCGATGCTTTGCGAGTAGGAGACCAACCTCGTGGTTTCAATGGCTACCATGGGCGGAGTACTGGTATAACACTTCTTACCACTCCGCAACCCTAACATCACCTTTCCTTGCAGTCTATGGCAGGGAGCCTCCGAAACTGTTGCGCTATGGAGACACACCTACTGTCAATGCGTTGGTGGAAGAATTGTTGAAGGACCGTGACAGTTTGCTGGTGGAGCTGAGGGAGAATCTGGAGTTAGCTCAACAGAGGATGCAGAAGGGAGCGAATAAGCACCGTAGGGATGTGAGTTTTGTGGTAGGTGATTGGGTGTATTTGAAGCTGAGGCCGTATCGCCAACAGTCGTTAGTTCAGAGAAGGAATGAGAAACTAGCACAGCGTTACTTTGGTCCCTACCAAGTGTTTGAGAGGATTGGGAGAGTCGCCTATAAATTGAAGTTGCCGGCTCAGAGTCAGATTCATCCAACCTTCCACGTTTCTCAACTGAAGAAGGCGGTCCCTAATGGTCACACGGCTTCAGAGCTTCCTCCAATACTCACACCAACGTTGGAGTGGGCAACCGAGCCTGAAACTATCACGGATATCCGCAAGGATGTCAATACGAAGGGTGGAACTGAGGTTCTGGTGAAATGGAAGGGGTTACCAACTGCAGAATCCACTTGGGAGCCTCTGTCAACCCTAGTCGACCAGTATCCAGACATTAATCTTGAGGACAAGGTTAGTTCACTTCGGGAGAGTATTGATAGGCTGAGAATTCCCTTAGCGTTCATGAAGAAGAAGTTGAGGACTAAGGGGAGAAGAGCTAGACAATGGGAGAAGAAGCAGGTCAATGAAAGTGGCTAAAGTCAGACTTAAGGAAGAGAAGCTTCAGAGTGAAGAAGAGGGTTCACTTGTTATGTTATTTCAATGCACTGTCGTTTTAATATTATAAGTGTGTATTTAAGTGGAACCTGAAACAGTAGGGTTTCCTATCTTATGAATCAAGTATTAATCTCTTAATCCTGTCTCTTTCTATCCTTCTATCTCTTCTCTTACCTTATCTCTAATCATTTCTATTTCCTATCTCTTCAAGTTAAGTCCCGACTTAACAGAAGATCAGGGATTCACTGTCGAATTTCACAAACATATCCGAACCTAAAGCGTTGGTGGTTTAAAGGGACAGGGATTGTTGAAACAGAGAAAGCAAATACATTGAAGGAGATGAAATACTGGAGAAGGAGAAGAAGGAGATGAAGAAGACGTACTGGTGGATTCAAGTCGGAGGTTCGTAGGCGATGACGGTCGGAGAATTGGCCGGACGAAGGCATGATGATTCTTGGAGATGAAGAGATTCGTGTAAGAGATATAAGAGTGACTGCATTTTTTTTTTGTTAAGTGTGAAGTCGAGGGATTTGAGTGAGAGGGTTTTCTTGTTTTTTCCTTTTTTTTGTCTAACAAATAACTTTTAATAAGTTAACTATACTGAAACAAAATATGAAAATATTTTGGGGTTAAAATTTTCACCTAACCCGGGAAACCCAAATATTTTGGTGCCAAACAATTCAGCTATCCTAGGAAAACCAAATATTATTTGATTACGTTTGGTTTCTTAGTTAAATATATTTATGAAAGCATTTTGAAAAGAAAACATATGTTTTATAATTTGATTTTAAATTAGTAATAAAAAAAGACACAGTTTATACAAATAGCTCATGGATAAATTGTGGCAGCTTGTCATGGTTCAGCCACAATTTTAATTTGTGGCCACTTAGTAACGTATATGTCGTGACCATAACGTAGAAAATGAAGTTGCGTAAAAAACGAGACCATTTCGTGGTTAATTAAGCCACGATTAAAACACGAATATGTTACGTATTTCATTATTTTTAATTTCGTGGCATTTTGTGACTTTTTCGTGTCTAAATTGAAAAGTGCCACGTACTGATCGTGACTCTTTCATGGCTATAGGAGAAATTTCTACTAGTGAAAAAAAATAATAATAATAATAATCTGAATACTAGAAGGAAGAATGAAACGTAGGATCTATTATCTTATTATATAATGTTGGGTTTTTAAATTTAGTAACTAACAAGATTTTGACATGTGTCAACTTATCAATTTCAGATTTTAACATATGTAAAAGTTAATATGGTTTTGTTAATTTCTTCTAATTTCTCAATATTGATTGGTAGGTCATAAACCCTTCTTTTTTTTTGCAAACATAATGAAAAATACTTAGGTTCAACCTTTGTATTCACCACCTCTCCTCTCAACCAGAATATTCCATCTAATATTTTATTTAAAAAATAAATCAAAATTAAATTAAAAAGCAAAACAAATTATGAAAACAAATTCTGTATACTTTTAATTAAGGAAATTTAAGTATTGGATTGGTTTAGATCTTTAAAATTAGAACAAAATTATGTGTCGGTTTGGGTTTACAAATAAGGTGATTAGTGTTTAGATTTTACAATTAAAGCGAATGATATGTCGGCTTGGGTTTACAAATGAAGTGGTTAGGGTTTTAATTTTACAATTAAAACGAAATTATATGTCGGTTTGGTTTAGATTTTACAAACGAAATTATTTTACAAATGATGTAGTTAGCGTTTATATTTTACAATTATAACGGAATTATATTTTGGTTTGGGTTTACAAATAAGATGGTTAGGGTTTGGATTTTACAATTAAAGCGAAATTATATGTCGGTTTGGGTTTACAAATGAAGTGGTTAGGGTTTAGATTTTACAATTAGAATGAATTTATATGTCGGTTTGGATTTACAAATGAGGTGTTTAGGGTTTAGGTTTTACGATTAGAACAAAATTATATATCGGTTTGGATTTATAAAAGAGTGGTTTAAATTTTTAATTTTATAATAATGTATACAGATTTTATTTTCTTATTTTATAAGGGGGTGAATGAAGAGATTCACCCCTAGGAGTGAACCTAAGTATTGTTCAAACATAATTGTTACCATTATTCATTCAATCCCAATGGGAGATAACAAGTAGAAGCTCATCAACCTAATGGATGGATAAAATAGGCTAATCAAACACAAGCTTACAACAAACATAGATAGATAGATTGAAAAAACATAAATCGTTGTTGATAGATCCATAGGAGCTCAAAGACTGTGACACCTTGGTTTGCGGAAATGTTTAAAATAATTGATTTGGCCATATATGTCACCAAAATGCACTTATTTTTTCGGTCAAGAGTCCTGAGAGAACTTCATGATGGGTGATCGTTACGCATTCACCTTAAGTTGTACTACTACTAATACAAACTGGTATGTTGCAAATATATGTATTGGTCTTTTCTCAATATCTTACATGTTACAAACACACTGCTTAATCTTACAAATATTGGACCAGAAACACAACAGACAAATTATTTAAGCCCACGCTTAACTTGCGTTTTTTTGGGGCATCCAAAGTTGAAACATATCAGAATATGTTTATTCATCACAAACTCTTTGATTTGTCGTTTAACCTTAAGTTATGCAACTATAAATGTGTATTGAAAAGAGGAGGAGGTTGGACGCAAGGTTATCTTCCCAAGGGAGAAAAGCGGAGCCAAGGTTCTCTCCATGGTGGAGGAGGTTGGACGCAAGTTTCTCTCCATACGGGATAAGGGTGGAGCCAGGGTTTTCTCCATGGTGGTCATACATTATTCTGATGTTTAATTAGTTCAGACGTTACATGACAAAACCAATAATTTACAGCACAAGAAAAGTTTTTAAAGCCTCCCAGATGTAACAAACCAGCCATCCAATATAGGTGGATCCATGGGCCGGGAATAGATGTATGCCCCACGTAGGAAGGTGGGCCCATGGACTAAGAGTGGACATGGGCTCTTTTTAAGCACAATGGCGGTTGAGGCGTTGCATAGACAGGCTATATCATGGTGTGTCAAACACACTTCCACAAATACATTGTGAAATTTAACATTAGTTACTATCAAAAGATTATTCGACGTTAGAAAAAGGTTTTCACTTTCATTGGTTGTCGGAGCAAGCCATTTTGAGATAGCAAAAAGACGTGAACATGCTCTCTCCACACAGGAGGAGGGCAGAACCGAGGTTCTCTATGGTGGAGAAAGTTGGACACAAGGTTATCTCCCCAAGGGAGGAAGGTGGAGGAGGTTGGACGCAAGGTTATCACTCCAAGGGAGGAAAGCGGAGCCAAGGTTCTTTACATGGTGGAGGGGGTTGTACGCAAGGTTCTCTCCATAAGGGATGAGGGGGGAGCCAGGGTTTTCTCCATGGTGGTCATACATTATCGTGATGATACATCATTGATTAGTATATTATGTAATATATTTTTTATTCAAAATGGTTTTTGAGCCAACAATTTTAGTAATTAAAAATCTATGCAGAAGTGAAAGTAAAATAGTTGGCTTAATGTGTTCATATAGACATTTTCTAGGTGGTGATAAAGAATATATTTGTAACATAGAGTATATTTAGGTGTAAAAAAAATACACTTTTAATAGTAACATACATAAAAGATTTGTAAATGGATATAAATCAGTGTATTATAACAAAAATAAAATTTATAAATAACGTACAACAAATTTCAATATATTTTTGTTAACTTTAATTTAATTTATAAAATTTTAAACCCGCACATCGGGCGGGTCCTCATATAGTATTAGATAAAGATAGCAAAAACTATTGTTTGAATAATATATCAAAGAATATATATATATATATATATATATGTTATATATAATTACCTAAATGGATGATTATCTATATGAAATTCAAGAAAAGGCCATCTGAATTTTATTATAAAAAAAAAGAACACAAGAAAAGTTTCTTGAGCATGCAGATCATAAACATATATGAGCTCTAATAGTAGCTGTTCTCTTGTTGTTTGAATGAAATGTTCTCTTTTGGTTCTCCTCACTCTGCTACTTTTTATTGATCCTTAAGTCTGCTGATCTCACCGCACTACAACAAATATGTACATTGATAGCAGACGGATATAGCTCATTTTCCGTCACTGCTATGAAAGATGAGATTTTTTTTCGCTTACTTTTTAATAGCATCTTATTAACGCTATGATAGGAAAATTATGTAGCGGGAAACAAAAGTGACTTTTGTCCGCCAATACTTAGTGAAATTATTCACTTAATCGCCAAATAAAAAAAAAACCCAAAAACTCGACACACTCTCTCTCTCTCTCTCGTTACAACCTAAGCTCAACCTAAGAAGATTTCTTCTTCTAAATTCTCTGTGTGTGCTCAAATTCTTCTAAATTTCTTATCAATTCTTCAGTTTTATCGCCGTTTGTGAAAAGCCCCAATTTCGCCGTTTGTGAAAAGCCCCAATTTCGCCCTAAATCTCCATATCCATCGCAATTGATAGCTCGAATCCATTTTTGAGGCATGTCTTTCTTCTTCCTCCTAATTTCGTTATTTGTTTCGATTATTTGTGATTTCAAACAGCTTTTGATTTCGATAAGGGTCAGATTTAGTTATCTGTTTTGTTAGGGTTCGATTTATCTAGATTTATTTCGTTATCTGTTTTTTAGGGTTCGATTATTTACAGATTTTGAGAATGTGGAGTTTCGAATCCATCTGTTTTGTTAGGGTTCGATTATTTACAGATTTGACTCAAAAATAGCTTTTGGATTTGAGTATTTGCGCCTTCATAAACTGAACGATTTTTTTTTTTTCCCAAGTGTTGGTGATTGAAATGTTGGGGAACTGAAGCTTCTCATTTCTCTGTACTCACACAACAGGTTAGTATCACTCAACCAATAGTTAAACATTATTATTACACACGAATATTGGTGATTGCTATGTTTTGTCCTTTGAGTCTGATTCGTATAAATAGTGATTAGATTAGTGAGATTTTACACAGTTAGATATTGGTTTAAGAGCATCTGTATGTGTCTGAAGTAGTGCAGTATTGTCTGAATTGTTGCTTAATGTGAGCTTTGTATAATATGTATCTCTATTTTATCTATAAAGGTTAAAATTTATATTATAACATATAATGTTGGACAAGGCATGGGTGCATCTATGCAGGTAAGGAATTATATTTCATAATTAGGTTTTATTTTGGGTTTGGATACTTTAAGATGTTCTTTTAGTTATGATTTTTTTCTTTAATTATCCATTGAAGAGCTGATCCTGGTTATAAAAGTGGAGCTTGGAAATTTGTAAGGGATGTGTCTGCGGCTTTAGGTGACATAGAAATGATAATATGTCCTTGTAAAGACTGTCGTAATGTAGTACGACAGTTAAACAGTGTTGTGGTTGAGCATCTTGTAATAAGAGGGATGGATGAGGCATACAAGGTGCATAGTGATTGGTATCATCATGGAGATGTGAAGTCAGTAGATGAATTTCAAAGTAAACCAACTCAGTGGAATGAGGAAGTTTTTGAGTTATATAAAGCTGCTGAATTTTTTGATCAAGAGTTGGCTTTTAGAGGTGACTTAGCTGACCAACCTGTGGGCGACTTAAGTGAGATTGCAGAGGGTGAGGACCAACAAGAGGATGAGTTCCTTGCAAAGATCCGGGATGCTGAAACCCCACTATACCCTAGCTGTTCAAACCACAGCAAGTTATCGGCTATTGTGACTTTGTTTAGGATTAAGACACATAATGGCTGGTCGGATAAGAGCTTCAATGAACTGCTTCAGACATTGCCAAGCATGTTGCCAGATGGTAATGTCTTTCACACATCATTGTATGATGTCAAGAAATTTTTAAAGAGCTTTCATATGGGATATGAAAAGATCGACGCATGTGTTAATGATTGCTGCCTCTTCAGAAAGAAGTTAAAGAAGCTTGATAAATGTCCCAAATGTAATGCTTCACGGTGGAAGACTAATAAGCGGACTAATGAGGTAAAGAAAGGTGTCCCACAGAAAGTATTAAGATATTTTCCAATTATACCAAGGCTGAAGAGAATGTTCAGATCAGAGGACATGGCTAAGGACTTACGGTGGCATTACACTAACAAGAGCACTGATGGAAAACTTCGACATCCAGTAGATTCTGTTACATGGGCTCAGATGAATGAGAAGTATCCTTCATTTGCAGCTGAAGAAAGGAACATACGGCTTGGGCTGTCCACAGATGGATTTAATCCATTCAACATGAAGAATAGTAATTATAGTAGCTGGCCTGTGCTATTGGTAAACTACAATTTGCCTCCTCACCTTTGTATGAAGAAGGAGAATATAATGTTGACATTATTGATTCCTGGTCCACAACAACCAGGTAATAATATTGATGTCTACCTAGAACCTCTTATTGAGGATTTGAATCATCTGTGGAAGAATGGAGAGCTAACGTATGATGCTTTTAGTAAAAGTACATTTACTCTAAAGGCAATGCTTCTCTGGACCATTAGTGATTTTCCTGCGTATGGAAATCTTGCTGGTTGTAAAGTAAAAGGTAAAATGGGATGTCCTATGTGTGGGAAAAATACTGATAGTATGTGGTTGAAGTTTAGCAGGAAACATGTCTACATGTGTCATAGAAAAGGTTTGGCTCCAACACACAGATATAGGGAAAAGAAGACTTGGTTTGATGGAAAAGTTGAGCATAGGAGAAAGTCAAGAATTTTAACTGGTCATGAAGTTCATCAGAATCTGAAAAACTTCCAAAATGATTTCGGAAATGTGAAAAAGGCTGGGATGAAGAGAAAGAGAACTGTCTATAAAGAACCAGTGTTTGACAGTGATGATGATGAAAGTGAATCCGATGAAGATGAGGAAGTAGAAGTAGATGAAGATGAGTTATCAAGGTGGAAGAAAAGATCCATTTTATTTACTCTGCCTTATTGGGAGGATCTACCAGTACGGCATAATTTGGATGTAATGCACATAGAAAAGAATGTGACTCACAGCATTGTATCCACATTGTTGCATTGTGGAAAATCTAAGGATGGTCTTAATGCTCGTAAGGATCTTCAACATCTTGGTCTAAGAAAAGAGTTGCATCCTACCACAAAAGGAAAGAGAACATATCTTCCAGCAGCACCTTGGTCTTTGTCCAAGAATGAGAAGAAGATTTTTTGCAAACGACTATTTCATTTTAAAGGTCCAGATGGATACTGTTCTAATATTTCAAGAGGAGTTTCAGTAGAAGAGTGTAAGGTAGGAGGTCTGAAATCACATGATTATCATGTCTTGATGCAACAGCTTCTCCCGGTTGCACTTAGAGGATTGTTACCAAAAGGTCCTAGAACAGCAATACTACGGCTATGCGCATTCTTCAATCATTTGTGTCAGAGAGTTATTGATATTGAGGTTATTACAGTATTGGAAGCTGAAATTGTAGAAACGCTTTGTATGTTTGAAAGGTTTTTCCCTCCAACCTTCTTTGATATCATGGTACACTTGACTGTTCATCTAGGAAGAGAAGCTAGACTAGGAGGACCTGTGCATTTTAGGTGGATGTACCCATTTGAGAGGTATATGAAAGTTCTAAAAGATTTTGTAAGAAATCCTGCAAGACCAGAGGGTTGTATAGCAGAGTCATATCTTGCAGAAGAAAGCATGCTGTTTTGTAATGAGTTTCTGAAAAAGACAACCAATGTAGAAGAAAAACCTGAGAGGAATGTAGAGTATGTGAACAGCTCTATATTAGAAGGTCGTCCAATATCAGCAGGAACGTCATTCACTCTTACTGAAATGGAGAAGAATATAGCCCATCTTGCTGTCATTCAAAATACAGCTGCCTTTGATCATTATGTGGAGTAAGTTACTTGTGTATTTCATTCCTTATAAATTATAAGGTCAAAATTATGCTGCTGATAGTTTCTTTTCGTATTTATGATTTGGTAGTATGCATTTGCAATATCTACAAGACTCAAATCCAAGGTGTAGACGTGATGCAACATATTTATGGTCTATGCATTCTAAGAATTTTGCTGCTTGGTTAAAAGGACAGGTGAGTAAAGTTATGAATTTGATGAGTCTGTTTATAAATCTATAGTAGACTCATTCATAATTTTGATTAGTCTGTTTAATTTTGTAGATATCTATTACTTCTGATGGACATGAAGACATAGTTAAATGGCTAGCATATGGTCCACGGTGTACTGCAAGGTCCTATACTGGTTATATAGTTAATGGACAACGTTTTCACACATACTCACTTGAAAGGCAGAGTCAGAACAGTGGTGTTTATTATGAGGCAACGGCTATGTGTAGATCTAGTGCTAAGGATACTTCACAAGTAGTTGATTTGGTGTCATATTATGGGAGAATTACTGACATCATATTGTTGGACTACCATGTGTTCTATGTGCCGATATTTAGATGTAACTGGGCAGTAAAAGGTAATGGAGTTAAAGTGGAAGATGGGTTCACACTTGTTAACTTAAATCAGAGCCAAGTAAGCTTTCAGAAGGATCCGTATATTCTAGCATCTCAAGCAAAGCAAGTATTTTATTCAAGTGAAGATGGATCAAGTTGGTCTGTTGTTATGAGAGGTGCTTCAAGAAGATATAGTAAAGAAGATGTTCAGTCTGGAAATGCAGATATAATTGGTCCATTGCCAGTAGATGTTGACATGGATACTGAAATGGATGAAGCTGAATATGCTAGATCTGATTGTGAAGGCATATATGTGCAAGAGTAGATTCTTGATTCATTTATATATATATATATATATATATATATATATATATATATATATATATATGTTTTTGTTTATGGTTGATGTTTGTTGAATGTTGTAGATTTTATGATGTATTCTATTATATAAGTTCTACGTGATTAAGTTTCTGTTCTAAGTGATTAATTTTCTGTTTACGCAGGTGAATTAAAATGGGTGGAACTAAAAAGAAGGTTGGAGGGAAGAAGGGTGGAGGAAAAAGAAAGAGAAAGTCTAAGGATGATGACGAACCTGAGTTTATTTGTACTGTGGAGGCCCAACCTGTAGCAACAGAACAGCATGTGGAGGCCCAACCTGTAGCAACAGAACAGCATGTGGAGGAAGAGGAGCATCATTCCGAAGAACCACAAACTCAACAGCAACCAGAAGAACCAGTAGGAGAGTTTGTGTTGTCTGAAGAACATGAGCAGCCTGCTACGCGTAAAAGAAAACGAGGACCAACAAAGATGAAAAACCTAGCCAAGGATCCATCTGTTAGAGTGAAAGTTGATTACAATGTACTTGGAGTAGCGGTTGGTCCAGGGTCAGTCAAGTTGGCATCATATGTAGGGACATTGATGCGAGAACACATCCCTATCAACATACCTAACTGGAAGAAAGTGAGTCCAGATCTTAAAACACTTCTCTGGAGATCTGTTCAGGTAACAAGAATTTTTTTTTGTTTTTAAAAAGTCTCTCAATTGAACATGTTTACTTTTATAGTTATGGTGTGAGTGTAAGTGAATGCAGGCAAGGTTTGAGCTTGATGAAGATTGGCAAAGGATATCTGTGATTCACCAGATGGGACATTTGTGGCGATCACACAAGTCTGTCACGGTGAAGGCTATAAATTTGGCTGCAAATAACCAAGAGAGGATGAATTTGAGACCACCAAATATTGGTCCTGTTGATTGGCAAAAATTTGTCAAACTCAAAACTAGTGCTGCATTTAAGGTAATTACTTGTGATTATAATTGTTTAGTAGTTGATTGGTGATTAGTAATTAACATGTTTCATTATTAGGCCGTGAGTGAGAAATATAAAGCAAAAAGAAAGAATCAGATACCTCACACCACTAGTCGTAAAGGGATCAGCAGACTAACAGAAGAAATGGCAAGCATATATACTACAACTATGTTGTTTATTATTATACATAGTGCTTGTACTGTTACTGAAATTTTGTTTTCTGGAACAGAAAGCTGAAAGTGAAGATCCTTCCAGCGTGACAAGACTAGATGTTTGGATCAAGTCTCGCACCAAAAAGGATGGTACACCAGTAGATACGAATGCAGCTGATTTGATTGTAAGTCTGAATAGAGTTGTACACCAGTAAATAGTGTGTTATCGACTAGTAAAACCTGAAACTGTCTTTATGTTTTTCAGCAAAAAGCAGCTGAAATTGGTGGAAGTGATGCTCCAGCATTTTTAACAAATCCAGATGAAGATCACCTCGCCAAGCTTTTAGGACCTGACAATTCTGGTAGGCTGAGGGCAATGGGTAGAGGCATGAGTAAGACCAAATTAGCTTGTTTACAAATGCAGAGCAAGTGTATGGCTGAAATGGAAGAGCGGCAAGTAAAATTAGTAAAACAGGTCAATGCCTTGGAAAGTGAACTTGGCAGAATCAAGAATCAGGTTAGATACTTAAGAGTTCTCTACTATTCATCAGCCAGTTAGAGTAATATAAATTGATGTTATTTTTGTTTATGTTACAGAGACCAGAAGCTGAAATGGATGAAAACTCAGCTGCAAGAGTAACATATTCTTACTTCTTTTCATATCAGCTAAGTGATTCTTCTTAGTGTCGTTTATGATTCTTAGTTGCTCATGAAATTGTTGCAGAGTGTAAACAAAAGAGCACATCCTAAGTGTGTGTTTGTTGATTGGTCTGACATTGATGAAAATGTTGGTGAGGGTCGGATTCTTTCTTCTGATCCGGATGACATAGTGAATGACTGTCGTCTTGGCCCTTATGATCTCAAAGTGTTAGTTGAAGCTGCATATAAACCAGATGCATTTCTATGGAGACCTGCACAAAAGATCTTTCATATGAAAGAAGCTGTTGGACATATAATCGCATGGCCAACTGATAAGTGTAGACTGGTAGACAACAACATCCAAATGGAAGACATTGCCCCTATGGTATTTATAATTTCTAGCAATGTGTTAGCAATGTATTACCCCTGTCTATAATGCTAATTAATTATATTGGATTTGTTTACTGATTGTGTTTAACAGGGTATACAAGGAAACAAATGTAAACTATTGGATTTGTCTAAGGGTGACGTCATTGTTGCTGAGGGGCGTTGGGAGACACAAGAACCAAGTGCGTTGGTTAACGGAATTCCTCTTGGACCAAAAGCAGTTAAAGTATTTGTGGATTCAGTAAAGCAGCCTGATACATCACTATGGAGACCTACAGCTGAAATGTCATTTCTTGAGGACTGTTTGATGGCTTACGTATCTTGGCCCCTGAGTAAGGTTGATTTTGAAAATCCCTCAACTCCAACTGGTCAGAATGCTACATCACATGCTTCTTTGTCTGCATCAAAGGCCAAGTCTGCAGCCACAGCTTCTAAGTCTGCTACAGAGTCCAAAACTTCAGCAACAGCTTCAAAGGCTGCATCGCAGGCCAAATCTGCATCTATGTCTTCTAAGTCTGCATCTGGTTCTGAGTCTCCTGTTGATGATGCAACGGGTCCAATATCACCAATAAAGAATACTTTACCATCACAGTCTCCTCTCAGGAAGTCTCCAGTAAGTGTTTTCATATGTTATGAAGTTGTTTTTGTTAATTATATGATGACTGATGGTTTATATTGTAAACATGGCAGCGCATTAATAAAGTTATTTCCAAGGAGAATAAGAAGTGCAAGTTGATGGATTTAACTGAAAAGAATAGGGTTGTGGCTGAAGGACGATGGGGAACAAATGATCCAGAACATAAGGTTCACTTTACTCGCTTGGGTTCTAATGCAGTTAAAGTGTGGATAGATGTTGTGAAGGTGAAAAATGTAAAAGTTTGGAGGCCATCCGATGAAATAGAGATTATTGAAGATGCACTTAGCTCCTGCATTGCTTGGCCAGAGAACAAGGTCATTATGTCTTAAACTGATGGTTTTATTGTGTAATGTTAAGTACTTGAGATTGCTTGTTTATTTTGGATGTTCTTGAGACTTTGATGGTAAACTGATGTTCTTGAGACTTTTGTTATGTATTTTGGATCTGAGACGTTTATTAATCAGATTTTATGAGATTTTATAAAACAGGTTATGTGTGCTATAATCACATATCAGAAAATGCTATAAAAGTACAGGTAAACGTTATGATAAAAGAATATACCATAGCACAGTAAACAAGATAAAACAGCATTTCGCAACAGCTATATTAGATATGTATAACATAGCACGAAAAATTAAATATTGTATAAATTTTTGCAAAATTATAATCTTGATAATACAGCAGTTTATTAGAGCTATGCTATAAAACTATAACATAGCACGAAAAAACAAATGTTGTATAAATTTTTTCAAAATTATGATCTTGATAATATAGCAATTTCTTAAAGCTATGTTATATTTTTATAACATAGCATACGTAATAAGTGCTATTGTATATGGGGTACATATAATAACAGTGCCCTAAAACAGCGCTCATGAAAACGCTATCAAAGACCTATGATAGCGTTTTTCTCTGGTTAACAATGTGCATATTTGTTGTAGTGCCGTTTCCAGCTCTTGTGAAAGGAAATGTGGAGGAATCAATATCTCGTATCCATTTAGAATCAGAATAGGTTTCTATCTTGAGCAGTCATACAAAATTGAATATGTTAAGTCTACCTTTATTCTAGGGAAGGTCGTACGTCCCTTTTCTTTCCATAGTCGGCAAGGAAGTTGTGAATGTTTTTTTTAGAAATTCTCTTCTTCCTTCTTCTTCTTTCCCCCAAATTTTGTTTCCTCATTAATTTTTGTCTTCTGGTTTTAATTGTTAATTGCTACTGCATAATCCCTTCTGTTTTTTTGGATATTGATAGCAAAACGTGACTTTGAGGAACATGATTTGTAGGCAGCAAATGAGCCATATGGAAGAAAAAGATTGGTGTTTGTTCTTAAGGAGAAAACATATCTTTTTTATTTGTTCCTAGAGGAGAAGGAGGCATGTAAGATCCCTCATACAAAATGCCGTATGTTACAATTTACAAAAGCCTGTAAGTGTTTTTGATTTGTAAAATAATTCTTTGAAAATATCATTTGTAGAGGTGTGATTTATAAATTGGATTTCTAGTGTAAAAATGTATCCAAAGTCTCTCAAAATCTCCCAAAATCATTAGTATGTGATTTTAAAGAAAAAGAAAGTTATGTTTTCAATAACAGTTGATTTTATATGATTTTAAATAATTATTGTTTGAATAACAAGCAATTTTAAGTGATTTTGAGTGATTTTATAAAAATGTCATTTTCAATAACAGGTGATTTAGAAAGGGATTTTAAATTTCCAAGTTGAATAACATGTGATTTCAAAAAAAAAATTAAAATCCATCAAAATCATGGTTTGAATACACCCCCCTTAGAATTTTGATAGATTTTAGGGAAGTTGATATGATTTATGGTAAATTTTTTTGTAATCCTTCAGAATCCTAAAACTTAATAAAATCCAAATCCACAAACTGTTTTGAATAACAGTGGATTTTAAAGTAGATTTTTTAATCATCAGTTCAATAACAATGGATTTTAATGTACTTTTAAAAATCTATGATTGAATAACATAGAATTTGTAAATTTTACATAAATCACTTAAAATGTCAAATTAAATATTATATTATTATTACATTAAAATAAATTTAAATTAATTTAAAGAAACAAATGTCATAGGAATATTGTATGGTGATGGAAATAGTCTCTTTTTGATTTTGTCTTCCATATCATCTCTTTATGACACCAAACGAATGGTTTTGGAATCTCATCATAAGTGATTTTTTTGCCTCGAGTACCTTGTGTATTGAATATAATCCAATCCGTGAATTTATTTTTTGTAGTCGTCGAAGGAATCATACCATCATTCTCAGGACCATCCTCATTGTAGTATTATTTAGGTATAACCTGTTTGGTAATTAATGATACATGGAATTATTTGCAATTCTCAAATAATTAAATAATCTAAATAAAATTCAAGCTAAAGATAAAAATTAAAACAGTTTCGTTTATACATACCCTAAAATCAAATTCATGGATATGAACGATCATAGTGTTCCTGCAAATATGACAATCCAAGTATAAATAAAATTATTATTAAATCAACTATAAATGAAAATACAATCGATATATGCATTCTGATTATATAAAATAATACCTGATATTATTTAGAAACAAATTTCTTGATTGATTCTTCTGCTCCATGATACCTACGTCAAATAGTTCTTATTATTATATATTATTATATATGAAACTATTTACTTAATTCTTTTTTTTTTTGATATTCCATTAGTATGGTTATTTGGGTACAATAACATTAAAAAGTATTCAAAAAAAACATTGTCCAATAACTTTTGGTTTAATTTTGGTTATCGATAATCATATCCAAACCGATCCGAAATCCGAATTATCCGAACCGAAACCAATCCAAATTTTATAAATACCCAAATGGATGTTAGAGTCAATATCCAAAAATCCAAAATCCGAAAGTCCGGACCGAATCCGATCGATATCCGAACTTCCAGGCCTAAAGGTGATCCTAAATAATTTACTGATTTAGAAGTAATGTGCAATAGACCAGAAACTAAAGCCATCAATATTATTTGGTTTTTGAAGTAGTTTTTGTTTTAATTTTTGCAATAATCTGTTTTGTTGTCATGCCACTCGTGATTTTGAAAGAAAAAACAAGTTTTCCTATAAAAAAAAGAATATAGTTTCCGAGTGTTTTTAACAACTTCAAAGAAAAATGAAAATCCATATTTTTTTGGGGTTTTCCCTATAAAACTATGGATCACTTTTCTGTTTTCTACTTTTTTGTCAAAGAAAAATATAATACATCAACATAAACCCAAAACAAAATAAACTTCCATTCAAGTTTTTTAAAAACAATATATATATTCTACAAACTCAAAATCAAAGAAATCAAAATTTTTTTAAAAAACCATTTTAAAACTACAACCATTAATGGCCTAAATGAATTTGGTTTACACCAATTTTTCTCATATGAAACCACTAAAAGTCATAAGTCGCATGCATGTCTTTTATAAGAATTAAGCATATGCTATTTGGACTTTTTTTTGTTTTTGGTAAGAATATGCTATTTGGACTTTGGAGTTCTAATTTTTAGCATTTTGATTTTATTGAAAAAAGTATCGGACATTTTGTTTTAAAGGACCGCTCATATAATTCTGTGTATTCAGTACTTTTTTGGTAGAAGACTTGGGGTATTTGAGGAGTTTTAAAATTATAAGTGGAGTGGATTAACTCTATAGAGCTCATTAAAATGTATAAATCCTTATACAGTAACTGTAAAACGCTATTACGAGAGAAACACTCTCAAATCATATAAAATGTTGATAATTATTTCTAACAATGAACAGAGAAAAAGAACTCGACTAGACTACAATTGGAAATGGAAGCCATCTAATCTCTACGAACTCACAACTGGATAAATTTAACAGTGGTAAATACTCATAAACCATAAAAGACAGGATTGAAGTAGACAATTTTGGAGCTCGTTGGCCACAAATTTTTTGGTTTAACATGAATGTTTTTTTCTTAACCTGGTGGCCATTTCATCTGTCGGCCTCCGAGGACGTGCAGATGAAGATGGTAAACAGATTGGCCTGGATGAGAGGAAGTTAATTCAGTTAAGTGTATGATGATGAGGATGATAATGATGTTTGATTGGATGGAAAAGAAAAGACTTACAGGCTTCAACACCGTTGTTGATAACCACACGAACCCGTCCAGGATGCCTTCTTTCTCTGCAACAATCTTTGACGCGTGTAGAAGTTGGCCAAGAACATCGACGTGTCTTGGTTCAGCCTGCGATAGCGTTTTAGGGATTAGATAAATTCTGGTAAAATCTTTATCTGTTCCACCAAATGAAAAGCTTAATACTCTTTTTCACATGATTTTTTCACTTGTTCCTCGTGTTATCGGTCTACTACGAACACAGGCAGGCAAAAGATAAAGCAGCATTTTCATATATTGATCAGAAACACTCGCATAATACTAGTCATTACTCGTTACAGAACACAATCATATTGTCCTCAAGATGAGATCTCCAAGAGCACATTAAACATCATTTAAATGTTGAAATCTAAAAGAGACTCACATTGCCAAGCATGGTCAAGCCATCTCTAAACTTGGGGATAACCAAAACATGAACAGGAGCCTGTGGATTTATGTCTCTGAATGCCTAAACGTTCTCATCTTCATAGACAATGTCTGATGGAATCTCTTTCGCTATAATCATGTCAAATCTAAAAACCACAAAATATGAAGATAGGATAATTTCAACTCCACAATTTCATAATTCGGATGTAAAAATCTCAATGCGACGTGAACGACAAAATCAAAAATTAAGAGAAACCATACATGGTCGGAGCTCTGGTGTCAGCAAGAGAAGCTGCAGCTTTCGCAGCGGCCTCTTCATTATGAGCAGCACGAGTAGAGCAAATGAATCTACACAATCGATTAAACCAAAATCAGCTCAAATTCCAATAATCCACATAACACATAACACAAAAAAATCTCACCTAGAGGAACGAGTATAAGGTGTTATCTTTGCGAATAAGAAAGCTCTCAGAACCAAAGAAAACTGAATGATCCGTATTAATCAAAGGAGTTACAGGAAAAGGAATATATAGTAGACTAACAACTTAGCTCTACCTCCTAAAAAACCTGCAACTTATTCAACTACTCCGTTAACAACGGAAGACACAACCCTACGACTTGACCACTTCAAACTTAACATAAAAATACTTAAGACTCGATAAAACATCTTTTACTTCATAAGGAAGAACCCTAATCAATTCCCCAGTGGAGTAGCAAATTCTCGAAGCCGCTCTCACAGACTGAACAACCTTCCCTGCCGTAGAGAAGTTCCTGAAAGCACGAACAACCTCAACGCTATTTGCAAATTCAACATCACACCACCATCAATTCGAGAGAGAGAGGTAAAGAGTTTTACCGAAGCAGCAGCATAGAAGAGGAAGTGACAGCCATTGAAGAAGCTCTGCTGCTTCGTTAACCGTTTCGATCAGACCTTTTCTTCTGAACATTTTTCGAACAAACGACGTCGTTTTAAAAAGTTGTGAGCAAACGACAGCTTATTGAAACTTTATATTTCGTTCACAAATTAGAGATTGAGAGAAGGAAGGAAGGAGACAAACAATGGCGAATTTGATGATGAGATTACCAATTGGCTCAAGGAGCTTCTCCGTTTCAGCTTCTTCATCCAACAACGGTAACGATCAAACTCACTAATCCATATTAGACAGTAGTTTATTAAAAATCTAAGCTTGAGCTAAACCTGAGTCTCTGTGTTTTTTTTTTTAAATTTGATTATCAGGATCGCCGCCGGTGATCAGAGGATCAAGCGGCGGTGGTGTAGGTACGATGATAGTGGAATTACCGTTGGAGAAGATACGGAGACCGTTGATGAGAACTAGATCCAATGATCAGAACAAAGTGAAGGAGCTTATGGATAGTATCAGTGTAATCGGTACTTCAAGTTCCGGTTAAGTTACTCGGTTTATCCAATTTCTGATTTCAAATTCTTGCTTCGATTCGTGATTCAATATAATTGATGAATATAATATTTTTCTTCGTTTTGTGAACAGATTGATGTGATTGAAGTTGATGGAACTTACTATGGTGATTGTTCTTAAATTTTATTGATTCTTTCTGATTTCTCTGTAATCAAATTAAGCCTTTTAGACTCGATTGTTGCAGGGTTCTCGGGTTGTCATAGGTACGAGGCGCATCAGAAGCTAGGCCTTCCGACTATACGTTGCAAAATCCGCAAAGGAACCAAGGTAACAATTGTTGTGTACCCTTTTTTTTTCCTATGTCAGAATTCAGATTTGATTTACAATAGATCTTCTTTGGTTGCGACAGGCATCATCTTCGCTGAGAGAATGTCTACTTTTGTAGTATATTTGTATGGTAAGGGGTAGTCGAGAGAGTGTGAATGAAAGTGTTGTGGTTATCTTTTAATTAAAATAAGAACTCTGTACAATCTCTGTGATAGATTTGGTAATCTAAGTATAAAGTATTAAGGACTAGATGAAAAGGTTTCAAAATGATACATTGTTGAGAACAAATTAGGAAGGTCTTAGAAAAAGAAAAAGATAAATAAAGTTGAAGAAACACAGTTTATGAAGTTAGTTTTTGCTGATTTTTCGCGGGAGCCGGGAGGCATTGTAGTGGAGGTACCGCTTCCTTCAAACTAAGTCTGAAACAATGTCAAATCTAGTGATGGACGAGAAGATGATCAGTACGAGGAAGCAGAGTTTCAGCGCCGTTCAGTACGAATCATATTTTGTTCGGTTGCTGTCAACAATCATGTATCAAACGGACAGAGGCACCAACGCATAGCCCAATTGTTGTTGCCATTTTTGCATACAACGACTACTTCTTCACCAATTCACGTAGCCATAACTCAGGGAAAACGATCAAATCAACACTTATGGGTTGACGTAGAAGCTCTTTCAAAGACATAAATGACTTTACTTCGCCATATCCCCTTCGCAATACTATTTCAACACATTCTCACAATACCAAATTAGATATTATCTACTTGATACGACTGTTAATATTTACGTATTGGATGTTTTTAACTTGAAATCTTTGTTTGACTTTAAGATTTTCAGCTTTGATCTTTTTATTATGATTGTGTTTTTCGTTTACTAAAGTTTTGAGTTTTTAATGTGCAACTATTATGTAATTAAAAGAATAAAAAACGTTTGTGTTTGTTTTTACTTTTTAGTTACCAACTTTGGAAATTGGAATAATAATAAATTTAGTATAGTTCTCAATCTCATAAGTATAAATTGCTAGGTGGCAGATGCTTATTGACGGACACATATATGATCACGTCGTTGATTTGGTTTGGTTAACGAATCTTATTCACAAACTAATTGTCACACCAAAAAAAGACGAGTGGGGGATTATTTTTTTCGTCACACTTAATAAAGTCTAATTATCTTTTCTGATTTCAATCATGGGAGACATTAAAACATAATCACGTTTCAATGGACCCAATTATTAAATTATTTACGTCAATTATAACAAGAAAAACAAGAAAAACAATTAATGGAGTTATCATAGACTCATAGTCATAGCATTCTACTTGTTTTTTTTTTCTTTTTCTTTTTTGGGTTTTTGTAGTTTCTTATGAAGAAAATTGATGCACACATTTATATTATGAAGATACATATCACCTTTTAGTCTCTTACTAATGCCTTCGTTTAAAAATTAAAACTAACATATCTTACTCGTGTCAGAGTAATATGGATTTTAAATTTTCCAATATTGTTTCTAAGAAAAAAAATGCATGTGTGAATTTTATGCTACTATATATTTACGTACGTACAACTGGAAATGTTCAATTGATATAGTATGTAAAACACAAAACAAAAGACAGTAGAGATGACAAGAGACAACACATTACACAAGACAACTCCATCTTCCAACCAATCTTGTCATGCCCAACGTCCATTTATTACTACTTGTTAGCACATCCATTGCAATGATCCTTTTGTTGTATGTTGTGTTCTGTTTTAATAGAATGAAGCATATGTTTGTCCAAAAAAAAATATTATGAACTTACTTTCGGTGACTAAAAAAAAAAGAACTTACTTTCATGACGATGGCATCTCCTTTTGGAATTTCCTTAAACATATTATAAACTTTAGATTTCTATATTCATGAAATCTATCCCAAAGATCATCTAGATTTTAATTTAATTCAACCATAAACACTTTCATAGAGAAGAAGAAACACTAACCTTGATCCATTGCTTGGTTATGCTTGATGATGGATCCAAGTCTTCAAATTGATTTTCTCCTTCCTTTGACCTTTCTCTCTTATGATTCCTTTGATGGACAAGGAATCCACACTCTTCTCTTTCTATGTTTTCTTTTGTTGTTCTTTTGTTTTGTTACGACATATTAAAATGATGTTCGCTCACTTCTTATATGTGACCAAAAGTCACTAGTGAACCATCACTTACTTAACAGCCACTTAATAACATATGTATAATGACCTTTCATGTAATTAATATAATACTGCAGATTAATTACACATTATCATATATATACGAATAACATAGAAAGATATTAACTATATATATTGGTAAGGAAGGAGGGTTATCAATACACCCAATTCTAATCATTAATCGAAACTGATCCATCACGGTGTCGTCTTATATATTAGAATTCATAAACGTTTTTATGAACTTGAACTTTACAATTAAACCGAATGACACATAGGCCACATAGAATATAAATATTCTTACATTCTCCCACTTGGCTTCTGTGTCAACTTGATGGTTCAATAACTTTAATGCGCGCTTTTATATCAAGATCATTTGATCTTTATTGAAACAACTCTTCTCGTTTTTTTTCTATCATACAATATAATTCACTAGTAGTCCCATACCCACTAGCATCCTAGCAACAATCAACAACAGCGGATAACCAAGAAAACAATTCCATTAATCCAATAAGAATTCCAACAATAATAATCCAATAACCAATAATGCAATAATCCAGACCAACAATGAAATAACAAAGTTCCAACATCCTACAATGTTCTACCAACTCAATACTAGCAACCTAACAATCGATAGACCACAATCAATCAAGCCTCTAGAACATCCTCCTCCTCATCGCTTTTGATTCCACGATCACACTTTGCCTTTACCTGCACACCACAAACAACAATTAAGATGCGTAAGTATTATCACATATACTTAGTGAGGCCGTCCTCCCATCTACTAGTTTATACACACAAGCATATGAGACCCTCATGTTTAAGCAAGCAAACAAAACACAAGCAATACATCAAACCAAGAAAACAAGTCTCGGATAAGACTAGTGTCGACCGATGCTACACAATAAGGTGTCGATCGATGCCTCTTCTGCAGACACGATCTGCGTGAACACGAACGTCGAACTTCCATTTCAATCCACCTCGAAACCGTCTCAAACTCACCCAAACACCTCAGGAATCTCTGGTAATCACGAAAACAACGAACCCAAGCAAGCAAACACCACAAACAACAAAGAAACACCCAAACAAAAGAGATCTCATGCTTAGATCAACCATGGTCAAGCACTCACCTCAAATACAGGAAGATTGGATTGAGAAATCGATGGAAACAACACCTCCAGGAGCTTCTCTTTCGTTCCCAGCAACAGCTATCCCTTCTATAGCCACAGATCTCTCCAAAACACCAAGAACAAGCCCATAAACTCACAGAAACGTTTTCTCTCCTTTTTCTCTCTTTTTTCACTCAACGGCGACAACAAAACTCTCCCAAAACCCTTAATTCGTCGTTTAGTCACTTATAAATACGATTTAGGGATTCTAATTGAACCAAACCAAACCAAACAGCAATTAAAACAAACCCGACCAAACCGAAACACGTGGTGTCGATCGATACACCAAGGGTGTCGATCGACATCCACACCAAAACCACAACATTTAGTTCGCGGATGTTACAATTCTCCCCCACCAATAAGCATTCGTCCTCGAATCCCGCAACACCGTCCATCCGTCAAGGACCTCCATGCCACCATCAACACGACCCGCACGTCCTCCGACCGGACTAATCACCGTCAGCCAAGGTTTCTCGTGCACTGTCACAACAGCCCGCACACCTCTGACTGAACCATGAGGTCTCCCTCTAGCCAATATACTCACATCAAAGACACTATTTGCTCACAACTCAGTGCTACCCCCGTCCGTGGTCGCAACCAACGAATCATGCTGGCTCGCTATCAGGCCAACCGCCTTAAGCTACGGCATCCAGGAAGTCACTCACACACACTCCCCCCCGCTCTCGGGTCACAACCCTCGAGACATACCGGCTCACTGCCGAGCCGCGGCTCACAGCTACGGTATCCAGGGAGTCTCAAATATCCCGCTCTGGGGTCGTCACCCTCGAGCGCGCTCTCGGATCATCATCCGAAGCATCATACCACTCCCACTCTCTGGCCACAAAGTCCATCGAGCTATCGGTATCACATGAGTTAGGCCCACACGGCCTTGAGCAAAAACAAATCTGATGCCATCGAGTAGGGCTGGGCATTCGGGTAACCCGTTTGGGTTCGGGTATTACCCATTCGGGTTCGGGTAAACGGGTTTAAGAAATTAGAACCCATTGAGTATTTTTAGATATATGGGTTCGGTTCGGTTTGGGTACTATCGGGTTTGGGTCGGTTTGGGTTACAAATTTTAGAATCCGATTATTACCTGAACTACCGGGTACCCAATCTACCGGGTACCCGAACTACCGGGTACCCGAAAAAATATAATTAAAATTAAATAAATTTAGTTAAAGTTTGACTTATGTGATAAAATATTTTAGATATTTTGATTATTTTTGATATTTAGGTATAAAACTAAATGAAATATTCAAAATTATAATCATAAGTTTAGGGTAATTGCATTATATTAATAATAAATATTATAAATATATTTATATGTTTGGGTTTATTGGGTACCCAAATGGGTACCGGATATTACCCGACCCTAACCCGAACCCATGGGTATTAGAAAATAGAACCCAATAGGGTTTTATAGGTAAATCTGAACCCAACCCGAACCCGGTTTTTCGGATCGGGTTCCGGGTTGGGTATTCGGGTACGGTTTTTATGCTCAGGCATCGAGTATCTCCCGGCTAGATCGACATCAACACTTCCCACAAAAATTCTCTTTTTAGAAACTTTCTAAATCTGGAAACCTCCTTTTGTGGAAATTTTCTATTTATGGAAACTTCCAAAAATAGAACCCGAGCTATTTCTCTTGTTCCCATGACAACAACAGTCAAACATAAAGAAAAATACTCATTTCATTAATCTCAAAAATGTCATAATCGTTACAACCTCAACGAAAATACAACAGAAGAAAAAGATACAACAATCCAAGTCATCCACTTGCATTCCGAGCACCACCTCATCTTGGTACTTAGTCGCACAACCAACCACCCCTAAGCAACCAAGTATCAAGAGAGATGGGCTGGAATACTCCGTACCCGCTCCAGCCACGGACTACAACTTGGACCCGGCTAGACAAGCTAAAGTCGCGGCATGCTTCTCGAACTACTTCTTAAACCTTGCCTTCATCCTCGCCTCGGGCTCCCAAGTCTGCTCCTTTACCCCATCACAGTCCCACAGGACTCTCATCAAAGAAATCTTTTTCTTCCGAAGTTCCTTGACTCTCCTCCCGAGTACCCTCAACGGTCTCGCCTCCAAAGTCATACTGGGCTGAAGATCCTCAGGAATCTTAGGCAACAACCGATCACCCTCGTAAAGACACTTCCTCAGCATCGACACATGAAATACTTTGTGGAACGCACGCATAACCTCAGGCAACTCCAGCCGGTATGCCACTTGTCCCACCCGCTCAACCACTCTGAACGGACCCATGTACCTCGGACTCAACTTAGTCTCTGACAATGACCTGTTCGGGCCCCATAACATGGCCATCTTGAGGTACACTCTATCACCAACCTGAAACTCAAGATCCTTCCTCCTCTTATCAGCATAGCTCTTCTGCCGATCCTGAGCCTCCTTCATGTTCAGCCTTAGAACCCGAATCTTCTCCAAGGTCTCCTGAACAAAATCCGCACCATATATGCTCCTCTCCCCCACCTGAGTCCAACATAATGGTGTACGACACGGCCTCCCATACAAAGCCTCATAAGTAGCCATCCCAATACTAGCCTGGTAGCAGGTGTTGTAAGCAAACTCCACCAAGCTCAAATGATCTGCCCAATGACCACCCCAGTCCAACACGCACATCCTCAGCAAATCCTCTAAAATCTAGATCGTCCTCTCTGACTGACCATCCGTCTGAGGATGGTAGGCTGTACTCATATGCACCTTCGTGCCCATCTCTGCCTGAAACTCCTTCCAGAACACCGAGGTGAACTTGGAATCTCTATCAGACACAATACTAGCAGGCACACCATGCAATCTGACTCTCTCCCTCACGTACTTCTTGGCCAAAACCGCTGCTCCATCAGTTTTCTTGATGGCCAGAAAATCCGCAGACTTAGTCAAACGGTCCACAATGACCCAAATTGCATCAAACGTCCTCGACACAGGCAAACCCACCACGAAGTCCATCGTGATCAAATCCCACTTCTACTCTGGAATGGGCAAACTCTGTAATAATCCACCCGGAACCTGATGCTCCGCCTTCACTAGTTGGCAAGTGTCACACTTTGCCACCCAGTCAGCTACGTCCTTCGACCGATGCTACACAATAAGGTGTCGATCGATGCCTCTTCTGCAGACACGATCTGCGCGAACACGAACGTCGAACTTCCGTTTTAATCCACCTCGAAACCGTCTCAAACTCACCCAAACACCTCAGGAATCTCTGGTAATCACGAAAACAACGAACGCAAGCAAGCAAACAACACAAACAACAAAGAAACACCCAAACAAAAGAGATCTCATGCTTAGATCAACCATGGTTAAGAACTCACCTCAAATACAGGAAGATTGGAGTGAGAAATCGATGGAAACAACACCTCCAGGAGCTTCTCCTTCGTTCCCAGCAACAACTATTCCTTCTATAGCCACAGATCTCTCCAAAACACCAAGAACAAGCCCAGAAACTCACATAAACTTTTTCTCTCCTTTTTCTCTCTTTTCTCACTCAACGGCGACAACAAAACTCTCCTAAAACCCTTTAATTCGTCGTTTAGTCACTTATAAATACGATTTAGGGATTATAATTGAACCAAACCAAACCAAACAGCAATTAAAACAAACCCTACCAAACCGAAACACGTGGTGTTGATCGATACACCAAGGGTGTCGATCGACACCCACACCAAAACCACAACATTTGGTTCGCGGATTTTACATTTATTTACCATAATAAAATCAGAACTGATCGAATCATGGTGGTCACAAGTTATTGAACGACATGCTCCCTTCCATGTATCACAAACCAATTTCCAATTTTATATTATTCTTTTATATTGAGAAGAATCTTCATTCTCAAAATACTTATGTTATCTACAAACCATAAATGTGTACACATTCTTTAATGATAACATGTTTAATAAAACAGAAACATAACTTTACGTGAATTCATAGTGTCTCATACATAATAAGCATCCTATAATCAAAACAGCAAGGTCTTATCGATAACACCCATATGCTCTACATGGCCAATGAACACATTGGGTGGTAATCCCTTAGTTAGCGGATCTGCAACCATTATATCCATCCTTATATGCTAAAAAGACACTCTGCGTTTCCGCACTTCTTCTTTGACAGACAAGTACTTTATCTCCATGTGTTTAGCACCTTTCGAGTACTTGTCATTCTTTGAAAAGAAGACAGCTGCGGAATTATCACAGTAAATTCCCAGCGGCTTCTCTATGTTGTCGACAATCTGAAGCCCTGAGATAAAGTTCCACAGCCACAATGAATAAACTGTGGCCTTAAAGCATGCCACAAATTCGGCCTCCATAGTGGAAGAAGCAATGACAGACTGCTTTCCACTTTTCCACGATATTGCTCCTCCAGCTAACAAGAACAAATATCCAAACGTCGATTTCCTACTACCAACGCATCCGGCATAGTCTGAATCTGAATATCCAATGACCTCGAGGTCATCAGATCTCCTGTATGTAAGCATGAACTCTTTGGTGCCTTGCAAGTACCTGATAACCTTCTTTGCAGCCTTCCAGTGATCCATTCCGGGATTACTTTGATATCGACCCAACATACCAACAGCAAAACTGATATCTGGTCGAGTACATGTCTGAACATAGTTCAAACTCCCAACCACTGATGCATAAGGAATTCTTTCCATTTCTTTACGTTCCAATTCATTTCTTGGACATTTCATTTTACTGAACTTGTCCCCTTTCTGAATTGGAATTTTACCAGCAGAGCATTCACTCATTCTATATCTCTCTAAGACCTTATTGATATATCCTTTCTTAGACAAACTTAGCAATCCTTGTGATCTATCTCGAATTATTTCTATTCCGATCACATAAGATGCCTCACCCATATCTTTCATTGCAAAGTTCTTAGATAGATATTTCTTTATATCATGTAGCATACCCATGTCATTTGCAGCAAGCAAAATATCATCAACATATAAGACTAAAATCACAAACTTGCTCCCACTGACCTTTATGTAGATGCATCGGTCAACGATAACTTCTACAAACCCATATGACGTATTGGTATCATTAAATTTCAAATACCATTGTCTGGAAGCTTGTTTAAGACCATATATTGATTTTTTCAGCTTACACACCAGATGTTCATTTCCTGTGGTCACAAACCCTTCAGGTTGATCCATGTATACTTCTTCCTCAAGCTCTCCATTCAGAAAGGCGGTTTACACATCCATTTGGTGAAGTTCCAGATCATAATGAGCCACCAAAGCCAAAACAATTCTAAGAGAATCCTTTTTTGAAACTGGAGAGAAGGTCTCTTTATAGTCAATGCCATCTTTTTGGGTGAAACCTTTAGCAACAAGACGAGCCTTGTATCTTTCAATGTTACCTTTCGAGTCGCGTTTAGTCTTAAAGACCCATTTAGAACCAACGGTTTTGAAACCGTTTGGCAACTCTACTAAGTCCCAAACATTATTATCACCCATAGATTTTTTTTCTTCTTACGCGGCAATAGACCATTTTTCAGAATTGTCACTTTCCATGGCTTTTCGGAATGTGTTCGGGTCTTCGTTAATGCTTAAGTCACATTCACTTTCAACAGCATAAACCACATAGTCATTTGAAATGGCAGATCTCTGGTTCCTTCCAGATCGCCTTAATGGTTCTTGTGGTACACCATTTTCTTCATGAACAGCGACAGGTTCATTAATTGCCCCTTCATCTACTGGGATTGGTACATCATCATGTTGTTCTATTGCTTCATTTGACTGTACTGAAACAATAGGAACAACAACCTTAGGTGTGACAAAAGGTGAAGGAACTTCAACCTGAATTTCTTGAATGTCCACCTTTCTTGGTTCACCACTCCCACTAGTTTGACCATTTTCAATGAACCTAGCATTTCCCGTTTCAACTATTCTCGTACTATGCTTAGGACAGTAAAATACATACCCCTTTGATTTTTCTGGATAGCCAATGAAGAATCCACTGACGGTCCTCGAATCAAGTTTTTTTTCATGTGGATTATATGGCTTTACTTCTGCTGGACATCCCCAAACACGTAAATGTCTTAAGCTAGGTTTCCTTCCTGTCCACAGTTCAAAATAAGTCTTAGGAACTGCCTTGCTAGGAACCCGGTTTAAGACATACGTTGCAGTCTTTAATGCATATGTCCACAATGAAAGGGGTAAAGAACTATTACTATCATGCTCCTAACCATTTCCATTAAAGTACGAATCCGCCTTTCAGCTACACCATTCTGCTGAGGAGTACCAGACATTGTATACTATGCACAAATGCCTCTACTCTCAAGTAGCTTCGCAAATGGACCAGGACATTGTCCATTTTCTGTGAATTTTCCATAAAACTCACCACCTCTATTAGATCTCACTACTTTCACTTTCTATCTAATTGCCTTTCCACCTCATTAATGAATATCTCTAGGATATTCACGGACTGAGATTTTTCATGCAGCAGATAAGTATAACCATAACGTGACTAATCATCAATGAAGGTGATAAAGTATTTTTCACCGCTCCAAGATGGAGCATCAAACGGACCACATATATCGGTGTGAATTAACTCAAGAACTTGAGTACTTCTTTTGGCTGGTTTCTTTGTAATGTGTTTAGTCTGCTTTCTTTTCATGCACTCTATACACACATTTAGATCACTAAAATCCAAGTGAGGAAGAATTTCATTCTTTACCAACCTCATAATTCTTTCCTTGGAAATGTGACCTAGTCTTTGATGCCACAAGAAAGCTGAACTTTCATCAGATGCACTACGCTTAATGCCTTGACTTTCAATATTAAACAAAGATTCATAAAACTTTATGTCAAGATTGAAACGATAAAGTGAATCAAACAAAGTACCACTTCCATTAAGGTTATCATTTTGGTACAATGAGAAAACACCATGTCCAATCTTAAAAACAAAACCTAAATTATCCAACCTACTAACTGAAACAAGATTTCTAGCACACTAAGGTACATAGAGACACCCTTCAAGATCTACATGACATCCAGTGTCCAAGATCAACTTATAAGTCCCAATGCCTTCAATTTGTGCCTTCATTCTGTTTCCCATGAACAAAAATTGTTCAGGTCCTCTTATGGGTTGAATCAAACTGAATCCCTGTTTAATATGAGACACATGAGTAGTAGCACGAGTATCTAACCACCAAGTATTTTTAGGAACTTCAACAAAGTTCAATTCAGAGCAAACATAAATATGTTGCGTACCTTTCTTTTCGAACCATGCCTTTCTTTTCGGACAGTCTTTCTTGAAGTGTCCCATTTTCTTGCAAAAGAAACACTTCCTTTCCTTCTGGATTTGACTTTCAGGGCCTTTCATGAAAGCTTTATCCATCATCTTGTCCTTCCTACTTGCTTTTCCTTTATTGCTGCTAGCATTTTCATAGCCCACAAGGTTGACAACATGATCCTTCATTTTCTTAATTCTCCCTTCCTCTTGAACCAACATAGCCTTTAACTCCTTAAAGTTCCATTTATCTTTAATGGTGTTGTAGTTCACCTGGAACTGGCTAAACTCAAAAGATAGAGAGTTCATAATGAATTAGACCAAGAAATTCTCATGAACTTCCATTCCCAAGGTTGACAACCTTGCTGCCAAGTTAGACATGTGGGTCACATGATCATGAATTGGCTGTAACCAGTCAAACTTTTTCGTAGTAAGCTCATTCATGAGACTTCCTACAATTGACTTGTCAGACAAATGAGATTGTGAACACTCCTTAATTTTATCTATGAATTCCCTTGCTTTCTCTGTCTTAGGCATAGATGGCTTAACATTTTCTGCCATCGTCATTCTCATGAGGTTCAGACTCAGCCTGTTAAATCTTTCCCAAATTTCATAACGATATTTTTTCAGTTTCAGAGCTATCTCCTGTAATGGCTGCAGGTTCCTCATATGTTAGTATTGCAGAGTCCAAAGCCATGATACCCAATGCAAACCGGATCTGGTCAGACCATTCACCATAATTCAGTCCATTGAACTTTACGACAGAGTTAGCAGATGCTTACAAGTTTGAAGAAGCTGCAAACATGTAAACATACTTACCTATTAGTGCTTTGACACTTTTATACAGACTCTTAAAACCTACCTTAAATTTAATGCATGAATTTAAATAATGTTTGGGCAATATTTAAACACTTTTGCTGATGCTAAAATTATAATTTTATAATTAATCAAATCACGTATTAATGAAATCAATTTTTTACCTTTGGATATACAAATTATTGCCTATATTAAAAATGATTAATTTTTTTCACATTATTACCTATATTCAGTGATCCACCTTTGGGTGATCTGCAAGAAAATAGATAACAAAATAATTGACCAATAAAAACTTTTATGTCATTTTTTTAGCATCTCGTTAATCATGATCAATTAATAACTCTTTTTAAATTTATCGTCTATATGTAATATAACAAGGCCCCTTTGATGATTAACAAGTAATATACATAGAAACATTAAAATATTTAATTATTTAATGGGTATAAACTGTTTTATATTCTGTTAATATTACGTACATAACAAATTATCCGGTTATTAACATAAACTAAAAATTTTGCAGCGGAAGCAAACTACAAGCCATTATCCTACAAGTCACCACTGTTGATCACGACTTTACGGTGGCGCTAATGGTATTTTCAACATACCATAATCACCGGTTACCGTTTAGCACCATCACAGATCAAAGAACATAATTGATGCAATAACCGTAAGCATAATTATCAATAGTGACCCAGATTCTAATCATGCACAAAATCAACACCGATTTCATAATAATATATTCTAATCAGAATAATAAAATAACCCAGAAACCTCTAATCATGTTTCTACATGCACACACAATATTATTCGAAGTGAATTAAACTGTTATGTTCATTCATGCATGCATGAAACGATTTAGAAGAATATGGCAGTTACTTATACGTACGGTTACGATGGTTCATACACACCAAAAATTCCAGAATTGATTTACGAACCGTTAAGCATTAGATTTTCATGTCGTGCGTTAGATGGTGAACTAAACAAATCTAGATTGCTCTGATACCAAATATAAACTTTAGATTTCTATATTCATGAAATCTATCCCAAAGATCATCTAGATTTTAATTTAATTCAACCATAAACACTTTCATAGAGAAGAAGAAACACTAACCTTGATCCATTGCTTGGTTATGTTTGATGATGGATCCAAGTCTTCAAATTGATTTTCTCTTTCCTTTGACCTTTCTCTCTTATGATTCCTTTGATGGACAAGGAATCCACACTCTTCTCTTTCTATGTTTTCTTTTGTTGTTCTTTTGTTTTGTTACGACATATTAAAATGATGTTCGCTCACTTCTTATATGTGACCAAAAGTCACTAGTGAACCCACGTGACCATTCACGTAACCATCACTTACTTAACAGCCACTTAATAACATATGTAATGACCTTTCATGTAATTAATATAATACTGCAGATTAATTACACATTATCATATATAAACGAATAACATAGAAAGATATTAACTATATATATTGGTAAGGAATGAGGGTTATCAATACACCCAATTCTAATCATTAATTGAAACCAATCCATTACGGTGTCATCTTATATATTAGAATTCATAAACGTTTTTATGAACTTGAACTTTACAATTAAACCGAATGACACATAGGCCACATAGAATATAAATATTCTTACACATATCTCCTGAAACATGCTCCACTCCTATATATAAAACATTAATATGAGAAAGATAAATTATCTTATATATTAAACAAAATTAAAATAATGGTTATCAGAATTAGCAATTTCAAGTACAATTTGTTGACTTTATGAGTTAGTATATATAGTGTACCTGGATAAAGAGGAGCTTAACCTTGGCTACGTCAAAATTGATGCTCTTAATATGAGGATACTTGGAAGTCACCAAACCTATGACGTGTCCAAATCCTCCTCCAACATCCACTAAAGTGTTTACATCTTCGAATCCCTTGTACACTTCTAGAACTCTATTCATGGTCATGGTGGAAGATTCTGACATTCCCCGGTTAAACATCTCACCGAATCGTTGGTTTGAACCAATATAGTATTCAAAGAGTCGCATGCCATGAGCAGAGGTGAATGCATCTTTTCCTACTAATATCATATCTTTGAGATGTGTCCTGCGATTTTTTTTGCAAATTGGTTTTATTAAAACGGGGTAATATAGTGAAGGGTAATGCAATTCATATAAATAACTAGTTATTTGGCTTGTTTGTGAATAATAAAGTAGAACGTACCAAGTCTTGAAATAGACTTCGCTATTGGCTACCATGACGAGAGATGCAAGAGCACCGGAGCCGCCGCCACGGTTGGAGAAAAACAACATGCAAACCGGTTCAACAGCATAAACTCTCTCGGCTTTTCCGGTTTGACCGCTTCCTCCCGTTTCGACCATACGGCACTTTAGGATTGAGTGACTGACAAGTAAAGCCAGTATACGGTCCAACAATACCGGTGCCTGCGGGTTGGTGGGTTTGGTAGGGAGACGTAGCGCGATCTCTGTAGAAGAGAGCCACACGCCTTCATCTACAGCAGCAATCGTGTCGATGACGCCAAGCTCCAAGGCCGGCGCCGTTTTGAAAACCATAGGGAAGCCCATAGTATACAATATCTTCTCCGCTTGCAAGCTCAATGTTTCTTTGTCAAGTTGTTGCTCTTCTTTGATTAGACCCGATTTAAGGGAGGTGGTTAAGGGATTTTGAAAATGGTTTGACATCGTTGTTGTTTGTTGAAAAGTTGAGAAAAATAGGTAGCAAAAATATAGAGATGGTAAGAGAAAGCTGAAGCAGTCGTTCACACTTGGGGAGAAGCCTTGAAGCTGTGTCCACAAGATTATGCCGAGATATTTATTTGCATTGCGGATTAACAAATATTGACTTATAATGGTGTATCAACATAGTAGAGTCTCCCTTAGCTCTTACTTTATACACTATAATTTAGGAAAAGAATGAGGAGGAATATGATATTCCTCTTCATTCCTCAAATTTTTTACCATTTACAAAGAGTATTATTTCCTCATCATTCCTCTACATTCCTCATAACAATAGAACAAAAATGGTCCTCCTCAAAATTGATGAGGAACAAATGGAACAAAAAAAAAAACAAATATTAAATTCGTTTTTTATTTTAAAATGAATAAAAATTATGTTTATTAATAATATTTCAATCTTATAATGCAATAATATTCATATTTTCACAGTATATTGGCAGAACAATATTTTTGATACAAAATTTCATGTTAAATTATTCTGAATGCTTTATTTGGAAATTGTATGAATAATAAAATAAATTTAAAAGATGTTTATATCGTAAATAAAAAATAATGAATATTTTAAATTATTCTTAAAATTTTATTATAGGTTAAGATTAACTATCAGTATTTAATATGATGTATCTAAAATTTAATTCAAAAAAAATTATTTTTAAATCAAATGTAAAATTTATTTTCTATACATTAAAAGTAGTATTAGTATTTTTATTGATTGTTTATTTAATATTTAATATATTTTAAAAATATTGTTATTGTTTGTTCACCAATTATTATTTTGTTCCTTCTCTACATCTTTTCTTTTCATTCCTTAAAAATTGTTTATTCCGTTCTGCATTGTTCTTTTTGTTCATTTTCCTTTTGTTCCTCTAATGGTTACCAGTAGAAGCCTTGTATAGAGTATAAATACCTCTTGTATGATACACTGGTTCATTAATGAGAAAATGTCCTTTTATCAAAGTTAATATGGTATCAGAGCAAAATCAATTTTCTCATTTTTTCTTCCGCGTAACAAACTTTTTCAATCGCCATTGATGGCGATATTGAGCTTCTCTATCTTCGATTTGAGCTTTTTTTCTCCTTGATTAAGCTTGATCCTGTCTTCTTCTTTGTTCCCGGAGCTCCGATTCTGTTATATTCCGATGAGCGCTTCCAATCTCCAGATTCTCACGTCTTTTGTTGCGAATCTTGTTGCGATCGTCTTAGTTCGGTGTTCTTCGATTGTTACCCGCATCGTATTGGGTTTAATTGCTTTTCTTTCGCTTGATTGAGCTTGGATTGTTGCCTCTTATCGCACAGTCTCATTCCTCCGATCTGAATTATGGCTCCGAATGAGAATCCTTTCTTCTTGCACAGCTTCGATCATGCGGGGATGAGTATTGTCTCTGATCGTCTCTCGTCTGGAGCAGACTTTTATTCTTGGCGAAGGTCAGTTCAAGTAGCTCTTAATTTTAGGAATAAACTTGGATTCATTGATGGAACTCTCAAGAAACCTGCTGATGATCATCGTGATTTTGGTACTTGGTCACGCTGTAATGATATTGTATCCACATGGATTATCAATTCCGTTGATAAGAAGATTGGTGCTAGTTTGTTGTTCATTCCTACCGCCGAAGGCATCTGGAAAAATCTCATGTCTCGCTTTAAACAAGATGATGCACCGCATATCTTTGAGATAGAACAAAAGCTCAATTCTATTCAACAGGGTTCATTGGATGTTACTTCATATTATGTTACTTCATATTACACTCTTTTGGTGACTTTATGGGAAGAGTACAAGAATTATGCCGAGCTACCTGTTTGCACTTGTGGTAAATGTGAATGTAATGCAGCTGCTTTGTGGGAAAAGCTACAGGAACGGAGTCAAGTGACTAAGTTCTTGATGGGTCTCAATGAGTCTTATGCATCCACACGAAGGCACATTCTGATGCTAAAGCCTATCCCAAGTATAGAAGAGGCTTTTAACATGGTGACTTCTGATAAAAGGCAGAGGTCGATCAAGCCAAAGCCTGATACCATGATCTTTCAAACATCTGCTCCCACTCAAGACAATGTTGTTTATCTAGCTCCTTTCGACAATGTTGCTTTTGCTGCTATTCAGAATACCTATCACCCTCGAGGTTCTCGACCTTTATGTACCCATTGTGGTCAAACTGGACATGTGGTACAAAAGTGCTTCAAGCTCCATGGTTATCCTCCGGGTTACATACCAGGATTCAAGAGCACTTTTGCTAACTACCAAGCAGCGAATCAGCAGCGAGCATCCGCACCGGGGAATCAATTCCGAGGACATTCACCTAACCCTCGACCTCCAGTACACACGGTTGCAAATGTTGTTACAAAGACTTCTTCTCATTTGCAATCTGCTCCTGCTGCTGCCTCCAATCTTGATGTGAGTACTCTGACAGGTGATCAGATACAAACCCTTATTCAACAACTGAATGCTCAGGTTAAACCTTTGGATGGTCCAGTTTCATCTTCTCAAGTCTCGTCCATTAAAGAACATGGTGCTATGGCTATTCAGTCTTCATCTGGTAATCCTTTAACATTTCCAACTCGTTTTTCTTCCTCCTCTTTACGTTTTGAGAACAACTGCCTTACTTTTCAACATCAATGTCTATCATCTCTATCCAAACACATTCCTCATGGTAGTTGGATCATAGATACTGGAGCAACTAGCCATGTTTGCTCTGATTTGACCTTTTTTAGTGAAACAGTTACTATCTCAGGTGTCACAGTCTCGTTACCGAATGAGGCTAAGGTGGATATAACACATTGGCTCTTTTCAACTGACAAAAACACTCATCTTGCACAATGTTTTACATGTCCCATCTTTCAAATTTAATTTCATTTCTATTAGTAGTCTTTTACAGCATAATCGAGGCTCTGCTCATTTCTTTCCTGATTCTTGTTATCTTCAGGAGTCTATTCAGGGCTTGATGATTGGTAAAGACTACTTGTTACATAATCTTTACGTTCTGCATCTTGATTCGTCTCCTGCAATCATCCCTGAGTTATTGGCATTCGCATCTCCTGCTCATTTCACTGGATCCTTGGAAGTCGATGGACATCTTTGGCACCAACGCCTTGGACATCCATCTCCTGACAAGTTAAAGCTTCTTACTGGTATTTTACATGTATCTAGTCCCAAGCATGACACTCCTTGTTCTATTTGTCCTCTAGCTAAGCAGAAACGGTTACCTTTCATTTCTAATAATTTTTTAGCTTCTTCTCCTTTCGATCTAGTCCATTTAGATATCTGGGGACCTTTTTCTGTTGAGTCTATAGAGGGATATAGATACTTCCTTACAATAGTTGATGATTGTACTAGAGCTACTTGGGTTTATCTTCTAAGAACTAAAAATGATGTTCTTACTATTTTTCCAACTTTTGTGTCTTATGTTTTTACTCAGTATAATACGAGAATTAAAAAAATAAGAACAGATAATGCCCCAGAACTTGCCTTTACTGATCTTGTTAGGACACATAGAATAGTTCACCAATTCTCTTGTGCTTATACACCTCAACAGAATTCTTCTGTCGAAAGGAAACACCAGCACCTCCTTAATGTTGCTAGAGCTCTCTTTTTCCAGTCGAATGTACCTCTAGTTTACTGGACAGATTGTCTTCTTACTGCTGTGTTTTTTATAAATAGGACTCCTTCTCCATTGTTAATGAATCGTACGCCTTATGAATTACTTAATAAAAAGAAACCGGATTATACCTTTTTACATTCGTTTGGTTGTCTCTGTTTTGTTTCTACTCTTCTTAAGGATCATCAAAAATTTAGTGCTCGAGCTGATAGGTGTGTTTTCTTAGGATATTCCTTCGGCTATAAGGGTCACAAAGTCCTCCATCTAGAAACCAATCAAGTCTCTATTTCCCGCAATGTTATTTTTCATGAGCATGTTTTTCCTTTCTTTGATAGTTCACATGATCCCCGCTCTTCTGATTTGTTTGATGCTTCTATCTTACCATTGAACCTTCCTTATAATATAGATTACTTTCATAATTCATCATCTCATACTTCTAGTTCTTTGCATACATCATCATCTGCTACATCTCGAGCATCCACAAGTCAAAATCCTACTGGTGACTCTTCTGATGATGAGACTGTGACTCCCGGGACGACCATTGTTTCACCATTAAATGTCAGGCCAAGGCGATCATCTAAAGCACCAGGTTATCTTTCTGACTATCACTGTTCTCTCGCACAAATTTCTTCATCTTCATCTTCTTTAGCTCCACTTTCCACTAAAACACTAACCACTCCTTATCCTTTATCATCTTATCTCACCTATTCTAATCTGAAACCGTCTTGATAAGTCCTACATTCTATCTGTTACTCTCGAGACAGAACCTAAAATTTTTCAAGAAACTATAGCATCTCTGAAGTGGACACAAGCTATGAATGTGGAATTGGGGAACATGGAGCGTTCCAATACTTTCGATGTTGTTTCACTACCACCAAAGAACATGGTGCAGTTTCATGCGGGGATGAGTATTGTCTCTGATCGTCTCTCGTCTGGAGCAGACTTTTATTCTTGGCGAAGGTCAGTTCAAGTAGCTCTTAATTTTAGGAATAAACTTGGATTCATTGATGGAACTCTCAAGAAACCTGCTGATGATCATCGTGATTTTGGTACTTGGTCACGCTGTAATGATATTGTATCCACATGGATTATCAATTCCGTTGATAAGAAGATTGGTGCTAGTTTGTTGTTCATTCCTACTGCCGAAGGCATCTGGAAAAATCTCATGTCTCGCTTTAAACAAGATGATGCACCGCATATCTTTGAGATAGAACAAAAGCTCAATTCTATTCAACAGGGTTCATTGGATGTTAATTCATATTACACTCTTTTGGTGACTTTATGGGAAGAGTACAAGAATTATGCCGAGCTACCTGTTTGCACTTGTGGTAAATGTGAATGTAATGCAGCTGCTTTGTGGGAAAAGCTACAGGAACGGAGTCAAGTGACTAAGTTCTTGATGGGTCTCAATGAGTCTTATGCATCCACACGAAGGCACATTCTGATGCTAAAGCCTATCCCAAGTATAGAAGAGGCTTTTAACATGGTGACTTCTGATAAAAGGCAGAGGTCGATCAAGCCAAAGCCTGATACCATGATCTTTCAAACATCTGCTCCCACTCAAGACAATGTTGTTTATCTAGCTCCTTTCGACAATGTTACTTTTGCTGCTATTCAGAATACCTATCACCCTCGAGGTTCTCGACCTTTATGTACCCATTGTGGTCAAACTGGACATGTGGTACAAAAGTGCTTCAAGCTCCATGGTTATCCTCCGGGTTACATACCAGGATTCAAGAGCACTTTTGCTAACTACCAAGCAGCGAATCAGCAGCGAGCATCCGCACCGGGGAATCAATTCCGAGGACATTCCCCTAACCCTCGACCTCCAGTACACACGGTTGCAAATGTTGTTACAAAGACTTCTTCTCATTTGCAATCTGCTCCTGCTGCTGCCTCCAATCTTGATGTGAGTACTCTGACAGGTGATCAGATACAAACCCTTATTCAACAACTGAATGCTCAGGTTAAACCTTTGGATGGTCCAGTTTCATCTTCTCAAGTCTCGTCCATTAAAGAACATGGTGCTATGGCTATTCAGTCTTCATCTGGTAATCCTTTAACATTTCCAACTCGTTTTTCTTCCTCCTCTTTACGTTTTGAGAACAACTGCCTTACTTTTCAACATCAATGTCTATCATCTCTATCCAAACACATTCCTCATGGTAGTTGGATCATAGATACTGGAGCAACTAGCCATGTTTGCTCTGATTTGACCTTTTTTAGTGAAACAGTTACTATCTCAAGTGTCACAGTCTCGTTACCGAATGAGGCTAAGGTGGATATAACACATTGGCTCTTTTCAACTGACAAAAACACTCATCTTGCACAATGTTTTACATGTCCCATCTTTCAAATTTAATTTCATTTCTATTAGTAGTCTTTTACAGCATAATCGAGGCTCTGCTCATTTCTTTCCTGATTCTTGTTATCTTCAGGAGTCTATTCAGGACTTGATGATTGGTAAAGACTACTTGTTACATAATCTTTACGTTCTGCATCTTGATTCGTCTCCTGCAATCATCCCTGAGTTATTGGCATCCGCATCTCCTGCTCATTTCACTGGATCCTTGGAAGTCGATGGACATCTTTGGCACCAACGCCTTGGACATCCATCTCCTGACAAGTTAAAGCTTCTTACTGGTATTTTACATGTATCTAGTCCCAAGCATGACACTCCTTGTTCTATTTGTCCTCTAGCTAAGCAGAAACGGTTACCTTTCATTTCTAATAATTTTTTAGCTTCTTCTCCTTTCGATCTAGTCCATTTAGATATCTGGGGACCTTTTTCTGTTGAGTCTATAGAGGGATATAGATACTTCCTTACAATAGTTGATGATTGTACTAGAGCTACTTGGGTTTATCTTCTAAGAACTAAAAATGATGTTCTTACTATTTTTCCAACTTTTGTGTCTTATGTTTTTACTCAGTATAATACGAGAATTAAAAAAATAAGAACAGATAATGCCCCAGAACTTGCCTTTACTGATCTTGTTAGGACACATGGAATAGTTCACCAATTCTCTTGTGCTTATACACCTCAACAGAATTCTTCTGTCGAAAGGAAACACCAGCACCTCCTTAATGTTGCTAGAGCTCTCTTTTTCCAGTCGAATGTACCTCTAGTTTACTGGACAGATTGTCTTCTTACTGCTGTGTTTCTTATAAATAGGACTCCTTCTCCATTGTTAATGAATCGTACGCCTTATGAATTACTTAATAAAAAGAAACCGGATTATACCTTTTTACATTCGTTTGGTTGTCTCTGTTTTGTTTCTACTCTTCTTAAGGATCATCAAAAATTTAGTGCTCGAGCTGATAGGTGTGTTTTCTTAGGATATTCCTTCGGCTATAAGGGTCACAAAGTCCTCCATCTAGAAACCAATCAAGTCTCTATTTCCCGCAATGTTATTTTTCATGAGCATGTTTTTCCTTTCTTTGATAGTTCACATGATCCCCGCTCTTCTGATTTGTTTGATGCTTCTATCTTACCATTGAACATTCCTTATAATATAGATTACTTTCATAATCCATCATCTCATACTTCTAGTTCTTTGCATACATCATCATCTGCTACATCTCGAGCATCCACAAGTCAAAATCCTACTGGTGACTCTTCTGATGATGAGACTGTGACTCCCGGGACGACCATTGTTTCACCATTAAATGTCAGGCCAAGGCGATCATCTAAAGCACCAGGTTATCTTTCTGACTATCACTGTTCTCTCGCACAAATTTCTTCATCTTCATCTTCTTTAGCTCCACTTTCCACTAAAACACTAACCACTCCTTATCCTTTATCATCTTATCTCACCTATTCTAATCTGAAACCGTCTTGATAAGTCCTACATTCTATCTGTTACTCTCGAGACAGAACCTAAAATTTTTCAAGAAACTATAGCATCTCTGAAGTGGACACAGGCTATGAATGTGGAATTGGGGAACATGGAGTGTTCCAATACTTTCGATGTTGTTTCACTACCACCAGGTAAGAATGTGGTGGGTTGTAAATGGGTTTTCACAATCAAATTTTACGCTGATGGTTCTGTTGAACGATATAAGGCTCGTTTGGTCGCTAAAGGTTTCACACAACAGGAGGGTGTTGACTATTTTGATACTTTCTCACATGTGGCTCGTCTTGCTAGTGTGAAGTTACTCATGGATTTAGCGGTTAAGAAGGGTTGGAGCCTTACCCATATGGATGTTACAAGTGCTTTCCTCCATAGTGAGCTCGATGAGGAGATATACATGAGCCTTCCTCAGGGTTATACACCTTCTTCTGGCGTCTTACCACCTAGTGCAGTCTGCAAACTTAATAAGTCCATCTATGGCTTAAAGCAAATCTCCAGACAATGGTATCAATGCTTTTCCAAGGCTTTACTGGATGATGGGTTCTCACATCATATGCTGACAATACATTGTTTGTTAAAGAAGAAGGTACTTCCTACACTGCTCTTATTGTCTATGTCGATGATATTCTGATTGCGAGCAATAGTGAGGAAGTTGTAGCTTCAGTCAAAGTTTGCCTTGCGAAGCAATTCAAGACCAAATATTTAGGACCAGCAAAATTCTTTCTAGGCTTAGAGATTGCCAGGAATGCTGATGGAATCTCCGTTTGTCAAAGGAAAAATTGCTTAGATCTTTTGGCTGATTCTGGTTTGTTAGGTTGCAAGCCGAACTTTGTTCCTATGGATCCTAAGATAACGCTTACCAAGGAAACAAGGGTTTTATTGCTTGATGATCGACCTTACAGAGAATTGATTGGTTGACTGTTATATCTCTGCATCACGAGACCGGATGTTACCTTTGCAGTTAACAAGTTGAGCCAATTTCTCTCGTGTCCTACGGATGTTCATTTTCAAGCTGCTCGCAATGTCCTCAAGTATTTAAAGAACAGTCCAGGCCAAGGACTTTTCTATTCTGCATCTTCTGAGGTTTGCCTCAATGAGTTTGCTGATGCTGATTGGGGAACTTGCAAAGATTCATGTCGATCTATTACCGGTATGTGCATCTTTCTTGGCACTTCACTAATATCTTGGAAGTCGAAGAAGCAGGATGTCATAAGTTCAAGTAGCACTGAGGCAGAGTACCGGAGTATGGCTCAAACAACAAAGGAGCTTCTCTGGTTTAGACAAATACTACGGGATTTACGTGTCACACCGGTTTCTCAGGCTAAGTTGTTCTGTGACAACAAGTCCGCACTCCACATCGCTAGCAATGATGTCTTCCATGAGCGAACAAAACATGTGGAAATCGACTGTCACATTACACGAGATCAGGTCAAGAGTGGTTTCCTCTGACTTTTTCACTTGTCATCCAAAAACCAACTGGCTGACATACTCACGAAACCTCTTCACCGTGGTCCTTTCTATCACCTCCTCCAACGACTATCTGTTTCAAGCCTTTATTCGACTTAGGAATTGTTGACTTGAGGGAGGCATATTGACTTATAATGTATAGTTAATTATATGGTGTATCAACATAGTAAAGTCTCCTTTAGCTCTTACTATCTTTATACACTTGTATAGAGTATAAATACCTCTTATATGATACATTGGTTCATTGATGAGAAAATATAATTTTCATTGATGAGAAAATATAATTTTATCAAAGTTAATAACAAAAGCATGCATAACCTAAATTAATTTGTCTAAGAAAACTAAACTAATTATGTCTAGATTTTGTCGTCGACTAATTATTGCCAGTCTATTTTGAGATGATTAATGATAATTTTTGGGAAGTAACGATTTAACTAACATATATATGATGACGTCAAAGACGTACGCTAACATATTTTAGTTACGAAAATGAAATGAAAAAATTCCACGAAGATAACTAATTTTTTTTTATTTAGCTTCGAACCTATGAAGAACAAGTCTAACAACACATATTATATCAGAAATTAACAAAAACAATATATTCTCATGTATTTATATTTGAATAAGAATCGTTATTTCGCAATTCTTAGTGGCAATATAAGAATAGTGTACCAAACATTTTTTACGAACCCAAAAAATCATAATCGTTTGTATGGATATTCTATATTTTTTTTTTTGGGTTCACATAAGGTTACGTAACTCTGCAAATTGCAAAATAATAAATGAAAAGCAAAAAGGCTAACTTTTTGTATTTGTGTTTGTCAAACGAAAATAATATATCTAAAAGAGTGGAACTATTTATCAATAGAAAAAAAAGCCGTGGAATTATAATTTTCTACCACAACAATTACGGGGTGTCACTGTTGTGCAACAGTTACGGGGTGTCACTGTTGTGCATGACTTGAGAGAAAGAAAATGGCATTTCATAATTGTCATGGTAGAAATTCCAGCCAACAATGACATGTTTCTCAAAGACAATGAAAGTCTGTGTTAATTAAAATGTAAGAAAAAAATTATAATAATTTCTCCTATTGCAACATAAAATATAGTTAAACATAATTAATTATCACTTTTAACATTTCTACTGTTTCTTATTACTAATAAATTTAATATCGCTTTTATCGATCACCAACTGGAATCATATATTTTTAGATATAGTTATCATAAACAAGAATATTCCAAAAAAAATATAAGTTTAGAAGATAAAAACTATATGATTTTCTTTATTTAGATCTTTAAAGATGAAAGTTGATTTACAAATTAAAAATCAAACAAAATAATACCGTATATATATTACGTTTACGGTTTACGTCTCGAATGCCACTCAATCTAATGTTGACGAGATATTTCTTACGTTTTGTTTTCTTTACATCCAGTTGCAGTCCATCTCTCTCATCGACCATAGATATTTGTACTTCTCTAAAAGTCAATAAATGCATGCGATGTACAACTTGTTCAGGACATTAAACACTAGAAACGACTTTGTTAATCATGGCCATCTATGAAAGGTTTGTGATCTCAGCGCATGACATCATATATTCATATATCGATCTGGTAACAATATTGGAATATAGATCTTCTCAGAAAGTTTACTGTTCTGGTGGATATATATATCCCTTTAGTCGTGGGTATAAAAATGAGTTGATATACTAGAATTCCTAGATTGAAAGTTGATGACATGAACTACCAAAATTTCTAATGAATTTACCTTTGATAATCTGGTTAAAAAACATGTTTTGAATATTAACAATTCGACAAAAATTGTCATGTGGCAGTGGCAAGCACTTCTCGATCATGCAAAAGTCGCCGTATATGAACGGTAAATTAGTTTTTAGACAAACAGTTTATGTCCAATTGAGGGGAAAATGATGAGACTATTAATCATTACCATAGTATGTGCATGCTTTTGTCCGCGGGCTTTCATATGATGGACGCTCTCATGCTATCCCTTCGATGTATGTTTTCTTTCTCATAATTTTATTAGGAGACATGGATTATTATATATCTGTTTTGGGAAATGTACAGTAACCAAAAATTTAAAGAATTTTGTTCAGAGATGCTTATGTGGATAATCTGATAATATCTAACTAGATTAAGACGGTTGAAATTGATTTTATTTATATTGTATTTTTTATCTATATATACATTTTTTAAGTACATTTTGGGTTCTGCCCTTTTATTTGTACTTATTTACAAAGTTAATTCTTACAAAATTTCCAAAAGTTGTATTACTCCAAATTTTGTTTCTTAAATATTTTACATAGCATTCCAATAAAAAATACAGCAGAATCAATATGAAAACATAAACTATGAGATATTTAACCACACTTTCTATTGTGTATTGAAGATATTCCATTTCTAAATCATTTGCAAACAAGTAAAACAATAATTTGATTCCTATTTTGTTTTCCAAAACCCATGAGATTTTATTCTTAACGTAAGAAGAATTTCGATTCACATTTATTTAAATATTATAACTAATATATATATACTTAATAAATTTTTAAAATTTTAAAATATTATGAATATGTAAAATATTAAAAATTTAAAATAATATATAATATGGATATACAGTAAATGGGTTATAAAGAGGACATATTAGAATTAATAAAATATCATTAAATTTGTGCGAACACGGGTTAAATCTTTATTTTATTATTTGTCAAAATATTAGAATATTTGACATATAAAAATTAAGTTGATTTAACTAAGATTGTGTAAAAATTATTAGGAAAATGTGACTTAATCATAGCGTATAAATGACTTACTATGTATTTAGATCCCTTATTTTTTGTTATAATAATTAAAAATAAAAATAGAATCTCAAACACTAAACAAAACAAACTAAATATAACAAACAAATAGTCATAAAGTATATTGCAGGTTAAAAAATTAATATAAACATGTAGCCGCACAAATGGTCGAAAAATTTAGTTATTCCTCTATTTGCAAAACATCCAATATTTAACAAACAAATACAATATAAAATATAAAATTAAACAAAAAAAAGGTTTGAAAAAGAACCTTCTCCACTTTATTCTTAAAAAGCTTTCTTTCTTTACATTTTATCCAACGATAAAAAACGAAAACTATGTAGTATAACACTATACAGTAATAAAAAAGTGCAGTCTTCTGAGGTGTACCGCTGGTTAAAATCTAGTATAAAATATAATTTATGCTATTGTTTTTAAAAGTTTTTTTTGGATAAAGCATTATGCAATAAAATCATATGCTAAATATGAAGGCTTGAAAAAAACACATATTTTGTAAATTTTATATTGTTAATGATTCTAGATAAGTACTCATGCATAACAATGGTTAAATTTTATTTCGTAATCTATCTTTGGTTAACGTTGTGGTCAATTTGTGGAAAATAAATTTGTAATATTGTGTTTAAAAATCTTTGGAAACAACGTGATATAAGACTAAAATCTTCCAAAAATACAGTTTGGAATATCCATGATTTTATTTGTTACCATTAATATATTAATTATCAATTTGTAATATCCCTAATATTTAGGTGTAACCATTAATATTAATTTATGGATCATTAGTCTATAACCTTTTTGTAACTATTTATAATCATTTATTTAAAATATAAAATCTACAAAAACTATGTTGTGTACTTCCTTTTTATTAAAAATGGGATAATGCCACAGTTTAACGTTATAAATCGCACTTACGAAATATTTTGGGCTTGGTGTACAACGAATGATCTAATGGGTGTACATAGGGGTACAACCCTCAAAGGGTTCCCATTAAATCCATAAATCGAGTATCACCAATAGTTAGGTCTTATGTTGCTACCACACAAGTGATATATAGCATGTTTTAGTAAGATGTTTAATTTAAATACATGAGTAAGCGTAGCGACCTGATTTAATTTTGGAGAAAGCTTGAAAAACTTAATTAAACCATACAATATGTTTGTAATGTGTTAATAAATATATTTCATTTTCCATAGATGTTTTGTTCGTAATGTGTTACTCTCCAACAGACATTATCACAACGCTTTTCCGTATAATAAAGAATTACGATATGGCTGAGTATGATCTTACATTAGCTTTATGTTGATGTCCAAATCGGTCACAATTAGAATGTTTTAGTTCGGTAAAAATGAGGTCGAAGTTCTCTTCTATTAATTGGTGCCGGGGCATAAAAGACGGATTACAACACAACTTAGACGAGTTATAAACAATGGACAAATACAATAGACGAGTTGCGGGCTCGTCGATTCTAGTTATGGACGGGTGAGAGTTTTGTACTTGCTATCCGTATTTTTCTTCCTTTTTGCGATCCCTTGACTTGGATGCCGTACGCTCATTTTTATAGGGAACTATGTTGGTTCGTCTTCAAAAAGACCAAAATACCCCTCCTTCTTAGGAGACTTATTTTGGGCTTTTCTTGGGCCAGGCTTCTTGTTGCGGTGAGGATCTATCCCTAACAGTAGTCCCCCTTCATCCCCAGTTCGTAGCCTTTAGACGAAGAACTGTTTGCATTGTTTAGGAGGACTTATCTTTTCCAAAGCGGCTCGGCGCGAAAGCTTGATCGAGCCTGGGTCTTTCTCTTTTCATTGTTGTGATGATGACCCTCAGACAAGACTTGAGGAAGCGAATGGTCGCGCGTGAGATTACTCAACTTTTGATACTTGGCATCGAATCAGCGTGCGCGGGCGCGTAAAATCCGGAAGTTGTACCGTCGCCGAACGCGTGTTGTAATGATTGCGTTTCTAGAATCTTCCTTCTTTTTCTATAAATACCACCCCTCCACTTCTCTTATTTTATCTTATCGAGTTTTGGTGCTTTCATCGTTCAGGTATTCTTCCTTCTCACTATCTCGTCGTTTTTTCGTCTGCTTGTTAGTGTTTCACACTTTTCGTTATGAATTCCCCCCGATCCGTATCTTCTGATCCTTCCGCCGCCAGTCACCTTCGACGAGCTACTTCTTTTGAGTCCAACGGTTCGGCCAGGCCTACTCGCCGTAAGGCCCAGTCTCGGGTTTCTTCCGATTCGTTGTCGACGGGTTCTGACACGGTTCGATTCGCAGGGATCCAACGTCGCCTTTTTTCTGAGGCGGTCGTATCAAGCTCGTCGGGCCTTCCTTGCAGCATCCTTTCCCTGGTTGACGAGCCATTAACCGATGACCAGTCTTTCCCTGAGATGGATGATTTCCCTCCAACGATCGAAAATATCTTCTTCCATATGCGCCAATCGACGCTGAAAATTGACTCGGCAATTGAAGCGGTTCGTATTGGGAAGCTAAGCGTCACACCGAATATTTTGATCCCATCTCCGGCTCAACGTCCCTGGGATGCTCCTCATGGTTTCATATGTCTCTCGGAGAAATACTTTACCGAATGTGGGCTTACTTTCCCTCTTCCTTCCTTCTTGATGACGTACTTTGCTCGGTGTAAGGCGGCCATTTCACAGTTTGCCCCGGCAACTTTCCAAAACGCCATGGGCCTCTCAATCATGGCCGAGGATGCGGGAGTCAAGCTTACTTGTGACCACCTGGAGGAGCTGACGAGTCTGAACCCGTCGAATCAGAATAAATCCCCTGGGCTTTATTACTTGGCCTCGGCAAAGAATACGACGCTCGTCGAAGGTGCTAAAGGGAAAACATATAACTGGAAAGGCTCATATTTCTTTTTGGAAGTTGTTACGGGGGTTCTTGAGGATCCGTCCATTCCTTGGTTTTCTGGGTGGAACCCTTCACCCGGTAGCCGACCGTTCTTACTTAATTATTTTTGTCTTTTGCTGGCCTTTGGTTTCACTTAACCCTCTTATTCCTCTTTTTTTTTGTAGTCGTCGTTCCAAGGTGCCTACTTCCATAGCCCCCTTCTTTTCCAGCTGAGATTGACGCGATTAAGCTCTTCTGCCCTTACGTCTGGCCGGGTACTGAGTCAAAGAGAGGTTGTCCGAGAAAAGCACCAGCTCCGTCGAAGAAGAAAGGTGACTTTATGTACTTTTAATCAACTTTCCGTTTCATGCTTTGACCTGACGCTGTTTCTATCGTCTATTAGTCGGAACGATGGGCAAGCTGAATATGAACGTCCCTGATGCGTCTGCCCGCTACCGCCGAGCTCCAGAATCCTCATCTTTACCTCGTTTGACTCCTCGATCGGACTCTCGTCTTGCTGCCAATCCTTCCGGCGCTGGTTCGTCCCAAAAGGTTATTACTCAGTCTCATCGGTCGGTCAACGCTCCGTCGAGACAACCTTCAAAATCCCTTCCTCCGAATCACCACATCGGACCTGCCGAGACACTCCCAAGGAGGAAAGTGGATGAGACTTCGGGTCATAACACCGAGGTTACGAAAAATCCTCAGAAGAGGAAGGAGGGCACAGACCAAGATCGATTGGATCCCCCAAAGAAGCCCAAGACGTCTGACTATAGCTGGAACTTCTCCCACTCTTCTGAAGCTCGTCCTTTCCCGGATGATTCTCAATCTTGCGCCAACCTTTTTCGGAAGATCCATTTTGGCGTAGGTCGCTTACTGCCTGTTGAGAGGATGAAGGAAAAGGATGCGGTTACTGACGTTGCCCAAGCCGCCTTTGAGGTTCGTCTTTTTTACCGATCCCGTACTAATTACTCACACATTATTTTTTTTAAATAACAGCTTATTGCTCGAACTTATCGCTTTGCCTCACGCTACGATCGTCGCGTTCGTGATCTGGAGGAATCTCGTTCGGGAGTGTCAAATTCTTCTGAGAAGATTGAACGTTTTGAGGCCCAGCTGGGGGAGGCGGTTCGATCTAATTAGAGGCTGAGCGACGAGGTTTCGAAGCTTGAAAATCATCGGCAAAGATTGATCTCGGAGAGGGATGGTCTCCTGACGAAGCTCGAGGCAGCAGACGCTTCTTGTAGCAGGCTGCAACTTACCCCTAACTCGGAGACGAAGAGACTCAGAGATCGGCGCAAGGATTTCGGGTTTTTTGAGAGGATCAACGCCTATCATAAGATGACCGTTCGTGTGCAAAAGCTTTTGGCCAAACATAAGGGGTATGCTGACGTGGTCGAGGCGTCCAGGGAGAAATTCCTTGAGTACAACCAAGCTGTTAGAAACGTCCCGATGCTCGAGACGCTCATCGCCGAGGGTCAAATATCTTTAATCGCGGAAGGGGTCAAAGAGGGGGTTGTCGATGTGATGTCTCAGTTAAAGGACGAGGTTGAAGGTATTGATCTTCCGGATATTACCGATACTGACTTCGACGTTACCTCGGTCTTTGCTGAGCCTCTTCCCCTGATCCCGACTTGGGTCGCTTCTCCTGTAAGCAGGGATACTAAGGGCCACGACGACGAGGTAGAGGATGATGGGTCTGAAAGTGGAGAAATCGAAGCTGATGGAGTCGAGGAACAGAACGAAAAAGGACAGATCGACGACCATCCTGCTGATGGAGAAGAGGAGCGGATACTCGATCGTCCTGCTGATGGACACTCTCCGACCCCTGGCCGCGAGTCTCCGGTTACTGGTCTATTTTCTTAGTCTCTGTTTCAATCTTCGTCGTTTCTGCCGCGTTTTGGGGTCGGCTCCCCCGTATTAACATGTTGTTTATCATGTTAGGGGTCGGCTCCCTCGTACTTTTACTTTTCATGCCGTGTTAGGGGTCGGCTCATTTTTTATGAAAACAGTCGTACGAGTCACTACTTCTATGAAAACAGTCGTGCTGCAGGGATCTGTGCGTACCTCGAGGAGATGGTTGCTAGAGGTGCTAACGTTCCTCTGAACGTACTGAAGGATTTGAAGGATTTGTGCCGTTATTATCAGACGATGATCGGCGGGTTGGAATTCAACAAACCGTTATTGGCAGACGATGATTGCTCGTCGAGTTTTGCTTTTGTTTCTACTCTTTCCCCCTTTTTTTTTTTGTGTGTCGTAACGGGGTCGGCTCCCGCATTGGACTATTGTTGTTGTTTTAATAAAGCTTCATCTTTTATTACTTTATATCGTCTTCCATTCATGTTATTAGTAGCGACTCGGTTTTACCAGGTGCGATTCACGATGATCTGCTTACACCATCGTGCGAGTTGGGACTTGGCTAACTTCATATAATTAGGTGCGACTCGTGATGGTCGGCTTATCTTTTTTGTGCGAGTTGCGACTCAGCTAACTTTATATAACCAGGTGCGACTCGTGATGGTCAGCTTATCTCTTTTGTGCGATTTGCGACTCGGGTTTAAATATTACGTCGGAACGTCGAGTCGTTACTCGGCCAGAGTAGCCAAGGCACGGTTACTGACGAACAGAGGGATATCGGATACTGCCAGCTGTTCGTCAATAGTCTCTCCGGTCCCGCCTTGACTTGGTTCACAAGGCTCAAGCCAAACTCGATCGACAACTTCACCCAATTGTCAACGGCTTTCCTCAAGCATTATTGAATCTTCATCGAGCGAGGAGTGACGAGTTCGGATCTCTGGGAAATGGCCCAAGAACCTGGTGAGCTCATCGGCAGGTTTAAAGAGAAACTGGTAAACATCTCCATCCCAGAAGACGCTGCAATCGCTGCCTTCAGAAAGGGTCTACTTCCCGGATCCCCTTTACGGAAAGACCTCAATATCCGGAAACCCAAAGACCTCGATGATGCGCTACACAAAGCTTCCCGGTTGGCCGCGAAAATGACCTCCACACCGTCGTATCTCCCGAAGGCTAAAAATTGGGACGAGCACCACGAGCCCCGAAAGCATCACGACCCTCAGGACCGAAAGAAAGGCGTCGTCCACGCGGTCTCCAAGGCAGATGGCCAAAACAAGCAACCGTCCGCCCCAAAGGAGTTATGCTGCGATTTCCACATGATAGCCGGCCACTCCAGCATGAGTGCGTCCATCTAAAGAACTATCTATATGGAAAATACCTTTCTGGCAAAGTCGAAGCCGTCTTTCAGCCCAAGAGCATCCGCGGAGGCAGAGGTCGCCGCAGGGGATGATGAGGTGGTCGATCTAACGGTGGCCGCGGTGCAGGAGGTAGCGGATGAGGCTATGTGAACAACAGCCCGGCTAATGACATTCAACAGCCGGCAAAAGTGCTCGCAAATCGCCAAGAGCAAATGCCCCAAGAAGACAAGTTACCTGGTCCTCCCAAGCGACGAAGGGGGCAGAATCGTGACTTCTTCCTACGAACCTCTGCTCTGCGCGGATCCCATATCATTCACACCGGAAGACGCCAAAGGAATCCAACATCCCCATTCTGATCCTCTAGTCATCGAAGTAGCCATGGGTGAATTCGACGTCGAAAGGGTCTTGGTCGATACCGGGAGCACCGTTAACGTGTTGTTCTGGCAAACGCTGGAAAAAATGGGCGTCACACCAGAGCAGGTAAAGCCCGAGATTCGAACATTGACTGGCTACAATGGGATTGCTAAAATGTCGATGGGCGACGTAAAACAGCAAGTGCGCGCTTGCGGAGTGACCCGGAAAACTAAGTTCGTTGTCATCGATGCGCCCCCAATTTACAACACCATTCAGGGGGCACTGTGGATATACGCAATGCAAGCCGTAGCGTCAACTTACCGTCTCTACTTTAAATTCCTGACCACCACAGGTATCTGCACGCTCTACAGCGATCAGAGGATGGCTCGATCTTGTTCCGTAATCGAAAAGAAGCAAAGGAAAACGGAGGACGCATAGCAATTACAGAGCGGGGACCGTCTTACTGGTCCTCATAAGCCGGAGCGAGAACGTCTAAAGTCTCCGGAATGTCGAATCATCCAGGCAAACATCGATCCTTCCGATTCCTCACGAACTATTGGCAGCAGGGCCAAACTCGAGGACCAAATAAAAACAAAGCTGATCGCCTTTCTGCAATATCGGTTCTCCACATCTGCCACAGGCTCAACGTCGACCCCACGTTCAAACCAATTAGGCAAAAATGCAGGCATTTGGGTCCAGATTGGGCAAAAGCAGTCCATGACGAAGTCGAACGATTACTCAAAGCAGACCAAATAATGGAGGTCTAGTATCCCGATTGGTTGGCTAATCCAGTCGTGGTAAAAAAAAAGAACGGCAAGTGGAGAGTCTGCATGGATTTCATCGACCTCAACAAGGCGTGCCTTAAAGATAAATTTTCCTTTCCGCACATAGACCGTCTCGTCGAAGCCACAGCCGGAAACCAACTGCTCTCGTTCATGGATGCCTTTTCGGGTTATAACCAAATCACCATGAGTTCGACCGATCGCGAAAAAACGGCATTCATCACGGATAGGGGAACCTACTGTTACAAGGTAATGCCATTCAGACTGAAGAACGCCGGGGCAACCTACCAACGACTGGTGAACATGATGTTCGCCAACCTGCTCGGATGTACTATGGAAGTCTACATCGACGACATGCTGGTCAAATCTCTGATCACGGAACAGCATATTTAACATCTCGCCAAATGCTTCGATATTTTGGACCAGTTCCAGATGAAGCTGAATCCGACGAAGTGCACGTTTGGGGTCACCTCGGGCGAATTCCTAGGATACATCGTCACCGAACGAGGAATAGAGGCAAATCCTAAACAGATCGAAGCCATACAGGGACTACCGTCACCAACCAACAAGTGAGAGGTGCAACGCCTGACTGGTCAGATCGCCGCTCTAAATCACTTCATCGTCCGGTCAACGGATAGATGCCTCCCTTTCTATCAGCTCCTCCGAGGAAACAAGGACTTCCATTGGGATGAAGACTGCGAAATCGCCTTTCGGCAGTTGAAGGAGTATCTGACCAGTCACCCGGTGCTAGTCAAACCAGAGGACAACAAAACGTTATACCTCTATGTTTCAGTCTCCAGTTCAGCAGTCAGCGGCGTCTTGGTCTGAGACGATCGTGCCGACCAAAGACCAATCTTCTACAGAAGCAAAGCCCTCAACAATGCAGAGTCACGATATCCCACGCTAGAGAAGTTGGCCCTTGTTGTAACTATTGCCGCGCGAAAGCTCTGACCTTATTTCCAATCGCATTCTGTCGTCGTGTTTACCGATCAGCCGTTCCGAACTAACCTCCATAGCCCTCTCCAATCTGGACTAATGGCAAAATGGGCGGTCGAGTTGAGCGAGTACGATATTGAATACCGATCTCGTCCAAGTTTAAAGTCACAAGTCCTGGCCGATTTCATCACCGAGCTGTGTCCCGAGCTCGAGGACCCTACCCCTAAAGAGGAACATTGGACGATGTTTGTCGATGGATCGTCATCTCACGAGGGGTCCGGCGTGGGACTCATCCTCCGGTCTCCGGCGGGCGAACTGCTCAGATAATGAAACAGAGTACGAAGTCGTTCTTGCGGGACTTCGGTTTGCACGAGGACTCGGGGTGACACACTTGCAAGTTTTCTGCGACTCTCAACTGGTAGTCAGCCAGTTCAGCGGCGAATTCGATGCCAAGAACAAGCGAATGGGAGCCTACTGTCAGTTGGTCCGGACATTGTCCGGGGAATTCACCTCTTTTTCTCTGACAAAGGTCCCGCAAAATGAGAACGCGTCAGCTGACGCTCTCGCAGCCTTGGCGAACTGCTCAGATCCTTATTTGCGGTGTACCATCGCAGTCGAGTGTATCGAAGCTCCCAGCATCGATCTAGTCAGCCTGATCTCCTTCATCAATGACGACTCAGTTCTGATGGAAATCGACGAGCCAATAGAAGACCTGACGGATGTCACGAAGCCACCAGACGATTGGCAAGTTGAGATTAACTCCAACGGAGTCGTCCCGCCGGATCGCTGGGCAGCTCGGCGTTTAAAAGCCCAAAGCGCCAAATACATCCTCTTGGATGGAAACTTATACCGCAAAGTTTATCCAGAGTATTCCTTACCTGCGTTAGTCGCGAGGAGACCGAACGAATCATGATAGAAGTGCACGAAGGTGAGGGTGGCAACAACTCTGGCGGATGTGCACTTGCTTTGAAGATCAAAAAGGACGGACATTACTGGCCAACCATGATTGCCGACTGTGAGGCCTTCTTGGCAAAGTGCGAAGCTTGCCAGCGTCACGGACCGATGCGACACGTCCCGCCCAAACTACTGAGCACCGTTACAGTCCTGTATCCTTTCATGCGCTAGGCCATGGACCTTGTAGGGCCTCTGCCGGTGTCGAAATCCAAGAAGTCTATCCTTGTACTAACCCAATACTTCACCAAATAGATAGAAGTGGAGTCTTTCACAAAGATCCAGTCCTTAGACGTGACCAAATTCATATGGGAAAACGTCATATGTCGTCACAGACTCCTTTACGAGATTGTCACCGATAACGGCACGCAGTTCACTTTGCTCATCCCAGGCGTTTCCTGAGCAAATGACAAATTCGTCGGCGTACCTCGACCCCCCGGTACCCTTAAGGGAACGGTCAAGCCGAGGCTACGAATAAATCGATCGTCGATGGACTGCAGAAATGACTCGGGCGAAAAGAAGGAGCATGGACAGATCATCTCGATGGCGTACTGTGGTCCTATTGCACAGCCCCGCGGCAATCTACGGGACAATCCCCTTTTTCTTTGGCGTATGGGATTGAGGCACTCGCCCCAGCAGAAGCAGGCGTCCCGAAACTTCACCGCACCATGGTGGTCGACAACCCCGACCTTAATAACGACATGCTGACTGATCACATCGACTTTGCTGAAGAGCTGCGCGACCAAGCTCTGGTCCGGATTCAACATTACCAAGACGCAGTGACTCGGTACTATAACAAGACAGTTCGTCAGCGGCGTTTCAACGAGGGCGACTTGGTCCTACGAGAAGTCTTTGAAAACACCAGAGAAGTTAACGCCGGTAAACTCAGCGCTCGATGGGAGGGTCCATACCTCGTATCCAAGGCAGTTTGCCCTGGCGTTTACGAGCTCGTGACCATGGCTGGTGAGTGAATCAAGAACTCGTGGAACGCGACCCATTTGAAGCGTTATTACTATTAAGTCGTTTTCACGACCTTAGCTAGGAGGTTTCGGGAATCCGACCTCCACCTATCTTTCATTTGAAGTGAGTGCAGCTAGAACATGAATAAAGTTTTGTTTTTGGGAAAATTTCCATTTCAAATATTAATTCAATTACATTCATTTCGGCAATTCACCACATATAGAAAAAAGGGGGGGAAACATCCTCTCGGGGAACTAGTCCTAGATGAGAAAAAAGAACCGCAAGTCTTCTGAGTTCGGCATGATCTGACTCCCGTCACTAGCATTCTGGACGGTCCTGCAGCCTAAGAATGGGAGCCAGACCGGACAGATCAGACTCCAACGGTTCTTCCACCGCCAGCTTGCTTAGTTCAGTTCGCCAGAAGTGACCCTCCTGCCTTAAGGCTTCAGGCCTTTCCATCGGCACTTCGGAGCCCTTGGATACCATATCCTCCAGAAAGGCACACGGACCCTCCACCATATGTCTTTCACGGAGATGTGGTCCGCCGACTCCAGATAGTCGACGTACCGCCTTAGCCTCACCAAGCAGGCCCGATAGGCCCAGACATCTGTAATGCACGGGTAGCGGGTTTCCCCCAAAGGTTCGCAATCGCCTTCGAGTAAACTGGACACCACCGTATGGGCGACTTTTTTTTTGCACGCGATAGGTTTAGTAAGCAAACGAGTCATACGCCACTTCGCCTGAAAGAACCTCCGGCAATCATATCATCTAGGACTCAAACAGTCCCTTCCAAATGGTAAAACCGAAAGACCTGGTCAAGTCTAAGACGACACACTTTGATGTATGCGCCCAATGCATTCGATCAGGTAGTCACTGGCATCTTTGTTAGTTTGTTGAAATTTAGAATGTCCTGTATGTCTCAACCCTTCCTCTATTTATACAAAAAACTGTGAGGGCAACCGCCGCTAATTCCGCCAATCAGGTTGCAGCAAGAGTTTCGTTGCGTCCCGAGAATTATTCTAAAAGACCGTGCAAACATTCAATGTTTCTGGGTACCTGCACAAAAAAAAATATATATATATACTTCAGTTTTAATCCGATCTAAATTGGATATAAGACAGTTCGGATCAAACTCATCAACAAGTGCATTCGAAGCATTCCCTGTTGACACCCTGGCCAGGTGATCAACTTGCGTCACAACGCATTAATTTACATATGTAGCGATAAGCTGAACCCAGAGTATTTATTTCGCACCCGACCTCCATCTTTCATACGTAGGGATAAGCCAAACCTAGAGTATTTATTTCGCACCCGATCTTTCATTTGTAGGGATAAGCCAAACCTAGAGTATTTATTTCGCACCCGATCTTTAGTTCGGACGGAATGGTTAGCCGAACCCAGAGAATAATTTCGCAGTCCGACTTTCGAGACCTAGATCGTTGATTTTTACAATCATTTGACAAAAATTGTTTGATGTAAGCCGGGAGACGTCTCACCTCTGGTACATTTTTTTCTTTTAAAAATAATAATAATAAAACAACGATCAAATTACCTGCTACAATGCGGTCGATTCTTATTTTTGAATCTAAATTAAAGGATCAAATTGCCTGCTACAATGCGGCGGAGTCTTATTTTTGCATCTAAATTAAAGGATCAAATTGCCAATACAAAATATGCTAATTCCGAGCTAGCGCGCCACTAGCGGCAATCTCACAAGCACTCGTCTTGAGTCGCTTCGGCATTCACCACAACAGCTGTAGCCCAATCTTCTCCCAGTCCTTGGGACGAGTCTCCAGTGCTCTGACCTTCTGTTCGGCTTCATCGAGCAGATCGGTAGTCATTTTCCTTTTTGCCTTATGTACAGGAACCTCGGCTTCCAGATTTTCTAGCTGGCGATCGATCCTACGTCCCTTCATATGAAAATACTGAAGGTCCTAGCTGAGCTCTTGGGGCATGGCTTCAATCTGCACAAATACAAAGAAGTCAGAGCAATAATAGATTGGCTGTTCATTTGCAAGGAAGGATAACTACTTGGCGAAAAAAGGTATGGGCCTCAGTGATATTGGTTTCACTCGCACGCCTATTTATATAGAACGACCTAATATCAGTCAGAACGAAGTCACCATTCAAAGCAGGAACCGTTTGAGTAGACCTCCGACCCGCTTCTCGACGGCACTCATTGCAACACGCAATCAAACACGGTGGCAAAACAGCTATCCTATCGAACCCATTCTCGATCCAATTCTTTGGATGGGATTCAAGCAGTTCGAGTGTAAGCAATAATTCACTCTGCACTTGTTCCGAGGCGGCAAGCTGATCACGATACTTTGTATAACAATCTTCCACGGAATGGAAAAATTCTTCCAGGTCACGCCTTTCTTCCGATTTGACACGGAACATTAACATCCAAGGAACCCGGATGTTCGGATAATATGCCATTCCTCTCTCGATAGCCTCTACATTCGAGAACGTCGGGACATTGTTCTCGGCGAGCGGGGATTCAACGCTGCTAATAGAGCTAGGCATTATTTCAACTCTAACTTTGCCTCGGTGTTGATAATTCCAAATAAACAAAAGGGTGCAGGCATATTTATACCAGTTTAGGAGGAGACATCTTTCCCAATTTCGCAAAATTGGAAAAGATCGACCTTCTCAATATTGAAAATTTTTCATTTCTACGTAAAAGGAAAAATTCCAAAAATGGATATAGATCCGAAGTCTTTGAACTTTAAAAGTAAAACGGGCCGAACAAGTCGGCAATATTTTTACAAGGGTTTTCCAAAACCCAGACTCAAACGAGTTCACCACCAAAAGAAAATGAAGAGTGAACAGTTAAACCTCCAAAGCCTTGGATAGATCGGCCTGGAAAATGGCAGCGTTAGATCCATGTTGATGCCTCACGGAGTTCGGAGCCGTAGTCCCAGGATGGAGAAGTCCGAAGCCAAACTGATATGGGGACATGACGAAGTCGTTTTCTTCCAGTTCGATGATATCCATCGCATCGATGGCCTCCTGAGCCTTTGTCTTTCTCTCGTTGATCTCCGCGATAACGGTCCCTTTTCCGATCAGATACTGCACCGTCTTCTGAACTCCAACAGCTTGATTCAGCATGTCCTCCATGGGGCGAACTATCGTATCTTGTTCGACTAGATAAGCTCTGACTTTATCTAGTCGAGTTTGTGCCTTCTTCGCTGTTCGCTCTACTTTTTCCAGATGATCCCGGTGAAGTATGCTAACTTCAGAATCATGTTTAGCTTTCAGAAAATCACGTTCTTGTCGCAGTTCGGATTTCTCCCCTTCAAGAGTAAGTACTTGGGAATTCAGATCGCCAATCTTCAGTTTGGATTGAGCGATGATTCCGTCCTTCTCGATAATAATAGCTTCGAGCTCCTTGATCCTATCGTCTTTAGCCTTGCTGGCCCCTCGGATCTGTTTTGTGCACTCTTTCATCTTCTCGAGCTCAAATCCAGAGGTCGATAACACTTTCATCTGCTTGTCATACAATTGAGCCAGCGTGTTGATTTTGGCAGCGGTGTATAAATTCAAGAAAAGCACGTTAGATCGTCCTTACATAGTCTAAACAGCTTCGAGAAAAATGGTGACACGAACCATTAGGTGGGACTCGGCGACATCGAGGTACGCTTTCTCGAACTCCAGCTTGTCTGTTTCCGGAAGGATACGACTGGAAGTTTTCAGGTTCCGAAAGAGTTCGCCAGAGGCTGCCCGATTCGTAACCAAAGGACCATCGCCAAAATAGTCGAAAGCGAATCGATCAGTTTTATCGTTCCCTCTTTTCACGCAAAATTTATCAGCCGATTCCATTTCGGCGTCTTCAGCCAAACGTTTGCGGTTAACTACGGACGGAGGTTCGGAAATGGAGTCACCTCCGACCTCTTTCCCTTTGTGTTGCTTCTTCTTCTTTTTCCTTTTCTCTCCAGTCTTGAGTGGGAGGACGTCTTGTTCGGCAGTTGGAGGGTCGACTCCTTCCAGGGTAAGAGCAGGGTTATCGGTTTCAACGATATTCTCGATACCGACTATGTCGATGTTTTCCTCATTACCCTGAACAGGGTCGATGTCAGATCAGACAACAGCCTGAGAGTCCGGATGCACAATTTGGAGGCAACTGGCCTCGATAACACACGCTACGACAGGTTCTGAGGTTTGCCCCAGCAAACTCGCAAAACTTGGGAATTTTGTCCTGGCTTTGCCCATCACTCTTTCAACTCGAATGCGAGTGATTAATTCCCACTGTCGATTAATACTAGATAATAGTGCGTCTGTAACGGAATGCTAACCGCGGGCTAGATGTGTTGGGCAGAAGGGGCGATCTGCAAACAAGGGACAGAAAGTTAAAATTAGTTAGAAATGCCATGGTCAGTTAAAGCATACGGAAAATTTAAAGTCTACCAAGATTTCCATTCCACACTCTCCGATGAATGCCCAGCGGATCTTCGAGTGAGTATTGGTCAACACAAACATAAAAGTAGCGAGCATCCCACTTTTAAAAGTTACCAACTTTCTTGCGAGAAAGAAAGTTGTGCTTCGGCCTCATGCTCGCTTCCCAGTTCTCCTTGCTCTTCGATATTTTGAAATTTGATAACTGCTCGAAGCATTGAACTCCGATCTTGATTCCTACTTTGGTTGTTATAGTAAGGGCAGTGACAAAGTTACAAATACTGCATGGGGTGAGCAGGCAGATCGGCATCCTGCGTCTTTGGGTGTACCGGAATAATAAAGCGGGAATCAGAAACCAGAGGCGACATTCAGTGAACTAATCTTCGTACAGACAGATGTACCCTTCTAGAGGATTCCAGGGTCGCTGATCGTCCCATGGGATTAGAATTGTAACACCGTTGTTACCCAAACCACATGAGTTTAGCATTCTTACCTCCAATTCGCCCTTCGTGGTCTAACAAAGTCGGAATATCTTCGAGCGAGATTCCTAAGGGAATGAACCGACCTTCTTCTAGGTGTAAATCAGTGTTGGGCAATCCGGTGTCCCCATCCTCGTGGCGATCTGGCCCCAAATTTAGGGGTTGAGTTTGCAAGGAGGAAGCCTCGGCCGAACATCGGGCTAAAGGTGGTTGGGCTTCAAAGCCCGATCTGATGGATCCTCCGTTCTGCGTGACTTTACGCTTGGAGTTGCATCGAATTAATTGATCGCTTTTGATATCGGGCGAAGAGACGGTCGCTTGGAGTTGCATCGAATTAATTGATCGCTTTTAATATCAGAGAGTGCGGAGGAAAGTCGGAAAAAACAACAACAAAAATAAAGCAAAGAGGAGAGAGAACAGAGCAGAATACCTTGTTTTGCTAGTGAAAAATGAGAAATGATGAGAGGAGCTGTGTATTTATAGAGTTGAATGGGCGGCAACCCAACGAAAAATCATCATAACCTACGCAACCTTTTAGCTTCCGACCTAGCAGATGTGACATACATGACACGTGTAACGCCCCCGAACCGTCCTATGATCACGAAGGCTGTCGGACAGCCACGGGACGCCACTTGCAGAATTGCGCCGAGGTGATCCGGTCGAGGGACGGAAGCTGCAGACTTCCCGACCGGTCCTCCCTAGCACAATCCCACCCGCAGCCGAGGTTACTTAGGCTTTGCAACCCTCGCGGCCTGGTGCGTTGTGTTAGCCCGGACAAGGCCGAGTATCATTTGCAACTTGTCATGTTTTCCTGAAAAACCGTATATATATCACTTTAATAAAATAATTCATCTCAAATAAATCGTTAAAGCAATATATATAAAGATAGTCGGAAAATGTATATATAACCGTTTATAAAAACATAGGGTTTTACAAGGAACACAAGAAAACCCTATCCGGCACCCTAACGTTCGCTCCGGCTCTAGACTCACTTAGGCTTCCCTGCAAAACCACAACAACTGAGGCATGAGTAATCTAAGATTACTCAGTGAGTCTGGGTACCCCAATCTCCTACACAGGATTCTATCTTCCCCACCCCGACTACCCCGGCAAGCAAAGAAAACAAGCAAGTAATCAAAGCAACACAGCCGAAAGCGTTAGCGGAAGCAAACATAAACCACAATCAAACAAAAGAGGCTAGATCAACGCGACTCGACTCGACGCTCTAAAGCCTCTACGCCCAACATAAGACGACTAAAGTTCACTTTAGACTCTTCACCTCTACACGACTCGCAAGGACAACTAGGATAAACAAGGAACTCTTGAACTATCCTAAACTCCTTGACCGAACAACCAAATAAGACATCTAGAATATAACAAGGATCGCTTGAAATACCCTAGACTCTTTTCACCTAAGGGCCCTCGATAATCTGTTCCGTTCCAATCCCTCCCATGCCGAGACCACAAAGTTCTCCGGCATGAACCCACCAATAGCTACATCGTCATGTAGCGGTTACGCTGGTAGCTAGCCAGCCGTAACAGTGTCCCCGCGTGAGTGGTCGTCGGGAACACACGCGTGACAAATGCTTATGGAACCAGAATTATCGACACACTACTCTAGCTAAGACTCATGAAACACATTCAAGAGGCTTAGCTACAACCAAACACACCACCATAAATTCGTGCGTTGATACATCAAGCTCGTTAGCATGAAATCACGCATGAAAATCAACATAGAATAATCAACAAGAAGCAAGAAAGTAAATCAAGCAACTTAAGATTATTCTACATGCATGCAACCTACATCCTTAACTTAAGCAACTCATGCAACAAGTTTATATGCGCATGCAACCAATTTGATTTAACCATTTAAATCCTGAAGTCCAATTATGCATGCAATTCCAAATGATTTAATTCCCTTAAATCCTCCCAAGTTCAATTAAGCATGCAAGTAACCTCACTCAATATTATGCAATAAAATGCAAAATACTTCACTCGTTTAGTCATGCATGAAACCGATTTTAAGTAAGAAAATATTACTTACAAAATCCTCTAGGTTCGATCATGCATGCAACCCTTAAACCAATTTTTAAGTAAACCGATTATACTTAAAATGCATCCAAGTTCCCTTTTTACCAAATTTTGAGTGAGTCCCAATTATTTAGCATGCAACTAATTCATTCTCGCATGATAATTCTAATAAGAATCCTATCATGTTTGCATGCAATATATTTTAACCGCAACTACATGTACTACTCTACATGCACTACCTCAGACTCACCTCTTGCGCAATCGTCCATGATACTCGGACTTCACAGCACCACTCGATCAAACCACTCGTTCCTACTCCGCGTCAACTGCTTCTCGCTACGCCGATCGCAACCCGTTCTTTTCCCGATGACCGTCGGCACAACCGTCGACCTTTCTTAGCGTTTTCTAGGCGTACGCGTCGATCACTTCTCCTCTCGATCTCCTTCTCGATCGCCTTTGATCTTTCTCTCGATCCTACTCAACAACTCCCTCTCTTTTCGTCTCTCTCTTTCTCTCGGAAAAGCTTATATGTTCTTAGAGAATTTAGGAGAGTAATCCACCAAATGAAGTTGATCACTTCATATTTATAGGCGAGATTTAGGATCCTTCTTCCATAGTGCTCTTTGACATGTGTCTCCTTCCACCCTTGCATGTTGGACATGTAATTCTTCCACCAATCATCGATCGCCATTAGGCCACTAATCCCTTTATTATTAGTGCATGGGATCATCTCTATTAGTGCATGTAATCTTTCTTATTAGTGCATGTTGTTTAATGGTGCTTTAGGATTAGCTCTTAGCCAATAGGATTTCGCCATCTCCCCTTAATCTCCTTGATTAAGCTAATTCCCCACTATCTCTTCTTAATCCTCTTGAATTTTTAATTCCCCCACTAATTCTTCTTTGATTATTTTAATCCTCCACCTTCCTTAATTTTTATTGGTCAATATTTCTAAGGAAAAATAATTTTCCCAAAGAAATATTGAGTCCTTTGTCCGGCACCATCGACATCTCCTCCGGCAATCTTCGGATTTCTCGGTACCGCTTGACCACAATTCTCGGTCACTGTCGACGACTCTCGACCATCGTCGATAGCTCTCTCGATCGTTCAGACATTCTGCTCGGCAATACTCGGCAAGCTCCCGGGCAATTCGGACAGTACGCCTCGGCGATACGTCTCGGGCAACTTTGACTACGCGCCTCGGATGTCTCGACATTTTCTCGGGTCCTCGACAAATTCTTCGAGTCCTTGACATTTTTTCTCGAGTACTCGGTAACTTCCTCGAGTCTCGACAATTCTCTCGACCAATTCTTTTCGACACTCTTCGACGAATTTTAGGGTCTTGGCCGTACTCCCGATCACTCCGTCTTGGCTCGGCCATTCTCCAACTTAGAGATTTTTCCTCGGACTTCCTCGGGTCGTTCTTCTTTGTTTTCCTTCCTCCTTTTTCTTAGGTCTTTTCCGGTTCATTTCCTCGATCTTTTATTTTGAGATTTCTACTCTTGGTGAGGGTCATTACATTCTCCCCCCCCTTATAAGAATTCGTCCCCGAATTCTCACGCCTTCTCTTTCTTTTTGGGAAATGTCAACACTCCTTGACATAGATGCCATTTCTTTGTAATTGATACCACCGTTCCCTTAACCATCCGGACTCCTTTTGTTGATGCTTCTTGGCAAGCTTCTTCATCTCCGGTATACACTTGGCTCCTTTTAATTCATATGTTCTCCAAACAGTAAGGCTTCTGCCCCGTTGCACCATGGTTTGTTCGCTACTTATCTCCTTAATACAATGCTTCTCTTTCTTCAGCTTGTTCCTGACTCTTTTCTTTTCTCTTCCAAATCATAGTTTAATTCTCCAATGTCTTGATATCTTCAACGTACATCCTCGCATTTCCCTTGACCCATTGATCAATGCTTTGCTCCACTGGCTCCTCCAACTTCTTTGTCAACGCTCTTCTTTCTCCCAAAATTTTTTTTTTTTTTTTTTTTAATTCCCCACTCCTTAGTGTTTTAACTCCCCCAATGCTTTTAGCTTCACGCTCCTTCGGCTTCTTAATTTCTCTATTGCCTTTAACTCCGTATAACCTCTCCCCGGTTACTCTGAACTCCTCTTCAAACTCCTCTTCTTCGATCCCCATATTTTGAAATTTGGTTCGATAACCTTGCCCGTATTTGCCCTTTAGCATAGAAATGCTGCTTCTTTTGCCGCCTATTTTCTTGCACACTCTTTGTCTATTCGTAGACTATTCTTTCTTTCACGCATTATCTTCTTGCACCCTCTTTGTCCTACTCCTTAGACTATGCACTAATAAATTTTTTTTTTTTGTTTTGCACTTTCTTGGTCATCTTTACTTTGACTCTTCTTAATTTTCGCCATTGTCATTCGATCCGCACTACTCTTCCAATTCCTTTGCGTTCGCCTCAACCTTTCTCATTATTCCTCTTCTCCATCCCTTAAGTCATTATCCCAAACTGATCGCTCTGCCTCTGCTGAATTTTCTCTTGGACTCTCTTGGACGTCTTCTCTTTTGTCTGATCGTTCTTAGTGGTGTCTTACGTGAATCCTCATCGATTGCGTGCAAGTTAATCATGCAAACAATTTATGCAATGCATTAACTATGCAAACCTATAAAACTCAAGCAACAATCAAAGCAAGTAATAAAGCAAGCAAGGATTAGCAAAGAGTTTTATATATCACAAGCACCCACCACACGGCTAGAGAACATAAGTACTTTTACAAACCGATTGAAAAGCTACTAGAGTTCTACACCAACCTAGCCGATAATACTAATGGTTCAGATCCTAGACAACACATCAAGGTTAGGTCTAGAAACACAAAAAGAAAATTATCCAACCCTTACACATAAACCCCATAAGGACTTCCCTTACCCCCACACTCCTACTGGTTTCTCAGCCTAGTACACGCTTCGCACGTGCACACCCACTCCCTAGGTGGCTCATCAGGTGGCGGTTCGGCGGGAGACTCGGTTGAGGTAAAGGCAGCAGACATCGAGGTTCCAACTTGGTTTGTCGGGCTTGCTTCAACTCTGTCGATTCGGCCTAACGGATTCTCTCCCGTCTCTTCCCTTCGACTGGTTAGGTTCATTCTCTCTCGTACCATCTGGTACGGACATTCATGGACATAGTGTCCTCTTCCACCACACACGGTACATACCATATCCTCCAGGTCCGGAAAGTGTTGAGGTCTCGTCCTCCAACAATGGCTGTTCGGATGCCCTGGTTCTCCACACGCCTCGCATCTCCTCCAATATCTCATGCGGTTTGGGTTTGGGCAGCGATAGGCAAAGTGCCCTCGCTCTCCGCACCACTCACAGTCCTCATTCGTCGGGTCACACATGCGTCTTAACGCCGGCCTCCAACAGTTCCTCGTCCAATGCCTAATGCCTTCGCACCGCTTGCAATAAGGCGTGTTCCTCATATGAACTTGGTTCGGGTAAACTACTCGCTTCCTAGCGGTGGCTCTCACTCTAAGCCTGCCTCTCGGTTGGAAGGTCACTGACCGCGTCTCTGGCTGCTCTCGCGCCTGAAACTCCTGGTACGACATTCTCGGCCTCTTCATACCCGTACTACTCTCTCCTACGTCAAGCCTTATTTGCTCTCGGTTTTGCCTCCTTAACTCATACATCTTAGCGAGCTTTTCCAAATCCACGTCCATTGGTTCTTCTTCTTGCTCCTCCTCTTGTCCCGGCAACACCATCTGTAATGGTACGGCTCTGATGGGACTATTGCGCCTTAGCACAATCTGATTTGGTTCTACTTGGTTCGGCACAACTTGGTTTGGCATTAAAAGATTCGGTTCTTCTCGGTTCCTCGTAGCTCGACTCGATTTTCCTCGTTCCCTCATGACTTGGCTCAAACTGGCCCATACTCTCACATTCTCCCTCGGCTCCGCACTAGTCTCCGTCTCTCGGTCTTGATCTCTCGACATCGGGTCTCGATCACTTCTAGGTGCTACGATGAAAGTCGGAATTCCCTCATCGTCACTCGATACAAGATCGATCACTTCCACCTCCCTGGTCGGCCTCTCGGTCTTAGAGTCTCCATCAATCGGATGCTCTTCCCTATTGACTTCCGGTACAATGACTTCTCCGTCACCCTCGTTTACTCGCTCCGGTGAGCGCATCTCGTCTAACACGAATAGGATTCTTGAAACCGTCTCGGGTCTCTCCTCCGCGGGTCGCTCTTCACTAGTGTCTCCGGCTTCGGACACAATTCTTGCACCACTAACATTGCCTCCTTCCTCCGGCTCGTACACGTCCGTCAGGAAATTCAGAATTTTCTCAACCGTCTCCGGGTACTCTCTCAAGTGCTCCTCGGGACTAACATCGTCAGACTGATCTTCCACAAGATCCAACAGCAGCTTCTGTAATCTTTCGGCGAGTTCTACCTCCGCCTCTCCGTGTTCCCCAACTGGCATTGTCTCAAACTTTCCTTGTGCGTCCATTCGAACTTGTAGGCGACTTGGTTCTCCAATCTCCAATACAATGGTTTGATCGTCTCGATCAACTTCTACCTCCTCCGTTTCTTCTAAACACTAGGACGGATCGGTCTCAATCGACCAGTTGGTGTCGTCCGCGTCGAACACCCCATCCTCATCCCAGTCAATCGAATCACTCGGCTCTTGACTGTTTTCTGATTCCGTCGACACATACCCATTGTGATGCCCACAATCCTCATGTCTCGGCCCCTCATCCCCTGAACCATCCCCACAACCTGAATCACCTAAATACATCTAAAACCCACAAGAACCAAGGTTAGATGCTTAGTTCATTCTAAGGTTCAACTTAGACTAGACAAGCAAACGGCCGGATAAAATTTCTATGCTCTTGCGACACGTTACTCGATAAAACTTTGAAATGCACAAGTGCTCGCGGGTTCGAAAACACCGCTCTGATACCACCGTTGTAACGCCCCCGAACCGTCCTATGACCACGAAGGCCGTCAGACAGCCACGGGACGCCACTTGCAGAATTGCGCCGAGGTGATCCGGTCGAGGGACGGAAGCTGCAGACTTCCCGACCGGTCCTCCCTAGCACAATCCCACCCGCAGCCGAGGTTACTTATTCTTTGCAACCCTCGCGGCCTGGTGCGTTGTGTTAGCCCGGACAAGGCCGAGTATCATTTGCAACTTGTCATGTTTTCCTGAAAAACCGTATATATATCACTTTAATACAATAATTCATCTCAAATAAATCATTAAAGCAATATATATAAAGATAGTCGGAAAATGTATATATAACCGTTTATAAAAACATAGGGTTTTACAAGGAACACAAGAAAACCCTATCCGGCACCCTAACATTCGCTCCGGCTCTAAACTCACTTAGGCTTCCCTGCAAAACCACAACAACTGAGACATGAGTAATCTAAGATTACTCAGTGAGTCTGGGTACCCCAATCTCCTACACAGGATTCTATCTTCCCCAACCCGACTACCCCGGCAAGCAAAGAAAACAAGCAAGTAATCAAAGCAACACAGCCGAAAGCGTTAGCGGAAGCAAACATAAACCACAATCAAACAAAAGAGGCTAGATCAACGCGACTCGACTCGACGCTCTAAAGCCTCTACGCCCAACATAAGACGACTAAAGTTCACTTTAGACTCTTCACCTCTACACGACTCGCAAGGACAACTAGGATAAACAAGGAACTCTTGAACTATCCTAAACTCCTTGACCGAACAACCAAATAAGACATCTAGAATATAACAAGGATCGCTTGAAATACCCTAGACTCTTTTCACCTAAGGGCCCTCGATAATCTGTTCCGTTCCAATCCCTCCCATGCCGAGACCACAAAGTTCTCCGGCATGAACCCACCAATAGCTACATCGTCATGTAGCAGTTACGCTGGTAGCTAGCCAGCCGTAACAGTGTCCCCGTGTGAGTGGTCGTCGGGAACTCACGCGTGACAAATGCTTATGGAACCAGAATTATCAACACACTACTCTAGCTAAGACTCATGAAACACATTCAAGAGGCTAAGCTACAACCAAACACACCACCATAAATTCATGCGTTGATACATCAAGCTCGTTAGCATGAAATCACGCAAGAAAATCAACATAGAATAATCAACAAGAAGCAAGAAAGTAAATCAAGCAACTTAAGATTATTCTACATGCATGCAACCTACATCCTTAACTTAAGCAACTCATGCAACAAGTTTATATGCGCATGCAACCAATTTGATTTAACCATTTAAATCCTGAAGTCCAATTATGCATGCAATTCCAAATGATTTATTTCCCTTAAATCCTCCCAAGTTCAATTAAGCATGCAAGTAACCTCACTCAATATTATGCAATAAAATGCAAAATACTTCACTCGTTTAGTCATGCATGAAACCGATTTTAAGTAAGAAAATATTACTTACAAAATCCTCTAGGTTCGATCATGCATGCAACCCTTAAACCAATTTTTAAGTAAACCGATTATACTTAAAATGCATCCAAGTTCCCCTTTTACCAAATTTTGAGTGAGTCCCAATTATTTACCATGCAACTAATTCATTCTCGCATGATGATTCTAATAAGAATCCTATCATGTTTGCATGCAATATATTTTAACCGCAACTACATGTACTACTCTACATGCACTACCTCAGACTCACCTCTTGCGCAATCGTCCATGATACTCGGACTTGACAGCACCACTCGATCAGACCACTCGTTCCTACTCCGCGTCAACTGCTTCTCGCTACGCCGATCGCAACCCGTTCTTTTCCCGATGACCGTCGGCACAACCGTCGACCTTTCTTAGCGTTTTCTAGGCGTACGCGTCGATCACTTCTCCTCTCGATCTCCTTCTCGATCGCCTTTGATCTTTCTCTCGATCCTACTCAACAACTCCCTCTCTTTTCGTCTCTCTCTTTCTCTCGGAAAAGCTTATATGTTCTTAGAGAATTTAGGAGAGTAATCCACCAAATGAAGTTGATCACTTCATATTTATAGGCGAGATTTAGGATCCTTCTTCCATAGTGCTCTTTGACATGTGTCTCCTTCCACCCTTGCATGTTGGACATGTAATTCTTCCACCAATCATCCATCGCCATTAGGCCACTAATCCCTTTATTATTAGTGCATGGGATCATCTCCATTAGTGCATGTAATCCTTCTTACTAGTTCATGTTGTTTAATGGTGCTTTAGGATTAGCTCTTAGCCAATAGGATTTCGCCATCTCCCCTTAATCTCCTTGATTAAGCTAATTCCCCACTATCTCTTCTTAATCCTCTTGAATTTTTAATTCCCCCACTAATTCTTCTTTGATTATTTTAATCCTCCACCTTCCTTAATTTTTATTGGTCAATATTTCTAAGGAAAAATAATTTTCCCAAAGAAATATTGAGTCCCTTGTCCGGCACCATCGACATCTCCTCTGGCAATCTTCGGATTTCTCGGTACCGCTTGACCACAATTCTCGGTCACTTGTCCAAGTGTGACTGCAATTGAATGGTATGCTACCATATCCGGATATGATGAAATTTGTAACTGGCAAAGAAAGCAAAAAGATTAACTCAGACTAAATCAAAAGCAACAAAAACACATATAAGCATGGCACAAGGGTTATTATACCAGCAAAGCGTGGAATACATTGAGAGCTTCCACAGGCCTTTCTTGATTTACCAAGAACGTTTAGTGCAGTTGTATAGACGATTCTGAATCAGAAATGGTAATATTTTTTGGTCAGTTTTACGTCTTTGAAAAGAGATTATGGACTTCTACATGTGAAATCAATTGGGCTACCAATGCAATATATCCACAGCTCACATTTAGAATAGCCAGTAAAATATTTACCTTAGCTTGTTCGATTTGTAACGGTCTTGCCTTTGAATCCACTCGATGACTTGAAGAACTCGTCTCCAGTTTCCTAGTTTCCCTAGAAATTGGACCAGTCTTATTATCCGTATATCTGATTTTTGCACTTCGGATCCCCTTGGAAAACAGCCACTCAGGCATATTGATGTCTGTGTAAATGCATTCTGGAACAACTCGCTGTGAGGAACAAGTCGTTGTGCCGAACAGAGCGGTGTGCCAATCAGGAAGCTGCATCAGACCACAGACGCTTGAGTTGCTGACATGGATGTGTGAGCTGACTTGGCAAGACGTGAGTGGATGTGATGATGCGTCAAGGAAGGCTGCTGACTTGGTATTGAAGATAGAGACAAGATTGTACTTGGAGATATGGAAAATATTCTCTGCGATAAATAAGGAAAAGATAAGCTTGAGCAGCAAGCAGTTTCCGTTTGCTTGGAGAGATGAAGAATATTCTCCGCAACAGTTAAGGAAAGGATAAGGCTGAGAAACAAGCAGTTTCCTTATCCCGTGATACTTGGAGATTTGCCTTCCAGGGTTTCTCAAGTCGTGTATATATATTCTAGGAGTAGGCCACGAGCCAATTGGAGCACTCTAGAATATTGATACAGTTGTAAATTCGAAGCCACAAAAATAAGGCTTAGAAGGTGTGTTCCCAGTTCTCTGTGACGTTAATCAGGGAGGTGATTAAGTGCACAGAGAAGTGTTTTTCTTTCTCTTAGATCTACTCTGGTGAGAGTTTAGATAGAAAAGAGAGAGGGTTGGTTTTACTCTCTTGATCTACACAGGGTGTTGTGTTAGATAGAAAAGAGAGAGTCTCAGATTCATTCTTAGTCGGGATCAATCCTATTGGGTAGAATAGGTTGAGTAAGGGCCGAGACAAAATTGTATCATTGTAAGAGATAAATTTTGTTAATAAGATTGAAGAGAAAAGTGTTAGCTTGGCGCGTTCCAAGTGTAAATCAGTGTGTTGTGTGTCTCTATACCCTTACAATTGGTATCTGAGCGGACGCCTGATAAAAGAATTGTTTATCTTTTCAACAGGTGAGATCTTGAGACGAGGTATGGAGAATCCACAACAGTTCGTTGATGAGAACAATCCGCTGATGCTTGATGTTGAGCATTATGATGATTGGAAAGCACAAATCAGACAGATGATTCAGAGTCGTGATATGGAAGCCTGGTTCGCTGTTGAAGATGGATGGTTACTTCCAACACTTACAAACATGAGAGGAGAAACTGTAGTAAAGCCCTGTAAGCTGTGGACGGCTGAGGAGAAGTTAAAGGGAAAACAGAACGCTGAAGCATTATCTACTATTTTCAGCTGCTTACCGATGGATCTGTTCACGATGGTACAAGAGTGTATGTCGGCGAAAGAAGCTTGGGATATTTTGGAAACCTTCGTTGAGGAAACCAGAAGGGTGAAGAAGGAAAAATCTGGTGTATCACCATCCTGTCATTTCAACAGTCAACTAAGCTCGCCGTGTGAGGAAGTTGTAGTGCTGAAGAAGGTAAACAAGGATAAGAGGTTTGTCAAGGAAATTCTCAGAAGCTTATCACATGGATATCTTTCTCACAAATCTGATGGTAAAGGTGCTCTAAGTTCTGATGAACAGAAGGTTGATCAGTGTATGAAATTAGTTCAGACAGATGAATTGCAGATGAGAAAGAACGATCAGAAGGCTGAGGAATCATTCACTTTGAAGACTGTAGAAACTCAGACGTCTGTTCAAGGTAATAAGGGAGTACTGATTAAGAAGCAATTCAGAAGTCTGAAGGGTGTGCAACGTCAGCATCAATCTTCATCATCCAGATCTGATGCAGAGAAAGAATCTTGGAGTTCTAAATATCAAGGTTATGGACACTTAGTTCTAGACTTAAAAGAAGAAGCATGTTGAAGTGTTACAACTGTCAAGGCTGTGTTCATACGAAATCTTGTGTGACATGGAGTGATATTGATTCAGCCAAAGAAGATGGTAAGAATCAGAAGTCTGTTTTGAAGGCTAAGGATGATGTGGCTGGCTTACCTGTTGAGAAACAAGTCATCGCTCTATCTAAGGATCTGATTCTGCAGAAGAAGGAGAATTATGATCTGATAAGAAAGAGCTGCTCTATAGAGTCTTCACTCTTGAGAAATTGTTGTCTGAGGAGAAAGTTATTACGTCTCTATTGAGACAACGTCTTGAGGATCAGCTAAAAGTTTAACAAGAGGCTGAGTAAATGAGCAAAAGATCTGGACAAGCGGCTGGTCACTCACAAGGCTACTATGATTGCAAACTGTGGTATGAAGAACCATGGTAGAAACTCAAGTGGTGACACAAGTGCAGTGAATGGGTCAATAGTGCTGCAAAAAAGAGGTGGTGCTGTCAAACGAGCGTCTGACTTCAACCTGCAGAAGACTAAACAGATGATTGTTGTGAGCAACCTGAGAGGAAAACTGCGTCATTGTTGGTATTGTGGTGTGATTGGTCATATTAAGGTTGATTGCTACAGATTTAAGAATCGTGTAAGTCAACTATTAAGCGAGAAGAAGTTCCACAATGTTGGAAGAAGAGGCAATCAAGTCTTCATTAAGAAGAATGATATGTATTGGTATAGTGGATCTTCAAGTACCACAATTAACAATGGTTTACACCTCAAATCGATGAAAGAAAATACAAGATCAGAAGTTGAGACAAGAATGTGGAGTGTCGGAGTTCTGAACAAAAGAACATGTCGCTGCTTTTATGCAAGTCAGAGCCTCCACAAAGCTGCCTGTTTCAAGTGTCTGGATTGTACTATACCACTCATGCATCTGAAGGAGTGTCACAAAATGTTCGAAGATACATGCAAGTAAACATCAAGAAGCGTGACATGAACTGTTATGCTTTGCACACTGTTCATGGTCAACAGACTGTTGTATTGAAGAACTATGGTTGTTCAAGGTACATGACTGTGAATCACGGAAGGCTATACAACTTTGAAGAAGGCTCAGCTGACAAGGTCACTTTTGGGGATGAAGTTGTAGGTACAATCAGAGGCAAAGGTGTATCTCGAGGTAAAGACCAGCCCACTATGGAATCTGTCTACCTTGTCGATGGTCTAAAAGTCAATCTGATTAGCATCAGTCAGTTGTATGACGAGGGTTTAGATATTACATTCACCCAGGAAAGATGTCAGGTGATTGATGAGCGCGACAATATTTGAGTCCAAGGTCAGCGCTCTTATAATAGCTGTTATATATCGAAGTCGTCCAATCCACAAATAAAAGAGTTCAATCAGCAGTGTTCTATGATGTCTAGAGACATGATCTGAGAAGGAGTGTATTAACTAGTTGTTGTCAAGTGTAAGTTGTAGCACTCAGAAAACTGTGAGAATCACTTCCATCAAGAAGCTGCTGGAAGGATTCAGGAGGGCAGAGTTGTTGTTACTGCTGCTATTACACAGAGTTGTTCGGATGCAGTTAGTGGCGTTGCATGTTAGAGCTTTGCAAATGGAGTTAAGTTGAAACATGGGCGAAGCTACAGAGGTGGTAGTACTAGGTCTATAGATGTTTATTGCAGGTCAGTGCTTGGCTTATGAATTCATTGTGCTGAAGGAACTTTGTTGTTTATGGGTGACGATTGTGGAAAATAGAAGTTGGACAAGTTGGAAAAGTTGTGGAGCACAATGCACGATTGGTCCTACAAAGCTCTAAGGAGAGTTTGCTAGACACAACTCATTCACTTCATCACGAGATGATATGATGAAGTACTCATATACTAATGCAAGTATGCCAAAGGTTTGATCAGTGCATATGAGTTACAGAGCAGTGGAGATGAAGCCACATTCATGATCGTAAAGTATCACACATGCGAGCTGCTAAAAGGATTGTCAAGTATTTTAAAGGCACATCCAACATAGGGTTGGTGTTGACGAAAGGAGCTAGCAGAAACCTGAAGAGATCTCGCTCTCTGAGTCATCGTGAAGGATCTGGTGGTTGTTGCCTTCTGAGAATAAATCTGATCTTTGCTATGCTCAGAAGCTTGTCAAGGTACCTCGTTCAATTTTTAAATATGAGGTTAATGCCTTGGGAACCTGTTTTCATCACCTGATGAGAATCAAACAATTGAGAACAGCGTACGGTACATTCTTAGACCTTGCATCAATGTTGTGTGATAATCGTTTGTTTGTTAATATTGTTGTAGATCATGTGTCACATACTAAAATTACAATTATAGGATCCTGAATATTAGTTTATTCATAGGTTAGTTGTGGAGAAACTGATAAGTAATAGAACATCAGAGTATTGATTTGCGAATTGCTGATTTGTTTACAAAACCATTGGACTTGGATCAACACATGATTCTAAGAAAAGTCATTGGTGTTTGTGGGATCTAATATGTTCTGTGAGTTGTGTTGATCAGATACAGGGACATGCATCAGAACAGGCCATGGAATTCCTAGAATGTATAAAAGAGCAACACTCTATCTAAATGAAGAGTCAGTGGAAAACAGCTGCCTGTCATGCCAATTCATATGGGGGATCTCGTAAAACGTTGTGTGAAGAAGGAGGTCAAAGAGCTGAGGAGTGGCATTATTATGCATTCCATTCTGAAAGACGTACCAATTGTTTGAAATTCAAAAAAAAAAAAAGTAATGTGGCTGGTACGTCTGCAATAGAGCCCTGAAGAATAATAACAAGGGAATGCATACATATCCGCGGTTGAGAAGTCAAGTGATATCGCTGATAGAAATCAGAAGATTCAGCAGATGATCATTCATATTATCAAACTGTGAAGATCATTCATGCCTGTTGGATCTAAGCTCTAAGGTAGTGTATCATGAAAAGTCAAAAAAAAAAATGACTTGATACACTCCTGTCAATGCACTCTCCAAAGGAAATTTCAGCTGCCTACTTCACGTTGATGGTGAACCATGAGAATCAAAGGCATGCCAGAGCGAAAGACTAGTCACTGATCATAGAGCTGTTCTTTGAAGATTCACAAAAGGTTGTGGTAGTTTCTGGTGAAGTCCTGAATAAGTGGTTGGCACACATCACTAAACAGATCTCAAGGTATGAAAGCCTCTTACTTTAAAAAAATAATAATAATAATAATAGAAAAAGTACTTTTGATGGTCTATTGCTTTTCTGGTTCCCTCACTTCCTGTGATTAACAATGTTTGGATGTCTGAGGTTGTGTATAGAAGGCTGAAAAGAAAACAATGTGTTGTAGAATCAATGTTTTGTAGTTTAATTCATATGATTGATTGTTGAAACACGAGGTTGATTGTAAATATTGTTGATGAAAAATGTTTGTATGTTTTCAACAAGTGTGCACTGATGTGTGTGTTAAGTGTTTCAGGTTTAAGCTCACTTGTTTCAGCTCATAGGAATGATCATGACTCTCTAAGAGGTAAACTCCAGAGAGCAACAATGGATCAAGGGTCTAACATCTTGAGTGATGGATTGATCATGGAAGTAAGATCAAAGAGCTGCGTGTTCATCTAATTATTTGGGTGAAAATAAGTGTCCCATGAGTACTGAAGGGTTGGAAGTAGCTGTTACTGCAACCTGGTTCAAGTTGTGAAAGAGCTTCAGAGGATTGTTGTTGAGTCATCATGCGTCTGAGGATGATTCGAAAGATTGATACTCAGTTTGTATCGATACAATGAGTATAGTGTCAGTTCCATGATACGAAGGAATGGAGCTACCTCTTCCAAAGGCTGATGAGTGTTCCTAGACAGAAGATTGTGCTCGCAAGTTGTTATCATGTCAGTATAACAGGTGGGCGTTCATTTGAGTTCCATCTTTGATCAAAGTATTTGATGCAAGGGACTGTTACCAGAAGATGGTTTGTGCTATGAGGCAAGTGTCTATGTCCCACCAGCTGTTTGACGTGTGCATTATCGTCTATATCACCGATATATATTTTCCAAATTCTGTTTCACCACGGGTCACTACGTCCAAAGCAAGGATCTGTTTTATCTTCTACAAGTGAATCTAGAGAAGATGTCATCTTGCGGTTAAAGAAGTTTATGTAGAAGTGTATGGATGCCTCAGTTTCTTGAAGCCTACAGATGGATGACAAGAGATCAACCCATTCCTGATAATCTGCAGGGACAGCAGATTGTAATGAGATTTTTGGTTCAGGTGTCTACAGGAACAACAGAGATGTGATGCTCTAGTCATCATCGTACATGCATGTTTGGACAATGTTATGTTAAAGAACAGACGACTGTGTTTGCTCTCAATGATGCTGAATGCAACGGTTGAGTTTCTCAGGAATGTGTTTGCGTTGAAGACTTGCTTAAGAGAAGGTGTATGAGATTCTTGCACTAATCTGTCAACTACCAAGGAGTTTGATCAAGACAGTGAATGTTCTCTTCAAAGAACATGGATTTTATGAAGTCTCACTTATGACAGATTCAGAAAGTAGAACATGCCGTGCTCATCTGTTTATAAGGGCAACACGCTACTGTGTAGAATCAATCGAAGAAGCAGATTTGAATGCAAGGATGAAGGAGATCTACAGTGAAGCAAGCAGAGGTTTGAAATAATATACAAGAGACTTTTTGTTCTGGTAAAGCTTGGGTATGGTCACCTCTTTATTGTGATTCAATCAAAGTGCTACTTGCTGTTCGAATTCTCGACTATCAGCGTCCTATTGCCCAACATCCAGTTGTGGTTGCAAGGAGAGTCAAAATGCCTACAAACATGAAGCTGTTCCAATAGGTGTCGAGACTAATCATCATAGTGCTTAAGGATGCGAAGCACTGTTAGCAGGTAAGTGATTCCCATAACTCAGTATATTGTTGTGATACATATGTCTGTTTTTGACTTAGTTGATCACTCAAGCTGGGGGAGAATGATTCTGGTTCTGGTTTTTGTTCAACGCCTAATGATAAGGAGTTCTGTACTTATGGGGGAGAATTCTTGTAGCTACTTGGTTTAGGGGGAGAATCATTATTTATGGGGGAGACTTAATTGACTAAGTGGTTGATCTTAGGTTGTTAATGATTAAGAATATGTCAATTGAATAAGTCTGATTAGAGAGCTATTAAACCTTGGTTTCCGATGCAGCCCGCTGGGGTTTCTGATTGTTAGGTTCTTAATCATAGTTCTGTGTGAACAAGCTGTTGACTGGTTTTGCTAGATAATGATTGTTGGTTTGTCTAGTTGTTGCTTGTTCTGTTTTTGGCTTGTGTTTGTTGGAGTGTCTTTTCAGGTTGAACCAGAGAGATGTTTGAGTATCAAACTCAGTCAAAAAGGGGGAGATTGTAAATGCAGATTCTGGAACAACTCGCTGTGAGGAACAAGTCGTTGTGCCGAACAGAGCGGTGTGCCAATCAGGAAGCTGCATCAGATCACAGACGCTTGAGTTGCTGACATGGATGTGTGAGCTTACTTGGCAAGACGTGAGTGGATGTGATGATGCGTCAAGGAAGGCTGCTGACTTGGTATTGAAGATGGAGACAAGATTGTACTTGGAGATATGGAAAATATTCTCTGCGATAAATAAGGAAAAGATAAGCTTGAGCAGCAAGCAGTTTCCGTTTGCTTGGAGAGATGAAGAATATTCTCTGCAACAGTTAAGGAAAGGATAAGGCTGAGAAACAAGCAGTTTCCTTATCCCGTGATACTTGGAGATTTGCCTTCCAGGGTTTCTCAAGTCGTGTATAAATATTCTAGGAGTAGGCCACAAGCCAATTTGAGCACTCTAGAATATTGATACAGTTGTAAATTCGAAGCCACAAAAATAAGGCTTAGAAGGTGTGTTCCCAGTTCTCTGTGACGTTAATCAGGGAGGTGATTAAGTGCACAGAGAATTGTTTTTCTTTCTCTTAGATCTACTCTGGTGAGAGTTTAGATAGAAAAGAGAGAGGGTTGGTTTTACTCTCTTAGATCTACACAGGGTGTTGTGTTAAATAGAAAAGAGAGAGTCTCAGATTCATTCTTAGTCGGGATCAATCTTATTGGGTAGAATAGGTTGAGTAAGGGCCGAGACAAAATTGTATCATTGTAAGAGATAAATTTTGTTAATAAGATTGAAGAGAAAAGCGTTGGCTTGGCGCGTTTCAAGTGTAAATCAGTGTGTTGTGTGTCTCTATACCCTTACAGTCTGCACCATTCAACCTAGCAAAATATACTTCCTTAACATAAAGTTCAGCTGAATGTGATAATTGCATGAGAAATGAATTAATCTCACTCCCTAATTTCATGTACAGTAGCACATAACCAACTGAAAATTCATTATGTACCTCCTACGTTTTATCTTCTATGTACTCTAAGAACTTGAACTAAATCTATATAATAGCATAAACACATACACTTTTGCTAACTTCTCGATTATGTCTTCCATTTCGACTCGTGAAGTAGCTGGCTTGTCCACTATGTCACTGTACTCATCGAAAAACTTAAAGGCAGGAGTTTCATTGGCAAACAAGCTATCATCATCATTGACTCGTGATGTGTTTACCCACCTGTTCTGACATGCTCAACTCTCTCACATTCAACTTGTTTGGCATCGCTTTATTTTTATCTAATTAGTCCGAATAAATCAAATAATCATCATCACACATGCATTGTTGATGGTAGTTGCATACTTGCATTGCATGTAAATATGTAATGCATATATATATTCAAAAGAAATATATAGCTTTGAATTGGATCTAATAAACTAATTTTCTGGTGATTAATGAAATCAGAAAGTAATAGGTTTATGTGTGTTTGACTTCATTAGATTAGACGAAGTTTGTTATTGCATTTTTATGAAGCAAAGCGACCATGCACGTTGACTCTCTTATAATAGTATCGTTCTTCCGTCTTCGTCTACCATACAATTACATGATACATTCCCCCTTCTCTAATTTCATTTTGTTTATTTTTTGAAAAATATAAAATTAGCTCTGCGACATGCAATTTTTCTATTTCTTCACGTCTCCTCTTGACTATATTAGTCCTTTTGGGTGGCTTTGAGATTACGACGCACACTTTATCCCCTTCACGTACGTTCCAAAATTATACAATTATTTCTGAGTTTTATGTATTTGTTTTCTTGATTTAAGCTACGTGAATCCACTCGGTCGTACGTGTTTCAAAAGCTTAACGTAAGTTCGAATTTTGAAAGTAAGTAAAGTCATTATCTTACCCTTCTCCCTAAGCATTTCCTATCTTTTAAGAAAACAGAACATGCCTCTGTTTTTTTAACTTTAGATTCACAAATAATTAACTTACAACAAAACTTGTGTTCTGTTTCTTTAGAAACTCTTTACAAGAATTCAATAGATTCCCCAAAATTGAATCCGAAGACTCACTTCTCGAACCCACGCGTCTGTTCACATCGTCCATTAACCTCAAAACTGAATCTTGCTCAAACCGGGACAAGACCCTGGACCATGCTGAAGTTGAAAATGCACGTAACTCTGTCTCCTCAATTTTGCCACTAAGGTCAGCAAGAGATGATATAGCCGACATATGATCGCCTTTCTCGAGTTTCCTAAGGAATCTTTCTTTAATTAGAGGTGATGGCGGGATTCTTTTACTTCGTCTCATGTGTTCCCATGTTGCTTCCATCACTTCCTCCTGATCACAAACAGACACACAGGTGAGAGGTTGATCAGACAAGGTGATAACATAAGTCAAAATGTTTCAACTTGTCTCATAAAGGTTTGTTTTTTTTACCTTTCCTGCTCTGCTCGCTTCAAGTACTATTCTGAGATGGCGTTTGGCATTGAAATGGTATCCGTGACGCAACATCTCCCGATACGCATAACCGAAATCATCCCACTTCTCTTGTTCAGCACAAGCGTCTAGCATCGTATTGAACGTGTACGTGTCTGGCAATACTCTTGATTCGAAATCAGAGCTGCTTTCTATATGATTTCCGTCTTCTGACATCTTCTGGAAAAGTTCCCTCGCTTCTTCAAACAACCCGCCTTGTAGATAACCTTTAAGCATTATGTTGCAAGTGACCAGGTTTGGGCTGCAGACCTTCTTCATGTGATCGTAGATGTAAGCTGCATCCTTGACGTTTCCTGAGTCGATGCATGCTTGGATCAGGCCAGTGTAAGTCACCACGAGAGGTTTATTTGCAACTCTACATATCTTATTAAGCTGACATTGAATTTGTATAATCAAGATCAGCTTTTTAACTCAAATTCTCCATAAGCTTAATTAAGGATTTACAAACAAAAATTACCATATCAAGCCCTTCACTACACCGTCCTGCGCTACAAAGACAGCGAGCAAGGTCGTAGTAGAGAGCAGCTGATCCAACAATACCATGGCTTTCCATATCCTCAACCGTATGTATGGCCTCATCGGTTTTACCTTCTTTCCATAGAGTATTAACAAGAACTGATCACAGGTAAAAATGGTCACTTTTCAGTGGAAAATTCAAATACTAGGAAAATAACAACAAAGATTTCACAAAAATACCTCTATATGCTAGAGCATTAGGTATAGAAGACTTCTGCATCTTCCTGAAGAATTCATGAACTAAATTGTACTTCTCACATGCTAACATCACCTGCTTAAACAAAATTACAAATCCACTCCTCAATAGTGTTGATATGCAATATCGATTGTTATGAGAAGAAGAAATATTTTCACCTCCATGACGAGGCCATAGGTTACAGGAGAAGGTTTTTGCCCTCGTTGCTTCAACTGTTGCAATACCCAGAATGCTCCTTCCCATTGCTTTCGTTGAACACATGCATTGAGCACCTGTGGTAATATGTCAAGCATTCACATCAGTCGAGTGACTTTATGTTTCCGAGAATAAACTGTAGGCTATATATATTATAAATTACTGACCCCATTATAAACAACAACGTCTGGTTCAAGCCGAGGATCCCATTTTTCAAGTGTTGTTGGCTTGAACTTCTTTTTAGGTGGAGATCGCATTACGTCAATAACATGGAAGAGTTCCTTGATATGCCCAGCTTGTCCAAGTGTGACTGCAATTGAACGGTATGCTACCATATCCGGATATGATGAAATTTGTAACTGGCGAAGAAAGCAAGAAGATTAACTCAGATTATATCAAAAGCAACAAGAACACATACAAGCATGGCACAAGGGTTAGTTATACCAGCATAGCGTGGAATACATTGAGAGCTTCCACAGGCCTTCTTGATTTACCAAGAACGTTTAGTGCAGTTGTATAGACGATTCTGGATCCAAAATGGTAATTTTTTTTGTCAGTTTAAGTCTTTGAAAAGAGATTATGGTCTTCTATATGTGAAATCAAACGGGCTACCAATGCAATATATCCACAGCTCACATTTAGAATAGCCAGTAAAACATTTACCTTAGCTTGTTCGATTTGTAACGGTCTTGCCTTTGAATCCACTCGATGACTTGAAGAACTCGTCTCCAGTTTCCTAGTTTCCCTAGAAAGTGGATCAGTCTCATTACAGTGAAATCCGTATATCTGATTTTTGCACTCCGGATCGCCTTGGAAAACAGCCACTCAGGCATATTGATGTCTGCACCATTCAACCTACCGAAATAAACTTCCTTAACATAAAGTTCAGCTGAATGTGATAATTGCATGAGAAATGTACTAATCTCACTCCCTAATTTCATGTACAGTAGCACATAACCAACTGAAAATTCATTATGTACCTCCTACGTTTTATCTTCTATGTACTCTAAGAACTTGAACTAAATCTAGATAATAGCATAAACACATACACTTTTGCTAACTTCTGAATTCTGTCTTCCATTTCGACTCGTGAAGTAGCTGGCTTGTCCACTATGTCACTGGACTCATCGGAAAACTTAAAGGCAGGAGTTTCATTGGCAAACAAGCTATCATCATCATTATCTCTTTTAGCACCAATGCTCCTGGTTCTACTCAATTTGCTACTTCTCAATTCATGCCTCTCGTTGGCTAATCTCTCAATTCGCCTTTCTTCAGCAAAGAGATCCAATCCATCTCCTTTAGAACTTCTCTCGATCCCTCTCGATGTATCATGAAAACGCTGATACCTCACCATCTCCTGCTTTGGATTCTGTCTCCTGAAACTCTCACCTTCTGACACAGTCACCAAAGATTCACCACTCCTAGTCCATCTTGCATCTTTAGCTATTCTCTGAACTCTCCTCTCTTCAACAACAAGATCCAATTCATCGACTCTAGACCCTCTCTCAATCTCTCTCGATGTACCAGAGGAACGTTGATACTCCTGCTTAGAGTACCTTCCCCTGAAATTGTCATCTTTGGCTCTTCTCTGAACTCTCCTTTCTTCAACAACAAGATCCAATTCACCAAATTTAGAACCTCTCGATGTATCAGAGGAACGGTGATACTCCTGCTTAGAGTACCTTCTGCTAAAGCTCTCATCTTCTTGCGCAGACACTGAAGATTCACCACTCTTAGTCCATCTTATATCTTTGGCTATTCTCTGAACTCTCCTTTCTTCAACAACAAGATCCAATTCATTAACTTTAGAACCTCTCTCAATCCCTCTAGATGTACCAGAGGAATGGTGATACTCCTGCTTTGAGTAACTTCTCCTAAAGCTCTCATCTACTGAAGATTCACCACTCTTACTCCATCCTACATCTTTGGCTATTCTGTGAACTCTCCTTTGCTCAACAACAAGATCCAATTCATCAACTTTAGAACCTCTCTCAATCCCTCTAGATGTACCAGAGGAACGGTGATACTCCTGCTTCGAGTAACTTCTCCTAAAGCTCTCATCTTGTGGCACATTCACTGAAGATTCACCACTCTTACTCCACTTCTCATCTTTGATTACTCTATAAATTCCACTTTCTTCATTCCTATTGACACCTCTCTCATTACGTTTATCAGTTACCATTTCATGCCTTGAGTATCTCCTCCTGGAACTCTCATCTTTCACATCCGAATCAACACTATCACCCTTCCCACCTCCACCATCGTCATCCTCAACTTTTAATCTGTCCAATTTCTTCCTCTTCCTCGCTGTTTTAACCGATTCCATTACTTGCAGGTACTGATCAAAACTGGGTTTGAATTCTAAACCTCCATCCCCTGATTTTTGCAAACCTACCTCCTTCGTGTTCAAGTTCAAACAGAACATTACCTTTTTCTTCGATTTCAGACGAACGACTCGTCGGCAATTATAGTAGTACGGCTGAGGAAACATCGGTTTCGAGAAAAAATTCCGACTTTCATCTAAAAACGAAGCCTTTACCAAGGCATTCGTCGAAACCATCACCGCCATTTTTGTAATCTCCACTAAAGCTCTCTACTGATTTTTTCGGCAACTCAAGTTCGAAATCATCAGAGTCAATCGTGTCGTTGAACCCTTATCGGCTATCGTCAACGTCCGACGTGGATGGACTAATAAAAAACTACGTAACGTTTCCATATACTCAAAATTAACGCCACGTAGTTTTAATTTTAAGGAAACGGGGTGATGTCTAATAGACATTGTCTATTAATGGGCTTAATCTTTTTGTATACCCCATATACTATAGTTTTGTATCATAGCATGGTAAAATGTTATGTTCTTAATGTACATTTTAAAAGTTTCTCATACTTTATTTATGTTCATTGCTTAATTCAACTGTTCTTGTCTTTCAACCATCTTTGTGTTTCCATTACAAGGGTGAAGGATCCAATGCTAGTGAACGAAAGCAATTATATACCATAAAAGAAGTGACTTTTTTAGGTGTTGATATGAGTTGAAACCAAAGCAGAAGATGATGGTGAATTAGTGACTATAGAATCCATTATGTTCTTGCTAAGAAAAGGGGTTTCAACGGTTAAAACAATGATGTAAAGGGAGTTTAATGAGTCATGACTCGTGTTAATTAAAAGGTTAAAAAGTATAAGTTGGACCTACTTCTTTTGATGGTGAAAATCATTGCTTTATAGCTTTTTTTTTTCCTCATCTCATGTGTGTGTTTCTAGAATTAAAGCTCACACAGCTTATTCTCGATCGTCGACGCAGATCATTAAGACAAAAGTCACAAAACTTAAATCTTTGTTTTTATTTGTTCATATGCTGCCGACTGCCGAGGGATGATGAAAATTTTGGTCTTAATGGTTCTAGATAAATCCGGTGCCATTGGCTTTGGTGTAGTGGCCGAAAATGGTCAAAGAAGGGTCACGGATGCTTTGTTAAGGAGAGAACAAAAGCGACTTCTCATAGAATATCTTACCGTTGGAAAATACAACAAAACGTCACCTAAAAGATAAAAGACAAACCAAAGAATTTTAAGTACCAAAAGACTCAAACTTTTTTAGATATGAACACTCACACTTTTTAGATATGAACACTTTCACTCGTTTTATAACCATTACGCAGGACATCAAAACGCAACTTTTTGATTAATATAGTACACAATTGTGAAAATCAACAAGAAGTGGGGTTTTGGAATTTTGTTTTTTTCTACTACTTATGTATATGTGTGCCAAATAAATGAATATATCTTTAATTGTTTCATATAAAAACACTTGAGAATGATGAATATTGAAGGGGCCAAAAAATGAAATAAAAGACAACAAAGATGATCATTATATATTAGTATAGTAAAGGGTGCTATACAGATGCATTATAAAGCATAAACACACTTGGAAACATATTACACAAATTCTGCTGCAACCCTTCAAATTGTTGAGAAAATTATAACGCCTAAACCATATGTTCATATCTTCATGGTTTACCCTAAGAGGACGAAACAAATCTTTGGTTTTACTTATATATTTCTAAAACTAACATTATATATTTACTCTCATCGGTTTAATAGGAAAATCTAGACAATTAATTCAAAATCTAAATCTAATCATCCATATAGATTCAAACATACAGTAGAACCTCTATAAATTAATACTCTTTAAATTAATACTCGCTATAAATTAATAAATTCTTTCGATCCCAACTTAGGCCGGTGTAAAAAATGACACATTTAGATAAAATAATAAGATAATAATATTTTTAGAACTCCTATGTAAAAATATGGTCCAATCAATATCATAAATTAATAATCAATTAAACTAATATATATATATATACATATATATCTAAGAAAATCTAGTGAGATATAACTCTATTAATTGTTGTTTGCCTATCTAAGAAAACCTAGTGAAATATGACTCTATTGTTGTTTGCATATTCTTGAATTTGCATTCTTGTTGGAGCTCATCTATAATATTTTTCATTGTTTTCTTTTCAAATCGCATCCAAAAATTATGGAGATTCCTAGATACGATAATTGCTTCTTTAGTAACTGGTTCGACTTCATAATTACCATGAAGGATAGTGGTAGCAATTTCTTCTAAACTCTAAACTTATAACATTTATCATTTTTACCTAGATAATCTAGTAAACAATTGACAGTCATCCTATTACGATAGCCAAGATTTTAATTTACAGAAATTCTTTAAAAACGTAAATGATAACAAAAGTATCTTATTTTGTAATAGAAATTTTTCAAAATTATGAAATCTCTTCATAAATTAGTATTTTATTAATTTATCGATAAATTAAAACCTCTATAAAATAATAAAATTTCATGGTCCCGACTTTATTAATTTATAGAGGTTTTACTGTATTTTATATGCATTAACTGAAAACTAAATACGTTTTTTCAAAGATTTTCTGTAGATTTTTTAGTTTTAAACGTAAAAGTAAAAATATTTACTCTTTCCAGCTTATAAATAGAGTAATCGACCTAACAGTCACATATCATATATTGTTATACACCACTTTAGCACTATTTTTGTATCTCTTTCTTTCTGCAAAAAAAAACAAAAGTCTCTTTATTAAGTTTGCATAATATACCTTGCTAACATCTAATACTAGGCAGTGTCCCGTGCGTTGCACGGTTTGTTTTCTTGTGCTTGACATTGAGGTTTTTATGTAATATGTGAGTTTGTTTTTGGTATCTTTATTTGTTTATTTTTTTTATATAACTTTGAGAATGAATCCATTTTAGTTTTTTGTTCTTTCTATATATTATTCTATTTTGTATTGTGTTTTGGGAAATTTAGAAGTGTTTAATTTTTCTTAACTTGTGCTAAAAATATCAGCTAAGTTTTTTACAAATTATTGAAGAATTAAAAACATGTCCAATAAGTTAATGAAACAAATTTTCTTTATCATATTTTTTTATTGAATTTATAAATGTAGTAAACCTTATAGTACTAATTTTGTTTTACAATTATGTTATGTGATGTAAGTATGTAACTGACCATTAGTAAGGTCTCAAAATATCTAGGTCCGGCTACAGCAGTCAACATCGTTGAAGCTTCGGTAGTAAGCGATGAATGGAGTGGTGGTCCAATCGGTCTTGACTCGTCGGCCTTGTGTGGCCCAATCATCAGCTTCCCAAAGACTTGATCAGTATATCTTCATCGGCTGACTCTTTGGGTAAGCCACACCATTAGCCTCGTTGTTCTTGAACACTCAGATTGGAATTCCATCCACAAGAAAACTTTTGAGATCCGAAGGAAAACAAAAAAAAAAAAATTCAAGAACAGTATATTGGCAACTCAAAACAGTTTAAAATATAGAACTAATCAAGAAAATTAAGATATGTTGATTAGTCTAAATATAATTCTAAAAACTTATGTTAACAATTAATCAGCATCGAGACAGTTCTGAACGTCTCGTTAACGCTTAATAAGATTTAGAACATTGAGTTGAAGCTGTTGATATTGCTTACATCTAGTGGGACAGTGTAGGTGTGGAGATCCGTAGTGGGATCGAACCACAGATAGAACTGCATTTCGCAGTTACCTTTGCCTCCTGTGAACACATTCGTATGAAGAACTTAAGGCTGTCTGATAACATTACCCAAGAACTTGAAATCGATCTCATCCCATGTCTCGCCTTTTGAAGAAAGCTATAAAAGACATTCTAAATGTTAGATCGAAAAATTAAACAAACGATACCACAAAGTTTAAAAGGAACGAAGAAATAAGAAGTTTTACATATGTAGTAAGCAGTGATGGTTCCGGCTGAGTTTCCGCGATAAGTTTCATCTTCATGTCGATCTTTCCGAACAATTACTCCTTCTTTGATTGAAAACCTGAATCGGAGGTCTTGTCTAGAGTACAGTAAGGAGTTTTCGTTTTTACAAAAGTGACAAGAAAAGTAAAAGAAATTGAGACCTTACAAATGAAAGATGATAGTTAGTGGAAAGTGTACGTACCTTACTAATTTACAGGAAATCAGAAATTAATTTTGTTCTTACTTTGTAATGAAAGTAGATTTATAATATTCACAGTTAATTATGTCTTAATGTCATTTAAATAAATTTAATTGTATTAATATCATACGAATGACAGTTATATTTTTAGGAATTCATTGTTATTAGTCTTATTACTCTAAAGATATGTACGTTACAAAATTGTAGCCTCACGTTACAAAGTTTAGTGTGGGATTTTAGTAGCCTCACGTTACAAAACTGTGATTTTTTCGGGCTCATTTTTGCTTTTAATACACTTTAATATGCAGTTTTGTTTCTAATTTACATTGATCTAGATTGAGGCTAAGTACATCACATTAAAAGATAAGAGCTGAGTACAATTGGTTTTTGTAACGTTTAGATTAAAGCCAAACTTAGTTGCATGCATTTATTTAACCGTATAGTCTAAATAGTCGAATCTATACAAATAAAACCGTGTAGTCAAATTTGCTCTATATACAAATAGAACCGTATAGTCTAAATAGTCGAATATGACGCTATATGGTTGTACGGTACGTCTAACATATATGTACTGTATTTTAGAACATTGCTTAGGATACCTAAAAAACATAGTGTATATCTCGTCAACTCATGATTACGTTTTTTTATACTGCCCCAATAGTTGGATCTTATATACCATTTAATTAGTAAAAATCGACAGACTCATGTAATACACCAATGAAGTTAAAGAAACAAAAACTCATCAGTTTATTATACTCAAAATTATTGAAATACAATAAAATAAATAATTAAAATATATTAAAACTAAACAAAAAAACCCGCTCAACGTGTGACGCTGTAATTTGTTTTTTTTTTCTGGTTAAATCCATGACGATAAAATTCTTTGGTCCATTAACCATTTACAGCCTATTTTCCATTTACAGCCCATTCTCCAATATGATGTTTGTTTAGTCGACGATGTAGTTTTGTCGGCAACTTCAAATTGGCGGTGAGCAACTTTCGATGTTCCGGCGGTTTTCTCATCTGCAACATGAACCTAGGACTGTCATCTTAAAACGTGTCTGTTAACGTGTCTTTTCATATATAATTGGGTTTATATTTGTGCTTCAATAATGTTTTGTATCACATTCTTGTAATATACCATTTTGGGTGTCGTTATTGTAACATCCGTGAACCAAAATCCCGGTTTAGGTTCTGCATCGGTCGATGCAAGTTGTGCATCGGTCGATGCAAGGTTGTTCCTGTGCGTTTTTGACTTAAGTAAAATGCTGCATTTTGGGTTAGGGAAAAACCCTTAAGTCGACTTTTTGTTCCATTAGTGTTGTTTGGCCGTTTTTGAGAGAAAACGAAAGAGAGGAAAACTTCTTGAGAGTTTCTGGAGATTTCTTGGAGTTTTGGTGCGTTCCTGTAGAGATCTGTAGTTGGGATCGTTGTAGGAGCTTCCTAGAGGCTTGCTCTTGCTTGTTTATTGTTCAGATTCGTCTTGGCACAGGTAAGTGCATGACCATGGCTTATCTAAGCTAGAGGAACCTTTAACTTGCCTGTTTGGTGTTGTTAGATGTGTTAGATCGTAGTTAAGGACGTTAGGAAGCTTTCTTGTGGCTTGGGAATGAGTTTCTGTGGTTGTAGGAACGAGATCCGGCGAGAAGCTTCGGGGAATTCACGGTGCTCGACGTTGCGTCGATCGATGCATTGCTTGCATCGGTCGATGCAAGTGCGAGGACGGCGTGATAAACTTTAGGGTTTTCGTGTTGCGTCGAGCATGCGTCGGTCGATGCAGACTGGGTATTGGTCGATGCAAGTTGCACTTGCATCGGTCGATGCAGCTTCTGCGTCGATCGATGCTTTCCTCAGTTGGCATCGGTCGATGCATATTGGCATCGGTCGATGCTGAGTCCTGGTTCGTTGATCGTTGTGTGTTGATTGTGGTGTGTGGTTATTGGTTACTCAATTGCTTGTGTGTATAGCCCAGTAGATGGGAGGATTGCCTTACTGAGTGTTTATAAAATACTCATGCATTGCAATATGTGTTTGTGGTGCAGGTAAAGGCAAAGTGTGATCGTGGAATCAAGGCGATGAGGAAGGGATGTTCTAGAGGCTTGATTGGTTGCGGTCTAGCTATTGTTAGGTTGCTAGATTAAGTCAACGGAACATTGTAGGATGTTAGTTGTTGGCTATTTCTTTATTTGGATTATGGTATTGGTTATTGTTTTGGATTGTTGGAATTTTATTGGTTTAATGGAAGTTGCTATTTGATTATCCGCGGTTGTTGATTGTTGATAGGATGTTAGTGGGTATGGGACCACTAGTAAATTAAGGTATTAAAAAAAAAAAACGGGAAGGGTTGTTTCATTTTGGTATCAGAGCCCTTACGGTTCTAGGTCTAGGGTTCATTGTGCTTTTGCTGTTGATGTTTAGGATTCCATGCTAAGATTGATTGTGTGAGTGGGTCAATTGTGTGTGGCATGAAGTCCTAGAACATCCCCTTCGAGCCTGTTTGTGATTCCACGGTGAGTTGTGTTTTGTGTATTAGAATTATTGTTTGCTTAGCCTTCTGTTCTTGGATGGCACAGATGGTTAGAGGTGAGGATGCTGTTGGTCGCGGTCGTGGTCGTGGGCGTGGTCGTGGTCGTGGTCGGGGACGAGGTCAGGTTCCTGAGGCCAGTGTGAGTGTAGCCCAAAGCATGGCCAGTGAGGAGGTGGCGGAGTCACAGGTTCATCCTAGTGTGTCTGGAGACCAGGCTGGTTTGGGTGACGGCAGGGCGGATGGGCCCGGTGTCGGTCACGGTGTTGCCCCGGGTGTGGGGGTTGCAGCAGGAGGTGCTCCAGGCAGGGAGGATGTCTTGATGGACTTGCTAGCTCAGGTTTTGCAGCGACTTCCAGCAGTAGTGCCGCCAGTGGGTGGTGGTCAGGGTCCAGTGGTGCCGCCAGTGGTTGGTGGGCAGGTTCCAGTAGTGCCGCCAGGGGTTGGTGGGCAGGTTCCAGAGGTTAAGCCTGCGGCGGGTTTGCAGTCAGGTGTGCAGCCGGGGGCCGAGGCAGTGGATGCTCAGTATGTGCGGATGATGGAGCAGCTGCGGCATGTGGGAGCAGGGTATTTCTCAGGAAGTACCGATCCGAGTGTAGCGGATGAGTGGAGAGAGCGAATGGAGGTTATTTTCCTTTCGCTTAGGTGTCCCGACCGGTACAGGGTGGATCTGGCAGTATTTTACTTGTCAGGAGATGCACGTGTGTGGTGGAGGTCGGTGACAGCACGGAGGGTGCAGCGGGGTATGTCTTGGGGAGATTTTGTGGGGGAGTTTAACTCCAAGTATTTTCCTCAGGAGGCTCTTGATCGCATGGAGGCACGGTTCTTGGGGTTGACTCAGGGAGACCGTACAGTGCGGGAGCTGGATGCAGAGTTCAGTCGGCTTGTGGGGTATGCAGGCAGGGCTTGGGAGCCAGAGTCGGCTCAGGTGCGGAGGTTTTTGTTGGCTCTGCGGGATGATTTGAGGACTCGGTGCAGAGTGAGGAGTTATGCTACGAGAGCGGAGTTGGTTGAGGTTGCAGCTGGGATAGAGGATGACTTGAGGGCACAGGTTGTTGTGGTCAGTCCTTCAGTGCAGCCACAGCAGTCTCAGCCGTTTTCTGTTCCTAGCAAGGGCGGCAAGCCTGCGCAAGGGCAGAAACGGAAGTTTGATGTTATGCAGAGGTCGAGGCACGGTGGTGCGAGATGCTTTGGGTGTGGTAGCAGGAACCACAAGGTGACTAGCTGTCCACAGAGAGGTGAGCAGCGGGCAGTGACAGAGCAGCGGGCGGTGACGGAGCCGCGGATAGATACTCGAGTGTGTTACTACTGCAGAGAGACGGGGCACATAAAGCCTCGTTGTCCCAAGTTGCAGCAGAGAGCAGTAGCAGTGTTGCAGGCTGGAGCTCAGCCAGGGGTGCAGCAGGTTGTGCAGCACGGTGTGCAGCCGGTGGGTTGGATCGAGCCGACGTCTCAGGTGTACGCGACTCAGGAGCCCGGTGGCACTAGTGCAGGAGCGATCACAGGTATAACTTCTGAGATTCGAACTTAGTCAATTCAAAAGTTCAGATTATATTTGTTTTTGTTTGTGGTCAAGTGTTAGGTTCTCAACACATAAGGTTTGTGTAGGGACCTTGTTGGTCGGCGGGTTTAAGTCCCATGTTATGTTTGATTCTGGAGCTTCTCATAGCTTCATTACTCCAGAGTGTGCCGTGAGTGCGGGGATCAGTGGGGATTCTGGAGAGCGTTCAGGAGTTGTCAGAGTTGCTGGAGGCAAGTTTCTGAGGGTTATTGGACGAGCTGGAGGAGTTGATATTCAGATCGCAGGAGAGTCGTGGCCAGCGGAGTTGCTTATCAGTCCAGTGGAGTTGTATGACGTCATTCTTGGTATGGATTGGTTGCATCGGTATAAGGTGCATTTGGATTGCTATCGGGGTAGAGTGGAGTTTGAGCGTCCAGGAGGGAAGTTGGTTTTTCAGGGTATTAGACCGACTTCGGGGAGTCTCGTGATCTCAGCCGTTCAGGCAGGGAAGATGATCGAGAAGGGCCGTGAGGCCTATCTGGTTACTATATCTATGCCAGAGTCAGTGGGGAAGTCTACGGTTAGCGGTATTCCGGTTGTGGAGGACTTTGAGGATGTGTTCCAGTCATTGCTGGGATTACCACCATCTCGGTCGGATCCTTTTACCATTGAGCTGGAACCGGGGATGATGCCGTTATCCAAGGCTCCTTACAGGATGGCTCCAGCAGAGATGGCAGAGCTGAAGAAGCAGCTGGAGGATTTGTTGGGCAAGGGTTTTATCCGTCCTAGTTGTTCACCGTGGGGAGCTCCGGTGTTGTTTGTTAAGAAGAAGGATGGGAGTTTTCGGTTGTGTATTGACTACCGGGGTTTGAACCGAGTTACTGTGAAGAACAAGTACCCTCTCCCGAGGATTGATGAGTTGTTGGATCAGTTGAGGGGTGCTACTTGGTTCTCCAAGATCGACTTGGCTTCAGGTTATCATCAGATTCCTATTCATGAGGCAGATGTGAGGAAGACAGCCTTCAGGACGAGATATGGGCACTACGAGTTTGTGGTGATGCCGTTTGGGTTGACAAATGCGCCAGCTGCGTTTATGAGATTGATGAACAACGTGTTCCAGAAGTTTCTGGACGTGTCAGTCATCATTTTCATCGACGACATCCTGGTATATTCTAAGAGTCCTGAGGAGCATGCAGTACATTTGAGAGCAGTGTTGGAGAAGCTGCGGGAGCAGAAGTTGTTTGCTAAGCTGAGTAAGTGCAGTTTCTGGCAGCGTGAGATGGGGTTCTTAGGACACATTGTTTCTGCAGAGGGAGTTTCAGTGGATCCAGAGAAGATTCAGTCCATCAGGGAGTGGCCGAGGCCGCAGAGTGCCACTGAGATTCGGAGTTTCCTGGGGTTAGCAGGTTACTACAGGAGGTTTGTTCGGGGTTTTGCGAGTATGGCTCAGCCGATGACTAAGTTTACAGGGAAGGATGTCCCGTTTGTGTGGTCACCAGAGTGTGAGGCAAGTTTTGCAAGTCTCAAGCAGATGTTGACTACCACGCCGGTGTTAGCATTGCCTGAGCAGGACGAGCCTTATGTTGTGTATACAGACGCTTCTAGAGTGGGGTTGGGTTATGTACTTATGCAGCAGGGGGAAGGTTATAGCCTATGCTTCGCGACAGTTGCGGAAGCATGAAGCTAATTACCCTACTCATGATTTGGAGATGGCAGCAGTGATCTTTGCTCTTAAGATTTGGAGATCCTATCTGTATGGTGGGAAGGTGCAGGTATTTACAGATCACAAGAGTCTGAAGTACATTTTTACTCAGCCTGAGCTGAATTTGAGGCAGAGGCGTTGGATGGAGTTGGTAGCGGATTATGATCTGGATATAGCTTACCATCCTGGTAAAGCTAATTTGGTTGCAGATGCCTTGAGTCGGAAGCGGGTGGCTTCGGCTCAGGAGCAGGATATGAAGGCATTGGTAGGTGAGATTAGTGCATTGAGTTTGTGTGCTATCTCACAGGAACCTCTGGGTTTGGAGGCAGCTGATAGAGCGGATTTGTTGAGCAGAGTGAGGTTAGCTCAGGAGAGCGATGAGGGGCTGATGAATGCCTCTAAGGCTGCGGGTGCAGAGTATCAGGTTTCTGCTAATGGTACTATCCTTGTGCATGGTCGGATCTGTGTGCCCAAGGGTGAGGATTTGAGGCAGGAGATACTGAGAGAGGCTCATTCGAGCAAGTTCTCTATTCATCCAGGGGCGACCAAGATGTACCGTGACCTCAAGCGGTATTATCACTGGGTCGGGATGAAGAAGGACGTAGCTGACTGGGTGGCGAAGTGTGATACTTGCCAACTGGTGAAGGCAGAGCATCAGGTTCCTGGAGGATTACTTCAGAGTTTGCCCATTCCTGAGTGGAAGTGGGATTTGATCACGATGGACTTCGTGGTAGGTTTGCCTGTGTCGAGGACGTTTGATGCTATTTGGGTCATTGTGGACCGTTTGACTAAGTCCGCGCATTTTCTAGCCATCAAGAAAACTGATGGAGCAGCGGTTTTGGCCAAGAAGTATGTGAGGGAGATAGTCAGATTGCATGGTGTGCCTGCTAGTATTGTGTCTGATAGAGATTCCAAGTTCACTTCGGTGTTCTGGAGGGCATTTCAGGCGGAGATGGGCACAAAGGTGCATATGAGTACAGCCTATCATCCTCAGACGGACGGTCAGTCAGAGAGGACGATCCAAATTTTGGAGGATTTATTGAGGATGTGTGTGCTGGATTGGGGTGGTCATTGGGCAGATCATTTGAGCTTGGTGGAGTTGGCTTATAACAACAGTTACCAGGCTAGTATTGGGATGGCTCCTTATGAGGCTTTATATGGGAGGCCGTGTCGTACACCTTTGTGTTGGACTCAGGTGGGGGAGAGGAGCATTTTTGGTGCAGATTTTGTTCAGGAGACCTCGGAGAAGATTCGGGTTTTGAGACTGAACATGAAGGAGGCTCAGGATCGGCAGAAGAGCTATGCTGATAGGAGGAGAAAGGATCTTGAGTTTCAGGTTGGTGATAGAGTGTACCTCAAGATGGCCATGTTGCGGGGTCCGAACAGGTCATTGACAGAGACTAAGTTGAGTCCGAGGTACATGGGTCCGTTCAGAGTGGTTGAGCGGGTGGGACCAGTGGCATATAGGCTGGAGTTGCCTGAGGTTATGCGTGCGTTCCACAAGGTATTTCATGTGTCGATGCTGAGGAAGTGTCTTCACGAGGGTGATCAGTGGTTGGCTAAGATTCCTGAGGATCTTCAGCCTAACATGACTTTAGAGGCAAGACCATTGAGGGTGCTCGAGAGGAGAGTCAAGGAACTTCGGAAGAAGAAGATTCCTTTGATGAGAGTCCTGTGGGACTGTGACGGAGTAGAGGAGCAGACTTGGGAGCCCGAGGCGAGGATGAAGGCAAGGTTTAAGAAGTGGTTTGAGAAGCAGACCGCGACTTGAGTTGTCTAGCCGGGTCCGAGTTGTAGTCCGTGGCTGGAGCGGGTACGGAATATTCCAGCCCATCTCTCTTGATTTTTTTTGGTCGCTTAGGGGTGGTTGGTTGTGCGACTAAGTATCAAGATGAGGTGGTGCTCGGGATGCGGGTTGTTGGCTCCGGTTGTTGTATTTTTGGCTTTTTCCGATGTATTTTCGTTGAGATTGTAACGATTATGACATTTTTGAGATTTATAAGATGAGTATTTTTTCTTTGTGTTTGACTATTATTGTCATGGGAAAAGAGAAATAGTTCGGGTTCTATTTTTGGAAGTTTCCATAAATAGAAAGTTTCCACAAAAGGAAAGTTTCCAGAATTAGAAAGTTTTCTAGAAAGGAAAGTTTTGTGGAAAGGATGAGGTAGATCTAGTCGGGAGATACTCGTTGGCATCAGTATTTGTTTTGCTCAAGGCCGTGTGGGCCCAACTCACGTGATACCGATAGCTCGATGGACTTTGTGGCCAGAGAGTGGGAGTGGTATGTTGCTTCGGATGACGATCCGAGAGCGCGCTTGAGGGTGACGACCCAAGAGCGGGATATGTGGGGCTCCCTGGATACCGTAGCTGTGAGCCGAGGCTCGGCAGTGAGCCGGTATGTCTCGAGGGTTGCGACCCGAGAGCGGGGGGAGTGTGTGTGAGTGACTTCCTGGATGCCGTAGCTAAAGGCGGTTGGCCTGATAGCGAGCCGGCATGATTCGTTGGTTGCGATCACGAACAGGGGAAGCACTGAGTTGTGAGCAAATAGTGTTATGATGCGAGTATATTGGCTAGAGGGAGACCTCGAGGGTCAGTCGGAGGTGTGCGGGCTGTTGCGACAGTGGCACGGGAAACCTTGGCTGACGGTGTTGGTCCGGTCTAGGGACGTGCGGGCCGTGTTGACGGTGGCACGGAGGTCCTTGGAGGATGGACGGTATTGCGGGATTCGGGGACGAATCCTTATTGGTGGGGGAGAATTGTAACATCCGTGAACCAAAATCCCAGTTTAGGTTCTGCATCGGTCGATGCAAGTTGTGCATCGGTCAATGCAAGGTTGTTCCTGTGCGTTTTTGACTTAAGTAAAACACTGCGTTTTGGGTTAGGGAAAAACCCTTAAGTCGACTTTTTGTTCCATTAGTGTTGTTTGGCCGTTTTTGTGAGAAAACGAAAGAGAGGAAAAGTTCTTGAGAGTTTCTGGAGATTTCTTGGAGTTTTGGTGCGTTCCTGTAGAGATCTGTAGCTGGGATCGTTGTAGGAGCTTCCTAGAGGCTTGCTCTTGCTTGTTTATTGTTCAGATTCGTCTTGGCACAGGTAAGTGCATGACCATGGCTTATCTAAGCTAGAGGAACCTTTAACTTGCCTGTTTGGTGTTGTTAGATGTGTTAGATCGTAGTTAAGGACGTTAGGAAGCTTTCTTGTGGCTTGGGAATGAGTTTCTGTGGTTGTAGGAACGAGATCCGGCGAGAAGCTTCAGGGAATTCACGGTGCTCGACGTTGCGTCGATCGATGCATTGCTTGCGTCGGTCGATGCAAGTGCGAGGACGGCGCGATAAACTTTAGGGTTTTCGTGTTGCGTCGAGCATGCGTCGGTCGATGCAGACTGGGTATTGGTCGATGCAAGTTGCACTTGCATCGGTCGATGCAGCTTCTGCGTCGATCGATGCTTTCCTCAGTTGGCATCGGTCGATGCTGAGTCCTGGTTCGTTGATCGTTGTGTGTTGATTGTGGTGTGTGGTTATTGGTTACTCTATTGCTTGTGTGTATAGCCCAGTAGATGGAGGATTGCCTTACTGAGTGTTTATAAAATACTCATGCATTGCAATATGTGTTTGTGGTGCAGGTAAAGGCAAAGTGTGATCGTGGAATCAAGGCGATGAGGAAGGGATGTTCTAGAGGCTTGATTGGTTGCGGTCTAGCTATTGTTAGGTTGCTAGATTAAGTCAACGGAACATTGTAGGATGTTAGTTGTTGGCTATTTCTTTATTTGGATTATGGTATTGGTTATTGTTTTGGATTGTTGGAATTTTATTGGTTTAATGGAAGTTGCTATTTGATTATCCGCGGTTGTTGATTGTTGATAGGATGTTAGTGGGTATGGGACCACTAGTAAATTAAGGTATTAAAAAAAAAACGGGAAGGATTGTTTCAGTTATATAAATGAAAAATTAGCCTTTTATTATTAAAAAATGTGGGCTTCAATAAGGCTTTGTATCACATCTTTGTAATATACCTTTTTGGTTTTGTTATAGAAAAAATGATGGCCTTTTAAAAAAAAAAACTAAAAATATAAACCAGAGTATTCAGAGATGCCACGTGGCAGATAGATAGAACTTCTTAGAGGGTGTAACCTTACTTACAAAGTTTAGTGTGGGATTTTAGTAGCCTCACGTTACAAAACTGTGATTTTTTCGGGCTCATTTTTGCTTTTAATACACTTTAATGTGCAGTTTTGTTTCTAATTTACATTGATCTAGATTGAGGCTAAGTACATCACATTAAAAGATAAGAGCTGAGTACAATTGGTTTTTGTAACGTTTAGATTAAAGCCAAACTTAGTTGCATGCATTTATTTAACCGTATAGTCTAAATAGTCGAATCTATACAAATAAAACCGTGTAGTCAAATTTGCTCTATATACAAATAGAACCGTATAGTCTAAATAGTCGAATATGACGCTATATGGCTGTACGGTACGTCTAACATATATGTACTGTATTTTAGAACATTGCTTAGGATACCTAAAAACATAGTGTATATCTCGTCAACTCATGATTACGTTTTTTTATAGATACTGCCCCAATAGTTGGATCTTATATACCATTTAATTAGTAAAAATCGACAGACTCATGTAATACACCAATGAAGTTAAAGAAACGAAAACTCATCAGTTTATTATACTCAAAATTATTGAAATACAATAAAATAAATAATTAAAATATATTAAAACTAAACAAAAAAACCCGCTCAACGTGTGACGCGGTAATTTGTTTTTTTTTTTCTGGTTAAATCCATGACGATAAAATTCTTTGGTCCATTAACCATTTACAGCATATTTTCCATTTACAGCCCATTCTCCAATATGATGTTTGTTTAGTCGACGATGTAGTTTTCTCGGCAACTTCAAATTGGCGGTGAGCAACTTTCGATGTTCCGGCGGTTTTCTCATCTGCAACATGAACCTAGGACTGTCATCTTAAAACGTGTCTGTTAACGTGTCTTTTCATATATAATTGGGTTTATATTTGTGCTTCAATAATGTTTTGTATCACATTCTTGTAATATACCATTTTGGGTTTCGTTATATAAATGAAAAATTAGCCTTTTATTATTAAAAAATGTGGACTTCAATAAGGCTTTGTATCACATCTTTGTAATATACCTTTTTGGTTTTGTTATAGAAAAAATGATGGCCTTTTAGAAAAAAAAAAATAAATAAAAACCAAAGTATTCAGAGATGCCACGTGGCAGATAGATAGAACTTCTTAGAGGGTGTAACCTTACTTTATTATATTAGATATTCTTTTTTTTTTAGTTTGCCAATACTATGTTCTGTGTCCAGTTTAAGATTTATGATTCTTATGATTTGTTAAATTTATAATTTTCTATCATTTATATACAAATCAAGATCTTTTTTGAAAGCATACATTTTTTTACCTAGAGATTGTATATAAGGAAGGATTGTAGTATGAACGGGTGTTCATCCAATTGACATAGCATCTGCAAAACAATAAAATTACATTTGATTGCTTAAAATAAGTCCATATTTTTTTACATGAACTCGGTAAGTCACAAAATACTATATTAGTATTTATTTTTTCAGTTTTTATATAGATTTATTTAAGAAATCTTTCTAGGAAATTCTTATTATAGTATGTAGTTGAGCTTTGCATTAACATTAACTAACTTTTGAAACCAGCAAATACAGCAAGGGGTACATAAACTATATAAGTACAATTAATCTTCCATGACTATATTATAATCAGCTGTATGTATTAAATTATATTATTTTCTTATTTTCCAAATATATGATGTTAACCGTCTTTATTAAAATGGCACTATAATTTGGGATGTATATGGAAAAGAAAACAAAAAATCACACATGGCACTAAAATTTTATAACATAAGCACCTTGAAATTTGTTTTTAAGTAATGTTATCTTTAAAAAGTCTATTAAAATTTTCCTTGAAATTTGAGTATTTGAGTGTTAATCTCAATACTTTTAAAATTTTTATAGACTTTAAGTCATGGTCATTTTGAATCTCTAATGAAATATTCAAGGTAACGATGACTCATAGTATAATTCATAGTATAAAAATTTCTAATCCAAGTCTTAAAGTACTGATTAACACTTAAACACCCAAATAGTCATAAACCAAATGACAAAATTTTGGGTTAATGACATTTAAAATAAATTTTACTATTTTCAATTGAACTAGCATAAGTTCAAAATAAAATAAAAAATAAAAAAAAATAACTAAAATATGTTCTGTAACAGTTAGAAATATTTTAAAAAAAACATAATCGAATATAGGTGAAACATATATAAAATAGTACGAATAAATAAGTCAATTAATTTTGTAATATTTTTATTAAAACATATGATATATAGATATACTATATATGAATTATATTTATGTTTATTTCATACGTGAGTTCGTGAATTTATGTTTTCGTCTGGTCCCCTCCCGTTTTCAATCGAAAATACAAACTTTTCTCATTCGGAATGTCTCATATTGGGAATGCTTTCTGTTATGCAACGAAAGTTTGAGAACGGGTGTAGGACATAATGGAACTTGACAAAACGAAAAGAGAGTTACGGCCATATTTATATGTTTCAAACGGATTTTCGTCGCTGTTAGCGGTTATATATCCAATTTGATAGTTCACAAAATTAATAGAATCTAACCAATCATTTATTTGATTTAGTTTGTTACCAATCCAACCGTTATGTTGTTCCAAATTTTAAGATACTGGTAAAATCATTATTATTTTAAATTTTCAAACATTAATAAACCAAACCAAATATCAAATTAAAATCTCAATTAGTATAACTTTGAAATTATATACAAAATTAATTTTGGTTATAAGCATAACCCCGCATGTACGTGCGGGTCCGAACCTAGTATATTTTAGGATACTAACAAAAAAGATTTTGGTAGTTATTTTAGATTTGTTCATTTAGTTTTGGAATATAGATTTTAGAAAAAGGAAAATCATAATATAAAATTATAAATATTGTTTACGCTGATATCTCACAATATATAACCAAATTGAATTTTTATACATATATACAATTTTGAATTTAATTGCTCGATTTTTATAGAAAAATATTTAAATTATTTTCATAAACAAAATAGATGATTTTGTATATTAGGTAACATCAAAATCAGAAATTATTGTTTCCAGATATATCTCAAAATATATAATCAAATGAAATATGTTTACATATAAACAATTTCGAATTTAACTGCCCGAATTCAACCTGTTTGGATACAGGATATACATATCTTTATTCCTATTTGAGTGACATTTCATGTAATAATCTCTTAATCCCTTTTAATAGTATAGATAATCCAATGCTTTTAGTTTTTGAAGCTAACATTGGGAACATATACCATGCTTTGCTTTGCTATATACTCGTATGCATATTAACTATTTAACTTAACTACGATAGTAGTGTAAACTGCTCTCTCTCTTGGTTCGTTCCTTGCTTTCTTCCTTACTTCTTCATCTCTTGCTAGTTTTTGCGCTCCATCTTCTGCTTCGTCTCTTGCTTTTTTTCTTTCCTTTGCATCAACAACCGCTTTCCGCATTACATCCATTGCAACTTTTGATTTTCCCAAAACATCAACCACCATCTCGTCGATCGCATTAAGATTTCGAAGAAAATTTAGGCCTGAATTTCTGTTTCCGTAGAATTTGTAAGCAATATGCAATGTGTTTTGTTGTATTGATGATATTCCCCATATGTGAGATGATCGGATTAGTAACGGTCAAAAATGCTTCATCTGCCAAATCCGAGTTAATGGCTTTCATGTAAGCTGTATAAAAATATTAGCTTTGGAGTTTATCTCCTTAAATAAAGTTTTCATACTAAAAAAGAAAAAAAAAACTTAATAACAAAGTTTGTATTTTTTTCTACTTTTTACTAATAAGAATTTTGGATGCGCTCAATTTGAATAGTTAAAACTTAAAAAGTAGCTGCCAAAAAATGTTTCGTGCGTTTGAATTATGCTTCTCACATAACTAATAACTAATAATCATATACTTTTTTTGTTAAAGGGCTAATAATAATAATAATAATAATCATATACTTATTAAATTTTGTAAAATGATAGTGGGCTTTAAGGGTTTGTAGGTTTTAATTTAATGACTTAATCATTCTAAAATTCAGTGATAGTGTTTAGAATGATTGTATACCTAATTTTGTCCATATTACCGAATATCTAACACCTTTTAAAAGAAAAAAAAAAAAGAAAAAAAATATTGAAAGGAAGCTAGATACAATCACATGTTTCCACCAAGTGTATATGTCAAAAATAATCCAAAAAAGAGGCTGTGAATTCCGCGATTGAAGCATGGGCTACGGTATCGTATCATAATTCATATAATTCATGGATTAAGATAAATGTGATAGTCATAGATAGTCAACAAATACTCCATCAAATGTCCGACAAGAAGAAGAAAAACAAAAACCAAACATCAAATGTTTCAACAAACGTCTAAACAATAAAACTTACATATACAATGCAAACTCTATTGGTCACGTGTTTATATATTAGTTGGGAAACATTTGTTTAACAACCTAAACGATCCAAGTCATCATTTGGAGTTAGTCCGGTTGCAAACTTGCAATACGTTATTGCTTGTGTCTTGGAATTTAGAGCGTTCATTTCGTATTGTTTATATAAACAGATCCCTGAATTATATATAACCAAAAATATTATTTGATTACTCATTTGAAATTATAAAAATAATTATTGCAGGAGCTATTACAGATGTACATACCACACATGCAACGTGAAGAAACAAAAGCAGAGATTGGCAAAAGATCCAAACGTTGTTGTAACAACCTACGAAGGTGTTCATAACCATCCTTGTGAGAAGCTCATGGAGACTCTTAGTCCTCTCCTTAGGCAACTTCAGTTCCTCTCCAGAGTTTCTGATCTGTGATTTGAATGTTAACTACTGGTGTAATTATTTTATTATGCTTTAATCGCTCTATTGAGCCCTCATCTCCCAAGAGATAAAATGTATAGAACAAACTTGAGATCATAGATATTTATGTTTATTCCGATGATTTGTGTTTGCTTTTGTGATTTGTGTCTAACTGACTCCTTGTTGTGAATGGATTGTTTAGTATTAGGTGAACGATCATATTTAGACATTTACTGGACCATTTATAAATTTAGAAAACGTTTGGCGTCATTGTGTGAATGTCAAAACATTTTTTTTGTGTTTGACAGGGCCAATCTGACCAGAGCATTTCGCGCTAAAACTATAAAAGTGAACGGTCAAGTAAAAGCTGTTAAAAAAGTAATACACATGTTTCATTTAGACCGGTCCAACTATGTAATGTAATCAAAGAGCTACATATTTATTTAACAAATATGATATCATTTGCTAAATCACTATAACATTACCGCATGTCCGATAAATAGAAGAAGTAAGGCTACTTTTGTGACATTAACAAGTCTTCCACACACCCATTTCTTAGTTACGTTTATTGACTCCAAAGACATGTGGTCTATTCTTCTATAGCGATGTGAAGTTTGGAGCCATTCGGTTGAGGATTCTTAGTTAAGTCTGGTAGGTATATTGGGTATTTGAGTTTGATATCTCCTCTATCTTCCTCTGATTTGTTTGGTTGGTTAACAGAAACAGAGGCTACTTTTGTGGTACTATATAGTTCTTTCTATCAGATGAGTAGTAGATTCCATAGATAGAGAGTCAAATTAAAAAATCTTATCAAACGAAGAACTGTTTTCACTGACTAACAAGTAAAATATGTAGGGGAAAAAATCGACGTAAGGACCTACCAAGGTGATCACAATCATCCTCTTGAGAAGTTTCTAGCTAGCAAGTTATTTAGTGGTGAACTAGTGATATACTTGAATTAGACAGCATTGTTTAATCGCTCCATGAACCCCATGCAACCCCCAAAAGAGATAAATGTATAGAAACAAATCTGAAATCTCAAACTACAACTCATCTCAAGTCAAGGTTTTAAGAGATTTAGAAAAGTTGCAAATGAAAAAAACATGCATAAGAAAAACTTCACTGCCTTCTTCTTCATCTTCATCTTCACTCTGTTCTTACTCGGGGTAGAGAGTGCGAAGCTTCTTTTTGCTCGAGAAGATTTTACCAGGAGGAGGGCATACCAACACCTCAGTCCAGTCGAGTACCTCAGCAGCTTTTGAAGACTCTGGCTTAGAAGCCTTTGGCACCCTAGGCTTTCGCACCCTAGGCACTCGCACCCTAAGGAGGCTTACGCAAGTGTTCCCCTGGCTTTGGAAACATCTCTTCCACGCTTTCATACATCTCCTTCCTTGCAAGGTACATCAACTCCCTCTCCTCTTTCTCTAACAACAGCTTGTTCACCCTAGAAACAGCAAAAACAAACACCTAAGAAAACAGCAAAAACAAGGAAAAACAGACTGATTGAAAAGGAAACAAACACCTAAGAAAACAAACACCTAAGAGCGATTAATACTACTACCGGGAAACATGCAAAAGCAAAAACCAGATTGATGAAACAGCAAAAACAAGGAAAAACAGACTGATTGAACAAGGAAACAAACACCTAAGAGCGAGATTCAGCAAAATAAGGAAACGAAAACCAAAAACATTCAGCCAGCAACAAAACAGAGCGATTAATACTACTACCGGGAAACAAGCAAAACAGTAACAAACTAACAAGGAAATCGATTCTCAAACGAAATCTAACAGCAACAAACTAACACACAAAACAGCAAGACCAAGGATTCAGCAAAACAAGCTGAAACTATTCAGCAAAAAAAAGGAAACAAAAATCGATTCAGGGAAAAACTTACCTGTGTGTTGTTGCTGAATCCATGGGTGAGATCGAGTGAAGGAGGCTGTGGTGTGTCTGTGGTGTGTTGTAATGAGAGAAGGAGGCTGTGGTGTGTCTGTGTGTGTCTCTGTGACCTATTATATATACAGTGAGTAAAAATACCTAGACTACGGTGACAGTGACCGTGGGATTTGCTAAGTTAAACATGCTGTGACAAATGGGATGCCCTGACCAATGTGGGTTTTGCTAACTTTACCAAGTTGCAGAATGTGGGTATGGGTGGGTTTTGCTAACTTGACCGAGGAGCTGTGTGGGTTTTGCTTTGTTGACCAAGCCTGACCAATGTGGGTGGGTTTTGTGGGTTTTGCTAACTTTACCGAGTTGCAGAATGTGGGTATGGGTGGGTTTTGCTAACTTGACCGAGGAGCTGTGTGGGTTTTGCTTTGTTGACCAAGCTGTGACAAATGGGATACTCTGACCAATGAGGGATTTGCTAAGTTAACCATGCTGTGACCAATGGGATGCCCTGACCAATGAGGTTATGTGTGGGTTTTGCTAACCTGACCGAGTTGCAGCTATGGGTACACTGAACAGGTTCGGATCTGCTCTCTGCATAAACTCCAGATCTCAAAGGCCCAGCCTCCTCATCTTCCACGAGTGTCTCCTTCGCTCGTGGGGTTCCCTCTGCCATTCTTCCCGCCGGTGAATTTTTTTTTTGTCGCTTTCCCCCTCTCTCTCTCTCTTTTTCTCTCTCTACAGGCGGAGACTTTTTTGGTCCTCCACAGGTTAATACCATACACAAGACCTAGGGTTTACATATACTGGACTTATGGGCTTATGTGGCCCATTTAGTTTTTCATTGTTTTCTTTTATGGCCCGGTATATATTTATGCACCGATTAGCAAACAACTAAAACCTTATTTTGCTATAGTTTCGTTATGAAACATAGTAATTTTTATGCATTTTATTCAATAAAAGGATTTAATTATCTTGTGCCCTTATCCCAAAAATTCTTTTCTACATTATCCACCTTAATTCTACATAATAATTCATATATCTACGAATCACAAAAGTCAAAATATATACATTAATATTTCCATGTTTGAATCATTATAATGGCTGAGTAATAAGTAAACCAAAATTTATAAGATAGAGTAGTTGTAGGACTGATTCAACGATTATAATTTAGAACATCTCTTCAACCTATATATATGGTTCCTCTGCTTCCTTTATTCTTGAGTAATTATATAAGTTTTAGGGGGTATATTCCTTTGTACTAACGTATAGTTTCGTTTATCTCAAATAAACCTGAATTCTTGATTTGAATTGTTCTGCCATGGTTAGTTATGGTTTCACCGTATGTGCGTACATGTTGTGAAGTTTAAACTAGAAAAAGTGGGAGGATAGTAAATTGAAGCATATTTAGCCAAAAGTCAAACTCAAACAAATAAAAAAATACAGCAAAGGAGCTTAGAGATTTAAGTAGTTTAAGTTAGTTATTCTCACGTTCTTTAACTATTAAGTAGTGCTTTTTCCCTTCCCAAAGTTTGCCAAGCATTAAGTTGCACAACAAAAAACAGAGAGAAGGGGGAGAAGTAGAGAGATCTTTTCTCTTCTCTTCATATTTCAAAGGTCATTCGAATTTGTGTGTTGAATCTATATATATATATTTGTAAGTGATTCTCGTTTGTTTTTGTCTTTTTGACTTTTGTTGTCTTGATCTCTGTTCAGGTTTTGTTGGTCACGTGAGAAGAAAGCTAAAGACATGGCGTCGTGGACTTCATCTGAGTTCCTCTACGAAGAAGTAAAACCACCGGGTATTCATTTCCTAGAACGTTTCAAGCGTTCAGGCAAACTCTCTTTTAAGCAATACCAAGGGATGGTCTTTGTCTTGACCTTCATCGCTTATATTGCCTTCCACGCAACCCGAAAGCCAAACAGCATCGTCAAAGGAACACTCTCTGAACAACCAACCGGACATTCCAAGGGGGCAAAGAATGGTGGATGGGCTCCTTTCGATGGTCCAGATGGAACAGCGTTGCTTGGACAAATCGATTTGGCTTTCCTCTCTGTTTATGCCGTTGGAATGTTTGTAGCCGGTCATTTGGGTGATCGTTTGGACCTCAGGACGTTTCTAACAATAGGTATGGTCGGGACAGGAGTGTGTACCGCTATGTTTGGATTCGCTTTTTGGGCAAATATCCATAGCTTCTACTACTTCCTTGCGATTCAGACATTAGCAGGGTGGTTTCAGTCTATTGGATGGCCTTGCGTGGTGGCGGTTTTAGGGAACTGGTTTGATAAGAAGAGAAGAGGTGTTATCATGGGTATATGGAGTGCTCATACATCAATTGGGAACATCATAGGGTCTTTAATTGCGACAGGGCTTTTGAAATTTGGTTGGGGATGGTCTTTTGTTGGTCCGGCTCTGCTCATTACGTTTCTTGGCATTGTGGTTTACCTATTCTTGCCTGTGAACCCTCCTGCTGTTGAAGCTGAGAGAGATGGTACTGAAGTTGATTCCACAATGAGACTCGGTGACACCATCACTGAGAGTTTCTTAAGCTCTAGGATGATTAGTACCGGATTCGATAGAAGAGCCGTCGGGTTCTTAGCCGCTTGGAAAATCCCTGGTGTTGCTCCTTTCGCATTCTGTCTCTTCTTCACCAAATTGGTCTCTTACACTTTCCTCTATTGGCTTCCTTTCTACGTAAGCCAGACTGAGATAGGAGGAGAACATTTGTCACAAGAGACATCTGGCAACTTATCGACACTCTTCGATGTTGGAGGCGTTGTTGGAGGAATCTTAGCTGGATATTTCTCTGATCAGCTCGACGGCAGAGCAATTACAGCCGGAGGATTCATCTACTTAACTATCCCAGCTCTGTTTCTCTACAGAATCTACGGTCATGTCTCAATGACAATCAATATCATCCTCATGTTCGTAGCTGGATTATTTGTTAATGGACCTTACGCTCTCATCACAACCGCGGTTGCAGCTGATCTCGGTACTCACAAATCGCTTAAAGGCAATGCAAGGGCTTTAGCTACAGTCACTGCTATTATAGATGGAACAGGGTCAGTTGGTGCAGCGATTGGACCAGTTCTTACAGGTTACATCGCTGCGGTTAGCTGGGATGCTGTGTTTTACATGTTGATGACTGCGGCTTTGATCTCTGGATTGTTGCTCACTACCCTTATTATAGGAGAAGTGAAAACTTTGTTGTATGGATCATCTGAGGAAGATGAAGTTGATGTTGCTTCTGCGTCAAGACCTCCCATTGATGTCCTCATATGAAATTTGTATTCTCTTTTTTTTTGTTTCTATTGTTTTTCAATCTGACTTGTACCCTTACATGACTTTGTTCTTTTGTCATAATTGTATTCTCATTTTAAGGTTTGAATGAAAACAATCTAGCTTCTTGGTTTGTCTGTGTGACGTAAACACAAAAAGGATAACGTTTTGTAGAAGTTATCTATTGTATAGAATAATCTTTGTGAAAACGATAAAGATCTTGGAACCCAAACATGCATAAAAGCCAATTGCAATGCATATTGACATGCATGCAATCTTCTTTTAGTTTGTTTCCATCAAGCTCTTTCATATACTTCTCTCCATCTCATCTATGTTCATATGTTCTATATGATACATGAGCATATACTCTCAAAACGTTGTTTGCTATGAGATTACTGGGTCCGGGCTCTACTTTCTTGATCTCCTCCACCTCACCCGGTGACGCAGAATCTATTCGACCATATTTTGAGTTCCGAGCTAATAGAGTAATAGTATATAAAAAAAAAATAGAGTAATAGAGTGATAGTATATATAGAGTTAACACTTGACATGGAGCTGAACAGGTTAGAGAAACCTAGCTTAGCTGTCTCATCTTTTCAAATGTAGCCTTGGGGCATTATCCAGATATTTCGTATATCTCACGTAAGAGGTTAAGAGAGTATTTCAGAGAGAGTAATCTCGAGTCTTCTCTCTATTATGGTTTCGAAGAATATCTCTGCTTCTTCCTATATGTATCAAATACTATTAATAGTCTTGTAGAATTAGCTCTTTTTGACACTATATCTATCTTGTAACAAACTTGGAGTTGGGACAACTAGAATCTTTCCATCTCAATATGGGAGTACAATCTTAAATGGGCTTTATTCCAAACTCATTCTGGATTATGTTAAAGATTAGACAAGCAAAAATTCCTATCCTCTCTCAAGGCTCCAAACTTGCAACTCTGGTTACTTCGGTTCAATTATTTTGAAATATCTCTCTAATCCAACGATCCCTACAAATATAAAAATGAAACTTTGTGAAAATACTACTAATATATATCATATGATGGATGAGCCATAAAAAGAAAATAAAAATAGTGGGACAAACAAACAAGCAAGATAATGTTGTAATGAAAAACAAAAATAAAAAATGTACAGAGAGATTTGTGATTTGTCTGAATATGATATGTGAACAAATGTTTTTAGTGTACTTCTAGGGACGGTACGGAGACCAAAACCATATCGAAAAATACAAAAAGGACCTCACTGTGTCTAGACGCAAGCGAAGGTTTAAGAAAGGGTAAAACTGGAATTTGAAGTTAAGACCTTATTAATGAGTGCTGATGATCAACCGGACAGGTGCATGTGACCCACTTCCCCTTCCCCCCACCTATTATCTTAGCCCACCGCTCTTATCTTTTGTCTCTTTCTCTTCTTTCTTTCTTTTTCTTTTCTATTTTTTAAGAAAAGTTTTCTAAAGACTTTTTTTAATTTATTTTTTAAGTAATTTTGCTGAATGATACAGTTTTTTGTGTTTAAACTGTACCCTAAATTTAAATTTGTTAACCCAAGCCTAAAAAAAAAAAAAATATCTAATGAAAAATCAGTTTTTTGTGTTTATGGTATTTTTGGAAAATAAAACTTTTGTATGATTTTTGGAAAAATAAAACTCAAGTGTTGTATTTTTGGCATATTGTGAGAAGAAGACTGATTTTGTTTTTGGTAATAGTTTTTCAATTGTAACACTTTTTTTTTTTGGTGAACTTCTGGTTTTGTCACATGTTGTTCCAACATAACTATAATCAAATTCCTAATCAATAAGTTATCTTCATAAGTAATGATGAGAGAAAAAAACTAATATAGTTAAATAAATAACCAAATTGTCTTATTATTGTATTTATAAAATTTTATCTTTTGCCAACTTGATAATTATTCCATGTCCTCTATTTATACTATATATTTTTTTTCCTGTTATTTCAAACGTAGAAAAATGTACGTTAAAATTTTAAAAATTTCGAGTCAAATAGAATGTTAGTTTTTGGTAGGCAAATAGAATGGTAGTTTGTAATAGCTACTGAATTATAGTAGTTGTTATTAACAACTATTACTATGAGTGTTTTTCTTTTTTAATGTTTGGCACATGAGTGTTATCAACTTCAAAGAGAGGAGGAATGGTGGTGATGCGGTTCTTCGTACTTAACCTCCTCTTTGGTAAATGGAACAAACAAACAAACAAGAAGCAACACACACAAATCACTTTAATTAATTATGATCATCAGAGGATATATAATAAAAAGAAGAGAATCACTTGCCCTTATAAATATATATATATATATATATATATTTTTTTTTAAACAAATATTCAAAGAAAGGTTTATTCTTTCTTTCTCATTTTCCAATCTGTTCCAACAAAACAACCCATGTTCATCATTTCTTCTTTGTCCAGATAACAACGCTATATCAGCTTTCCATCTTTCTTTCTCCCTCAAAAAGAATTTGCCTCTTTTGTTCAAACCAGCATCTTTGTGTTCTTCTTGGGCTTTCTCATTTCCTGCGTTTGATTCCATCTCCATTTGGTTTTTTTTTTCTTTTTTCCACTTAAAGATTCTTACTTTGTTCTGTTCTTCTTTAAACTTCTTATTGTGGACTCTCTTTCTCTTTTTGGTAGGCTGTGTTTCAGATCTAGTAGCTTATTTGATTGCTTACTGCAAAAGGGGCACAACAAAAGTTGAAATCTTTGGTTTGTTTTGTTTACCTTTGCATTGCCTTCTTGTCAAGAAATTTTCAGCATTTTTTAAATTGATTTGCCAAAAAAAGCTGCAAGTTTCTGCTTTTGAGAGACTCGTTTTGGTCCTCTTGAGACAGAGCATCATTTGGGAAATCCCTGTTTCCTGGAGGAGCTAGAGTATCATTTGGGGAATCCTTGTTTCCTGGAGGAGCTAGATAGTGGTTTTGCATACCTATAGTTGAACATCATTGTCTCTTGGTGTAAGATTCAGTAGCTGTGATCGATTTTAAGGGTGATTTTAGGGTTCTTTGAGTGGTGGCTATGTCGAAGCTAAGGAAAAAAGTTCTGGAACTTGTTATATGTGTGTTAATAGTCTTCACTTGTGTTGTTGCCTATGGAGAAGCTCAGTCCAAGAGTTTCCTTGTAAATTGTGGCTCAAATACTACAACCGAAGTAGATGGAAGAACATGGGTTGGTGATTTATCTCCCAACAAGAGTTTGACCTTGCAAGGATTTGATGCTACTACTACTACTGCTGCATCCACTTCGAAACCAAGTTCTGAGTTATATAAGACTGCTCTTGTGTTCGAGTCTGTGTTAAACTATACATTTGAAGGTATAACTCATGGGAATTACTTTGTCAGGCTCCATTTCAGCCCTTTCGCCATTGAGAACCACAATGTGAATGAGTCTTCCTTCAGCGTCTATGCAGATGGTCTGAGACTAATGCGTGACATCAACATCCCTGGAGAAATCGCGCATAAAAATCTAATCTTGCAAAGCTCTAGTCACAATGCTACTGCCACTTCCTTGGTTAAAGAGTTTCTTTTACCTATCGGACAGGGGAAACTGGTTTTAAGTTTCTTACCGCAGAAAGGGTCTTTCGGTTTTGTCAATGCTATTGAGATAGTTCCTGTTGATGATAAGCTTTTCAAGGAAACAGTTACTAAAGTGGGTGGAAGCGAAGTGGAGCTTGGCTTGGGAGGACGAGGGATAGAGACTATGTATAGGCTAAACGTTGGTGGTCCAAAGCTAGGTCCAAGCCAAGATCTTAAGCTATATAGAACATGGGAAACAGATTCAAGCTACATGGTGATTGAGAACGCTGGTGTAGATGTCAAGAACAGCTCAAATATCACTTATGCTTTTCCTAATGAATCGCCTGTGGCTCCTCTTCTTGTTTATGAAACTGCTAGGACGATGACGAACACTGAAGTCTTGGAGAAACGGTTCAACATATCTTGGAAATTTGAAGTGGATCCTAATTTTGACTACTTGGTGAGGCTTCATTTCTGCGAGCTGGTTGTTGATAAGCAGAACCAGAGGATATTTAGGATATACATAAACAACCAGACGGCTGCTGGTAACTTTGATATATTTGCTCATGCGGGAGGGAAGAACAAAGGTATTTATCAAGATTACTTTGATCCGGTCTCCTCTAAGAACGACATTCTCTGGATTCAACTCGGACCTGACACATCTGTTGGTGCTTCTGGCACTGATGCTCTTTTAAGTGGTCTTGAGATATTCAAGCTCAGCAAAAATGGGAATCTTGCTCATCTCATTAGGTTTGATTCGACTGGTCACTCGGTAGATGACTCAAAGATGAGGATTATTTGGATCAGTGTTGGTGCTGGTGTAGCAACTATCATCTTTGTCATGTTCTTGGGAATCTTGGTAGTATGTTTCTGCAAGAAAAGGCGAAACAAAGCAAATGAGTCCAAAAACAATCCTCCCGGGTGGCGTCCATTGTTCTTGCATGTTAATAACAGTACTGCAAACGCCAAAGCAACGGGAGGCTCGCTGAGACTGAACACACTTGCGGCATCTACAATGGGTAGGAAGTTTACACTAGCTGAGATTCGTGCAGCTACCAAGAACTTTGATGATGGTTTAGCTATTGGAGTTGGAGGGTTTGGTAAGGTCTACAGAGGAGAGCTTGAAGATGGAACTCTCATAGCTATAAAACGAGCCACCCCACATTCTCAGCAAGGACTTGCTGAATTTGAAACTGAAATCGTGATGCTTTCAAGACTTAGGCATAGGCATCTTGTGTCTTTGATCGGGTTCTGCGATGAGCACAATGAGATGATCTTGGTTTATGAATACATGGCAAATGGAACTCTGAGGAGTCATCTATTTGGAAGCAATCTTCCTCCGTTATCATGGAAGCAACGTCTTGAAGCTTGTATAGGCTCTGCGCGAGGATTGCATTACCTTCACACAGGTTCTGAGAGAGGAATCATCCACAGAGATGTTAAAACAACAAACATACTACTAGACGAGAACTTTGTGGCAAAGATGTCTGATTTTGGGCTGTCGAAAGCTGGACCGTCCATGGACCATACTCATGTCAGTACAGCTGTGAAAGGAAGTTTCGGGTATCTTGATCCTGAGTACTTTAGAAGGCAACAGTTAACAGAGAAGTCAGATGTTTACTCTTTTGGTGTTGTGTTGTTCGAAGCTGTTTGTGCTAGAGCTGTTATAAACCCGACTTTGCCTAAAGACCAGATCAACCTTGCCGAATGGGCTTTAAGCTGGCAAAAACAGAGATCTCTCGAGTCCATCATCGACCCGAATCTGAGGGGAATCTATAGTCCTGAGTCGTTGGAGAAGTATGGGGAGATAGCAGAGAAGTGCTTAGCAGATGAAGGGAAGAACAGGCCAATGATGGGAGAAGTTTTGTGGAGCTTGGAGTATGTTTTGCAGCTTCATGAAGCTTGGCTGCGCAAACAGAATGGAGAAAACTCGTTTTCGAGCAGCCAAGCTTTAGAAGAAACGCCAGAGAGCTTTACTCTTCCTGCTTCTTCCATTCAAGATTCCTCAGAAACTGAAAAGAGCCAAACAGGATCAACTCTTCACAACTTAGCGTAGAGGAAGCAATTGGTTTGACCAACGCCAAAATAATTCTTTTGTTCTTTTGTTTTAATTTGTTATATGATCTTTCTATTCATGAGCTCTTAGTAATGGAGCTTGTAATATCGTGACATTTGCAAATATAATTATTCTTTAAGGTATTGATTTTGTTTCTCATTTTCTCCATTTGTTTCCATTTAGTCTCTGAACTTGAGCGATGATAGACTGGTTTGTATGATCAACAGAAGATACATATCACAGAAAGTTTTGAAAAAGTGGAGAAAAACTTATTGGAAAGAGTTGTAAACGATATAGTAGTAGGCTTAATACTCTGTCTCAAGGTAAAACATATGTCTTAGCTAAGCTGAAAAGTAAAAGGAACAACCGAACAAGAGTTACAAAATAGTTTTTTTGTTTGCTAAAGCCACTCAAAAACTGTAACTTTCAGAACAGAAAATACAGTTCGGTTCCTCTCTCGGAACTGGATAAAGCTTTCAGATCCAGAGAGAACACCGCGAATAGGTAGACAGATGGGTCTCATTTCTTCCCACCACCAGAAACATTGAACTTGAAGAAAATGATATCGCCGTCCTGAACAACATATGTTTTCCCCTCCTGTCTGTACTTTCCTGCAGCCTGCATTAGTTGAAAGGATTGTAAATCAGAACAATACAGTGAACCATAGAGAATTTTCTTCAGCAAGCGATTAATTTAACAATGCCATTTTCAACGAGGATTATATCATGTCTGTTTTTAAAGGAAAGGGAATCATAGACAAGTACCTTGACAGCAGGTTCATTGCCGAGTTCCTTGAGATCCTCGAATTTCATGACCTGTGAAATTAACAATAATGGAATAAATCACATCGAATTTCAAACTAGACAAATCAGGTAAACAATTGATTGGTTTCTGAAAGTGATGAATCTATATATGGTTTGTATTAGGATTCTGCTTTGATATCTACAGGCCTAAATAGATCCAAACAATTACTAGTAAATCAATACAAAGATGAATATGAGAATATGCAAGCCTTGTTTATGTCGGGGAAAACATAATAAAGAATATATAAACTATTTAACAGAACGAATCATCAAAAAACCGAGGGAAAGGGATATCAAATAGTGAATTGACCAAGATTCAAGAGAAACGAGAAGGCAAACCTCAGCACAAATAAATCCTCTCTCAAAATCAGTATGAATGGCCCCTGCAGCTTGTGGAGCCTTTGACTGCCGTCGGATTTGCCAGCACTTCACCTGAAAATCAAAATATCATTGATAGATGTATTTATAAACAATCAAATTCCAGCAAATATATCTTACTTGACACTTTACACTGACCATACACTATCAGATAGCTCATAACAGTATGGGGTGAAGCCAAGTAAGTTACTAGTAAAGTGGAATTGTTAATACCTCATCAGGCCCTGCTGTAAAGAAATATATGAGGTTAATGGCTGAAAATCCAGTTTTGATGATCCTCGGAAGAGCACTGTAACCGCAGCAATGACTATTAGATTCAAATTAACAGGTTCATGAAGAAAATCTTTTTCAGGAGCAACTATTCCTTTGCAGGAAGGCTATGACATTCTTTTATTACTAACCTTTGCAGTTTGTTCTCCTCGCAATACTTTGCTGCTTCATCTGGGGGCATATCAGCAAGAGTCCTTTCAAAAACACCACTGAAAGGAATCATAGTATCACCACCGTGTTCTTGAACCCTACATGACGATGAAGCATATTTAGTTAGAGAAAGTATATTAAGGTAAGTAAACGTGTCAGCACACCGCCATAAAGAAACTTTTGCAGCAACAGAGGGGAAAGAATGTTTTAACAAAGTTTGTGAAGGGATATATATAAGTACCAGGCATGAATCTTCGGCAAGAACTTGTTTTTCTTCCTCTGGTAGTCTCTCTCATTCATATTAATCTGTAATTCAAATTCGAGAGCAATCAGTTATCACAACAAACAACTTGCCTCTATGAGACATTTAGTTGAAACAAACATGAAAACATAAGGATCAGCAAAGGTTAATGAATACATTTTGGTTAATTTGCAAGCAAACAGTACAAAAAATAGACAGTATGCCTTTACATTTTGCAAACTGACCCAAAAAAATTTGTTGGAACAAAATTGCCGACTTAGATATCAAAAAGAAGCAAAAAATAGAAACGACAGTTACAGAAAGAGATCAAGATTCAAGACTACTCACCAAGTAAACAACGGGCTTAGCAGAAAGCAATTGAAAAGTGTTCAAAATCTCGATATCAGCTGTTTTCCAGTCCCCAAAACGGACATCTTTTCCATCTTCCAGCCAAGCTTTTACCTATACCAGAGAGATACAGTCATTTTTCGGCCAATAAATAATCAATCACCAGTAACATTCACAGAACAAGACTGCATGGTTGTCAAGTCATAAGCATACCTTTTGCAAGAGCTCAAGTTCTATTTTTAGCTGCTTATCATTGCTCCTCTTCATGCTCTTCTCGACATCATCAATCTTCTTTCCAACGAATTCAATATCCTAAAGTCCCACCAAAGAATTCAGTATGAAACCAAAACAAAAATGGATGTAATGAATAACAAGATCCAACTGATACAAACTATAGACAACTGCATTAATACACGCAAAATGGATTTCACGAGTTCGGAGATATCCCAGTCAATATCTGTTAAGAGATTTGATTTACCTTTAGCCGCAACTCTTCAGTAATGGTCTCCAAATCTCTAACGGGATCAACGATATCATCGACATGGATAATATCAGCATCTTCAAAAGCACCTGCATAGAGAAGAAAAAAATACAAAAGTTTTTAACCAGTCTCTCTCCTTCAGGAGCTCAATACAGCAGAAGCAGCATGTGCAGTCTAATTTCAACCATGCATCAAACTAAAAACAAAGTTGGCACTAGGAGAAAGAAAGAAAAAGAAGGATAGACTCATACGTAAAACGTGAAAGATTCCATCAACAGCACGAATATGGGACAAGAAGTTGTTTCCAAGTCCCTGTCCTTCATGAGCTCCTCTAACAAGCCCAGCAATGTCATGAATTTCCAAGAAAGCTGGAACCTGGAGGTATTCACAATAGACAGAAGTCAGCTTGAACAACATGCCCCATTCATGGGAGTAAATTCAGGTAGTAAAATCTCTTGCCTAACAGCAAGTCATGAACTAAAGCTACAAAACTTACCTCACTCTTTGGCTTTAACGTTTGGCAAAGCCAATCGAACCTCTCATCAGGGATATTCACACGTGCCTCATTAGGCTCAATGGTACAAAAGGGGAAATTCTCAGCTGGAATTGAAAGCTTTGTAAGCGTGTTGAAAAGAGTAGATTTCCCAACATTTGGCAATCCAACCTGTACGATGCCACAAACACAAAAAGAAAAAGCCCATGGTGAGTTACAAGCCATGATTCTCAACATCATCATCATCATCATATCAACCATGAATTCTACAATCAAACTTAATCACTGTATCAAAGAAGCAGTTTCTACAAGAGCACAGTGACAGACACAACGAAACTAACAATATACTCATGCATCACTCCTCTGTATGAGTTAATAGATCTCCACCAAGCAAAACTCAGAAGAAATCAAAAACACACTTTTTATGGATAAAAAAGTATTGCGATTAGCAAATCATCTATTCACCATTCGAAATGAATCAACTTGGATTCTAAAGAAGAAAAAAAAAAGCAAAGATGAAGAGAGAGAGAGATGAAGAATTTACAATTCCGATCTTGAGGTGAGAAGAGAAACGGCCAAGAATAGGCCTCTCTACGGGACCTGCTTCTTTAGCTTTGGCTTTCGGAGGCATCTTTTTCCCAAAAAGTGTCGAGCTTGAAAGTGAAGCGGAGCTGAGAGATAGATTCTCTTAGGGTTTTTGCTGAATTAAACAAAGTAGAAGAAAGCTACAAGAGACGCCGATGCTGAGAAGAGAGGTAGTGAGGTTAAAGTGGAGACTGGGTCAGCTGGTTCACTGACCGGTCTAAATCGGAGAGACATTTCCCGGTTTACCTCGAACCATTGCGGGACACTTCCCGGTTTAACTCGAACCAATTGCGTGACATTTACAAAAATTAAGAGCTAGCTTCTATAATTAACCGATTGTGGACAAAAGTAAACCAAATTGAACCCAAAACCAAATTAAGTTAAATGGCCATTTCAGCTTATAATTAAACCAAATTAAGTTAGGTAACCGTATCAAAAGATTGAATTAGTTTGAGTCAATTTTTACTTCATAGATATGTCATTCAAAATTTTCCTACAAAAGCACATCACATTAACTATAAGAGATTGTAATAAGAAACCTAATTTGCAAAATTGCATTCCCTCTTCTCTCCACTAGATTAAGAAGGATTCAGGAGGACTAGTGGATGGTCTGATTCTTGAAGGCATCTTTAAGAGCCTCTCTGTTTCTCGCATGAAAGAGTATTTAGGAGTTATAGACATCTCCTCCTTATCATGTTCAACGTCATCGACATCGTCGCAGTCCTCCTCAGTCTCTGCAGTCTCTGTCTCTGCATCTTCATTCACTACGACCTCATCATCGTCGTAATAAGTCGTTTTCACCTCTGACCATAAGTTGAAGTGCGGGGAGATTAAGCTTCAAGAATTGACAAGATAAAACGTGTGAGAAAGAGAGTAAAACCTATGCATGTAATGCAACTACTTTGATTCATCAGACATTTTATCATATAGAAACATAGTTTTCAATGACTTTAGTATTTTTCAATTCTATCATTTGTTTGACAACTAATGTCATTTAAAGACTGCAATTAAGATATATGCAGTAGAATTTGCATCAAATTCATCCAGTGAGTCAAGAAACTTGTATAAGATTCTCATATTGATTTGCATTTACTTCGGAAGAGAAAAATATATCTAAGAGTAAAGAGAGTAAACCTGCTAGACTTTTTCAACAAGCACGGGTCAAGCCTTTCAAAGCCACCAAAAGCACGAGAGAGTTCAGACTCCTGTAGGTCATCGAAATTGAAGGCTTCTGAGACAACAAACAGACCACCAGTTTTCGCTTGTTTAAGGAACTCGGAAACTACAGACGGAAGGCACACCTGTTCACAAACAAAACGAAAGGTTCAGCTTAATGCATGGGAGTTAAGACCACTTAAAATAACAGTTGAGCTATGACAAGAAAATCATTAAGCGTTAGTCACCATCAATGGGTTTAGTTTGTGACATAAAATCGACTCCAATGGTGTAAGCAGCGACTGAAAGCGAGGAATGTCCAGGATGGATCTCATACGGAAACATAGGACATACAAGATTGCCTACAATCACAGAAAAGTAACAACTTTAAGTTATACATGATTCCAAACGCCGATAAGCTTCTGGTAAGGGTAAGAATATTAAAAAGGATTAGTAACTAGAGACGTCAATAATAAAACAGAAGATTTCTTATGGAATAAAAAGTCATTAGATGGTCTTAAACTTGAATTATACCTGACATCCAGAATAGAACACTTGGTGTGCTTTTGGCTTCATACCATCGTTGCATGTTCTGCAATATTCCGCACACTCGTCCACCAATCTAGGATTTCAGCAAAAGTGAAACTATGTTACAACAAAGTGAAACTTGAATCAGATCAAACAATTATATTTTTTCCGGTTTTAACAATCTCTCTTTGTACCTTTTCAACATGCTAGCAACAAAAGAAGGAGGCAAAAACTTTCCACGAGACAAGTAGCTAGCTAGATAAGACACTGCACTCATCCTGTTAAAGTACAGGGAGAAAACAAAAGCATAAACAAGTGGTGATTAGAAAGAGTATTATCATGCAGAGTAATCTTTACCACAAAGAATAAGATGAACTCGCCTATTAAGTCGAGTTGTGTTGCTGGAGAGATATATCTCCAACAGCTTACTGGCAAATTTTACACCACAATTTTCAGGATCTAGCGAGCACGCATAGAACATCAGAAACTGCAGATGTAAGTAAAGTGAGTCTAATGCCGAGAATCAACTAGAGTGCTACAAAGCCTACAATGACGAACTTTATAGTATGTAAGGTGATAGCTTTGATTCCTACCTGTGAAAATTTTGTTTTGCACGTGTTCAGAATATAGTTCTCAAACGACTCAAAGAGGATTTCAAAAACCTACGTCAAAATGAAAAACAGAACCACCAAAGGATTAATTAATCTACCACAAAGGAAAGAAAAAAATATGTTGATGAAGTACCATTTGGTGCCATACCTCATCCAACCGACCAGAGTTTTGACAAAATTTGAGATGTTTAAAAGATCGGACCATCAATTTGTCCAACAGATCAGAGACTACATTTCCATGTGAAGTATATTGATATAAAGCCCCTAGTTGAAACTGTAAAAAAGTATCAAATTTATAAATGATGGCTTCACCAGGAAAGCAGAGGTCATGTCCAACATTTCACAGTTAAAAAAATGGCATCTTGTAATCTAGCAACTCTGCATAGATAGCAAAAAATACCTCGTCTCCTTCATTCATAGTGCTTTCAACTGCATATTCAAGTTCCATATCAAACATGCCTCTATTAGAGTCATCTTGGAGAATATCATCCGATCCAATTTCCAACTACAAAGATGCTTTAGCATATCATTCACTCACTTAACTTACTGCCTACATTTGTATAGACAAATTTACATCTACTTACATCCAAATCTCGCAACCTCTCCATCACCACCATAAAAATCATGCTGCCAACAACTTTTCCGAGTGGGCTATTCTCCAACTTCAACAGGTTATCCACATATGTCAATGTCACTATAAACTACAAGAAAATAAGATATTTCTCAATTTTAACCGACGATATAAACTCACTGTTACATTGTCTATATTTTAACCCAAAACAAAAGAGCTTACAGAGTCCTTAATGTGAATTTTAGGCATTCTCTGCGCAAGTATAGGCGCTAATTTCGAGGGAGCAAGAGGAATTAGATAAGAAATCTTGTGAAGGGCTTCATGCACCCGCAAATGAACTTCCTCCTTCTTTTCATCCGTCACAGAAGGAGGTGGAATGAAATTACTTACGAGCATATTCAAACAAAGGTCCAGATATTTCCCACTAGTAACGGCCTAATGATGGGAAACAACAAAAGCACAAAATGTTAATCTCTTCAACTAGATTATATATATATATTCATTGAAATGAAGGGTAGCTGCTGAGCTGTGTACCAGTGATATGATTAGGTCCACCAATGCATCCATAACGTTAGGTCTATGATTCCACAAGCTCATTGTAAAAATCTAATCACAATAAATGGGATTAAATTCAGAGGATCTGTATCAAACAACGATTAAAATTATATGGATTCAACTATAAGCTCATGCAAAAAAAGGAACTTACAGTAGAAAGAAGATCTCTATGATGAACTACATCTATGCAAGCAACAGATCCTGATAGAACTTTCAAGAGTGTCTGCAAAACGAAGATATTTTTAGCAACGACAAACTCAAAACAAGAATTGATTGTCATAATGAGGGAGGGAAAAGGAACACACCTCAAGCTGCACCACTGCATCGAAATCAGAATATTTAGGGTACATCATTCCAATAAGCTGAGTATAATGGTCGGTATCCCCCTGAATTTTGAGAAAAGAAAACACTTTTAAAGAACACAAACACGCATATATATACTTTTGTGTGCTTGGAAGATCTGCAATACTCACATTTTGGACAGATGCAAGCGCTTTTCTAACGGCATGCACCAACTGTGTGTCACTATATTCAGTGTTTTCCACAGGATTTGAGCAGAAAGGAACACTCAGAACTGCTTGTGCTCCCATTATCTACTAATGATGAACATAACAATCCATCACAATACGCAGAGTAGAAAAGTAAAATAGATTTTTTCAAATGGGGAATAACGAATCCTAACAATTTGCTTCTAAGCCAGGAAACGAACGCATGGTGTTGAAATCGAAAACCAAATTCCACTATAAAAAAAAAAAGTTTAGACAACTCACAACGATGATCAATTGTACTCGCTCTGCTTCACTTTAGCTATGCAGCCTCAGGTACCAGAAGATAGCAAATTTCGCCAAAATTTCAAAAATTTATACGAACCCTCGAAAACGTTAGAGGGTTAAGCTTGTGTGATTCTCCAACGTCTTCTCTGTGTGGGCTAAGGAGGCAGAGGAAGAACAAATAGACAAGTTCGATGGATCCGCTAAACCCTCGAAATAACCTTTAACTCTTCTTTATATACTTAAAGCTAATGACGAAAATACCCCGTGTATTTGTATTTGACTTTTATATTCAGTGTTTGTTACTCCCGGAAACAAAGCTCAAGATTCAACAAGAAAGGTCCGCCTGTCTAGGACTCGATCTTGGTACTAACCCATAACGATCAAAGTCAAATCGGAGAAACAAGAATCAAAAGAGTGGATTAGATTTAATTCAACAAACTTCATCATTCCAAACACATTTACAAACTACAAAATCTCTCTAACGCTTTTCAAGCAATGCACAAAAACATACATTAACTAATCTCCAAAACAATATCAACTCTTTCAAGTTTGTTTCATCATCACACTAAAAAAAAAAAAAAACTCTGCATATAACAACCTATTTTTCAGACAGCAATCTTGTAGATGACTGCAACCGGAATGTTAACAACATGACCTCTATCTCCAAACAGGCCAATTCTCCCAAAACTCGCCATTGAAACATTCTTCATCGCTCCAAGGACAACAGTCAAGACCCGTGTCTGCCCGTTTCCGATTGTAAACTTGGCAGGTGAGACCTTAACGGAGACTGAGTCCGGTGCCTTCCAACCGACTTTATATGTTTCGTTTGTAGCCGTGGTTGCAATATTAGTGACCCATCTTAGGACTGTTCGAGTACCAACGAGCTTAGCTATTGTGACTGAAGGTAGGTTCAGGTCAGAGGCTGCGAGGGAGGAGTTGTACGCCGAGCAGCTTTCACCAGTGTAGTTCAGAACAACCGGAGATGATCCGTTGATGCCACAAAGAAACTTCATGTATTCATTGTAACCTACATTTGCAGCAACACTTCATATCAGTTGTTGATCTCATATTATTTAATTGAGTTTGTTTAAAACTTATTATGTGAAAACGTCACTCCTTTTCTATATGCTCAAGGTAAAGCAAAAAAAAAAACTGAGCATTGGGGGTTAAAGAAAGCATTTACCTATGTCGAAAATCAAACCAGGGTCAAGAGCTGCAGTTGCATTGACGAATCCGCTACCCATATCAAAAGGTGTTGCAGGGGACTGACTAATGTCAGGGTTTAAGACAGTGCGTTGTGCCATTATATGCTGACCCTTTCTGTCTGATAGAGAAGCTGTTGTTGAAAGTGCGGATGCAATGGCTGCAGGAGTGAAATGTGGGAACTTCTGCTTGATGAGCGCCGCAATACCTGTTACATGAGGAGCAGACATGCTTGTCCCTGATTCCATAGCGAAACGCTCACCTAGATATTGCCAATATAAGAGCTCAAAAAGACTAGTAGAAACACAGAATGGGAAATGTTATAAGGAGAAATGAGAATATGTGTACCTTGGAAATCAGTTGTACCAATGCCGAGAGGACTCCAAGCGCCCCATATAGCGTTTCCGGGAGCTACTATATTGGGTTTCATTATATCAGCATCAACGAAAGAATCATCTTCTGGGTCAGGTCCCCTAGCAGAGAAGTACATGACCTTAGGAGCTGTAATGCCATAGGTAGGCTTCATGCCACCAACAATTCTCGCAGCTGACGCAGATCCAACAATTTTGCCTGAACCATTTTCCCTCACCAGAGAAGAATTGTAGTACCGTAGTAAAGCCTGCATGTAGACAATAGGAAGAAGTAAGTTACAATCCTGTTCAGAGTGTAATAGACTACTTCGCAGTTAAAGATTTTGATTATACCTGAGAATCTTGAGGAGAGGAGATTAGAATTCCCGGGATATCCATTGGAGTTGAAGTCATCTGAAAACCAGTGGCGGAAGGATCTATATAGAAGACAAGGCCTGCTGCTGTTAAGTTCTTAGCTGTTATTAAGGCTTGTTTAATGGTTGAGACACCTAATATGAATCGGACAGTATAACTGCAGACGAGGATCTTTCCCTGCACCAGCTTCTGATCGAAGCTACTTGAATCTTGGCATTCCCCAACATATATAGCATCCATAACAGTTGTACCATTGCTAAGCGCATGTGTAGCTAATATAAGTTTGTGCATTGTTCTTGTACCAGCTAATAATAACATGAGAAACGGTAAGGTCAAGTCGAGGAGGATATCAAGAAAGAAGAAGCAAAGCTATAAACAACGATGGATTGGCTTACATGCGAGTCCAACTCCAGGAACAGTGACATTATTTCCAAGGATTATCGAGTTAGTATATACTCTATCATGAGATGTAGCTCCTACTGTAAAGATCCATGGACTGAAGGAAGACATGGTCTTAGGAGCTGGTCCTGTGTTTCCAGCTGCTTGCACTACAAAGATCCCAGCTTTCACAGCTGAAAACAATGCCATATCGATCGGGTTGAAGAATGTAGCAATACCAGGAGGACGTCTATTTGGTGTGATTGATAGGTTTATTATGTCAACTCCATCTTGAGCGGCCTGCAAAAAGAAAACATCCATAACCATGTCAAATATATCTAAAAAACGCCTCATCAAAGTTTGTCTTACAAAGGTACCATATTTAGTTTAGTTACCTGATCTATGGCTGCAATGATATCTGCAGCAAATCCTCCAAACCTCTTATACAATGCCTTGTAGACAGCAATACTAAACAAGAAAAGACAAGACTTCAATTTTCAACGAGTTGTCTCCAAAGTGAATATCATTTTGTGGTATCGACTTACTGAGCACGAGGAGCCATCCCACTGGCATTCCCAAGGTGATGACCGGCAACTACCACCGGGATCCCATGATTACCAGCTGCAACAGAAGCTGTGTGCCTGAACAAATCAACCAATATCAGACTTAACCATTTAGTAGTTAATTAGCATTTGAGTGGTTTATATACACTTACGTGCCATGTCCTTCACCATCAAATGGTGAAGCATCGTCCTGAGTTGAATTCAAGACACCTCTACTGAGAGCAGACTCAGCGAAATGGCGTGCTCCAATGAGTTTCCTATTGCAAGAACCGGGAGGGAAACCACTGGTAACTTCACAGACGCCAGTAAACCGAGGAGGAACCGTATATGTATGCCCCAGGATTTTGTCACTAAAACTAGGATGAGTGGGATCAATTCCAGTATCAATAAACCCTATAACTACTCCTTCCCCTGCATACTCATAACCTCCATCACGAAGCCAAGCTCCACGAGGCAAACCTAAGAACTGTGGTGTATGAGTAGTTGCTTTCTCAACCGAAAAATCCAAAACCACATTGTCCACTTCTTCCCTAGCCGCAAGTCTATCCGCCTAAAGAAGAAAAGAACCCGGTTTGGAAACTCATGAGCTCAAAACAATGAACATTTAGACATTCATATACTGTTTGTAAGACAATGTGAGTACCTGTTTTTGGGTAAGAACAGCTGAAAACCCATTAATGAGATAGTGGTAACTGTACAGCTTAAGATAATTCTCATTTCTCAATACTTTTCTCAACAACGAATCATGAACTCTAATAATAGAAGCACTTCGGTTCCTATATGTATAAACAAAGAGATTAGGATCATCAATTAGAGCATAAAGGTTTCAACTTGGAGCACAAATTCAACAAGCATGCCTTTATATCCGTTTGAGACTTTCAGGAAAAAGACCAAAGACATAAAGAGACAAGTAATCTGGGACCCAAAATTGACGAATTTTCAACATATGTCGGACTATGAAGATTAGTAAAAAAAAAACAAAAAAGACCAAACCCTCCCGCAAAAAAAATCAAGCGATTCCACGAAATTTTGATAAAAATTGAAACTTTGAAGAGAAAGGTAACTTTTTTTTTACATACAATGTTCTGTAATTTTGGGATGAAGAACAAGCGGTAAGGCTTTGTTTGGAGCTACTCGTCGATTCTCTGCCGGGGAAATGAACAGATGGACGGTCCTTGAGAGTGACAATGTAAACAGCAGAAGAAGCGGTTGCGTTTTGGTCAGAGTCATCCAGACAGAACACGGAGGACGAAACCAAACAGAGCAGAAACACGAAACGCACTAGATAAGACTCATCCATTACTCTTGAGCTGAAATTCTCAGAAGAAAAGTGGGAAAAAGTGGAAATTGCAGAGACCCATTAGAGCTCCATGGGAGTATAGTAGAGTAGCAGAAGCGTATCTCAGAAGAAGCAAAGAAGGAAGAAGAGAGAGAAAGAGAGAGAGAGAGAGAGAGAGAGAGAGTTAAGAAGAGGGTTTTAGAGAGTACAATGGTCTCAGAGTACTTTAGGCTGGAAGAAAGAAGAAAAAAGCGGTTCTCGGTTTCTGAATGTTTTTATTATTAATGCAAACTGCAAAGATCGGTGGAAGACTTTTAATTTAACTTCTCACTTGTAGTTTCTTATTGTTTCCAAGTGTGTTTATGCTTTATAATGCATCTGTATAGCACCCCTTCAATATTCATCATTCTCAAGTGTTTTTATATGAAACAATTATAGATATATTCATTTATTTGGCACACATACACATAAGTACCAGAAAAAAAACAAATTCCAAAACCCCACTTCTTGTTGATTTGCACAATTGTACTACCATTAATCAAAAGGTTGCGTTTTGATGTCCTGCTTAATGGGTTATAAAACAAGTGAAAGTGTTCATATCTAAAAAGTTTGAGTCTTTTGGTACTTCAAAATTCTTTGGTTTGTCTTTTATCTTTTAGGTGACGTTTTGTTGTATTTTCCAACGGTAAGATATTCTATGAGAAGTCGCTTTTGTTTTCTCCTTAACAAAGCATCCGTGACCCTTCTTTGACCATTTTCGGCCACTACACCAAAGCCAATGGCACCGTAACGGATTTATCTAGAACGATTAAGACCAAAATCTATTTATCCCTCGGCAGTCGGCAGCATATGAACAAATATAAACAAAGATTTAAGTATTGTGACTTTTGTCTTAATTATCTGCGACAACGATCGAGAATAAGCTGTGTGAGCTTTATATTCTAGAAACACACACATGAGATGAGGATTAAAAGCTATAGAGCAATGATTTTCACCTCATCAAAAGAAGTAGGTCCAACTTATACTTTTTAACCTTTTAATTAACACGAGTCATGACTCATTAAACTCCCTTTACATCATTGTTTTAACCGTTGGAACCCCTTTTCTTAGCAAGAACATAATGGATTCTATAGTCACTAATTCACCATCATCTTCTGCTTTGGTTTTCAACTCATATCAACACCTAAAAAGTCACTTCTTTTATGGTATATAATTGCTTTCGTTCACTAGCATTGGATCCTTCACCCTTGTAATGGAAAACACAAAGATGGTTGAAAGACAAGAACAGTTGAATTAAGCAATGAGCAGGGCCGATCCTTGAATTTTGGTGGCCTAAAGCATATTTCACTAATTTGATTTTTCATATAAAAACTAATAACTTTTTTTTACTAAAATACTTAAATATAGTGAAAAACATTTAAAATTTTATTAAATACTTTAACAGTGTAATACAATCTAATAGCCAAGTTAAATCAAATACTTTATTAAATATTATAATATATAGTAGCCAAACTAAATCAAGTATTTTGAGATTTTATTGTTAAAAAGGGAATTAAACCAAAAAATAACAAATTAATAGAAGAAATTCAACTACTCCAGCAAAATAGAAAGAAACAAAAAAAAATGTAAAAGAAAAATGAAAAAATGAAGAAACTGCAGGGATTAGAGATTCAAACCCAAGATATTCAATATAATTGCACAATACATGACCAGCTGACATATCCAAACATTTTAAAATCTTTTCCTAAAATATTTATTATATTGTGTGGCCTAAAGCAAATGTTTTGGCTGCTTTATGAATGGGCTGGCTATGGCAGTGAACATAAATAAAGTATGAAACTTTTAACGTATACATTAAGAACATAACATTTTACCATGATATGATACAAAACTATAGTATATGGATATACAAAAAGATTAAGCCCATTAAAAGACAACTAGGTACTAACCCGCGGTAGACCGCACTGAACTTTTTTATTTGATGTAAATTTGTAATAATTTTTGTTGTTGTTATGTTATTAATAGCTGTTTGTGATTATAAATTCTGTTTGCTTATATAATAAATTTGTATGTCAACCATTTTTCTTGACTACTACAGTCGAAAACTTGTTCATCATAATTTTCTGAATCATCTACATTTAAAAATGGCATGAACATAGTGCTTCATTTACAATTAATTAAATAGGTGAAGTTCTGTGGAAATTATATCTACCACTTGAAGAGTCTAATAAATCATCGTCTCGTATTTTGCTAAACCCTCCTAAGGTGCTAGTGCTAGAGCCTAAGGTGCGAGCACCTAAGGTGCCAAAGTCCAAGTGATTGACTTCTAAGCCAATGGTCACTTGAAGAGTCTAATAAATCATCATCTCGTAACTTGTTAAACCCTCCTAAGGTGCTAGTGCTAGAGCCTAAGGTGCGAGCACCTAAGGTGCCAAAGTCCAAGTGATTGGCTTCTAAGAACAGCATGCATGTTTTTTCATTTGAAACTCTGAACTTGATTTGTTGTTTGTTGGTATCCTTCTAAATCTTAAAACCTTGTGTCGATTTGATCCTCTTATGAGATGAGTTGTAGTTTGAGTCTTTTATTCGTATAGATTGAGTCTCAATTATATGTTTAGTTGGTCCTTCAATTTGAATTTTTCTTCTGTTTCTCATAACCGTCTTAGAAAATAAAACGGATTGTCACCAAAGCAAACCGATCTAAATGTTTCTCACACTGTACTTTCCCCCCTATGATACAAAACTATAGTACAGTAAAACCTCTATAAATTAATAATATCGGGACCATGAAAATCTATTAATTTATAGAGGTTTTAGTTTATCGATAGAGAGACTTCCTAATTTGATAAAAAAGAATTTAAAATAAGATTTAATTACTATAAATGATATTTTTATAAAATCAATTACAAAGAAAATAACAATTATCATGTTTTGAAGATATTGATCAAAGATGTTTATACATCAAATAAATAAAAATGAACTCTAATAAAAATTTATATGTATATATATACATATATTTAGATAATTTTATATAATTATTAATTTATACTATTGATGAGACCATATATTTACACATGATTTAAAAAAAGTATTATTATCTTATTATATTATCGAATTGTATTCAAAATTACAACAATCCCAAGTTAGGACTGAAGAAATATATTAATTTATAGAGACTACTAATTTATCGAGTATTAATTTATAGAAGTTTATACTGTATATACAAAAAGATTGAACACAATGTCTATTAGACATCACCCCGTTTCCTTAAAAATAAAACTACGTGGCGTTAATTTTGAGTATATAGAAACGTTACGTAGTTTTTATTTGTCCATCCACGTCGGACGTTGACGATAGCCGATAAGGGTTCAACGACACGATTGCCTCTGATGATTTCGAACTTGAGTTACAGAAAAAATCAGTAGAGCTTTAGTGGAGAATCTCTAAAATGGCGGTGATGGTTTCGACGAATGCTTTGGTAAAGGCTTCGTTTTTAGATATAAGTCGGAATTTTTTCTCGAAACCGATGTTTCCTCAGCCGTACTACTATAATTGCCGACGAGTCGTTCGTCTGAAATCGAAGACTAAGGTAATGTTCTGCTTGAACTTGAACACGAAGGAGGCAGGTTTTGAATTCAAACCCAGTTTTGATCAGTACCTGCAAGTAATGGAATCGGTTAAAACAGCGAGGAAGAAGAAGAAATTGGACAGATTAAAAGTTGAGGATGACGATGGTGGAGGTGGGAAGGTGTGATAGATTTGATTCGGATGTGAAAGGTGTGAGGAGTAAGAGTGGGGAGCTGAAGGATGAGAGTTCCAGGATGAGATACTTGAGGCAGGAGATGGTAAGTGATATACGTAATGAGAGAGGTTTTAATAGGAGTGAAGAAAGTGGAATTCATAGAGTAATTAAAGATGTGAAATGGAGTAAGAGTTGTGAATCTTCAGTAACTGTGACAGAAGATGATGGCTTTAGGAGTAGGTACACAAAGCAGGAGTATCACCGTTCCTCTGATACATCTAGAGGGATTGAGAGAGGTTCTAAAGTTGGTGAATTGGATCTTGTTGTTGAAGAAAGGAGAGTTCAGAGAATAGCCAAAGATGTAGGATGGAGTAAGAGTGGTGAATCTTCATTGACTGTGCCACAAGATGAGAACTTTAGGAGAAGGTACTCGAAGCAGGAGTATCACCATTCCTCTGGTACATCAAGAGGGATTGAGAGAGGTTCTAGAGTTGATGAATTGGATCTTGTTGTTGAACAAAAGAGAGTTCAAAGAATAGCGAAAGATGTAAGATGGAGTAAGAGTGGTGAATCTTCAGTGTCTGCGCAAGAAGATGAGAGCTTTAACAGAAGGTCCTCTAAGCAGGAGTATCACCGTTCCTCTGGTACATCTAGAGAGATTGAGAGAGGGTCTAAAGTTGGTGAATTGGATCTTGTTGTTGAAGAAAGGACAGTTCAGAGAATAGCCAAAGATGCAAGATGGACTAGGAGTCGTGAATCTTTAGTGACTGTGTCAGAAGGTGAGAGTTTCAGGAGACAGAATCCAAAGCAGGAGATGGTGAGGTATCAGCGTTCTCATGATACATCCAAAGGAGATGGATTGGATCTCTTTGCTGAAGAAAGGCGAATTGAGAGATTAGCCAACGAGAGGCATGAATTGAGAAGTAGCAAATTGAGTAGAACCAGGAGCATTGGTGCTAAAAGAGATAATGATGATGATAGCTTGTTTGCCAATGAAACTCCTGCCTTTAAGTTTTCCGATGAGTCCAGTGACATAGTGGACAAGCCAGCTACTTCACGAGTCGAAATGGAAGACAGAATCGAGAAGTTAGCAAAAGTGTATGTCTTTATGCTATTATCTAGATTTAGTTCAACTTCTTAGAGTACATAGAAGATAAAACGTAGGAGGTACATAATGAATTTTCAGTTGGTTATGTGCTACTGTACATGAAATTAGGGAGTGAGATTAGTACATTTCTCATGCAATTATCACATTCAGCTGAACTTTATGTTAAGGAAGTTTATTTCGCTAGGTTGAATGGTGCAGACATCAATATGCCTGAGTGGCTGTTTTCCAAGGCGATCCGGAGTGCAAAAATCAGATATACGGATTTCACTGTAATGAGACTGATCCACTTTCTAGGGAAACTAGGAAACTGGAGACGAGTTCTTCAAGTCATCGAGTGGATTCAAAGGCAAGACCGTTACAAATCGAACAAGCTAAGGTAAGTATTTTACTGGCTATTCTAAATGTGAGCTGTGGATATATTGCATTGGTAGCCCATTTGATTTCACATGTAGAAGTTCAGAATCTTTTTTCAAAGACGTAAAACTGACAAAAAAATATTACCATTTCTGATTCAGAATCGTCTATACAACTGCACTAAACGTTCTTGGTAAATCAAGAAGGCCTGTGGAAGCTCTCAATGTATTCCACGCTATGCTGGTATAATAACCCTTGTGCCATGCTTGTATGTGTTTTTGTTGCTTTTGATTTAGTCTGAGTTAATCTTTTTGCTTTCTTTGCCAGTTACAAATTTCATCATATCCGGATATGGTAGCATACCGTTCAATTGCAGTCACACTTGGACAAGCTGGGCATATCAAGGAACTCTTCCATGTTATTGACGTAATGAGATCTCCACCTAAAAAGAAGTTCAAGCCAACAACACTTGAAAAATGGGATCCTCGGCTTGAACCAGACGTTGTTGTTTATAATGCGGTTAGTAATTTTTATAATATATATATATAGCCTACACTTTTTCTCAGAAACATAAAGTCACCCGACTGATGTGAATGCTGGACATCTAACCACAGGTGCTCAATGCATGTGTTCAACGAAAGCAATGGGAAGGAGCATTCTGGGTCTTGCAACAGTTGAAGCAACGAGGGCAAAAACCTTCTCCTGTAACCTATGGCCTCGTCATGGAGGTGAAAATATCTCTTCGTCTCATAACAATCAATATTGCATATCAACACTATTGAGTTGTGGATTTGTATTATTGTCTAAGCAGGTGATGTTAGCATGTGAGAAGTACAATTTAGTTCATGAATTCTTCAGGAAGATGCAGAAATCTTCTATCCCTAATGCTCTAGCATATAGAGGTATTTTTGTAACATCAATGTTCTTTTCCTTTAGATTATTAGTATTTGAATTCCCTAAGAGTGACCATTTGTACCTGTGATCAGTTCTTGTTAATACTCTATGGAAAGAAGGTAAAACCGATGAGGCCATACATACGGTTGAGGATATGGAAAGCCGTGGTATTGTTGGATCAGCTGCTCTTTACTACGACCTTGCTCGATGTCTTTGTAGCGCAGGAAGGTGTAGTGAAGGGCTCGATATGGTAAATTTTTGTAAATCCAGTAGTGCTTAATTAAGCTCATTGACAATTTGATATTTAAAAGGCTGATATTGATCATACCAATCCAATGTCAGCTGAATAAGATATGTAGAGTTGCAAATAAACCTCTCGTGGTGACTTACACTGGCCTGATCCAAGCATGCATCGACTCAGGAAACGTCAAGGATGCAGCTTACATCTACGATCACATGAAGAAGGTCTGCAGCCCAAACCTGGTCACTTGCAACATAGTGCTTAAAGGTTATCTACAAGGCGGGTTGTTTGAAGAAGCGAGAAAACTTTTCCAGAAGATGTCAGAAGATGGAAATCATATACAAAGCAGCTCTGATTTCGAATCAAGAGTACTGCCAGACACGTACACATTCAACACGATGCTAGACGCTTGTGCTGAACAACAGAAGTGGGATGATTTCGGTTATGCATATCGGGAGATGTTGCGTCACGGATACCATTTCAATGCGAAACGCCATCTCAGAATTGTACTTGAAGCGAGCAGAGCAGGAAAGGTAAAAAAAAAACAAACCTTTATGAGACAAGTTGAAACATTTTGACTTATGTTATCATCTTGTCTGATCAACCTCTCACCTGTGTGTCTGTTTGTGATCAGGAGGAAGTGATGGAAGCAACATGGGAACACATGAGACGAAGTAAAAGAATCCCGCCATCACCTCTAATTAAAGAAAGATTCCTTAGGAAACTCGAGAAAGGCGATCATATGTCGGCTATATCATCTCTTGCTGACCTTAGTGGCAAAATTGAGGAGACAGAGTTACGTGCATTTTCAACTTCAGCATGGTCCAGGGTCTTGTCCCGGTTTGAGCAAGATTCAGTTTTGAGGTTAATGGACGATGTGAACAGACGCTTGGGTTCGAGAAGTGAGTCTTCGGATTCAATTTTGGGGAATCTATTGACTTCTTGTAAAGAGTTTGTAAAGAAACAGAACACAAGTTTTGTTGTAAGTTAATTCTTTGTGAATCTTAAAGTTAAAAACAAACGCATGTTCTGTTTTCTTAAAAGATAGGAAATGCTTAGGGAGAAGGGTAAGATAATGACTTTACTTAATTACTTTCAAACATTCGAACTTACGTTAAGCTTTTGAAACTCGTACGACCGAGTGGGGATTCACGTAGCTTAAATCAACAAAACAAATTCAGAAAACTTCAAACTAATTATATAATTTTGGAACGTACGTGAAGGGGATAAAGTGCGTCGTAATCTCAAGCCACCCAAGCCACCCAAAAGGACTAATTAGCCACCCAAAAGGACTAATTTAGTCAAGAGGAGACGTGAAGAAATAGAAAAATTGCATGTCTCGGAGCTAATTATATATTTTTCAAAAAATAAATAAATAAAATTAGAGAAGGGGGAATGTATCATGTAATTGTGTGGTAGACGAAGAACGATACTATTATAAAAGAGTCAACGTGCATGGTCGCTTTGCTTCATAAAAATGCAATATAACAAACTTTTTTATTTTTTTTGGTAAAAGGTTAAATTTTATACCAATTTTCAGTTTTTTCTGTACAAAATGCAAACAAACAAATACATTAGAACGGAAAGCTTATACAAGCAAAATAGCCGGCCAGAAGCGAGGACGAGGAAGTCGTCGATCCTGCAATGGAGACAATATAACAAACTTTGTCTAATGTAATGAACTAATGAAGTCAAACACACATAAATGATAAACCTATTACTTTCTGATTTCATTAATCACCAGAAAATTAGTTTATATATATACAGTAAAATCTTTATAAATTAATAAGGTTGGGACCACCTAATTTTATTAATTTATAGAGGTTTTAATTTATCGATAAATTAATAAAATATTAACTTACCGAAAGATTAATAAAATATTAATTTATGAAGATATTTTTTTCATTTTCATAGTTTTGAACTTTTTTTATTAAAAATAAGATACTTTTGTTATAATTTACACCTTTAAAATTTTTTCTTAATTTATAATTTCAAATATCGTAAAATGATGAATATCAATAGTTTACTAGATTATTCACGTGAAAATGATAAATGTTTAGAGATTTAGAGTTTATAAGAAAGTGTTGTCACTATCCTTCATGATGAAGTCCAAGAAGAGATTGCAGTATCTTTAGAACCAATTATACGTAAAGATACAACTATCACGTCTAGGACGCACCATAATTTTTGGACGCAGATTAAGAAAACAACACAAAAAGTTTTTGATGCAATGAGAAAAATTATAGATGAGTTCCAATAAAAATGCAAATTCAAGAATAAGCAAACAACAATAGAATCATATTTCACTAAATTTTTTTAGATATATATATATATATATATATATTTGGTTTATATCATTATTAATTTATAATATTTATGGTACCATATTTTTACATAGAATTTCAAAAAAAAAGTATTATCTTATTATTTTATCAAATTGTGTCATCTTTTACACCGGCCTAACTCGGGACCAGCAAAAATTATTAATTTATAACGAATATTAATTTAAAGAGTATTATTTTATAAAGATTCTACTATATATATATATATGCATTACATGCAAGTATGCAACTATCTTCAACAATGAATGTGTGATGACGATTTGATTTAGAGGCTTAGAGCGAGGCCAAACAACTTGAATGTAATAGAGTTGAGCATGTTAGAACAGGTGGGTAAACACATCAATCATCACCACTAAGCAACAAAAGATATTGTAAAAGAGCTTTTGATCAATTTATAATTTGCTTTGTAATTAGTGGGCATACGATAATTATTGATTATTCTTCTATATATCCACAAACTGATCATAGGAATTTTCAGTTTTTATCGTTTAAAGTGAGTTTGCAAAAGAAGAATCTCTCACATAAATATTTGTTTTTTTGACTTTTTCCATCTTTCTTTCCATGGTTTGGTTTGAATTATTAATATAGTCACTAAACTGCATTAAAAAAAAAAACTAAAGATCACCAAAATGCCTAAAGATCACCAAAATGCGAAGTACATCAATACGGTTTCACAAATCAAAATCGGGAGATATTTTTTAGTCCAAAAGTTGCAGCGTAACCGACAAAAAGAAAGGAGGGAGAAGAGGAGACAGCACATTTACAATTAGGGGAGAAGGCCGGTTCACATCATACGATGTCGTTTTAAGATATTTTTTTAAAAAAGCCAGCACCAAAACATGTACGTGGCGCTATATCATGTAACCATGCCATGCTAGTATTGGACCCTCTATCCTGACATACATTTTTGTTGTTTTGATTGATCTCTTTATTCTGCCTTTTTAGTATTTCTTTATAATCCTTTTTGTTTCGCAAAAATTTATATTTAAAACAATCAAGGTATTATATATATAGATTCTTTTATATTTCTTAACAAATAAATTATGTGAATAAAAAAAATTAACACAGAAGTTTTCTTTTTGTTACTAAAATTGGTGGATAGAAGAACAGTAAATTTGTGAATAATATAATCTAAAGAAAATAACTATATATAAATATATATAGACACAATTTTTTTGAGCTATTATTTTGTAGCTTGCGACATACAGTATAATAAATTTGTTTCAGGTTATCAAAAACAAATATTAAATATATGTTTCATCGTTTGAATTCGACTTTGATTATACATCAACTTCATGAAGAAATAAAAACTTATTTTCGTTGTAGTAATGACTAAACGACTACGATTGAAAATTCTAGTTGCAGTCTAATTGTTGGTTTTTCATTTCACCTCACATGTGATGCATGTCTCTCGTCCAATAAAACCTATAATTTTAACAATTGGTCAATTGCCCAACTAAAACGAACGAAGTCTAATACATAATTTTCACCTCACGGTTATATTATTTATTTATTTAATACATAAGTTTTACAAAATTATGTTAATATAAAGTTTTGATACATTTGACATGTATTTTTAAATCTAATTTTCTATGTGGGTTCTTTTACCAAAAACATTAGCCATTTAGTATCGCATAATTGATATAAAAAATTATGCACAATTTTTCTACATTGTATTTAACTTGTTTTCATTATATAAAGTAACAAAATTATCTGACTATTCTATAATAAAATTTACTATCACATGATTGATACATCTACTTAACATTTAAAAATATCAAAAAAAATTTGTAATTTTTATAAACATTAATTTTAACACATTTTAAAAATCATTGAACCTTCCCTTTCATTAATTGAGTAGACAATTCAATTAGTCAGCTCCATTAAAATCTTTCTAATTGAAGAAATTAATAACATATTAATTATGAAATAATATCATGCACTAAACTCTTAGTAACTTAACTCATTTGTTATAAATAGTAATTTTTTATTTTTTATTTTTTTATTTAATCCATAAGTTTTACAAAGTTATGTTAATATTCATTCCAAAAACACTAATTTGGTACATTTGACATGTATTTTAAATATAATTTTCTATGTAAATTTTTTTTCCGAAAACATTATCCATTTACTATCGCATAATTGATATAAAAAATTCCACACAATTTTTCTACATTGTAATTGATTTGTTTATTTTTATCGTTCACAAAAATCTACTACATTAGAAAGAATTCAACATTGAGATGAATGAAAAAATAGAAAGTACAAAGTATGACTCATATATAAACGCAGAGGTCCGTGATGTCGATTAAGAAGATCTACTACATTAGAAAGAGTTCACAAAAACCTACATTAGAAAGAGTTCAGCATTGAGATGAATGAAGCAATGGAAAGTACAAAGTATGACTCAGATATAAAAGCAGAGGTCCGTGTGTTTTTTCTTTAGAGATGTAGATTGAGAAGATCTACATTAGAAAGAGTTCAGCATTGAGATGAACGAAGAAATGGAAAGCACAAAGTATGACTCTGCTTTTCCGTGTTTTTTCTTTAGAGCTGAGGAGGACCGAGAAGATCCTCAAGGTTGAATACCTGCAGAGAAAATCTTGAGAGAGTGAGACAAGACAAAGGTGTACTAGAGCCGAACGTACGTGAAGGGGATAAAGTGTGCGTCGTAATCTCAAGCCACCCAACAGGACTAATTTAGTCAAAAGGAGACGTGAAGAAATAGAAAAATTGTATGTCGCAGAGCTAATTTTATATTTTTCAAAAAATAAACAAAATAAAATTAGAGAAGGTGAAATCTATACTAGTCTTTTTTTGCAGCAGTTTGCTCAAAAATATTTTGGAATTTTTTTACATTGAATGCTATTTAATGCTTATATTCATATTCAAACAAGTTTACTTAACTTTATCTACTATCCTTATAACCAAGCACAGTTAAAATATTTTAAATATCCATATATATAATGTTCTATAATTAATATAAACATTTAGAAGATTTATTCCACATTAAAAAAATTATTCTCTTGTTATCTCTTTTTTATTTTAAAATTTAAATGTAGTGAATCATCATATAATACATAAAGTTAATAAAATGTGTATTTTTCCTTCAGATATTTTGATTTGAATTTTTTTAAACAAATATATATTACTCAATTAATATAAAAAGTGTGTGTTCAACATATATATATAGTAAATTTAATGTATATAGTAAATTATAAAATTTTAAGAAGTTTATAATTTATAACTGATATATCTAAATTTAATAAAAAGTTTAAAATTATAAATATTTAAACATATTAAATTTTCAAAATTACACAAATTAGTTATATTACATGACGGGTTATATGACATTACATGACTGAATTAATAATACTAAAAAATAAACTATCACTAATATGATATTTCAATACGTGTTAAATTTTCATTTTAATGTTTTAACAACACCAATATAAAATATATCGAATCAAACTGATTTAATTAAGATTATAATAAACAAAAATTATTCTGTGGAAAAAAAAGTTATTCTTCAGTATACCAAGGTTTATATATTAAATTATTAAAATTAACAAAAGAGTATATTAGCAAAATTAGTATTAAAATAGTACATTAACAAAAACAAAAATTTTTAAAAAACTTATTCCGCGGTGTACCGCGGGTCATAATCTAGTGTATCATGTAGTATGGTAGACGAAGAACGATACTATTATAAGAGAGTCAACGTGCATGGTCGCTTTGCTTCATAAAAATGCAATAACAAACTTTGTCTAATGTAATGAAGTCAAACACACAAAAACCTATTACTTTCTGATTTCATTAATCACCAGAAAATTAGTTTATTAGATCCAATTCAAAGCTATTTCTTTTGAATATATATATATATATATATATATATATATATATATATATATATATGCATGCAAGTATGCAACTAACTACCATCAACAATGCATGTGTGACGATGATTATTTGATTCATTCGGACTAATTAGATAAAAATAAAGCGATGCCAAACAAGTTGAATGTGAGAGAGCTGAGCATGTTAGAACAACAGGTGGGTAAACACATCAATCATCACCACTACGCAACAAAATAGATATTGTAAAAGAGCTTTTGATCATTTTTTTTTTTGAACAACTGATGTTATATATGATTAGAGAGTTTTGTTACACATTCTGTTATACATTCTGTATCAGCGTTTAGCTTGACATCATACCACCCCTTATACTACCTAAAAGTCACCATCCTTACCATCAGGAGGACTTTCCAAAAAATCGAGTTTAACTACACCAAAACTCAAAGTCAAACAGGAGGAATGATTCTTTCTTCCATAAAGACGCAGTGCAGCCAGGAGGGAAATTCCCTTGCAACATACGAGTTCAATCTGCCATATGTAGTTACGCTTTGAGCGATCAGCAAAGCTCCTCTGTTTGAAGTTGAGTTTTCCAAAAAGAATTTCCAGTCTTTGATGTGATCTAAAACTGCTTTTACCTCCCCCGATTGATATCTGAAGGAAGGCCACACATTCGGTCTGTTAATAGCGTTGAACAAAAGAGTGTCTTGGAGGGCGAAAATCACCTTCTCTACTCTGTGGCTACTCATACTCTCGATGGCCCAAACTAGACATGTCAACTGAGCTTCATCCCGGTTAGTTATCCTTGAGAAAGCTCTTCTGCTGTGTAATAGGACATGACCTGTTTGATCTCTCAAGACCCAGGCTCCATTAACCAGGTTGTTTCGTTTGGACCACGATGAGCCTATATTGCACTTTAGCCAATTCAAAGGAGGGGGTAACCAAGATTTACCTTCTTGAGAGATACCCCTTGAACTAGTGTCCTGACCGACCCCAATTTCAGTGACGACCTGCGGACCACCCTGTTCATCAACTTTTTGAGCCTCTACCCACTCAAACCAGTCTTCCTTAGCTTTCAGCGCCGTGTCCAAAGGAGAAAAACACATACCTTCGAAAGCAACATTGGGCTTGTTCGTTTGGTTGACGCTGACGGCTGCGGCAGCGGCAGCGGCTGCGTTTATGTTTTTAACCGCTGAATTAAAACAACGTTTAAAAATATTAGATGCAGGTCGCAGCGTTTGCCGCAGCGTCATGACGCAGGTACCTGCGGCAAGCAAACAAACAACCATACCTGCGTCTGCCGCAGCCGCAGGTACCTGCGGCAGCCAAACGAACAAGCCCATTGTTTCTGTTCTTCCAAATTCTCCATAAGACCCACGGGAAGGATTTTCTTATATCCTCTGGCAACAAATAATTGACCTGATTTAGTAGAAGATAGTGGATATTTGAGAAAACTGAACCATTGTGGAAACCAAATTCTGGGGATAGGATCCCTGCTAAAGCCCATATTTGTCTCGCCACATGACAAGCATAAAGAATGTGGTTGATTGTTTCGCCATCACTACCACAAATCTGGCATACATAGTCAACATGGATACCTCTTCTGTTAATTGCATCAGCCACCGGAAGAGTCCCAGAAAGAATTTTCCATAGAAAAATTTAAAGCTTAGGATCAGTTGGAACTTTCCACACCAAAGACTTCAAAGGGTTAGTTGACGGCAGTTGGTGTGCTTGCAATCTCAAAGAGATGTTTTTGGACTGCGATGCGAGCCAATAGGCCAACTTTACCGAGAAGTCTCCACTCTTGTTGAATTTCCAAGCAAAGAAATCCTCACTATCGATCACCGGCTTGATCTTCATTATTCTCGGGATGTCACCGGGGAGGAAGTTGTCTTGAAGTTTCTATGGATCCCATTTCCTTCTTCTCCTGTCAATGAGATCTGAGACCCTGAAGTTTGGGTTAAAAACACTATTTCGCCTCCAAGGGGGTCTCATCTCTCCATCTTCTATCCAGTTGTCTATCCAAACTCTGATGGTTTTTCCATTGCCCACCTTCTTAACCAGACTAGTGATTAGAAGGTCACGTCCGTGCAAAATACTCCTCCATGCAAAGGAAGGGCGGGCCCCCAACTTGGCCGACATTAAGTCTGTCGTGGGATAGTATTTACTCTTTAAAACCAGAGAAAAAAGACAATGGGGGGTTTTGAAGGAGTCTCCAAGCTTGTTTGGCAAGGAGAGCTTGATTAAAAGTAGGGATGTCCCTAAATCCCATTCCACCAAGATCTTTAGGCAAACACAACCTTTCCCAGCTCTGCCAATGAATCTTGTTCACATGCTCTTGATTGTTCCACCAGAAGTCGGCCATTGTACTTGCAAGATTAGAGCATGTCGTCTTCGGGAGCTTGAAACATGACATCACAATCACGGGCATTGCTAAAGCAACCGATTTGATTAACACTTCTTTGCCTCCCTGAGACAGAGCTTTTGCATACCATGAGTGCATCTTCGCTTTGACTCTGTCCTTTAAGTAGCTTAGCAATTGAACCTTTGGTCCAGTGAAACATTCAGGCATTCCAAGGTATGAGCTTGCACCACCTTCCTTATGGATCCCCATCTTGTTCTTGATGCCACACTTTAGTCCCGGACTGACATTAATTCCAAAGGTTATGGAGGACTTTTGTAAATTGATGACCTGTCCAGTAGTCTCACCATATCTCTGCAGAATCTCTTGTAATTTGTGGCTTTGGTTCAGAGTGGCTTTGCACATGAAGAGGCTGTCGTCTGCGAATAACAAGTGATGAACTTCTGGACCACCAGCATTGAATTTTACTTCTTCAATCTTTCCTTGTCTCTGCGCCTTGTTGAGTAGGTGAGTCATGCCTTCCGTACATAAGTCAAAGAGGAAAGGGGATAGAGGATCTCCTTGTCTTAAACCTCTTTTTGGTGAAATGAATCCAAATGGTTGGTCATTTATGAGTACAGAATAGGTTACTGAGCTCACACAACTCATGATCCAATCGATCCATCTGACATGAAATCCAAGTGCTCCTAGCAGTGACCTAAGGTAAGTCCATTCCACCCTGTCATAAGCCTTGGACATATCAGTCTTGACCGCCATGAGTTATCCTAGAGGGCCTGTCTTCCACACAAGCTATGCACAACTTCATGAGCCACAATGATATTGTCCGAGTTTAGTCTCTCAAGGACAAAGGCCGACTGGTTAATAGATACAATTTCAGAGAGAAAAGGCTGCAACCTAGCTACCAAGCCTTCGAAATTATCTTGTATAGAATGTTACACGGACTGATAGATCGGAGATCTTTCATCTCAGTCGGGTGATGGAGTTTTGGGAGTAGGAAGATGTGAGTAAAGTTCCAGTCAGCCGGAAAGATACCATTATGAAAGAAACCCTGTACTTCTTTTACAACTTGAGCTCCGACAGTGATATACTGTTGGAAAAAACTGGCAGACATCCCATCTGGACCAAGAGCACTACTCGCATCAATAGAGAAAACCGCTTTCCTTATTTCTTCGGGAGTAACTTTGAATGTTAGTTCCTCATTCATCCTCTGTGTTACTTTCGGCTGGAGGTCTGAGAACCATTCTTGGAAAGGCTCCGGATTGGCTAACTGGAAGAGATCAGTGAAATAATCTGCAGCGACCCCTCCTTTATCCGCTTCAGAGAATTGAGCTTTACCATTTCTGTCCATCAATTTTTCAATCCGGATCCTAGACCTATTCCCTTTGACTGAACCATGGAAAAACTTGGAGTTTCGATTCCCAGACCTTAGCCATTTTTGTCTGCTTCTTTGTCTCCAATAATACTCTTCAGCTCTGTAGGCTCTTGCTAATTCCCTCTTGAGAATATGCACTTGATGAAGATTCGGCCATCTTTCAGATTGAATTCTCTCTAAAACTTTTTCCAGATGATGAATTTTCTAAAGCGAGTTTACAGAGTTCTTTTTTTTCCAACCACTTAGAGCTTTTCTGCAGTCTCTTATCCTTTGAGATACCCGAAAGCCTGCACTTCTAAGGGAGGGTTTCCAGGTTTGAATAATCACTCTCTTAACCTCTGGATTGCGAAGATCCCTTCTGTCAAACCGGAATTGCCCCTTTACTGATGATTGAGCAGAAGATAGTCTTAACAGAACATGTCTAAGATCGGAACCCCTAAGATCCAGAAACTCTTGGAGGTTGGAAATACATCAAACCAGTTTTTATTCCCAAACGACCTATCAAGCTGGCATTGGATCCAGTAGATACCTCTTCTTCTCGCCCAAGAGAAACAATTCCCGGAACTGTCAAGTTCTACCATTTCACAGACTTCAAGCAACTTTGAGAAATTATCAGCTCTCCTAGGTCCCCCAATCTTCTCCCCATTATGGAGAATAGTGTTGAAATCTCCTATCATACACCAACACTCTTTCCTTCTCACACCAATGCGAGATAAGCGTTCCCAAACACTGCTTCTCTTACTAGCATCCGGATCCCCATAAACACACGATAAGAAAAAATATGTTGTTCTAAACTGTACATGAACATCAACCAGATTTTTATCCGAGAAGCTCACCTCCAACTTTACACTATTCTTCCAAAATATAGCTAAACCACCGCATTTACCAACCGGATCCACTCTATAGAGCTGATCGTACCCTAACAAACATTGTACATCCACCAGATTATCTTTACCTTGCATTATCTCCATCAAAAACAAAATCTCAGGGAAGTGTTTTTTACGCAATTCCTTGAGACGCTGAACTGTCAAGTCTTGAGACCGTCCCAAGCCTTGACAATTCCAACTGAGAATGTTCATTAAGCATTGGGCGGTACCTCCTTTGGGACCACCTCCATAGGGATATGCTTTAGAATCTTTGCAGCGCCATTTCCATGATAAGCTGCTTTTCGTTTCTCCTTGACCCCAGCCTGAAGACCAATTTGTAAGCTCGGATTAGGTCCAGATGGTTGAGACTCTTTGGGCTTCGGACTCCTGAACTTCTTAGGAGGTCTGTTTCGATTTTTGACCTTTTTAGGATTAGTGCCGGATGGTCCAGCTTCATAGAAACCAGGACTAAACCCCGTTGCACTATCCTGAAAGGGCTGAGAAAGTGCTAGGAAAGAACCCGTTCCAGCATTGATGCCATACTGATCTTCCTCCATTAACCACGTCTCTCTCTCATTAGCTTTTATAGCAGCCACCTTCAGCTTTGGGCTTTTGGGGGTACTTTCTAATGAACATTCTGCTCAGGGCATTTGGAGAAGTCAAAGACATGCCCCTTATCCTTGTTTAAATCATGATGCACAACCAGTGGTTGCTCCAGCCTCAAGACAGTTTTCCTTGCAATTGGATCTCTCTCCACATCACCAAAAGATTTTTTTACTCTTTCTGCTTTTAAAAGCCAATCTTCATTATTTTCAGCCAACAAGTACTGCCTCATCCCTTCCAGAACATCTTGAGCAATTCTCTGTCTTCCTGTTAGGGGATCAAGTCCAACTTGATCTTCCCGCATCACACCGAAGAGCAGATCCGACTTTTTCAGAAAAAGCGATTTTGTTGATTGCAGAGTGGAGACTTCTTTCCTTTTTGCTTCCACTGTCGCCTCCTCTTTTTTTGTAAGAAGAGGACACTATGTGTTCTTATGCGTAAGGCGCTGGCATTCATAACATCTCTTCTGAACTCTCTCGTACTAGAATCTCACAGTGGCTGATCCCCCTTTTGGCAAGGAGAGAACCTTTGATCTACGAAGAGGACGAGCCACATCAAATATAACCTGCACTCGGACAAACTGTTGAACTTGAGCTTTTGACGAATGAAAAGCCACTTCTTTTACTTCACCCAGAAGCTCTCCTATAGCAGTGATGGCTTTGGCAGTGTAATAATTAATTGGAAGGTTCCAGATTTGTACCCACACCAGAAAAACTTGAAGGTAGTTTGAAGGGGGGTTTTCATACCATCTATCGACCACAGTAGACCAGTCGTTGTATGTGTGTGTACCCTTAGCCAAAATCTCTTCTAGGTCGTGCTCCGAATTGAAAATGAATTGGAACCTTTCGGCAGCCACACCCCTCATTCTTCCTATTTTTTGCCACTTCCTAGGCATATCACGAATCAGATTCTTCATGGATTGCTTGGCTGGGTTTAGAGTGCGGCCAACCAAGCTAAGAGTGTTTCTCTCCATAGACATGTATTCTGGGAAATCCAGCATCACGAATGGAAGATCTTCTTCCTCCTCTTCTAAAGACATTGCCAGCATCGCTTTATCCATGGCAAACGACATGACAACTCCCAAGCTTTGATGGATTTTGACAAAAGGGATATCGAGAAACAAACACAGAGACTTCAATTAGTAGAAAAACATAGGCCCGACCAGAAGAGCTTACTGATGGAGACCAAGATGAACACTTAGGAGCCAAGAACAAACCCTAGAGAACTTGAAGATTAGATCTAGAAAGAGCACTTTTAATCACTAAACAGTTGAAAACGGTAAGGGGAAAGAGGTTTCCCAGACTAAAAGTTCTATTCTTAACCTAATGGAATACTCTGGTTAAGAAATAAAGTACTAAGCCCAAATAAGGGAAACTTGTTGTTCGTGTTTTTTTTGTTTTTTTTGGAAGATATTTGAGAGCTTTTGATCATTTTATAATTTGCTTTGTAATTAGTGGGCATACGATAATTACTGATTATTCTTCTATATATCCACAAAGTGATAACATGAATTTTCTGTTTTTATCGTTAAGTGAGTTTGCAAAAGAAGAAACTCTCACATAAATGTTCGTTTTTTCAATCTTTCTTTCCATGGTTTGGTTTGAATTATTAATATAGTCACTAAACTGCATAAAGAAAAACTAAAGATCACCAAAATGCGAAATACACCAATACGGTTTCACAAATGAAACTTCACAAATCAAAATCGTGAGATATTTTTGAGTTCAAATTGTAATGTAACCGACAAAAAGAAGAAGGGAGAAGAGGAGACAGCGCATTTACAATGGGGTTACGTTAGGGGAGAAGGCCGGTTCACATCGTACGCTGTCGTTTTGAGATATTTTAAAAAAGCCAACACCAAAACATGTACGTGGCGCTATAGCATGTAATCATGCCATGCTAGTATTGGACCCTCTATCCTGACATACATTTTTGTTGTTTTTATTGATTTTTTCCTGCCTTTTTAGTATTTCTTTAAAATCCTTTTTGTTTCGCAAACATTTATATTTAAAACACCCAAGGTATTTAAAAAAAAACACCCAAGGTATTATATTTCTATATATACAGATTCTTTTACATTTCTTAACAAATAAAAAAAATTAACACAGACTTTTTTTGTATAATTAGAAAAAAATTGCTAAAAATATCCACAATTTTTTTTTCCCCGTCATACTGTACCATTACTATTCTTAAACCCATCATGTATTCATAATTGCATTATTACATACGAAGATTGATTAAATCAAATGTTACAACAATTGCTTTGAAACATATACAATTATAAAGAGATATCATGATATCATAATAAGCTGATCAATTATCTTGAGGTTGCTTCTTGACGATAGTCACAGGACACTTGACTCGTTTCGCGCAATACTCGCTCATACCAGCAGCGGACCCAGGATAAAAATTGAGGGAGGTCAGTTATAGGGAAAAACTAAAATTTTGTCATATTGGAGGTTTGAACTCGGGTGTGGGAAGGTCAACAGTGCAGAATTTACCATCTGTGCTACTGAAATTTTATGTAATTATATGTAAAAACAAACTATTTATCTAGTTTACCCAGGTCAGGTGACCCATCTACTTCCTAAGTAGGTCCGCCCCTGGCTCATACTCCCTAGCAATGCCCTATCAAAATACACCAAAACCATATCAAATAACCCATTAAATCAAAATATTTGGTGTGTCTTATAAAAAGATTAGTGGCTTACGCCCTTGTACCTTTTGATGAAGCCGTAGTCATGTGTGCCAATTACTAACATATCAGCTCTAAGTTTCTGAACTGCGTTGCATATAACTTCCTTTGCATCTCCTCTTCCAACTCGTCTCTCTATTTTTATTTGCACATTAAATCTGTGTATAATAGTTGGTCTTTACAATTAACCAATTGCCCAACTAAAAACGAACGATTCTGTTTATATCGTTGTTATATCATAATCGGAGCAAAACACTGTATACTTTTTTTTTTCACTCATGCTAACTGTAAATGTGACATGAATTCTTACACATGCTTTGTTTGGCTATTATTGCCAAAAAGTTTACTATTATCATTCCCAAAATTTTCTAAGTTCATTTATGCTTCGCCAACGATCTGATGGTCTTTGTCCATGGAGATAAGACATCTATTCAAGGTGTACTGTGAGTGTCTTTGATGATTTTGCAGTTCATTCAGGACTGAATATTAGTTTGGAGAAATCAACTTTATTTATGGCTGGTGTCTCCACTGATCAGAAAAGCGAGATCCTTCAGTAATTCCCCTTTGCTTCTGGCTCTTTACCGATTCGGTATCTCGGCCTCCCACTCCTCCCAAAGCGCATGTCCTCTGCAGACTATCGCCCTCTGATTGAACAAATACGTTCGAAGATAAACTCTTGGACGGCTAGAACACTCTCGTTTGCTGGACGTCTACAGCTTCTCCGCTCTATCATTTTCAGCATTACAAACTTTTGGATTTCTGCATTTAGACTTCCACGAGCCTGCATTCGCGAAATTGATCAACTGTGTTCAGCGTTTCTGTGGTCTGGTCCTTCTCTGAATGCTAAGAAGACTAAGGTTGCATGGTCAGAGGTTTGTCTCCCTAAGTCTGAGGGTGGTTTGGGGCTTTGTTCATTACATGAGGCTAATAATGTGAGTGTCCTCAAGTTGATTTGGAGAATCCTCTCTGCCAAGAATTCACTATGGGTTAACTGGATCCACCGTTACCTCATTTGCAGTGGTTCTTTCTGGTCAGAAAAAGATAATACCGTTGCTGGATCCTGGATATGGAAGAAGCTTCTGAAGTACAGGGACCTAGCAAAACAGTTTCACCGCATAGAGGTTTACAATGGTGAGTCCACTTCATTCTGGTTTGATGACTGGAGTTCTCTGGGCCGTCTATATGAGAAAGCTGGGGATCGTGGTTGTTTAACTATGGGAATACCAATCTCAAGTACGGTAGCTGAAGCAATGGACCAGACTCGCCGTAGACGGTATTGGAATGAGCTCCTCAGCTTGGTTGAAGAAGAACTTCACCGGAAACGTCTTGAAACGTGTTCATAACAGACAAGATGTTTCTCTATAGAAGCGGAAAGGTAACACTTATCATAAGACCTTTCGAATGAAGGACACCTGGTTACACATCCATGGAACGCATCCATTAATGGAGGAGGCTCGAGTATTTGGTTCGCTCATGCAACCCCATGATTTGCTTTTCTCACTTGGCTGTTGGTGAAAAACAGACTCGCAACAGGGGAACGAATGGTAAACTGGAACACAACCGCAAACACAAGTTGTGTGTTCTGCAATCATCCGATGGAGACACGAGAGCATTTGTTCTTTCTCTGTTCGTTCACGCAGCAGCTTTGGGAGTCGTTGGTGAAAAGACTAATCACGGACAAGTACACAACGAATTGGATGCAGGTGATACACATGCTTATGGGGACAGAGTTGGACAATACACAATGGTTCTTATTGAATTATGTTTTTCAGAATGTTATCCACTCAATTTGACGGGAGAGAACTGATAGGAGGCATGGAGAACCATCCTCATCGGTGGAGAAGCTAGTGAAGATCATAGACAAAAACATCCGTAACAGGATAAACACAATGCCAGACAAGGATGACACCCTCATTCTAGCTTGGCTGGCCTCAAGGTTCAACTGATACTATTGATTTTTTTCTTTTCTTTTTCAAAAAGTTTAAGTATGTAAACATCAGTTTATAAAAACTGCTGTAAAACGTTTATTTTTTCTTTGAATATAATTTAACATTAAAAAAAAGAACAATAAGAAAATTAACACTTAAAAGATGGTAAAAACTGTGATATTCTTTTTATTTATATTCTAATTTTAGAATAAAAAATAATTTACATGATTGTTTTAAAAGTTTTTTTTGATAAAACATTATGCAATAAAATTATATGCTAAACATTATGTTAAATCATATGCTTAATATGATCCGTGCTTATGTAAGATTTTATTTTTAACTACACAATAAGATCTTGGAAATTATGATTAAGTGTGATAAATTGCCAAGATTTTTTTTTTTTACGCCTAACAGTATATATTTTGTAACAATATATGGAATAGATTTTATTTTGAAAATTTTATAAATCATTGCAATATTCTCTTTAAGAGGATTCTTTGAAATATTAATAAGTGTATTTATATAGGCCACAAATTGACTAATTAATTTATAACATTTTAGGTAACCAACCTATATTTAATCTATAACCTATTTTGTAATCAATTTATAAAAATTATATAGTCTAAAAAAAGTTATGTACTTACATTTTGTTATATAGGGGATATATAGGAGATTTGTAAAGTGTGGTCACAAAACCATTTTAAACTGAGTTTCAGAAATAACAGTATGTAAACAGATTAAACGATACATAGATAATATATCAGAATTCAGAAATAACAATAGTAATATGTTTTCTATTCCATATTAATTAATGGGCTTGTAAAGTCACAAAAACCAGTTAAAAACAAAAAATCTGGCCGACATGTCAGCACGAAGGAGTTGGTCTCCACGCAGAGTTATCGTAGCCGCAACAAGTGCGACAATCCTATTGGCTGATCGTGCTTTTCCCCTCTCCCCTACAAAAGCTAGCAGCTAGCTCTTCCCCAGACAATAACCCTTTCAATTATTTCTATTCTAATGTATTGTTATTTTCAATAGTTACAAATCTTGCAACCAATAATAAATTTCCATACTATAATACAAATAGTATTTGTTCACATATTTTGAAAGATCTTTTTTTTTTTTTACTTCGTTTCATATGTTAACACACATTTTGTTTCAACTACAAAATTTAGATCACATTCTGTTGTAGTACATAAATATTTTATTAAAATTCTTTTTTTTTGTCTAATAATAAAATTACAATATTTGTTAAAGTCTTGAAAAGTAAGTAAAGCTAGAAAATGTAAATGAATGGGGAGCAAGAAGTCTCGTGATTTCTCTCTGGTCACAGTTTTTTCAACTTTTTTTGGTACATTTCGATAACGAAATTTGTTTTTGAATGTTATGATTTGACAAAGTTGGGTTTTTATCATAACTTACAATCGAACTCGTATAGTTTGGTACATCTCAGTCATGCCACATTTTGACCCATGATAAAACCATTTATACTATAAAAAATGTGTAATGAAAATTCAACCAAAAGAATACGAGGAACCGTCAACATATATATAATACTTAAGAAACCTTCCACCATAAACACACATCTGACCATCACAATCAAGTTCAAATGAGAAGTATCGTAACATCGTGAATATATATGACCACTTGAATTTGGTCCAAAAAAACTCATACCAAGCAAGTGATAGAAAAAATGCGATAGAACTAACCACTTATGCACAATATTTATTTCAATAAAATATGCCATAAACAAAATTTAACCGGTGGAATTAAAGTTTTAATAAAAAAAATACAAAAAAGTAATAACTGGTCCGAGCCATCATTCTTGCTACATGTCATGTTGATATCAAAAGAATCTAAAGAGAAAGAAAAATAAAAAGCTGACAGAAAAGTCAAATATATACATTTTTAATATCTTCCTAATTCCTCTCGTTACTTTATTTTTCTTATTAACCGAGAAATTTCCGCCATCTCTCTCTCTCTCTCTCTTCGTAGCCCCTCACCGGAACGCGCCTTCGATCGAGGTCGCACGCACCACTACTACCCTCTTTCTTCATCGTACGTTTCCCCTCTCTCTCTGATAAAAATTGAATCTTTCACAGAACCCACAAAGAAAAGTCGAATCCTCTCTCTCTCTCTCTCTCTCTCTCTCTTTTCGCTTATCATCTTCCTCGAATTGTGGTTGGTTAGTCTCTGTTCTCTCTGCTCTCTGCACACACAAAGCCCTGCTGCTGTTGATACACGTGAGCCGCCATTAATGCTCCCCCTCTCTTTTGTTTTCTTCTTCCATGTCCGTTTCTTTATAGGTCCCTCCTTATTCGTTTTTTTTTTCTTCATAAAAAGTCTTAGATTTATGCATAATTTAGCCACACTACGTTTTATTTCATTCTTCTTCTTCCGTTTCTGCTTCTTCTTATGAGTTACTATCTCGCATACAGTTTTCTATTTCACTCTCTTTGAGTTTTGATGAAATCAGGATCTTTTCGTTGGTGAATTTTCACTTTGGGTTAGTCTTTATTAAATAAATTATGTTTTTTTTTTTTTTGCTCTGCATTTGTCATTTGTCATGGGACCGACATTGCTCCGGCAAGAGTTTCCCAATCTAGGGTTTTTTTTTTTTTTTTTAATACTAATTCCCAAGTGTTTTAATTCAAATAAGGTTTCCGGCAAAAAGATTTGAGGCTTCTCTCATCTTTAAATTGCGTTGTAGCTTCTCATCAGTTAATTTCTAAGGTTTTTTCCTCATCGTTTGGTTCTTGTTTTCCCCAGGGTGAATCATTCTCTCATCTATGTTATCTGAACTACTCATTTCCTCCTTTGCATTTTTATGTTTGAGTTCTCTGGCTAAGGTTGTTTTTTTTTTTTACAGATAGTTCTCAGTTTTTTTGGGGGTTTTTTGTGGAAAAGAATTTAAGGTTTGGTCTTTTTCAGGTGATTTAGGGCGTTGCTGAATCAACTTTACATCTAGTGTTTGTTTCCGGCGAGCTTTTAAGTGAATCAATATGTTTAATTTTGGTCGAGCAAGAAGCCAAGGGAGGCAGAACAGATCTATGTCTCTTGGAGGTGTGATTTTACTCTTGATCCTTGCTATTGATTTCACTTGGGGAAGGATCAATGTGTTGTCATTTTCAGTTAGCTCTGAAATTTTTGAGAATTTAGTTTGAAAATTTAGGTTGGTGGATGACATAATTTTTTGTGGGGTTTAGAGCTTCAAAGTGTGAGTCTTTTGTGGTTTTTTTTAATAATTATAATGTATATATTAACAGACAGATCTTGCTGATGTTGGGAATGCAGGGCTGGATTATGCAGACCCCAAGAAGAAAAACAATTACTTGGGAAAGATTCTTTTGACAGCTTCTCTTACAGCTTTGTGCATTTTCATGCTCAAGCAATCTCCTACGTTCAATACTCCGAGCGTGGTATAACTCCTTACTGTCCTTTGCTTGAGTTGTTAGAGAAAGAAGGATGTTACTGGTGAAACATTGCTCAAGTTTCTTTCATTTTTGTTGTTCTGTGTTTGCAGTTTTCTCTACATGAGCCAGGGGTTACACATGTTTTAGTCACTGGTGGTGCTGGGTATATCGGTTCACATGCAGCTCTAAGGCTTCTAAAGGAATCATACCGAGTGACCATTGTGGTATCTTTCTTTGGCTTACATAGATTCAGGTTTCTTTGTTCAGCTTTATTGTAAATGTCGATATCACAATTAATTAAATCTCTCTCTCTCTCTCTGTTTAACAGGACAATCTATCACGTGGGAATCTTGGCGCAGTCAAGATTTTGCAAGAACTGTTTCCTGAACCTGGAAGGCTTCAATTTATTTATGCTGATCTTGGAGATGCAAAGGCTGTCAATAAGATATTCACAGAAAACGCCTTTGACGCTGTGATGCATTTTGCCGCTGTTGCATATGTTGGGGAAAGCACACAATTCCCTCTTAAGTGAGTACATTGAGCAACTTTTCCCTGTGTAAATATATGATGAATCTGAAACAAGTAATTTTTTGTTCTGCCAATTACAGGTATTATCACAATATTACATCAAATACTTTGGTTGTATTAGAGACAATGGCTGCTCATGGAGTAAAGACTTTGATATATTCAAGTACTTGTGCAACGTATGGGGAGCCTGATGTTATGCCAATTACAGAGGAAACTCCACAGGTGAAATTTTTTTTGTCAACTGATTTATAGTTATAGCCACAGTAATTCTTCTATGCACTCTAACCCCATAAACATTGTCAATTCAGGTGCCAATCAATCCATACGGTAAGGCCAAAAAGATGGCAGAAGATATCATTTTGGATTTCTCGAAGAACTCAGATATGGCAGTTATGATCTTAAGGTTGGTTTTATTGATACTCTTCTAAGTTTATCTAGTGGTATTGTGCATTTTCTCTTAACTTTCCCTGAGATTGACAAAGTTCTATTTCTACTAATATCCAGATATTTCAATGTGATTGGATCCGATCCAGAGGGTAGATTGGGTGAAGCCCCAAGGCCTGAGCTCCGAGAGCATGGACGCATCTCCGGTGCTTGCTTTGATGCAGCACGTGGTATCATGCCTGGCCTACAGGTAATCACTTTCTTCAGTTGAGGAACTTTTTCTGAAGTTAATCATGTTTTCTCGGAGCTTTTCACTTTCAGTTTTGGACAGGGTCTTGACTCTTTTATTCTTTGGACAGTCATCACAGATTGGCACTATTAGATTCTTTGAAAAGTTCTGTCTTTTTTGTTTTTGGTATATTTAGGGGATGGCACATGCTGTAGAACATGTTAAAAAATGTTTGCCAAAAAGCTGATAAGTAGTTTACCAGCTGAGCAAAAATACATAATTGAGACAACTTATTCCTTGAGTTTTCTTTATTAAAGCAAAGATTTAAATTAGTCTACTTGTTACATTCACGTGGGTATAAGCTAAGCTTTCAGTCTTCTCTAATCATAGACCTTCATTGAACTTTTCTTTTTCTTTGATTTATCCCCAGATCAAAGGAACAGACTACAAAACAGGTGATGGAACTTGCGTACGGGATTACATTGATGTCACTGACTTGGTTGATGCTCATGTTAAAGCTCTTCAAAAGGCAAAACCCCGCAAAGTCGGAATCTACAATGTTGGTACCGGGAAAGGTATGAGTATTGACTTTTGGCGTACATCAGTACTGTACTGAAGAAAAACTCCTACTGTTTAGCAAATGGATTTAAAGACTGTTTCTTTTTGCTGTGTGTGTTTGAGTAGGTAGCTCGGTGAAAGAGTTTGTTGAAGCGTGCAAGAAAGCAACTGGTGTTGAGATCAAGATCGAGTACTTGCCTAGACGTGCAGGTGATTACGCCGAGGTTTACAGTGACCCAAGCAAGATCAGGAAGGAACTTAATTGGACAGCTAAGCACACTAATCTCAAACAGAGTCTTGAGACGGCGTGGAGATGGCAGAAGCTCCACCGTAATGGCTACGGGTTAACCTCATCGGTCTCGGCTTACTGACTTTGTTCATTCCTATAGTTGATGCATGGAGATTTTGATTCCAGATGCGGTATCTGAGCAGAAGCGTAGGAGGAGATGATGTTTCATATATAAATATAACATAAGATATATTATCCATACTATTAAAAAATGAGATCACATGATGAGATTTAATTTTGATTGATATTCATTTTGTAATGGCTTTAGGTTCTTTTAGGAAGCAGCCGTTCATTGTTACATGTACCTCTCTCAATATTTTTATTTATTAGTCTTAATAAAGCTTCCCTGGCTCTTTTATATGTTCACAAAAATTGGATCTAGCTGTGTTTGTGTAATTTTGATTCTCACAAGTATGACTTTTGTCTCATAAGTTAAGGAGGTCCTGGATTTGAAGGAACAAGATCCCTACTCTTGTTGGATTAAAAACTCAAATGACAACAAAAGATTCAGTGAGAAATCAAAGTTAAATGCAACACATCCGGAAAACTGTTCATATATGATAATTTCAAGACAGAGTTTGTAAGATAATGATGTTCTTCTGGTAGATTATAAAGCTTATCGATTCCATGGGATTTGAGGTACTTTCAGGCGAAAGATTGAAGTGCTCTCTCGAAGTTATCTTCAGCTGATGCTGTTCGCTTCACAAGGACATGTTCAGGGTGTGAAAGTTTCAGTTGGCTGCAAAAAAAGATTGGAAATGGAGGAATAAGTCAGCTTACTGATGTGATTCATAGTTACGCAAATATTGCATAAGGTCATGAATATTTTTACTTTAGGTAGCGCGAAGACGATTTCCCGACATGAAGACTGCATACAACTAGGTTTGCAAGAGTTTCTGGGTCTTTAGCATCCTGCAATGAGCATAAACATCTTTGTTTTCAAACATATCCATTTTCCAATAAACGAATAATTAAGAAGTTATAGACTTCTTGTAAGGAGTTTTATAGTATAAACATAGTTGATAAAGCAAGTGCAGCATATCCGGTGACATGAGAGAAATGGATTGAGGCTCATCACTCACCTTGTTGAGTGCTTCAAGTAGTAGAGTCTCAGCCTCTTCAAAATTACCCATATGCATGCAGCAAACTGCTTTGCCGTTCAAGATCAAGCTTGTCATTGGGTACTTCTCAGTGAAATCCTGGAAGATTAGATACGCTTCCTGTATCTTGGAACCCCCCTAAGATGATACAACAGTTTAACATTATTAGCAAACACATTAACAATCTTCTCTACACTATATGGAAAAAAGAAGAAGTAGATATTCATATCATACAACTGCCAGGTTCAACCATGCACTCGCGAGTTGAGTGAGTGTGTGGTCTTCATCAATCTGTTGCATCACTCTCAGCTGTTTCTCAGCATAATCTGACCTATGCATCTTAATGAAAATCTGAACATTCAAAGCATGCCTACAAATATGCAGAAACAACAATCAATTACCGAGTAATGGTAAGACCTTAACAATCACTAAGACAAGATCCAACAACAACAAAAAAAAAAATCAAAAAGCTTACAGATCCATGGTTCCTCCAGAATGAGTATGCTTGAGAGCGTCGTTATAGTCTTCCTCATGCATGAATATAGTACCAGCAACCAACCTAATAGTAGCATTGTTTCCTACAGTTGGATCAGCCAACCATTCCCTCAAGCTTAAAATGGTTGATTCCTAAACCAAAATCACAGATTCAAACAATGCATATCACAAACATTAGCAATCAAAATCCTAGAGTAATCTTAAATTCAGCTACAGAACATGAATCGGAACATCTCAAAATCTCCAGAATTACCTTATTTTCAGGACTCGATAGATACATAGCAAGGAGCTTCACTGCCTGCAGAGGAGTAGCAGCCGCTTCGTCGATCTCACTGATGACAAGCTACGAAGACGAAATTTGAAAAGAAATAAAAAACGTAAATCACTAATTGATCAAAACAAATTGAAATCCAAATCAAAAAGTTCGAGAGCAGAGAGGCCAAAACCTGATAGCTACCGAGAGCAATGTAAGCGCGATGAACGAGACAGTCTCGCTCGACGATATCTTCCTGGGAGAGATTAGGGATCTCGCTGTTGTTGATCGCAGCTTGATAAGCACCCAAGTAGAAATGGTTTCTCAGATTGAAGAGATGATCTGGTCCTGCCATGGATGCCATTGTCTTCCTTCCTTCTTCTTCTTTTCTTCTTCCTCCTCTAGATCTCACAGATCCGCAAAATAGAGAAAACTGAAGTGTGTGAAATAATCAAAACCAAAAATTAAACAAGTTTATGTATAAAAGACCCCATACATTTCGATTTGTGCAAATAACACCAACTGTGATCTTTTTCCGGCCCAGTGGACTCCGTGCTATTAGTAAATGGGCTTTTGAGTTACCCAATAGTTCTGAACTGTGATACCTTTACACGTGTCTTACGTACGAACGGTTACGATCTTGTCTTTACCAAGAAAACGCGTTATTTATTGTCCGATCAGCGCGGGATGACGTCAGCAAACCCCGTTGAAAGCCACTCCGTACGATCGTGCTGTCACGTTTCGTGTCGACATACAATCCAACAGTTTATAAACACGTTTCATTCGTTTCCCCATTTAAATGAGCCGGTTACTACCCCGGAAATAGTTAAAAACCAGTTTACCGGTGTCGGTTTTTACATTTTATCAGCTAATACAGTCATCGTGACTGTAATTAACGGCGATTACTGCTTTCAGATTTAAATAACTGTTGACCAAAATACCCTTTACTCAAAAAAACGTTATTAGTTTGTAATCCGTTTTGCTCTCCTTATTTTTTGTGAGAGATCTTTTATAATTAAATTTTTTTTTTTCCGTTTCGAAGTGAATGCGTGTAAGCAAGAGAGTTCGATTGTTCGAATTAGAGCCAAAAGAGCTAAAACATCAAAAAAAAACCTCTGATTTGTTGTTTTGTTAATGTAAGTTTCTTTGATCCTTCTCGAAATATTTGTGATCTTCTCCGATCGAGTTTTTTTGTCTTTCTAAAAAACATTTTCTTTACGAATAGTTTGACTTTTCGTGTTCTTCTTGGTCAATACCGCCTGGTTCGTTCGTAAGTCGTAACCTGTTTCCGATTTGAGTCTGTAACTATCCTTTTATCTTAGTTTGATTTCTGATGTTTTTTCATTTTTTATTATAAGCATGTTTTGATTCGAATGCATGCGCGTATACACTAATCCACAATCCAGAACTAGATGTATGTGTATCTATGTAGAGTGATGATTGATTAGACTCGATTTATGTGATGTTGAAGTGAAAAGTTATAATCTTTTTTGGAACTTGACCTGCGTTGTAAGATAAAAATTTGAACTTTTGCTATCGGATGCAATCTATTTGTGTAGCAGAACTTTGATGAATTTGATTTTAGTTTGAGCATTTTGGGATTTGTGGATTTCCTGCAGGTTTTATGAAGTTGTATAGTGTTGTGATCTACATCTGAGTTTTATATATTGGCTTTTGAAATGGCGACGGAGTCTACAAGGAGTTGGTTTCAGATACGGCAGCAGAAACCTGATAAATCTAGTCCTACTAAAAAAGGACAAGAGGGTAATAATAATGTGAGGAATCTTGGCAGACCTCCTATGAATGATGCACCATCCAATGCTACTAAACAGAGAGTTGCTGCAGCAAAACAGTATATCGAGAATCATTATAAAACTCAGAAGAAGAGTCTTCAGGAAAGAAAAGAGCGGTACGTTCTCTTGATTCTTCCTGTGACCTGTGACGCCAATGTTTTACTTCTTAGTAGTTATGTCATCTAGTACTGAGGCTTGAGATTACTTTTTTTGCTGTGAGTTCTGACTTTGTTTCCTAGACGAGGCATTGGTTTACTGGTTTAGATTGAACCTTCTGATATCAGCTTGCTCTTGATTACAGTCGGAGCATCTTGGAACAAAACCTAGCTGATGCTGATGTTCCTGTTGAAGACAAAATGAATATACTAAAGAATTTTGAGAAAAAAGAAATGGAGTATATGCGTCTACAAAGACAGAAAATGGGAGTTGATGACTTTGAACTGCTGAGCATCATTGGCCGGGGTGCTTTCGGGGAGGTTTCTATCTTCACGCCCTTTTGTGATTGCCTCTCTTCTTTTGTTGCTTCCTTTTTCTAAGCTTAGCTAATATATTGTCTCATCTTTACATTGATCTTTCGATTAAGTCATGCATTTTCAATTGCGATTTTTGTTGCTGTTTCATTTTTTGGTTTCTCTTACTGCCTATTATTTTCTGTCTATATAAACCAAAGCTTCCGTTAGTGATCTTAGTTTTGTATTGATTTTATATATTTTATTTCTGTTCAGGTGAGAATTTGTAAAGAAAAAACTACTGGCAGCGTGTATGCAATGAAAAAGCTAAAGAAATCCGAGATGCTTCGAAGAGGGCAGGTAAAGCACTGTTTTATTGTATTTCTACAAAATCCAAGAGTTCCCTTGTGATTAAATTAGTCATTCATTAACATCTGTGAAAATACACTTATCCCTTTATGCGGTAAATATCAGGTGGAACATGTTAAAGCTGAAAGAAATGTGCTTGCAGAAGTCGATAGTCCATTCATCGTCAAGCTTTGCTATTCCTTCCAAGATGATGAGCATTTGTATCTTATTATGGAATACCTCCCTGGAGGTGATATGATGACACTGCTGATGCGAAAAGATACCTTACGGGAAGATGAGACTCGGTTCTATGTTGCACAGACAATCCTGGCTATTGAGTCTATCCATAAGCATAATTACGTCCACAGGTTCTAACCACTGGCCTTTGAAGCTTTTCACATTGTTTTGTTGTCCATTTTATCGTTTTCTACAGTGCTTGTCAATTAGCTTTCAGTTGATATGTGGTGATAATTTTAACTCTCGTTTCTTCCTTTGATTTTTCAGAGATATAAAGCCTGATAATTTATTGATCACTCGTAACGGCCATATCAAGCTTTCGGATTTTGGATTGAGCAAGTCTTTGGAAAGCAAAAATTTTCCAGATTTCAAGGCGGAGCTTGTTGACAGGAATACAAAGCCTGCAGCAGAACATGACAGACACTCCAAGCCTCCTTCTGCACCTAGGCGAACTCAGCAGGAACAGGTCTTACATTGGCAACAAAACAGAAGGACCCTGGTATGGATGGACTAGATTTACTTATCTCTATCTTTCCGTGGTTGCTGTTCTGTTACACCTGAATATCTTCTGAAATATTCCGTAAATAACGATTCTTTTTTGACTGAGAATGAAGTGAAAGGGATATTTTTCTGTTACTTAGAAAAGGAAGTTATATAAACCTTTTATTTGTCTATGGAAAATTGTCTAATCTGCCTTAAAGCTCCTTTGTCTTGTCCTATTTTAGTTATTTAAATGACGTTTCCATATAGTCCTAAGTCCTAACGTAATAAGATGGCTCTTTCGTGTACCGTTCAGGCTTTTTCTACAGTAGGAACTCCCGATTACATTGCTCCTGAGGTGCTTCTGAAGAAAGGGTATGGAATGGAGTGTGACTGGTTAGTTATCTTAACCCTTGTGTTGTGTGTTTTACACTGTACGTTATAATTTATTCAGCTAACATTGTAAAAACTGTTTTTAAATAGGTGGTCCCTTGGAGCAATCATGTTCGAGATGCTCGTGGGGTTTCCGCCATTCTACTCTGAAGAGCCTTTGGCAACATGTAGAAAGGTATGCATATATAGGCTTAAATAACCTTCTACTATATTATTTCCCAGTTAAATATAAGAATTTTAGATTAACCTCAAAATTAGCCTATCGATTAATCGGACTAGCTAGTGTATATGTTTTGAACCACATCTTTTGGTAACGTGTTGTATGGGTATGGCAGACCTATCCCTACTACGCTTGACTAGTATATCAAACAATTGCTCAGTTTATCTCTGCAGATTGTAAACTGGAAAACCTGCTTAAAATTTCCTGATGAAGCTAAACTCTCAATCGAAGTAAAAGATCTCATCCGAAGACTGCTCTGCAATGTCGAACAGAGGCTTGGAACCAAAGGAGTTCATGAAATTAAAGTACTTAAACACCATTCTCTTTGTATCAAGACAAAAGCTGAATTCTAGAATGAAATGTGCGTTAGATGTCTGATCTGCTTTCCCATTACAGGGACACCCTTGGTTTAGAGGAATAGAATGGGAACGACTATATGAGTCAAATGCTCCATATATACCACAAGTGAAGCATGAACTTGATACCCAAAACTTTGAAAAGTTTGACGAGGTTTGTTCATTACCATCTATTTCTTTCTTCTAATAATTCTCAACCTTTGTTTTTGCTTCCCTATCAGTGCTAAATATCGATTAATATTTTAATATTCAGGTGCCATCTACTTGTCAAACTTCTTCCAAGTCTGGCCCTTGGCGAAAGGTAGGTAGATCTCCTTTTTTTTTTTTTTTTTTGCATGTATGTGCAATCGAGTTCCATCATTCTTACTAGTTATTTACAAACTTATTTGCAGATGATCTCATCCAAAGATGTAAATTTTCTTGGTTATACATTCAAGAATCTTGAGATCGTTGATGAACACCATATCCCTGGCATGGGTTAGTAACAGATCTTTTCTCATATGCACAGGGAGTGTTAGTTATTTGCTTTTATAACAATGGTTCATTTTTGAACTCTATCTACGCAGCGGAATTGAAGCGGAAGAGTAAGACACCAAAGAAACCATCCCTCAAGACACTGTTCGGTAAACTAATACTATGACTTTGCTAAGCTTTAATATGGTCTCAAGAATTGGGTTTGAGCTCTTTTTTTTTTTTTTTCCTCGCAGAAACACCGTATCCTGCACCTGAGAATCAAGCCTTACAGGATTTGCTTGATTCACCTATATCCTCTGAAGGATCCAGAGGCTCTTCCGGATCACCATTTTCACATCCGAATCAATCCCACAATAGTCCCCGGAGATGATCAAAAGGGAGGATCTAAAATGATTAAAGAACAAATCAAGCAAAAGTAAATTCAAGTGCAAAAATTTCATCTTTTCGTACTATGTAATGTAAAAACAATGAACCCCCAAAAGAGAATTAAAACTAAAATGCATATAGGAAACGTTATAGGTATACAAAACATATTACAATGTTTCTGTGATCCCCAATTATCTAACCTTGTAAGCTTTTCTTCTTTGTTTTTTTTATAAAGAGAGATAAAAAAAAAAAAAAAAAGACATTTTGTACATAAGAGTGGCTTTTGGACTTACCTTGATTGGCAACAACATGTTAGTTGTTTTCTAATATTTTCTGCTGAGATTCAAACGTGATTGTATGAACACTTTTTTCCCGAGTTTTTAGAAAACAACCAAAACTAGTCAAATCGTTTCTTTTCCATTGAACTGTTGCCTCACCTTTTCTCGAATTGTCAATCTGAATAAAACACTTTATTCATGATTTTAATAAACAAAGAAAAGAAAAATCAAAAAAGAGAGAGTGAAAGTAATAGTTATGTAATGGAACGTACTGAGACAATTGAAGGAAGAACCAAGCTATCTGACAAACCCGAAAAGGCATATCAGGATGAACTCATGTTCTTAATTTCCACACTGTAATGACTTTGTTTTTCCCACTTCACCTAGTCTTTTTTTTATTTATTTTATTTTGACAATCCCATAGACCTGTTTTTTTTCTTTTAAAATTTTACCAATGATTATGGATCCGAAAAATACTCTTTGCCTTTTTGTTTTGTTCTATATCTATTTTTTCGTTCCTCGACTTTTATATTTTCTACTAGACGAGGGAGACACAAAACTACGACATCTAAGCTATTTAGATTACTTCAGCTGCAAAGTCATATATGGCTTTTACATTGGATGCAATTTTACATGTGATGTATAGATTAGTGTTTATTGCACATTAGAAATCGATTTTTGTGTGCCTTTTTTGTCTGTCGGATGTACCTGAAGGGGCCGGTTATGTATTTTATATACATACATTTGCTAAATTAAGAATTGATCTCTACTATGCTATATTAACTTTGTTGTATACTTATATGGTTATGTTGTTTCGATTGTGTCTTACACTTTCTAAAATATATGTCTTATGGCCTCGTGAAGTGACGTTATTTTAATACTGTCGTATCTAAGAAATCATTTTTCTCTAGATGATTCATAGGTTTATGGTAGGTAAACCGACAGAACTGAAATAAGATTACATTTAGTAAGAGTGTGACTAGGGTTTTTTTAGTAATGAACTTGGGGAGTACTTAAAGGGCATGGACAGATGATCGCACGTAAAGTCAATATTTATGCACACGTGTATAAAGAAGCTTTAAAGCTCAATAACTCTTTTACGTAAAGCCTCAATCAGTTTACAAAGATAACGATTAGCGCGTCTACAATATTCTAAAGGTAAGTGATTATAACCAAAACTAATAATTATAGAAAGTTTGTGTATAGACATCACATCTTGTGTACCCCTTTTCGAATGTATATCTTCTTGGGAACGAGTTCCACTGGTTTTTACTTCATGCATAATTATTTGATTATACAGTATAATGTTAAATTTTCAGTTAATTATTTCTTTAATGTGTTATTTATGATGATTTTGCATGATATTACTTTTGATTGGTGTAAAACTATTACCAGGTTTGACTAATCACTTTATGTCAAATCTAATTTAGTTTATACGAATTATATAAGACCATATGTAAATTGACTAATCGTTTAATGTCAAATCCATGTTTATCGATCGGAGGTATTTGGATTCAACTCTACGAAAATTCACCCTTGTACTTGAATGTACAGTGAACGTTAGGTAGTGTAGCTATACTAGCCTAGATCCATACTCTATACGCTTCTTAGACCATGGGCAAGGCCGTCGATTCGGGCCGTCCCTGGTTTTTTTATGGAATTAATTTAATTCTAAAAGGCCCATTATTGAAAAAATGGTTCTTATTATAGGACGTTTTTCGTCCGTTTTCTTCGCCACGTGGTCTATTATGATTGGCTGTTGAATTCTCTAGGGTTAAACCAAAAAAATTTGTCGAGACAAATTTTGTTCGAATTCTTTCTTCTCTCGACGGCGACAACGGCCACCCCAGTTGAGCCGATTCCAAATCCATGGCCACACCAGTTCCACGCGCTAATGTTTATGAATTACTCCGGCGATCAGCTTGAGGTCAGTATATTTTTTTGTTTACGACTCGGTCGCAGATCTCAGAATACCTTTTGGCTGTAGAATAGGAACAAATTCGAATTTGGATGGTGGATTTGGTCAGTTTTGTTCTTGATTTGTGTGATTTTACTGGGAAAATGTGAGTTAGAAAACCAGAAATTGCTCTAATTTTAAGCAACAATGGAGGTTTGAGTTTTTTTTTTTCGTTTAAAGTAGGAAATTGAAATACCTTAGGAGAGAATTCTAGGTTTTGGCTAAAGCCAGTTGATCAATTGTGGAGCTCTCTGCATATTCGAAGTTCTGTCTTGTTTCTTACTACTTCACTCTAACTTCGTCATTCTTTTTACAAAATATCCGTATTTGTGGCATTTCCTTGTTAATTGTGTAGCAGGCAGTGTGTAATTATGATTGTTAACAATACTCTTTGTGCTTTGTATCTATAACTCTTATCTCAACTGAAGTTAGCATATCACTCTGGTGATTGTAATAATACTCTGCAAAATCTTTAAACAGGATATAGAGATTACGCGTCGGGTAGTAGTAGTGTGCAGGACCGAGTCTCTTGATTGGCAAGTGGACTTTGGTAGTGTAGAAACCTGTACGAGTAGGAGATGAGGGTGTGCTGCAGGACTTTACATCTTTGCTAAGACTTGATTGTTTGGTTTTGATAATAGTCATTGACACTTCTTCTTTATTTGGTTTTTAAAATCAATAGCAAATCAACTCTATGGCTCCCATCAAAAACACCAAATTCGGAGATGTTGATATGGATTTTGTCTTAGGGATAGGAGGTTATGATCTTGAGAGGTAACTTCTGCTATGTATTTTGTCCAAGTTTAAGTATCTTTCTTTCTCTCTGTTGGTGTCCTGAAATAGCATACCTTTTCAGAATTGATTCAGAAGTCAATGTAGATGGCTTGAGTTGTGCAGAGGATCATCATCATCATCACCATCAATGCAGTCATGGTATATAGACCAGTCTTCAAATAGAAACTGGTTTGTTAACCTAGCTAATTTAGAAGTTGAATCATTCCACGAGCATCTTCGAATTTCACTTTTGTCATTATAAATGAGTGATAAACTTATACTAATACAAGAAAGCACAACGAACATCAACATGATCATGTTCATGACTCTGCTGTCACAAGTGTTAGCATAGTTTCCGAAGGAATTCTTGATCTTGATGAGGTAAAAAGCTACTTTCCTCCATCTTTACTTTACCTGATTCTTGATTCCATCAGGCCTTATTGACATTAACACATTCTGTTTATATGAACTTGTTTAGGTTGACGATTGGTTAGAAAAATTGATCGAAGAAAGAGGCGATGATTTATACAGAATGAAAGGTGTTCTCTCGATCCAGAGCTCTGATCAACGTTATATTTTCCAGAATGTGTTAACCTTGAACATTGTTGGTGTCTGTTTGAGCAGGCGATGATTTTTTAACTTTTTGTAAATGTTTTCAATGTTAATGTTATATTATTATTTTATTCAGGGGACCAAATACAAATAGACATCAATATTCATGCTAAAAATAAGAAACTTTCAAAATAATAATATAAAATTTGAGGGACCGAAAATTGTCCCTAACCGATGCCCATGCTCTTAGTTGTTTATAGCTATGCAACTCGGTTAAACACTAGCCGAACAACTAAGAAGCCTATAGATGTAGGCTCATCTCAACCGATTGCTCTCTAGTCAGAATTCAAACCAGGTAACTCACTGTTATCTTAAGGGTTCAAGGCTACTCTTAAAGAGGCAAAGCTCCCTTAAAGTTTAAACTTATGCATATATGATATAACCTATATTTACAAGTTGTTCAAAAAAAAAAAAAAAAAAAAAAAAAAATTATATTTACACTACTTTTGTCCCTTTTACAAGTGCATGAAAGGTATAGGATTAATCTACCTGGAGACAATTTTTCTGAGTCGTCAAATTTTTAATATATTTAATTTATATTTATAAATATTTTAGAATTAAGTTATATATTCCTTTTGTTTCACAAAATGTCATGTTAGCATTATTTTGTATGTTTTAATATAAGTGTTGTCTTAGATTTTCAACATAAAATTTGGCATAAAAATTTCTAATTTAATTTTTATGTTCTAATATAAATATTCCTAATATCAAAAACTAATTTAAATTTAAAGGGTGTAAGAAAAATTATTTTATGTTCTTTAAGTTTGTTAAAAAGTGTCAAAATGACATGAGAGAGATCGGGAGTGTATATATATGTGCGCCATTTGTAACAGGATCGGTGTATTTTAAAACTATTGATGGTGTTGTTATGTACGAACGTGGGTTTGTGTTCATCATGAAGAAGTCGACAAATATATCACATCCTTATAACATACTTTCTTATATTATCCCACAAATATATTTGTATATAAAGATATGACTCGTCTACGGTTAATATACTTCCCAGCCATTTTACGTGTTCTTGTGCGAAGTTGTTACATATACTTTTAAAAAATATTATCCCACATGTTTTTGTGAATATTTTGGGTTGCCGTATATATTATCATCTAAGTTATTTAAATTTATACCCACAAAAAAAAAAAACGATATCCAATGAAAAAGAAAAGCATTCATCACACCGTATGATAACAGTTTTTTTATGTAATCAATATTTGAATACTGAATGAATCGCAAATTATTTTTCAATAATTCAATATAATTTTGTAATATTATTAGAAAATTATTACAAATGTCACACACAAATATACAAACGGTTTAAAAATTGCATCATACTGTACTGATATGTTTGCATAGAATTTTAGTATCTGTTTCAAACATACATTTTAACTATTCAACAGAAAGAAATGAAAGTCATATAATGTTTCTGTGGCGGATTCTTATTGGTTAACAAAGAAACGTATTCCGAGAAATGCGGTTGTATCTCTTTGCTTCGCCGTTGATCACTCATCACTTCTCTTTACAATCGCAAGTGTACCCGTACATATATACGTAATTAATAGATATATATATATGTCTACTCGTATGATGTTGTATAATATCTCGTCTTATCAATTTCATAATCAAGTTCGTTTTGGAGTGATCTTGTCATAAAACTATGTCAAGACAAGAAATCATAATCTAAAATGAAAGATAATTAGAGGTCTTTTGTTTGAATTCCGTTAATAATTAAATCAAAGATTAGTAAAACTTGAAATGGTATTCAAAAAACAGTGTGCTATTATTCTCTCACAATAATATGAATCTCTTTTATTCTTCTTGCGGGCAGACAGACAAAAAAAAGTAGTATTAATTTATACTATCAATTATAAAGTTGTACCTCTATGCTAACGAATTATTTGCGGCGAGTAATCAAGAACTAATATTATATTAGAACTTCACAAACTCAAGTAAACTCAGAAAGATAATCTAAACTAAAAAGTACAACAAGACTTGGCCATTGATCCGATTATCTATTAAATGATTAATAAATAGAGTATCTCACTTACTTTAACTTATATTTCCGTCCATACTTTATAAATTAATATCTCGTTATAATATTATATTGGTTACTATGAAATCTGTCTCTCTCTCTCTCTCACCAACATGTAGAAGGGGAAGAAGATGTTACTTCATCTCATCACGAAAAGTCAGCGTCTCTCTCTCTCTCTCTTCATCATCTACCTTCCTTCTTCTCCTCAATCTTTTCTCAAGAAATTTTCCCAAAAAAACACTCACAACTACGATACTAGAAACATAATCTCTTCTTCCACTACCTCTCCTTCGGATTCGTTATATATGATCATATTATCTTGATTCTCGATCCGATTCTTTCCTCTATATATATAGTTTGTATATATACAGCAAGATATATACACTCATCATCGTCATATAGATTATGTGCAGCGTCTCTGAGCTTCTTGACATGGATAGCTTCCAAGGAGACTTAACCGACGTCGTACGAGGAATCGGAGGCCACGTGTTGTCGCCGGAAACTCCTCCTCAGAACATCTGGCCTATTCCTCTCACGCATCCACCACCATCGCCATCATCAGATCTTCATATAAATCCATTTGGAGATCCATTTGTGAGCATGAACGATCCACTCCTTCAAGAACTCAACGCCGTCACAAACTCCAGCTATTTCTCCACCATAGGAGATAGCAACAACACCAATAATAACGGTTTCTTGGTTCCTAAGGTATTCGAGGAGGACCATATAAAGAGTCAATGCAGTATCTTCCCAAGAATCCGGATCTCGCATAGTAACATCATCCACGATTCCTCTCCGTGTAATTCTCCGGCCATGTCGGCTCACGCTGTCGCCGCCGCAGCAGCCGCCTCACCGAGAGGGATCATCAACGTAGACACAAACAGTCCTAGAAACTGTCTATTGGTCGATGGCAACACGTTCTCCTCGCAGATTCAGATATCTTCCCCTCGGAATCTAGGCCTTAAAAGAAGGTACAAATTTTAGTTTATTAATTATTCTTCATCTTGGATCAAATGATTCATTAAATGCTAGCTTTCTATAATTAAGATATATTGATTTAATCCGAAGATGGTTTTTAAAGTGATTATCTGTATAAAATAATTGGGATTCAATTTGCATTATTTTGATGATACCATATAGGGTAAAGTAAATTAGGGTTATAGGCCACTAGGTAGCTAGGTTTATAGGAAACAAATCAATCTCTATTAACATTCGGAAAAAGTCGGATGCACGCATATGCTAATAATAGAATGAAAATTATGATTCTCTTTGTGTATGTATATCATAATTCCCATTATTGAGTGTTTTAGGGTTTTTTTTGTCTTTTAAATTTTCTGTATATATATATAGACAGTATATATTTAATTGTTTAGATTCATAAGAGGAAGGAGGGTTGAGGTTGAAGACACATGCAGGAGAATCTATGAACTGTCACAATTAAAAGAACATATAACTGCGTTGCATCATGTCTCAAACCCAACTGATAATAATGTCCCACTACCAAACTTAGCTTTCACAACTTACATATATACACACGTACGTGCACTGTATATAGATCAAAAACCACACGTGTGTAAGTATGTTGTATATACTGGTTGCAGAAAGAGTCAAGCAAAGAAGGTGGTGTGCATACCAGCGCCGGCTGCGATGAACAGCCGATCAAGTGGGGAAGTGGTTCCGTCTGATCTATGGGCTTGGCGTAAGTACGGTCAAAAACCCATCAAAGGCTCTCCTTTTCCAAGGTACTACATACTATCTCATCATACCAAAACAATTTCATATATGATAATATATATTTATATATCAAAGACTAAACTAAACTTTCTTTCACCACCACATTTTTCTTGGCTCAAGTTGCTACGAATATTCGTATGTTGCAACAACTCGCCTCGTGATAATTGGTCCCTATGTATATTATTCACCCATGAAAATAATTAATATTTGCTTACTTATACGTACGAACTATGTTAAGTTACGGTTAGGGTCCAGGCATTATGTTAAAACTTAATTACAAAAGCAAAAGAAATTTGCAATGATATCGTTTTTATTTGATTTCATTTTGTAGCCAATAGAATGATATATAATCATCATAATGGTTATATATATGTATATATATCATAACACAATTATATTTTGTATATGTAACAGATTTGGCTAATCTCTATGGTTTCTTAATTATATATGATTGTTGCTTTCAGGGGTTACTATAGATGCAGCAGCTCAAAAGGTTGTTCAGCAAGAAAGCAAGTCGAAAGGAGCCGAACCGATCCAAACATGTTGGTGATTACATATACCTCGGAACATAACCATCCTTGGCCCATCCAACGCAACGCTCTCGCTGGCTCCACACGCTCCTCCTCTTCCTCCACTAACCCTAATTCCTCCAAATCCCCAACGGCAAACGCAAACGCAGCGGCCACATCCATTGGCTCCCAAAATACCACCTACTTGCCTTCCTCCGCCACTCCTCCTCCTCCTCCTCCTCCCGTCTCAGTCTCCTCAGTAAAAGATGAACGGGGAGATGATATGGAGTTGGAAAATGTAGAAGACGATGACGATATTGCTCCATATAGACCGGAGCTTCATGATCATCAGAACCAGCCAGATGATTTCTTCGCAGATCTTGAAGAGCTAGAAGGAGATTCTCTTAGCATGTTGCTTTCTCAAGGCTGTGCCGGCGATGGGAAAGATAAAAAGATGGCGTCTGATGGGATCAGCGATTTCTTCGGCTGGTCGGGGGATAACAATAATAATAATAATAATAATAACGACGACCGAGACTCAAGGTCGTTATAGATAGTGTTAATTACAGATAAACAAAATATTTTTAATTAAGTTGAGCTTGTGAAAATGACTATCGTAGTGTCTGGTCAGGTGTGGGCTAATGTCTAATGAGCTGCTTACTTGACAGACCGTGAACAGTATATATCGTCATTTGTTCTACATTTATTTGTTTTTTGTTTTTCGTTTCCGGCGGATCCCCTCTTGTATATTTTAAAAAAAAAAGAATTGAAAAACAAAGGGCAGTAATTTTCTTCATTTTTTTGTGAAAAGACATGCTTTATTTATTTCTCGACAATATTAGAGAAGATAATTTGACCAAAATTTCGTTAACAAATCGTTTGAGCTATATACATGCAGTTAATGGATTAATTGTTATAGTTAATATGTTATGTAAGTTTTGCTGCTGGGATGGGAGCAGGAGAAGTGGGGCTAAGGAATATATGGTGGATGGGACACAAAGTGAATAAGTTCGTTCATCTACAGTTCAATCACCAAACGCATCCAATAACCCATACCAAAGCTACCAAGCTAGGCATCTATATCGAATTATCTTGATTATAAGATCAAATTTAGAAAAATATAAAATTTTAAATCACCTGCTATAAATTTATTTATTATTTTCTGTTTTTTTTTAATGGTTAAGAGGTTCAAGACTGTAGGTCCAAACATCCTATGGCAGAGCCTAGACCATATAAGACTATGTACAATGAGAGTGTTGAATAAATTTTTCAACTGTTTAATTCATGCAATGGACCTGTTGAATTTTCTAAAAATCATACGTGTATTAAACTGAGTTGAATAAATTTAACTAGTTGAATCTGAAAAAAGCGGGAACTACATTGACACATGGCAAAATATGAGAGAAGATGTGAATGAGTTGTATCTATTTGCTTTTTGTGAGAATTTATTTCATCCTAATTATTTTAGCTCAATTATCTTACATTAATTTATTTTTTTATAAAATAAAAGTACATCAAAATTCATCATTTAAAAAAATCTATAAATAGAGACTAGTCTTGTTTTATTTGGAAATAGAAAAAAATATCAATTTTTATTAGAATTTTCAATTTTCCTTGGACCAATTATTTTGTTGGTGTGTGTTTAACCTTCTTCATTTTACTTACAAAAACAAAAAAAAAATAATAATTATAAATTACAATATAAATAAATTTATATAGAAATTAATTAATTTTAAATTATATTAATTTAGTTTTAATTGATAATTATTATTAGATATGTAATCATAAATCATAAATTAAAATAAAATTAAATAAACATAAAATAGTAGGGTAAGGTGTTGAATTTTATTAAACAGAACCATTGGAGAAGTTAAAATTGAATTGAGTGTTGAATGATTAGGTGGAAATAAGAGAAACTAATGTGGAGTGTTAAAAGTTGAGGTGGAGGGTGTTGAATCTGTTAACCATTGTACATAGTCTAATATGATTCAAGGTGGACTAGAGGGATTACTTATTTCAACAACCAATAAGTTTATATAAAAATATTTTAAAATGGTCAGTTTTATGATTCATTGCGTTACGAATCTTCTACTAAATTCATTATATAATGTTTTGAAATTTATTGTCAGGTCGTCATTGTGTTTAGTTTTTTTTGTTGTTCATAATAAGATCCCACATTATATACAGTATCTTGTTTAGGATGTTCTTATTTTATTTTTAGGATGTTGCTATATATATACGAGCATAATATTAATTGGAGTTGGGGGGTGATGAAATTTTTGGATTTATATATGTAAAATATGTAAGAATAATTTCTCAATCAGACAATGCATGTGGGCGATCTTGAAAGGCAGGGAGAAAAGCCCTAGTTTCACGGCTTTCTTAATGGGGAATTTAATTTAGAATCCCATTCTAATTATATTATATTCCGTAAAAGGCCAAGAGCTTAATTAATATACATACAAATGTTGTCTTTAATTCGTCGTTTTATGATATTATTCTTACATATACTTTGTTGAAACTGTCACACCTCTGTATGCACACTGTTTATTTTTAAGATATCAACGGTTAATAACATGTCGCAGAATTTTGTTTGTTTTATGATTTTTTGTTAATTATACATCATTCTTCATTGATGTATATATTTTTTTTATGATTTCTTGCAGCAAAACTTGTTTTATAGAAGAAAATATATAATATTTTATTTTAAAATATTTATTTTAAAATACAAGTATAAAAATCTGTTTTATGATGGTTTTACAAAAACGCTTAAAATTTCGCAACATGTTATCATTACAGTGTTTTTGTAAATCCATCAAATTACAATCACAAATTATTTTCTTACATGAATATAGAAAGGACATAATTCCTCTTTTCTGAAATTTTTACCATTAGTATGTAACTACTAGATTGAGAATTATCTTTTGAATGAATAATATGTAACTCACATATCTTTTCATTGTTAAATTATTTTCGTATATCATAGTAAATTTCATGTATGAAAGGTACATATTCAGATTCATTATCCCTCGATTTTTGTTTGGTAATTTATATGAGTTACGTTATTCGATAGGTTTGACATGAGAAATGTCATGGATCTGTTATTTCTACTATCATTGGGATTCAAATGTTCTTCTCTTCTCTTATGTTGTTTGGTTAAATAAAGTGGAAAAAAAAAAAACAAGAAGAAGCAATCACAGCAGCACGTTTCACATACACGTATTATTTTTTTTTTATTTTAAATCATACACATATATACTATTTAATTATAACTGAATTATATGAAATGATCCATGAGAGTGTCAGAGACTCAGAGCAGCCTTTATCAATATGCTGTCCCGCGTTATTTACGCGATCGATCTAACAGTAACTGATGTGTGTATGTCAACTTTAATTCCATCTTTGTCTTTTTTCTCGTACCAATTTTCTAAAATTGAAATCCATATACCAAATTTTGTATTTACAGATATTTACAAGAGTAATATAGGGATTTTAGTGACTTTACGTTCTAACTTCGTAAAAAAAAAAAAATCCTTATATATTAATAGAGAAACTTTTTCTTGAAAAAGTTGATGTGTCGCCGTCAGAGAACTCAAGACACATTTAGCAAAAAAACACTTAAATTTTCTACTTAATTACATTAACATGCCACTATATTTAAAAATAATGATTAACTGAATAATAATTAGATCTGTCATCAATTCTCACACAAATTTAAATATCACATATTAAAACCTATAAAATAATTACATACTATTTTAAGTCAAAATTTTACTAAAATTTACTTACAAATATACAAGCCAAAGTTATATTATTTTTAAGAAATCAATATAAAAATCAATATAAGTAAATATTCTAAAAAGGCTATAAAAACATATAAAGAATAAAAATATAAAATTAATAAACATATAAAGTTATTAAACATATAACTTATTAACAAAATCATATAAAAATATTATTTTTAAGTTAGTATTATTACCATAATAATTTAAATAACAAGCTTTCAATAGTTATTATAATTGATTATAAAAATAAATATATTACCCCTGAATTATCTCCAACTCATTAAAGGAAACTCAATTCCCAATAAATATAGATTTATATATATATATATATATATATATATATATATATATTCATAATTAAATATAAAAATGACAACAAATTAGGGGATATCATGATGTGTGATTATTTATAAATATCTAAGTATGTAAACTAATTAATCTCAACATTTAGTGTGATTATTCATTAAAAATGGAAATATTGATAACCAAATCGGAATATATGTTTTAATTATATATTAATCAATGTGCTATTAAAAAGGAATGAGAGAATAACCTTTATCATTATAAATAAACTTAGTACCCAAAAAAATCATAATATATTTAAAATGAGTGATTATTAGATTATGAAAAATTGTTATAGTTACTTGATTAACCATAAATATAAAAAATTGATTTTTAAAGCACACAAAAATATATATTTCCATAAATTGTAACATTTTATAAATATTTTCCTTACCGCGTTCATATAATTCACAGGTGAAATGTATTCTTACACGAATACGTTGATTTTGAAATTTCATTAATTGTTCATAATGGCTTTTTTGGTAATAATCCGTTATTTATAGAAAATATTAACAAACCGACTAACTCAAAATATTTAAATAGCCTAATCACAAATATTAAATCAATAAATTATATTATCTTTAAAAAATTTAGTTTAGAATCCGATTGTTACTAACATATAATGAAATTAATTAATTAAACTACTGAGTAATTTAGTATATGTTGTTATGGTTACATAAGAAACATGCAAAATTGTTATGATTACAAAATAAAACATAAAAGATATGAATTTGATTTTTAAACCACACAAAAGACATGTTGCAATAAATAATAACATTTTATCAATATTTTATCTTCTACATTTAAATATTTCACGGCTGAAATATATTTTTAACACGAAATAACGCAGCTTTGAATAAATAAATAAATAACTTTAGTTACATATTATGTTTGACACAAACAAATATTGGTTCTAGAATAATAATTTTACTTATATTAATTTTCTTTAAATCAATTTATACCGTATATAGTATGGGTTGTTACCTAATTGGTATAGTAATGTAGCAGTTAGTTGTCGAATTGTCATTTCCAAAACTAATTTGAATTAAGGATAGATAAAGTGCATTAATAGCATTATACTAGCATAAGTCAATGTACTAAGTTGTGGCCACCAAAGTATTATTTTTTCATTTTTTGTCAGCCAATAATTATATCTAAGCAATATTTTGGAGATTAATACATAAAAATAACAGAATAAAGAAGAAAAAAACGTAATGAGTACTATCAATATTTGATGTGGGATTTTGAGAATATAATGGAAATAGTGACTCTAGGTCAAGTCAAATCGTCCATCTAGTCTGATTGATAGAAAGAAAACTTCATCACAACTCTTTGTTTCCTAAATAAATTGTTTTGATTTGACCAAAGGGGGAAAAGAATAGTCTTTACATTTTTATTGCCAACTATCTATTATTATTTACTTTTGGGATAATAGTTTCTTATTTATAAAAAGTACAATTTTTTGAAAATTATAAAAGGTTTCTGAAATCTTTATATTTTCTGGCATGACTAATATTGATTAATCTTTTAAATGTATTGTAACTTTAAGTACTTAGAGTTTTCAAAAAATTGGTTTTGTGCTCACGATATATTTCCTCTCTAGTATTTTACTATTTACTACACTTTGTATGAAATTTTCTTGAATTTGTGTTCTTCTTCAGTAAATTTGAATTATAATATTTTTCTTGTCATCTGTTACTTCACTAAGAGATATCCCGTGCTTAAAGCACAGGTCAATATTTTTTTAAAAAATTATAATATAATAATAAAAATTATTGTTTTAATTTTTTTTAAAGTTACTTTATTTGAGATAATATTTATTTTTAATTTTTTCTGTAAATCTATTAGTCTATTGGAATACTAATTATTTTAAAATATTATAGTATTTTATTGTTTAAGTATTATTACAATTTTATATTGTTTGTTTGTTGTATTTGCATCATTATTTTATAAAATATAAAATAGTAATTTTAATATTATAATTGTGAGCAAATAAAAATTATTAATTTATCATTTATATAAATTTAGTTTTACCAACCCGTCAATGTAGAAATTAAAACACATATTTTTCATACATTGAGTAATATATCTTCGTTTTAAAAAATTCAAATCACAACATATGCAGAAAAAATAGAGAATTTGTTAAAAATACCCCTTTTGATATACCCTTTTTCAAAAATACCCTCTTTTCTGGCTATTTTTATTTTTGCCCTCTTTTAATTTTTAATGACCATTTTACCCTTAGATGAAAATAATTTTATTCAATAAAAAGAAAAACAAAATTTTTCCACCAAAAAATTTCCGACATATTTTCCCGCCAAAAAGTTTTCGAAAAAATTTTCCCGCCAAAAAATTTTCCCACCAAAATGTTTCCCGCCAAAAAAAAATTACAAGGTGTTTATAAGGCTTTTATAAGGTAGAAACCTTATAAAAGCCTTATAAACACCTTGTAAAGGCTTTTACAAGATTTTTTAAAGAGTTTTAAAAGGTTTTTTAAACAATTTGTAAACGCTTTTACAAGATTTTTAAAATGTTTTTAAAAGGTTTTAAAAGGTTTTTAAAAGGTTTTTAAAAGGTTTTCAAATGGTTTTTAAAAAAATTTTAAAAGGTTTTTAAACACCTTGTAAACGCTTTTACAATGTTTTTAAAAACCTTGTAAAAGTTTTTATAAGATTTTTAAAAGGATTTTAAACACCTTGTAAACACTTCTTTTAAAAGCTTTTTAAAAGCATTTACAAACTTTTTAAAAGCATTTACAAGGTTTTTAAAAGCGTTTACAATGTGTTTAAAAACCTTTTAAAAACCTTGTAAACGCTTTTAAAAGTTTTTTAAAAGCGTTTACAATATTTTTAAAAGGTATAAATTTCAATATTTTTGGCGGGAAAAATTTTCGATTTTGGCGGGAAATTTTTTTCGATTTTGATGACTGTACATTCTTGCTGTCACTCAAAAAGGGTAATTTGGTCATTTTGTATATAAAGAGGGGTAGTTTTAAAAATGGTCAACATGAAGGAGTATTTTTAAAAAGAGGTATGGAAAAAGGGGCATTTTTGAGAATGCCCCAAAAAATATGCATTTGATTAATAATAAGTATTATAAGAAAATTCTAAACAATTTGTAAATAAAATAAAATAAAGATGATAGGAGAATTATAATTTGAAATCTTAATAAAATCTTCGAATTTAGTTATTAAAATAATTGTATTGTATACTTGGATATAAAATCTTAGTTTTCAAAATTCTGAATTGTTTATATATATATATATATATATATATATATTTTTAAATATTAGTAATTTCGTCTATAATTTATTAGAAATAATTTTTTAAAGATTTTTTTTAATATTTGATCTGTAAATGTTTTTTAATTAATTATATTTATTTAAATTAGTTAATTAAGCTTAATTAATTTTTCTAATGGTAATTGAATGTAATTTTTTACACATTTTAAGGTTAGTTTCATATTTGTACTTCCCAATTAATATAGTAGGATTATAAAAGATATTTGATTTTTAATTTTATTACAAGATTACAAATAATGATATATTAGACCATTTTTCAATGAAAATGTATTTAGTTATTTGTGTTGATAAATTTCAAACTATGAGACTACAACAATGTTAGTTTTCAAATTTGATAAATTTCTTTTAGTTTTTTTTTCACTTTACTGAAAATAGGCTAAAAAAAAAATCAAGGTTGGTTCCAATTTTACTTTCTTGATTTTTTATGCATTATCTTTTTTTCATTATGTCTTATTGATTATTCATTATACTTTTGTTTAGGTAAATATTAATATCTTATTATTTTATAAATTAATAATAACGGAACTATAATAATTATTTTATAAACTGAACAAAACAATAATTTGAAATTAAAATATATAATCATTTATAAATTTTAGAAATTATACTTTCCAATGTGTTATTTTGCCCAGTTTTTCTACATCACAACTATTCTATAAAAAAAAAACACAAACAAACAAATATCTGTTGCAAATTACATTCTACTTTATAATATAATAAAATATGCTTTAACAAAAATATGCTTTAACCAAAAAAAAAAAAATGCTTTAACAAAAAAAAATATAATAAAATATGTTAAATAATTACTTTAAAAATTGTTATTTAGATTACTGAAAAGAGGTATGAATCAAACGATGATCTACAAATAACCAATGATCATAATTTACACACAAACGACTGAATTATTTCACACACAAAAAGTTAATTCAAAGAATTATAACCAATGATCACTATTTACGACTTCGGAAACAAAAGAGGGGATAAGCTTAAATTATTATTTGGCATAAAAATTATTATTTGGCATAAATATTATTTAGGTAAAAATTTTTAAATTATTATTTGGAAACAAAAGAGGGGATAAGCTTAAATTATCATATAACTGATTAAATTATTATTTTCGGATGAATAGTGAATACCAGTAATTACATAAAATCATAGTTTTAGGTAAAAGCAAAACCAATGTGACAAATTTTTATTTGGCATGTTAATTAGCTTGTAATTTGTTATAATAATCTGATTACAACCATGTCAACCAACCACCAACAAAGAAAAATTGATTCTTTGAAGGATCAATATGCAAGAGCTTTGCAAACTCTAAATGAATCACTTTGACAATTCCAGACTCAAAATTGAACAACTAGCTTACTGTGTTTGGTTTATATATTTAGGAGATTGTGTGATTAGGCAAGTAATTCTTGTGAAAATAAGATTTGTTTGTGTTTGTTTCAATCTGCTCTGCTGACAAAAATATTTAAAAGCTCAGACTTGAAAGTATGGATAGACCAGTTCCTCCTAGGTGTCAAGTTTGCAGCCTCAGACGTAGAGGTCGTTGAAGATTTTTCAATCAACAGCACTTTGTACGCAACTTGGTTATCTGGTTCGATCTGTTTGCAGATTATACACCATCACGTTGAACAATAGTTCCCACCTAGACATCATATTTATTAATATTACGTAACAAAACTGCGCTTTTTATTGAGATTGAAGAAAATCATATTTTTATACATCAACATAGATGTATTTTTTAAAAATAATATTTTTATACATCATATTTATAAATCAAATTTCACACATTATATTTTTTAAAAATAATATTTTATACATTATACTTTTTATAAAATATATTTTCAAAAAAATATTTTAAAAGATCATATTTTTAAACATCATATATTTTAAATCATATTTTTATATATTATTTTTTTATAAATAATACTCTTGAACATAATATTTATACATTATATTTTTATACATTATATTTTTTTGTTTTCAAAATTTATTTCTATTTCAGATTTTCATTTTTTACTAAAAATCGAACTTAACTAAAATAAAAATTTGGACTTTTGTTTGTCTACATAAAGTTTGTGTCAATCTAATAATGAGATACAACAGTATGGCAATTGACCCAATTTTGGGTCAATTTAGTGTATTTTCACATAAATTAAAGGAAAACCACCAAAGCTAATTAATTTAAATCACACTCTATATCTTGCACTGATGGTGTCCATTTATTGTCTCCAATAGAGTCTATCTATGAGTCTCTGAAAAATGCAGAGGATATTTCTCAAACTCATCGAGGGTGAAGTCTGAACTAGAACTGAATTGGAGTTTTGGTTTGGAATTTGTAAGAGAAGCTGGAGTTTGGGTGTGGGATCGGACAGTTTTGTTCCCAACACACCATCTTGCTGTGAGTTCTTCCTCTGTTTAATCCCATTCCTAAACCATAAACATTGAAACAGATCACTGCACGTCTGCACCTAAAGATAAGTCTTAACTGTCCATCGAAACATCCATAAGTTAGATCTCTAGAAAACAGTTTGATATGTGAATAAGTGGAAACTGTTTTACCTTGGGATAGTCTTAGTACCTCTAATGGTGGAGAGAAAATAAATGTACTCTATACAAATCTATGATGAACAAAATTATGCCTATGGATTCCACCCCTGAACGCTTTACATGGTCTGCAGTTTTGCGGGTTTGCTGTCTTTGACTTTGAACAGGGTAGGTTCTTGTTGATGATGCCCACATGCATAGCAAGCAGAAATATAAATTGAGTTCTAAGCAGAAGGAATCCTGAAGACAATAACGAAGCTACATTTCAAGTAAAGAGAAGGAGAATCTAAGAACCTCGGGGATGAGTATTAGCGCTAATGAGTATGATAGATTGGATGTTTGACTTCTGTGTTGTTTGCATCATGTAAGCAGAGAACTGATTGTGTAAACTCAATGACATCAATTTGCATCCCGTGGAAAGGGATTTATGATTTTTTCACACGTATGTTTGCTGCATGAACAAGAACTCCAGGAAGATAGGAATTAAGCCGAGCAAAAACACAAGACTTCTCAATCACTTCCCAATCACCAAAAGTTCCAGGAACATGAACTCCAAGAAGATAGGAACTCCAAGAAGAACTCCATGGCTTCATTGGGATTGCTGCGGGTAATCCGTTCATTGTATGTAACCCTAGCACGGGGAAATTCACTTACTTAACAGGGCTATGCACATCCTTTGGGATACGTTCCTCTTGATGATCAGTTCAAAGCATTAGACAGAGCAACCTGATTTTCTAGTGCACGAGGTTATAACACTTGAGGAGGAGAATCTTCATGGAAATAAGAATCTTGTGATTGTGTGTTTTGACGTTAAGACATGAGAGGAATAGTTTTATCAAAGCGCCTGTGGAAGTTGTGTGTTGGGACATATTGATAGAATACAAAGGGAAGTTTAGCTTCCATTGCAAGACACTCTTTTGCTGATTTGCACAGTTTTGATTTATGGGGGATACTAGAAGATGTGGATAAACATGATTGGTCCAAGCAAACATTTAAGCTTCCCTTCCCTTATGAGTAAACCCAAATTATTATTATTATTATTAAAAAAAAAAAACAAAAATCTCCCAAAATCACCCTAAGATTTTCCTTTAATCTCACTAAATTTAATCACAAACTAACTTTTCCTTCTTCTTAAAATAAAAAGTCTACAATTTCACCAAATTATTAAAAAAAAAACTCACTTAAACCTCACAAAAATCTAAAATTTCCTAAATTCCATAAAACTCTCTAAATTTCCTTAATTAATAATTACCAATTTGATGAGGACACAAAGAACAAAATAAAAAGGAAATATTGTCATATATAAACAGAGAACTACTGAAATTCTCTTCAACCCTAAACAGAGAACTACTGAAATTCTCTTCATCTCCCATCACCAAATTGAAGATCTAAAAACTATTCAGAACACCTAATCTCAAATTCAGATTCTAAAACTATGAGTTTACCAGGTACGCTTTCGTTATTACAGAGCTTCAAGTTTTATGGAATCATCATAAACTACTTTTTTGCCGTATTCCTCTGTTGCCTCCTAATTATAGGAATTTGTTTTCATGTTTTGCGAATTTGCCGGGGGTTTTTTGTTTTCTTCTTTCTTTGTGGTGCGATTGACTCGGTTAATTGGTTACTGCAGATCCAATTGCGAATGTTGAAGAAAAAGTTACGGTGAAGAGTTTAGACCTAAAACCTCTTTGTGATGAGGTTTGTTTGTCTTCTTTTGTGAATTCTTCATTTATTTGTAGTTATATAATATGAGTTTTGATTAATTTCTTTTGTGTTCTTTGTATCTTATGCTTCAGGTTAAAGAGTATTTCGCTGGAAGGTCGATTTCAGAGAAAACACTCGAGAGAAATCGGGTTATGCAGAAAATCATAGGTGGTGAGGTACGTACCCCCTTACCATCTTATTCTTCTTCCCAAAGTTTGACTTGGGCACTCATTGCAATTACAAGTTAGATTCTTGTCTTAAGGAGGATGCTTGGTTCTGGTCCCGTACGTGTGTGTCTAGCTAGGACGACTCTGTTATTATATATTTACGTTCTTACCTCTAATTTCTTGCTACATTAATGGCAGATTGTGATTGCTTTTACGTATTGGGAAAGAGAGGAGCTTGTGACTTGCAAGTACCGGTGGTATCTAACTAGGAAGTTCAGTCTGGTAATTCACGTCATACAAATTCCCTTCTCTTAATATATATAGCTAGGGAAGCATTACATGCATTATGAACAACTCTCACATACTTTCTTTTTTACTTTGAATTCACTTCAGGAAAGGAAAACATGGGTAGCACGGAGGATCTTGTATGGGGTTGATGACATAGAACAAGCATCTGAAATCATTATAGTATGTCTTCTCTTCCGTACGTTCATCTCCTTTATATATATACATGATGATCATATGATCGATCGACGAACTTTACTGTGAACTTTTGTATATTATAGGTTGAAGGGGAATCTGATAAACTTGCAATGGAAGAGGCTGGTTTTCTCAATTGTGTCTCTGTTCCTGATGGAGCTCCAGATTGTGTTTCTTCAAAGCCAGTCCCACCTGAATCCAAGGTTTGCCTTGGTCTTGTTCTATGTTTCATACTTTTTTTTTTTGCTTTCTTTCCATTCTCTCTTATTTGGTTCCTTAATCATTTTACTGTTTCTGTGATGTTAGGACAAGAGCTTTAAGTATCTATGGAATTGCAATGACTATTTGAAAAAGGTTTGTGAAAATTTTGTTTTTTTCTGGTTTGATGTGATATTATTGGTATATACAAACATCTCAAATGATTTCTCTATTTCGTAGGCGTCTCGGATTGTTATTGCTACTGATGGAGATGTACCTGGTCACTGTCTGGCTGAAGAACTTGCACGGCGTTTGGGGAAAGAAAGATGTTGGCGTGTCAAGTGGCCCAAGAAAAGTGATGAGGATAAACATTTCAAAGATGCAAACGAGGTCAGATTATATTTTATGAAATCGCTTTTCGTGGTTACTTTTGGTTTAAACGACCAACAATGAGTTTTTTTTTTACTTATGATTTGTTTTATCAGGTGCTTATGTCTATGGGACCTCATGTACTCAAGGAAGCTGTTCTAAATGCTGAGCCATACCCTATTCTATAGAAGGATTTGAAGAGACATGATGACTTCTAATCATAGAATACATGGACACAAGTACGGTGTTTCAATGGGGTGTAAGAGTTGAAGTCATGCACTTAATTTCTTTAACAATGGGACGGCAGTACACCGAACCTTTAAGATAGATATTAGTGGCAGCGCACATTCTATAAACCAATGTGATAACTGACAATGGTATATAGTAATTTTTGTTTGTTTAAATAAGAAATTTAGATTCTAATCGAGAAGTTATATAGTTGTTTCCGCGCTGGTACACTAAAACACCAAAACTATAAAAGCTGGACATCTTAGTCCGTAAAGACCAAAACTGTAAAATTTGGTTTCGGACCGTTCATTTTTTCGCATATCAAAATCAGGAGGGATGAGTGATTTGATGTGTGAGTCACAGTAAAATCTTTGTGGATTTGATATAACATAACACTTTTGGATAAAAGCAAACGGATTTACATTAGTTAAGAGGACAATTAACCAATGATTAAACTCTACCGCTAATGTAGAAACTACTACAAGAAACAAATTAGAAACAGACACAACCAGGCAAGTTAAGAATTTGGACATTCGAGCCTCTGGATAAAATCGAAGCTAGTTCATCAGATCTGCTCACAACAACTTATTTAGGTCTCGAGAAATCCTAGGGTTTCTCAAGATGCATTCTTCGGCTTTTAGGACTTGAACCATTTCCCTAGGAACCACACACACTTCTTCTGTTGATAGCTTTTCCTGAATTCCTTGAGACGCAAGCAAAAACTGCATTTCTCTTCCCACCTTTGAACTCTCCCAAGTCTGCAAAATTAAAACAAATGTTGCATAAGTTATAAAATAGATAGATTCGGTGGAGATTCATTTGGATTCATGTTTTATCTTTATACCTGCACATTGGTCTGCTTTAGTTGAAAAATCTCAATTTGAGCCTGCAAGAACTTGACATATTTAGCTGCGGCTTGGAACATTTCGGCAGTGTTGTGTTTCTGGCTTCCAGGGATCAGTTTTCCGAGCTCATGAGTCTTCTCTGTGATTCTTCTTCTCCTCTTTCTTGCTGCGATGCTCTGAGCAGAAAGCTCCGGTTTCTTGGTATCACATTTATCACTCCACCCCACTTTGAATGCCGGAGAGAAGTCAGGAACAAGAAACTCGGAAAAGTTTGAAGTCTCGGTGATGAAGGAATCCAAGAGATTAGGATTAGGGCTCGGAAAGAAAGGGTCGTTAGTGTTGAAATGAAAGCTGGAGTTAATGAGCTTTTGGTGTTTTGGCGTGGGGAAGAAGGCATCTAAGTCCTGTGACTCGTTGAAGGCTTCGGTTTTAGGGCCAGGGAGAAAGATGTCTTGGGGAGGAAGAAACGGCTCGTAGAAGTGACTGAACTCGCAGAGAGACGGTGAAAGAGCTTCTTCGAGATGCAATGGCTGATGCAGTTGATGTTGCGGCTGTGCTTGAAAGAAGAAAGTGTCGAGTTCAGGGATAAAACAATCCTCAAGCTGGATTGCATCTGAGTTGGAAAAGTAGCTTAAGCAGTCCATTAGAGACGAAAGAGATGATGAATATAGCAAATGAAGAATGTGAAGCAATCAGGAGCAGTTACTGATGGGGAAGTTTTGGATAACTGAGTAATTAAGAAGACTTAATTAGCTTTAAGCCTTTAACTAATTAAGCTTAGTGTAGTAAACGCAGAAAACAAAGGAAAAGGACAAGAGAAGATATATGATACGAGAGGATCAAAGATTCTGTCTTTTGTTTTCTTGAAGTGAAGTAAGACTTCAGGTTGTAATTAATTTGTAACTTCACTGACTTAACCGTCACGGAAATATATATGAAAGAGAGAGAAGTTAAGGTTTTGGCGAGGATTAAGGAGGGGTTATAGTGGGTTTAGAATTAGCGTAACCACCTCCTTAGTATTAGGCCTTGTTTTTTCTAAATTATTTTCTTAAACACTAAATTCAAGAAATTATTATATTGTAGGATTGAACCTAAATCCTACCATAAATATATATATAGTGTGTTCGAAGAGTTTTGGTGATCATGACCTAGACTAAAAATTTGTGTATAGTGCTTGCTTCTATTATGAAAGTAGTGTTAATCAAACTTTGTGATTGATTGTAGAAAATGTGTACAATAATCATAGTTTGAAAAGATGCATCATTCATTATTTTTCATACACACATTGTCTCTAACTGATCTTCATATTAATTTGGATTAAAATTCTAATACCTAATACGGTCCTTTTGGTTATCGTAATTGTGTTGCCTAATTTTCTTCACTAAAAAAAATATACCTAATTTTATGATTCTTCCAAATCTACACATTTGATATTTTTAGTAATTCTTTTTTATATATTTTGAAGTAATTTATCAAAAGCAATACTAAACTACACCTTAGATTTTTTTGGAGACTTTTGTGATCTAATTCAAAATTATGGTTCAATAATTTAAAATTTTTTCGTAAATTTTTTTTAAAAATTGATTATTCTAAAATTTCACATAAACTAGGAAAACCACTTATCTTTAATTAATTAATAAAGTGTTAATAAAGTGTTAATAAAGTGTTAAACGTTAAGCGGACATCTCTTCAAGGAATTTGAAGAGAGCATCGACTGACAATTCTTTCCAAAAAGTCGTGGCTGTCCATCTCTTCTACAAGCTAGAAGAGTTCGGACGAAATATTAATTGAGGTGAAATACTTTTTTCCACTAGGAATACATAATTTTAATGATTATGAATGTTTACTGACTTTGTAGAATGATGAAAAGGAAGAGATTCTTGTAGTTGAAGTCATTTAGGAGTAACCACTATAATTACATTTGCGGCTGTAATTATATAAACTCGAAACTTCAAAGACTATCTTATCTTAATTTTATGTAGTTGTAAAAGTAAATAATTTTCTTAAACAAATAGCAAAAAATCACTAGATAGATGTCTAGTAAAAGAGAGAAAATTATTGACTTTTTAGGCTTTTATTCACTTTGGCAATATGGATCTAGCCGGACTAATTCGATGGATGAACAAATCTCTTCATTTTATCAACCCATTACTTAAAAGAAAAGAAACAAATAACTCAAGCCAAAACCCAAAATACGATGTGGTCTTGCGCAACTCAGTTGTCCTATCAAAATTGAAATCTCATTTTATGCTTTAGCATGTCACCAGTTAGGCAGTTACTCAGTTAGTGTATCTTCATTGAATAAATTTGTGTGTCCGACGATAATTTATTTATTTTAAGTGATAGTACTAATTTATTATTGTGATCTCTAAAGCAATTAATTAAGTAAAGTAAATTGAGATATATTTATCTTATTATTTTAGCGTTTATATTTTCCGGTGGTGCGATTGACTCGGTAAAAGAGTGAGCTACGGTTTTAGCGGCTAAAGTTGAGATTGGTATTCCACGTTGCTACCTCTTTGACTTTGCCGCCAAGTATCTATAACCCCACTAATTACATATGGGCCAGGCCCAAACTATAACACGCGTTCCCTTTCCCACGTGTCACACTCGCTTTGACTTTGTCGCCAAGTCTTTTTTTCCATAAAATGGGTCGAAATAAATGCAACAGGCCTGAAGCAACGATTAATGGGCCTTTATAATAGAAAGCCCATTTATATCAAAAGAGAGCAGAAATCAAAATCTTCTTCTTCTCTTCTTCTTCCTCCATATGACACAGAGACAGAGGAGGGAAAGAAGCAGAAGAAGAACCCCTAAAACCCTTGAGCAACCACTATGAATAGCTGAAGAGTTATTTCAGTCAATCAATACTTCGAGATGCGATTTTTGCTTCGTCTACCACAAACCCACCTGCGGAAACTCTCTTGCTCGATGTCTGTACTCATGGGTTCCAAACAATTCCTCGAGTTTTGCCTTCTTCCTTCTTTTGCCGTATCCTCTTCTTCTTCTTCGTCGTCTTCTCCTTCTTATTCCCCTGGTAGGCAACTCTCTTCCGTCTCTAGACGATTACTTCCGGTTTTGGCCTCGAGACCCGTGTCCAAAAACAGTCCTTTTCACCAAAGGACCAATGGTTTATCATCTTACACTTCAATCTCCAGGGTTCCAACTCCTGGTATGTGTTAGATGCTTGAGTTCTCTCTTCCGATTTCTGTATATCTTTCGAATTTTGGACATTTAGGGTTTCATTTTTAGTCATTTAGGATTCTATTATTGTTCCTATTGCTCCCCTTTTGCAGTTTCATGCTTCTTGTAATTGAGTCCTCTTGTGTTTCCATGTGTATGCAATTTAGTTTATTAGCTGCTTGCAATACAAAAATTGGTAGTTTACATGCGTTGAATCCCATCCTGGTACTCATTGGAATGAATCAGGAAGTAGCCCTTTGATTTATAAAAAATACAGAAGTAGTAGTCTTCCCGATACAACAAGCTCTAATAATCCCAGCATTTTTCTGCTTTGTAGTTGTTCCTGAAGAAGAAGCAGACAAGAGGGCTGTTTCATCTAAATTAGTTACTTTGAGGCGTAAATTGGCGGAACAAGGAATTGATGCTCAAAATTGCCCTCCAGGACAATATAGTGGCTTGATATGTCCAACGGTATTCCTTTTAGAGTCTTTCTCATATCCCTATTTGATTAGTCATAAATTGAGTACTATGTGAATGTTGCTTTCATAGATGTTTGCTCTTTCTTGTTGGATTCTTGTTGAGTATCTGAAAAAAAGACTAATTTAGATTGTCGACTGTTGTTGTTGGTACATCAGTGTGGAGGTGGAGACTCTTTAGAGAAAAGCTTGTCACTTTTCATTGCCTCGGATGGGTATGCTATCTTGATATCTCATTAATTGAGTTTTTGGTTTTGAACTTGCTTTGCATGAGACTGTAGTTAATCATGACTTTGTAGATCGTCAGCTACATGGAATTGCTTTCGGGGGAAGTGTGGGTTGAAAGGGGGAGTAAAGGTGAGCTGCGGTGGTTAAGTACAAATACGAGACCAACATTTTATAAAGTAATAATTGATTATAGTTTGAACTTATCCTCATTCCTGTTTGCAGGCGGATGGTAGGTTGCCATTTGCTGAGCCAAAAGAGAAGGTTGAAAGAAAAGTTACGGTGGACAGTTTAGAGTTAGAACCTCTCTGTGATGAGGTGCTTGTCTTCTTTTACATGTCTCTTTTGACATGCTTATTCTTATTCTTTCTTCGGTGTCTACTGAACTTTCTGAACTCTTCGTTTATATGAGTTTGATAATATTATTGTATTCTTGGTTATGCTTCAGATTCAAGAGTATTTCGCTGCAAGAGCGATTTCAAGGAAAACGCTTGAGAGAAATCGGGTTATGCAGAAAAGAATAGGTGATCAGGTACCTTACGAGTATTCTTCTGAATTGGAGATTTATTTCTGTCTTAGGATTTTAAAGGACCTGTTACTGTCTTGATTGCAATTTAGAAATCCTGATTTATCGTGTTACATTCTTATTTATGGAACATGCTTGGTTCTGGTCCTGTGTGAATCTGTTGTTATTTTACTTACCTATAATTTCCTGTTAAATTATATGCGGCAGATTGTGATTGCTTTTACGTATTGGCAAAGAGGGGAGCTTGTGAGTTGCAAGTACCGGTATCTAACTAAGAAATTCTTTCAGGTTCACGTCAGACCAATTCCCTTCTCAATAGCATACATGAAAAACTCTTGAGCTTTCTGATTACGACTGTTCTCTTACATGCTTTTTTCTTTGACTTTCTTTCAGGAAAGGGATACACGGAGGGTCTTTTATGGGCTTGATGACATAGAAAAAGCATCTGAAATCATTATAGTATGTCTGCAGTTATCTCCTTTAAATGATCATATGAACTGGGAAGAGCATTATTTTAACTTTTTGGGCAAAATTTAACTTTAGGTGGAAGGGGAAATAGATAAACTTGCAATGGAAGAGGCTGGTTTTCGCAATTGTGTGTCTGTTCCTGATGGAGCTCCAGCGTCGGTTTCTTCAAAGGAAACCTCACCTGAAAAGGTTTGCCTGGTCTTCTAGGTTTCATACTTTACATCTCTTTTAAATATTCTCTCTTATTTGATTCCTTAAGCATTTTACTGTTCTGTGAAGCTAGGACACGAAGTATAAGTTCCTATGGAATTGCAATGACTATCTAAAAAAGGTATGTGATAACTGATTATTTAGTTTTATGTGTGACTGTTTGAATGCCAATCTTCCTTAAGTTTTTTTATTCGTAGGCGTCTCGAATTGTTATTGCTACTGATGGAGATGGACCTGGTCAAGCTCTGGGGGAAGAACTTGCACGGCGTTTGGGGAAAGAAAGATGTTGGCGTGTCAAATGGCCGAAGAAAAATGAGGAGGAACATTTCAAAGATGCAAACGAGGTCAGATAGATTTATGTAAATTTTATGAATTTGCTTTTGTGGTTACTCTGGTTTAAATGACCACAATAATTCCTTACTTGGATGATTTTCGTAGCTGCTTATGTCTGAGGGACCTCATTTAGTCAAGGAGGCTATTCTAAATGCTGAGCCATACCCTATACAAGGATTATTCGCTTTCAAAGATTTCTTCGATGAAATTGATGCATTCTATCATCGAACACATGGATACGAGTATGGTGTTTCAACGGGGTGGAAAACTTTGGACAACTTCTATAGTGTAAGCTTTGAAGTCATGTTATTTATTTGATATTGTTGTAGGCTCATCAACTATGTGATATATTAAATTTGCTCTTGATCAGGTTGTGCCAGGAGAGTTGACTGTTGTTACAGGTGTTCCTAATTCTGGAAAGAGTGAATGGATTGATGCTCTGTTATGCAATCTAAACCATAGTGTTGGCTGGAAATTTGCTCTCTGTTCAATGGAGAATAAGGTGTGTTTCTGACCTTGTCCTTGAATGGGAAAACTGCTTTGTAGTAGCTTTACCTGATTGTTCTTGTTCGCGCTGCTTCCAGGTACGAGATCATGGCAGGAAACTTTTGGAAAAACATGTACAGAAACCATTCTTTGATGCAAAGTAAGCCTCTTTATTTTGAAAAGACCCTCACAATCTGATTGAAGCCAAGAACTGTTGCTCTTGTAATGTCTGAACTTGTACTTTAACTTTGTTCTTTCTTGAAAGTGGTGTTTATGTTTTTCCTTTTTTCTCAACAGTTACGGAAGAGCTGTCCAACGGATGAATGTTGAGGAGTTGGAGGAAGGGAAAGAGTGGTTGAATGACACCTTCTCTCTCATAAGGTAAAATATTCAGCTTTAATTGAACTTGACTCTCCGCTGATACAAAAATATGTACCTAAAGACCTGGAAAGTCGCATTACTTGGACATGATATGGTAAATATTTTGGTGTTTGGGTTCTCATGACTAATCAGATGTGAGATGGATTCACTTCCAAATATTGAATGGGTTCTGGAACGTGCAAAAGCGGCTGTTCTTCGTTATGGGATTCGAGGACTTGTTATAGATCCTTACAATGAGCTCGACCATCAACGTACTACACGCCAGTGAGTGATGAAAATGTTTTCACTTCAATCAATTTTACATTCTTTCCTTTCTGGAACATGATAGATTTCTATTTGTTTTGATAGGACGGAGACAGAGTATGTTAGCCAGATGCTTACAAAGATCAAACGCTTTTCCCAACACCACTCCTGCCATGTCTGGTTTGTCGCTCATCCAAAACAGTTGCAACAATGGGATGGCAGTGCACCGAACCTTTACGATATTAGTGGCAGCGCACATTTTATAAACAAATGTGACAATGGTATAGTAATTCACAGAAACCGCGATGAAAAAGCTGGACCTCTTGATCTAGTACAAGTGGGTACCAATCCCTTCATCTTCATCTATAATGTATATTAAAAATTGCCTTCGTATTGTGTAAAGTTCCTAACTATTTGTATGTTTCAGATTTGTGTGAGAAAAGTACGAAACAAGGTTGCAGGACAAATTGGTGATGCGTACTTGTGTTACGATAGGTACATAAGCTTTCCAAGTATCTTCTTATTCCTACAAATCTAACTTAACGGACTGAACAAGATTTTGTATACTACTTTGGCACTGAAAACTAGTTGAAGTTATTCCAAAGTACTCAAAGTTTAGATTAAAGAGCTGAGCGCTTCACGCCGTAGAGAATTTTTGCCTAGAACACCAAACCTTTGTCAAAACTCTGTTAATGAAATTGTTTTTTTTGACAGGGCAACTGGTTTGTATTCGGATTCTCCAGAGACGCCTGAGATGAGATTAAACAAGCGGCACTGATCAGTTTAAAGGCCGTCAAACACGTTGGACATAGCGTATGGATAACATGTGTCAACTAAATTTTTATTCCTCTTGGTTACCATTGGTGAGGAAAAAGATTTTCTCGTGAGAGGATTCTTGTAGCCCTTTGTTTTAAAACAGACTGTCTCGGTTGAAAAGACAAGATTCTAGCTCTATGTAATGTGGATCGTCGTGCTTCTCTCTCTTGTGCCTGGTGGGTCTGGTCCAGGTCCAAAATGCGACTTAATTCGATTTTTTGTACAGCTCTTGTGATCTTTTTTGTGCTCTGTCTCATTCTATAGTTTGTTCTGTTTCTCTCTGTCTCTGTCTCCTCCTTTAGTTGCGGCTGATTTGGCGGGGTGAATTAGCTTAGCTGTAAACGGTTTGACTTCAACTACCTCTCTGTGTTATTGTTATGCAAACTTCTTTGCAAATTGCTTCAATTATTTCCACTGTTTAGCCCTACTTCTTTGTGTTTTGTCAATCTAATTGATTTTGTGAGTATATTACTATATTTTATGATAGTAGATAGAATCAGTTGCGGCGGTGCCACTATAAATGTTATCATATAATCATTGCGACGTCGTAATGAAAATAGGAATATAGGTGGAGATTTGGAAATATTTTATTCGCGGCGTCAAAGGATATGTCTTGGACCAAGATTATTGATAATATCTCTAGTGTAGTAGAATATCCAATTAGTGATCTGTCTAATTGTAAACGCATTTTCATTATCAGCAAAACAAAACAAATGACCTTTAGAGAAGCTTATTTGTGTTAATCTTGTATTCTTAAATTAGAGATAAGTTCATGATTTGTTGTTCCAGTCCGGAGAAGTCGAACTTACAGGAATATTAACAAGTAAATTTGGAAATTAAGAGACTAATTTTCAGATCACCTAATAATCTGATTTACATGGACACATTTTGATTATATATACGAAGCTCATTCATATGGAAACTGCAGCTCATTAATTAAAATAAAAATAAAAATAAAGATATGATTAGTGTGTCTTTAAATTAGCTTTGTTGGCAAACTGGGTTGTCAACAGCTAAAACATAATCTTTACTTGCCCAATAAAGGAGAACGTATAATACTGAAATCATGAATTTTAAGGTCGACTAAAAATAAGAGTCAAGAGTTGGAAAAAAATAAAGAACCGTTACAAAGGAAAAGATTCTTCTCCACTAGCAGCAGCACATTATACATGGTACTTTCTAATTATATATATAAAAAAAATCTGACTTAATTTAGAATCAAGTGTTTAACTCTGTAAAATTAGAAAGGAAACAAAAATACTTAAAAAAAATTCACAACACACACACAAACAAAAAAAACAAAACAAAAGTGACTTTGGTTTGTGAACGAAACATGGTAACACATCCGTCCGTTGCGCCGAACATACTCTGTCGAGTACCACACGTGTCGTCCTCTCGTTGGATAAACAGATCAGCGTAGACGACCGTTGAGAAGAACATGAGAAGCGAGACCCGTGGGGACCCCTGCCGCAGAAATATATCTTTGTTAAGAAAAATAAAAAGAAATTTGCCAGGCTGGCGTATCTGTGCCAGCGTGGATAATCCAACGGCTGTGGTTGGTTCCTTCGGTTTCTTTACTGGTAGGGTCCATATCATGTGACCGTTGCTAAGAGTCGGTGGGGTCTACTCACCTCGAAACCCCCTAGGGTTTTTTTTTTTTTGTTGTTAATTTTCTTTCTTGGTGCTTGCTTTTGGCTGCATAAATAAAATCTCTTCTCTCTCTTTTTATAAGTCATAAAACCTTACGACCTTTTTTTTCTCTCTGCAGCCCAAAAACAAACTTAAAAACACAAAGAAGAAGAAGGTGAATTAGAGAGAGATTCGTAAGGAAGAAACCTCTTTCCCAGAATCAGAGAAAGCCGTGTATCATCTTCTTTTAGGTCGGTTCCTCTCTTCTTTATTCTTTTTTTTTTTTTTCCCTTCTATTTAGAAGAAGCAGTTAACAATTCGAGTCTTTATTCTCTTGTTTTTTTTTTCTTTTTCTTTAGTCTTTATTCTCTTGTTATATCTCTTAGTTTCTCGATTTTTTTTTTTTATAATCGAAACACACAGAAAATTTCTTGAGCTAGGTTTCTCTTGGGTTAAAAAAAAAAATAGAAAGTTTCAATCTTTTTTCCTGGAATCTATTTTGGTTAGTTCCTGATTCGAAAATTGAGAAACTTTAAGTATTATTATAGGATTCCTTTTTGTTTTTGCTGTTTGATTTCGTTAATTTTTTAGGGTTTAGCAAGAATCACGTTTTTTTTGGATTTTAGATCTCAAGTAATCGAGAAAGTGAATTGGTTTTTAAGGGTTATTACTCTGGTTGATTTTTATAATTTGGTGACTAATATATTGTTTAAATCTTGCTTTACTAACAGGGTTTAAAGATGACTGCTGAAGTTAAGGTTGAGGAGAAACAGGTGGAGTCTGAGGTTGTGATTGCTCCTACTGTTGTTCCTGAGGAGACTACTGTGAAATCTGTTGTTGTGGGGGAGGAAGAAGAAGTCAAAGCTGTGGAAGAAGATGAGAGCAGCAGCAAGCCTAAGGGTGTTGAGAAGAGTGCCTCTTTTAAAGAAGAGAGTGATTTCTTTGCTGATTTGAAAGACTCTGAGAAGAAGGCTCTTGGTGATCTCAAGTTGAAGCTTGAGGAAGCTATTGTTGATAACACTCTCTTCAAGACCAAGAAGAAGGAGACCTCCTCTCCTGTTAAGGAGAAGAAGGAAGAGGCCGTGAAACCTGAGGTAGAGAAGAAGAAGGAAGAAGAAGCAGAGGACAAGGTTGAAGAAGAGAAGAAATCTGAGGCTGTTGTTGTTACCGAAGAAGCTGCAAAACCTGAGGCTGCTGTTGTTACAGAGGAGATAACGCCCAAGGAAGAGGTGAAGACTGCTGAGACTGTTGTTGAGAAGGTAGACGAAGACACTAAGGAAGAAGTGAAAGCTGAGAATGAAGAAGAGAAGAAAACCGAGGATGTTGTAGTTACAGAAGAAGTGAAAGCTGAGACTGTCGAGGAGGAGGAAGCAGATGAGTCTGTGGATAAGGACATTGAGCTGTGGGGAGTGCCATTGCTTCCAAGCAAAGGAGCTGAGGCCACTGACGTGATCCTCTTGAAGTTCTTAAGAGCAAGAGACTTCAAAGTCAACGAAGCCTTTGAGATGCTGAAGAAAACCCTTAAATGGAGGAAGCAACACAAGATTGATTCCATCCTTGGAGAAGACTTTGGGGAGGAACTTGCCTCTGCGTCTTACATGAACGGTGTTGACCGCGAGTCCCACCCTGTTTGCTACAATGTCCACAGCGAGGAGCTTTACCAGACATTTGGAGCAGAGAAGAACAGAGAGAAGTTCTTGAGATGGAGGTTTCAGCTCATGGAGAAGGGTATCCAGCAGCTTAATCTGAAACCAGGAGGTGTTACTTCTCTTCTTCAGATCCATGATCTCAAAAACGCTCCTGGAGTGTCAAGAAAAGATCTTTGGGTTGGAATCAAGAACGTCATCGTAACTCTGCAGGACAATTACCCGGAGTTCGTGTCTAGAAACGTGAGTTCTATCAATCCATCCTCATTTTGGGATTCATTGGTTTGGTCTATTGACTTTGTCTAATCGTTTGTTTGTTTTGTTATATTGCAGATATTCATAAATGTTCCGTTCTGGTTCTACGCCATCAATGCTGTCCTCTCGCCATTCTTAACTCAAAGAACCAAGAGCAAGTTTGTTGTGGCTCGTCCAGCTAAGGTCACAGAGACTCTTCTCAAATACATTCCAGCTGAGGAGCTTCCAGTTCAGTACGGTGGGTTTAAAAGAGATGACGATACCGCATTCACCAACGAAGCTGTCACTGAAGTTGTTGTTAAGCCTGGATCATCTGAAACCATTGAAATCCCAGCTCCTAAGGTAAAACATAATCAAGAAACCAAACCTTATCTTTTTTAAAGAAGTTTGTCAATCCTTATCTCTTTCTTATAATTTGTTTGTTTCCATAGACTGAAGGTACATTGGTATGGGACATAGCGGTTTTGGGATGGGAAGTGAACTACAAGGAAGAGTTTGTGCCGACCGCTGAAGGAGCTTACACCGTAATTGTCCAAAAGGTGAAGAAGATTGGAGCAAATGAAGAAGCGATCAGGAACAGTTTCAAGAACAGTCAGGCTGGGAAGATTGTTCTTACGGTCGACAATGTCTCCAACAAGAAGAAGAGAGTTCTGTACAGGTACAGAACCAAGACTGAAACCTCTTCCTGAAGTAGAGGCTTCTCTCTGCAACTTATAAGCAGTCTCTGGATATATAATATTCTTTTTATAAATTCAAAGTTTGGTGTTATTATTATTTATTTTTGAGTGATATGTGCGAGAAAGAAAGAGAGATACTGCCATTGTTTCATTGAAAATTCAATCTTTTGTTATGAGATTTATATTCTCTTCCGTTTCAATTTGATTTATTTTATTTATTTAGATTAATTATGTATGAATCATAAATAAAAATATGTTCAACAGTTCGATTGAGTAATTTATATGGACTGCGTAATCTAAAAAATGGCCCTGGAGAGTGACTTGACTATAGGGCCAACAACTAACCGCCGTTGCATATTATATTATATTAGTAGTATTTTGGTCACACACATTTTTGTATATATTGTGAAATTATGTCATCGCTTTGACCCATTGTAAAAAGTTCAACGATAAGGAAGATGATATTTATCGACGTATTTCTCTATCGAATTATAGTTTTCTTCTTTCTTATCGTTGATGTTTCTTAGATAACTTCAACAATAGATAATATTATCTGAATATAACAAATTAACAAAAAAAAGAAGAGAGAGATATCAAACACACGTATGTCATCATTGGATTAATTAACCATATACCCCCAAAAAAAAAATTCAACAAAGAAAAATATGACATTTATTGGATGATATAACATTTGATTTTATATACTATACGATTTGGAGTCGAATGGAAACTACTACAAGTATCAAATGGAAAACGTTATTTACAGAAACAGAAACAGTACTGTAATTGGCAACCGTTCTTTTTTTTTTTTTTTTTTTTTTTTTGTCAAACATAATTGGCAACCGTTCAATATTTATAATTTTCAAGGATATAATTATCTTCTTAGACTATTCCGATTGATGATGCATTTGACTTATAGCCTAGTGTTCACTAGTGGACCTACGCGGCGATAACAAAAAAGTGTCACAGAAACGGGCTATACTTGGTGCTGTTATTGGTACATATATAATTTGTATATAGAGGCTTGAAACGGTTCATTGGCCAGAGAATAAAACATATTAATGCATGTTAAAAAGTGAAAATCAATTTTGTAAAAAATTGCAGAATTCAAGTGATTACGACACCAGGACGCATGCATGGCATCATCATGTTTACGTGCACCATTCTACTATAAATTTGTGTCGCCGTCACAGAAAAAATTATTAGATTAGATGATGACTGGACGAACTGATCCTTTGATTCTTCCGTTTATAGAATTATTTTCAATAAAAAATTTGTAACTTGTGAGAGATTTACACTTCTCCTGCTATAATTGCGTTCATCAACATCTTTGCTTTCACAAAGAAAAAGAAAAAACCATCTTTGCTTTCGTACAGTAAAACAACACTTCGTTGAAACAAAATGGAAATGCATTTGAACAGTTTTTTTGCCCGTGTTAATTCTTAGTTTCTACTTTCTAGTTCCATTTTGTATAAGGGACTCATGGATGCTTCTCTTTAATTTATAGAGTCAAGGCTAACGTACCTAGGCCTGGGCAAATAAACCGAATCCGAGGAACCGACCCGACCCTGACCTGCAAAAACCCGACCCGACCCGACCCGCTTCTGTATAAATAACCACTCGGTTTTTGTTTCCAAATACCCACGGGTATCGGGTATTACCCGAACCGAACCCGAGGAACCGACGATATCTGTTTGAACTCGAGAACACATTTATTCATACATGATATCACATATATTGCCATATTTCCGTTTGCCTTAATCTCCTCTCCTTGAATCCTTGTGGATCTTCTTTACTTTGCATAAACATGTCGAAGTTGCCAATTTTTGTCCGATTTCAAGAATCTTTAGCTTTTATAAACCAAAACTCTCAAATTGGATCTCCAAAACCTAATTCCGCTGTTAGTCTCATCTTTGGGTTCTCCGTTCATAGCAGCTAGACATGCTTTTGCGAGACATGTTTTTCTTTGTTGGGATGTTTAAGTTTCGTTTGCTTTGTTGGGATGTTTAAGATTTTAAGACATGCTTTTCTTTGTTGGGATGCTTATTTTGCGAGACATGGTATGTGTTTGAATTGTTTTGCGAGACATGATATGCTCAGTTTCATTTGTTTAAGATTTCATGTTATGCAGTTTCATTTGTTTTTCGGGTTATTCGGGTTTTTTGGGTACATTTCAGGTTTTTGTGGGTACTTTGGATATGTTTGAGTAGATACTATCCATAACCGAATATATTTTGGATATATTACAGGTTTTTAAAAGTCATTACCCAAATAACCCGAACCCGAGAGGAACCGAACCTGACCCCGACCCGAAATTATATGAACACCTGCTCAGATCCTATATTCGTAAACCCGAAAACCCGAACCCGAATTACCCGAACCTGACCCCGACCCGAACACCCAAATGCCCAGGCCTAAACGTACCGATGTAAACATATAAAACTTAACTAGATTCCACTTCTGATTATTTTTTTTTAGTTTTTTTTTTTTTTTTTTTTTTTTGTGTGGCTCCATGATAATAACATTTGGGTCAGCCATATGAAAGTCAAACCAGCCGCTGAAGTGTATCTTTCATGTTATATTTCAGTCAATATTTTTCACACATGTTACGTATTCTCACATAGTCACATATATTCCGTATACATCTCTATCTTTCATTTTATCAGCAAATCCAACGAGAGTTATCTTTCTGTCTTTGTATAATTAGAGAGAAAAATACATTAGTACATTTCCGAATTTGATTTAACTGATTAGGTCGTTATCTGTCCTTACATACTCCTATATATTACAAGGTCGAATTATGTGTCACAGTTAATAAAAAAATAGATTATTTTTAATGAAAAAATTAACTGTTGCATATTCAGATAAATTAATATATGTCATTAAGTTGCATACTTGCATCCATAACTTCTCCATCACAATATTCATCTAAGAGAGCAAGCGCTAAACCATTACATAAAGTCAACGACTACTACCTAAAACATACTTGGCATTTGATTATTAATCTAGTCTAATAAAAGAAAAAAAACTATATTATAGATTAAATCATGTTAATTATATCTATTATTACTCTTTGACACATGTGGTTGTAATTGTGTATACACATTAATATTGTTTGAATTTTAAGTCTAGAATATATTGCGATCATCGCACTAAATAATCAAAATCTTTGGGACAACTTAAATCTACATTTGACTTTTCCTGGTCAAATATTTTGGCGTCATGCATGATCTTCTCTATTATAAATAACCCAAAATCGTCGACGACATTTATAAACTCAATCACTTGTTTTATTCTTTTCACTTCAACGTTCAATCTGTGGAAATGAAATATCCAGGTATGATATTGGTTCCTTTTCTATTCTTCGTCGTCTTCATATCGGAGCCAAGCTCATCACTAGCAAATTCGGAGACTTTCATACAATGCCTAACCTCAAAATCCGACCCCAAACATCCCATCTCCCCGGCCGTGTTCTTTGCCGGAAACCGCTCCTACTCCTCCGTACTAGAAGCTACCATTCGTAACCTCCGGTTCAACACATCCAACACTCCGAAACCCTTCCTCATAATCGCTGCAACACATGAAACCCACGTGCAAGCCGCGGTGACTTGTGGCAAACGTCACAACCTTCAGATGAAGATCAGAAGTGGAGGCCACGACTACGATGGCTTGTCATACGTTACGTACTCTGGCAAACCGTTCTTCGTCCTCGACATGTTTAATCTCCGTTCGGTTGATGTAGACACGGCGAGTAAAACAGCTTGGGTCCAAACCGGTGCCATCCTCGGAGAAGTGTACTACTATATATGGGAGAAGAGCAAAACCTTAGCTTATCCCGCTGGGATTTGTCCAACGGTTGGTGTCGGTGGCCATATTAGCGGCGGAGGTTATGGTAACATGATGAGAAAATACGGTCTCACCGTAGATAACACCATCGATGCAAGAATGGTCGACGTCAATGGTATAATCAACATCTTTAGCTTCATTATTTTATAGTATCAAACTATCAATACAGATTCTAAAATCAACCGAACTCATTCAAATATAGTTATTTTTGTTATACTCCGGTCAAGCTAAAATGAATAAGACAACACCTAAACACATTGGACATAATCATATTTTGTTTATTACATATATTTAGCTGAATAATTACAGGAATGTTTCTTATATATTTTCTGACTATATATTCCTTGTATATTTGAAAATTTCCAGGAAAAATATTGAATAGAAAATTAATGGGAGAAGATCTCTATTGGGCAATAAACGGAGGCGGGGGAGGTAGCTACGGAGTTGTTTTAGCCTACAAAATAAAGCTCGTGGAAGTCCCTGAAAACGTCACCGTCTTCAGAATCTCCCGGACGTTAGAGCAAAACGCGACAGAGATCGTTGACCGGTGGCAACAAGTCGCACCAGAGCTTCCCGACGAGCTCTTCATAAGAACGGTCATTGACGTTGTAAACGGCACCGTGTCATCACAAAAGACCGTCAGGGCAACATTCATAGCTATGTTTCTTGGAGACACAACTACGCTTCTGTCGATATTAAACCGGAGATTCCCAGAGTTAGGTTTGGTCCGGTCAGACTGTACCGAAACGAGCTGGATCCAATCTGTGCTATTCTGGACAAATATCCAAGTGGGTTCTTCGGAGAAACTTCTACTCGAGAGGAAACAACCCGTGAACTACCTCAAGAGGAAATCAGATTACGTACGTGAACCGATTTCAAGAACCGGTTTAGAATCGATTTGGAAGAAAATGATCGAGCTTGAAATTCCAACAATGGCTTTCAATCCATACGGCGGTGCGATGGCGAGGATTTCTTCAACAGTGACTCCGTTCCCATACAGAGCCGGGAACCTTTGGAAGATTCAGTATGCTGCGAATTGGAGAGAAGATAGGTTAACCGATCGGTACATGGAATTGACGAGGGAATTGTACCGGTTCATGACTCCTTTTGTTTCCAAGAACCCGAGACAATCGTTTTTTAATTATCGGGATGTTGATTTGGGGATCAATTCACACAATGGGAAAATAAATAGCTATGTTGAAGGTAAGCGTTACGGGATGAAATATTTCGCGGGAAATTTCGAGAGGTTGGTGAAGATTAAGACGAGAGTTGATAGTGGTAATTTCTTTAGGAATGAACAGAGTATTCCTGTTTTACCATAAGTGTATGCTTATTTGATTATTGGTTAGTGAAATTGGTTGTTGTATAATGATTATATGTTGTAAGTCTATTTGTCTTTAGTCATTATGATTTGATAATCTAATATATCAAAGGAGAAGTCGAGAGAGCTCATAGCCAATCTCACAAAAATTGACCTCCTTTGTCCTTAATGAAAAATACCCTTAAAAATATTTCGCGGAAGCTTTTCCTCTCTATTTAGGTTGCTAAAACGCACCACATTCATCCTCAGACTTAAGTTTTGCCATTAATGAGATTCAAAACTGTACCTTTTTACCCTTTTATAAGTTTTAAAAAAATTAAAAAACGAAAATTAAAAAAAAAAACTAAATTTGTTTTACAAAATCGAAAATCTAATATATTTACACAATATCTCTTTTTTAAAAAATGGAAGATAAATATTAGAATATATTACGAATATTTGTTTAAAGAAAATTTCTATTTTTAAAAATATTAAAATGGTAAAGATAATTATGACGATTTTCCTTCTAAGCTATATATATATAGAGGCTCAGCCAAAACAGTAGAAGTCGGATTCATAAAGCTAAACATATATTTTGAGAGTATAGTGTTTCTTTTGTATTATTTTGGTTCTAATGAATCAACTTTACTATTGTATGATTTTGATTTTTTTTTCATGTTGATGCACTATCCATATGCTTTGGTGCTTTGCATGATTAATTTTTATGCTGCTATAGTTTTAATTATTATGTTGAATCATATCAAAAGTTTTACTCATTTTATACTGTTTGGTTGTGTTTTAGGTGTACCTTCCATGGACCATGGATGTTTTTTGTATATCAAAAACAAGATTGGACGAACAAGTTGATGAAGAAAGAAAAAAAATCAAATCGGTAAAGTATTTTTAATAATTGTTTTTATTTGTTTTTTTTTATAGTGGTGATTGTTATTCAATTTTTTCTCTTGGTTAAACATGATCAGATTTTTATTCCATGATTTTTTATTCAACAAGCAAATGAGCAAACACATCTTTTGAAAATTTTATATGATTATTTGGATTCTATTTTTTATGCTTTTTTTTTTTGTAGTGGTTGTTTGGAAAGCAAGATCAAGCAATCATAGACAAAGTCTATGGATTCTCCATCTTTAAAAAATATAGTTCGTATTATTTTCTATATTTTGTTTTGTAGTTTAGTAATTTGAAATAAAATTTTATATGTAACCTAATAAATATTTTTATGTTTCAGTTGAATTCATGGATGATCATTGATCATAATTGTGGATCAACTGAATATAATGAAATTCAGGTATTAATTTTTGCTAATCTGAATCTTTATTTTTTAAAAATAATATTGTTGCTAATGTTTTTTTGTAATAATTATAGTTGCAGAAAAATTATGGTTGATTCTGTTCATAACAAATTTATGGTAATTTTCTAAAAACTTGGATTTCTTTCTGTTTACAAAATATTTAAATTATAATTCTATTTATAAGTAACCTATTACATAATTTTTTTTGTTTCAGTTGAATTCATGGATGATCATTGATCATAATTATGGATCTACAAAATTGAATATAATGAAATTCAAGTATTAATTTTTTGCTAACCAGAATCCTTAATTTTTTAAAATAATATTGTTGCTAATATTTTTTGTAATGATTATAGTTGCACAAAATTATGGTGGATTCTATTCATAAAAAAAATTATGGTAATTTTCTAAAAACTTTGATTTCTTTCTATTTACAAATTAATTAAATGTTTGTTATGACTAATATTTAATAAATTTTTGTGACTAATATTTCTTCATAAATATTTGTGACTAATATTCCTTCTTCCTCTTAAATTGATAGAAGGAAGAAGGAAGGAATATTAATTGGATTCGGGACTTTATATCTCAGAGATTTTCAAGAAGAAAAAGATTAAGGAAGATTAGGAAGAGTTTATTTTAACCATTTACAATTAATGTTTATTTGAAATTGCTTTAGATGGATAAATAATATATAATAAATAGTAAATTTCCTATTTTGTTTAATAAAAAAATTAGAAATCTAAATTTTATATCTCATTTAAAATTTAAAAGTAATAAAAAATAAATACTATAATATATTACAAATATTTCTTTGAGAATATCCCTGTTTTTTAAATTAGTAAATTTCTACAGACTTTTTGTTTCACTTTTAAAATTATTTTTCATTTAAAAACGAAAATTAGAAAAAAAAAACAGAAATCATTCATATCCAATTTTTTTTTTAAATGGAAAATAAATACTTAAATCTTTTGTAAATATTTGTTTCAAGAAAATTTATATTTTCTAAAATGTTAAATTTCTATAAATAATTATAACGGTTTGATTTGGATAGAAGGAATTGAAAATCTCGAGAGGATATACTACAAATATCCATTTAATTTGATGATATGACATAATCTTTTGTGATCTCGACAAAGTCTCATAGGGTTGATGTTAATCTCCAGAAATCCCATGTTATTCCGGCTGGATACTCTATCACCAAAAGGAGAAACAAAGATTCTAAATAAGACAAAAGGTTCTGACAATTAATATATATATATATATATATATATTGAAAATATAAACGAGTAATTTTAATAAATTATTTTTCTTTCACTTTTAAAAATAAACTGTTTAAGAAACGAATTATTATTTTTTAAACGAAAATTAGAAAATCTCAAAAATAAAATAATCGAATCCCATTTTAAATTATTAAAAATGGAAAATAAATACTATTTTTGAAGATTAAATTATAGCTTCTCTTTTAGTTAATACTTTTCCAATTACATTTTTGTTGGAATCCTTTTTAGCCTTATAATTAATTTACTTTTTGGTTTGTTAAATTAGTTGAACTATTCTTTAAAAATATATTTGCCCACACAAATTTATAAAAGAATTGAATTAGTGATATATTTGACCACAAAAACAGTTTAGACAATAATTCTTTTTAAAAAAGTTTTTTCCCGCACAAGTCAAATTGTTATTTGGTTAATTGAATGTAATTTATTTTTTCGCAAAACAAAATTATAAATAAGTCTTTAACTTTACTGTTGTAGGTCTAATGTCGACACAGACTCAGATAGAAAATATATGTTTAACTGAAATAGAATTGATGTTGCGATTGAATGGAACATCTCTTACGGCGTTTGAGAAAATGCCTAAACCAGATAATAGTATGATGAACACAGGTGTAAATAGGCTTATCGCAGATGAGAGAATATATAAGCCTCATAAACAACAGGAATTGTACAATGAGTTATTACCTATGCTAACTGAGGAGCAAAGACGTGGTTATGAAGAAATCATTCACTCTGTGAATCACGACAAAGGTGGTATGTTTTTTGTTCATGGATTTGGTGGTATTGGAAAACTTTCTTGTGGACTATTCTTGGTGCTGGTATAAGGTCTAAAGGTAATACTGTTCAAAATGTTGCTTCAAGTGGTATAGCTGCTTTGCTTTTGGAAGGTAGTAGAACGGCTCATTCAAGATTTGGTATTCCAATCAATCTTAATGAATATTATGTGTGTACTATCGATGCCGAATCGGATCTTGCTGACTTAATTAGAGAAACAAAGCTCATAATATGGATATTGAAGTAATAACTTTAAGAAATACTAATATTAAATACATATCTAAAATTCCATCTTTATTTTTTTATTTACAGGTGAGGAGAGATGATATCTTAGGTCTGATAGTATTGAAACATCAGATACAAGTGCTCATGATAATATGATCTACACTCAGGAATTTCTAAACAGTATATAAGTTTCTGGATTGCCAAGTCATGTTTTAACGTTGAAAATAGGAGCACCTTCATGTTGCTAAGGAATATAGATCCTAAAGGAGGTTTGTGTAACGGTACGAGGTTAATTATTACTCAGATGGCCAATCATGTAATCGAAACAAGAATCTTGACATGAAAAATGGTTGGTGATAGAGTACTTATCCCTAGGACGTATGTTAGTCCACTTGATGCAACGTTTCCCTTTCCTATGAGGCTACGACAGTTTCCTGTTACTATGGCGTTTGCAATTACTATAAACAAAAGTCAAGGTCAGACGCTAGAACATGTTGGATTGTTTCTACCGAAACCGGTTTTTACACATGGACAGCTTTATGTTGCCTTCTCTCGAGTCACAACCAGAAAAGAATTAAAGGTGTTAATTACAGATAAAGATGGAAAATGCCAGAATAAATCACTTAAATGTTGTTTTCAAAGAGGTATTTGAGACTGTATAATGATGGTTTGTAGTTGGATAATCGTTTTGGATATTTAGACTTGAATTATATTTCTTCTCTTAAATATAGTGATTTTAAATATCTATAACGCTACCTCTATTTTATAATCATATATAAACTTTCACATTGGAGAAAACCATTTTCTAATTTAGACTTATTCTGTATTATAAAATAATAGATAAATACATTGTAGATGGTCTAAGAACATATTATTTAAAATTTTCACATGATTATATTTTATTTGGTTTCAACAATGTTGTTTGAAAACATATAATTGTTAGCTGTATCATAAAGTGTATATATAATTTTACATCATATCTATTAACTACAAAATTTACCTTTAATCTGTAATTATATATACTAGGATGTCAGCCCATGCGTTATCGTACGGGAAACTGAAAATTTAAAATGACTAACTTTATGGTAATTCTTTAACTGTATAGTATAAAAATCATAAATAATAACTAAGATTAATCAACCAAATAGTTAAATAAAATATTTGTTGTATATATAAAATGAAAAATCGATTCAGTGAAAATAAGAGAATAATGTTAAATATATATAAATCTAAGTTTACAGAATCATACTCAGATAATCAATTTCGAAAGATATTCACATTAAAAAAAAAGTTTAATCATTATTCTATCGAAATTTATAAAAAATAATAAGAGAATCAGGGAGAAAGAGCTATAACTGAAACAAACTAAATTGACTAAAAAGATAAATTTATAAAAAATTAGAAATCATAATTAATTACCTAAATTAATACTTGGAAGAGATGATCAATACAGGTAGATGGAAAACGACACCAAGTAAAGGTTAGATGAATAAATCAATAAATAAAATAATTCAAAATTTTTTAACAAAGATGAGTGAATCAATGTTGATTAATAAATTGAAAGAAAATAATACTTATAATTTTTAAATTTGAAGGTGTTAAACAATACTCAAAGAACAAAAACTCTTTTCAAGGTCCATAATATATATATATATATATATATCCATAATAAATGTGAACATTGAAAGTTGTGAATACGGCAAAAAAAAACACAATTGTTGCATCAAAATATTGCAACTTTTAAGATCATTAATAAATCTAAACAGTTAGATGAGATAATAAAAACAATTTATCCCTTATATTTAAATTGACACCTAAAAGTGAGTTTGCTATAATATATAAACATATAAATCTATGAAAAATTAGAAATAACAATCAATTACCTAGATTAATAATTGGAAGAGATGATTGATGCATGAATAAATGGAAAATGATACCAAACAAAAGTTATATGAAGGAATCAATAAATAAAACAATCCAAATTTTAATAAAGATGAGTGAATCATGTTGATTAATAAATTAAAAGAAAATAATACTCATAATTTTTAAAACTTGGAGGTGTGAAATAATACTCAAAGAACGAAAACTCTTTTCAAAGTCTATAAAAATCTGTATATATATAAAAACAAAAAGTTGTGGAAACAAAGAGGTGTAAAACAAAAAGACAAAGAGGTGTAAAACAAAAATATGCGAAAACTAACAAGTGCAAAGATTGAAAGCTAGGGGTACGACGAAGAAGACCATATTTGTTGGATTAAAACATTGCAACATTATATAAATAAAAAAGGTGTAAAACAAAAAGGTGTGAAACCTAACGGGTGAAGAAACACAATTGTTGGATCGAAACTTTGCAACTTTTGAGATCATTCACAAAAGGAGAGATAATTAATAATACTCAAAGAACAAAAACTCTTTTCAAAGTCCATAAAGATATGTATATATATATAAAAACAAAGACGTGTGAAGACAAATAGGTGTGAAACAAAAAAATGCGAAACTAACAAGTGCAAACATTGAAAGGTAAGGGTATGACGAAGTAACACAATTGTTGATCAAAACATTGCAACTTTATATAAACAAAGAGGTGTAAAACAAAAAGGTGTGAAAACTAACGGGTGCTGTAACACCCGCAAACCAATTTTTGGTATTTTGGTAAGGGTGTCGATCGACACCTTCTAGTGAGGCATCGATCGACACCAGTTGTGGCCGGTTTGGTCGGTTCAATTTTAATTGTCCGGTTTGCGGGGTTGGTTTAGGGAAAACCCTAGCTCGGGTTTTTAAGGAGGGAGCTCGAGTTTTTCTCCTTTTTTGGCCGCTTTTGTCAAAAACAGAGAGAAGGAGGAGGAAAGCTTTGTTCTTGAGTTCCTGGGAGTTTTTGTGAGATTTTCTTGCTGTTCTTGGGAGATCTAAGGCTGGGAAGGTGTTAAAAGCTTGCTAGGAGTGAGGGAATTCGTCCTTATTGGTCAGAAACTTCCTGCAAAGAGGTGAGTGCATGACCATGGCTTATCTAAGCTAAGATCTCTAGATTCTATGTGATTTGGTGCTTATGTGGTTGTTTCTTTGAGTTCTCTATGATATTTCGTTGCCCGCAAACCAATTTTTGGTATTTTGGTAAGGGTGTCGATCGACACCTTCTAGTGAGGCATCGATCGACACCAGTTGTGGCCGGTTTGGTCGGTTCAATTTTAATTGTCCGGTTTGCGGGGTTGGTTTAGGGAAAAATCCTAGCTCGGGTTTTTAAGGAGGGAGCTCGAGTTTTTCTCCGTTTTTGGCCGCTTTTGTCAAAAACAGAGAGAAGGAGGAGGAAAGCTTTGTTCTTGAGTTCCTGGGAGTTTTTGTGAGATTTTCTTGCTGTTCTTGGGAGATCTAAGGCTGGGAAGGTGTTAAAAGCTTGCTAGGAGTGAGGGAATTCGTCCTTATTGGTCAGAAACTTCCTGCAAAGAGGTGAGTGCATGACCATGGCTTATCTAAGCTAAGATCTCTAGATTCTATGTGATTTGGTGCTTATGTGGTTGTTTCTTTGAGTTCTCTATGATATTTCGTTGCTGTCTGGGCTGGGTTTGGCTTCTGGGAGTGCAAGGAGCGGATTGGAGAAGCTTGGAGGCGAGATTCGGAGTTTCTGATTGAGGGAAATCGCTGCTCGGCATCGGTGTCGGTCGACACCAGTTGGGGTGTCGGTCGACACCAACGCGAGGACGGCTCGGGACTTTGGCGAGTGTCGAACGATGCCATGTGGAGGTGTCGGTCGATGCAAACTAGGGTTTTCGGGAGTGTCGGGCAGGGTGTCGGTCGACACCAGTTTGGTGTCGGTCGACACCAGATATTCAGTATCGATCGACACCATCTGGTGTCGGTCGACACCCCTTGTTCAGTTACGATGGACGTCGCATGCTTTGTATATTGCCTGGTTTGTTTTATTGATTGTTGTTTGTGGCATGTAGAGATCTTATTGCTTGTGTGTATAGCCCGGTAGATGGGAGGATTGCCTCACTGAGTGTTTATCAAATACTCATGCATCTCAATTTGTGTTTGTGGTGCAGGTAAAGGCAAAGTGTGATCGTGGAATCAAGGCAATGAAGAGGAGGATGTTCTTGGGACTCGATTGGATGTTGTCTGGCATTGCTAGGTTGCTAGAGTTGAGTCATTAGAAACATTGCTAGGTTGCTGGTTTCATGTTTCTTGTTGTTTGGTATTGGAATATTGCCTTTGCTATAATATCAGATTGTTATTGGTTATTATTGGTTTATTATTGAATATTGATTTATGTTATTGCGCTGTTGATTGTGAATATGGTTAGGTGGCTAGTGGATATGAGACCACTAGTTGTAGTTTATTTATATATATATATATATATATATATTATTTATTATTTATTAAAAAAAAAAGGTCGGTCATTTCAGGTGCCAAAATGAAAAGTTGGGGGTGCAACAAAGAAACACAATTGTTGGGTCAAAACTTTGCAAATTTTGAGATCATTATCAAAGGGTGAGATCAGTAATGATACTCAAAGAACAAAATTGTTGGATCACAATTGTTGGATGACAACTTTGCAAATTTTGAGATCATTAACAAATGGTGAGATCATTAATGATACACAAAGAGCAAAAACTTTTTTCAAAGTCCATAAAAATCTGCATATATATATAAACAAAAATGTGTGAAAACAACGAGGTATGAAACAAAAAGGTGCAAAAACTAACAAGTACAAACATTGAAAGCTAGGGGTACGACGAAGAAACACAATCGTTGGATCAAAACATTACAACTATATATAAACAAATAGGTGTAAAACAAAAAGGTGTGAAAACTAACATGTGCCTACATGGAAAGTTGGGGTGCGACAAAGAAACACAATTGTTGGATCAAAACTTTGCAACTTTTGACATCATTAACAAAGGGTGAGATCATTAATAATACTCAAAGAACAAAAACTCTTTTCAAATTTCATAAAAATTTGTATATACATAAAAACAAAAAGGTGTGGAAACAAAGAAGTGCGAAACAAAAAGATATGAAAAGTAACAAGTGCAAACACTGAAAGCTAGGGGTAAGAGAAAAAACCCAATTTTTGGATCAAAACATTGCAACTTAATATAAACAAAGTTATAAACAAAGATGTGTAAAACAAAAATTTGTGAAAACTAACGGGTGCCAACATGGAAAGGTGGGGGTGCGAGAAAGAAACATATATTTTGGATCGAAAATTTGCAAATTTTGAGATCATTAACAAAGGGTGAGATCATTAATAATACTCAAAGAACAATTTTTTTTCTATCAAAGTCCATAAAATTCTGTATATATATAAAAACAAAAAGTGTGAAAACAAAAAGGTGTGAAACAAAAAGGTGTGAAACAAAAAGATGTGAATACTAACAAGTGCAAAAACTAACAAGTACAAACATTGAAAGGTAGAGGTACAACGTAGAAACATAATTTTTGGATCAAAACATTATAACTTTTTATAAACAAAGAGGTGTAAAACAAAAAGGTGTGAAAACTAATGTGTCCCAACATGGAAAGCTGGGTGTGCGACGAAGAAACACAATTGTTATATCGAAACTTTGGAAATTTTTAGATCATTAACAAAGGATGAGATCATTAATAATACTCAAAGAAAAAAAAACTCTTTTCAAAGTCCTTACAAATATATATATATATATACATAAGAACAAAAAAGTGTGAAAACAAAGAGGTGTGAAACAAAAAAGTACGAAAACTAACAAGTTGAAACATTGAAAGCTAGGGGTACGACGAAGAAACACAATTGTTGGATTAAAACATTGCAACTTTACATAAACTAAAAGGTGTAAAACAAAAAGTGTGAAAACTAACGGGTGTCAACATGGAAAACTGGGAATGCGACGAAGAAACACAATTGTTGGATCGACACTTTGCAACTTTTGAGATCATTAACAAAAGGTGAGATAATTAATAATACTAAAAGAACAAAAACTCTTTTCAAAGTCCATAAAGATATGTATATATATAAAGTTAAAGACATGTGAAGACAAATTGGTGTGAAACAAAAAGCTGTGAAACAAAAAGATGCGAAAACTAACAAGTGGAAACATTGAAAGGTAAGAGTATGACGAAGTAACACAATTGTTGGATCAAAACATTGCAACTTTATGTAAACAAAAAGGTGTAAAACAAAAAAGTGTGAAAACTAACGGGTGCCAACATGAAAAGTTGGGGGTGCGATAAAGAAACACAATTGTTGGATCAAAACTTTGCAAATTTTGAGATCATTAACAAAGGGTGAGATCAATAATGATACTCAAAGAACAAAATTGTTGGATCATAATTGTTGGATCATAACTTTGCAAATTTTGAGATCATTAACAAATAGTGAGATCATTAATGATACTCAAAGAGCAAAAACTTTTTTCAAAGTCCATAAAAATTTGTATATATATAAAAACAAAAATGTGTGAAAACAAAGAGCTGTGAAACAAAAAAGGTGCAAAACAAAAAGGGGCAAAAACTAACAAGTGCAAACATTGAAAGCTAGGGGTACGACGAAGAAACACAATTGTTGAATCAAAACATTACAACTATATATAAACAAATAGGTGTAAAACAAAAGGTGTGAAAACTAACAGAAGCCTACATGGGAAGTTGGGGTGCGACAAAGAAACACAATTGTTGGATCAAAACTTTGCAACTTTTGAGATCATTAACAAAGGGTGAGATCATTAATAATACTCAAAGAACAAAAACTCTTTTCAAATTCTATAAAAATTTGTATATACATAAAAACAAAAAGTTGTGAAAACAAAGAAGTGTGAAACAAAAAGGTGTGAAAATTAAGAAGTGCAAACATTGAAAGCTAGGGGTACTAGAAGAAACCCAATTTTTGGATCAAAACATTGCAACTTTATATAAACAAAGTTATAAAAAAGAGGTGTAAAACAAAAATTTGTGAAAACTAATGGGTGCCAACATTGAAAGCAGGGGGTACGACAAAGAAACATAATTTTTGGATCAAAACTTTGCAAATTTTAAAATCATTACCAAAGGGTGATATCATTAGTAATACTCAAAGAACAAATTTTTTTCTTTCAAAGTCCATAAAATTCTGTATATATATAAAAACAAAAAACTGTTAAAACAAAGAGGTGTGAAACAAAAAGGTGTGAAACAAAAAGATGTGAATACTAACAAGTGCAAAAAATAACAAATACAAACATTGAAAGGTAGGGGTATCATAGAAATACAATTGTTGGATCAAAACATTATAACTTTTTATAAACAAAGAGGTGTAAAACAAAAGGTGTGAAAATTAATGTGTCCCAACATGGAAAGCTGGGTATGCAAAGAACAAACACAATTGTTATATCGAAATTTTGAAAATTTTTAGATCATTAACAAAGGGTGAGATCATTAATAATACTCAAAGAAAAAAAAAACTCTTTTCAAAGTCCTTACAAAATTGTATATAAATAAAAACAAAAAAGTATGAAAACAAAGAGGTGTGAAACAAAAAGGTGCAAAAACTAACAAGTGCAAACATTGAAAGCTAGGGGTAAGACGAAGAAACACAATTGTTGGATTAAAACATTGCAACTTTATATAAATCAAAAGGTATAAAACAAAAAGATATGAAAACTAACGGGTGCAAACATGGAAAACTAGGGGTGCGACGAAGAAACACAATTATTGGATCGAAATTTTGCAAATTTTGAGATCATTAACAAAGGATGAGAACATTAATAATACTCAAAGAATAAAATATTTTCAAAGTCCATAAAAATTTGTATATATATGAAAAGAAAGAGGTGTGAAACAAAAAAGTGTGAAACAAAAAAGTGTGAAACAAAAAAATACAAAAACTAACAAGTGCAAACATTGAAAGCTAGGGGTACGACAAAGAAACACAGTTATTGGATCAAAACATTGCAACTTTATATAAACAAAGAGGTGTAAAACAAAAATGTGTGAAAACTAACGGGTGCCAACATGGAAAGCTGGGGGTGCGACGAAAAAACACAATTGTTGGATTGAAACTTTGCAAATTTTAAGATCATTAACAAATGGTGAGATCATTAATAATACTCAAAGAACAAAAACTCTTTTCAAAGTCCATAAAAAATTGTATATAAATATAAACAAAAGGTGTGAAAACAAAGAGCTGTGAAACAAAAATGTGTGAAACAAAAAGGTGCGAAAACGAACAAATGCTAACATGAAAAGTTGGGGGAGCGACGAAAAAACACAGTTGTTGGATCGAAACTTTGCAACTTTTGAGATCATTAACAAAGAGTGAGATCATTAATAATATAATACTCAAAGAACAAAAAATCGTTTCAAATTTCAAAAAAATATGTGTATAATATATATATAAACAAAAAGGTGTGAAAACAAAGAGGTGTGAAATGAGGGTACGACGAAGAAACACGTTTATTGGTAAAAAGACTTGCAACTGTTGGGATCATTAATTATTGTAAACCGTTAGATGAGATATTAGAAACAATCTCATCCATTAGATTAAAGTTGATCCCCAAAAGTAGGTTTGTTATTGGATCAAAACATTGAAATTTTATATAAACAAAAAGGTGCAAAACAAAAAGATGTGAAAACTAACGGGTGCCAACATGAAAAACTGGGGGTGCAACGAAGAAACACAATTATTCACTACAAGAATATTGGGGTACACGATTATTGAAAAAAACTTGCAACTGTTGGGATCATCAATAATTCTAGACGGTTAGATGAGATAGTAGAAACAATCTCACCGTTAGATTAAACTTGACCTCCAAAAGTGAGTTTGCTATTATATATAGATAATAATAAATATTAAAAATATTTAATAGTTAAACAGAAGGTGAGGTACTAAAATGATTAAGATGCAACGTTTAATCGTGACTGTTTGTATTCTTATAAATCCGGAATCCACTTTTCGTTTTCGATAACAGAGATGAAACAGGAAAAACCCTAATTTGAGAAAATCATGAGATTCGATAAAATTGATGATCTTCTTCCCGGAAGAACTAATTGGCGTATACACGCCAAGGTCTTACATTCTTGGAGTATCAGCGAGTTTTTTACAAAAAGAGTACTGCTTCTTGTGGATGTAGAGGTTAACATCGTTAATTGAACATCATTCGTACTTAAATTTCAATTTTTAACAGTTCTTATATATATATATATATATATATATATATATATATATATATATATATATATATATATATATATGACTTCTTACACAATTGTTATTAAACTGTGAAGGGAAACACAATTGAAGCTATTTTTTTTACCAAATACACTCGCTAAACTCCGAAAATATATCAACGATGGTGACTGATATGATATTAGAACTTTCAAAGTAATCAATCCAACCCTGAATGAGAGGAATACTCATCATCCTTATCAAATTAAATTCACGGACGATACCACTATGACGATGGTCCAACAATTGAGTCCAAAGAATTACTTTTGATTCGAGGATTTGGATGATATATATCGTGGAAGAATAAATCATCCCATCTCTTTCGGTAAGTGTTTTGTTAATTAATTTAATATTGATATGGTACAGTCAGTGAATATAGTTAATTGTAACTTTGTGTTCAGGAATCTAGAATCTTTATAGGATTTGTTGTAACTTTGTGTATTGGCCCCTCCCTTGTGAATTAATGTTGTAATCTTTATAACTTTGTGTCATAACTTTCTAACTTTGCAACACTTTGGAAAACTAAATTCTATCTTTTCCCCAAATTAGATGTATGTGGGTGTATAGTGGAAAATCGGTATTTCCATACCCCAACTAAGGGGGTATGTTGAATTCCTACCCCAACTTTGACATTGAGCAAATCCATACATTATGTTCAATAAAATTCAAATTCACGACACCAACTTGTAAAACTGTGTTGAATCATACACAAGCCGTAACGGTGTTAAGAATCCGTTAACTGCTGCTTATGTGGAAGCCACGTAAGAAACGACGTCGTTTTGAGAAATAAAAGAAAGGATTCTTTTGGCTAAAACGACGTCGTTTCTATCTTCTTCTTCCTCTTTTCTTTCTTTCCCGAATCGCATTTCATTGTTATGTTCTCGATTTGGGGTTTCTTAAAAATTAGGGTTCTTCATACACTATCAGACACTCATCACGATCGATAATCGTTGCCAATTGAATCAATTGACCAATTGACTTATGGATGAAAAGAAGAGAAGAAACAAGAGTCGGGATTTACCAACTGTAAAATTCGACGGAGACAGAGACCCTTGTTAAAAATGCAATAACTTTTGAGAGTTGCACTGAAAAAAAACTAAAAAAATGTAGGAAGAAAGAAGCGACAAACTCAGAGAGAACATCAATTAGCCAGATATCTCCACATGAAGAGAAATGTATACAGAGCGCCATCTTGAGATCAATCTCAGGAAGGGAAGTGTCATATCCGGTAACGCAGACCCTAAATATTGATTAATTCAAGGAGAGAAATAACCAAATTAGTAACATGACAAAAGGCTCTAGCTAGAAAACATATATGTTTCAGATACTACAAGAATTAGTAGTACATCCTACCAAAAAAAAAAAAAAATCAGAAGGTAATAATTTATCAAAAATTTACATGTATTGTTTTATCCAAGTCGAGGGATTACTAAGATTGTGGCCAGGAAAAGGATTAACATCATCATCGGACTCTGTCGGAAAGGTTGCAGGCTTAATGATTGCAGTCGATCGTCCCAAGTCAGTTCCATTAAGTTTCAACGCCTTTTCTTCGGCAGCTCCTCCAATGAACCTCACGAAGGCAACACTGATGTAAAACGATCGAGTACAATACAAAAAAAGACACAAAATAGAATGAGAGAGAGAGCTCTGGATTGGAAGGAAGAGAATTAATAAGAAAGCCACAAATAAAAGAAAGAAAAGGTACCTCCTGAGGATACCCGTAACATAGTCTCTGGGAACATAACAAAATAAGATCTTTCCACAAGAAGAGAAATGTTTTGCCAACGCGAGCTCGACATAATACTCTGGCAGCAAAGTGTCATATCCCTCAACGGAAACCGTCGTGAAAGTGAAACTGCTAATTATTCAACAATTTGATTTTCATTGCATGCAGGTGGAGATAATATTTATACCAACACAGAGAACAACAACCGAAATATTTTTTAAAAAATTCCCAGAAAAAAGTAAATAATAATAATAAATTACCAACTTTAAACACAGTTTTGAGAAACTGCACTATCAGACACTCTTCACGATCGATAGTCGTTGCCAATTGAATCAATTGACCAATTGACTTATGGATGAAAAGAAGAGAAGAAACAAGAGTCGGAATTTACCAATGAAACGTGATTCGGGAAAGAAAGAAAAGAGGAAGAAGAAGATAGAAACGACGTCGTTTTAGCCAAAAGAAACCCTTTCTTTTGTTTCTCAAAACGACGTCGTTTATTATGTGGCTTCCACGTAAGCAGCCATTAACGGATTCTTAACACCGTTACGGCTTGTGTATGATTCAACACAGTTTTACAAGTTGGTGTCGTGAATTTGAATTTTATTGAACATAATGTATGGATTTGCTCAATGTCAAAGTTGGGGTAGGAATTCAACATACCTCCTTAGCTGGGGTATGAAAATACCGATTTTCCGGTGTATAGTAGATGTGGAAGATAAAAGAAGACCTGAGAGTGCCATTAAAAGTAATGAAGTTGTTTTCACGTTGTTGAATTGCAGGTAAAATATATTTACTCTACCTTTAGGACAGTTACGTTTTAAGACTGTCTCTGTTAAGATTTTTTATTAATTTGATAAACATGTAGGAATGAAATTGTGAAGTGTCGTGTCAAAGATAACTACGCTTCTGAATTCATGTCTAAATGGTAATTAAACAGGTGCCATCTCATATACAAATCCAAAGCTGAGTTTTGTGTAATGCGGTTTGTGAAGGTCAGAGAATATGAAGGTATGTAACATAAAATAGTTCTGATATAATCATCATAAGGTAACTAATATATTCACTCTGCAAATGTTTATAGGTGCACCATGTATCGAAAACACATTGGCCTCTTCGAATATCTTTATAAACCACAGTTCGAAGGATTGGTAAGATTTGATTATGTAAAAATAACTTAATACACTTTATATATGATTATGTATGACGTTAAAATAATTTTGTTTCATACACTTAATATATTTACAGGTCTGAGTTTGCTGGACGTTATTACATAAACCATGTAATGGAGCACCAAAGTGAGAGCTCGGAGACCCAGTCATAAAGAATGGACTCAGAAATAAAGATACGGTGGCTTAATGAACTTTTTGTATATGCAAACTTTAGTATAATTTTGAATGTTTGTAGTACCAAATACAATGGTCTAACGAAAATATATTTATGGGTTGCTTAAAATATTATTTTAGTGGTCTTAAAAAATTATATATTATATTGTCCCAAATTATTATATAAAAGTAATTAAAATTGACTGTAACAATTGTATTTGGCTCATTTAAAACTTTGTTACGGTCAATTTGGGCTTAAACTTTATAAATGGATTTTAAAATTTCAATTAAATTTTAAAAGTGGACTTTAAATTTTCAATTTATATTTTGCATATGTAGAGTATTACTATAAACATTTTATTAACTATTCGTTTTATTATTTTTAAAAACGAAAAAAAATATTTAATACGAAACTTACAAAAAAATAATTTTATGTCTGAACACGAACTACTATAAAAATTAAAAAAAAAATAAACAGGTTTTTAAAATATAATAAAATGTTGAGTTAACATTTTAAAGAATTGAATTTTTTTTTTCTATTCAGTTCCTGCCCGCACAAGCGTGAGGGTAACTCTCCTAGTACAGTTTACAAGTACTACAGAATGATGATATATAGTTAAGTTTTGTATATATAATAAAGTTATGGTAATGATGTAAAATCTAAATTTCATATTTGTATACTATTTTAAGACCAGTTATATATTTTCTCGTGTAAAACCTCCTCAATACCGAATTGGTTTTTCTCATCTGTTGTTAGCTTGGATGAATAAACTTATTTTACTATTAAAAAAGAAAGATAAACCGTTATCTGTCATATAGGACGTGATGTTATTTATATATACACTAGATTACTACCCGCCCGATATACGGGTTTAGAGTTTTTAAAATAAAACTAATTTTAATAAATAATATAAAGTAAATATTTTTAGTAAATAAAAATTATCTATAAAAGTAAATAGATACATAAAAAATGTCCAATGTGATATTTGGTGTAAAAATTATGACTATGTGGTTGAGATTATTAATCACATTTTTTTAATGCTCTCGCTTGTGCGAAGTTTGGGATTTATCTCCGAATCTGGTCTGGTCAGAAAGTTTTTCTTATGAGTCGGTGTACTCGAATATGGATTTTGTTTTCAGGAGGGATACCTCTCAACATGATGATTCTGATCAACTTATTCAATTACCATAGAGTTTATGGGCAAACTGGAATACCATAAATAAAAAAGTATTTCAAAGTTTAGAAATCGAGGCGGATAATATAATTGATCAGGCTTTGGGTGATAAGTTAGCCTGGGAAGAGGCGCTCTCTTTGATGGCAGTCATGCCATCTCCATCTCCGTCTTCATATGTCTAGGTTTTTCACCTTGTTGTCAGATTGATGGTTTTTGGAAAACAACCCATATGCATTCAGAATTGGGCTGGTGGTGTTGCGTTGGTGAGGAGTGAGCCTTGTTTTCGCGTTCTCTTATCTCTGAAGTTTTTTTGTAAACCCTTTCCTTCCGGCTTGGGCAACTAACCGAGAAATTTCCTTTTAATTTATTGGTTGGTTGAAAAAAAACTGTAAATAGATACATTTTTAATTAAAGAAAATAGTTGTAGATGAGTTCAAAGTTAACAAAATTTAATTTAATTTAACAAAGAGTATATATTTAATTCTTTTCGTAAGTAAAAACAATGTATAAAGGTAAAGAGATAAAAAATTAGTTATAGAAAACAGTTGCTTTATTTTGCTATAATACACTAATGTATATACATTTACAAATCTACTATATATCTATATTACCACTAAAAATGTATTTGTATACATAAATATATTTTACTATTTAAATATACTCTTTAGTCTTTAATACTACCAACAAATTGTCTTTATAACCACATTAAATAACCTATTATATGTCTTTTCACTTTAACATTTTTATAGTTACAAAAACGCATAAGTTAATCTTACATACTGCTATCTTATATATTACAATATCAGTATTTTTGAACAAATTATTTGATTGGTGAAAAAATAGGAGACGATCTATTTTTTTTTACTTCAACAATCTTTTTTTTATGTAAAGGTGAGTATTTACATTTTTTTAGAAACAGTAATCAATTGTATGATTTTCATAATCATTTTTTAATCTTATATTAAAAGTAATCTCTTTTCTTGTAAAATTAGCAACTTAAAATTAAAATAAGTAATCAATATTATAATTTCGAATTATATATATATATAATTTCCTTATAATGATATTTTCTAAATTTTAAAGTTGTTTAAATTTTATAATTTTCTTATAGTTGCCTAGTACTATTTTTAGAACTGTTAAAAACAAAACTTTTGTTTTATTTTTGAAAGTTGACAACAGATTTTTTTTCATTAAATTTTTTTAAATAAAGTTATGTTTTTTTCTCTATTATACTTTGATATCAAACCTTTTTATGGTAGGTTTTAAATTTTTAATTTTAAAACTTTGATAAATTTAGAATTTACATATGTCAATATCTGAATGATACAATTGACACATGTCATGAATTCATAATCTTGTTAATGAGTAACTTTGACATTAAATTTTATATAATATAATAATAATAATAGAGCTGTCGATTGGTCTTCACCGCGTCTATATGGACAACTTTTTTTGTTTGGATAATTGGATCATGAAATAGTCCATTCACATGGAAACATATCTATATAGTATATGACTACGGCCGAAAATGACCATGTATAAATGGACGTCGACAAGATGTTCATAATAATGAAAATTTGTTTTATATATATTCCGAATATATATATACATTACTCATTTAGTATTATAGGTTCGAATGGAGAAAGGGAATAAAACGGTTCGTATCAAACTGTTTAGGCTAAAAACTGCGGATCAAACGTATTGTGCAGTTCAAATATATGTCTGAATTGAGAAAAAAACTTAAAAATCAGTTTTGAATAATAATACAAATATAAAGTATGTGTCATATAAATCAGATTAAATATTTTATAAAGGTGAAAGTGAAACACATCTCTATAAAAATCTGAAATTTTGTATAACTAAAACCGAAAAAATCTATATGTGTGCTGGTTGGTTATTAGTTATTACAATAATTAACCATGTATGTCTTATATTCAGATTATTTAGTTTTTAGTGATTTATATTAATTCTTAGATATATTATGTAACTAAAAAATATTAAATTTTATATACTGGTTTACTTAATAATATCATACAATATAAATTATTTGGGGAATTAATTTGATAATTATTGTGCCAAAAATTCCACATAAACTCTCGAATGCTTTAAGTTATTAAAAATAGAAATATTTTGAAATAAAATTGATTACTAGATTAGTGTAATTATTATCTCTTACACTAAAAAACTGAAAATTTGATAAAAGGAAAAAGAGACAACGCATCTGAAACATCCGAATGCACCAAATATATGGTGCGAATTTAGCAACCCAAGTGAAACGAGAGGATCGAGAGCCATCAAGCAGGTAAATGGACAAAGCAAATTCCTGACACGTTTTGTCAATTTGCTTCACAAGCACAACATACTTGTTAAATAGAGAAACACGCGGTCCAACCGGAACCTCTTTATTTGCAGTTATCCACTGGTGTCCCATTCAAATTAAAATATTTGGCACAACTTGCATAATATTCTCGTTTTATATTTTGGCATCATGCATAATCTTCGATATCAGTTCTAAACAGTGTTTAAAAAGCGATCTAGATGCTAACTAAAAAACGAATCATTTTAACCGTCTAAAAGTACATACATGTATATTTTTCCAATTTTCTAACTATACTAGATTAGGATCCATGCTAGAGCATGGATTGAAATTCTTTTCATTTATATTATAATTTTAGAATAAAATACGATTCCAAAGATCACGATTAATGCTAGATTAGGATTTTAAAAACTTTTAAAATCAATCATATAAATTATATTTTATTCTAAACTTATAATATAAATAAAAGTAATTTTAACTCGTGTTCTAGCACGGTCCTAATATAGCATTAAGGTTTAATTTTTAATTTCTGAATATGATCCCGAAGATCACGATTAATCTTATTAAATTAGCGAGATTTGATTTTTTTATTATTATTGAGAGTATATTTTTATCCCTTTCATAAATTTTTTATCGATGTGATTTATCATGAATTATCAGTTTGGAATAACCCATTTAAGATTTTCTGTTACAATTAAAGTTTTATTTGTTACAATTAATAAATGAATTAATTTATAATCTATATATAACCTATTTGTAACCATTTATTAAAATTATAAAGTCTACCAAAACAATGTTGTGTACTTCTCTTTTATTATAAAGGGGATCATTTAATTTACAGTATAAGTTGTACCTTCCCATACATGGTTATATAAATTCATGTATTTATCTATTAAGTAGTTGGTTTCTAATTTTTGTCCAGTATTGTATTTTTCTTTTATGATTGATATTTTTGTATAAGAATAATTTATAATTTTTTAATGTCGTAGACGTTCAAATGGCTGGTCACCGTTCGTTTTACACCGTACGTATTGGTTATATTATCCCAAAATCATCGACCGACATTCATAAATCCAGTCATTTTAATTTTCTCTTTACCTAGCTCAACGTGCAATCTCTAAAAATGAAAGATCCAAGTATTACATTGCTTCAATCTCTAAAAATGAGATATCCAAGTATTATGTTGGTTCTTTTTCCATTCTTCTTCGTCTTCATATGGGAATCAAACTCACCAGTAGTATCATCCGAGACTTTCACACAATGCCTAACCTCAAACTCCGACCAGAAACATCCCATCTCCCCCGCCGTGTTTTTCGCCGGAAACGGCTCATACTCCTCCGTACTAGAGTCCAACATACGTAACCTCCGATTCAACACCTCCAACACTCCAAAACCCTTCCTCATCATCGCCGCGACACACGAGTCCCACGTCCAAGCCGCGGTGACTTGCGGCAAACACCACAAGCTTCAGATGAAAATAAGAAGCGGTGGCCACGACTACGATGGCTTGTCATATGTTACACACTCTGGCAAACCATTCTTTGTCCTCGACATGTTTAATCTTCGGTCGGTTGAAGTCGACGTGGCGAGTAAGACTGCGTGGGTCCAAACCGGTGCCACCCTCGGAGAAGTTTATTACCACATATGGGAGAAGAGCAAAACCCTTGCTTATCCCGCCGGAGTTTGTCCGACAGTTGGTGTCGGTGGCCATATTAGCGGCGGAGGTTATGGTAACATGATGAGAAAATACGGTCTCACCATAGATAATACACTCGATGCAAGAATGGTCGACGTCAATGGTATAAACATTATCTCTAGCTTCATTATTTTATATGCTAATGAAATTTTATAGTATCAGCCGAATTCATTAGGATAGTGATTTTGGCCAAATAGGTTAAAAAGAAAAAACAAATTAGACAAAAAATTGTATTAACATAATTATATTTGTGTTTCTTCTGTTACACTTTCATTACCCTGAATACTTATATATTTTTAAAAATATTTTCTCACTGTATTTTTAAAAAATTTATAGGAAATATTTTGGATAGAAAATTAATGGGAGAAGATCTCTTCTGGGCAATAAACGGAGGAGGAGGAAGTAGCTACGGCGTCGTTTTAGCTTACAAATTAAACCTCGTCGAAGTCCCTCAAACCGTTAACGTTTTCAATATCTCCCGGACACAAGAGCAAGATGCGACGGAGATTGTTTACCGGTGGCAACAAGTCGCACCGGAGCTTCCTGACGAACTCTTCATAAGATTATTCATCGACGTAGTAAACGGCACCGTTTCATCTCAAAAGACCGTTAGAGCAACATTCATAGGTATGTTTCTTGGTGACACAACAACTCTTCTGTCGATATTAAACCGGAGATTCCCTGAACTGGGTCTGGTCCGGTCTGATTGTATCGAAACGAGCTGGGTCCAATCTGTGTTTTTCTGGACAAATATCCAAGTTGGTTCATCGGAGAAAGTTCTACTCGATAGGAATCAAACCACGAACTATCTCAAGAGAAAATCAGATTACGTACGCGAACCGATTTCAAGAACCGGTTTAGAATCGATTTGGAAGAAAATGATCCAGCTTGAAATTCCAACAATGGCTTTCAATCCATACGGCGGTGCAATGGGGAGGATTCCATCTACGGCGACTCCGTTCCCATACAGAGCCGGAAATCTCTGGAAGATTCAGTATGCTGCGAATTGGAAAGAAAATAGGTTAACCGACCGGTATATTGAACTGACGAGGGAGTTGTACCAATTCATGACACCTTTTGTTTCCAAGAATCCGAGACAGTCGTTTTATAATTATCGTGATGTTGATTTGGGGACTAATACACACAATGGGAAAATACGTAGCTATGTTGAAGGTAACCGTTACGGTAAGAAATATTTCTCAGGTAATTTTGAGAGGTTGGTGAAGATTAAGACTAGAGTTGATAGTGGTAATTTCTTTAGGAATGAAGAGTATTCCTGTGTTGCCGTTAAGTGCATACTTATTCGATTATTGGGTAGATAAATTTGTTGATGTATAATATGTTGCAAGTATATTTGTCTTTAGTAAATAAATTTGTTGTTATGAACTATATTAGAAGCTTGGAGGAACAAGTACTTTATTATGAGGAGAATAAAAAGGAGAAGAGATCTAGAAGATGAGTGTATGGATTTGAAAGAGAAAAATTTGAGAGAAACTTAGAGAGATAAGAAGACTTCTCACTATACATTTTTCGCTTCTACATAACTCATATTTATAGAAGGAGGAGACAAATACAAGCATAAAGAGGTTGGTGACAAGTGGTGAGTCAAGTAAACAAGTGTCACATGCATTGAATGAGGAGGGACATTGTTGTGATGGATTGTATGAAAGAGAAACACTTGTGGTGATGTATACTCACACAATTTTATAACACTCCCCCTTGAGTATTGTAATGACCGACCTTTTTTTGTTTTTTAATAATAAATAATAAATATATATATATATATAAATAAACTACAACTAGTGGTCTCATACCCACTAGCTACCTAACACATCACAACCAACAGCGGAATAACAATACCAATATCCAAATATAATCCAATAATAAAATATATCAATATTCAACATAATCAATAACCAAAACAACATGAATCATAGAACCAGCAACCTAGCAATGTTTCTAATGACTCAACTCTAGCAACCTAGCAATGCCAGACAACATAAAATCCGAGTCCCTAGAACAACCTCCTCTTCATTGCCTTGATTCCACGATCACACTTTGCCTTTACCTGCACCACAAACACATATTGCAATGCATGAGTATTTTATAAACACTCAGTAAGGCAATCCTCCCATCTACTGGGCTATACACACAAGCAATAAAGTATCTTTAACCATCAAACAACAAGCAATAAACAACAATCGACAAACCAGGACAGTGCATCGACCGACGCCAACATGCATCGATCGACACACCAAGGGGTTGCATCGACCGACGCAGAAGCTGCATCAACCGATGCAAGTGTAACTTGCATCGACCGCCACCCAATCTGCATCGACCGACGCATGCTCGACCTCACACGAAAACCCTAGAGTTTTTCGCGCCGTCCTCGCACTTGCATCGACAAACGCAGGCTATGCATCAACCGATGCAATGTCGAGCATCGTGTTTTCCCCGAAGCTTCTCGCCGGATCTTCGTTCCTATAACCACAAAACTCGATCCCAAGCCACAAGAAAGCTTCCTAACGTCCATAACAACAATCTAACACGTCTAACAACACAAAACAAGCAGATTAAAGAGTTCTCTAGCTTAGATAAGCCATGGTCCTGCACTTACCTTTGCCAAGACGAATCTGAACCTAACACAAGTAAGAAAACGCTTCTAGGAAGCTCCTAAAACGATCCCAGCTACAGATCTCTACAGGAACAGCCTCAAATCTCCAGAAATCCCCAAGAACACCAAGAACACTTTCTTTCTCATTCGTTTCTCTCAAAAGCGGCTCCACACGCGAATGAGACAAAAACCACGACTTAAGGGTTTCTTTCCCCAAAACGCAGCGTTTGACTTAAGTCAAAACACAGAGAATCAACCTTGCATTGACCGATGCAACATTTGCATCGACCGATGCAACTCCCAAACCGGGATTTTGGTTCACGGATGTTACAATTCTCCCCCACCAAACTAGATTCGTCCTCGAATCTCGAACAACCATCAGCCAAGGACTCCTGTGCAACCGTCTCCACGGCCCGCACTCCTCCGACTGATCTACAGAAGGTCACCTCTAGGCGATAGACTCACGCTCCAGGCGTCATTTGCTTTCGACTTTTGGACTTTCCTTTTTTTCATAGGCCTAAACCTTGAGTTTCATTGGCTCCTCATCAGACCTAAGTCTGCATGCCAATTTTGGCTCCTCATCGGGCCTAAACCTGCATGCCATATATATCAGGAAAAAAAGAAATCCAAACTCGTCTCTCGGGTCGTCACCTTACAGCGCGCCTCCGGACCGTCGTCCGAAGTCGATATACCAACCATACTCCAGAGTCACAAAGTCTCCGAATATGGCAGTACTAGGAGAACCGAAGTCCTCCAAGAGTCGTGAGCAAACGATTCTGAACGCGTCTGAGTCCTATCCCTATCCAGGTTCCCTTCCCGTGGCTCGCGTAAAACATCTCAATGTCCTACCAACCACATATCCCCTCACTGGAATACCTCATGACCGCACAAGGATCATATACATGCCACAACGACCAAACAAAATGTCCTAAAGAGGACCGCCACCAAGGCCAAACAAAATGTCCTAAAGAGGACCGCCACCAAGGCCAAACAAATGTCCTAAAGAGGACTGCCACCAAGGCCAAACAAATGTCCTAAAGAGGACCGTCACAAAGACACTCTGGCTAAACATCCCGCCAAAAAGGCCATCTGTCCCGAAGGACCGTCACAAAGACCATATGTCCCGAAGGACCGTTACAAGGACACTCTGGCTAAAAAGCCCGCCACAAAGGCCATCTGTCCCGAAGGACCGTCACAAAGACACTCTGGCTAAAAAGCCCGCCACAAAGGCCAAACAAATGTTCTAAAGAGGACCGCCACCAAGGCCACACAAATGTCCTAAAGAGGACCGTCCCAAAGACACTCTGGCTAAAAAGCCCGTCACCAAGACCACACAATGTCTAAAAAGACCGCCATACACAGGCACATTGACTCAAAAGTCCGCCGCTAAGGCCACACACAAGCCCCTTCAAGGCTCTCCACCGCTAAACAAGCTCAAGTTGCGACTTGCTTCTCATACCACTTATTGAACCTTGCCTTCATCTTTGCCTCAGGCTCCCAAGTCTGCTCCTCAACACCATCACAGTCCCACAGGACTCTCATCAAAGGAATCTTCTTCTTCCGAAGTTCCTTGATCCTCCTCTCGAGAACCCTCACTGGTCTTGCCTCCAATGTCATGTTAGGCTGAAGATCCTCAGGAATCTTAGCCAACACCTGCTCTCCTTCACGTAGACACTTCCGCAACATAGACACATGGAAAACCTTATGGAATGCACGCATCACCTCAGGTAACTCCAATCTATATGCCACTGGTCCAACCCGCTCAATCACTCTGAATGGACCCATATACCTCGGACTCAACTTAGTCTCTGACAATGACCTGTTCGGACCCCGCAACATGGCCATCTTGAGGTACACTCTGTCTCCTACCTGAAACTCAAGATCTCTCCTCCTCTTATCAGCATAACTCCTCTGCCTATCCTGAGCCTCCTTCATGTTCAGCTTGAGAACCCGAATCTTCTCTGAGGTCTCCTGAACAAAACTAGCACCAAACATGCTCCTCTCCCCCACCTGAGTCCAGCATAATGGTGTACGACATGGTCTCCCATACAAAGCCTCATAAGGAGCCATCTTAATACTCGCCTGGTAACTGTTGTTGTAAACAAACTCTACCAGGTTCAGGTGATCTGCCCAATGGCCACCCCAATCCAACACACACATCCTCAGCAAATCCTCCAGCGTCTGGATCGTCCTCTCAGACTGTCCATCTGTCTGGGGATGATAAGCTGTACTCATATGCACCTTAGTGCCCATCTCTGCCTGAAATGCCTTCCAGAACACCGAAGTGAACTTATAATCCCTGTCAGACACAATGCTCGTTGGCACCCCATGCAATCTGACTATCTCCCTCACATACTTCTTAGCCAAGACCGCTGCTCCATCAGTCTTCTTAATGGCCAGAAAATGTGCTGACTTAGTCAACCGGTCCACAATGACCCAAATAGTATCAAAGGTCCGTGACACTGGCAGTCCTACCACAAAATCCATGGTGATCATATCCCACTTCCACTCAGGAATGAGTAAACTCTTCAGTAAACCGCCAGGAACCTGATGCTCAGCCTTCACTAGCTGACACACATCACACCTCGAAACCCAACTAGCCACGTCCTTCTTCATCCCGACCCAATGATAGTACCTCTTGAGGTCACGGTACATCTTAGTCGCTCCTGGATGAATGAACAACTTGCTCGCATGAGCCTCTCTCAGAATCTCCTGCCTCAACTCCTCATCCTTGGGCACACAAACCCGACCGTGCACCAGGATAGTACCATTATCTGAGACCTGATACTCTGAATCCACATCCTTAGAGGCGTTCGCCAACCCCAAATCCTTCTCCTGAGCCAACCGCACCCTACTCAGAAGATCTGCTCTATCTACAGCTTCCAAACCCAACGGTTCCTGTGAAACAGCACATAAGCTCAAAGCACTGGTCTCTCCTACCAGAGACTCCATCTCCTGCTCCTGAGCTGAAGCCACCCTCTTCCGACTCAGAGCATCTGCAACCGTGTTAGCCTTACCAGGATGATAGGCTATCTCCAAATCATAATCCTCCACAAGCTCCATCCACCGCCTCTGTCTCAAATTCAACTCCGGCTGAGTGAATATGTACTTCAGGCTCTTATGATCTGTGAGCACCTGTACCTTTGCACCATAAAGATAAGATCTCCAAATCTTCAGGGAAAAAACTACAGCACCCATCTCCAAATCATGAGTAGGATAGTTGCCTTCATGCACCCGCAACTGCCGCGAAGCATAGGCAATCACCTTCCCATGCTGCATCAGAGCACACCCCAAACCAACTCTAGATGCATCTGTATAAACCACATAGGGCTCTCCCTGCTCAGGCAAAGCCAACACTGGCGCAGTAGTCAACATCTCCTTCAGGCTTGCAAAGCCTTCCTCGCACTCTTCTGACCAGACAAAAGGAACATCCTTCCCTGTTAACTTAGTCATAGGACGTGCTCTGCTTGCAAACCCCTGCACGAATCTCCTGTAGTAACCTGCCAATCCAAGAAAACTTCTGATCTCTGTGGCATTCTGCGGTCTAGGCCAATCTCTGATAGCTTTAATCTCAGAATATGGAAGTTACGTTCCACACTCGTCCTCCATGCATCCGCAACAGTAGGATCTGTACCACCCGAAAACCTCTTAGTGAACAGATCCTTCATCTCCTTGAGCATAGATAAATAACGTCTATGTGCTCCCACATCTGCAATCACTGGCTGCCGCTCCTCCGCCACCACTGGTGGCACTACCTGAGCCTGAGCCGGTACCGCTGGTGGTAACCGCTCTAACACCTGTGCTAGCATAGCCGCAAAGTCAGTACCAGGGACTCCACCCGCTGGGACTCCCACACCCGGAACCCGAGCACCTCCGGCCACTGGAGCATCAACACCGCCCCCTCCGGCCACACTCACTGAATCCCCCGGAACACCCTGCGACTCCCCAACACCCTCTGCTGTCACACTCTGGTCCTCGGTCTCACTAACCACTGGGACTCTGCCCCTACCACGACCACGTCCGCGTCCACGACCACGTCCGCGTCCACAACCACGACCACGACCTCGACCAGCCACAACATCACCTCTAACCATCTGCACTACCATGAACAGAAGGCTAAGCAAACAATTACTATTTAACACAGAAATATAAACTCACTATGGAATCACACATTCGGCTCGAAGAGGATGTTCTAGGACTCCATGCTACACACAATTGACTAACTCACATAATCAATCAAAGTATGCAAATCCCAAACATCTACAGCACAAAGCCTAGTGAACCCAAACCTAGAACCGTAAGGGCTTTGATAACAAAATGTAACGACCGACCTTTTTTTTTAATAATAAATAATATATATATATATATATATATATATATATATATATAAATAAACTACAACTAATAGTCCCATACCCACTAGCCACCTAACACATCACAACCAACAGCGGAATAACAATACCAATATCCAAATATAATCCAATAATAAAATATATCAATATTCAACATAATCAATAACCAAAACAACATGAATCATAGAACCAGCAACCTAGCAATGTTTCTAATGACTCAACTCTAGCAACCTAGCAATGCCAGACAACATAAAATCCGAGTCCCTAGAACATCCTCCTCTTCATTGCCTTGATTCCACGAACACACTTTGCCTTTACCTGCACCACAAACACATATTGCAATGCATGAGTATTTTATAAACATTCAGTAAGGCAATCCTCCCATCTACTGGGCTATACACACAAGCAATAGAGTATCTTTAACCATCAAACAACAAGCAATAAACAACAATCGACAAACCAGGACAGTGCATCCACCGACGCCAACATGCATCGATCGACACACCAAGGGGTTGCATCGACCGACGTAGAAGCTGCATCGACTGATGCAAGTGTAACTTGCATCGACCGCCACCCAATCTGCATCGACCGACGCATGCTTGACCTCACATGAAAACCCTAGAGTTTTTCGCACCGTCCTCGCACTTGCATCGACCGACGCAAGCTATGCATCGACTGATGCAATGTCGAGCATCGTGTTTTCCCCGAAGCTTCTCGCCGGATCTTCGTTCCTGTAACCACAAAACTCGATCCCAAGCCAGAAGAAAGCTTCCTAACGTCCATAACAACAATCTAACACGTTTAACAACACAAAACAAGCAGATTAAAGAGTTCTCTAGCTTAGATAAGCCATGGTCCTGCACTTACCTTTGCCAAGACGAATCTGAACCTAACACAAGGAAGAAAACGCTTCTAGGAAGCTCCTACAACGATCCCAGCTACAGATCTCTACAGGAGCAGCCTCAAATCTCCAGAAATCCCCAAGAACACCAAGAACACTTTCTTTCTCTTTCGTTTCTCTCAAAAGCGGCTCCACACACGAATGAGACAAAAACCACGACTTAAGGGTTTCTTTCCCCAAAACGCAGCATTTGACTTAAGTCAAAACGCAAAGAATCAACCTTGCATCGACCGATGCAACATTCGCATTGACCGATACAACTCCCAAACTGGAATTCTGGTTCACGGATGTTACAAGTATCCATCACCAGTGATGAGTTACATACTGCCTCATTAAAAACCTCATCATGGAAAAATCCAATGGGATAAAAACCATGAAAAGGGGAAAAGAGTACAGTAGTGTAAACTCCCCCTCAAAAAAACTTTACATATCTCGTAGATGCCGCATTCCAATACTATGAATATGCTTTCTCAATGTTGAAGTAGGAAATGATTTTATAAATATGCTTTGTATTTTTCAACGAATAGTGATGCAATCTCCACTTGGAACATACGAGTTTTGTTCTCTTCATCATTAACATTCTCATTTGAAGTCGATCTTTTGTGTATTATTTGCTGCCTCGTTAAAAACCTTGTCATGGAAAAACCCAGTGGGATAAAAACCATGATAAGGGAATAAGAGTGCAGCCACGCGAATCATCATATTCTCCCCTGGAAGTATCATCTTCAATAGATGCATTTTGATCTGAATGAAGTAGCAGGAAGCACCTTTGTAAGTACATCTGCTACACTGTTACTTGAGCTGATGTACTGGCTATCAACTTCCTTATTCTTATCAAATTCTCGGCCGTAAGAGAGGAATATTTCTTGTTTTGTCGCTCTTGGTGTAACTTCCTTTGAATTGGACGACATATGCAATAGAGTCTTCAAACAGTGTTGTTGGCTTTGGTGACTATCTTGGTTGCTTCCTGCTAACCGGTCTCAACAAGTATTAACTAGCTGATGTCGATCAAACCCTCAGTTTGAAGTTCTTTGTCAACATGTTACGAGGCTCCAGTCTTAGGCGAGTAACTATTGGTTGATGTTCGGTCATCATCTGAGCCATTAGTGATTCTCGATATGGCATATGAAGCACAACTATTTGGCATGACTCGAATAAGCGATGGCCAAAGTCTATCACTGAAACGTCCTGAAGTTGTTGTTTTGCGATATATCTTTGTATTGATCCGATATAAATCTTCCATCTGCAAAACCAACTAAACCAAACTTGGGGATTCCAAAATATAATAAACCCAAGTTAATCATAACTTTGCAATAGAAGATATGTTTTAACTCATCTCAAAATCTACTCATAGAGAATGAGCTATATGCTGCAAAGAGATTAGTAGAAAATGCTATGCACAATTCATAAAATATATAAATGCTCGTCAGCATTTATATATGATTTTATATGAATATATATATATATATATATATATATCTATATATATTATATATATATGACTTCTATTAGAAGTGATTATTATAAGAGAGATTGGCACTATGGCACACTTTTGATGAAAGTGTTTGCATTCTAGCACACTTTCTATCCATGAGGCACTTTTTTACAAATTTTACACTATTCACATAATTTTTGGACTATTTTACCCTCTACATATAACAAGAATATGAGAGAGAGAGTTAAGATCAAACTAGAGTTTAAACAAAACAAAATGTGGGGACCATTTTTACTATCAGCTAACCGGTCTCAACAAGCATTAACTAGCTGCTGTCGATCAAACCCTCAGTTTGAAGTTCTTTGTCAACATGTTACGAAGCTCCAGTCTTAGGCGAGTAACTATTGTTGATGTCCGGACATCATCTGAGCCATTAGTGAATCTCGATATGGCATATGAAGCACAACTATTTGGCATGACTCGAATAACCGATGGCCAAAGTCTATCACTGAAACGTCTTGAAGTTGTTGTTTTGCGATATATCTTTGTATTGATCCGATATAAATCTTCCATCTGCAAAACCAACTAAACCAAACTTGGGGGTTCCAAAATATAATAAACCCAAGTTAATCATACCTTTGCAATAGAAGATATGTTTTAACTCATCTCAAAATCTACTCATATAGAATGAGCTATATGCTGCAAAGAGATTAGTAGAAAATGTTATGCACAATTCATAAAATATATAAATGCTCGTCAGCATTTATATATGATTTTATATGGATATATATATATATATATATATATATATATATACATATTTGACTTCTATTAGAAGTGATTATTATAAGAGAGATTGGCACTATGGCACACTTTTGATGAAAGTGTTTGCATTCTAGCACACTTTCTATCCATGAGGCACTTTTTTACAACTTTTTATACTATTCACATAATTTTTGGACTATTTTACCTTCTACATATAACAAGAATATGAGAGAGAAAGCTAAGATCAAACTAGAGTTTAAACAAAACAAAATGTGGGGACCATTTTTACTATCAACTAAAACAAATATAAATGTTCTATTTTTTTTTTATCTCAAACATTTTTATGTCATATGTTTCTATTCTTCTTTTTACTTTTTTTTTGTTTCTCTTCTTTTTATTCTCTCTTTGTAAACACTTTATTTAATTATTATGACATATATGATTGATTTTATTTTTGTGATTCATTATAATTATATTTTTCCTATATCCATTTTACTATGCTTAAAATGAATAATATGTATAATTATTCATTTATAGTTTAATATTTGTTCATTATTTGTGGATACTTATTTATGAATGATCATATTAAAACATAAGAATACATGTAAACTGACCACATGATATCCACGAGACAGTGACCATATATTTAGGTTCTTTGTGGCATCAACAATCAATTCCCATATATTGTTTTTTTAAGGGTTGTCCACGAGACAACGACCATATGGTGTCCACAAAATACTAACCATATGGTTAGTTTACATCTAAATTAACCACATGATATCCACGAGACAGTGACCTTATATATATATTATCCAATTATAGTTGAATATTTGTTAATTGTAATGCGGATGCTAAAAAAGTCTTATTATATGGATACGTATTTGTGGATACTTATTTGGATAATTAAAATCAAATCCACATGGATGATGAGTTATACACGTCCACTAAAAACTACTTGTGTTTTGGTGAAACAATCGTTGTTAACTATCAAACAATTTTAACCTCATCATATCCCCTAAAAAACTAAGCATGAGACCGTTCATTATATTATATCCGAAACCCTAAACCTCGAAACCCTAAATCCTAAACCCTATACCCTAAAGCCTAAACCCTAAACCCTAAAGTCTAAATCCTAAACTTTAGACCTTAACCTTAGATCATAAACCATAATAATAAATTTAATTTCAAAGAAATTTTAACAAATGTAGTGAAATATGAAGATCTTTGACTATAAAACATGAAATTGACCTACCCCAACCTGTACACCCTGAACCTTAATTTAGACCAAATTTTTGACTACTTGCATTACATTCTTTATAAATTTCCAAATTCATTGATGTTGTTCGCTATTATGTGGATGGTTAACATGCATAGATGAATACTTATTTTTGGATGACCAGAGAAAAAAACATATGAATACTTATTTAATTAAACAATTTGTGGTTTAGTAAAGTAGTCATGGTAACTATCAAACGATTTTAATCTTTCATGTCCATACAATCAAGTCCACATGGACGCTAAGTTATACACGTCCACTAAAAACTATTTGTGTTGGTGAAGTAGTCATTGTTAACTATCAAACAATTTTAATCTCATCATATCCCCTAAAAACCTAAGCATGAAACTGTTCATTATACTATACTCTAAACCCTACACCCCTATGCTCTAAACCCTAAAACTCTAAACCCTAAATCCTAAATTTTAGATCATAAACCATAATCATAAATATATTTTCATAGGAATTGTATCAAATGTAGCCAAATCTGAATAATTTTTACTAGAAAACATAAAACTGATGGCCAATAACAAATGAAAAAGATTTGATAGATGATATTATATATATTGAACATGAAACTAAATGATCATAAAAATATAAGCATACAGATTTGATTTTGTAGATGAGAAATATATCAAAATGCAAAATTAAAAGAAATGTATAAATGTGGCTAAGGAATATATATATTGTTATCTACCACTCAAGATTATTCAAACACATATATTAAAGAAAGGGTAAACAAAAAAAATAAAAATTATTTGGAGATGGAGAGAGAGTTAGAGAAGGTGAGAAAAAAAAAAGATAAAGGAAATGAAATAGAATAAAAAATAAAAAATAAAAGAAGGATGTATTGTTGGGAAGTAATATGTTTGGAGAGAGAGTTAAAGGGTAAGAAAGTAAAATAATAAAAGTGTGTGGTGGTGCAAAAAATGTGTGTTAGAATGTAATTTTTTATAGAAAAGTGTGTTAGAGTGCAAATATTTCTTATTATAACATCTATTTCGAAATATGTTTCCAAGATCTTTTTTTTTTCAAACCTTTAAGGGTTTTGATGATCATCAATGAGTTCTCGAGAACATAATTATGATATCATATATCTTTCGGAATTAGCTCTTCAAGCATCTCATGAAGCATATTTCAAGTCATTCATATAGCATCCATTTTGTTTGATAAGGTACTTTAACAAAACATGGTGTGACACACCATTTTGTTATAAATCATTGTACCTTTTTGATGCTTGGATTACTAGTCTAAAAATTACTCGTCTTTCATATGAGTTTAATATATACTTGATTACCTCTTTATTAGCCAATATATATCTCTATACGCTCACAGAGCGGAGATTTATAATCCTCATAAATCACATTGCGCGATATAATATTTTTATTGTCGACATTATGTCTTTGGTTCCATATTTCCCGTAATGACATGGTTAATCGAGATCTCTTTAATCATTATATAAATGATTTTATACAAGTACCTGATTTCATTATTAACCATATCAATCGGTTTCTCTACTCCTCTAGAGAAGTATCTTGCTCCTCTTTATGATTCTATGTGCTCCTCTCTAGGAGTCTATTAGCTCTTCTTAAAGAGTCTATCTACTCCTCTTTAGGAGTTCATTTGCTCCTCTTTTGAGAGTATAATCTTCTTTTTAATTTGCTCTTTTTTATTTTCAAAGATTTTATCTATCATAGGAACCAAAGTAATCTATTATGTTTCTTATGTATCATAGACTTAGTATGTCATCCGTCAGAGACATATTTTATTGGAGCATTTCTAACTGCGATGTGAGATTTTTTCATTTATGTGAGGATCAATAATTATATGAAATCTCATCCATCAGCTTTTTTGCATTTGATTTGCAATATATATTTTGAATAGTGATCTGTTGAACTTTTGAACTTTCAAGTCCATATTCATTAGATTAATTTGTTCAAAGATCCAAAACTATTCGATGACTCTCCCATAATGAAGGGGAACTTTTATCATCCAACTTGATGATATGCAAATCTTGCAATACGTACATCTCTCATAAGATGGCTCTATATTATTAGAGCGGAGACTCATCTCCCGCATCTATATATTTCATCCTCTTTGGATGATATTTTTATGCGGTGTAGAGGAGCATTTACAATATATATCACACACCCATAATATTCAAAATGAGAAATATTTAATCTCCAACCATATATAACATGGGATAAATTTTTCTTACGAACCGTTGGCCTCATATATAATATATTTCACATGCAAAGTTGCATGTTCCATGTAAAAACATAGAGATTACATCACCATGAATCGTTTTGCAATCTCTTGGAGTTGCACTATGAACGATTCATTATAGCTCATTTTGAGAGTGAACATCATGGATGTTACACTTTATCACATGTGACATATATGTGATAAATTATGGGATATGACTTCACCAAAGTTATATCGCTATGGGGTATCAAATTCACCAAAGTTTATCGACTTATTGTCAATTTGGGATTCTTTAATTCTCCTCCTCGAGATGATAACTCTTGGAGTTCATTCATCTCGTACTGAATCCCACTTAAGGATCAACAACATACCAATTTTGGTCATATATATTATCTTAGATCCTTATAAGGATGTGGGTCTAGTATCATCCCCTCTCAAGATGATGACTTTTCATGACTATTCATCTTGCACCGAATCTTACTTTTAGATCGGTTGTATTCGGGGTTTAATATGTGGAGTAGAAAAGAAATGAACCATCATATGTATAAAATTAGCTTGCTAAACTGAAAGATTGGTGATTGGACCAACATTATATGATTATAGAGGCATAGCCTATCACAAAGTTAAGGAGGAGGTATACAACCATCGACTCCATAAATAATAAATAGAATTTTAAAATTAATTTTAATAAACTGATACGAATATAAATAAATTATATTACCTCAGAAAATGTGAATGGAGGCATGCAATGCTTGAATAAGCTTCTTTTTCTTTTCATAAATTTCAATGATATTTAATATCATTTATAGAGCAAGCATTAGTAAATTTCATATTTTACTATTATGTTGCCATCTTTGTTTTTGCATGATATAATTATATATACATGCGTGTCTCTAATATGGTCAAACATGCGATACCATGTTTATTTATTGTCTCAATATAATAATTTTATGCAGAAAAAATGACTTTGAAACTCCATGAGTTTATTTGAGACCTTGGAGAATACAAGACATCGATAATTATGAATCTGATGTCTTTGAAAGTCGAGAGACTAACTCATCTAGACCTTCCAATTATTTTTTGCACTGTCTAAAATATTAACATGTGCTTAATATATTCTTATAAGAGAAATATATTTTTGATTATAAAGAAGTTTCATTGTCTTTAAATCTTATATAACACATATAATTATTCTTTACGAATAAATAAAATTAAATAAACAAACATATAAATTCAGAAAATAAAATTAAGAGCTATAACCTTATATATAAAAATTTAATAGACATAACTTTTCTTTGATCATAGAGTAGGCAGAGCCTATCATATATAATGATCAATCCAGAAAAGACAAAGTTTTTATTTGATCATTAATGAGGCAGAACCTCTATATGTATAATGATCAGTCCGGAAATGACATAGCATTATATTTGATCGTATAGAAGACAAAACCAATCTTTCCGGAAAGGACATAGCCTTTTGTTAGATCGTGATGGAAGGACGAAGCCTACTATATCAAATGATCAATCCAAATATTATATAGCTTTATCTATAATCGTTGTAACGCTCGCGAACCAATTTGTGTATTTTTGGTGTGGGTGTCGATCGACACCCTTGGTGGCATCGATCGACACCATGTTTTCCGGTTTGGTCGGGTTTGATTTAATTACCGAATTGGTTCGGTTTGGTTTGATTTAAAACCCTAATCGTGTGTAAAAGGGGAAAAACGACCCTAGGTCGTATTATTTGTGGTTCTCGCCGTTTTTGAGAGGAAAAGAAAGAGAGAAAAGAGAGAAAAACTTTTCTGGGATTTCTGGGCTTGTTCTTGGTGATTTTGGAGAGATCTGAGGCTGTAGGAGTGTTAGCTGTTGCTGGAATCGAAGGGGAAGCTTCTGGAGGTGTTGTTTTCCACGTTTCTCAATCCAAACTTCTTGTTCTTGAGGTGAGTGCTTGACCATGGTTGATCTAAGCATGAGATCTCCCTTGTTTTGTGTGATTCCTTGTTATTTGTGGTGTTTGCTTGCTTGGGTACATTGTATTTGTGATTTCTAGTGAATTCCGAGATGATTAGACGTGTTTGGAGTCGAATCTGTGTTGATTGAGATCGGAGTTCGTCGCTGAGTTTCGCGCAGATCGTGACTGCAGAAGAGGCGTCGATCGATACCACTTTTGTGGAGCATCGATCGGCACCGTCTCGAGTAGCATCGATCGTCACCATTCCGGCATCGGTCGACACCAGTTCCTGTAGCATCGGTCAACACCGATTGAGCATCGGTCGACACTAGTACCTGCCGAGTCTTATTTTCCTGGTTTGATATGTTGATTGTGTTGTTGTTGTTTGTTGACTTGGGAGTCTCATATGCTTGTGTGTATAACCCAGTAGATGGGAGGACGGCCTCACTAAGTATTTATGATAATACTTACGCATCTCAATTGTTGTTTGTGATGTGCAGGTAAAGGCAAAGTGTGATCGTGGAATCAAGGCGATGATGAAGGGGTGTTCTAGAGACTTGATTGATTGTGGTCTAGCTGTTGTTAGGTTGCTAGATTAAGTCAAAGGAACATTGTAGGATGTTAGCTTTTGGTTATTTCTTTGTTTGGATTATGATGTTATTGGATTATTATGTTGGTTATTATTGGAATTATTTTATTTGGTTATCCGCTGTTATTGTTTGATGTTAGGATGTTAGTGGGTATGGGACCACTAGTAAATTAAGGTATTAAAAAAAAAAAACGGGAAGGGTTGTTTCAATTTGGTATCAGAGCCCTTACGGTTCTAGGTCTAGGGTTCATTGTGCTTTTGCTGTTGATGTTTAGGATTACATGCTATAATTGATTGTGTGATTGGCAATTGTGTGTGGCATGAAGTCCTAGAACATCCTCTTCGAGCCTTCAATGAGATTCCACGGTGAGTTATTGTTATGTTTCTTTGTGTGGTATTGATTTGTTTTCTGCTTGTTAGCCTCTGTTCTTGGAAGATCAGTGGTTAAGGTGTTTGAGTAGTTGGTCGTGGACGGGGACGTGGTCGTGGTCATTGTCGGGCGGGTTCCGAGGCTAGCGAGTGTGTGGTCCAGAGTTCCACGAGGAGGTACGTCAGAGGGTCGCAAGCGTATCAGGAGGGACCAGAGGGGATTAGCCGGTGAGCGTGCCGGGGGTGCTGGGAACCCAGGTATGGGGTTGCAGCAGGTGGAGCCCAGGGTCGAGATGATCGCTTGGCGGATGTGTTGGCGTGCTGTTGGAGCGGTTACCGAGAGGGGTACCAGTGTAGGCTCCATTTTTGCCGCATGTGGCGGGGTGCAGTCGAGGGCTGCGGATGTTGAGGACTTTCCACCTTATGTTAAGAGGATGGAGCGGTTGTAGATGACCGGTATGAGATTATTCTCAAGAGGTATCGGGCCTAGAGAGGCGGATAGGTGGGCATATGCAGTTGGAGCAGATATTTCTCTGCTTGGTGGTTAATCCAGTTGGATATAAGTTGAGTGGGTAGGTGTAACATTGCAATGTTATACTCGGACCACAGGAGGTAATTGTGTCGAGAGATGTTTATAGTCGTTAAGGATTGTTGCTCCTAAGGGGATGGTGATTCCCCTGAATACCGATAGCTCGAGGGGCTGAGGGCTCCGAGAGTGGCAGAGGGGATGTTGTTCTCCTGAGGGGATGAGTAGTTCCCCTGATATCGAGATCTTGAGGATTGTGGGCCAAGAGTGAGACGGTATAACTCGAAGACGCTGGTCTGAGAGTGAGATCGGTATGACTCGAAGGTTGCGACCTAAGAGTGGAAGAGTTGGGAGCAAGCAATTCCTAGGACGTGAGTATAAACATAATGATTGAATGTAGACCTTGAGAGATTGACGGTGGTTTAATCTCGGGTTTTGAATGTGTTGACTTTTGGGACAAGGTTTTATGACCATAGCGTTTATGAATGTTTGGCTGTGTGCCAGGATTGTGAGGCCAATGGTGCCGGAGTCCCGGGAAGGGGAGTTACAGCAGGAATGAGCTGGGAGAGGCATATTTGCCAGATACATAAGTTCACGAAAAGCCTTCATGGCAGGATAAACTAATCGTTGTAACGATGCTGGATGAAGTTCATTGGAGTTGGACAGGGTTGCTAGATCCAAGGTTTCGGTAAACTTGTTGGAGGGAATAAGTCAAGTTGTTTGAGTTAGCTGCCTGCAAAGCATTTGACGCGGTGAATCAGAATATGCGAACGTATGGTACTTGTTTATTTTATTACGCTCGTATTGATGATTTACTGTGGAGAATTGCCAAGTGGAAAAGCTATTTCTGGAATAATTTATCTTGGGAAAGTTTCCCTAAGTGGCAAGTTACTAGAGGTTCTTGGACGAACGAGAGGGTTGATATTTAAGTGGCGGCGAGTTGATGTCGGCATACTTGAGTATTTGTTTAGTTGAGCTGAGGAAGCAACTAGAGGATTTATGGAGCAAGGGATTTATACGTTCTAGTGTATCACCGTGGAGAGCCCTGGTGTTATTTATTAAGAAGAAGGATGGGAGTTTCCGCTTGTGCATTGACTAATGGGGTTTGAACCGGGTCACTGTCAAGAACAAGTACCCTCTTCCCAGGATTGATGAGTTGTTGAATCAGCTGGGAGGTGCTACTCGGTTCTCTAAGGTAGATCTGGCGTTGGGTTATCATCAGATACCGATAGATGAGGCAGATGTGACGAAGACTGCTTTCAGGACGAGCTATGGGCACTATGAGTTTGTGGTGATGCCTTTCGGATTGACTAACGCGCCAGCAGCGTTTATGAGATTGATGAACAGTGTGTTTCAGGAGTTTTTGGATGTATCTATCATCATTTTCATCGACGACATTCTGGTATATTCTAAGAGTCCTGAGGAGCATGCAGTACATCTGAGAGTAGTGTTGGAGAAGCTGCGGGAGCAGAAGTTGTTTGCTAAGCTGAGTAAGTGCAGTTTCTGGCAGCGTGAGATGGGGTTCTTGGGTCATATTGTTTCAGCTGAGGGAGTTTCAGTGGATCCAGAGAAGATTCAGTCCATCAGGGAGTGGCCGAGGCCGCAGAGCGCCACTGAGATTCGGAGTTTCCTGGGGTTAGCAGGTTACTACAGGAGGTTTGTTCGGGGTTTTGCGAGTATGGCTCAGCCGATGACTAAGCTTACAGGGAAGGATGTCCCGTTTGTGTGGTCACCAGAGTGTGAGGCAAGTTTTGCAAGTCTCAAGCAGATGTTGACTACCACGCCGGTGTTAGCATTGCCTGAGCAGGACGAGCCTTATGTTGTGTATACAGATGCTTCTAGAGTGGGGTTGGGTTGTGTACTTATGCAGCAGGGGAAGGTTATAGCTTATGCTTCGCGGCAGTTGCGGAAGCATGAAGCTAATTACCCTACTCATGATTTGGAGATGGCAGCAGTGATCTTTGCTCTTAAGATTTGGAGATCCTATCTGTATGGTGGGAAGGTACAGGTATTTACAGATCACAAGAGTCTGAAGTATATTTTTACTCAGCCTGAGCTGAATTTGAGGCAGAGGCGTTGGATGGAGTTAGTAGCGGATTATGATTTGGACATAGCTTACCATCCTGGTAAAGCTAATCTGGTTGCAGATGCCTTGAGTCGGAAGCGGGTGGCTTCGGCTCAGGAGCAGGATATGGAGGTGTTGGTAGGTGAGATTAGTGCATTGAGTTTGTGTGCTATCTCACAAGAACCTTTGGGTTTGGAGGCAGTTGATAGAGCAGATTTGTTGAGCAGAGTGAGGTTAGCTCAGGAGAGTGATGAGGGGCTGGTGAATGCCTCTAAGGCTGCGGGTGCAGAGTATCAGGTTTCTGCTAATGGTACTATCCTTGTGCATGGTCGGATCTGTGTGCCCAAGGGTGAGGATTTGAGGCAGGAGATACTGAGAGAGGCTCATTCGAGCAAGTTCTCTATTCATCCAGGAGCGACCAAGATGTACCGTGACCTCAAGCGGTACTATCACTGGGTCAGGATGAAGAAGGACGTAGCTGATTGGGTGGCGAAGTGTGATACTTGCCAGCTGGTGAAGGCGGAGCACCAGGTTCCTGGTGGTTTGTTACAGAGTTTACCCATTCCAGAGTGGAAGTGGGATTTGATCACGATGGACTTCGTGGTAGGTTTACCTGTGTCGAGGACGTTTGATGCTATTTGGGTCATTGTGGACCGTTTGACTAAGTCTGCACATTTTCTGGCCATCAAGAAAACTGATGGAGCAGCGGTTTTGGCCAAGAAGTATGTGAGGGAGATAGTCAGATTGCATGGTGTACCTGCTAGTATTGTGTCTGATAGAGATTCCAAGTTCACTTCGGTGTTCTGGAGGGCGTTTCAGGCAGAGATGGGCACGAAAGTGCATATGAGTACAGCCTACCATCCTCAGACGGACGGTCAGTCAGAGAGGACGATCCAGATTTTGGAGGATTTATTGAGGATGTGTGTGCTGGATTGGGGTGGTCATTGGGCAGATCACTTGAGTTTGGTGGAGTTTGCTTATAACAACAGCTACCAGGCTAGTATTGGGATGGCTCCTTATGAGGCCCTGTATGGGAGGCCGTGTCGTACACCTTTATGTTGGACTCAGGTGGGGGAGAGGAGCATATTTGGTGCAGATTTTGTTCAGGAGACCTCGGAGAAGATTCGGGTTTTGAGGCTGAACATGAAGGAGGCTCAGGATCGGCAGAAGAGCTATGCTGATAAGAGGAGAAAGGATCTTGAGTTTCAGGTTGGTGATAGAGTGTACCTCAAGATGGCCATGTTGCGGGGTCCGAACAGGTCTTTGACAGAGACTAAGTTGAGTCCGAGGTACATGGGTCCGTTCAGAGTGGTTGAGCGGGTGGGACCAGTGGCATATAGGCTGGAGTTGCCTGAGGTTATGCGTGCGTTCCACAAGGTATTTCATGTGTCGATGCTGAGGAAGTGTCTTCACGAGGGTGATCAGTTGTTGGCTAAGATCCCTGAGGATCTGCAGCCTAACATGACTTTGGAGGCGAGACCAGTGAGGGTGCTCGAGAGGAGAGTCAAGGAACTTCGGAAGAAGAAGATTCCTTTGATGAGAGTCCTGTGGGACTGTGACGGAGTAGAAGAGTAGACTTGGGAACCCGAGGCGAGGATGAAGGCAAGGTTTAAGAAGTGGTTTGAGAAGCAGACCGCTTGAGCTTGTCTAGCCGGGTCCGAGTTGTAGTCCGTGGCTGGAGCGGGTACGGAGTATTCCAGCCCATCTCTCTTGATATTTGGTCGCTTAGGGGTGGTTGGTTGTGCGACTAAGTATCAAGATGAGGTGGTGCTCGGGATGCGGGTTGTTGGCTCCGGTTGTTGTATTTTTGGTTTTTCTGATGTAATTTCGTTGAGATTGTAACGATTATGACATTTTGAGATTAATAAGATGAGTATTTTCTTTATGTTTGACTGTTGTTGTCATGGGAAAAGAGAAATAGCTCGGGTTTCTATTTTTGGAAAGTTTCCATAAATAGAAAGTTTCCACAAAAGGAAGGTTTCCATAAATAGGAAGTTTCTAAAATGGGAATGTTTTGTGGAAAAGTGAGGTAGATCTAGCCGGGAGATACTCGTTGGCATCAGTGTTTGTTTTTGCTCTAGGCCGTGTGGGCCCAACTCACGTGATACCGATAGCTCGATGGACTTTGTGGCCAGAGAGTGGGAGTGGTATGTTGCTTCGGATGACGATCCGAGAGCGCGCTCGAGGGTGACGACCCAAGAGCGGGATATGTGAGGCTCCCTGGATACCGTAGCTGTGAGCCGAGGCTCGGCAGTGAGCCGGTATGTCTCGAGGGTTGCGACCCGAGAGCGGGGGGAGTGTGTGTGGGTGACTTCCTGGATGTCGTAGCTTAAGGCGGTTGGCCTGATAGCGAGCCGGCATGATTCGTTGGTTGCGACCACGGACGGGGAAAGCACTGAGTTGTGAGCAAATAGTGTTTATGATGCGAGTATATTGGCTAGAGGGAGACCTCGAGGGTCAGTCGGAGGTGTGCGGGCTGTTGCGACAGTGCACGGGAAACCTTGACTGATGGTGTTTAGTCCGGTCTGGGGACGTGCGGGCCGTGATGACGGTGGCACGGAGGTCCTTGGCAGATGGACGGTATTGCGGGATTCGGGGACGAATCCATATTGGTGGGGGAGAATTGTAACGCCCGCGAACCAATTTGTGTATTTTTGGTGTGGGTGTCGATCGACACCCTTGGTGGCATCGATCGACACCATGTTTTCCGGTTTGGTCGGGTTTGATTTAATTACCGAATTGGTTCGGTTTGGTTTGATTTAAAACCCTAATCGTGTGTAAAAGGGGAAAAACGACCCTAGGTCGTATTATTTGTGGTTCTCGCCGTTTTTGAGAGGAAAAGAAAGAGAGAAAAGAGAGAAAAACTTTTCTGGGATTTCTGGGCTTGTTCTTGGTGATTTTGGAGAGATCTGAGGCTGTAGGAGTGTTAGCTGTTGCTGGAATCGAAGGGGAAGCTTCTGGAGGTGTTGTTTTCCACGTTTCTCAATCCAAACTTCTTGTTCTTGAGGTGAGTGCTTGACCATGGTTGATCTAAGCATGAGATCTCCCTTGTTTTGTGTGATTCCTTGTTATTTGTGGTGTTTGCTTGCTTGGGTACATTGTATTTGTGATTTCTAGTGAATTCCGAGATGATTAGACGTGTTTGGAGTCGAATCTGTGTTGATTGAGATCGGAGTTCGTCGCTGAGTTTCGCGCAGATCGTGACTGCAGAAGAGGCGTCGATCGATACCACTTTTGTGGAGCATCGATCGGCACCGTCTCGAGTAGCATCGATCGTCACCATTCCGGCATCGGTCGACACCAGTTCCTGTAGCATCGGTCGACACCGATTGAGCATCGGTCGACACTAGTACCTGCCGAGTCTTATTTTCCTGGTTTGATATGTTGATTGTGTTGTTGTTGTTTGTTGACTTGGGAGTCTCATATGCTTGTGTGTATAACCCAGTAGATGGGAGGACGGCCTCACTAAGTATTTATGATAATACTTACGCATCTCAATTGTTGTTTGTGATGTGCAGGTAAAGGCAAAGTGTGATCGTGGAATCAAGGCGATGATGAAGGGGTGTTCTAGAGACTTGATTGATTGTGGTCTAGCTGTTGTTAGGTTGCTAGATTAAGTCAAAGGAACATTGTAGGATGTTAGCTTTTGGTTATTTCTTTGTTTGGATTATGATGTTATTGGATTATTATGTTGGTTATTATTGGAATTATTTTATTTGGTTATCCGCTGTTATTGTTTGATGTTAGGATGTTAGTGGGTATGGGACCACTAGTAAATTAAGGTATTAAAAAAAAAAAAACGGGAAGGGTTGTTTCAATCGTAAAGGAGGCAAAGCCTACCATATATAATGATCTGTCTATCTGGAAAAGACATAGCTCTTATTTGATCGTGAAGGAGGCAGAGCCTACCATATATCTAACTATCTATCCGGATATGATTTAGCTATAGATTTGATCGTAAAGGAGGGAACACCTACAACTTATGACGATCAATCCGGAAAAGACATAATTTCATGATGTCTATAATATTTGTGTTCTATAAACATAATTGAAATATTATAAACTTACTTACCTCGTAAAATCTCCAGCGGTAAAGACATCATGCTGATAATGTGTTATGAACTATATTATAAGCTTGCAGGAAACAAGTACTTTATTATGAGGAGAATAAAAAGGAGAAGAAGATGAGTGAATGGATTTGAGAGATAATGTGACAACCCATCCCGTGGACCCCACTAGCCTCACTGCTAGCCGCCCCAACGGACCCCAAGCTGGCCCTGCAGGGCATCGATCCTAGCCCATCACTGTGGATATCCTAATCCACCAGTAGGTTATTGGTGCGCCAGACGTTTCTCGAACCCTGGTCCCCACCCTTTAACAACCTTCCCAAAAGGAGAAGAAGAAGGGTGTATGAATTTGAGAGATAAAAACTTGAGAGAAACTTAGGAAGATAATAAGACTTCTCACTATACATTTTTCTCTTCTACATAACTCATATTTATAGAAGGAGGAGACAAAGACAAGCATAGAGAGGTTGGTGACAAGTGGTGAGTCAAATAAACAAGTGTCACATGCATTGCATGAGGAAGGACAATTGTTGTGATGGATTGCATGAAGGAGGGACACTTATGATGATGTATACTCACACAATTTCATAACAGTTTTGGTATTATTAGATGTTTCATCACGGGAATATATATATATATATATATATATTTGTATATATATATATTTGTATTTCTTGTTTTGTAGTATATAAAATATATATACAAATGTTTTTTTTTGTAATGAGATTTGAATTATTTATGTCATTAATTCTGTGATGTATTATTAACGATGGTTATTTATCGACATGCTAGTGTTTTTGTTGTTATATATATATATTTTTTTGTTAGTAACAATGGCACGTTTTGGTTGTTGTTATCCAATTTCAAACAAAAAAATCTACACCACACTGCACACACCACCGCTCGTGTCATTGACACCATACACGTTACGTATCTGCTCTCTCAATCTCATGAGAACTACTTATCAATATATGGGACCAAACCACCTGTAACTCCTTTATACCTTCACTCAATTATTGTGTGTTTGGTTTAGAAGAGAAAAATGTATTTCCCTGTCCCTGCAACTGATAGGCAATCCTGAATTCTAGATTTGTGAAATCTAAAAGGGCCCGTTAGTGTCTCTTTTATTATTATTATATATGTATTTTCGTCTTTTTGGATCCAAAATATTATTTGTTATTTATGAATAAATTACACATCATTTTACAATTGAAGCACCATAAATTTTAACAATAAGTATTGGCCAAAAAATAGAAAAAATGTCAACTATAAGTTCATTTAGAGGGATTCACGACTTTATTCACGATTTCATCTTCGTCGCATGTAATGAAGAACGTAAGCGTTAGATCAGCTTCATGGCATAACCCCTTGCCATTCAGGCCTTAAGTGGCCGATTTCTTCAATCACAAGTAAACACAATCAAGTGATATCGATCCTGATTATCTTCCTTGCACCCTCGTTCATGTTATCGTTTGTATAAGGAAAAAGAATAACAATAAAGAGACGAAACTCATTTTTTTTTTTTAATCGTTACGAAAACAGAAAAAAAAAACCCCCTAACCTATAGGTACAAGATCAAGCTAAGGTTCTCATATTATGATAGATCCGTAACCGTAAGCAGCCAAGAAACGAACAAAACTTTTTGTATGTGCCTATAGCTCTGCTGCCATGATAAAATTATGAGAGTAAGAACTAAGAACACAAAGGTTATTAGAAAGAATTATTATTAGACGTTGTTAAGAATAGTGTTACAATATATGAATTCTCCTATAATTTCCTATTCTAAACTATATATAAATATAAATAATACTTTAGTGATTTTCTTGATCTTCATGATTTCTATAATATCGGTTAGCCTTCTCAACCGTATGTCTTTAATATCGGTCGATCTCATCTCCCAACACAAAAAGTTATGCTTTATGTTGAATTATTGGTACATATAAGAATATATATATATACATTTGCGGAAAAGTGAAATTCAGTTTTGTAGAAAATTGCTGAAGTTATTACGACACAAGGACGCATGCATGGTATCATCGTCTTTACGTGCACCATTCTATTATAAATTTGTCTCGCCGTCACAGAAAAATATTAGATTAGCCGACTAGACGAACTGATCCTTTAATTCTTCCGTTTATAGAATTACTTCAATAAAAATTTTATAACTTGTGAGAGATTTGCACTTCTCCTCCTACAATTGCGTTCGTCAACATCTTTGCTTTCGTACGGTAAAACAACACTTCGATGAAACAAAATGCACTTGCAAGCATTTTTAAGCCGGGATTGAATCTTAATTTCTAAACATTTGTTTCGTGTTTGTACAAGGGACTCATGGACAGCTTATTTATGCTTCTCTTTCATTTATACGGGTTCTCACATACTTTACGTATACGACCTCTCTATCTTTCATTTGATCAACAAAGCCTACGGATTTTATCTTTCTGTAGTTAGAAAGAAAAAAAACATTAGTACAAGTTTATTCAGAATTTGATTTAACTGATCAGGTATGACAGGTAATTATCTGTCCTGAGTTTTAACATAGTTAGAAAAACCTCAGCTCGAATTCTATGTCACAGTTAATTAAGAGTAAATTATTTTTAGCGTAAGAATTAAAATTATATTCACTTCAAAATATATAATATAGTATACACAAATCTTGAACTTCACAAAACAGTTGCAGATTCAAATAATTAATATGAGTCACAACGTTGCATTCAAAACTATCCCATTACAATATGTCAATATTCATCTAATAGATCTAGCAAGCGCTAAACCTTCACGTCAAGTCAACTACTACTACATAAAACATACTTGGCATTTGATATGTAATTTGGTCTAATAAAAGACAAAAGGTAAATTATAGTCTATCTCTTATATATTAATAGAGAAACATTTTGACAAAAAAGCTGAGATGTCAGCATTACAGAGCTCAGGACACTCTTTCCTTTATTTGTCATCTGCTTTTAAAAATATTTATATTTATTTACCATTATATTTTTCCAAAAATACAATTAACACCCAAAATTAAATTTTTATATTATCTTTCTAATTTAATTATATTTTTAATTATATTTTCATAAAATCTTAAAAAAATGAATTTTAAGAACCCTTTGTTCATATGATATAATAATATAAGATTGATATTATAATAACTATCACGGGTTAAATTTTAATTATCCCCTATATATTAATAGATGAACATTTTGACAAAAAAGCTGAGGTGTCAGCATTACAGAGCTCAGGACACTTTTTCTTTTATTTCTCATCAGCTTTTAAAAATATTTACATTTATTTACCATTATATTTTTACAAGAATACAATTAACACCCAAAATTAAATTTTTATATTATCTTTCTAACTTAATTATATTTTTTAATTATATTTTCATAAAATCTTTAAAATGAATTTTAAGAACCCTTTGTTCATATGATATAATAATATAAGATTGATATTATAATAACTCTCACGGATTAAATTTTAATTATTATACAAATTTTTTTATAGATATATACTACACAATCAAATTTTAAATATATCAATTACCCATAAATATAATAAATTTTGTAAATAAAAATTACAGTAAAAATAATAAATAATTATTTAATACCGCACTATGTGCGGATTGTTACCTAGTATGTTATTACAGGATACAAACATGTGATTTTAATTGTATACACCAATAGGATTTAATCTGCAATATACGGCAAATCAATTTTTGTTTCAAACAATCATAATTAAATCAGCCGAGTCAAAATGTTTTATATTAGTGTTATTAAAAATAGTAAAACAAGTTTAAAATATAATTTTAAATGTTTAAAATTTACTATATTGATTAAACAGTTCAACTAAAAATTTGAATTAAACTATATACAAACTCTAAATTAATTTATATGCTTATCAAGTGAAGCTTCATGCTCATTTAGATTTGGATTCATTTTGAAATTATTTATAATATGAATCTGAATCATCCTTATTTTAGCAGATATGGAGGTCAAATCCATACTTTTTATAATAATTGAGTAATATATGTCTAAATCACAATATATGAAGAAAAGTTAAGATTTTTAATAACTTGTGCATTATACTATGATTCAAAACAATTAGAAAATAAATTCAAACAAAGTTTATAGGAACATTATATGGATTATTTTAATTTTATAATTAACGTTAAAATTTATCTATTAATTGTGTTTGGTTATATGGATAGTAGAGAGAAATACTTTGAAAGTTATTTGGATAGATATAAATAATGGCATAGAATGTAATTTTTTCTGAAAAATAAAAAAAAACTATTTTCAATTTGTACTTCAAAAATACTAGTATTGGTATTCTTCAAATTTTAAATATAAATTCTGGAATATATTGCACTACATCAGAGTCTTTAGGACATCTTTTCCTAGTGTAATATTTTGGCGTCATGCCATGATCTTCTCTATAGTTATAAATAACCCAAAATCCTCGACGACATTCAGAAACTCAAATCATTTGTTTTTTCTTTACTTCGACGTTCAATCTCTAAAAATGAAATATTCAAGAACTACGCTAGTTCTTTTACTATTCTTCGTCGTCTTCATATCGGAATCAAGCTCATCATTAGCAAATCCGGAGACGTTCACACAATGCCTAACCTCAAACTCTGACCCTAAACATCCCATCTCTCCCGCCGTGTTCTTCGCCGGAAACGGCTCCTACTCCTCCGTACTTGAAGCCACCATTCGTAACCTTCGGTTCAACACCTCCAACACTCCAAAACCCTTCCTTATCATCGCTGCAACACATGAAACCCACGTGCAAGCCGCGGTTACTTGCGGAAAACGCCACAATCTTCAGATGAAGATCAGAAGTGGAGGCCACGACTACGATGGCTTGTCATACGTTACGTACTCTGGCAAACCGTTCTTCATCCTCGACATGTTTAATCTCCGTTCAGTTGATGTTGATACGGCGAGTAAAACCGCTTGGGTCCAAACCGGTGCCATCCTCGGAGAAGTTTATTACTATATATGGGAGAAGAGCAAAACCCTCGCTTATCCCGCTGGAGTTTGTCTAACAGTTGGTGTCGGTGGCCATGTTAGCGGCGGAGGTTACGGTAACATGATGAGAAAATATGGTCTCGCCGTAGATAACACCATCGATGCAAGAATGGTCGATGTCAATGGTATAATCCAATATCTCTAGCTATTTTATATGCTAACTAAATTTTCTAGTATCAAACTGTCAATACAGATCCTATAATCAACCGAACTTATTAATTAGAATAGTTATTTTTGTCAAACTCCCGTCAACTTAAAATGAATTAGACAACACCTAAACATTAGACATAACTATATTTTGTTTGTTACACTTCCTTTAGTTACCTGAATATTTATATAACAGTTTCATAAATATTTTCTCATTATATATCTCTTGTATATTTCTCATTATATATCTCTTGTATATTTGAAAATTTTCAGGAAAAATATTGGATAGAAAATTAATGGGAGAAGATCTCTTCTGGGCAATAAACGGAGGAGGGGGAGGTAGCTACGGAGTCGTTTTGGCCTACAAAATAAACCTCGTCGAAGTCCCTGAAAACGTCACTGTATTCAGAATCTCCCGGACGTTAGAGCAAAACGCGACGGAGATAGTTCACCGGTGGCAACATGTCGCACCGGAGCTTCCCGACGAGCTCTACATAAGAACAATCATTGACGTAGTAAACGGCACCGTGTCATCTCAAAAGACCGTCAGGGCAACATTCATAGCTATGTTTCTTGGAGACACAACTACGCTTCTGTCGATATTAAACCGGAGATTCCCAGAGTTAGGTTTGGTCCGGTCAGACTGTACCGAAACAAGCTGGATCCAGTCTGCGCTATTCTGGATAAATATCCAAGTGGATTCTTCGGAGAAAGTTCTACTCCAAAGGATTCAACCCGTGAACTACCTCAAGAGGAAATCAGATTACGTACGTGAACCGATTTCAAGAACCGGTTTAGAATCAATTTGGAAGAAAATGATCGAGCTTGAAATTCCCACGATGACTTTCAGTCCATACGGTGGTGCAATGTGGAGGATATCATCGACGGCGACTCCGTTCCCATACAGAGCCGGGAATCTTTGGAAGATTCAGTACGCTGCGAATTGGAGAGAAGATAGGTTAACCGACCGGTACATGGAACTGACGAGGGAGTTGTACCGGTTCATGACTCCTTTTGTTTCCAAGAACCCAAGACAATCGTTTTTTAACTATCGTGATGTTGATTTGGGGATCAATTCACACAATGGGAAAATAAATAGCTACATTGAAGGCAAGCGTTACGGTAAGAAATATTTTGCCGGAAATTTCGAGAGGTTGGTCAAGATTAAGACTAGAGTTGACAGTGGTAATTTCTTTAGGAATGAACAGAGTATTCCTGTGTTACCGTAAGTGTATTATTATTGGTTAATTGGTGTGTTGTTGTATAATGATTATATACTAGGTAGTAATCCGTGCTACAGCACGCACAAAATACTTTTTATATAAAATATTAAATTCAAATATCATATTTCAGTTTGGATTATTGTGCATATAAAATTTAGATGTATCTACTTTAGAACGGAAACATTTCTTCTCGTCCCATCTGTCCAATTCCGTCTTGTTCCATGTACCGTCCCATTCCATCTTTTAAATGATTACTCGTTAGACGATGTTTATTAATTGAGATTGGGTAAGAAAATGAGACAATATACCTGAATTCTCCGTTACTTGTTAAATGATTTTGTTCCGTGCTGTACCGTTGAGACTCTTAATGTCTTCTAAGTACTATTTCGGCATACAACATGTTCCTGTATCTTATCCATTTTTTATATTTGAAAGTTCCAATTAAATTAAATTATCTAAATTTTATGATCTCATCTTATTTTTTGATTAGGAATAGCTTAGATAATTACTTTTATTGTTTGAATTACCCGTTTCCGTTTGTTACACGTTCTTTTCTATAAGATCATATTTTCTTTTATATAAATGACATCATTTACATGTTATTAAAAAAAATGTTTCCTAAAATTTCCAAATAATGATTCTAAAATAGAGATTTTGTTCTATAAATATAGAGATGGTACTTTTACTATTGCATAAAATGATTTCTTTAATAATCATAACTACTTAGGTAGCAATTATTCCTTACGTTTACCATCTCTTTCACCACAAATATCTCGTTGAATACTTACTTGGGGCATTCTCAAAAATACCCCTTTTTTCATACCCCTTTTTAAAAATACCCTTTCATATTGACCATTTTTAAAACTATCCCTCTTTATATACAAAATGACCAAATTACCCTTTTTGAGTGACAGCAAGAATGTATAGTCATCAAAATCGAAAATATTTTCCCGCCAAAAAAGTTTCCCGCCAAAATTTTTTTTTCCCGCCAAAAATCGAAAATTTTTCCCGAAAAAAAATATTTTTTCCCGCCAAAAAAAAAATTTTCCGCCAAAATCGAAAATTTTTCCCGCCAAAAATATTAAAATTTATACCTTTTAAAAACATTGTAAACGCTTTTAAATTTTTTAAAAGCGTTTACAAGGTTTTTAAAAGGTTTTTAAACACATTGTAAACGCTTTTAAAAACCTTGTAAACGCTTTTAAAAACCTTGTAAATGCTTTTAAAAAGCTTGTAAATGCTTTTAAAAAGCTTGTAAATGCTTTTAAAAGGTTTTTAAACACCTTGTAAACGCTTTTAAAAACTTTTTAAAAGCATTTACAAGGTGTTTAAAACCTTTTAAACCCTTTTAAAAATCTTATAAAAACTTTTACAAGGTTTTTAAAAACATTGTAAAAGCGTTTACAAGATGTTTAAAAACCTTTTAAAAATCTTTTTAAAAACTATTTGAGAACCTTTTAAAAACCTTTTAAAAATCTTGTAAAAGCGTTTACAAGTTGTTTAAAAAACCTTTTAAAACTCTTTAAAATATCTTGTAAAAGCCTTTACAAGGTGTTTATAAGGCTTTTATAAGGTATAAATCTTATAAAACCTTTTAAAAACCTTGTAAATTTTTTTTGGCGGGAAAATTTTTTTGTCGAAATTTTTTATCAAAATTTTTTTGACAAAAAAAATTTTGGCGGGAAAATTTTTTCAAAAATTTTTTGGCGAGAAAATATGTCGGAAATTTTTTGGCGGGAAAATTTTGTTTTTCTTTTTATTGAATAAAATAATTTTCATCTAAGGGTAAAATGGTCATTAAAAATTAAAAGAGGGCAAAAATAAAAATGGCCAGAAAAGAGGGTATTTTTGAAAAGGGGTATATCAAAAGGGGTATTTTTAACAAATTCTCAAAATTTAAAGGTATTTTGCTAAAAGTTGCACTGAGTTCTCTAGCAACGACACATTGGCTTTCTCAAGAGTGTGCTTTTCTATTAATATATAGGGGATAACAAAAGTTTGTTAAGAAAAAAAATGTATAATAAAATTTCGTAGAGAGACCATGAAATTATTTGGTTGTTTCTAGGGGCATTCTCAAAAATGCCCATTTTTCCATATCTCTTTTTAAAAATACCCCTTCATGTTGACCATTTTTAAAACTACCTCTCTTTATATACAAAATGACCAAATTACCCTTTTTGAGTGACAGCAAGAATGTACAGTCATCAAAATCGAAAATATTTTCCCGCCAAAAAAATTTCCCGCCAAAATTTTTTTCCCGCCAAAATCGAAAATTTTTCCCGAAAAAATTATTTTTTCCCGCCAAAAGAAAAAATTTTCCCGCCAAAATCGAAAAATTTTCCCGCCAAAAATATTGAAATTTATACCTTTTAAAAACCTTGTAAATGCTTTTAAAAAACTTTTAAAAGCGTTTACAAGGTTTTTAAAAGGTTTTTAAACACATTGTAAACGCTTTTAAAAACCTTGTAAATACTTTTAAAAAGCTTGTAAATGCTTTAAAAGGTTTTTAAACACCTTGTAAACGCTTTTAAAAACTTTTTAAAAGCATTTAAAAGGTGTTTAAAAACCTTTCAAAAATTTTATAAAAACTTTTACAAGGTTTTTAAAAACATTGTAAAAGGGTTTAGAAGGTGTTTAAAAACCTTTTAAAAAATTTTTTAAAAACCATTTGAAAACCTTTTAAAAACCTTTTAAAACCTTTTAAAAACCTTTTAAAAATCTTGTAAAAGCGTTTACAAGTTGTTTAAAAAACCTTTTAAAACTCTTTAAAAAATCTTGTAAAAGCCTTTACAAGGTGTTTATAAGGCTTTTATAAGGTAGAAACCTTATAAAACCTTTTAAAAAACTTGTAAATTTTTTTTGGCGGGAAAAATTTTGGCGGGAAAATTTTTTTTTTCGAAATTTTTTATCAAAAGTTTTTTGACAAAAAAATTTTTGGCGGGAAAATTTTTTGGCGGGAAAATATGTCGGAAATTTTTTGGCGGGAAAATTTTGTTTTTCTTTTTATTGAATAAAATAATTTTCATCTAAGGGTAAAATGGTCATTAAAAATTAAAAGAGGGCATAAATAAAAATGGCCAGAAAAGAGAGTATTTTTGAAAAGGGGTATATCAAAAGGGGCATTTTTAACAAATTCTCTACTTACTTTTTATTTAGTTAGTTGAAATTATCCAAAAAAAACTATTTAATTGTTTCTGAAAATATCCAAAATTTTCAAAGTACTCTTTTGAAAATAACTGATTACATGTCTTTTGTGATATTTTTGAAAAAATTAATTAAAAGTGGTATTTTTGAAAAAAAAAACTAAAATTGTGGTATGTTAAAGAATTTCTTTTTTTACATTTTTGGAACTGTATATTTTATATACAGTAAAATGTTTTTTTAAATAATTACATAATAGACAACATAAATTGTAAAATTTATTGTTTTTTACAAACAATGGTTGAACAATATAATTTTAATCTTAATAAAAACTATTTACTATTTTTTTTAACATTTTTAACATTGATATATTTAAATCCAAGATTCATATAGTTATTTGTTTAAATAATTTAAGTTCAATTTTAACGTATAAAAGTAAATAAAATAATTAACCCGTTCTACAAAAATTATATATTAATTTTTAAAAAATAATAATAATATAGAGATGATTTTTTGTAGAGGAAATTAGTATGAGTTTTGTACATTATAAAACTTATTGTTGTCGTATTTACAACTGCATTTTTTTATTATTTAGTTTATACAATTACTCGCAATTACACATGATTTCAAATATAAGTATGTAACATCAGTAATTTGACAAATAACATAATAATCTTACCATAATTCTAAAGACTAAAAAACAGAAAATATAATTGTAAAAATGAACCACATTAATAGAATGAAAACTTGTTGCAGATTGTCAATTCCTTTTTCTTGGTTTGAAATCAAACAATTTATTTTATCCAAATATGTGCAGGGTCGATTTGTTCAACAGAGAAAATTACAATATACCCTACAAATACAGGTCACACAAAGTGATTTGGTACACAAAATTAAAAACAAAGAACGTAAAGGAGAAACAAAATGGATGTCATCGACCACATGACTATTCTATAAGATTCCACCTGGTTGCTAAAACTAAACAAACCTCAACTTAGCAGCCATCTTCACGTACCAACCGAATAGATTCTGGTGATTATTGACAAGTGATTATGCTAGTCCGAATAAGTATTGGTCGTCCGTACAACTATGCTAAAAGCGTCCGTACAATTATGCTATAAGGCCGAGTCATCTACAAATATATAGAGTAGTGAGGAGGCCTGGTTGCATTAAAGCCCATGAGAAGGTTCGAGATCCTCCTTGTAGCCGTTAGAGAAGAAGAGAGAGAAGAGTCACGGGTTGTGCTTCGTTTAAGGAAACAAGGAGGGGTCGCTTTCACTCTTGGGAAGAACCAATTCTCTTTCTTTATCTCTTATGCGATCGGCTGTAAAGAGTGTAGCCCTAGTTTCGTTTAGTATAAATAGACTTTTGTAAACCTTTGTAAGATATACTTATGGAATATAACTTTTCTCTTATTCTTCTTGCCCACAATTCTCTTCTTCTCAACCTCTTCCGCTTAAATGCCAACATGGTATCAGAGCAATTTTTCGATCTTTGATTATCTAAACCTACTCTTATTATTCTTTATACTCTATTCTCTTCTCAATCTTTTTCTCTATTCTCGGTATACTCTTGTTTTATACTCGCTACTCGACATATTTAGTCCTTTCTCTCTATCTCTCGCAAATCTTGCTCATGGACACTACCAAACCTATTGTTACTCCGGTGGTCTTAAAAGGGGCCAACTATTTGTTGTGGAAAAGAACCACAAAGACCGCGTTGAGTGGCCAGGGACTATGGATTCACGTTGAAACGAACCAGCTCCCCAAGAAAGCCACCAAGAACGACAGTAAAGAAGAAAAGGAAGAAGACAAGGAGGCTGAACTCGAGAAGGAAATCAAATGGTTCCAAGAAGATCAGACCGTGCTTGCCATTCTTCAGAATTCGCTTGATGCATCGATCCTTGAAGCATACTCTTACTGTGAGACGGCCAAGGAACTATGGGAGACACTTGCGAACGTATATGGGAACGTGACTAACTTGACCAGGGTGTTTGAAGTCAAAAAGGCTATCAACTGTCTTCACCAAGAAGACTTGGAGTTCACAAAGCACTTCGGCAAGTTTTGGTCTCTTTGGGCCGAACTAGAGATGCTTCGGCCAAGCACCATAGATCCGGCCATCCTCAACGAGAGAAAGGAACAAGAGAAGGTCTTCGGTCTCCTTCTCACTCTGAATCCGGCGTTCAACGACCTTATCAAGCACATCCTCCGTGGTGACAAGCTTCCCACCCTTGAAGATGTGTGTTCTCAAGTTCAAAAGGAGCAAGGGTCGCTAGGCCTGTTTAGCGGTAAGGAGGACTTGGCTACAGCTAACAAGGGAGTGTACAAGCATGAGGACCGGAAAATGATGGTATGCGACCATTGTAAGAAGAGGGGCCATCTGAAAGACAAATGTTGGATCCTTCACCCACATCTCAAGCCGGCAAAGTTCAAGGCTAACCTATCGCAAGGAGGACCAAGTGGACAAGGCACCGGAGCATCGAATCAAGGAGGCGCAGCAGCCACGGCCATGGCAGCTTCCCTTGGAGACTTGGTGAGAAAATCGGACCTAGAGGCCCTCATCAAGTCCATTGCCGCACTAAAGGACTCCGGTACCACTTTCTTTGCTTCAAAACCTAGTACTTCGCTTGTTGTTGACTCGGGTGCTTCTCACCATATGATTAGTAACCCTAGTCTTATACACAACATAAAACCGGCACTAGGTAATGTTATTATAGCTAATGGAGATCGAGTACATGTTAAAGGAATAGGAGAACTAAAATTATTTGATAAAAGCTCTAAAGCCTTCTTTATGCCTTCATTTACTTCGAATCTCTTATCGGTAAAGAAAGCTACTAAAGATTTGAATTGTTATGCGATTTTTGGACCTAATAGTGTATATTTTCAGGATATTGAGAGTGGAAAAGTCCTTGGAGAAGGAGATGGTAGAGGAGATCTCTATGTCCTAGAGAAAGCTTCAAGTCCTTCTAATTCCTTTTCTTTTGCTTCAAATCTTAGTAGTAGTTTAAGTGATGTGTGGCATGCTAGATTAGGCCATCCTCACTCTCGTGCGTTTGAATTAATGTTGCCTAATGTTTCGTTTGATAACTCCACTTGTGAGTCTTGTATCCTTGGTAAACATTGCAAGACTATTTTCCCTAAATCAAGTACTATTTATGAACATTGTTTTGATTTAGTTCATTCTGATGTGTGGACATCTCCATGCCTATCTAGGGATAATAACAAGTATTTTGTGACCTTTATTGATGAGAAATCTAAATATACTTGGCTTCCCTTGTTACCCTCTAAAGATAGAGTCTATGATGCCTTTGTCAATTTTCAGAATTATGTTACTAATCAATTTAATGCAAAAATAAAGGTACTAAGATCGGATAATGGAGGTGAATATACAAGCCACAAACTCAAAGAGCACCTAGCTAAGCATGGAATCCTCCAACAGACTAGTTGTCCATACACGCCTCAACAAAATGGAGTGGCCGAGAGGAAGAATCGACATTTGATGGAGGTGGCTCGGTCAATGATGTTTCATACGATGTCACTAAGTGGTTTTGGGGGGATGCGGTCATGACGGCGTGCTACTTGATCAATCGGACACCAAAAAAAGTCTTAAATGGCATATCAACCTATGAGGTACTAAACAAAGTTAAACCTTTTCTTGATCACTTACACTTGTTCGGGTGTGTTTGTTTTGTTTTAGTGCCCGGAGAACAAAGAAATAAACTTGAGGCCAAAAGCACTAGAAGTATGTTCATTGGCTACTCAACAAGTCAGAAGGGGTACAAGTGTTACGATCCGATCACTGGCCGCACACTAGTCTCTAGAGATGTGAAGTTTCTTGAACAACAAGGGTATTATGATAAGAAGGACTGGGAAGGCCTAAAAGACTTATCTCATTCCAATACTGACCGGGCGGCCAACTTGCGGTTCCTCATTGACCATTTGGACGTCACCAAACCACCATATCCTGAGGCGTCTCTACCAAAACCACCCTCCAATGGGCCTACAATATTACCGGAACCTCCGGGAACTCATGATGCTTCTCCTTCCCGTTCGGAGGACACTATTCAAAAGCCAAGAGAGACACAATCCGCAGGAGCCTTGACTACAACACCTGATCTATCACCTGACAATAGTACAGCTGAGACAGGCCAGCCCACACCATCTCCACCACCACTTCGGCGCAGTGAAAGGTTAAAGAATCAACAAGTCTACTATAACAATCAGGCTGTCGCCCACCCTATTCAGGTCGTGTGTTCGCTTGACCTTATCTCCTCGGATCACGCTGCCTTCCTCGGTAAGCTTGATGAGCACTTTGTTCCTCAAACCTACGAGGAAGCTAAGCAATATAAGGAGTGGCTTGATGCGGTGGACGATGAAACGGCGGCTATGATCTGGAATCGAACTTGGGACGAGGCTGATCTCCCTAAAGGTAAAAAGGCTGTCAGCTCCAAGTGGGTGTTCACTATTAAATATCTTAGCACTGGAGAGATCGAGCGCTACAAAGCCCGCTTGGTCGCACGCGGCTTCACTCAAACCTATGGACTTGACTATACGGACACCTTTGCTCCGGTGGCCAAACTCCATATAGTTCGGGTCGTCTTGTCCTTGGCCACTAACCTCTCTTGGGAGCTCTGTCAAATGGATGTCAAGAACGTTTTTCTTCAAGGGGAGCTGACCGAGGAAGTCTACATGCATCCTCCACCTGGTTTAGAGCACATTTTTACTCCGGGTAAAGTTCCCCGGCTCCACAAGGCGATCTACAGTCTCAAGCAATCTCCGAGGGCGTGGTACCACAAGCTCAGCTCTACCCTATGCATGAATGGTTTCAAGCGCTCTGAGGCTGATCATACGCTGTTCACTCTCCGCACCAACGGTGACCGAGTCGTCGTTCTCGTCTATGTCGATGACATTATTATCACCGGTGATGATAAGGAGGGTATTGGTGCCACTAAGGCTCTTCTTACCTCTACCTTTGATATTAAAGATTTGGGTGAACTTAAATACTTCCTTGGGATAGAAATCTCTCGCTCTCCGGAGGGATTGTTTCTTTCTCAAAGGAAGTATACACTTGACCTTTTACATGAGACAGGTAAGATGGGAGCCAAACCGGTGTCGACGTCACTTGAGGAAGGTTACCAGGTCAAGTGAAAGGGGGGAGAAGCCAACACCCGGTGCTCCAGTTAACAAGTCGCACAAGCCATATGAAGATGTGGGACGCTACCGTAGGTTGGTGGGAAAACTTATCTATCTCACGATCACGAGGCCGGACATATGCTATGCGGTGAACCAAGTTAACCAACACATGAAGGCTCCAACGAACTTTGACTGGAAAACACTCAAGCGGATCCTATGTTATCTCAAGGGCAGTCCGGGGCGAGGCATTTGGATGGGAAAGAATGATAACACTGAACTTGTTGGTTACTGTAACGCGGACTAAGCGGGTGATACGATTGATAGGAGGTCCACAACAGGGTATTGCACATTTGTTGGAGGCAACCTAGTAACCTGGAAGTCGAAGAAACAGAAGGTTGTATCTCAATCAAGTGTCGAGTCGGAATATAGGGCTATGAAGAAGCTAACCAACGAGCTCACATGGCTCAAAGGCCTCCTCAAGGATCTTGGAGTGGAGTCTGATCAACCAATCACTATGCATTGTGACAATAAGGCAGCGATTCACATAGCAACCAACTCGGTCTTCCATGAAAGGACTAAGCACATTGAGGTAGATTGCCATAAAGTGCGAGAAAAGATTGAAGAAGGTGTAGTCTTGCCGTGATACACTCCAAGCAAAGATTGTGTTTTCTATGTTAAGGTTTTTAATGAGGTGATCTCTCATGGGTTTCAAGCCTAGCCGCTTTACCTGGCTAAGCTTGAGGGGGAGTATTGACAAGTGATCATGCTAGTCCGAACAAGTATTGGTCTTCTGTACAACTATGCTAAGAGCGTCCGTACAATTATGCTATAAGGCCGAGTCATCTACGAATATATGGAGTAGTGAGGAGGCCTGGTTGCATTAAAGCCCATGAGAAGGTTCGAGATCCTCCTTGTAGCCGTTAGAGAAGAAGAGAGAGAAGAGTCACGGGTTGTGCTTCGTTTAAGGAAACAAGGAGGGGTCGCTTTCACTCTTGGGAAGAACCAATTCTATTTCCTTATCTCTTATGCGATCGGCTGTAAAGGGTGTAGCCCTAGTTTCGTTTAGTATAAATAGACTTTTGTAAACTTTTGTAAGATATACTTATGGAATATAACTTTTCTCTTATTTTTCTTGCCAACAATTCTCTTCTTATCAACCTCTTCCGCTTAAATCCCAACAGTGATACCGTACCGTGAGGAAGAATCAATGTTGTAGAAATTGGCCTTCCCAATTACCAAAAAAGAAACATGTTTCACTAAATCTCAGCAGATTGGCTTACCTCTCCCATTCCTCTAATCCCTAACCGGCATCCCAAGGCAGGGAAGAAATCTGAACCAAGGAAGGATTCTGCTGGAGCTGCAGTCTCGGAGTTTCAAACTGACCTTTAGGCACTGACGTGACTCTTCCACTTGTTGATGAGGAGAGGGGTAGAAGAAGCTGGTACGGAAAAACCTTCTGTATAAAGTCCGAAATGGTGAATTGAGGTAGAGAAGACCGATGATCCTGCAGTCATTTGGCCGGCTATTGAAAGAAAAAAGCAAATTATCAAATCACATAAACTAAACTCTTTGCAGGTGTTCAACCTTGAGGCAGATTGCAGCAGAAAGATTTGGAATGAGCAACCTGCAAAAGAGGGAGAGACGCCTCAATACAACTCAACAAAAGGACATCTTATAAAGAGAATAATCAAAAGCAGATATAAAGATTGATCGTAAACCGACCTTTCTCCACCAAAAACATAGACACCACAAGTTCTGGTAGGTGTTGACTCATCTTTCATAATATTGGACCTGGATAGGTAATAAACTGTCTATTTTCCCGATGTTATGAACTTAAAGTAGAACCAAACACCAATAACTAATAAACATAAAGAAGACTCACATTGACACCAGCTACTGTAGCATCCTTCATTCCCTCTCTGTATTTGTCCTCTCCAATGGATTCATGTAACTGGTTGCCCCAGAAGTTTGAAGCATCCACTGCAGTAATCAAATAAATTGTAAGGTTAAGCAAAAAGGGACTAACATTTAAAAATAAGTATGAGGATAAGGTTTAACAATCGTTTACCTGGGCCACTTTGATGGAGTAATGGTTAGCACCTGAAAAACCAAACCAAATCAAGAAGATATCACAAATTCTTCTAATAATTCACATAAAACACTTTTAATTTCTCACAAAAATAGGGCTTGAGCACCATACCCAACATCTCAGTCATATTTGTTCTTTTTTTCTTTGGTGTCTCAGCCAAACACTTCATAGAGGAAGAAACACCCAGTGTCTCACATAAGGAGACCACCAAATCAGCGACCTGAAAATTTAAGAAAGCTAAAGGATCTTAAAGATCAATATAAACAATTTGATTCTGTAAAAATTCAATGATTATATTAGATCGAATGGAAAGGGTCATAGAAATTTGCAGAATTGGAGAACTAAAAAGCTGAAAAACTCACAGTTGCTAGTATCTTTGTCAATCTCATCATGAGTCCTCCCTGAAAACAAAATAACAATGATTAAAATTTAGTTAAAGATTTGTCTATCAGCGACAAAGATAATGGTCATTCCTGCAACAAAGTGAAAAAAATCAAATGATCATCAAACAAAACAAAAATTGAACGAAGTCATAGAGAGTAAAATTCACAATTGAGCATAATTACGTCCCATTCTTTTTGATCCTTGATTCCTCAAGTGGTTAGTTTACTATTTACCACAGGAATTGTTCTCTGATTGCCACAACAAAAATTAGTCAAATAAGATTTATCACTTATCAAGAGAAATACACTTATGAATCCATTAATCTTATAAATATCACATCACGAATAATACCGGTTTGATTTGGGAAAAACAATTGTCTATACTTAAAAGCAAAGGTCAACAACAACTTAGTACACACACGCATGGGTACAATCTGAAAAAATATACATGCAACAATCTGCAAAAGGTTAAAATAAAAATATCCAGAAAACACAAGAAAAACAAAAAAAAAACAGTTTTGCAATTGAACAACCAATGAAAGCATTGTAGTGTCACCTCTAGCTTATGTCCCATTTCAAAGGAGCTTCTTTCTTATATATAACTCTTTTGTTAACTCCTGCAACCCAAAACCAAAACAAATCAAGATTCAGTAAAAAAAATTCTAATTAAACTTGGTTTAAATCATTAGATTCAAATCCAAACTTAAAAGAGTAAAAAAAAAAAAAAAAAAACTTAGCAGATACACGACTATCCTTCTTACAAAGTGTAGCACTTTGCTCTTTATCTCTTTTTAAAAATCTAGAAATAAAACAACATGACAGAGTAAATGTATATTGCACATGTCATGGAATGAAACAGTACATCATGTTACAAAACCCATGGAATAATGATTGTGAACCATCGCCAATATAATATTCTATTTGAAACTAAGAAAACCAAGTTAAAGCTGTAGGTGTAATAACATTCATATGCTCTTGCAATTCACCTAAAACCCAAAATTCAGGCAAGAAGAATTTAAGAAACGGAAACCTATTGCATACGAAAATATTCCAACGTGTGATTAAGAAAATTTTTGGCCGTGAAAAATACAAAAAAAAAAACTGAAACAAACATATCAAATTAAGTGAGATAGAAGAAGGAGAGATTTACAGAAGCGTATTTTGGCCGTGAATAATGTTGTCAGTTTGTCACTTGTAAGTCTATTTATTAGTTAGTAAGGTTTGATATTACAAGTACTGTAGTACGGAATGATGATAGTTACGTTTTATGTATAAAAGTTATGATTATAATGTAATTAAAATCTGAATTTCATATTTATATACTATTTTATTGATAAATATGAATTTTAATAAGGTCATCCCCTATATATTAATAGAGAAGCATTCCCAAGAAAATGCTGATGTGTCGTCGTTAGAAAACTCGAGACACCAATGAATTTATTGCTCTCTTTTTTATGGATATTTACATATAAGTACTATTGAATTATTAAAAAATATTCTTTTTAATTAATTTAAAAAATCAAACATCTAACAAAATATTTCAATTTTCAAATATATATGAATCATTCTCATACCTATTTTAATTATTAAAATATATAATTATTATATTTAAAACATTTTCAAAACCTGAAATTATTCACCTATTAAAAATATGATTACTATCCACATATTTAAAATTCAAAATTTAAATTATCACAGTAATTATTATTATAAGGGATTGACTATTTAAATATTATTGGTATAATATTTTACGGTGAAACATATTTGAAATAAATGTAAATTTAAACAAAATAAAAAAAAACTTAGTTATATATTTTGGTTTTACACAAATGAATTTTAGATTCCAAAAATAATTTTACTCATTACTCTAATTTTATTTGTATAGATTTATCCCGCACATTATGCGGGTTGTTACCTAGTTATTTATTATATATACTACGTGATGTTATACATAGAGCTGTCAACTGGTCTTTTCAGTCTTGACTGCGTCTATATGGCAAGTCCATTGAGACAGATTTTTTTTGTTGTGGATCATGAAAACAGTGCGTTCAAAAATGGCAACATACCTTTTATATGACCGCGGCCAAAAATAATCAGGTAAAAGTTAATAAGAAGTGTTATTATGACTAACTTTTCTGTAATTGAAAATTTGTTGAAACGAACACAGATTATTTAATTAACTACTGAAAGATAAATACGTGTTTAACGTCTCACATTTCTTATAGTTTTAACTTTTAAGATAAAGATTCAAATTCATATTATAATAAAACTAAATTCTATCTAAATATGAGTGAGGATGAAACTTAACTTAACAAGCTTCCTAGTTTCGAATTTTGAAACAGTTTAGTTCACTTTAGTCAAACCGTTTGATTATACAAGATATAATATATATATATATACATATATATATATATATATATATATTTGTCAACCACAAGATACAATATTTTTTAAACTTAAAAAAAAAATATTTTGAATATTTAAAGTTAGAAAAGTTTTATATATAACAGGATGAAATTATATATTATGACGGGTTTATTTCGACATTAATATATAAAATATCATCAGTCCAACATTACAGATAAATTAATTGCTATTTTATTACTTTGTTAAAACTAAAAATATTAGAATATTAGACATATCAAATTAAGTAAGTCAGTTATGATGTATAAAATAAATTATTTATAGTATACCGCGTGTTAAATCTTAGTTATTTACTTATTTCATAATAGAACATGAACAGTAAAAATTAAAAAAGTTATTTTAGCTATATTTAAAAAGTATTAGGTTATTTGAGATAATTTTCTTTAATTAAAATAGAGTTTGCAGTTTTTACAAAAGTGATCTACTATTTAAGAAAATAAGATGCAAAAGGAAGACTTAAAGTTTAGGAAAGTGATGCTAATTAGAATAAAATCTTGAAAATTGATACTAACAAAAATAATTTTACTTTTTATTTTTTTATTTTCTGGAAATAATTAAGGATAGATGATGCAATTGTTCCAAAATGTTTAGAATCTTGTTTCTATGTATATAACTAGCATTAATTAGAAAGAAAGAAAAAGAAAAGAATCAAACAACTTTGAGCTTATAATTTAGGATAAAGAAACAAATCGCCATATTAAATTTGTATCAGTTTAGTTCGATGTTTTGGTCGAACCGTTTAATGATACCAAATACAATATATTTTAAACTATAAATAATTGAATATATTATAGATATTTAAACTTTCAAAATTTCTAAATATCATGGGACTGAGTATATTGCGTGACAGGTTTGGATAAATATAAATATAAATATAAAATATTATTAATCTAATATTACAACAAAGATGAATCATCACTTTGTGGAACATGAACAATAAAAAATAAGGGCATTTGCAAAAATACTATTTTCTCTATTCATTTTTGCAAAAATACTTTTTCTTGTTGTTTATTTTCAATAATACATTTATCAATATACAAAATTATTAAATTATAAAACCTAATAAGTACTACATTTCACCTCCTCAAAACTATACCCTGAATGGAAAATAGAGAATCCAAACCTAAAAAACAAAATTCTAATTAACAGTGTACTAAATGTGCAAAAAATGGCAAAAGTGAACATAGCCAAAAAAATATGTTTTTGACGAGTAATATCTATAAAAAAAGTACTACTAACAATTATAGCTTTGAATACTAATTATTTTACATAATGGAACATGAACATTAAAAATTCAGAAAGGTTATTGTAGATAATTTTTCTCAATTAAAATAAGTTTTGCAGTCTTTATAAAAGTGGTCAACTATTGAAGGAAATAAAATGCAAATGCCAAAGACTAAAAGTTTAGGAAAGTGATGTTAATTAGAATACAATCTTCAAAAATTGATACTTATCAAAATAATTAAGTTTTAGGGGGGTTATTGGTTTAGGATTTCAAAAGAATTTTAATGACTTTAAAAGTTATGTAAAATATGTTGTTATTCAATTAAGACTTTTTAAAACTCTTTAAAAATTTGGTGTTATTGGTTGTGGATTTGTAAAAAGTTATCTAAAATCTTGATAAATCTAGTGTTATTGGATTAAGAGTCTTATAAAGTCATGAAAAGTTTTATGTTATTCAATTAAAACAGAAGAATCTTGGATTGTTAATGAATTCAAATTTTGTGTTATTGGTTTAGGATTTTATATCATTTTCTTCATAACAAAAGTCATGAAAACTCTTTCATCAAATAGAAAGATTTTGAAAGATTTTATGAAAGATTTTTCAAGATTAGGAAACACAAATCAGCAAGATTTAAAATAACTTCCTAAACAATTTCTTATAGAATCTTTCATTTTTACTTTCTAATTTTCTATGATTTTAAAAGTCAGCCAGATTTTTAAAAACACAAAGTCATTAAAATTCTTTCTAAATCCTAAACCAATACCTCCCAATTCTTTCTAAATCCTAAACCAATACCTCCCCCTTACCTTTTCCTAAGGATACATATATAATGATGCAATTAGTTTAGAATCTTGTTTTTTTAATAAAAATATGATTTGAATCTTGTTTCTATGTATATTAATATAATTAGCATTAATTAGAAAGAAAGAGAAATAAAAGAATCGCATAACTTTAGGTTATAATTTAGGAGGATAAAGAAACAAATCGCCATATTAAGCATTTGACTAATTAAAATATCCATAGTGAGAATTTGACTAATTTATAAGATATCAATCACCAAAAGATATACATTTACAAGAATAGCCGATTGTGTTCTTGAGGATTCATAATCAAATTATAACAAATATATATAAAGAATACAAACCCCTAAACAAATCTTAACCATACTCAACAAAAGAGAGAAGTAGAATGGAATCTCTAACCATTCAAACCCTAATCATCACCATTTTTCTCTTTTCAATCCCAACATCATTTGCATCACCGCCAACACTCGAAGACGTTTTTGCACAATGCCTCACAGATTTCAAACCTTCAAATCCAAAGTCCCCAATCCAAAACTTCATATACACTCAACATAATCCTAAGTTCCTCACAATCCTCAACAACTACGTCCGTAACCTTCGTTACTTCAACAACACGACACGCAAACCCGTAGCGATTGTAGCTGCCGCTGATGTCACTCACATCCAGGCCACGATCACTTGTGCCAAGAAACTCAGCATCCAGCTCCGGATCCGCAGCGGAGGCCATGACTACGACGGTATGTCGTATCTATCAACAATTGATTTTGTTGTCCTAGACATGTTTAATCTCCGGTCTATCAAGATCGATCCTAAACTCGACACCGCGTGGGTCGAATCTGGTGCTACGCTTGGAGAGATCTACTATGGAGTTGCCAACAAAAGCAATGATCTCCGTGGTTTTCCTGCTGGAATCTGCCCCGGTTTAGGCGCTGGTGGACATTTTGGCGGTGGCGGTTATGGAAACATGATGAGGAAGTACGGTTTATCTATCGATAACATCATAGACGCTAAGATCGTTGACGCTAAAGGAAGAGTCTTGGACCGGAGCTCAATGGGAGAAGATCTTTTCTGGGCCTTACGTGGCGGTGGAGCCGCTAGTTTCTGTGTTGCCTTAGCCTGGAAGATTAAACTTGTTCCCGTTCCGGCTAAAGTCACGGTCTTTAACGTTGAAACGGTTGGAAACAGAGGAAGCGTGAACACCACGGAACTTGTAGCCAAATGGCAAGAGATCGCAGACAATATCGACAACGATCTGTTCATAAGATTAACTTTAGGCTCAAGCAACAAAACCGTGAAGGCCTCATTCATGGGGATGTACCTCGGAAACTCATCTAAGCTTCTAGAGATCATGGACGCGAAATTCCCTGAGCTTGGTCTGAAGAAAACAGAGTGTATAGAAATGAAATGGATCGAATCAATTCTGTTCTGGCTCAGTATCCCACCCGGTACAGCACCAACATCGAGTATGCTAAACCGGATCCCGCAGAAGCAAATCTACCTTAAGAGAAAATCGGATTACGTACAAAAACCGATTTCAAGAACCGGTTTAGATGCCATATTCAAGGTTCTGATAGAGAACGAGAACGTCTCAATGGCTTGGAACCCTTACGGAGGGAGGATGAGCGAGATTCCATCGACCGAGACTGCGTTCCCGCACCGAGCAGGAAACATGTTCAAGATTCAGTACGCAGCGAACTGGTTCGTGCCAGGGGAAGCAGTGGCCAAAGATTGCTTGAGCCAGACGGAAAGAGTGTTCGAGGCAATGAGCCCTTACGTGTCAAAGAATCCTAGAGGAGCGTTTTTGAACTATAGAGACGTTGACATTGGCACGAGCATGAACTCGACGTACGAGGAAGGTAAAGTGTACGGTGCGAAGTATTTTAAGAACAACTTCGAGAGATTGGTTCAGGTGAAAAGCAGAGTTGATCCCGACAACTTTTTCCGGTACGAGCAGAGCATTCCAGTGCTCTCCAGCCACTAGAGACTAGAGACGCAATGTCTAGTAAAATTCATATTTTAATGTTAGCATGCAATAATAATTTGATCACTTGATGTAGAAAACAAAGAGCTTGAGCTCTATCAAGCCTTTGTCATAAATTACAAGATGAGGTAGTAGTCATCTCCTCTATATGTACTTTTCGAAAAATATATGCATTTATATCATATGATGACTACAAAGAACATATATGCATTTTTCTAGCTCTCTTTGTTTTTTCCTCCACAAAGAAATGTTTTTGAAATGTCGATCTGTCACTTAGCCGGATTACGTATTTTGTAGTTTTGAAAATAAAATTCACTAACGAGAATGGGAAAGAACAAAGAATCCAGTTTTAACTATTTGTAATTTATTCTTTCAAAACTATATTTAGTTTAACCGTTTCCACATTTCCACCATTATATATCAGTCGAACACAATGTATAAAAAAAAAACTACATGTCAACTTATGAATCACATGCACGCAATAACGATACATTTATTATATATTGACTAATATATTCAACGCTTCCATAAAAGGGAACGGTCAACTCATATAGTCTTTGATAAACAAGACTTGCACGATCCAGAGAGATCTGAATATCTGATCAAATAATACACATATCTTTCACCTATCCAAAAGATTAGAAAAACTCGATCCAAACAGTACTAGCTACATCACGCTCATGGATAAGCTAAAAAAATATCTATTAATCTCCAAATCTTTCATATAAACACTGCAAACAATAAACTTGAAAAGTCATACATATATACATAGATATATTGACGCGTTATCGGCTATCGCTTTGCATACATAACTAATTAAGTAATACGTAAAAGTCAAAGTCAAATATATTTAGTCCACTATAGCCTTCAATCGGATAAACCTTTAGCTGTCAAAACGACGCGACAAAAAAAAAAAAAGTCTAATAAATGACTTCAAAAATAGTTTGTACTATGATTGATATCCAAAAATGAGATTATTTTCAAGAATTAGTGCCTTAGTGGATAAGAAAATGATTTAACTTTCTAATCCTCAAAAATTAACTTTGATGTACGAAAATTATAATTGGTTTGATACTTTGTTTTGGCCTCCAGTATATCTCATGAACTTTGGTTTTAAAATGGAGAACGTGACAGAGGAAATTAACTAGTTTCTAAAACATTGGCTAATTAACTTTTGAAAACTACTATCTACTTTGGACTAATCCTATACAAGAAACTATGGATTGATTACTTAAGTATCACACTAGCTAATACCTCCTCTATATAAACTATGGTTTGTGTGACACACGACCATACATTAAATCTAATCCAAACTCAGCAAAAATAAACAGCAGAATAAGAATGGAGAAATTACTCGTAATCTCTCTAGTACTACTGATCTCAGCATCAGTTACAACTTCACAATCCGTGACCGATCCTATAGCTTTCCTCCGATGTCTGGATCGACAACCAGCGGACGCAACAAGTCCCAACTCGGCAGTCGCTTACATCCCAACAAACTCATCTTTCACAATCGTCCTTCGCCGCCGCATACCTAACCTCCGTTTCGACAAATCCACCACTCCAAAACCCATCTCCGTCGTCGCTGCAGCCACGTGGACACACATACAAGCTGCTCTAGGATGTGCACGTGAGCGCTCTCTCCAAGTCAGGATACGAAGCGGTGGCCATGACTTCGAAGGACTCTCTTACACCTCCACCGTCCCTTTCTTTGTCCTCGACATGTTTAGTTTCAAATCCGTGGACGTCAATCTCACAGAGAGAACGGCTTGGGTAGACTCCGGCGCCACTATAGGAGAGCTTTATTACAGAATCGCTGAGAAGAGCAATGTTCTTGGATTCCCGGCGGGATTGTCCACGACATTGGGCGTTGGTGGACATTTTAGCGGCGGAGGATACGGAAACCTGATGAGAAAGTATGGTTTGTCGGTGGATAACGTTGTTGGTTCCGGGATCGTTGATTCGAACGGGAACATCTTCACCGATCGGGTTTCCATGGGAGAAGACCGTTTTTGGGCGATTCGAGGGGGTGGGGGTGCAAGTTTTGGTGTTGTGCTAGGCTACAAGATCCAGCTAGTTCCGGTGCCGGATAAAGTGACGGTCTTTAAAGTCGGGAAGACAGTCGGAGAAGGAGCCGTTGATCTTATATTGAAGTGGCAGAGTTTTGCACCTAGTACGGATCGGAATTTGTTTGTGAGGCTGACGTTGACTTTGGTCAACGGTACGAAGCCTGGTGAGAAGACGGTTTTGGCTTCGTTTATTGGGATGTATTTAGGCCCATCGGATAAGCTGTTGAGCTTGATGAACCGGGGTTTCCCGGAATTAAAGCTGAAGAAAACCGATTGTACCGAGATGAGATGGATCGATTCGGTTTTGTTTTGGGCTGATTATCCCATTGGTACACCGACTTCCGTGTTGCTAAACCCGACGGTTGCCAAGAAGTTGTTCATGAAGCGGAAATCGGACTATGTGAAAAGTCCGATTTCGAGAACCGGTCTTGGTTTGATACTCAAGAAATTGGTAGAGGTTGAGAAAGTTGAAATGAATTGGAATCCATACGGAGGAAGAATGGGGGAGATCCCGAGTTTGCGGACACCTTTCCCACATAGAGCAGGCAATTTGTTTAACATTGAGTACCTTATAGATTGGTCGGAAGCTGGAGATAACGTGGAGAGGAAATATTTGGCACTAGCAAATGAGATGTATAGATTCATGACTCCGTACGTGTCTAGTAATCCGAGGGAGGCGTTTTTGAATTACCGTGATCTTGACATAGGGTCAAGTATTAATTCCACGTACCAGGAAGGGAAAATCTATGGGGTTAAATACTTCAAAAACAATTTCGAGAGACTAGTTGATATTAAGACCACGATCGATGCGGAAAACTTTTGGAGAAACGAACAAGGCATTCCGGTTCGAACATAATCAATACCATAAGAATGTTGTAAGCTGTGACATGTATCAAGGCTTGGAAAGAAAAAATGAATGTATTAAAACTGTCTAGTTCAATATATTATTATTGAGTGCATTGTGAAAATATTGAAATATTAGATAATTGTTAATGAATAAAAAATTATATAGTACTAATTGTGCTGCTCCATCTTTTAGATGTTACCAATAAACATAATTATTGATGATTGGTGAACTAAACAGCAAATAATATAAGTGAAAAGAAATAATGATAAAAGATATCAACATATTTTAAAAAGACAAAATTATGATAAAAGAGAGAACAGTACATAAATTGTTAAAATACCAATGTTGTAGCCTTGTAGGTACCAATTACTAACTAATAAAACAGTAAAAAGTTACCAATCATAATCTATATCTAAAATTCATCTTTCTTAAACTACTGTCAATCCGTCATGACTCATGACCACCCCTGCGGCGCTGCCACCCTCACAAAGTTATGAATTTTCACATGTCATTCAAGAAGTGTTCTCGTTTATTTCGTACATGGGAGGATAACAGTATAACACACTCACATGCACGCAAAGATATGTATACATTTATTGACCAAGACATTCAACGTTCTCTCTATATTAACGGACATCGCGGGATTTGATAAAACAAGACTTGCACGATACACAGATCTGATTAATACATTTTTTTATTTTTTTTTCATATATAAAAACGTCAACCTGTACTTCATCATCCCTCAGCTACAAGCCAACAAATATATCTATCTATTAATCTCCAAAATTTTGCATAAACACTGCAAACAATAAACCTGTAAAGTCATATATATGATTAGATAATGACGCGTTTTGGCTATAGTGCTAATATACAAGTCAAAGTCATATATATATAGTCCACTATAACATTTAATTCCGGACAAATAACTTAGCTGGATAATATACGAGAATATAATTTGTATTATTGTATATCTATTTTTATATAACCACAAATCTCATACCAAAACGCATCTGAATCACTATATGTCTGTGCCTTTATGATGTCTATATGTAGTGGGAAGAAAAAGTTTACAATACAGTGATATGTAATTGGGATCATTGCCTTATTTAATCTACAGTAAAACCTCCTAAATAAGAACGTTCACCACTATATATCCGCCACTGAATTTTTCAATATTTGTGGGAGATATATAAAATTTAATACTTTGTTTTGATCTTTCACAACTTTTTTACGTTTTCGGAGAAAGCTATCTTTTCACTTAGGTTCGGATAAGATGGTCGGACTAAGAGTCACTTACTTGTAAGCTTTGACATTGCGACTCGCTGAATAATAAATTAATTAACTTAAGAAAATAATTGACTGCCAAAAAAACCAAAAAGAAAAAAAAGGCCCTTTTTCTGAAGTGTATTATTGAGCAATGAGCAAATGTGAACCTTGGATTACCAAAAAAAAAAAAACATTGTGTTTACTGAAGTGTACAATTATTAGTCTATTACGTACGTAAATACAAAAGTTATACACCGTTACAAAAGAAAATCAAAATAAAAAAAGGATTGGTTGATTTTTTTAATTTTGATTGGTTGAATTTTTTTAATTTTTGCCAGCGTATTGATTACAGAAGTACGTACTATAATAAGAACACTAGCATAAATAATTCATTGAACAGATTATTAAGAGGAACCTAGGATCACTACACTATCTTCTCTATATAAACACAGACAACACAAGCTTACAAAAATACATAATCCAAAGTCACCAAAAATAAACATTAGAAAGGAAAGAAAAAAATGAAAAAATTACTCGTAATTTGTCTACTACTGATCTCAGTCTCAGTTGCAACTTCCCAGACCGATCCAGAAACTTTCCTACGATGTCTGGTAAAAGAAGGTTCGAACCCGCAAGTTTTCATCTCCGACGTCACCTACATCCCATCAAACTCCTCTTTCACAACCATCCTCCGCCGCCGCATACCTAACCTCCGTTTCGACAAACCCACAACCCCAAAACCCATCGCCATCATCACCCCCACCACGTGGTCACACGTTTCTCCGGCCCTAGCTTGCGCACGTTTGCTTCCTGTCCAAGTCAGGATCCGAAGCGGAGGCCATGATTTCGAAGGACTCTCTTACACCTCCACCGCTCCGTTCTTCCTCATCGACATGTTCAACTTTAATTCCGTCGACGTGAATCTCACAGAAGGAACAGCTTGGGTTGACACCGGCGTTACACTCGGAGAGCTTTATTATAAAATCGCTGAGAAAAGCAATGTTCTTGGATTCCCGGCGGGTTTGTGTACTACATTGGGCGTTGGTGGACATATTAGCGGCGGAGGCTATGGAACAATGATGAGAAAATACGGCTTGGCAGTGGATAACGTTGTTGGCTCCAGGATCATTGACTCTAACGGGAACACCTACTTCGATCGAATGTCGATGGGGGAAGAGCTTTTTTGGGCGGTTAGAGGAGGTGGAGCCGCGAGTTTTGGCATCGTGATGGGATACAAAGTCCGGTTGGTTCCGGTGCCGGAGAAAGTAACGGTTTTTAGCGTCGGAAGAACCGTCGGAGAAGGTGCCGTAGATCTTATAATGAAGTGGCAGAATGTTTCTCATACCACCGATCGGAATATGTTCGTGAGGTTGACTTTGACTTTGGTCAACGGTACCAAGCCAGGTGAGAAGATGGTTTTAGCTACTTTTATTGGGATGCATTTAGGCCCGTCGGATAAGACGTTGAACGTGATGAACCGGGATTTCCCCGAATTAAAGCTGAAGAAAACTGATTGTACCGAGATGAGATGGATTGATTCGGTCTTGTTTTGGGCTGGTTATCCGATCGGTACACCGACTTCCGCATTGCTGAAGACAACGGTCTCGAACAAGACGTTTCATAAACGAAAATCCGACTACGTGAAGCGTACGATCTCGAGAACCGGTCTCGGTTTGATATTCAAGAAATTGGTGGAGGTTGAGAAAGTGAAAATGTTTTTGAACCCGTATGGAGGAAGGATGGGTGAGATCCCGAGTTCGACGACACCGTTCCCACATAGAGGAGGCAATTTGTTCAAGATCGAGTATCTCATAAGCTGGTCCCAAGCCGGAGATGACGTTGAAAAGACCCATTTGGCTAAAGCAAATGAGATGTACAAATTCATGACCCCGTACGTGTCTAGTAATCCGAGGGAGGCCTATTTCAATTACCGTGATCTTGACTTAGGATCAAGTCTTAATTCCACGTACGAGGAAGGTAAAATCTACGGAGCTAAATATTTTAAAGACAATTTCGAAAGGTTAGTGGATATCAAAACCAAGTATGATGAGATAAATTTTTGGAGGAACGAACAAAGTATTCCGGTTCGAAAATAATTTTAAGTGTGCCACGAATGTTGTAACCTTGTGACATGTGTCACAATATTCAGCAAAATAAACAAGGACATACTGTATGTATTAAGCTTTGGTTCAAAGCATTGTTGTCAAATGTATGTTGATCACTCATTCGAGGATAAATACAACTTATACAAGTGTTTTCAAGATCACTAATTGGCCGGATTAATGTCCTAATATCAAGTCAAATTTTAGTTAAATCACATAAATTTTATCTTATCAATCACCATTGTCAAAGTTGGAAATAGTTGACCGAATATTCAAAGTCAAAAAATTCATAATTTCTGTATTTATTATCATAATCAGAAAACTCAAAACTGGAACCAAAAATAAATATATTAAAAAAAAGACAAAAAAAAAATGTATCTCATGATCTTCCTTGTCTTGTTTGCTGCATCGTACTCAATACCATCGAATTATGCTGCAGATTCCGTAACCATCTACGATGATTTTGTCCGATGTTTCAAAAACGAGACAACTATCTCCGATGACTCTCTCTCCGACGTCGTTTTATCCCGTACCAGCGTTTCCTTCACCCCTGTTCTACGCGCCTACATCAGAAACGCTCGTTTCAACACCTCCTCAACTCCCAAACCGTCGATCATCATCGTGCCACGTGTCGATTCCCACGTTAAAGCCGCCGTGATCTGCGCCAAAACGCTTAATCTCCAGATGAAGATCCGAAGCGGCGGCCACGATTACGACGGTCTCTCTTACGTCTCCGCCGTGACGTTCATCATCCTCGATCTCTCTTATTACCGGAACATCACCGTCGATGTAACCGACGGTGGAGGAGGATCCGCTTGGGTGCAAACAGGCGCGACGCTCGGCGAGCTTTACTACCGGATTTGGGAGAAGAGCGAGATCCACGCTTTCCCCGCCGGAGTTTGTCCTACCGTCGGCGTCGGAGGACATATCAGCGGCGGCGGATACGGACACATGATTCGAAAGTTCGGACTCACTGTAGATCACGTAATCGACGCCACGATCGTTGACGCTAACGGCCAGATTCACGATCGGAAATCGATGGGAGAGGATCTCTTCTGGGCGATATGCGGCGGTGGCGGTGGAAGCTTCGGCGTCGTTTTGGCTTTCAAAGTGAAACTCGTGACGGTTCCAAAAACCGTAACCGTCTTCAGGATCGATAAATCAACTGACGAAAATGCACTCGACATGGTTCATAAATGGCAATTCGTAGCTCCGAGAACCGACCCGGGTCTATTCATGAGAGTGTTGTTAGCTTCTCCGACGAAGAACAAAACACGTACGGTGAACGCTAAGCTCAGAGCCTTTTATCTTGGAAGAGCTGACGACGTCGTTTCGAAGATGGCCGAGGAGTTCCCGGAGATGGGTTTGAAGAAAGAGGATTGTAAAGAGATGACTTGGATCCAATCGCTCTTGTGGTGGATGAACCATGTAGATGTGGATAAAGTCAAACCGGAGATTTTGCTTGAGAGAGAACCGGATTCGGCTAAATTTCTCAAGAGGAAATCCGATTATGTCGAGAAGGAGATGACAAAACCAGAATTAAACCGGTTGTTTCAGGAATTGGCGACACTAGATAGAACCGGGTTGGTTTTGAACCCGTACGGAGGGAATTTAAACGCGACTGCTGTGAATGAAACGCCATTTCCGCATAGGCACAAACTATACAAGATCCAACATTCTACCACATGGTCCGATGCTGGACCTGAAGCGGAGAGACTCTACATTGGTAACATGAGAACGACTTATAGGATCATGACCCCGTTTGTGTCGAAAAATCCTAGAAGTTCGTATTTTAACTATAGGGATATTGATATCGGGGTTAATGATCACGGGAGGGATAGTTATCGAAAGGGAGAAATCTACGGGAGGAAGTATTTTGGCGAGAATTTTGATCGATTGGTTCGGGTTAAAACAGCTGTTGATCCAGACAATTTCTTTAGAAACGAGCAGAGTATACCTTTACTACCTCATTCTAGAAGGTAGAGAATTTAAGTTGATATGATCTTTGTAACTTTTTTTTTTTAGTATTTCTTGATGGAACTTGGAATAATTTTCTATAGATTTAGCTGCAAGCTATATACTATTGTGTGGCATATATTATATATATATATACCACATGTTTTGAATAATACCATCTCTTCTGATTTACATAATGATCAAAACTTAATCTGAGTCGAAACTGATATTGTATCATATATGTTGGTCTTTAGTTTGTTTCATACACTCCATAACTCCTCATATACCAGATTAGATTGAACCGCAACTGGACATAAAACTAGATCAAACACTCATCCAATAACAAAACGAAGAAAAATAACATATCAGTATACATACACACACTCTTAAAACTACAATCCACGACAGGATAAAGACAAGTTAAATAACAAATATGCTGAGATTATACAGACATGTGTAAGCTCGGTTCAGTTCCTGTCTGTACCGTGCAAAGCAAGGAAAATACTAATCCAGATAAAGACAATCTTTGTGCCGAAGACCTTCAACTTCGAATTTGCATTAGTAAATGGAACGCCGGAGAGATTGTTCTGGTTGAGTCGATTCGTAAAGGGTTGTTGATTTTGAGCAGATGAAGACGACGCTTGGTTGAATCCACTTGATGATTGTTGATTAAACCCGGTTAAAGGTTGGTTTACAGAAGAAGAAGAAGTTGGCTGACCAAGAATTGGTTGGTTTTGTCCAATTGATGCTGGTTGATTAAAACCGGGTAATGGCTGATTTGATCCGGTTAAAGGTTGGTTTAGAGAAGAAGAAGAAGATGATGGCTGACCAAGAATTGGCTGGTTAATTCCAGTTGACTCTGGCTGATTAAATCCGGTTATTGGTTGATTTACCCCGGTTAAAGGCTGGTTTACAGGAGAAGAAGAAGATGGCTGACCAAGAATTGGTTGGTTCTGGTTCCCTTGTAGCTTTGTTGGTGAATTGATGATCCCTCCTGTTGGTTGTAATGGTGTGGTTATTTGGGTTTCTTGTGCAGCCTCTGAAGATGATGAAACCAAAAGGCAGAGAAATATGATGAGCATCCATTTCCCGGTTTTATCGAATTTCATGTCCATATCTTTAGTTTTTCCAGTGCATATTCCGGTTTACTAAACATCAGGTCTTATAGACATACAAATCTGGAGTAGTTAGCTTCTCTAAGGTTGACTGAGGAGTTGATGGAAAGAAAAAAGAAAGCAGTTGACCTGAAACACAATTCCAACTAAACCAACCATATAGTGTCTTTGTTTTGTATATAATCTACTACATCACTGTGTTTATTATATACAAGAATTATAGAACTTATCTATAAATACAGAAGAATGTATCAAAAACCGGTTTTCAAACGGTACTTGCCTATTGGAAAGCGAAATCCAAACCATCAAGGACATCCAAATCAGTAGAAGAGTTCTTATCTGAAAGATCCACTTTTGGAGAGTTTCCTGTACTTCTGCTCAGTGCCCAAATCTTGATTCCTTTCTTGCTCTTTTTCAAGCCGACTAATTCTTGACTCTTACTTAGATTAGGACCAAATCTTATGTTTTGGACTTTGTCTAACAACAACCTGTCTTCTAGAGAGAGTTGATTTTTATAGGTGAAGTCAGGGGAGAGGGATAGTTGCGTATTGGAGATGGTTAGGTTGTTGGGTGAAGAGACATGGTTGGTTTCTGGAAGCTTAGCGCCGTGAACTCGTTTCTTTGATGACTTCATTAGTCGGTGAAGCCATACAACGAGTTCGAGTACGTATGAATCAACTTTTGGTTTATCAGCGTGATGAAGCGTCTGAAGCCGTGTTGGATTCCCGTTGTTCTCGCTTTTTCCTTTTCCTTTCCCAAACTCTATCCTGTTTTCCACATTCCCATGCGTAGTTTGCCAGATCAGATTCAATATTCAAGATTCAAAATTTCAATAGTTGCTAGAAAGACTTACCTTGAATTTGCCCATTCACCTACCCATCCGAAACCTTGATGTGCTCTGTGAAAATTGAATAAGATGTGACAAAAATGAATAAGGAGGAACATATTGAACAAAAAATGATGGTGAATGATAACTTACTTGGTGGTGTTTGCGGCGAACGGGACAAGCCATTGAAGCGACTTCTCCATTTCAGCTTTGATCTCAGATATTGAAAGCTGCAGAAACACTCAAGTTAGGAAACAAAAACAAGAAACAGAGCCAAACAGTGCCTGAAAACATACTAGAGAAAGAGAGATCTTTTTTGGATAAACCTCTTCCTCAGGATCAAGAGTTTGTAGCCGAGGACGAAGAGCTGTCTTGACGGTAGCAGGTAATGCATTGTACAGCGTGTCCCTTACATTAGAAGGAAGTGACAATGGTCGAGACGCCTAGAAATTTTAATGATCAGTTCCAACCAGAGAATATATATCAGAATAAGACTGGTAAGAATCTGGATACTTACAATATTATCGATTTGTTGGATTAGATTAGCATAGTGTAACGAAAGACCAGCTTCACCTAATCGTATGCTTTCCTGCTTCCTTCCATTGTCTTTTAGACCTATCGTTGGTTAAGAAGACCATGACAAATGAGATTCGATTTTCCAGAAGTAAGATTATAAGAGAACCAGAGGTACAAAGACACAGTACCATTGTTTCCAAAAATTTCCACAATCCTTTGACGTATATAGCTAACTACATCCACAAGCTTCTCAATTATCTGCAACAAAGAAAATATTAGAATAAATGGCATACACTCAGACAAAGCAATTCAAATAATCACTTGCCTCTTCCAGATTCTGGGACCAGAGTGATTTCTTCTGCAAGCTCTTCACGAGTTTCTTCTGTTGTTTTAGTTCATTTTGTAAGATGACGACACTCTCTCCTACATGGAGGAAAAGAAAATGAAAATCGGGAGTCCTTGAAAGAGCTAGGGATGATCAAATAAATAGCAAGACCAACCTTTCCGAGGAAGGTTTAAAGACTCTACTTCTGCAAGCTTTCTTCTGTAATCTTGTTCAAACCTATCCAAAGCTTGCAACTCGTGATATAATTCCTGATAAAGCAAATGCAAGTAAGTTTCAAATCCCCCACAACACAATGACAGTTCATTGCAAGTTCAACATGGAAATAGGTGATGGAAGTGTTTTGAAGTGAAGAGAAACAAAACATACAGAAGTAAATCGAGCAAGAGTGACGAGCTCTTGCATCTTTGCCTCTGCCTCATCTTTGGGCAGTTTATGCTGTGAGTTCTCTGTGTCAAGCCTGAAACGTTATAGACCGGTGTACAATGAAAATCCACTGGCATGCGAGTGACTAAAGTAAAAAAGCATTGGATAAGGACTTTCTCGAAGCAGAACTAAACTTACTTCATAAAATATCGATCTAGATAGTGCCACTGTAAATCTTTGCACATATTGCCAAACCTGATCACCTCTCCAGAGAAAAGATCAAGTTCCTCCCTACAAAAAAAAAAGGAATATGAATCAAGAAAAAAATGAACAAAAGACAACACAAATGGAGATAAATTATAAAACACAAACCTTTTGTCAGAAGCAGCAAGAATTTGCAATTCTGCGGTATCAGTAGAAACCAACTTCTTAAGTCCCTTGGAACGCAACATATCTTTCTTCATGAACTTGAGATCCTCGTCAGACAGAGATTGCAGCAAAGCAGCACCTTTGGCTATTGTGTTGGCTACTTCAAAAGCCAGCATAGTGACTTTGCTACCACGGAACGATGTAACACCAGAGCGCAACCCGTTTCCCGGGTTACGAGACATGCTGCTTCCCAACGTGTCTAGAACTTCAACCGCTTTTTCTAACCCCATAACCCCAGCGCGTCCCATAAACGAGTTCCTCTGCATAAACTGTAGAAAAAAAGAAAATCAAGAACCAAATTCTCATCAATACACATGAAACCTTTCGCAATAGAACAGTAACTCAAAACATGATTCATAAGTGTCCCTAGAGAAATAGCACATCCCAAAAAGAAATTTGAAAAAACAAAAACCTTGGTAGAATCGTTCCTTAATGGAGGCATGGGTCCAAGTTCACCAGAAAAGTTGTAGACAACCTCATCAGGCTTTGAACTTTTCCGCCTCGAGCTTCCATAACTATCTGTATAATAAGAATCAGATGTTCTTCTTCTCCTCATGGACTTAAGTTTCCCAGATAACCCTCTTGACATATCATCATCATCATCCTTTGATCTCAACTTATTCTTATCATCATCAGCTTTGAATACACAAGAACAAACACCTCCCATTTCGTCTTCTCCAATAAAAAAATGATCTCGCAGGTGGTAAAAGCTCAAATCTTTAGAGGAAACAACTGTATTAAAATCAAGAATCAGCAGAAGAGACCAAAAATGAGAATTCAGAACCTGAGAGAAGAAGATCAAGAATTGCAACTACGGTAGGGACAAAAAGGAAGACTTGGTAAATGGGTGAGACAAAGTCAGAAGCTTTTTAATTAAAACACCATTCACAAGCTAAGAGGAAGCCCCGTGGAATCAATGGCTCCATTTGTTTTTGTTTTCTTTGACTTATCATTTTAAACAAAGAGAAGTCAGAGCTACGACTATTCTTACTTCCTTTTTGTCATTTTTATTTAAATTTGTTTGTTTATCGAAAGAGAGAGAGAGAGACGAAGACCATAGTTGAAGAAACCTCGCCGTCCCTTTGAACATTGAAATTTGAAAGTGACGTGCTTAGGTTTAATTTTTCACCAATCATAATATTTTTGTAAACATAGTCAAACCTTCGTTTCAACGATAGTGAAAGTATAATAAGAAGATGAAGAAGAAGAGTAGACATGCTTACTGGCTGAGACGCGGCGGTTGAGGCTGTTTCCGGCGACGGGATTGTTACCCGAGCGGTGATCGGGGGATTCTGGTTTGTTTGTTTTTATATTTGTTGATGTTGATGAATTTGGGTGTACCGTGTCGGTTTAATCCTGAACCCGTAGAAATTACGGTTTAATCTATTGAAAATTGGAGAAATCGACCCGGCGAACGTAGGGTTGGTGGGAAATTTCGGCATCTGATCTATAGTTATCTTTCTGGATTGAAATGTTGGATTCGTGATTGTTTTTTTACTTCTTTGATTGATTTCCTTGAAGAAGAAGATGAAGATGAGCTCCGACCGTCGCAGAACCGTGAAATGTGAGAGGTGGTGACATGTTACGGCCCAAATTTATAAATATTGGGCCGAATTTAGGCCTATCAGAATAAACTTATCAAATATTAGGCGATATAAAATAATTATATAATGTTTTTTCTGTAATTTTTATTTACAAAATCTATTATATATTTATGGGTAATTGAAATATTTAAAATTCGATTGTGTAATATATATCTATACAAAAAATTTGTATAATAATTAAAATTTAATCCGTGAAAGTTATTATAATATCAATCTTATATTATTATATCATATGAACAAAGGGTTTTTAAAATTCATTTTAAAGATTTTCTGAAAATATAATTAAAAGATATAATTAAGTTAGAAAGATAATATAAAAATTTAATTTTAGGTGTTAATTGTATTTTTGGAAAAATACAATGGTAAATAAATGTAAATATTTGTAAAAGCTGATGACAAATAAAGGAAAGAATGTCATGAACTCTATAATGCTAACACCTCAGCTTTTTTGTCAAAATGTTCCTCTATTAATATATAGGGGATGTGTTTTTGTATTCACACTAAAAACAATTTTCTTTTTATGTTTCTTATTAAATTGCGATAAATTGAGATGATATTTAGGGTTATTATTGGATGGAGGTTTTTAATGGATTTGAATTATTAGTGGATTTTAAAGTTCAATGGTTTTCTAATGCATTAGACGAGGATTTGATGTCATTAATAAGTGGATTTGAAAAGCATAACTGATGGATTTGAAAGTCACTACTAGTAGACTTTATTATTTATTTTTTAAGTTAAATAAAAAATAAAATTAGACTAATAAAATAAACTGCCCATAAAACTAATGACATAATTAAATAACTTCAGTTACTATGAAACATGCTGTTTCACGGGACTTAACTCTCGGACCCCAACAACCTGAAACATAACAAAGGCTCCAATCAGAAACTGACCATACAAACAGACTCATAAGTCTGCAATGCATGAATGTAACATCATAACACGGGGATCCGGATCAAATACAATGCAAGAGAAAGGGCAGCTTGATTTGACTGATCCTATTAGTTGCAGACCAAGAACACCGCTACAAAGTTCACAATGAGGTAAAGGAAACACAAGTCAGACACCACATACCTTTTCATTTTCATGAAGTTGGCACAACGGAACAGCGAGGAGTTTGAAGTTTTTTGGGACGACAAACTGCTGATGTACCGGTATTCTAACAAGAAAAAGCTTTGAGCATTCCTGAACAAAAGATGAGGATATAGCAGAGCTTTTAAGCATATATGCACAAATCACTCTCAAACTTTATTAGTACCATGGAACTAAGTAACCTTTGGATGTTTCACATTGGGCGGATACATCAAAGTCTCAAAGTTGGGTCTCCACCACATTCCAATGCATTCTCCTACCTACCAAAAATATTTTACATAATTCCATTGCCTTGAGAAAAACCTGCAACAAACCTACAAAAATATTTTAAGCTCTATGTGTTGATTCTTTCCCATAGAGCTTAACTTGTCCTGTTTCTGCCATTGCCTTGAGAAAAGCCTGCAACAAAAATATAACACAATGTATCAAACATTATGCAAACAGGCACATAGTTAAACACAAAAATCATTGTAAGGACTGACCGTTTTGACATCAAGACGTCTTCTTTGCCATCTAGACCATTGTTCTTTCTCCGGCTTCCTCCAGTTCCACCATGATTCATCGCCAGTGAGTGTCTTTTCATTGTATAAGATGACTTGACGGAGCAAATTCTAGTAGCTGGAGACGAATCTGCTTGTATTTCTTTCATTGATTTTGAAAGAGAAGAGATATGAAATACTTGAGAAGAATGCCGGATTGTGTTTGTTCACTTTTTTTTTTAAAGTACAATGAAATCCAAAATGACACAAAATCAAATCCATATTGAATAACAGTGTTTTAAATGTACTTTAGAATACACAAAACAAATACATAATCCAATAACGGCAGATTTTAATGGATTTTACCAAATACACAATTGAATAACACCAGATTTTAAAATACATCCAAGTCCTTTAAAAATCACAATTCAATAACACCCTCTTAGTGTTGTTTGGTAAAATTTAAATTGGGAATTTTAATTTAAAGATCCCAAATCGCTATTAATTAGGCTATTAGTGAACAATAAAAATCTAGCCATCCCTACTATTAAAAAAAAATCATTTATAAAACTAACTTTAATTTTGTAAAGAATTACAACTGAATGTCATTGGAGTTATGACCAAATTAATCATTTATGAGAGGGATATAATCGTATTTTAGTCTTATCCTAAGCGAATAAACATGCGGATCCTGGGTCGGGTCAGATCTAAATTTTAATTTTTTTACGAGTTTCTCGGTACCAATAAAAGAAATTACTTCCGCCTTATTTTCAAAAGAAAGTCATGGTCAGATAGTTAAATAAGTAGGTAATATGTTATAGAGGTCTCAAGTTTGACAATAGCCCATTACATTACTTATTTTTATTTTCTTTCTCAGTTAATTTTTATTTTATTGTATTTAATAGACAACAATAATTTTCATAACTACTAAGACTACCAAATTTCAAAAATCCAAATCTTCCAGATTCCATAAATCCGACAAATTTCTTAAATAAATTTAATTTTACATGTCATATACATAGAATGGATAATTACTCAATATCTTTGGAAGCTGTTTAAAGTTTGCTTCCATATATGTGAACATATCTGATTTAGTTTTATATTGTGAGATATTTACGGAAACAATAAATCAATTTAATGCAATTAAATAAAAACAAATAATCATTTAGTTTAGATTTTACAATATTTTCTTAACCAAATTAAAATTAATTATGATTAATTTAGTATAAATGAAAAGAATTAAAAATCGAAATTTTATATATGTAAAGAAAATCTAAAAGGGATGCGGATCCTATCAAACCCGATTCGTTTGTGTTTGGGTTATATCGGCGTGACTCATTCATTGAACAAGGAGGAGAACCAGAACCAGATTGATGAAACAAATCAAACAAAATCAAAAGAGATCTAACAGCAAAACAGCAACAAACTAACAAGGAAACAAACAGCAAATAGATTCAGCAAAACAGCAAGATGAAGGAGAAAACGATTCAGCAAAACAGCAAGACGAAGGAGAAAACAAGGAAACAAACACCAAAATCGATTCAGCGAAGAAAACTTACTTGCTTGTTGTTGAATCCATGGATCGAAGAGAAGAGTGAGATCGAGTAGTGAGTAGTGGAAAAAAAATGAGAGAAGTAAGCTGTGTCTATGACCTATTGTGACCTCTACTCTTGATGATTATATACAGTGAAAATACCGTGCGCGCTTGCTATAATACACTACGGTGACTGAGGAGATATGAAACTTTTGTGAAACGTAAAAGTCAAGACTTTAAAATTATTAAAATACGAGTGCTATCTTATTATATAAAGTTTGATGTCAAAATTACTCATTAACAAGGTCGTGACATTTGTTAATTGTATCATTCAGATGTTGACACATGTTAATTCTAAATTTATTAAATTTTTAAAAAATAATAATGTAAAAATTCAAAACCTACCATAAAAATTAATTACTGTTTCTTAAAAATGTAAATACTCACCTTTACATAAATTGTTGAAGTAAAAAAAATAAAAATAAAATAGATCGTCTCATATTTTTTATCAATTAAATAATTTATTCAAAAAAAACTGCTATTGTAATATATAAGATAAGAGTATGTAAGATTAACGTATGCGTTTTTGTAACTATAAAAATTTTAAAGTGAAGAGACATATAATAAGTTATTTAGTATGTTCATAAAGACAATTTATTTGTAGTAGTAAAGACTAAAGAGTATATTTTAATAGTAAAATATTTTTGTGTTTACAAATACACTTTTAGTGGTAATTTAGATAGTAGATTTGTGAAAGGATATACATTGGTGTATTATAGCAAAAAAAAAACAACAACAACTATTTTCTATAACTAAAAGTTTATTTCTTTACTTTTATACATTGTTTTAACTTACAAAAAGAATTAAATATATATTATTTGTTAAATCTAATTTAATTTTAATAACTTTGAACTCATCTACAACTAATTTTTTTAATTAAAAGTGTATCTATTTATTTATTTTTTTCAACCCAACAATAAATTAAAAGGAAATTTCTCGGTTAGTTGCACAAGCTGGAGGGAAAGAGTTTACAAAAAAAACCTCAGAGATCAGAACGCGAAGCACGTGCAAGACAATCTGCCTTCATATTTGACGCACACAAGATCCAAGAGATGGAGAATAGTGGGAAGTACTCCAGCGAGTTAAACTCATCAAGCAGGTTGGAGAAGGACGAATAATATTCAGGGGACTGCACCATAGTGAGTAACTTAGCACAATCAGTCTTGAAACGTTGACAAGCGATCCCTGTCGCACATATTCGTTCCATGGCCCACAACAACGCTTCTAACTCCAAATGCAGAGGGGCTTCGTCTTAGACACTTGGCCCCCCAACAACAAGGTTTGGTCCTCACCAAAGCAACACAAGCAGCCCAATCCTGAATGCACATTGGTTGCTTTCCAAGAACAATCAATCTGACAACAAGGTGAAGAAACCGGGATATCTGAAGATGGAAATAGAGCTGACATGACCGCCATAAAAGAGAGCGCTTCTTCCCAGGCTAAATTATCTCCCAAAGCCTGAGCAATTATATCATTCGTCTCGATCTCTAAACCTTGAAATTTTTTTTATTTATGATCTTCCAAATTGCCTATAAAATTCATGATAATTGAAAAAGTTGATCAAGATCACCCTATTGAGAAACATCCCTCCAGAAAACAAAAAGCAAATTTGAGTACACCGACTGTAACGCCCCCAAACCGCGTCCGTCACTCGGCCAGACAAACCGCGGACTGGCCCGGAAGGACGTCACGAAGAGGTTGACAGCCCGCAGTCCAGTCAAGGTTCCACCAACGAATTAGGTTCCCCGACCAGTCCGCTAGCCGCCACCTACTCACTACACATACACCTCCGGCTTTGCAACCTTTGGCGCATGCGCGGCATTGTGCTGGCCCGGACTAGAGCATGTATTTTTCCACTTGTCCGATTATATAGAAAATATCACGATTTACTTATGTATAATGTTTGCGTTCAAAAACGAGTATACAAAGTAAAAAACAGTTGGATCCATTTTGAAGAAATGCATGTCAAAGAAAACAAGAAGATTCATTCAAGCAATCACACAACACAAAAACATCCTATCCGGTTTTCCTAGTTCCCCAACTCTACTCAATTACTTTCCCTGCAAGAAAACAGTCAAAGAGAGGAGTGAGTAATCCACGATTACTCAGTGAGTTGGGTGACTCTCTAACATACAATCCTATTAATCCAACTACCCCCAAACACCTACCCACAAACACAATCAGAATCGCACTAAGCGGAAGCGATTAACAAGCAAGTAAGCAAACAAGCAAACAAGCAAACAAGCAAACAAGCAATCAAGCAATCAAGCAACAACATGCAAGAACTAGAAATGATCCAACATGACACTTCTAGACTCATAGCCACCATAGGCTATCTCAACACAACTCCCAAAACTCATGAGAATGAAAGTACTAGTGATGCTACCACCCTTGGTACACACTAAACTTCATCTCACACGCGCAACTTAGGGCCCCAGTGACTTTCTGTCCCATCTCCCCAACCACACCGCGTTGAAACCACAAAGGCTACCAACCGGATCATCACACACTTGCATCGTCATGCAAAAGATCGGTCTCGTCTCTCACTAGACGCCGATTTGTCCAGCCGCGAGACCTCCAAGGTTAACTCGCCGGAACTCCACATTCACTTGGGGACAGAAGTCGATTGCTAGTCCAACATGACACATGAGAACTAGCTAGGCAAGTACTTATTCTAAGTCTACCGACACAAAGAATCAAGTACTTAAATAACAAACAATTTCCAAGCAAGAAATCAAGCAACATATGCAAGAGAACAAGCAAGGAAAAATCACCCAAAAAAATCTTAACATGCAAGAAATAAAATTCAAGCATTTAAGACCACATCCACATGCATGCAACCCAATCAAATCACAAGAAAAATTAAGAACAAAATCTTAAATAATTTTTCCTTGACATGCAAGTGATGCTAACCCAATTTTTCACCCACTCAAACTATTTTCTAAAATTATGTAAATAAATATTGCAAATTTCCACCAATCTCACCACTTCACTTCTCTTCCCTAACCGGTTGAGAAAAATCACAAAGGATGCATGCATGATCATCCATTTCAGATCTGATCTTGCATGCAACCAACTCATTTAAATCTTTATGCATGCATGATCCTTTAACCCCAAACAAGACTATATGCAACACTAATGTATGCATGTTAGTCTCCTCCCCAGATCTTACATTGTCGCCATGTAGATCTAAAAGATAAACATGCAACACTCAAGAAAAACAAGAAGTCACATGTGCCTCCAAGCTCATGTACTCTCTAGACTCACACCAAGAGTAAATATCAACAAATCTAGGGTCATATCCTCAACTTACAGTGATTTAGGCCGAAGATTGACTGAGTCGAGCTCCACCTCCACACCGCAAATCCAACGGTGATTTGGCTCTTCTTCCTTCTCTAGCTCCGCCGTGCTTCTTCCTCTTCCTCCCTTGGAAGTCTCTTGATTTTCTTCAAGAAATTTGTTGAGAGAAAATTTTGCAAGAGTTTTTTGTTTGAGAGAGGCTTTGACGAAAATGAGAGACCAAAGAGGCTATTTATAAACCCTTGGTCGAGTTCTCTGTCTAGGCAAGTGGCAACTTGTGTTTGACAAGTGGCAGAAATTCTGCATGCAAAACGCTTCCAGTCTCACTCACTCACGCGTGCATCTCACTCTCTGGCGAGAGAGCATGCGATGGCGACACGTGGCATTTCTCAGCCCTTGAGAGACCTTTCCACTTCCTCCTTCCTTCTTGCGCCTCTCTTGCGTCCCAAGCTCCCGCGCTTGTCCGCAAATTTCAGATTTTTACGTCCGAGGTTATTTCTCTTCGTCAGTCTTCCATTTTCTTGTCAAACTACAACTTTTCCTCGTCAGTTCTCAGTCCTTCCGTCCGATACTTAACTCCTCTTGTCCGTCTCCGGACTCTTTTCCGTGACGCCCACTTCTCTCGTCTGTCCCTGGACCTCTCGTCCGTGACGTCCACTTCTCTACCATTTTTCCACGGCCACTTTTTCTTCCTTTGGTCTTTTGCATCAACCTCGACTATCTCTTGTCCAATTTTATTGGATAGTCTTAACAATTCCCGTCCCTTTCCTAGTCTTGGGTCATCTATCGACTTGGTAACTTCTCCGCAAGTCTTTACTCCTTCCTCGAGATTTGCTTGACTCCCGTTTCTCGAGGTTCTTTCTCGTCTTTTGGACACGTTTCTCCGTCTGGTCCACAATTCTGGTTACGGGTCATTATACCGACTCATATGGAAAATCCTCTGATAAGACTGGAGTCGGAGATAAATCTCAAACTTCACATGAATAGTCTCAACTGCAAAGTCGCATCTTATACACCAAATATCACATTGGATACCTCGGTGTATCTATTTACTTTTATAGATAATTTTTACTTACTAAAAATATTTACTTTATATTTTTTGTTAAATATAATTTTATTTTAAAAAATTCTAAACCTGCACATCATACGGATCCTAATCTAGTGAAACAATAAAGTTGATGTAATTGATTTTATCTTACGATTATTATTGGATAATTTGTTAGTTTTTTTTTATGTTAGTACATATGGAAATAGTTTTTTTATAATAATTAATTTATCAAAGTGTATTTACTGTTTCGTTCTCTCTTCTTAATTGATTATGATTGCAGCAAAATTTTCAATGGGTCTGGGAGGATGGTGGGAATAAATCTGTGACGGTGTAAAAGAATCACCTTGGATTTGCATGTCTCGATGTTGAATATGACTTCTCTCTTCCCCCATCAAGTTTTCTTCTTGTATCTAAAGGCAAACTGGGCAATGAGCATCTTTGATAGGCTGCGATCTGAATATGGTTTTTCTGTAATATTTTCTTTCTCCAGCAATTCAAAACCATGCAAGTCATATGGAGTATTCATATATCAATTAGGAGTATTTGTAATTTTGTATACTAACTTTTATATCTGTAATATGTTATAAATCCAATAGCAAAGTAAGTTTTTAAAGAGACTACTTATTTACAAGATTATCTCTAGAATCCTGGCAAAGAGACTCAAACTTTTCACGGACCTAGCGGTGCAGAGGAATCAGGTTGCTTTTATTAAGGGCAGATTGTTATGCGAGAATGTTTTGCTAGCATCGGAACTAGTCACTGACTTCAATAAGGAAAGGCCGGTAACCAGGGGCTGCCTTCAGATAGATATATCTAAGGCGTTTGATAACATTGACTGGGATCTTCTCACCAACATTCTTTATGCTTATGAGCTTCCTCCAGTATTTATAAATTGGATTATCACCTGTTTTTCCACCCCTTCTTTCTCAGTGGCCATGAATGGAGAGCTCATGGGTTACTTTCCAGGGAAAAAAGGGTTGCGTCAAGGTGATTCAATCTCTGCTCCACTATTCATGCTGGTAATGGACATACTATCGAAGGAGTTAGACAAGGGAGTCAATGAAGGTGATATTGTTCCTCATCCTCAGTGCTCTGACCCTCTGATTACTCATCTCAGTTTTGCGGATGATCTGCTCGTTTTCTTTGATGGTTCAGAATCTTCTCTTGTTGCAATTCTGGATGTTCTGCAAAGATTCAAGGAGGCTTCAGGGTTAGGAGTCAACCTCTCCAAATATTGCCTTTTCCTGGATGGGAACAACATGACACTGATCCGAGAGTTAGCCACTCGACTTAATCTCACTCATGGATCCTTACCGGTCAGGTATCTAGGAGTGCTGCTCATTACTCACAAACTCTTGCCAACAGACTATCAGCCACTTATTGACAGAGTGAAAGGGAGGATACAAGGATGGACTCATAGGCACTTATCCTTCGCAGGAAGGTTGCAGCTCCTCCAGTCAGTAATAAACAGCACCATTAACTTCTGGACTTCAATTTTTCTGCTTCCCAATGCTTGCCTTGAGAAACTGGAGAAGATTTGCAGTGCTTTTTTGTGGAAGGGAGTGGCAGACACAGCAAGGGGAGCCAAGGTCGCATGGGATATTGTATGCACACCAAAATCTGTTGGAGGACTGGGGCTCAAGAGATTAGCTGATTGGAATCAAATATTCGGACTCAAGTTGATTTGGTTACTATACTCACAGGCTGGATCACTTTGGGTATCTTGGGTGAAGAAATATCTTATGAGGGGAAGGAGCTTCTGGACTGCTGATTTCAGAACGTCAGGAAGCTGGATTTGGAGGAGGTTGGTTAAACTGAGAGATATAGCAAGACCGTTTATCCATTGTGAAATAGCCGTTGGGAGAGACACTTTTTTCTGGCATGACAATTGGACAGTTTTAGGTCCTTTGTTAGACCTAACTGGTGAGTCTGGACCCAGAGTTTCTGGAATTGGGTTGCAGGCAAAGGTCTCAGAGGCGGTTGTGAATAGGAACTGGGCTCTACCAAGAGGAAGGAACCCTATTGTTCAGCTGATCCGCTCCTGTCTTCAGTCACAAGCTCCACCAATGTCTGAGGATGGTGATGACTGTTTTAAATGGCAGTTAACCCCTGATCAAGCGCAAGGAAGCTTCAACTCCTCAAAAGTTTGGAGACACTTGCATCCTGCTGGTCCGTCGGTTACCTGGCATAATCAAATTTGGTTCAAAGAAAGAATCCCTAAGCTCGCTTTCATGTCTTGGCTCACAGTGTTGAACAGGCTCACAACAAGGGATCGTCTGCATAGTTGGAATTTGCAGGTGCCATCCTCTTGTCTTCTCTGTCGTTCAGGAGAGGAATCAAGGGATCATCTCTTCTTCCAATGTCCATTCTCGAAAGTACTTTGGCTGGATTTTTTTGCTCCCTTACTTCCTCCTCAATCAGCAGGCTTCATGGATCTTCTGGCTTGGATTAAATCTCCTACCACAAATAGGAGGATTAATGTCATCTGCAAGTTGATTTTCCAAGCTCTCCTCTACTACATATGGCAGGAACGGAACACAAGGCTACACTCCACCTCTTTCTGCTCCACGGGCAAAATAAAGAAGGACATTCAGCTCCTCCTTAGAAGGCGACTCATAGGATTGGACAATGCTGTCTCTACAACTACATCAACCTCCCTTCAAGATACTTATATCTACTATTGGTTTGACATCTTCCAATCTTCTTAAAAGGAATCCAAATTTTTTTTTTTTACTTATTACCTCTTTCTAAATATTCCTTTTTTTTTATGTTTCCACGAACTATATGGGGCTGTTGTAATTTTTCTTTACTAAATGGTATCGATTTGAAAAAAAAAAAAAAAAAAGTAAGTTTTTAAAATCAACTATCCGCACGTACGTACGTGTCCCAATCTATTATTTCCATTTTGTTTTGGATAACTTTATTTATTAACCAAAGATCCAAAAAACACTACTCCCTCTGTTTCAACTAATTGTTACTACAATATTCTTTATGTTTGTATACTGAGAAAATCGACACTGTGAAAAAAAAAAGTCCATCCACATTCATTTGAAGTTTTTTTTTTTAAGGGAAGCAGAAAAATAAGTAGTTGGGATGATTGGCAAGACGGTGGTTTACAAAAATGGTAACTAAGCTATATGGCCTATGCAATTAAGCTCATGTCTCCCCTTTTCATTATTTCAAGTTAAGGCTTTACTATGCTATATATAGTTAGGATAAATTCTTATCCGTATAACTCAGTATCATGTATTTTTCATATCAGTATTAACTGGTTATTATAAAACACAACTCTGGTTGAAAAAGAAAAAGAAAAAAACACAAATTACAAATCCAATTACAATATAATATCTTTAAACTTCTTAAATAAAAGCAGATGGAAGTAATATTTCAGTTCTTTTTTCAAAGAATAATATTATGAATTACTGAAATATATAATTTATTAATATTTTCGTTTTACTGCCTCATGTTGTCTTCATAATGTTCATATACTATATCGTTATTATTCGCTGCCGCATTTATGACCAAAGTATATTGTTTGCTCGAGAGTGTTATTAATTAACCATAGTCTTGCTAAGAGTCAAACTTATTAATCATAGTTTTGGTAAAAAGTTTGACTTATTAGTCCATAAACAAAAGAACTTTGTTATCATTTTTCTAAATTCTTCAGATTAAGAAGGTACATATGACCTGAAATGAATTTCAGAATATCTTTGTTATCATTTTCTTAGAAGATATACTCATGCACAAAAAGGTTTTTTTTTGCTATGTCTCTGTTTCATTAGATAGACTCTGGTAAAGGATAAGGAACATAAAAAGGATTGACAGTACATATATAGCTTTTTTTCAGTTGATCATATGATTATATGATAACAATCATCAATATATTTTATTATTAGTTTTAAAACTTATCAACAAGAGATATTTTAGCACAATGTAATAAAATATAGATATATGTGACTACTTGTGTCATGTGTGGGTGCTTGCTGCTTGGGCGTGCGAGTGTGTAGTCTAGGATTTTGCAGCTTTATGGCTAAACTAAAACTTTTTTATGTTAATTGTTTAATATCTTATTTTATTTCAGTTAAAAACCCATTGGCAAATGTTTGATATCGATATTAACTTGGAGTAAATGACTAGCGTCCAATGATCCAAAATTTATAGAGATCCATGTAAAAATTATTATCAAATCTATTTATAGCTCATGTTTGTTCTATTGGTCGACATCGAATATTTTCCTTAGTTGGGACATAATTCAGTTCAGTGTTATTCACCTGGCACTTACATCGACAGATTAAATCGGAGTTGACCCGATCCAACAACCAATTACCAAAGAAGTGCTAACGCATCTATCTTGTGGCAAGCATTATCTACGAGAATGTGAGTAATAGTGGATCATGACATGTTTAGTATGTCTCGACTCTTGTAAATAATATTTAATACGGGCACACATTAAAAAACATAGAATTTTGTAAGAGTTTATTGCGTTATCAAAGCAGATTTCAAGATTTGCATGCGGATCATGTGCCGGTTGGTGGAATTAGGAGACTATATAAAATAATAGCCTTTTGAGTTTTACGGATGGTTGTTCGGTGTCTGATTTACTGATTGTATCATCAATTGCATTGATAATATAGTTAATAATTCAATACTTACAAAACTAGTAACTACTTTTTATAACATACAAAAAGTGTAATCTAGAACGAAATGTTTTGAAGGTATCTATCTCTACGAAAAAAGATAACTGTATAGTGTAGATGGACAATGTACGCTTTTCAGTGTTTTCTTTTAGGCAACTTCGTACAAACAAAAAAGTTCCATATAAAGTTATTGCACCGGATAACAAAAGTTGGGAGATGAATTTTGAGCAAACAAAAATATGACCAAACCAGAGATAAGTCCAATAGACCATGAAATGTCTATCTCTCTCTATATATACATTTATAAATATATACATCAACACATAATGACCACCCACTATAAGTTGGAAGTGTATCAGTTGGATGGTATAAAACGGACGTCGCTTATTTGTTTTTGAGCTTTTGAATGCTTTCTCCATTTGCGCATTAACCGGCGCAATTTCTCAATGCCAATTACACTTCTCGTTGAACAACAAATAAAATTAATTTTCACTGCTTAAAATTATATAATACACACCCAAAACAAGACAAACATCTACTTACGCGGGTCGATTACGTAAGCAGTGTGGGATTATACGTTCTTGACACCAAACCATCAATCCTAAATTTGTGTTGTTATAAGGATGAAACGCTTTGTGGATCTAAAGCAAGAAGTGGTAGGTTTCAATCCTAAACAAGTGGTGAAGATTATTTTATAAGACTCAAGAGTCGAGTGAGCAAATTTCTCATATAAGGAGGCTTTTTTTGTGTGTGGCAGATGTGTAAAAATTAATATTATATATATATATATATTATACAGTATAATATATATGCACCGGTCAAGAAAAACTGTCAGCATATCATTTGAGATCAATTTCAATTAAACTAGTTTGACCATTTCTTTTTGGACAAACAAACTAGTTTGACTTATTTTGTACTTTTATCTTTGAAACCATTTTACTCCATTTTTTCCAATCGAGAAGAAGAATTGTCGGTAGATTTTTTCATTCTTTTCGTAAACCATTTTAATAACATGCATTCTATCGAAAGAAAATAAAGCAAAAAATTCACAAAAGAATGAAATTAGAACGTAATACGATATATCTATCTACGTACGTTTTTTTCATTGTTGATTTTTGGAGGTAAAATGAATTTACTATTTGGGTAAGTGTGATTATGTCAAAAGATACAAGTGTGATGATTTATATACATAAGAATGATTGAAATAAGTATGGTCCACATATGTCATTGCATAATTAATCTTTAGACAATGTCGTTGATGTCACTTTGTTGCTTTTAATTAAGCTAAATTGGCCACAAATATTATTAATCACTACTTATCTAATTACTATTTGTTTAAGTGATCCTTACATCAAAAATAATGCAATTCCCAAATGTGTACAATTTATAGTGTTTATAAATTCGTCTAATGCATATCATGAATTAAAAAATTTACTAGTAATCATGAAACAATATAATAATATTTGTTAATAGATACACTAACACTATATATTGGCACAAGTGTATCTGGCCAAACTACCTCATACCACCAAATTAGATGAATTCCAGCTAAACTAAAACGTTTTGATTAGATATAGACATTTCATCGTTGATAATTCATAGAACTTGTCGACTTAAAAAATCGATTATTTTTGCTGATCATTAGAAATCAGAATGAAAAAAGTAAATTTAATAGAAACAAATAATAAAAAATCAGACACATATATCATTATTGAAAATATATAAGTTATATATCATTATTGCTATTAAAAGTGCATTACAAAAAGTGATTGAAAATATATAAGTTATATGAAATATTTTGATTCATAGTTTTGTAAAAATGTCAATGTACAAGAGTTGCTCATACATAATTGTGTGATGGTGAGATAATTCAAGGTTACACTTGTATAGATAATTCAAGGTTCCTATTTCTCACATGAAATTTGGAAAACATCATACAATGAGATTAAATTTTGAAAATTACCAATTATTATTTTTTGTCTACTATATGTTTGTAGTTATCTGTGAGGCTTAGTTTTTGATTGTCTAAATAATAAATTAATATATCAGACCACTAATATTAATTACACTAATTTGTATACATCTTTTAATTATTAACAATAGACAAAAAAAATACTCAAAGATGATCACATTTGCCTTTCTAGAACTATACAAAATTTTTGGGTTTAGATTTCTAGAAAAAGATGGAAATATATAACTCAGTTTAATGTATGCTAAGATCCATCAATAGTTTTATATTTTACACATGAATTTAATTGAGGTATGAAAAAAACCTAAAACAACTTGTATTGTTTTCGTATGTTATTTTAATCTCTAAGTGTCAGTTATATATACTAAACATTCAAATGCAACATATTAATTTGTATTAGGTTTAGGTGAAAGTTGTACCTTTCCATTTACAGATCTTCTATATATATATATATTAGTTATATTTGGATAATCGAATTAATATATATTTGTATATTTTTTACAGTTTCCAATAATTTATTCAGATTTTATCTTGAGACTATGCTAGATTTAAAAATAAAATTTTACTTAATTTCAAAAATGTATATTAAACTTGACAAGAAGGAGCTTCAGATTTTATCTTGAGACTATGCTAGATTTAAAAACAAATATTACTTAATTTTAAAAATGTATATTAAGCTTGACAAAAAAGTGTTTAGTTGACAAGTAAAGAAGGTTTTTTTTTTTTTTGGTTGTTGTGCACCGACAAATAAAGAAGTTATAAATGAAAATCCCAGTTGATGAAAAAAGTAAAGATGGTATAAATTGCTCAATGTAATATCATTTTACATCCGCATGTACGAGCGCACGGATGACAATTTGACATGATATTGGATCATGAAACTAAAGACAACTACTCTCTCTCAGATGTATGAACCATTTTATAAAAATAAAAATGAAGAAAAAATAAAGATGTATGAACTAAATCTGTGAGAAAAGTAAATATCTAATTTGAAGGTCAAATGTGGAGAATGCGATATATTATAATATTTAGGTACAAGAATAAATTGTTGAAAAATATATTTGACCTTTGAGCCACAACTACTGGAGATGGTGGTGTCAGTATCTTTGAAATTATGAAGAAATTTGTCCCTATAAAGTTAAACCCACAAATTATGACCTACTTTTAATTACATACATTTCTCCATAAACTTGGGGTCATAATCAACTAATAATGGAAACATTATTTTACATTATCAGATTTCATCTGATTTTTCTTTTAAATTCTGTAAATCACAAATGAATTTTTGGTTAGACGATGCCTAAATATGATCACGCACGGTATAGGAATGACGAATGCTAATATAACTACTACCATGTGTTTCAAGCTTTCAGCATAAACGATAAGACATGAAAAAAAAGGAAAAAAAAATGATGGAATGATTTGTTACAGTCTTACAGAATACATTCCAATTCCGAAAAGGTTATAAAGTAAAAATTAAACAATCAAATAATAGCTAGCCATAGTGATTCCAAAATGGCAAAGAAATAATTAACAACACTAAACAAATTTTAAAGAGTCAAAAGTGCATGACGTAAATGTTACATCAACTTTACGTATAAACCCATTCCCTCTCCCTTATTTAAACCACAACACATACATATGAAACTACTCAACAAACTTCAAAACCTCATAACCACTAAAACACACACACCAAAATGGCGTTTGCGTTTCTCGTAACGCTACTACTACTATCACTTTCTTACGTTCCATTTTCTTCCTCCACGATCCAACAAGACTTCGTGATGTGTCTCGTCGACAACTCCGACGCTTCGTTCCCAATGGACTCGTCGTTCTTCACCCACGAACTAAACGCCTCTTCCTTTAAAGACGCGTTAGAGACTTCTGCTCAGAACCTCCGTTACTTGATGCCTTCGAACCCGAAGCCCGAGTTCATCTTCGAGCCGCTTTACGAAACGCACGTTCAAGCCGCCGTTGTTTGCGCCAAGAAGTTGAAGCTTCACTTGCGGCTAAGAAGCGGTGGTCATGACTACGAAGGCCTCTCTTACGTCTCGGAGATGGAAACGGCGTTTGTGATCGTTGATTTGTCGAAGCTTAGACAGATCAGTGTTGATTTGGAAAGTAACAGCGCGTGGGTTCACGCTGGTGCTTCTATTGGAGAGGTTTATTACAGGTAAGTTAAATTAATTAATCATACGCTAATTAAGAATCATACTATGTTTTAATCTTTTCTTTTAATAAAGGTATCATTGTTTTATTTATTTAATTAAAGGTTTGGAGAAACAAACCTCGTAAGTTTTCCGACAAAAAGTTTAAGCTTCAAAAAAAAAAAAATTGTTTAAAATTGTGAACCCACTGAAAAATATTCTGGTTTTGGTTCAACCGGTTGGTTTATTCTGTTTTGGTTCTTTTTGTTAATTTGGGTTTTTAATAACAACATTTTTAGTCTTTGGGGGTTTCGAGTCTTTTTGACTATATGATTAGAGGTGAAGTAAACTTAAAAACCGAACCAATTTACTATTAAATACCGAATATGATGGTTAAGCTGTGGTTATAACCCGGTTATTTATTGGTTTATTTTTCATGGTTTTAAAAGGATTCAAGAGAAGAGCAAAATCCATGGTTTTCCGGCGGGTTTATGCACAAGCCTAGGCATCGGCGGCCACATAATCGGCGGAGCCTACGGTTCAATGATGCGTAAGTTTGGACTTGGAGCTGATAACGTTCTTGACGCTAGGATCGTTGACGCCGACGGCAAAATCTTGAACCGCGCGGCGATGGGAGAGGACGTTTTTTGGGCGATTCGAGGTGGTGGCGGAGGAAGCTTCGGCGTTATTCTTGCATGGAAAATAAAACTTGTTCCTGTGCCGGAGACCGTTACGGTGTTCACTGTCACGAGGACGCTTGAGCAAGACGGAACTAAGCTTTTGTACAAGTGGCAACAAGTAGCTGATAAGCTAGACGAAGATCTCTTTATCCGTGTGATTATTCAGCCGGCGAGCAAAACTCCGAAGAGCAAAGAGAGAACTATCGCAACTTCGTACCAAGGCCAGTTTCTCGGAGACGCTAATCGGTTATTGCAGGTAAAATTAATGGGGTCAAAATTTAAATTTTGTAAACATTACGGGTCTATATTGTAATTTATGAAAATTTGGTTATGTAGGTGATGCAGAGGAGTTTCCCACAGCTTGGACTAACGAAGAAAGATTGTTTAGAGACAAGCTGGATCAAATCAGTAATGTACATTGCGGGTTTCCCAAGCACTGCACCATCGGAAGCTCTACTAGATGGGAAGTCCTTGTTCAAGAATTACTTCAAAGCCAAGTCAGACTATGTAGAAGAGCCAATTCCAGTAGAAGGATTAGAAGGTTTATGGGAAAAGATTCTAGAAGAGGACTCACCGTTGACTATATGGAACCCTTATGGAGGAATGATGGCGAAAATACCCGAGAACGAGACACCTTTCCCACATAGGAGTGGGACATTGTTCAAGATCCAATGGCTTACTTTGTGGCAAGATGGGAAAGCGAGCGAGGCGAAGCATATGGGGTGGATGAGGGAAATGTATAGCTACATGGAGCAGTATGTATCGAAAAGCCCGAGATCCGCGTATGTGAACTATAGAGATCTTGATTTGGGGATGAATGGTAAAGGCGGTGATGCAAGAGAATGGGGGAGTAAGTACTTTAAAGGTAATTTTGAGAGGTTGGTCAATATTAAAGCTAAGTTTGATCCAGAGAATTTCTTCAGACATGAACAAAGTATTCCTACGGAACTTGAGTGAATTTTGAGTTAGACAATAATAAGAGTGTGTGGTATGAGATTTGTATTATAGGAAAGACATATTACTTGTTTTTGTGTCTTTTTGTTTTTTGTTTTCAAACATGGTCAACAAACTTGTAATTCAAAACCGTTATCCAATCTAATTCCTCTGAGTTCTTCATCCTGCTTAGAAATATAAGTAATGGAAATTTTGGCTAATAAATCCAAACCGAACACTGCCTATACTGATGAGAGTTAGGTAATGACAAACCAAAGAGTTTTCCATGCTCTCTTACATTAGAATCCTTGGATTGAAGTTAAACTATAGGAGGATCCTTGAAAAATGCAATACTCTCAATAAGCCATTGTTTGGTTTGGAGCAGTCACCATCGAAACCAAAATGCCATGTCCTCACAATATATTCATATAATTACAGTTATATATTAATCCTAAAATCGGTATTGTTCTACCATAATATCGACAGTTTTATATTACTTTTCGTGTGATAAATTTGTTTCTTTTGGCCTATGGGTATTACAAGATGCCAATGAACATCAATGGCTGATGAAGACATGTAGGTTGCTGAGAGTTGGGTTGGATTCTTTAAGAAGCGTTCCAATATCTTTTCATGGCACCAACAAGATGGGCGAAACTAGTATTTCTCCAAAACTTTTGGCACGTGGCGTTGGACCTTTTTACATTCTCTATTACGATGTAGAAAAAGAGAAAACTAGAAAGGTTCAGCTTAAAGGAGTTGGGGATGATGAAAATTTTAGGAGTCGTTATAGAATTGGGAACAATGGTAATTGCCTTATCCATATCTCACCAGAACAAGGTCGAAACTATAGCTTTTTATAACGTGTTTTTTTTTCGTTTTTTTTTGTTTGTTTTTGTTTTTCTGGTTGATCTTAATTGGTATAAGAGCATGATGATAAACTTTTTGATTTTTCTTCTTTCTCCATATATAACTTTTAAGTACTACTTCTTAAATTTCCGCAATGTGGCTATAACTCATTTTTTGTTTCCTTCTTTTCCCAAAGTAGTTTGGTATAGAGCTAGTTTGGTACTTAATGATATCTGATATTATTGTTCGAGCCAACGTCAAATAATTAGATATAAGGTCAAATATTTCCCAACATCGATTTTGTAATTTATTAATTGCTTCAAACATACGAAAGTTTCCAAATTATTAATTGCTACAAAAACTTTGAAGTTCAAATGGTAATGTTTTTTTTAGAAATAAGGCTTCATGAGTGTCATTGGATTACGGAAACACTTGAGGGATACTTGGAGTAGAAGGCATCCAAGTATCTGACTCGTCGAATCTCGGAGTGGAGGGTTCGGAAGGCGCAGCCTGATCTACGAATGGAAAAGGTGGGAAATCGGGGAGTGATGGCCAAACTGGAACCCGAAACTTAGGCTTCTCAGGATAAGGAAATGCTGGCGGCGGAAGGAGAGGCATATCAGGCGGAGGCGGTGGGAGGAGAGGCATATCAGGCAGAGGCGGTGGAAGGAGAGGCATATCAGGCGGTGGAAGGAGAGGCATATCAGGTGGAGGAGGCGGCGGCGCCACTGCTTCTTGGAAAGACGGGAATTCAGGGAAACCGAGGTCGTGGACTGGTGAATTACGACCCGAAGATGGGTAATCATCGGCTCCAATCTCAGCTACTTTAGATGGGAATCTCACTAGTCGCGAAGATAATGTTTTTTTGGAGTTCAGGAGTGTGAAGAAACTTAGAACGAAGACGTATCTAAGCATAAGTGAAACTAATGCCATTGTGGGTGTTGATGTTTAGTCTTTTGTGTAATTCTATGGTTAGTTACTGAAGATTCAACTTTATATGATTTGTATAATCTTTGCATATTATTTTGCGTTGTGTTCCTACTTATCACCAACGCATATTCTAATAATTTTTATTCAAAGTCAAACGTCATGCCAACAAGAGCCTTTTGACCAATATCAATATTGATCAACCTGAAGGTATTAGGTCAACGGATGAAAAAAATTTTCTATTACGCACTAGCACTACACTAGTATATATGGTTTTGTTTTTAATATTTTAACCAAACCGGACGAGAAAAGAATTACAACTTTAATTTCATTTAAATTTTTTCTTTTCCTTAAAGGTTCTTACTTCTTAGAAACATCATCTGGTTTTCGAAACAAACCCGGTCTAATTCTAAACCAAACCGGTTTAACTCATCCATTCTGTTACAACTTCGCCCGCCGTTTTAATTCTCCGATGGCCACCTCATGCCAGCCTCATCATCCGCATCACCACCATCTCATTCCTCACCTCCTCCGCGTATCTCACGTCCAAGATCACCAACACGCCGACAGAATCAAACCTCTGTTTCGTTGTTCACTGCACATTACTCATCAACTAGCTTTGTTCTGATTCAACTAACGGCGGGAAAACCGGAAAAGTATATTTCTTTTTGTGTCATTTTCAAGAGTTTATAAACTTAAGTTTTAGTCTTTTCAAGATTTCGTGAAATTCTGACATAATGTAAAGTCTTTTAACATTGAGAAATAGCAAATTTTCTTGGCTTTTAAATAAGATTTTTCTATTATTATTGTATGAGTTTCCGCATTAGCGACAGAATCGAACTTTCTAGTTTACACTTCTAACGGTAAAGGTTATGTTATTTGCTCACGATAAAAAAAAAAGAACAAAAGATTATGAAAAAATTCTCCCAAAAAAAAAAATATATATCTCCCAAAACTAAAAAGTATAATAATGATCAGAAATAAATTTATTCTATCTAAAGATATGTCGTTGTTGTTGCTGTCTTAAAGTTGGCACTGTCTTGTTGGCTGGCTTCTTGAGTTACATCAAATCTACTCCTTTCCTTTGGTTAAACTCACGGAACAGTTTGAATGATATGAAGTGATCTTTTGAGTCTGATGAGACTTTGGTTCTTGTGGTTCCAGTACTCAACAAGTCGATGGTTTGGGTCAAGAACTTCAATGGCCTGTAGGACTGCAAGTTGTGTAAAGAGTAAAGATCGTTAGGATTTGAATGTAGAACAAGGATGTGAACTTTTAGCGTTGCTCATATTTTCTTTTAAGTGTTTATGTTTTCGTCTACTGGAGTACTGAAATAAGAGTAGTCTGGATGGAAGAGGAATTGGTAAAGCTTAGCTCTCATCACGATGTTGATGTCGGTATTTTATAGATTAAATTATATTCTATGTAAATGGCCAAGAACTTGAAAAACTACAAATAGAGTTAGGTGACAAACTATATATCGTTTTAAGCAGATTAAGCAAATTGCACATATATATACATATACCTTTGTTGCATGCATGTTTCGTAGCACATTAGTGAGTAGTGAGTAGTGACAAAGCTTACTGTCATAATGATCTCTTAATATCGCATGTTTTGCTCACGGCATGTGAACTGCTGCTGCTATTACTTACTGCTTCTGCCTCAATCGTCAGTCAATGGTTGGATAAATTGGATATCCTTATTTCCCCCCTTCTTCATTTCATCACTAAGTTTCAAGCTCTTAAAAGGTAGCTTTTTAATATATATATATATATATATATATATATATATATATATATAATTTGTGGAATAATTTAATATATACTAGATATACACCCGCGGTACACCGCGGGGCTATATTTTTGTTTAGGAATACATAAATTAAATTAATTATTTATTTTTCTATATATATAACTAATTAGTTTTATACTTTTAAAAATTTAAAATTTTTAAAGTCTAATATATTGTATAATTCATATTGTGTGTATCTATTTTTTTACCGCGAGTTAATAATTTAAAATATCATTATTGTACATATAATTATCTTGGATAAACTATTAGTCTATTTTTGTTTCTTTGTATTTGTATTTACAAAAATATTTAAATATATTTTTAATACTATTGTTTTAAATAATTAGATGAGTTTACCATAATTTGATTATCATATTTGTGTGTGGGATTTTTTTTTGTTCATATAAATCTCTGTTAGATTTTGCAATATATGTTGAAATTAAAATTTTTTAATTCAGTAAAGAAGACTATGTTCAAAAATATTAATGGACCACAAAAATTGAATCAAAAATGTTATAGTTGATGGGTTTTATAAATGTCCAGGCCCATTGAGTCCAAATCAAACAAAAATGGTTGTCTCGCTCGAGTCCAAATCGTGGAGCTCAATTATTTTTTTAATAAAGACAGTGGCAGAATTGTAAATAAGTTGGAACTTGAGGAATTATTTCAAAAATGTTTCTGAAAATGTATATATAGATATATATATATTTACATTAATTTGAACCATATACTGTAATCGTTTTATTTTTAAATAAAATCTCAAATAAAATTAAAATATTTTACAAAAATGTACGGAAAGATGCAACATATTCCTATCTATCTATATATACATTTTTGAAGTACATTTTGGGTTCTACCCTTTTATTTGTACTTATTTAAAATCTTATTTACAAAGTTAATCCTTAAAATATTTCCAAAAATAGCATTACTTCAGATTTTGTTTCCTAAATATTTTACATTACATTCCAACTAAAAAAATTACAGCAAAACAAATATGAAAACATAAACTATGATATATTTAATTCAACTACACATTTTATTGTGTTTTGAATCTTTTATAATTTTATATCTTTGAATCATTTGCAAACAAATAAAACAACAATTTGATTTCCATTTTGTTTTCCAATACATGTGAGCTTTGATTTTTAACGTAACAAAAACTTCAATTCACATTTATTTATCTATTATAATTAATGTGTATAAACTTAATATTTAAAATATTACGAATATTTAAAGTTAAAAAAATTTAAAATACTATATAATATGATTATATAGTAGATGAGTTATAAAGAGAACACATTAGAATTATTAAAATATCATTAAATTTGTGTTAACACGGGTTAAATCCTTATTTTATTATTTTCACCACTATTAATATTATAATATTTGACATATAAAATCAAGTTGGTTTAACTAAGATTGTATAAAATAATTAAATCATTAGGAACAATGTAACTTAATCATAGCGTATAAATGACTTATTATGTATTTAGATCCCTTATTTTTTTGTTATAATAATTAAAAATCAAAATAGAATCTTAGACACTAAACAAAACAAACTAAATATAACAAACAAATAGTCATGAAATATATTGCGGGTTAAAAAATTACTATAAACATTTAGCCATATAAACGGTCGGAAAATTAGTTATTTCTCTATTTACAAAACATTCAATATTTAACAAATAAATACAACATAAAATATAAATAATAATAAAAATTATATGCACGCGGTGTACCGCAGGTTAAAATCTAGTTACCATGATAATGAAAGAACGGTCAGGGAAAATAAAAGCAAAACCATAATAGTTTACAGGTCCATGATAATGTTGTATTGGGCTTGGTAGCCCTCGAGAAAGCCCTAATTGTGTATATACATAGAGAGATAAAAACATTTGCGTAACTTTGAAGCTTCCATCTCAGCAGCAGACGAGATGATGGATGATGTAGTAGATCGACCAGCAGACGGAGTTGGTAATTCAAAACGAAGCGGGAGTCCTAAGTATAACGAGTGCATTAAGGTCCCGCGTCCGGCTTTGGTTTTTGATCCAAAAAGCGGATCTCTTCCATTGTTGTTGCTGTCTCTAGAAGAGAGCGGTTGTCGTGTGTACAACCCTGACGAAGACAAGGTTTACGAGACGAAGAGTGACTTTTCAGGGTATCGATACCTAGCAAACTCGGGTAAGTGGTTCCTGGTGTTAGATGAATCTCGATCGGATCTCTATATCGTAGATGTGTTTAGCGAGGAGAGGATCCATCTTCCGGCTCTAGAGTCAATCAAGGGTGGCCTTTATAAAGTTGAGCGAGTAGGAGATAATGAATTCACCGTTGATTTAATTAAACCTTACATGCGTGCTGCTTCGTGTCCTATCACTACCAAATATCTGAGAGGTCTTTTGTGGGTAGACGACAAGAAGAAGAATGGAGTCGACTATGTTGTTGTGTGGCAATTTCAGGAAGGCCAGTTTTTAGGCTTTTGCAGGAATGGGGATTTCCATTACCGCGATATTCCAATACGGAACAGGGTCCATGTTCCCAGGGAGTTCCGAGGCCTACAAGATGTGGTGCTCAAAGGTCACCGTCTTTACTACCTGTCGCACCGTTGCTACATTCGAGAACTGGATTTGTCTGGACAAGATGGTTTCAAGGATGTGTATTCGCTCCCTAGCTTTGAAATGTGGAAGCCATCTAGGCGGCCTAGTGGTGATTTGGGAATAACGGGAGTAAAAAAGCTTATCTCATCTGGTGATAGCATTGCTGTTACAACATCAGGAGACGTTTTGTTGGTCTATACCAAGGCTTACGAGCCTGTCTGTGAAAGCTCTAGGATCTTCCGCGTCTTCAAGAGTGATCCTAAGGACCGGAACTCCACCCTTGTTGAGGTTGAATCTCTAGGTGATGAGGCCCTGTTTTTCGATTTGGGTATCACCGTGCCTGCTGACCCTACCCTTGGTATTGAGCCAAACTCCATCTATTTCACCCGTAATGACCGTTTCGGTCACCCGCATTGTTATATTCCATGCCTCGACATATGTGTGTACAATATTGCAACAAGGTCCATCAAACGCTTCCTCAGTGGCTCCACCTTAAAACTCAAGGATGCGCAGTGGTTTCTCCCCTCAGCTTGATTTGGTGTTTTCAAGAGTTTCTCTTGCGCGGTCATTTTCCTGTGACCCTCAGACGCCTCTCCATGATTTCTCCCTCAGTCCTTGCTTTGTTTCTTTGTATCCTCTTTTTCTTTTCATGTATAATATTTGACAGTGCTAAGTGTTTAAAATACCTTTTAAGACTAACGTTCCAGATTTCAAACCATCAGTTCAGATCAAATTATCATACACTCGTTGTCGTTGTAAGCATTAGGAAAGAGTTAATTTTGTTAAATGTCCCTGTCAAGGTAAGATAGACTTCCCAGTTTCCAGTCATCCAGCCTGTCAGCAATTTTACTATGCGTCTCACAAAGATAGAGTGTTACACAAGTTATAGAAATATGTAGAAGAAGAGAGCATCGATAGTACCGTCACAACGATCACAAGAGCATATGAAAAATCCAATTTTTGTCCTGGTCATTCTTTTAATTTTTCCAGTTTCTTGATTATGCAGCCTAAATTCCCAAAAAATATTATAAAGCTAAAGAGAAGAAAAAATAAGAGTGTGTAATATGCAAAGTTGAGGATATAATAAGAGAGTGTCTATTAAGGGTAAGTAGTTTAGTATATATTGTAATAAATACAGAGAATATAATAGCCAAAAACTTTTCTAGTCATCTGATGAATTCTAGTATTCTAGTAAAAGGGTTGGTATCCAGCCTATTCTACTAAAAGGGTTGGTCATCTGATGAATTTTAGTATTCTACTAAAAGGGTCAGGGTTGTATTCAGGTTTTTCTTTAGGAAGTTGAGGAGGTTTGTTGTCAACGGTGTGTTCAGGAAGATGAGGAAGTTGAGGAGGTTTGTCGTCAACGTTGTGTTCAGGAAGATGAGGGTTGTGAAGAAGCTGAGGAAGTTGAGGAGGTTTGTCCTCAAAGTTGTGATCAGGAAGATGAGGGTCGTCAACGTTGTGTTCAGGAAGATGAAGAAGTTGAGGAGGTTTGTCATCAACGTTGTGTTCAGGAAGATGAGGGTTGTAAAGAAGCTGAGGGTTCAAGAGGGAAGATAGGTTCAAGAAGAGGATAAGGGTCAAGAGGAAGTTGTCTTGAGGAAGCTGAAAGTTGTTGTGTTGTGATACAAGCCTCTGATTCCATCAAGACAAGATTCACCGACTCAAAAGTTCAACACTAGGCGGAAGCGAATTGATGAAGAGTAACTGGTTTGATGCTTGATTCCACATACACCAAGGTAGATATAGAATGAATTATGAATGTTGTATCTTATTATATAAAGTTGGGTTTTAAAAATTAGTCATTAACAGTATTATGACACGTGTTAAGTATACTGATGAGATGTTTGACATGTGTCAAAAAAAATTATTATTTATCAAAACAGGTAATTAAGATAATAACATAAAAATTATTATTTTTCAAAACAGCTAATTAAGATAATAACATTAAATCTACATAAAATTTACATTTTTATATCTAAAAAAATATTTCCTAAATCAAAAAGAAAAATTAACAAAACTAATATATTTTCCATTGTAATATTATATGTGTTTTCTCAATTAGATTTTGACATGTATAAACAAAAAAAATAATTCATTAAGCAAGTATATTATTATTAATCAAGAAATAGTGAATAACAAATCTAAAAAAATAACATAAGTTATGTCAAAAGAATTATTATTTTTCAAACGTAATAGGAACAGCTAATTAAGAAAATAATATTATATCTACAAAACATTTACATGTTTGATTTTTTTTTTCTGGTATTATTTTGCCGATATATTTTGGATCTTTTATTTGTGCGGGTTCTTCAATGGAAATTATCAGATGCAATGAAATGGAATCAAAATATATAAAACCCACTAAATTAATCGAGGATGGAGACACTGATGGAAGTTCCAAAGTAATTATACAGTTAATAGCATTATAAGTTTCGAAGATTAGCCGGTGGTTAATGTATTTAGTCAAAATCTAGAATTTTCTCTTCTGGATAATGTCAATGATTCAGGTATTGAAATAAAAGCTGCTTGACCGAGTAATTGAGAAGGTATTTTGTACTTTGGGAAGTTGAAACGGTAGACCGTTTTAAAATTGGTTTCAAACATGATTTATGTAGTTTTCTATCGGATTTGATTCGTAAACCATTTAAATCCAGGTATTTAGAGAAATATATGAGAAATTTTTATTTGGATAAAAATAAGTTAAGAACTTACGAATAAAAAGAACATATTTTAATGGTAAAACATAGAGTAAAATTGTACATGCTTACTAATTATATGTTGCTTTGATGAACTATTTGCATGTAAAATATTTTGTGAATAAGTTCTGAAATATTTTTAAAATTTGACAATAATAATATTAGTAATGATGAGTATTTGGCAAAAAATTTGGTGGGTTATAATTTAGCTTTAGATTATTGTAATAATTGTTATAATATATTAAAATATATAAATATAAATAAGTGTGTGAAGGTAAATACAAATATGATTTTTTCTCTAACTAAAACTATTTATATATTTAATTCAGGAAATAAAATTCCTTTTAATATTTTTAAAAATTTGTTTAAGATTTAAGATTTATTTTCTTCAACAATTTTTAAACTCGCTCATCGTGCGGGCCATACTACAAGAAAACAGGCGGTTAGCGACTACACTATTAGTCGGTTTGTAGTCGTATAAACTGTGTTTACGACCAAATAGCTACTAACTCAAGCAGTCGGAGATCGATAGTCGCTAATTTATTTAGTCGTATTTATAGTCGCCTTTTAGCGACTACGGTACGACCATATAATGTAGTCGTTATATGGTCATTAAGTAGTCGTAATATAGTTGTTAATATTAATATAATACGACTATATTACGACTATAGTGTGATTAATTAGTAACTGAGTGTTTATAGTCGCTATATAGTCACTTACCGTAGTGACTATTTAGAAACTACATTACGACTATTTGGCCACTGATTTTGATTTCAGAATCTGTATGTTACGACTATTTAGCCACTGCTGTTGATTTCATTATTTGAAAGTTTCATATACTAATTTCCCATTATCCTCTTCTTTTCATTCCCATTATCCTCTTCTTTTCATTCTTGTATACCAATTTTAATTGAGAGATTCGAATTAAGAAAGACATAATATCGAAATATTGAAATACACTACATGTTCAAGTTACAGAAATCAAAAGAGGATGAGATAGAGTTCATACAAAAGTGGCAATGAGTTCATACAAAAGAGCGAGAGATAGAGTTCATCTGAGTAGAGTGAGATAGAGTTCATCCAAAAAGAGTTAAGACATAGAAGAAACCTATGAAGCAGCGGTTGATAGAGTTGGAGTTGGATCATCTTGGAGAAAAGGTTCTGTGGTTGTCTGTTTCCTTGCAACAAAATTCTCAAACCGTGGATCACATTCCCTCAGAAAATCCTCGACGACTGATAAATGGTCAATCTTGTCCTTCTGGGCAGCAATAACTTTGGATTGCTCAGCTTGGGCAGCAATAAGTTTGGATTGCTCAGCTTCACGCACAGCTGTTTCTGCATCATGCCTCCGCAGTTGAGCAGCCTGTTCTTCTATCATGCGTTGAGCTTCCTTCAACTGTTCTTCGAGAGCCACAAAGGTAGAAGAGCCACATGCTTGCTTATGCTTTCCATTGACAAGGCAGTCCTTGAGGCTTCCAACTCCATAAGGTGTTCCTCTTGTATCTTTCTCAGTGGACTTGAAAATAAGAGAAGAGTTAAGATTAGTGGATGACAAATGAAACTACAAGACTATAAATGTGTATTGGTTTTTTAAAAAAGTTACCTCAAGGAAATTTTTTTGTATATTCTTCTGTTGTGAGGTCCCGTGGCCGTGATTCTCCATCCGACACAGCAAAAGACTCTGCCTCGAGCTGAGACAACCTCTCTTGAACAGTCTTCTCATAAGTTCCAGCAATCTTCTCTGCCTTCCGATCAACATATGTACCATCAGGCTTTGTATGTGCCTTGATAAAAACCTCACCAAGTCGGACTTCTCTTCCCAATTCCTCAACCTGCAATGTTAGCAAAGAAACAGAGATTAACTAAAAAAAAATAACAGCTATGTAAGAATTGAAAGTGGCAAAAATAACAGCTACTTAACCATTTCGTCTTGAAGCTGTCGATATGACTTTGGCCCTGAGAGGTGTACATGAGGACCTAGGCCGTTACGGTCAGACATACGGGCATCAGAGTAGGTTTTACTCCTTTGTTGTGCTTCTTCAGTGTCCCAGTAATCCTCCATCGTAATCCAGAGAGTGTCGCCAATCCAGTTTGGTTGAACTCGACTAATCCTCACACTGCTAACCATGTCTTTGATCTGGTTTTGACAGATTCCCTCAAAGTAAGCTTGAACAGTTCCGGTTATCAAAGGATCCCAAGTGTGGGTTTTCTAGGAAAAAATGAGCTATTGTGAGTGAAAAGAAGACATGTAAAGCTATCTATGAAAGCTATGTAAAAAGGAGCTATCCTTACCGCGAACTCAAGGAAGTATCTCTCTTGTTTGTCCCGCGGCACACATGTCCAGCTGTAGAAGGGACCTTCGAATTTGTTTTGAAGAATTTTAGTAATCTTCCGAACAAGTTTCGATCCTTTGTCACGAGTAAACCTCCATACACATGAACCAATAAAATAAGTAAGATCAACAGAAGTTTTAGTACAATACAAGACAAGACCACAATCATGGCTATTCGCACAAGACAAACCAACAAAAATGAGAACAATACAAGACAAGACCACAGTCACTGCTATTCGCACAAGACAAGACCACAATCATGGCTATTCGCACAAGATAAACCAACAAAAATGAGAACAATACAAGAAAAGACCACAATCATTGTTATTCGCACAAGACAAGACCAACTTAGAAGCTATTCGCACAAGACAAGACCACAAGACCACAATCATTGTTATTCGCACAAGACAAGACCAACTTAGAAGCTATTCGCACAAGACAAACCACAATCATTTATATTCGCACAAGACAAGACCACAATAATTGAAGAAGAAAATCATACCATTGGGTGTTCGGTGCGGGTGTGGGAGAGAGGACAATGGTGAACTAATCCCTGTCTGGAACCACAAGCAATGCATTTAGAGCACGCAACACATCGGACTGTAGTTCGGGCAACACCGGAGAAGATTCTTCTTCAAAGTTGTTCCCTTGAGACGATGGATGCGATGGATGCGACTGACTTCTCGCCTGAGGTTGAGAGGGTCGAACTGGAGAAGGCGGAGAGACTTCCCGACTTCTGGCCTGACTTCTCACCTGACTTCTCGCTTGACTTCTCGCCTGAGTTTGAGAGGGTTGAACTGGAGAAGGCGGAGAGACATCCCGACTTCTCCCCTGAGTCCGTGGATTGAAGTGGACTTCTTCTGAAGGAGTCCGGTGTAGCTCGGGTGGAGGTGGATGTGTAGATGAGTTCTGAAAAAGTTGTTGCGGCGGAGGATAGTTCTGGACCTAGGCTGGAGACTGTCGTTGCAAACCGCCGGCTTGTGCTCCAGGCGTCTGCAGAGGAGGAGGATCTTGTCCCGCCGGCGTGAAGTTGTACCGACTGGGCAGAGTATTAGGCCGTCGATTTGGTGTTGCCCCCGTCGCTCTCTGAGTAACGTTAGGACCAACCTTCCTTCTCTTCCCTCGATTTGGCATCTTCTTGGTGATGGAGACTGATAGATTCGAAGAGAGTGAGAGTTGTGTTGTGAGATTAGGGTTTGAGAGAGAGAGAGGCGATAGAGTTTCGAGTGAGAGTTGTGTTGTGAGTTGTGTCGTGAGATTAGGTTTTTTAGGTTAGTTAGTGGGTTAATGGGTTTAGGTTAGTTAGTGGGTTAATGGGTTTTTAGGAATTAAAAGGCCTAATTAGATAATTAGGTAGTGGGTTTGGGCCTTAAACATTTAAATGATTAAGATAGAAATTGTAATTAAGATAGAAATTATAATAATAAAATTAATTTATTATTTTTCTAAAAATTATAATTACAAATTTAAATTATTTTAGTACTTATTAATCCTTAATGAATATTGAAACAAAAAAGAAATAAGGAAAAGATTCTATATATAATTTCTATCTCTATTATAATAATAACTAAAAGAATTTGTAATTTTAATTTTAGAAAAATAATAAATTAATTTTAATATTAGAATTTCTATCTTAATTATAATAATAAATCTTCACATAAATTATTTTAGTACTTATTAATCCTTAATGAATATTGAAACAAAAAAAGAAATAAGGAAAAAATTCTATATATAACCTATATAGATACTTTAAATAGAGCATATTCATAAGTCCAAATCCTATGCAAATATTGTTTGTGAATAAAAGTAAGAAAATGATAGGCTTCTTAAAACATATGTTTGTTTTCTTCTTCTACTACATGAATAGAAAAACTTACCGCCATTATTCTGAACTGTATCTTGGCTACTTCCAAACGAGAATTGGTCCAACCCTACTAATTCGAATTCTAATGAAAAATTTCCCGCCATTATATATATATATATATATAAATTGTGTTTTTTTTAAGAACTATATATTTTTTTTTTTTGGAGAAAACAAATATTTTTATAAAGCCAAATTTTTTTTTTATCTACATTTTTTTTGGGGAAGGAAAGACAATTGTGTTGGAATGAAGATGACAAATGGGTGAAATTTGTTTTTATAGTCTACATCTATGCCACTAATAGGCGACTACTCAGTATCAGTTGGCCCCCACAGAAAAACACGTTTTTAACTGTCTTTTACGACTATTTGGCGACTAAGGGGTGACTATTTAATGACTCGCCGAATGAGTCGCAGAATAGTCGCTAAATTGACGACTATAGTACGACTATCTACTGTGGTCGGTAAAGTAGTGACTGATTGGCGACTAAATTACTGTAGTCACAGCGTAGTCGCAAAATGGTCACTATATGGTCGTTATTTTTGGCGACTACAAATGTAGTCGCTACTTGTAGTCGCTAATCGACTGTTTTCTTGTAGTGCCATTATCTAGTATTATATCAAAAGATGGTTACCTATTGTGACATACAGAGTAATTAGAGTAAGACAATATTCTACATAATAAATGAGATAGATCAATTAGACTAATCATATTGAGTGATCATAGGGGTTGATATATGTTATTATCTGTTATATTAGAGACATACTGGATTCAAGGGAAACCAAGTGAATTGATTCCACAAAACACTTAAGAACTCACAAAATTAATTGTATTAATTTCAAACTTGAAGTTGAAAGCAAAAACAGACTTTGATTGATTAATAAAATGTGAATACAAAATGATGAATCAAGGAGCTTAAATAGGCTCATAAAAAAAAGACCTCAAACGGTTAGGAACTAAGTTGAAAAGGAAACAATAAAATGAGAGCAAAACACAATCTTCTCCATTGATGTCTTTTGTTAGGCATTAAAGGATGCGCTCCTTTGGCTTGGGGAGCTGGTTTCGTGATCCTTCCAGGGTTTGGTGGATGACATGAATGGCTAGGATCTCTTAGAGTGAATAGACGATCTGGATTGAGTGGTGAAAATGCACCCTTAAGAGAAAAGGCAAAATGTTCTCCAAAAAGGAAAGTTTCTTATTCTTTTGTCTTGGGTGTATGGGAAGAAGTGGTGACGTTTATGAGACTTCTAATTGGCGTGTAGTCTTCATATGAAACAGTTGAAAGTCTTCAAGTTGGTCAGGGGGCTTGTTGGTTTGAAAGTTGACCGGTTTGGTGAAAATTGTTGGTTAAGCTTGAAGATAGCTTAAGGTGCAAGCAATCATAATTCTACCAAGTTATGAAACATGATTATTTCTATTTAGGAGTTATCTAAATAATGTTAGTTTGCTTATTTTGAAAAGAAAATTATTCTAGAGTTTTTCCTATATAAGGAGCTGTAGGGTGTTGCATCACTTATGAGTTTTGAGAGATTGAGAGTTTGAGAGAGACCAAAGTTTTGAGATATTTTCTTTGGTATTAATAAAGAGAGTTTTTCTTTATTTGTGTTCTTAAACTATCTCTTTAAACTAGATTTGGTATCAGAGCTTAAAGATCTAACAAAATCAGAAGGAAGGGAACGTGAGGAAGAAGAGACTAACTTGCGAAGATGAGCGAGATCGTTGCAGCAAGATCCAAAGAAGGAGGAGCTACAGCAGTTCAATGTCCGATGTTGAACAGCACAAATTACACCGTATGGGCTATGAGGATGGAGGCTATGTTGCGCGTGCATAAAGCTTGGGAGACAATCGATCTCGGAACTGATGATGTGGAGAAGAACGACTTGACTCAAGCTCTTCTGTTTCAATCAATTTCCGAATCTCTAATTTTACAAGTTGGAAAACAAGTTACTGCTAAAGGTGTTTGGGATGCGATTAAAGCAAGGAACCTAGGTGCAGACAGAGTATGAGAAGCAAGACTGCAGACTCTCATGACTGAATTTGATAGACTAAAGACGAAAGAAGGTGATACCATTGATGAGTTTGTTGGAAAACTTTTTGAAATCTTAACAAAGTCTGCATCAGTAGGGGAAACTATTGAAGAAACAAAGATTGTCAAGAAGTTTCTCAAGAGCTTACCAAGAAAGAAGTATATTCACATAATTGCATCTCTTGAACAAGTCCTTGATCTTAAAACAACTTCCTTTGAAGACATAGTTGGGAGATTAAAGATCTATGATGAGGAAGAATCCCAAGACGATCAAGGAAAGCTTATGTATGTTAACACATATGCACAAAAATCTTAAGAAGGAGGTAGAGGAAGAGGACAAGGCCGTGGTCGTGGATGAGGCAGAGGAAGATACGTGTATCAACAACGAGACAAATCCAAGATCACGTGCTATCGATGCAATAAACAAGGCCATTATGCTTCTGATTGCCCAGATCGGCTTCTTAAACTTATTAAACTTCAAGAAATACAAGAGAATGGAGAAGAAGAAACTCAAGAAGCATAGTCACCTTAACGAGAATAATGTGCATGAAGTAGTATACCTTAACAAGAAAAATGTGCAGCCAAAGGTATTCGAAGCTTCCTCGGAAAAGGCTTGGTATCTTGATAATGGTGCTAGTAATCACATGACAAGGAATCAAGCTTGGTTCAACAAAATTGATGAGTCAGTCACAGGAAAAGTCAGATTTGGTGATGACTCGTGTATTGACATTAAAGGAAAATGATCAATTTTGTTTATAACCAAAGGAGGAGAGAAGAAGATACTAGCCGATGTCTACTACATACCAGGCCTCAAAAGCAATATCATAAGCTTGGGACAAGGCACCGAGTCAGGGTGTGATGTTAGAATGAAAGAGGATCACCTAACACTACATGACCGTGAAGGGAACTTATTGGTGAAAGCAAAAAGATCAAGAAACAGGTTATACAAAGTTGACATGGAAATCAAAATTACAAGATGTCTACAACTTGAGAGGCCAAGCGAATCGGCAATGTGGCATGCTCGCTTAGGACACATGAACTTTCAAACAATGAAAACGATGGTGACAAAGCAATTGGTCACCGCAGTATCGAATGCTCCGATAAGAAAAGAAACATGTTTGTCATGTTTACTAGGAAAGCAAACAAGGCAGTCATTTTCTAAGTCAACCTCTTACCGCGCATCACAAGCATTGGAGCTCATACATGGGGATCTTTGTGGACCCATCTCCCCTTCTACAGCTGCAAACAAGCGATACATGTTTGTGTTAATCGATGACCACACTCGCTACATGTGGATAATAATTCTAAAGGAAAAGAGCGAAGCATTTGAAAAATTCAAAGGGTTCAAGGCGCGGGTTGAACGAGAGACCGGAACTAAAATCAAGACTTTGAGGAAAAACAGAGGAGTAGAATTTGTATCTCAAGAATTCCAGACATTCTGTAAAAGAGAAGGAATTGCTAGACAACTAACTGCTCCATATACACCTCAACAAAATGAAATCGTCGAAAGAAGGAATAGAACATTGTTAGAGATGACGAGAAGCATTCTAAAACATATAGAGATGCCAAATTATATATGGGGAGATTTAGACTATCTACACATCGTATAAACAAAGTGGGGACAAGAGCTCTAGACTATCAAACCCCATACGAGTCTCTTAAGAACAAAAGGCCTAATGTAGAGCATCTAAGAGTGTTTGGATGTGTCAGCTATGCAAATATTGAAGCACCACATCTGAGGAAGTTAGATGACAGATCAAAAGCACTCGTCCATCTCGAAACAAAGCATGTCTCAAAAGCTTATCGACTCTTAGATCCAACATCTCGTAAAATTATGGTTAGCAGGGACGTGTTGTATGATGAGAATAAAAGTTGGAAGTGGAACACGTCAAATTCTGAATCCAATGAAGAACCAGGAATGTTTACCATCAATCTTGGAGAATTCGGCAATCATGGAATCAGAAACAACGTAGAAAACGAGATAACAGGGGAAAACAGAGCAAGCGATGAGGAAGAAAGTATCAAAGAAGAAGAAAACGTTGCAACCAAACCAGAACCAGAAAATCAGTTTTAACCGGTTAACTAGCCTGGACCAATTTTGAGGCGATCGACAAGACAGAGTAACAGACCAAGTTATTTAAACGATTACCTCATGTTAGCAGAGATCAAAGGAGAACATCTCTTACTGCTAATCAATGAAGAGCCTTGGGACTTCAAGGAAGCAAACAAAATCAAGGAGTGGAGAGATGCGTGTAAGGAAGAAATTTCATCAATAGAAAGGAACACAACTTGGAGCTTAGTTGATCTTCCAATCGGAGTAAAGCCAATTGGCTTGAAGTGGGTCTTTAAAATCAAACACAACTCTGATGGCACCATAAACAAGTACAAAGCAAGGCTCGTGGCTAAGTGATATGTGCATAAACACGACATAGACTTCGACGAAGTGTTTGCACCTGTCGCACGCATCGAAACAATTAGGTTTATTCTCGCCTTGTCTGCATCAAACGGATGGGAAGTGCATCACCTTGACGTAAAGACTGTGTTTCTTTATGGAGAATTGAAAGAAGAGGTATATGTTACATACCCAGAAGGTTTTGTAACAAAGGGGAGTGAAGAGAAGGTCTATAAGCTACACAAATCACTCTATGGACTAAGACAAGCACCTCGGGTTTGGAACACAAAGTTAACACGATCCTGAAGGAATTAGGCTTCGAGAGATGCTCTAAGGAACCTTCTCTATACCGAAAACGTCAGGGTGAATGTATTCTAATTGTGGTTATCTATGTAGATGACTTATTTGTTACAGGTTCAAGCATAGGCCCAATATTTGAATTCAAAAGGAATATGGCTGAGAGGTTTGAGATGAGTGATATGGGAAAATTCACTTACTACTTGGGTATTGAAGTCATTCAAGAAGAAGATGGGATTACTTTAAGCCAAGAAAGGTATGCAAAGAGAATTTTAGAAGAAACTAGAATGGGCGATTGCAACCCGACTCTTACACCAATGATCTTCGGTTTGGAACTTTCAAAGGCAGCAACTGAAAAACGAATTGACTAACAAAGCTATAGGAGAAACATAGGATGCCTCAGATACTTATTCCATACACGACCTGGTCTTGCGTTTAGTGTTGGCGTGTTAAGTAGATACATGCATGAACCAAGAGAATCACATGGTGCGGCTCTAAAACAAGTTCTAAGGTATCTACGAGGTACACTCTCTCATGGTCTCTATTTTAGACAAGGAATGGTTTCAGGTTTGGTAGGCTATAGTGATAGTAGTCATAGTGTTGGCAAGGATGATGGAAAGAGTACGGTGGACATGTATTATGTCTCAATGAGTGTCTGATCACTTGGAACAAAAACAACAAGTTATGGCACTGTCTTCATGCGAAGCGGAGTTTATGGCGGCCACTAGGGGTTGGTTTGTCCATGTCCAAATGGGCATGTCCAGTTGGACACATATATTTTATGGTCATTTATGGTCAAGGCCCAAATAGATCCATGCCTAAATATGTCCAAACCAAATAAGACCATGACTAATTGGACTGTCCATGGAAACCATATAATACATGAATTCAATTATGCTAAAAACTTATAAATTCATCATTAAACTCATAAATTCATACATAACACTCATAAAATTCACACATAACACTCATAAGTTCATATTAAGTCATACATAATTCATAAATTTATAAATAACTCATAAATTCATACTTATAAATTCATACAAAACTCATAAATTTCCCCCAAATTTAGAATTCCTAATTTTTAAGGCTTATTGGACAGCCCATGTCCAGATGAGTTTGGACCATTTATTAACGGGCTAAATTGGTTTTGGCTCCATTTGACCGCTTCAAATTTGGTCATGACCATAACCGGTCCAATTTAATTTGGACATGGGCAGCCCATGGTCTCTAAGACCAATTGACATCCCTAGCGGCCACTGAGGGTGCCAAACAAGCTATTTGGCTACAAGAACTTTTTGCCGAGATCATTGGAGCTGCGTATGCAAAAGTGACAATACGAGTTGATAATAAATCTGCCATCGCTCTCACCAAGAAGCCTGTGTTTCATGGACGTAGCAAACACATTCATCAGAGATTCCATTTAATACGAGAGTGTGTCTAGAATGAGCAAATTGAAGTTGAGCATGTCCCGGGAAATGAGCAAAAGGCCGACATATTGTCTAAAGCATTTGGGAGGATTAAGTTCAAAGAAATGAGAGATCTCATTGGACTTCAAGAAGTATCAAAACAAGACTTCAAGCTTAAGAGAGAGAATGTTGGTTAAGATTGAAGATAGCTTGAGGTGCAAGCTATCATAATTCTACCAAGTTATGGAACATGATTATTTCTATTTAGGAGTCATCTAAATAATGTTAGTTTACCTATTTGAAAAGGAAATTATTCTAGAGTTTTTCCTATATAAGGAGTTGCAGGGTGTTGCATCCCATATGAGTTTTGAGAGATCGGGAGTTTGAGAGAGATCAAAGTTTTGAGTTATTTTCTTTGGTATTAATAAAGAGAGTTTTTCTTTATTTGTGTTCTTAAACTATCTCTTTAAACTAGAAAAATTGCCGGTTCTTGAGTCTTCTTTCAAATCAGCTTGGTACAATAAGGGAGTTTTTTCACGATCAAAAGCTTTTTCAGGTTTGATTGCTTGGTGAATCTTCAATTCTAACATCAGTAGATTCTGTAGGAGTGGATTTTCAGCATGTGCATCAGTGAGTCTGTCATCAGGTATGTCACGAGTCCATCAGCTCCCATTCTTACATCATGTTGTTTCGTCCTTTAGTCTCGGGCTTAAGAATTTTTCAATTAGCTCCTCGGAGCAAAACAATACACATTTGTATTAATACAACAAAAGAAGAGAAATGATTGAAACAACCCGACTCGAGTTTTAAATTCATTACTTAAACACCCAATAACTAGTTTCCGATTAAATCCCGTGTAATCCCCGATTTATTCATTAGGCGCTAGGTCCACCCTCTTAATATCGATGTTTTGCTCACAGCATGTGAACTGCTGCTGCTATTACTTACCGGTTCTGCCTCAATCTTCAACCAACGGTTGGATAAATTGGTAACCCTTATTTCCTCCCTTCTTCATTTCATCACTAAGGTGGGGTTATTAGCTTTATAATTTTAATGCATTTGAAAATCTAACTAAAAATTATGTGTATTCAATCATTGATTTTAAAATATTTCTCAAAATTTTGTATTATTGGTTCTATGATTTACAAATTTTGTTTAAAATCTCATGTTATTCATTTAATTTATTTTTGGATTTTAAAATCCATATTATGTTTTAAATAGATTTTAAAGGATTTGAAAATGTAAAATAAAAAGATTGAATAACAAAATTCATATGTTTTGATTTCGATAATTTACAATTGTATATGGATTTAGAAATCATACCTCCAATAAAAGCCACTAAATTTCAAGCTCTTAAAAGGTAGCTTTTATATATATATAATATATATATATATATATTGTACCACAAAAGAAATATTATTATAATATATAATAGATATAGATATATATATATATATATATATATAGTACAAAGTTTCCTTTACCTTCACAAAAAGAGAAAATAATAGTGTAGCACATGCATTAGCTAAATTTGGTTGTATTGATAGATCATATTACATTGATTCCTACTCTCTTTGCAAAGATTTAATTTAATCAATATATATATCTTTTGTGGAAAAAATAGAATTTGTGGAATAAATATATATATATATATATATATTTATATTTACATTAATATTAACCATATACTGCATTGGTTATATTTTAACAAATTCTCAACTAAAATAAAAACATTTTACAAAAATGTACGAAAAAATGCAGCATACTAGGATTTCACCCGCGGTACACCGCGGGACTAAATTATAAATTATTGTACTTTAAATAATAATTTTTAATTTATTTAGTTTTTAAATTCTCAATTAATTAACTTTTGTCTAATTAATTTAGAGTTTTGTTTAGATTTTTTTTTATTTTTCTTACGTTTTATAAAGTTTATAACCTAATTACATTAAATTTATATAGTATGTTAGTGTATATATTTATGTATATTTAATTTTTTTTTTTGGAATATTAAGAATGGTTTATAGTTTGTGTGATATTTTGTAGTTCATATACTACATAATTTATAAGTTAATTTTCAAAACTATAATTACAAATCTATAGTATACATGAGATAAATTAATAGTTTTAGTATTAGTTCTATAGTCCAAACCCACCATGCTAGGTGAGTCAGCAATATGTTCAAAGATTTTTAATATGCAAAAACTCATTATACCAAACCCGTGAAAGTAAAAAATAGTTTTAAATACGTAATAAAAATAAAAATAAATCTGTGAGCAAGTAATATCTTTTATATTTTATTATTATTCCTTGAATAAGATATTAAATTGAATGGTAAATATGTGTGTTACCTCTTAAAATCATACAGTTAGTATTTTTTAATATTGTTTAAATTCAGAATTTATGCAGAACAATTACACCAAAATTAATGGCATTTGCTCATATAACAGTTAACCGAATTTATGTAAAACACTTAGTTTCTACAAACAATCTGAATTGTATGGAAAGTTTATTACCTATAAAAAATTCTCTTCTCAAAATCACATTTTTTTCTTTAATTAATAGAACTTTTTTTGTTAAGTAGGACCATCTGGCTAAAGATTATCGTGATGCTATCATAATTAAAGACAAAAAATCTGAATCCAGATAGGAAGATATGACATTAAAACAAAATTATAAGAACCAATTTATATTTTTATAGAGTTTTTTTAAAATAATTAGATTCTCTAAAATAATTATATTCATAATCACGTTATCATTTTGCTTTAATTTTGGGATTTTAGCTATCACATTAACTATCTTTTGTTATAAATTGTCTAATTTGGAAACTAAAAAATTATAACCACAAAAGATTTTAAATGTAATTACCGATTTTTTTAATTAGATATGTTTTTTATTGTCAAAAAATTAAATGTATTTTTAATATAGATTTTTTTTAACGGCAAATCAATTATATTATACCAAAAGTGTTTACATCATTACATGATACATAAAACCAAACAAATACAACCATTGAAACAAATATAGGAAATTGAACACAATTTCGATGAAAAAGTGGAAGTAACCCTGCTTTCCAAACGGAAGCCTTACGGGCAATAGAAGAAATATGTTAAGTCCCCTCTTCATACACTTGTCAAAGGCTAACATTTTATAGATGAGACTCCTAAATGCTGTCTGCATTACCATAATTAGACAAAAAAAATTGATATGTTGTTTGTGATGGTTTTAAAACATGCCTTTTGAAACGCCAAACACAATGCCGGTTAGCGACAATGGATTCTCCTTTCATAAGACCTGTGATTTCAACCAGAGGGACAGCGAGATCACCATCATCGGACTGTGGCCTTAAAAAGAGGAGATTATCGCGGGAGTCAATTTTTTTAAGCGGACAAGATAGTACAATAATTCCGAGATCAAAAACCCAAATGAAATATTCAAATCTTTGCTTAGGAGAAGATTCATCGGTTGATAACCGGAGATGACGCCCGTGAGAGAGTTCACCGGAAACAAACCTTATGTAAAGGAAGATATCACGATTCCATTGAATCGACACCGAACCGACACAAATTTGAAAAAGAGCACAACCCCAACATCGACAAAATAAGGTGAATCCTGCCTTGCACGAACCCGACACCACCCAATACGCAATTGAGGACAATATCCAGTCCGCACCAAAGATTAGAGACATCAAAATCTGACTTTCAAATTCATCGTCATGAAGAACAAAAGCATATTTCGATCAGAAATTGTCGTAATTATTACTAAAAACTATATGGATAAGAAGTTGAAACAAATTAAATAGAAACAGTAACCCAACCGATGCCGGAAAACCAGCGCCGGCCGGTGAAAGCAAAAAAAATGGAGGTTTTTGATTAAAGGGACGCTTTGGGGGAGTCGCTCTCTCTCGAGAGGTTTTTTTTTCAGAGAGATAGAAGGATACCGATCTATTTTTAATATAGATAAAGAATTATAGTTATTATCAAAAAATATAGAATAATTGAATATAATTTGTATGAAATAAGAAAATACGAAAAAAAAGAAGTATAAAAGACGAAAACTAAAACTTCTCTATTTTTGTTTTGATTCATCTTGTCATGTTTATGAACATATATTTTATACAAACCAAAATATTTGTGAAACTAAAAGCACTAAACATAAAATAAACAATAATTTTTTTTGATAAAGTAAAATAAACAATAATGACTTAATTGTATAAAAAAACCTTATATGTGAGAACTGAAATGAAAACCATCACAAAAAAAGAATAACTATATTCTAAAATTCTAAGTATATAATATTACAAAATATTAATAGTGTTCTTTAACCAAAGAAAAGTATAATAACCACTCCATTGTTTCTATATAATTATATTTTTTATTATAAAGATTTCCAAGATTTAGAGACAGATCTAAAAATCAGTATTAATTCATTAATTATGGGAAATCTTGTTTCCAAAAATTGAATTTAATATTAATAAATGAAATGAAAAATAAATTAATAATTAATGCTAATGGCATGCTTGTAAATATATTTCAACTCTAGGATTTATTTGCTAAATGTCTCCAAAAATGTATATATAGATAGATTCTATTACCATGATAATGAAAGAACGGTCAGGGAAAGTAAAAGCAAAACCATAATAGTTTTTTTATTTTATTTTATTAAAAGAAGGGGCATTCTCAAAATCAAAAAATTTTCCCGCCAAAAATATTGAAATTTATACCTTTTAAAAACATTGTAAATGCTTTTAAAAAACTTTTAAAAGCGTGTACAAGGTTTTTAAAAGGTTTTTAAACACATTGTAAACGCTTTTAAAAACCTTGTAAATGCTTTTAACAAGCTTTTAAAAGTGTTTACAATGTGTTTAAAAACCTTTTAAAACCCTTTTAAAAATCTTATAAAAACTTTTACAAGGTTTTTAAAAACATTGTAAAAGCGTTTACAAGGTGTTTAAAAACCTTTTAAAAATCTTTTTAAAAACCATTTGAAAACTTAAAAAAAACATTTTAAAAACCTTTTAAAAATCTTGTAAAAATCTTGTAAAAATGTTTACAAGTTGTTTAAAAAACCTTTTAAAACTCTTTAAAAAATTTGTAAAAGACTTTACAAGGTGTTTAAAAGGTTTTATAAGGTAGAAACCTTATAAAACCTTGTAAATTTTTTTTTTCGGGAAAAATTTTGGCAGGAAAATTTTTTTGTTGAAAATTTTTATCAAACTTTTTTTGACAAAAAAATTTTGGCGGGAAAATATGTCAGAAATTTTTTGGCGGGAAAATTTTGTTTTTCTTTTTATTGAATAAAATAATTTTCATCTAAGAGTAAAATGGTAATTAAAAATTAAAGGAGGGCAAAAATAAAAATGGTAAGAAAAATGGGTATTTTTGAAAAGGTTATATTAAACAAAGGTCCATGATAATGTTGTATTGGGCTTGATAGCCCTCGAGAAAGCCCTAACTGTGTACATACATAGAGAGATAAAAAAAAAACATTTGCGTAACTTTGAAGCTTCCATCTCAGCAGCAGGTCCGACGAGATAATCCCCGTTCTGATAATGGAGGAGGTAGTAGATCGACCAGCAGACGGAGTTGGTAATTCAAAACGAAGCGGGAGTCCTAAGTATAACGAGTGCATTAAGGTCCCGCGTCCGGCTTTGGTTTTTGATCCAAAAAGCGGATCTCTTCCATTGTTGTTGCTGTCTCTAGAAGAGAGCGGTTGTCGTGTGTACAACCCTGACGAAGACAAGGTTTACGAGACGAAGAGTGACTTTTCAGGGTGTCGATTCCTGGCAAACTCGGGTAAGTGGTTCCTGGTGTTAGATGAATCTCGATCGGATCTCTATATCGTAGATGTGTTTAGCGAGGAGAGGATCCATCTTCCGCCTCTAGAGTCAACCAAGGGTGGCCTTTATAATGTTGAGCGAGTAGGAGATAATGAATTCAATGTTGGTTATATGGATGGTTTTAGGGATGGTTTTATGGATGGTGATCCGTCTCTTCACACTATTATATATTTGAGAGGTCTTTTGTGGGTAGACGACAAGAACGGAGACGACTATGTTGTTGTGTGGCAATTTCATCAAGGCGAATTTCTAGGCTTTTGCAAGAAAGGTGATTCACATTACCGCGATATTCCAATACGGGTCGATGTTCGCAGGGAGTTCCGAGGTCTAAATGATGTGGTACTCAAAGGTTACAGTGTTTACTACCTGGCGACCCGTGGCTACATTCGACACCTGGATTTGTCTGGACAAGATGGTTTCAAGGATGTGTCCGAGCTCCTTCGGTTTCCAATGTGGAATAAGCCAGATTTGCCTAGTGTTGATTTCGGAAAAAAGGTCATCTCATCTGGCGATAGCATTGCTGTTACAACATCAGGAGAGGTTTTGTTGGTTTTTACCAGGGCTTACGAGCCAATCTGTGAAACGTCTAGGATCTTCCGCGTCTACAAGAGGAAACATATACAGCTAAACCCGAAATACTATGACACCATTCTTGTTGAGGTGGAATCTATAGGCGATGAGGCCCTGTTTTATGATTTGAGTATCACCGTACCTGCTAACCATATCCTTGGTATTGAGCCTAACTCCATCTATTTCACCCGTAATGACCGTTTCGGTCTCGACAACGGTAAAAGTCCATGCCTCGACATATGTGTGTACAACATTGCAACAAGGAACATCAAACATTTCCCTAGTCTCTTCAACTTAAACCTCAAGGATGCACAGTGGTTTCTCCCCTCTTGATTTTTAAATTTTTTTTTGCGTTTGTCATTTTCATGTGTTCAATCTTGCAACAAAGACCCTCAGACGCCTGCCTCCCCATGATTTCTCCCTCAGTCCTTGTATAATATATGACATTACAAAGTGTTTATTTTCATGTATAACATTTGACATATAGCTAAGTGTTTATTTTCGTGTATAACATTTGACATATAGCTAAGTGTTTCTTTTCATGTATAATATTTGACATAGCTAAATGTTTCTTTTCATTTATAATACTAGGATTCAGACCCCCCGCGATGTCGCGGGGAAAGTATTTTAGAAAAAAATAAATAAAATTTAAAATTTAAATTTATACATTATGAAATCATTTGAATGTAATAAAATAGTTTAAATACATAAACATTAAACATAAACTGTTACTAAAAACACAATCATCAAAATAAAAACTTATAACAAAAAATATTATATAGAATAGACGCAACTTTGAAAAAAAATATTGTTTAAAGTATTATAAATATAAGGTTTTTTTATGAAGAATTATGGTAAAGCTACAATTAAAAAGATCATTATGACAAAGTGATCCTAACTGAGAATATTGAACTAGTGGTTGTAATGAGTAAATATAATTTTCTATTAAATAATTATAGTTATAAACAAAATGATATAAATTTTAAATATTAAAATACTTTTTAACGGAAAGTTACGATAAATAGACGCAACACAACTATAAATTCTATATTAAGTTTTAATAATTTCTATATTGCTATAATTATTTCTAAAATTTTAGTTAAATTATAGAATAACGTTAAATATTAGATATTAATATTCAAATTATTTAGATTAAACATAAAACGGAAAATTTGATTCAACCGACAATGATTTGTTAGTTATTGATGAAAAGACAAATATATAGACAGTTCAAAAGACATGACTATTTAAATAGACACACTTATTAGAACGAAAAGTTGTGATAAAAAAATATGAATAAAATATAATGAAAAGACACAACTCTATGAACAGATACAACTGTTTGAGTTTAAAAAAAGAATAAAAACAATTTTCTTACAAAAAAAATACTAAGCAAGGACGCAATTGTTGTTCGTATTTATTCAAATTGTTATTCTTATATTTAAATATTAAACTATTTTTAACAAAAATTTACGGTAAAAATAGTGGCAACTATAAATTCTATATTAAGTTGTATTAAATTTCTCTACTGCTATAATCATTTCTAAAATTTTAGTTAGATTATTGAATAATGCTGAATATTAGATATTAATATTTAATTATTTAGATTCAACATAAAATGGAAAATATTGTTTCAACGAACTTGTTAGTTACTGATGAAGAGACAAATATAAAGAGAGTTCAAAAGACATGACTATTTAAATAGATACACCTTTTAGACCGAAAGTTATGATGAAAAGATATAATAAAATATAGTGAAAAGATACAACTTTATAATGAACATATACAATCGTTTGAATTTAAAAAAAAAATATAAAAAGGTGCTATGAAAAATCGCCAATGTTGTGTCTGCACTTGATTTTACCTAACCCATATAAACTGCTTTTAAATAGAAGACATCTTTATTACCATATTAAGAAGTCAAATTTAAAAACTCACTATATAATCCATCTAACTTTTGAAAAAAAAACTCTAGTTATTATCATGAAATTTCTATATTTAAAATTAACTAAAAGTTGTAAATTAGATTCGTCATTCCAAAAATCTTTTGTTAAATCAAGAATTGAAGGAATATTTTTACTTTTAAAAGAATGTGTAACACCCGCAAACCAATTTTTTGGTATTTTGGTAAGGGTGTCGATCGACACCACAGGGGGAGTGTCGATCGACACCAGTTGTGGCCGGTTTGGTCGGTTCAATTTTAATTGTCCGGTTTGCGTGGTTGGTTTAGGGAATCCCTAAATCGAGTTTTTAGAGGTAGAAAACGACCTAGGGTCGTGTTATTTGGAGTTAGTCGCCGTTTTTGAGAGAAAAACAAAAGAGAGAGTGTTCTTGAGCTTTTGGGAAGAGATTGAGAGATTCCTTGCTGTTCTTGGGAGATCTAAGGCTGGGGAGGTGTTAGAAGCTTGCTAGGAGTGAGGGAATTCGTTCTTGTTGGTCAGAATCTTCTTGGAAGAGGTGAGTGCATGACCATGGCTTATCTAAGCTAAGATCTCTAGATTCTATGTGATTTGGTGCTTATGTGGTTGTTTCTTTGAGTTCTCTATGATATTTCGTTGCTGTCTGGGCTGGGTTTGGCTTCTGGGAGTGCAAGGAGCGGATTGGAGAAGCTTGGAGGCGAGATTCGGAGTTTCTGATCGAGGGAAATCGCTGCTCGGCATCGGTGTCGGTCGACACCAGTTGGGGTGTCGGTCGACACCAACGCGAGGACGGGTCGGGACTTTAGCGAGTGTCGAACGATGCCATGTGGAGGTGTCGGTCGACGCAAACTAGGGTTTTCGGGAGTGTCGGGCAGGGTGTCGGTCGACACCAGTTTGGTGTCGGTCGACACCAGATAGTCAGTGTCGATCGACACCATCTGGTGTCGGTCGACACCCCTTGTTCAGTTACGATGGACGTTGCATGCTATGTATATTGCCTGGTTTGTTTTATTGATTGTTGTTTGTGGCATGTAGAGATCTTATTGCTTGTGTGTATAGCCCAGTAGATGGGAGGATTGCCTCACTGAGTGTTTATCAAATACTCATGCATCTCAATTTGTGTTTGTGGTGCAGGTAAAGGCAAAGTGTGATCGTGGAATCAAAGGCAATGAAGAGGAGGATGTTCTAGGGACTCGATTGGATGTTGTCTGGCATTTGCTAGGGTGCTAGAGTTGAGTCATTAGAAACATTGCTAGGTTGCTGGTTTCATGTTTCTTGTTGTTTGGTATTGAGATATTGCCTTGCTATAATATTGGTTTATTATTGGATATTGATTATGTTATTCCGCTGTTGAATGTGTTGTGGTTAGGTGGCTAGTGGGTATGGGACCACTAGCTGTAGTTAATTTTAATATATTATATTTATTATTTATTATTAAAAAAAAAAAAAAACGTCGGTTGTTTCATTTTGGTATCAGAGCCCTTACGGTTCTAGGTTTGGGTTCACTAGGTTTCTGTTGTAGATGTTTGGGATTGCATGTCTTGATTGATTATGTGAGTTAGTCAATTGTGTGTGGCATGAAGTCCTAGAACATCCTCTTCGAGCCGAGTGTGTGATTCCACGGTGAGTTTATGTTTCTGTGTTATAATAGAAATTGTTTGCTTAGCCTTCTGTTCATGGTAGTGCAGATGGTTAGAGAGGATGCTGTGACAGGTCGAGGTCGTGGACGCGGACGTGGTCGCGGACGTGGTCGTGGTAGGGGTAGAGCCCCAGTGGTTAGTGAGACCGAGGACCAGAGTGTGACAGCTGAGGGTGTTGGCGAGTCGCAGGATGTTCCGGGGGATTCCGTGAGTGTGGCAGGAGGGGGCGGTATTGATGCTCCAGTGGCCGGTGATGCTAGGGTCCCGGGTGTGGGGGTCCCAGCGGGTGGAGTCCCTGGTGTTGACATTGCGGCTTTGCTAGCACAGGTGTTAGAGCGGTTACCACCTGTGGTACCGGCTCGGGCTCAGGTAGTGCCACCAGTGGTGGCGGAGGAGCGGCAGCCAGTGGTTGCGGATGTGGGAGAGCATGGACGTTATTTGGCTATGCTCAAGGAGATGAAGGGTCTGTTCACTGAGAGGTTTTTGGGTGGTACAGATCCTACAGCTGCGGATGCTTGGAGGACGAGTGTGGAACGTAACTTCCATACTCTGAGATGTCCTGTGGAGTTTTGGGTGGACATAGGGGTCTACTTTTTGGGTGGTGATGCTGAGTTGTGGTGGAGATCCGTGGTTGCTAGGAGGGTGCAGAGGGAGATGACTTGGGCTGACTTCGTCTTGGAGTTCAACCGCAAGTATTTTCCTAGGGAGGCATTGGACCGGTTGGAGGTGCAGTTCCTTCAGATATCTCAGGGGACGCGGTCAGTGCGGGAGCTGGACTTGGAGTTCAGTCGACTTCTATGTTATGGGGGTCGGGCCATGGAGTCTGAGGAGGCTCAGGTCAGGAGGTTCATGAGAGCTTTACGGGATGATTTGAGAGTTCATTGTAGAGGGAGGTACTATGCTACGCGTGCAGAGCTGGTTGAGACTGCAGCAGAGATTGAGGAGGATATCCGGGCACAGTCAGTGTCGGTTACTCCAGCAGTTCAGCCTAGTAAGGCTCAGCAGCAGGGTGGTTCTAGCAGGGGCGGTAGGCATGCTCAGGGAACCAAGAGGAAGTGGGAGGCTACGCAGAAGCCGAGTGGTGCAGGTTGCTTCGGTTGTGGGAGCAGAGATCACAGGGTTGCTAGTTGTCCCAAGAGGAGTGTTCCATCGACAGGACCTCGGGTATGTTATCACTGTAGGGAGACAGGGCACATCAGGCCTTTTTGTCCCAAGTTGCAGCCGGCAGCCGTGGCAGCGTTGCAGCAGGTGCAGCCTGGTGGTCAGCAGGTGGCACGGATTGAGCAGGGGCCTCGGGTTTACACGACAGCTGAGACTGGTGGAACCAGTGCCGGGGCGATCACAGGTATATTTTCTGGTACTTAAACTTTGTGAATTTTAGTAGGTTCAAATTGTATATGTTTCCTGTGATAAAGTGTTAGGTTCTCAACACATGAGGTTTGTGTAGGGACCTTGTTGGTGGGCGGGTTTAAGTCCCATGTTATGTTTGATTCTGGAGCTTCGCATAGCTTCATTACTCCAGAGTGTGCAGAGTGTGCGGGGATCAGCGGGGATCCTGGAGAGCGTGCAGGAGTTGTCAGGGTTGCGGGAGGCGAGTTCCTGAGAGTGATTGGGCGAGCTAGAGGAATTGATATTCAGATCGCAGGAGAGTCGTGGCCAGCAGATTTGCTTATCAGTCCAGTGGAGCTGTATGATGTTATTCTCGGGATGGATTGGTTGCATCGGCATAGGGTGCATTTGGATTGCCATCGGGGTAGAGTAGAGTTTGAGCGTTCAGGAGGGAAGTTGGTTTTTCAGGGTATTAGACCGACTTCGGGGAGTCTCGTGATCTCAGCCATTCAGGCTGGGAAGATGATCGAGAAGGGCCGTGAGGCTTATCTGGTTACTATATCTATGCCGGAGTCAGTGGGGAAGTCTACGGTTAGCGGTATTCCAGTAGTGGAAGAGTTTGAGGATGTGTTTCAGTCTTTACAGGGATTACCACCATCTCGGTCGGATCCCTTTACCATTGAACTGGAACCGGGGACGACACCGTTATCCAAGGCTCCTTACAGAATGGCTCCAGCAGAGATGGCAGAGCTGAAGAAGCAGCTAGAAGATTTGTTGAGTAAGGGATTCATCCGTCCTAGTGTATCACCGTGGGGAGCGCCGGTGTTGTTTGTGAAGAAAAAGGATGGGAGTTTCCGGTTGTGTATTGATTATCGGGGTTTGAACCGGGTCACTGTGAAGAACAAGTATCCTCTTCCTAGGATCGATGAGTTGTTGGATCAGTTGAGGGGTGCTACTTGGTTCTCCAAGGTAGATCTGGCGTCGGGTTATCATCAGATACCGATAGATGAGGCAGATGTGTGGAAGACTGCTTTCAGGACGAGATATGGGCACTATGAGTTTGTGGTGATGCCCTTCGGATTGACTAACGCGCCAGCAGCGTTTATGAGATTGATGAACAGTGTGTTTCAGGAGTTTCTAGATGTATCTGTCATCATTTTCATCGACGATATCCTGGTCTATTCTAAGAGTCCTGAGGAGCATGCAGTGCATTTGAGGGCAGTTATGGAGAAGCTGCGGGAGCAGAAGTTGTTTGCCAAGTTGAGCAAGTGTAGTTTTTGGCAGCGTGAGATGGGCTTTCTGGGTCACATTGTTTCTGCAGAGGGGGTTTCTGTAGATCCAGAGAAGATTCAGGCTATCAGAGATTGGCCTAGACCGCAGAATGCCACAGAGATCAGGAGTTTCCTTGGATTGGCAGGGTACTACAGGAGATTTGTGCAGGGGTTTGCAAGCAGAGCACGTCCTATGACTAAGTTGACAGGGAAGGATGTTCCTTTTGTCTGGTCAGAAGAGTGTGAGGAAGGCTTTGCAAGCCTGAAGGAGATGTTGACTACTGCGCCAGTGTTGGCTTTGCCTGAGCAGGGAGAACCCTATGTGGTTTATACAGATGCATCTAGAGTTGGATTGGGTTGTGTTCTGATGCAGCATGGGAAGGTGATTGCTTATGCTTCGCGGCAGTTGCGGGTGCATGAAGGCAACTATCCTACTCATGATTTGGAGATGGGTGCGGTAGTTTTTGCCCTGAAGATTTGAAGGTCTTATCTTTATGGTGCAAAGGTACAGGTGTTTACAGATCATAAGAGCCTGAAGTATATATTCACTCAGCCTGAGCTGAATTTGAGACAGAGGCGGTGGATGGAGCTTGTGGCAGATTATGATTTGGAGATAGCCTATCATCCTAGAAAGGCTAACACTGTTGCAGATGCTCTGAGTCGGAAGAGGGTAGCTTCGGCTCAGGAGCAGGAGATGGAGTCTCTGGTAGGGGAGATCAGTGCGTTGAGCTTATGTGCTGTTTCACAGGAACCGTTGGGTTTGGAAGCAGTAGATAGAGCAGATCTTCTGAGTAGAGTGCGGTTGGCTCAGGAGAAGGATTTGGGGCTGGTGAATGCCTCCAAGGATGTGGATTCAGAGTATCAGGTCTCAGATAATGGTACTATCTTGGTGCACGGTCGGGTTTGTGTGCCCAAGGATGAGGAGTTGAGACAGGAGATTCTGAGAGAGGCTCATGCGAGCAAGTTGTCCATTAATCCAGGAGCGACTAAGATGTACCGTGATCTCAAGAGGTACTATCATTGGGTCGGGATGAAGAAGGATGTAGCTAGTTGGGTTTCGAGGTGTGATGTGTGTCAGCTAGTGAAGGTTGAGCATCAGGTTCCTGGCGGGTTACTGAAGAGTTTACCCATTCCTGAGTGGAAGTGGGATATGATCACTATGGATTTTGTGGTGGGATTGCCAGTGTCACGGACCTTTGATGCTATTTGGGTCATTGTGGACCGGTTGACCAAGTCAGCACATTTTCTGGCCATTAAGAAGACTGATGGAGCAGCGGTCTTGGCTAAGAAGTATGTGAGGGAGATAGTCAGGTTGCATGGGGTGCCAGCGAGCATTGTGTCTGATAGGGATTCCAAGTTCACTTCGGTGTTCTGGAAGGCGTTTCAGGCAGAGATGGGCACTAAGGTGCATATGAGTACAGCTTATCATCCCCAGACTGATGGACAGTCAGAGAGGACGATCCAGACGCTGGAGGATTTGCTGAGGATGTGTGTGTTGGATTGGGGTGGCCATTGGGCAGATCACCTGAACCTGGTAGAGTTTGCTTACAACAACAGCTATCAGGCGAGTATTAAGATGGCTCCTTATGAGGCTTTGTATGGGAGGCCATGTCGTACACCATTATGCTGGACTCAGGTGGGGGAGACGAGCATGTTTGGTGCTAGTTTTGTTCAGGAGACCTCAGAGAAGATTCAGGTTCTCAAGCTGAACATGAAGGAGGCTCAGGATAGGCAGAGGAGTTATGCAGATAGGAGGAGGAGAGATCTTGAGTTTCAGGTGGGAGACAGAGTGTACCTCAAGATGGCCATGTTGCGGGGTCCGAACAGGTCATTGTCAGAGACTAAGTTGAGTCCGAGGTATATGGGTCCATTCAGGGTGATTGAGCGGGTTGGACCAGTGGCATATAGATTGGAGTTACCTGAGGTGATGCGTGCATTCCATAAGGTTTTCCATGTGTCTATGTTGCGGAAGTGTCTCCGTGAGGGAGAGGAGGTGTTGGCTAAGATTCCTGAGGATCTTCAGCCTAACATGACTTTGGAGGCGAGACCAGTGAGGGTTCTCGAGAGGAGGATCAAGGAACTTCGGAAGAAGAAGATTCCTTTGATGAGAGTCTTGTGGGACTGTGATGGTGTTGAGGAACAGACTTGGGATCCTGAGGCAAAGATGAAGGCAAGGTTCAAGAAGTGGTATGAGAAGCAAGCCGCGACTTGAGCTTGTTTAGCCTGGTCCCATCTGTAATCCGTGGCTGGAGCGGGAATGAAGTATTCCAGCCCATCTCTCTTGTTACTCGGTCGCTTGGGGTGGTTGGTTGTGCGACTCAGTAACAAGATGAAGTGGTGTTTGGGGTACAAAGTTTCCGTGAGGCAGGGTTGTGAAGAGGAGTTTCCAAAAAAATGGAAAGTGTTAAATATGGAAAGTTTTGCGGGAGTCAGAATTTTGTCCATTTTTGCGGTGGGAAGCCTTGGGAGGGGCTTTTGTGCCTTTGTGGTGGACTTTTGAGTCAGAGTGCCTGTGTGTGGCGGGCTTTTAGCCAATTGTGTGGCCTTTGTGGCGGGCTTTTAGCCATTTGTTGGCCTTTGTGGCGGGCTGTTTAGCCAGAGTGTCTTTGTGACGGTCCTTCGGGACAGATGGTCTTTGTGACGGTCCTTCGGGACAGATGGTCTTTGTGACGGTCCTTCGGGACAGATGGTCTTTGTGACGGTCCTTCAGGACAGATGGTCTTTGTGACGGTCCTTCGGGACAGACGGTCTTTGTGACGGTCCTTTGGGGACGAGTGGCCTTGGTGGCGGTCCTTTTTAGGACATTTTGTTTGGCCTTGGTGGCGGTCCTCGTGAGGACATTTTTGTTGGCCTTTGTGGCGGCCCTTGTGGCGTATATATGATCCTTGTGCGGTCATGGGGTATCCCGGTGTGGGAATATGTGGTTGGTAAGACATTGAGATGTTTTACGCGAGCCACGGGAAGGAAACCTGGATAGGGATAGGACTCAGACGTGTTCAGAATTGTTTGCTCGCGACTCTTGGGGGACTTAGGTTTTCCTAGTACTGCCATTTTTCAGAGACTTTGTGGCTCGGGAGTATGGTTGGTATATCGACTCCGGATGACGATCCGGGGGCGCGCTGTAGGGTGGCAACCCGAGAGACGAGTTTGGATTTTTCCTTATATCATTTGGCATGCAGACTTAGGTCTGATGAGGAGCCAATAAAAACTCAAGGTTTAGGCCTATGAGTAAAGGGAAGTCCAAAAAGTCAAGAGCAAATGACGCCTGGAGCGTGAGTCTATCGCCTAGAGGTGACCTTCTGTAGATCGGTCGGAGAAGTGCGGGCCGTGGAGACGGTTGCACGGGAGTCCTTGGCTGATGGTTGTTCGAGATTCGAGGACGAATCTAGATTGGTGGGGGAGAATTGTAACACCCGCAAACCAATTTTTTGGTATTTTATTAAGGGTGTCGATCGACACCACAGGGGGAGTGTCGATCGACACCAGTTGTGGCCGGTTTGGTCGGTTCAATTTTAATTGTCCGGTTTGCGTGGTTGGTTTAGGGAATCCCTAAATCGAGTTTTTAGAGGTAGAAAACGACCTAGGGTCGTGTTATTTGGAGTTAGTCGCCGTTTTTGAGAGAAAAACAAAAGAGAGAGTGTTCTTGAGCTTTTGGGAAGAGATTGAGAGATTCCTTGCTGTTCTTGGGAGATCTAAGGCTGGGGAGGTGTTAGAAGCTTGCTAGGAGTGAGGGAATTCGTTCTTGTTGGTCAGAATCTTCTTGGAAGAGGTGAGTGCATGACCATGGCTTATCTAAGCTAAGATCTCTAGATTCTATGTGATTTGGTGCTTATGTGGTTGTTTCTTTGAGTTCTCTATGATATTTCGTTGCTGTCTGGGCTGGGTTTGGCTTCTGGGAGTGCAAGGAGCGGATTGGAGAAGCTTGGAGGTGAGATTCGGAGTTTCTGATCGAGGGAAATCGCTGCTCGGCATCGGTGTCGGTCGACACCAGTTGGGGTGTCGGTCGACACCAACGCGAGGACTGCTCGGGACTTTAGCGAGTGTCGAACGATGCCATGTGGAGGTGTCGGTCGACGCAAACTAGGGTTTTCGGGAGTGTCGGGCAGGGTGTCGGTCGACACCAGATAGTCAGTGTCGATCGACACCATCTGGTGTCGGTCGACACCCCTTGTTCAGTTACGATGGACGTTGCATGCTATGTATATTGCCTGGTTTGTTTTATTGATTGTTGTTTGTGGCATGTAGAGATCTTATTGCTTGTGTGTATAGCCCAGTAGATGGGAGGATTGCCTCACTGAGTGTTTATCAAATACTCATGCATCTCAATTTGTGTTTGTGGTGCAGGTAAAGGCAAAGTGTGATCGTGGAATCAAAGGCAATGAAGAGGAGGATGTTCTAGGGACTCGATTGGATGTTGTCTGGCATTTGCTAGGGTGCTAGAGTTGAGTCATTAGAAACATTGCTAGGTTGCTGGTTTCATGTTTCTTGTTGTTTGGTATTGAGATATTGCCTTGCTATAATATTGGTTTATTATTGGTTTATTATTGGATATTGATTATATTATTCCGCTGTTGAATGTGTTGTGGTTAGGTGGCTAGTGGGTATGGGACCACTAGCTGTAGTTAATTTTAATATATTATATTTATTATTTATTATTAAAAAAAAAAAGGTCGGTTGTTTCAGAATGAATGCCAGAAAATAATTTAGAAAGGTGTAAATACTGTTGATATTGAAATTTAATATTATTTTGTGTCATGGCAAAAAAATAAAACAGTTCGAAAAGACAAATATATCTAGATTTCAAAAGATACGGAATATTCGAATAAACACAACTCTACAATGAACAGTTGCAATTTTACCAAAAAAAACCGTTACAATGAACAATCACAACTTTTTGTGAAACACACAATTTAATTTTTCTACAGATTAAAAAAAAATATCCAAAAGGTATGATTGAAAAAACACAACTTTTGGTGGTATTTATTCGGATTTCTATTATATATAGACACTAAATTTTTATATTTAAAATTAACTAAAAGTTGTATATTAGATTCATTATTCTAAAAATCTTTTGTTAAATCAAGAATTGAAAGAGTTTCTTTACTTTTAAAAGAATGAATGCTAGAGAATAATTTAAAAAGCTGTAAAAACTATTGATATGAAAATTTTATATTATTTTGTGTCATAGCTAAAAAAATGGAATCCAGTTCAAACATATAGATTTCAAAAGATACTAATATTCGAATAAACACAACTCTACAATGAATATTTGCAACTTTACAAAAAAACCATTACAATGAACAATCGCAACTTTTTGTAAAACATACAATTTAAATTTTTTACAGATTTTTTTTTTAAATTATCCAAAAGGTATGATTGAAAAAAACACAACTTTTAGTGGCATTTATTTGGATTGGGTTTAAATATATTAAAAAGTCAAATCTAAAAATTCACTATGTAATCTATCTAACTTTTGGAAAAACACTCTAGGTATTTTCATTAAACTTTTATATTTAAAATTTACTAAAAGATGTAAATTAGATTCATCATTCCAAAAAACTTTTGTTAAATCAAGAATTAGAGGAATTTCTTGACTTTTAAAAGAATGAATGCTAGAAAATAATTTAGAAAAATGTATAAACCCTTGAGATTGTGTAAGAACCGCAAACCAAATTTTGGTATTTTGGTAAGGGTGTCGATCGACACCTCCTAGTGAGACATCGATCGACACCAATTGTGGTCGGTTTGGTCGGTTCAATTTTAATTGTCCGGTTTGCGTGGTTGGTTTAGGGAATCCCTAAATCGAGTTTTAAAGGAAGAAAACGACCTAGGGTCGTGTTGTTTTGGTCTTATTCGCCGTTTTTGAGAGAAAACACAAAGAGAGAGTGTTCTTGAGCTTTTGGGAAGAGATTGAGAGATTCCTTGCTGTTCTTGGGAGATCCAAGGCTGGGAAGGTGCTGGAAGCTTGCTAGGAGTGAGGGAATTCGTTCTTGTTGGTCAGAACCTTCCTGCAAAGAGGTGAGTGCATGACCATGGCTTATCTAAGCTAAGATCTCTAGATTCTATGTGATTTGGTGCTTATGTGGTTGTTTCTTTGAGTTCCCTATGGTATTTTCGTCGCTGTTGTGGCTGGGTTTGGCTTCTGGGAGTGCAAGGAGCGGATTGGAGAAGATTGGAGGCGAGATTTGGAGTTTCTGATCGAAGGAAATCGCTGCTCGGCATCGGTGTCGGTCGACACCAGTTGGGGTGTCGGTCGACACCAACGCGAGGACGACTCGGGACTTTGGCGAGTGTCGATCGATGCCATGTAGAGGTGTCGGTCGACATAAACTAGGGTTTTCGGGAGTGTCGGGCAGGGTGTCGGTCGACACAAGTTTGGTGTCGGTCGACACCAGATAGTCAGTGTCGATCGACACCACCTGGTGTCGGTCGACACCCCTTGTTCAGTTACGATGGATGTTGCATGCTATGTATATTGCCTGGTTTGTTTTATTGATTGTTGTTTGTGGCATGTAGAGATCTTATTGCTTGTGTGTATAGCCCAGTAGATGGGAGGATTGCCTCACTGAGTGTTTATCGAATACTCATGCATCTCAATTTGTGTTTGTGGTGCAGGTAAAGGCAAATTGTGTAGCGTGGAATCATGGCGATGAGGAGGAGGATGATCTAGGGTCTCGTTTGTGTGGTGTTGGTTATATTATTTATGTTGGAACCTTGGTAAGAGTTGTGATAGGTTTCTGGATAGATTGGATAGGAATGTTATTGTATTGATGATGTATCATTTCTGTATTATTGGTATGTTTCCGCTGTGCGTATTGGTTGTTATTGGTTTAATGAGGAAATAGTGGTTTGGGTGGTTCAATTAAGTGGTATGGGATGCTTAATTATATGTTGTATTTACTATTAAAAAGAAAAAAAAGGGTCGGTCGTTTCATTTTGGTATCAGAGCCTTTACGGTTCTAGGATGGTTAAGTGGATGGTTAGAGCGGTTAGGAATTTAATTGGGTGAATTATTTTCTTTTTGCTTGATGCATGATGTTGTGTGATGGAATTGATTATGGGTAGTTAGTCAATTTGCATGTGGTATGGAGTCCTAGTATCATCCTCTTCGAGCCTTCAATGAGATTCCACGGTAAGATGTGTGTTTGTGTGCGGTTTTGATTTGTGTACTTAGCTTTCTGTTCTGGGTAGTGCAGATGGTTAAGGGTGGAGCTGTTGCTGGTCGTGGACGCGGACGTGGTGGGGGTCGCTGTAACGCCCGCGAACCAATTTGTGTATTTTTGGTGTGGGTGTCGATCGACACCCTTGGTGGCATCGATCGACACCATGTTTTCCGGTTTGGTCGGGTTTGATTTAATTGCCGAATTGGTTCGGTTTGGTTTGATTTAAAACCCTAATCGTGTGAAAAAGGGGAAAAAACGACCCTAGGTCGTATTATTTGTTTTTACTCGCCGCTGTTGAGAGAAAAAGAAAGGAGAGAGAGTTATTAAGCTTTTGGGAGAAGTTTGGGAGATTACTTGCTGTTCTTGAGAGTTTTGGAGCTGGGAAAGAGTTAGAAGCTTGCTAGGAGTGAGGATTTCGTTCCTACTGTTCAGAATCTTCCTGGAAAGAGGTGAGTGCTTGACCATGGTTGATCTAAGCATGAGATCTCTCTTGTTTTGTGTGATTCCTTGTTATTTGTGGTGTTTGCTTGCTTGGGTACATTGTATTTGTGATTTCTAGTGAATTCCGAGATGATTAGACGTGTTTGGAGTCGATTCTGTGTTGATTGGAATCGGAGTTCGTCGCTGAGTTTCGCGCAGATCGTGACTGCAGAAGAGGCATCGATCGATACCACTTTTGTGGAGCATCGATCGGCACCGTCTCGAGTAGCATCGATCGTCACCATTCCGGCATCGGTCGACACCAGTTCCTGTAGCATCGGTCGACACCGATTGAGCATCGGTCGACACTAGTACCTGCCGAGTCTTATTTTCCTGGTTTGATATGTTGATTGTGTTGTTGTTGTTTGTTGACTTGGGAGTCTCATATGCTTGTGTGTATAACCCAGTAGATGGGAGGACGGCCTCACTAAGTATTTATGATAATACTTACGCATCTCAATTGTTGTTTGTGATGTGCAGGTAAAGGCAAAGTGTGATCGTGGAATCAAGGCGATGATGAAGGGGTGTTCTAGAGACTTGATTGATTGTGGTCTAGCTGTTGTTAGGTTGCTAGATTAAGTCAAAGGAACATTGTAGGATGTTAGTGGTTGGTTATCTCTTTATTTGATTGATGTTATTGGTTATTGGATTTGAATGTTGGAATTCTTTTGGTTTAATGGAATTTGTTTTATTTAATTATCCGCGGTTATTGATTGATGTTAGGATGTTAGTGGGTATGGGACCACTAGTAAATTAAGGTATAAAAAAAAAAACGGGAAGGGTTGTTTCAATTTGGTATCAGAGCCCTTACGGTTCTAGGTCTAGGGTTCATTGTGCTTTTGCTGTTGATGTTTAGGATTACATGCTATAATTGATTGTGTGATTGGCAATTGTGTGTGGCATGAAGTCCTAGAACATCCTCTTCGAGCCTTCAATGAGATTCCACGGTGAGTTATTGTTATGTTTCTTTGTGTGGTATTGATTTGTTTTCTGCTTGTTAGCCTCTGTTCTTGGAAGATCAGTGGTTAAGGTGTTTGAGTAGTTGGTCGTGGACGGGGACGTGGTCGTGGTCATTGTCGGGCGGGTTCCGAGGCTAGCGAGTGTGTGGTCCAGAGTTCCACGAGGAGGTACGTCAGAGGGTCGCAAGCGTATCAGGAGGGACCAGAGGGGATTAGCCGGTGAGCGTGCCGGGGGTGCTGGGAACCCAGGTATGGGGTTGCAGCAGGTGGAGCCCAGGGTCGAGATGATCGCTTGGCGGATGTGTTGGCGTGCTGTTGGAGCGGTTACCGAGAGGGGTACCAGTGTAGGCTCCATTTTTGCCGCATGTGGCGGGGTGCAGTCGAGGGCTGCGGATGTTGAGGACTTTCCACCTTATGTTAAGAGGATGGAGCGGTTGTAGATGACCGGTATGAGATTATTCTCAAGAGGTATCGGGCCTAGAGAGGCGGATAGGTGGACATATGCAGTTGGAGCAGATATTTCTCTGCTTGGTGGTTAATCCAGTTGGATATAAGTTGAGTGGGTAGGTGTAACATTGCAATGTTATACTCGGACCACAGGAGGTAATTGTGTCGAGAGATGTTTATAGTCGTTAAGGATTGTTGCTCCTAAGGGGATGGTGATTCCCCTGAATACCGATAGCTCGAGGGGCTGAGGGCTCCGAGAGTGGCAGAGGGGATGTTGTTCTCCTGAGGGGATGAGTAGTTCCCCTGATATCGAGATCTTGAGGATTGTGGGCCAAGAGTGAGACGGTATAACTCGAAGACGCTGGTCTGAGAGTGAGATCGGTATGACTCGAAGGTTGCGACCTAAGAGTGGAAGAGTTGGGAGTAAGCAATTCCTAGGACGTGAGTATAAACATAATGATTGAATGTAGACCTTGAGAGATTGACGGTGGTTTAATCTCGGGTTTTGAATGTGTTGACTTTTGGGACAAGGTTTTATGACCATAGCGTTTATGAATGTTTGGTTGTGTGCCAGGATTGTGAGGCCAGTGGTGCCGGAGTCCCGGGAAGGGGAGTTACAGCAGGATTGAGCTGGGAGAGGCATATTTGCCAGATACATAAGTTCACGAAAAGCCTTCATGGCAGGATAAACTAATCGTTGTAACGATGCTGGATGAAGTTCATTGGAGTTGGACAGGGTTGCTAGATCCAAGGTTTTGGTAAACTTGTTGGAGGGAATAAGTCAAGTGGTTTGAGTTAGCCGCCTGCAAAGCATTTGACGCGGTGGATCAGAATATGCGAACGTATGGTACTTGTTTGTTTTATTACGCTCGTATTGATGATTTACTGTGGAGAATTGCCAAGTGGAAAAGCTATTTCTGGAATAATTTATCTTGGGGAAGTTTCCCTAAGTGGCAAGTTACTAGAGGTTCTTGGACGAACGAGAGGGTTGATATTTAAGTGGCGGCGAGTTGATGTCGGCATACTTGAGTATTTGTTTAGTTGAGCTGGAGGAGTTGATATTCAGATCGCAGGAGAGTCGTGGCCAGCGGATTTACTTATCAGTCCAGTGGAGTTGTATGACGTCATTCTTGGTATGGATTGGTTGCATCGGTATAAGGTGCATTTGGATTGCTATCGGGGTAGAGTGGAGTTTGAGCGTCCAGGAGGGAAGTTGGTTTTTCAGGGTATTAGACCGACTTCGGGGAGTCTCGTGATCTCAGCCGTTCAGGCAGGGAAGATGATCGAGAAGGGCCGTGAGGCTTATCTGGTTACTATATCTATGCCAGAGTCAGTGGGGAAGTCTACGGTTAGCGGTATTCCGGTTGTGGAGGACTTTGAGGATGTGTTCCAGTCATTGCAGGGATTACCACCATCTCGGTCGGATCCTTTTACCATTGAGCTGGAACCGGGGACGATGCCGTTATCCAAGGCTCCTTACAGGATGGCTCCAGCAGAGATGGCAGAGCTGAAGAAGCAGCTGGAGGATTTGTTGGGCAAGGGTTTTATCCGTCCTAGTTGTTCACCGTGGGGAGCTCCGGTGTTGTTTGTTAAGAAGAAGGATGGGAGTTTTCGGTTGTGTATTGACTACCGGGGTTTGAACCGAGTTACTGTGAAGAACAAGTACCCTCTCCCGAGGATTGATGAGTTGTTGGGTCAGTTGAGGGGTGCTACTTGGTTCTCCAAGATCGACTTGGCTTCAGGTTATCATCAGATCCCTATTCATGAGACAGATGTGAGGAAGACAGCCTTCAGGACGAGATATGGGCACTATGAGTTTGTGGTGATGCCATTTGGGTTGACAAACGCGCCAGCTGCGTTTATGAGATTGATGAACAGCGTGTTCCAGGAGTTTCTGGACGTGTCAGTCATCATTTTCATCGACGACATCCTGGTATATTCTAAGAGTCCTGAGGAGCATGCAGTACATCTGAGAGCAGTGTTGGAGAAGCTGCGGGAGCAGAAGTTGTTTGCTAAGCTGAGTAAGTGCAGTTTCTGGCAGCGTGAGATGGGGTTCTTGGGTCATATTGTTTCAGCTGAGGGAGTTTCAGTGGATCCAGAGAAGATTCAGTCCATCAGGGAGTGGCCGAGGCCGCAGAGTGCCACTGAGATTCGGAGTTTCCTGGGGTTAGCAGGTTACTACAGGAGGTTTGTTCGGGGTTTTGCGAGTATGGCTCAGCCGATGACTAAGCTTACAGGGAAGGATGTCCCGTTTGTGTGGTCACCAGAGTGTGAGGCAAGTTTTGCAAGTCTCAAGCAGATGTTGACTACCACGCCGGTGTTAGCATTGCCTGAGCAGGACGAGCCTTATGTTGTGTATACAGATGCTTCTAGAGTGGGGTTGGGTTGTGTACTTATGCAGCAGGGGAAGGTTATAGCTTATGCTTCACGGCAGTTGCGGAAGCATGAAGCTAATTACCCTACTCATGATTTGGAGATGGCAGCAGTGATCTTTGCTCTTAAGATTTGGAGATCCTATCTGTATGGTGGGAAGGTACAGGTATTTACAGATCACAAGAGTCTGAAGTATATTTTTACTCAGCCTGGGCTGAATTTGAGGCAGAGGCGTTGGTTGGAGTTAGTAGCGGATTATGATTTGGACATAGCTTACCATCCTGGTAAAGCTAATCTGGTTGCAGATGCCTTGAGTCGGAAGCGGGTGGCTTCGGCTCAGGAGCAGGATATGGAGGTGTTGGTAGGTGAGATTAGTGCATTGAGTTTGTGTGCTATCTCACAAGAACCTTTGGGTTTGGAGGCAGTTGATAGAGCAGATTTGTTGAGCAGAGTGAGGTTAGCTCAGGAGAGTGATGAGGGGCTGGTGAATGCCTCTAAGGCTGCGGGTGCAGAGTATCAGGTTTCTGCTAATGGTACTATCCTTGTGCATGGTCGGATCTGTGTGCCCAAGGGTGAGGATTTGAGGCAGGAGATACTGAGAGAGGCTCATTCGAGCAAGTTCTCTATTCATCCAGGGGCGACCAAGATGTACCGTGATCTCAAGCGGTATTATCACTGGGTCGGGATGAAGAAGGACGTAGCTGACTGGGTGGCGAAGTGTGATACTTGCCAGCTGGTGAAGGCGGAGCATCAGGTTCCTGGTGGTTTGTTACAGAGTTTACCCATTCCAGAGTGGAAGTGGGATTTGATCACGATGGACTTCGTGGTAGGTTTACCTGTGTCGAGGACATTTGATGCTATTTGGGTCATTGTGGACCGTTTGACTAAGTCTGCACATTTTCTGGCCATCAAGAAAACTGATGGAGCAGCGGTTTTGGCCAAGAAGTATGTGAGGGAGATAGTCAGATTGCATGGTGTACCTGCTAGTATTGTGTCTGATAGAGATTCCAAGTTCACTTCGGTGTTCTGGAGGGCGTTTCAGGCAGAGATGGGCACGAAAGTGCATATGAGTACAGCCTACCATCCTCAGACGGACGGTCAGTCAGAGAGGACGATCCAGATTTTGGAGGATTTATTGAGGATGTGTGTGCTGGATTGGGGTGGTCATTGGGCAGATCACTTGAGTTTGGTGGAGTTTGCTTATAACAACAGCTACCAGGCTAGTATTGGGATGGCTCCTTATGAGGCCCTGTATGGGAGGCCGTGTCGTACACCTTTATGTTGGACTCAGGTGGGGGAGAGGAGCATATTTGGTGCAGATTTTGTTCAGGAGACCTCGGAGAAGATTCGGGTTTTGAGGCTGAACATGAAGGAGGCTCAGGATCGGCAGAAGAGCTATGCTGATAAGAGGAGAAAGGATCTTGAGTTTCAGGTTGGTGATAGAGTGTACCTCAAGATGGCCATGTTGCGGGGTTCGAACAGGTCTTTGACAGAGACTAAGTTGAGTCCGAGGTACATGGGTCCGTTCAGAGTGGTTGAGCGGGTGGGACCAGTGGCATATAGGCTGGAGTTGCCTGAGGTTATGCGTGCGTTCCACAAGGTATTTCATGTGTCGATGCTGAGGAAGTGTCTTCATGAGGGTGATCAGTTGTTGGCTAAGATTCCTGAGGATCTTCAGCCTAACATGACTTTGGAAGCGAGACCAGTGAGGGTGCTCGAGAGGAGAGTCAAGGAACTTCGGAAGAAGAAGATTCCTTTGATGAGAGTCCTGTGGGACTGTGACGGAGTAGAGGAGCAGACTTGGGAGCCCGAGGCGAGGATGAAGGCAAGGTTTAAGAAGTGGTTTGAGAAGCAAACCGCTTGAGCTTGTCTAGCCGGGTCCGAGTTGTAGTCCGTGGCTGGAGCGGGTACGGAGTATTCCAGCCCATCTCTCTTGATATTTGGTCGCTTAGGGGTGGTTGGTTGTGCGACTAAGTATCAAGATGAGGTGGTGCTCGGGATGCGGGTTGATGGCTCCAGTTGTTGTATTTTTGTTTCCTGATGTATTTTCGTTGAGTTTGTAACGATTATGACATTTTGAGATTAATAAGATGAGTATTTTTCTTTATGTTTGACTGTTGTTGTCATGGGAAAAAGAGAAATAGCTCGGGTTTCTATTTTTGGAAAGTTACCATAAATAGAAAGTTTCCACAAAAGGAAGGTTTCCATAAATAGGAAGTTTCTAAAATGGGAATGTTTTGTGGAAAAGTGAGGTAGATCTAGCCGGGAGATACTCGTTGGCATCAGTGTTTGTTTTTGCTCTAGGCCGTGTGGGCCCAACTCACGTGATACCGATAGCTCGATGGACTTTGTGGCCAGAGAGTGGGAGTGGTATGTTGCTTCGGATGACGATCCGAGAGCGTGCTTGAGGGTCACGACCCAAGAGCGGGATATGTGAGGCTCCCTGGATACCGTAGCTGTGAGCCGAGGCTCGGCAGTGAGCCGGTATGTCTCGAGGGTTGCGACCCGAGAGCGGGGGGAGTGTGTGTGGGTGACTTCCTGGATGCCGTAGCTTAAGGCGGTTGGCCTGATAGCGAGCCGGCATGATTCGTTGGTTGCGACCACGGACGGGGGAAGCACTGAGTTGTGAGCAGATAGTGTTATGATGCGAGTATATTGGCTAGAGGGAGACCTCGAGGGTCAGTCGGAGGTGTGCGGGCTGTTGCGACAGTGGCACGGGAAACCTTGACTGATGGTGTTTAGTCCGGTCTGGGGACGTGCGGGCTGTGATGACGGTGGCACGGAGGTCCTTGGCAGATGGACGGTATTGCGGGATTCGGGGACGAATCCATATTGGTGGGGGAGAATTGTAACGCCCGCGAACCAATTTGTGTATTTTTGGTGTGGGTGTCGATCGACACCCTTGGTGGCATCGATCGACACCATGTTTTCCGGTTTGGTCGGGTTTGATTTAATTGCCGAATTGGTTCGGTTTGGTTTGATTTAAAACCCTAATCGTGTGAAAAAGGGGAAAAAACGACCCTAGGTCGTATTATTTGTTTTTACTCGCCGCTGTTGAGAGAAAAAGAAAGGAGAGAGAGTTATTAAGCTTTTGGGAGAAGTTTGGGAGATTACTTGCTGTTCTTGAGAGTTTTGGAGCTGGGAAAGAGTTAGAAGCTTGCTAGGAGTGAGGATTTCGTTCCTACTGTTCAGAATCTTCCTGGAAAGAGGTGAGTGCTTGACCATGGTTGATCTAAGCATGAGATCTCTCTTGTTTTGTGTGATTCCTTGTTATTTGTGGTGTTTGCTTGCTTGGGTACATTGTATTTGTGATTTCTAGTGAATTCCGAGATGATTAGACGTGTTTGGAGTCGATTCTGTGTTGATTGGAATCGGAGTTCGTCGCTGAGTTTCGCGCAGATCGTGACTGCAGAAGAGGCATCGATCGATACCACTTTTGTGGAGCATCGATCGGCACCGTCTCGAGTAGCATCGATCGTCACCATTCCGGCATCGGTCGACACCAGTTCCTGTAGCATCGGTCGACACCGATTGAGCATCGGTCGACACTAGTACCTGCCGAGTCTTATTTTCCTGGTTTGATATGTTGATTGTGTTGTTGTTGTTTGTTGACTTGGGAGTCTCATATGCTTGTGTGTATAACCCAGTAGATGGGAGGACGGCCTCACTAAGTATTTATGATAATACTTACGCATCTCAATTGTTGTTTGTGATGTGCAGGTAAAGGCAAAGTGTGATCGTGGAATCAAGGCGATGATGAAGGGGTGTTCTAGAGACTTGATTGATTGTGGTCTAGCTGTTGTTAGGTTGCTAGATTAAGTCAAAGGAACATTGTAGGATGTTAGTGGTTGGTTATCTCTTTATTTGATTGATGTTATTGGTTATTGGATTTGAATGTTGGAATTCTTTTGGTTTAATGGAATTTGTTTTATTTGATTATCCGCGGTTATTGATTGATGTTAGGATGTTAGTGGGTATGGGACCACTAGTAAATTAAGGTATAAAAAAAAACGGGAAGGGTTGTTTCAGTCGCGGTCGTGGTCGTGGTCGTGGTCGTTGTAGGGGCAGAGTCCCAGCAGTGAGTGAGTCTGTTGAGCAGAGTGTGACAGCTGAGGGTGTCGGCGAGTCGCAGGATTTCCAGGAGGGGTCCATGAGTGTGGCCGGTGGTGGTACTGATAGGACCGTAGGCGCTGAGGGGGTCGGTGCGGGCGATGTCGGTGCTCGAGTGGCCGGTGGTGCTAGGGTTCCGGGTGTGGGAATCCCAGCAGGTGGGGCTCCTGTGGGAGGTGTGGACCTGGCGGGCTTGTTGACACAGCTGTTGGAGCGGGTACCAGGTTTGGGCCCGGCTCAGGCTCAGGTAGTGCCACCAGTGGTGGTGGAGGAGCAGCAGCCAGTGGCTGCGGATGTGAGAGCTCATGCTCGTTATTTGTCTATGCTGAAGGAGATGCATAAACTTTATACTGAGAGGTTTTCGGGTGGTACAGACCCTACTGTTGCGGATGCGTGGAGGACGAGTGTGGAACGTAACTTCCATACTCTGAGATGTCCTGAGGAGTTTTGGGTGGACATAGGGGTCCATCATTTGAGTGGTGATGCTGAGGTGTGGTGGAGATCGGTGGCTGCTAGGAGAGTGCAGCGGGAGATGACTTGGGCTGACTTCGTTTTGGAGTTCAACCGCAAGTATTTTCCTAGAGAGGCATTGGATCGTTTGGAGGTGCAGTTCCTTCAGTTGTCTCAGGGGACACGGTCAGTGCGGGAGCTGGACTTGGAGTTCAGTCGACTTCTTTGTTATGGGGGTCGGGCTATGGAGCCTGAGGAGGCTCAGATCAGGAGGTTCTTGAGGGCCCTACGTGATGACTTGAGAGTTCACTGTAGAGGGAGGAGTTATGCTACGCGTGCAGAGCTGGTTGAGACTGCAGCAGAGATTGAGGAGGATATCCGGGCACAGTCAGTGGTGGCCAGTCCAGCGGTTCAGACAGAGGAGACTTCGGAGCAGAACAATCCAAACAAGGGTAACAAGTCGGAGCAAAGGCATAAGAGGAAGCGGGAAGACACGTCAGGTACGCAGCAAGGTGGGCGAGGGTGCTTCGGATGTGGGAGCAAGAACCACAGGTTGGCAGACTGTCCCAAGAAAGGTGATTCACAAGAATATCGTCGATCGTGTTACCATTGTGGAGAGGAGGGGCACATCAGGCGTTTCTGTCCTAAGTTGAGACAGATGATGGGGGGTGCGGCACAACCGAAGGGAGGACCAGGTGCTCAACTCGGAGATTAGTTTGGCTTCTGTCCTTTTTTTTTTTTTTTTTTTTTTTTTATTTCAGCTACGTATTTTCGTTCGGAGTTGTAAACGTTTATTGCACTTGAGGTTTTAATAAAATGCAGTTATTTGGTTTTTGGAATTTGTGGATCTTGTGGAAAAGAAAATCGCTCGGGAATTCTATAAATGGAAAGTTGCAATGCATAGAAAGTTTCTAAAAACATAAAGTTCTATGAATAGTTAGAACTTGTTTTTAGTGGGGAGGGTGTTTGTAAACACAGAGGAGTTCAGATGTTAGTAGTGAGACCTGGGGGTGGCCATGGCTGTGGTGATATTCTCAGAGAGGATATGGGGTTGGTAGGATATTGAGATGTTCTACGTGGATCACGGGGGTGGTCCAGGTTGGGAAATGCTTATAGACGTTATGACCGTTTGCTAGAGGGACGGGGGGTCCTGGACAACTCATGAGGAGATGGGGGTTCTCCTGAGGGGACGGGGGGTCCCCTAGATACCGATAGCTCGAGGGACTGTGGTCCTGAGGGTGGCAGAAGAGATGGGGGTTCTCCTGAGGAGATGGGGGTTCTCCTAGTACCGTGATCTTAAGGGTGACGACCCGAGGGTGAGACGGTATGGCTCAAAGACGGGGGGTCTGAGAGTGTGATCGGTATGGCTTGAAGGTTGCGACCTAAGAGCAGATGAGTTGGTGGCAAAGTGTCAAGGACGTGGAGATAAGCATGGTAACCGGATGTGGATTTATGAGACTGATGGGGGTTCAATCTCAGGGTTACGATTGAGATCGGAAGCGGATCTCGGGATTGATGGGGGTTCAGTCTCGGGGTTTTCTATACGTTGACCGGGAGGGTCAGGTGTATGCTGGTCGGGGGGACCAGAGTGGTGAAGACTAGTGGGTTCATGGTGGTTTGGACCAGTGGTGTCCTTGTTGCGGCAGACCAAATGGGTGGATGGTACGAACCGTTGCGACGGTGATTTGGTGAGTTTGCGGATGAGTGGCGGTGTGTTCAGATTCGAGGACGAATCTTCTGTTAGAGGGGGAGAATTGTAACACCCGCAAATCAAATTTTGGTATTTTGGTAAGGGTGTCGATCGACACCTCCTAGTGAGGCATCGATCGACACCAATTGTGGTCGGTTTGGTCGGTTCAATTTTAATTGTCCGGTTTGCGTGGTTGGTTTAGGGAATCCCTAAATCGAGTTTTAAAGGAAGAAAACGACCTAGGGTCGTGTTGTTTTGGTCTTATTCGCCGTTTTTGAGAGAAAACACAAAGAGAGAGTGTTCTTGAGCTTTTGGGAAGAGATTGAGAGATTCCTTGCTGTTCTTGGGAGATCCAAGGCTGGGAAGGTGCTAGAAGCTTGCTAGGAGTGAGGGAATTCGTTCTTGTTGGTCAGAACCTTCCTGCAAAGAGGTGAGTGCATGACCATGGCTTATCTAAGCTAAGATCTCTAGATTCTATGTGATTTGGTGCTTATGTGGTTGTTTCTTTGAGTTCCCTATGGTATTTTCGTCGCTGTTGTGGCTGGGTTTGGCTTCTGGGAGTGCAAGGAGCGGATTGGAGAAGATTGGAGGCGAGATTCGGAGTTTCTGATCGAAGGAAATCGCTGCTCGGCATCGGTGTCGGTCGACACCAGTTGGGGTGTCGGTCGACACCAACGCGAGGACGGCTCGGGACTTTGGCGAGTGTCGATCGATGCCATGTAGAGGTGTCGGTCGACATAAACTAGGGTTTTCGGGAGTGTCGGGCAGGGTGTCGGTCGACACCAGTTTGGTGTCGGTCGACACCAGATAGTCAGTGTCGATCGACACCACCTGGTGTCGGTCGACACCCCTTGTTCAGTTACGATGGATGTTGCATGCTATGTATATTGCCTGGTTTGTTTTATTGATTGTTGTTTATGGCATGTAGAGATCTTATTGCTTGTGTGTATAGCCCAGTAGATGGGGGGATTGCCTCACTGAGTGTTTATCGAATACTCATGCATTTCAATTTGTGTTTGTGGTGCAGGTAAAGGCAAATTGTGTAGCGTGGAATCATGGCGATGAGGAGGAGGATGATCTAGGGTCTCGTTTGTGTGGTGTTGGTTATATTATTTATGTTGGAACCTTGGTTAGAGTTGTGATAGGTTTCTGGATAGATTGGATAGGAATGTTATTGTATTGATGATGTATCATTTCTGTATTATTGGTATGTTTCCGCTGTGCGTATTGGTTGTTATTGGTTTAATGAGGAAATAGTGGTTTGGGTGGTTCAATTAAGTGGTATGGGATGCTTAATTATATGTTGTATTTACTATTAAAAAGAAAAAAAGGGTCGGTCGTTCAATTGGTGGCAACTTGTCCTGTGGGAAAGTTGTTAAAGGGTGGGGACCAGGGTTCGAGGAACGCCTGGTGCACCAATAACCTACTGTGGATTTGGATGAATAGTTCCATTTGTCCAGTGAGGGGTTAGGATCGATGCCCTGCAGGGCCAGCTTGGGGTCCGTTTGGGCGGCTAGCAGTGAGGCTAGCGGGCTAGCAGTGAGGCTAGCAGGGTCCACGGGATGGGTTGTCACATAAAAATCGATTTTTATGTGACAACCCGTCCCGCGAAACCCACTAGCCTACTGCTAGCTGCCCCAACGGACCGTCCGTGGACCCCACTAGCCCACTGCTAGCCGGCCCAACAGACCCCAAGCTGGCCCTGCAGGGCATCGATCCTAACCCCTCACTGGGCAAATGGAACTATTCATCCAAATTCACAGTAGGTTATTGGTGTACCAGGCGTTCCTCGAACCCTGGTCCCCACCCTTTAACAACCTTCCCACAAGACAAGTTGCCACCAATTGACCTGCAGATCAATTGGTGGCAACTTGTCTTGTGGGAAGGTTGTTAAAGGGTGGGGACCAGGGTTCGAGGAACGCCTGGTACACCAATAACCTACTGTGGATTTGGATGAATAGTTCCATTTGCCCAGTGAGGGGTTAGGATCGATGCCCTGCAGGGCCAGCTTGGGGTCTGTTGGGCCGGCTAGCAGTGGGCTAGTGGGGTCCACGGACGGTCCGTTGGGGCAGCTAGCAGTAGGCTAGTGGGTTTCGCGGGACGGGTTGTCACAGATTGAAATTTAGTTGACTTTGTGTCATGGCAAAAAAAATGAAAACAGTTCAAACAGACAAATATATATATATATATATATATATATATATATATATATATATGTATTTTAAAAGATACGAATGTTCCAATCAACGCAATTTCACAGTGAACAGTTGTAACTTTTCATAAATAACCGTTTTAATGATCCATCACGACTTTTCAAAAAATATCCAAAATGTATGATTGAAAAAACACAACTACTGGTCGTATTTATTCGGATTGTTATTATTATATAGATTTGACATTGCTAAGTGTTTCTTTTCTTGTATAATATTTGACATAGCTAAGTGTTTTTTTTCTTATATAATATCTGACATTGCAAAGTGTTTCTTTTCATGTATAATATTTGATATTTTCAAGTGTTTCCTTTCACGTAGAATAAATTGTACAATGATTTTTAATATATAATTAGGAGATATCCCGTGCTTAAAGCAGGGGTCAACATTTTTAAAAAGAATTATAATATAATAATAATAATTATGTTATATTTCTTATGAAATTTTTTTTTTGTGATAGTATTTATTTTTAATTGTTCTATAAATCTATAGATGTCTTTTTAATACTAATTATTCTAGAATATTATAGTATTTTATAGTATTTGATTTTTTGATGTATATTACAGTTTATATTGTTTGTTTGTTGTATTCGCATCAATATTTGTGAAATATGAAGTAGTAATTTTAATATTATAATTGTGAGTAAATAAAATATATTAATTTATCAACTATATAAATTTAGTTTTACCAACCCGCCAATGTGAAAATTAAAACAAACATTTTTTTCCATAGATTGAGTAATATATCTTTTACATTTTTAAAAAGAATTATAATATAATAATAATAATTATGTTATATTTCTTATGAAATTTTTTTTTTGTGATAGTATTTATTTTTAATTGTTCTATAAATCTATAGATGTCTTTTTAATACTAATTATTCTAGAATATTATAGTATTTTATAGTATTTGATTTTTTGATGTATATTACAGTTTATATTGTTTGTTTGTTGTATTCGCATCAATATTTGTGAAATATGAAGTAGTAATTTTAATATTATAATTGTGAGTAAATAAAATATATTAATTTATCAACTATATAAATTTAGTTTTACCAACCCGCCAATGTGAAAATTAAAACAAACATTTTTTTCCATAGATTGAGTAATATATCTTTTACATTAAAAAAAGTAATATATCTTCGTTTTTAAAAATTCAAATCACAACAAATGTAGAAAAAATTCTGCATATTTGTTAATCATAAGTATTATCTGAAAATTCCAAACAATTTGTAAATAAAATAAAAGATAGATGATAAGAATACTAATTTGAAATCTTAATAAAATCTTCCAAATCTAGTTAAAAATAATTTTATTGTCAACTTGGATATAAAATCTTAGTTTTGAAATTCTGATTGGTTTGTTTATATTTTTTTTAAAAATATTTAGTAATTTTCGTTCATAATTTTATTAGAGAGAGAAAATATTTTTTAACTAATAATTATCTGTATTTTTAAAAAATCTTAGCTGTTATTTTTTTTTTCAAATACAAATTAGTTTTGATTTGAATAGATTTTTTTTACTTTTCTAGATTTTTTTTTATTTTTTGATTTGTCAATGTTTTTTATTTTTAATTGATTGTATTTAATTAATTAATTAATTAAGATTAATTAAAATTTTCTAATGACAATTAAATATAATTTTTTTATATATTTTAAGGTTAATTTCATATTTTTGTACTTCCCAATTAATATAGTAGAATATTTGACATTGCTTAAGTCTTTAAAATACCTTTTTAAGACTTACGTTCCAGATTTCAAACCATCAGTTCGGATCAAATTATCATAAAACACTCGTTATCGTTGTAAGCATTAGTAAGAAGTTACTTTTTTCTAAATGTCTCTGACAAGGTAAGATAGACTTTCCAGTCATCCAGCCTCTCAGCAATTTCACCATGCTTCTCACAAAGATTGAGTTTTCCACAAGTTATAGAAAGATAACAAGAGCATATGAGAAATCCAATTTTTTTCATGGTCATTCTTTTATTTTTTTCAGTTTTCTTGATTGTGCAGCCTAAAATCCTATAAATTAACATAAAATAAAGAGGAAAAAAAAAAGAGTGTAAATATGCAAAAACCATAGATATAAAAAAGTTTTAAATGGTGTATTAAGGGGTAGTTTAGCCAAAAACTTTTCAATGCAAAGTATTTCTTTTCACGTATAATTAATATTTGACATTGCTAAGTGTTTCTTTTCTTGTATAATATTTGACATTGCTTAAGTGTTTAAAATACGTGTTAAGACTTACGTTCAAGATTTCAAACCATCAGGTCAGATCAAATTATCATAAAACACTTATGATAATTTATAGAAAGCATTAGTAAGCATTAGTAAACACTTATCATAGTGTCGTTGTAAGCATTAGTAAAGACTGTCAAGGTAAGAAAAACTTTCCAGTCATCCAGCCTGTCAGCAATTTCACTATGCTTCTCACAAAGATTGAGTGTTCCACAAGTTATAGAAAGATGAAGAAGAAGAGAGCATCGAGGGTACTGTCACAACGATCACAAGAGCATATGAGAAATCCAATTTTTGTCTTGGTCATTCTTTTAATTTTTCCCGTTTTCTTGATTATGCAGCCTAAATTCCCAAAAATTAATTCAAACTACAGAGCAAAAAAAAGAGAGAGAGTGTAATATGCAAAAACCAAAGATATAAAAGATGTAAGTGGTAGTTTAGTATATATTGTAATAAATACAGAGAATATAATACCCAAAAACTTTTCTGGTCATCTGATGAATTCAAAGTGTTGGAATCCAGCATATAATTCCATAATTAAAAAAGGAACATACACTAAGTGTTTAATTTCAAAACCAAACCCAAAGAAGAAAAAGACTAATATCAAAAACCTGAATTCAAACCCGGACGTAAGGAGCAATTTATTTCAGTTGGAGGAACCTTCATCGTTCGTCGTCATGTGTCGTGGAAAAAGTTTACACCTCTCTGCTTTTAAATATAACCAGCGTCTTTAGTTTTTGGTACATTGACTTCTCTCTATCTTTTTCTTTGAATCCGTAGATTTCTGGAAACAAAAAAAAAAAAAAAATTACCTCGATCATAGTTCGGTGCAGCTGCAGCATCGGAAGTCCAAGTCGGAAGTTCAATTAGCTTCGAAAACGCTTCAAGGTACTCCCTACGATCTTGATCGTTTATAGTAGTAAGATGCTGCTCGCTACTATCTTGATCTTTTCACATTGGCTTTTGTATCTTCTTACCAACTTTCTTTATTTCTTCATGAACAAGATTTCAGTTTTGATCCTACATTTTGTTTCTGGTCTCTGCTTGGGAAATTTATGGAAAAGTCCATTTAGTTTACCAATTGGAATCGACTTATATTTTGATTAGTTAGTGAGTTTTTGTATATATTTTTAGCTGTGGGGGGAAGCAATTACTTGATGAACTTGGATCACAAGTGATACTATATATGTAGCTGAATTACATGTATTTGATATGTATTGCATGCTGATGATTGATTGACTCATCTTTCTAGGTTAGCTGAGAGCTGATAAAGTTTGTCTAAATGCTAGTGGTTTTGTGTCTTGTTGAAGTGTGGGAAATAAGATCACTTTTTTTTTTAGATTAGCGGGTTACATTTTCTAAACACACATGTACTATCCGAAATTCACATAACTGGATTAGTATATATATGCCTTCCACAATTCTTTTGTTTATGATTTCGTTAGAGGCAAAGCATAAGTTTTGTATTTTGAATGCAGAACGTTCCCTTTTTATTCTTCTCTGAATTGTCAACAACATTACCCATTATTTTATTTCCTTACATCTAATTAAAATTGTTTTTATTTTCATTAGATCGATGGAAAATGTATTTCCTACACTCAGTGAGATTCCAGTGGGTCTTTCTACACATTTTCAACGCATGATTGATTGGTTAAGCTATGCAAATTCACAAGGTGCTCTGCCTAGATACAAGAATCTAGGCCACATGTATGAGGTTTTGGATGCACAAGGAGTTGTTAGATGTTTATTCAAGAGTTGCGAAGGAGATGAAATAAGTTCGATGATAGAGGCATCTGTGTATCTATTGGATCATCCACTAGATGTCCTAGATCATCATCTCCAACCATTTATGGGTTTGCTGGAGTTTTGCCCACTATATTTGTGAGATTCATAAACAAAAATGGAAAGATGGACTCGGGTGTTTTGGTGGAATTCAAGGAATTTGTGAATCACATTAATATATACATGATTCCGGACAATCGTGCAATAAACATGGATGAAGTGCATAAGATTTCATTGATCGATGTACGTTTTGGCAACATGGATCGCAACCCAAGTAACATTCTTGTTGCAATAGAAGAGGGGATACCGCACCGTATTCCTATTGATCATGAAATGTGCTTTGTCAATGACGGGCAAGACTACGACTTGTGTGGCCCTTATTGGTTAACCTTAGAGAATGGTCTCAACGAAGCTTTATCTCAAGAGTGTATGGAGTATGTGGCAAATCTAGATGTGGATGCTGATATTACGTTTCTGAGGCGGTGTGGATGGAACTTTCCCGAGGAATACATTGAAAGGTTCAAGATCTTTACAACTTTCTTGAGTAAAGCAGTTGCACAAGGACTTACACCTTTACACATTGGGAAGATTGCTTCAAATAAGTGCAATGATCGGAGGTTTAACTTGCAAGAGATGGTAAGGAGTGTTGATGAAGAGGAATTGGTGGCTCTTGTGGGCAATCGCATTGATGAGCGACTCAGAGAATATAGTATTATATGAGACGAAAGAAACAAAAGAGAAGATAGACTTGATGAAGAAAAAGCTTTAAGAGAAGAAAAAAAGAAAGAAGAAAAAGCAAAGCAAAAAAACATGACTCTGTTAACAAATCTCTTTTAATAATTCGCCACACCAAAATGCTACGATTGACATTTACCGTATCTTTATATTTTCCTTTTGTTAGCACTTATTCTAAATCGTAATCTTTTTATTATAGTAACTAGGTATCATTTTAGTAAAATATTCATTACAAAGTTTCTTTAATTAAATTCATTTATTAAACTATTGGGATTTCTAAACTATTTAATAAAAATTTTAAAAACATACAAATTTTTAAAACATTCTTTATATCTTTACTAGGGAGGTACCCGCGCCTAAAGCGCGGTATTAAGATTTTAATAATAATTGTTTTGTTACTTTATGATATGTTATTTTTCTAAACTAATTTTTTAAAACTTTACAATATTTTATTGGATTATAAATACATTTTTGTATTTGCATATATATAGTAAAAGACTTATTTAACTAAAGAAAAATAATTTTCAAAATGTGAATTACTAATTGAGTCTTTTAAATAAACTTGTAAACTGTAGTAAACAGCTATTGAGATTCAATAAGTAATACCAAATTTTGTAAGAGCGTAAGCAATTTCCAAAAGTTCGATATTAGAATGTATTATCTAAATTACAAAATAAAGTTTAGAGTAACGGAAAGTTGGATTTGAGTAGCGGTTAATACAAAAACTAAAATATAGAGTCCTTCAAATAGAAGAAAAAGAGACAGCCAACATCCCATTCTTTACATTTGAGTTACTGAGCTTTACCCTTGTTGGTTCATCACATGTTTTATATAATAACGCCCAGCAAATTCAGTCCTGCAAATATATAAATTGTTTTAAGAAATTTGACTTTAACATCATACAGAACTTGATTTCATAAAAATAATTACATCTTACATAGCCTGATGATGCTCCAGTCCTTCGTACTCTGGTTTTATGAAGATCTTCGAAGAGTTTAAGGTATTTTCAAGACATGGTGAACCTATAGGACATTTAGAATTTTAGGTAATTTTATTGATTACCTTATGATAATTAAAACTTACGTTACATACCTTCATATTCTCCAACCCTCATAAACCGCATTACACAGAATACAGGTTCGGATTTGTATATGAGATGGCACCCGCTTGATTGCCATATGGTCCTGAATTCAGTAGCGTAGTTGTCTTTGAGACGACACTTCACAGTGTCACACCTACATGTTTATCAACTCAATTAAAATGTTGACAGAAACTAATTTGAATTGTAACAATCATAAAGGGAAATTAAATATCTAGTACCTGCCATTCAACAATGTGAGAACAACTTCATTAATATCAATGATACTCCCAGGCCGTCTTCTATCTTCAACATCCATTATACACACACAAACATCTAATTTGGGAAAATAGAGAATATAGGTTTTCAAAGTGTTGCTAATCTATTTGGTAAAGTGTTATTATTCCTTTTTTATGTGAAGAACCAATACACAAAGTTTCATAAATCCTAAAATTAAGAATCTACTTTTCAAACACAAAGATACCAATTAACTATATAGACGGATTGTTTCAAACTAATATAATCAATTTAAGAAATACTTACCGAAAGTTATGGAATGATATATTCTTCCATGTTTTATGTCATCCAAATCCTCGAACCTAAAGTAATTCTTAGGACTTAATGATTCGAGCAGCGTCATTGTGGTTTGACCCGTAAATTTAATCTGATAGGGGTGATGAGTATTCCTATCCTCCAGGGTTGGATAGATCACTTTGAAATTTCTAATATTGTACCACTCACCATCGTATATATATTTCGGGAGGTTAGTGAGTGTATCGTTCAAATAAGGAGCTTCAATAGTGTCACCCTTCACAGTTTAACAAAAAATTTGTAAGAAGTCTTTTATAAAACAACTGTTAGAACTCAAAATTTAAGTAAATATCATTCAGATAATGACTCTAACCTTTTGATCCACAAGCAGCAGAACTCGTTTTTTGAAGAACTCTGTGACCGTCCAAGAGTGTAAGACCTTGACATTGATACACCAATTAGTTCTTTCTCGAACCAGATCAGCAATATAATGGAATTTCATGATTCCCTCAAATTAGGTTTTGCTTGATTCTTCAATGTTAACGAAAACAAAAAGGGAATTTTTGATTTGTAAGAATACAAAGAGTCACGACTAAACGTTGCGTCTCAATCTTTTTAGTTTCTCGCTTTAGTCTGATTATTTTAAATTATAATATTATATAAATAAACACAGTTTTAATATAAGGTTCATCACATTTTTTATGTAGAAAATATAATTTATGTTAACGTGTTTAAGATGTTTATACGTACTCAATTTTCAAAAATTAATACTTGGATATTAATATGTTTTACCGTACTCATTTTTAAAAACTTAACACTTGTATATTGATATTTTAAAAGGTAATATCATTAAGGTGAAAAAAACTGAGAATCAGATGACAATATTATGGAATGGAACGTTATAGTAGATATTAGATGCTTAAAAGAAAATCATATATTTTCAAAGACTTCTTTGAAAACTACATTAAGGGTTTTGTTCTGACATTTACCTTCCTCATCTGTAATCAAAATCTTCAATCCTTTTCTGCTTGTAACTCTGGAAAATGCAACGTATAGTTGTCCATGTGTAAATACGGGCTTGGGTAGATACAATCCAACATGTTCCAACGTCTGTCCTTGGCTTTTGTTTATAGTGATCGCAAATGCAAGAGCAACGGGAAACTGACGACGCCTCATACGAAAGGGAAACTTTGCATCCGGTGGCAACACAAACATCCTAGGGATAAGAACTTTGTCGTTGACGTTTCTTTTACCTGTTACAATCCTTGCTGCAATAACATGATTCGCCATTTGTGTGACAATCAATCTCGTACCATTGCATAAAACTCCCTTAGGATCAATATTCCTAAGCAACATGATAGGTGCTCCCTTTTTTAGCGTCAGAACATGGTTAGGTAATCCAGAAACGTGAATACTGTTTAAGAATTTCTGAGTGTAGATCATATCGTCGTATGCACTTGTATCGGAAGTCTCGATGCTGTCTGAACTCAAATACTGTCGTTCTTCCCCTGGATATAATAAAATTCAAATAAGTAACTGTTTATATTGAATTTTGTTTGCAAAAAAAATATTTTTAAAAAAGTTGCACTCTTAATTTACCTGGAAGTTGAGAGAGCATATATTGATTTATTTTATCTACATCATCATTTCTTGGACTAAGAATAGCTCTTTTGCAAAAAAATTTTGCATCGGTCCTTGTTGCAAATGATGGACCGTATATCTGTTTAACAATTGCTTCTATAGGATTATCACATGCAACAATCAATAAATCCTTGGGTATTTCTATTTCTACCTCACCATTGTTAGGCTCGTTGATCTTGCCATCCCCAATATCGAGTAGCCATTTTGAAAATGTGGAGAGAGCATCTGCATCTTGACTATTTTTCGCCTTGCGAAACCTCATGTTTTGTGTAAGCCGAAGTACTTTACAACTATCCCAAAGCAATGATGAGTTTATAGAGGCTAAAACTGTTCCAACTCTCCCAGCCTCTGACACAACCGGTAAAATTTGTCTAAAATCACCCCCTAAAACAAAAACTTTACCTCCAAAAATCTGATCACACTTCATAATATCTCGCATACTCCTATCCAAGGTTTCGAAACAATATTTGTTCATCATTAGAGCCTCATCCCATATAATGAGCTTTGCTTCTCTAATTAACTCGGCAACATGTGATTTACCATCTATCGAACATATTGTAAATTCGTCCACATGGATGGGTATACCAAATCTAGAATGAGCTGTCCTACCACCTTCCATAAGTAAAGCAGCTATACCACTCGATGCAACATTAAGAACAATATCACCCCTAGATCGAATATCAGCGCCAAGAATACTCCACAAGAATGTTTTTCCGGTACCACCAAATCCATGAACAAAAAACATACCTCCCTTGTTACAATTCACAGCTTCAATAATTTCTAGGTAGACACTTTGTTGCTCTTCGGTCGACATACGTAACCACTTGTCTAAATTCTCTCTTTGTTCATCACGGCTGTAGTTTCTCTCATCTATTAGAAGCCTATTCTCATTATTATCCATCACAGATTGGTCTGGTTTAGGCATATTCACAATAGTTGACAGAGAGCTTCCGTTGGACCGCATAATTCTTTCAATCTCAGCTAAGCATAAGTTTGTTATCTGTTCCTGACTTAACATTAGACCTGCATTAGGGATAATTTTTTTTAGTTGACATATTTATGATCAGAATAATAATCGCATACGTTAGTGTAGATCAGTAAATTTTAGAAATAATATACTATTATATTTATTTTTATTTTTTAAACTAAATTCTTACTTTGGTTATTCGTACGGTTCCTTTGCAAATACAAAATATCTTCGCACAATATGTCTTTTGTAGCGAGCCAGAGATCGAGAGGCACCGAAACACTTTTCGAAAGCAATAGTATGACAAACAACTTTCTTAGAAACGGCCCAAAACACCACACACTTGCCTCTTTTATAGCTAGAATATATTCTTTGTCGTCATCCAATAATCCCAATGCAAAGCATGCATCTTTAAATTCTTTATACAGTTTACCTTTTACCGTTTTTAAAAAATCAAAACTTGTGGCACCTGGAACTGTATTAAGTAAAACTCTCAAGTAGTACGCCGGGCCTATCGAAGGTGGTACATATGTAATTCTACCTATTGCAAAACTTTTTCTTCTTTCAGATCTTCGTTGCCAGATTTTTTTACTATTAATCCACACAAACATATTTGGAAATTCAGCATAAGTGAGACTTCTACCTTCCGGATGTTTTTTATTGCATTCCATCCAGGCCAACAATTTAGATCTTCTGGCTGAACGCTTCATTACATCTGCAATAGGATCATCTTCATTGTAAACTACCAATTCCTGTCCAGGAAGATGAAACGGAAGTTTCTCAACGGGAGTAGTACGATAGCAAATCGGAAAAGCCAATATTCGCCAAGCTGCTTCACATGCAGAGACATATCTAATAAAGAATAATAGTACTAATAAATATTAAATTATTAGGGTTTACACATATTTTCAATTAAACATATGTGTTAAATAAATAGGCATACCTGCAGTTATAGTATTTCTTGATTTCATTCTGAGCGTCTTCGTCTCCTACGTTAGCTCTAATATAATCTGGCCCTTTGGTAATGTACTTGAAAAGATATTTCACTGAACGTGACTGATTACACCACTCAACATTAATATGAGCATGATAACGGATAGAAAATTCCCGGTTATACGGAATAACAAAGCTGTTATCACAATCAAAACCTTTTTTATGCACGAATCTCCCATTTTTCCTCCGTTTGTATATTGGATAACCAGCATCGTCGACCATAGTATTTTCTATGAATGATTTTGGAAAAAATTTAGTGCACGTACCATTTCTCATGCAAACACTTCCTCTGTTATGAATACCACAAGGTCCATGAATCATAACATCAGAGACAACTTCATATAAGTACTTGTCCAGTTCTTTGTCAGGAATCTCAGCGCTTATGAATTTATCAATGTCTTCTGGTGTACGCATTTTATAGTCTCGATGCAAGAATAAAATAATGTGTACATGAGGAAGTCCTCTCTTCTGGAATTCTATTGTATACATAGCTGCACACACACACCAGAAAGCCATTGTTAATAATTTTGGGTTTTAATACTAAAACGTATATAAAGTTGATTGATTAATAATATGAAACATACCAGAGTTTATAACACCAAAAGTTTTTTCTTTAGTCACTTGTTCCATTAGTCTATCAAGCTTCATCTTAAAGACCCGACAGCAAATATCTGGTCTATCTTCTTGCTTAAGATTATGCCTTGTTAGATATCGAACAACTTCAGGCCATTTGGGATTGCAAGTAATTGTTATGAAAATATCGGGGAAACCATAGAACTTGCAAGTAGCCATCGCGTCTAAATAATGTTGCATCATATAACGTTTTCCACCTGTAAACGATGAAGGAATGTAGATCCTTTTACCGTGTTCTGCAAGATCTTCGTTTCCTTGATTAACAGCTTCAACTATCTTATCGATTCTTTCCGTCCGTAGCTTGCTCTGGTTCATGGAAATATATTTCAGTCTGTTGGATTCTATAGTTGTGAACGCATCTACCAAAAATTGCTGATATAATTTTCCCGACATCACAATCGCTGAAGATTCTTGATATCTGTCAAATATACGGAAAGCATAAAATTCTCTCATCGAAACTGTTTTCCTTTTTCGTCCAGCCGTATCTACAAAACCAATGTCAATACCTAACCTGTAACCATCCTCTCCATATGGAAACAATAATGGATATTGAAGTGGCAAGTAAGCTGGATGGAGTTCACTAATTCTCTGGAGGCCGCCGGAACGACTTTCTATAACAATGTCGCGCTTAAATACTCCAGTACTGAAATCACCTGGTATTAATCCAGCTACCTCATTGCATGTAGGTAGATTATGAGTCCTTGCATCAGCAATCCTTTCTGCGGGAATTCTTAACCTCAAATTTGTCACGGTATTTGTTAAATCAAATCTTTCTCGAGCCGACATAAACGCCTGTACATGCGGATTATGATTATCAAGCATCCTTTTTAGAAGTTCTACAGTTGTTTGTCTTATTTTCTCGGTAGATCCAGATGTTCTTGCAAGGGGAAATAAAATTTCAAAACATTAGCAACACACATCAATATAATCTTATATTTATAAGCTATGAAACTGACCCGAATGCGTTTATCCTGTTAGGTACTTCATTCTCTACGTCATGTATATAAAGTTGTAAGAACGTCAGTTTTTCTCCAGGTTCAGGTAAAATATCTCCGATACGGTGATAGTTTTCTCCACACATCTGGAACACGTACGGCCCTCTACCATTATTAATAGAATGGTTTATTTTCCCACCTAATGACGTGAAGGAAAACATCATATTGTATGCTCTTATATTTTCACGGAAGTTGTCACTTCTATCATCGCGATTATATAACAACGCCGATAATGTATTCGGTGGAGTTTTCAGCTTGGGAAGTTGGACTCTCCCTTTTTTACAGCACATTGAAAAAATTGGTTTCGCCTTCTTTACTCGCTTGTTTAACCGTTCTCCGAACCATAAATATGCTCCACAATTTTCACATAAATACGAAGGATCTCCTTCATCATAATAACCTGATAACATTAGTAATACTAAATTATTTAACCTGGATATATATATTTTAAATTATTTCAAAAATTAAGATTAGTTTTTAAAAATACCATTTATTTGTAAGCCAGATGTTACGGGTGTGAATTCATTTGTTACACTATGGGTAGTAAGATACTCAGAATCAGATTCATCATTTGAGCTATCAGAATCACTATCGTTATTTGACTCAGAGTCAGAAACAATAAAACATGCAAAATCTTCATGCATCAGAGGCAACATCGTAGGAACTACATATTTGAACACAAAAATATGTTTTAATAAAAATATTTAGTATATACTATAGCATATGGGTAGAAACGACCTTCATTGCGTTGTCTAACTTTTTTTGATTTAAGAATTTTCATTCTTTTCACCCTTGCATGTTTTGAGATCACTTCTGAAAATAAGTTCATACGTTTGAACATTAATTTAAAATCAAAACCTATTTTGATATACCAGAAACTGAATATTATTTACCTTGTGCTTTCACGACATGAATCTGATCCTTCTTTCTCCGTATTGGTAATTTTGCAGGTCTCATCGTATGCATACAGTCGAAACGTTCTGTGTTCTTTAGAAATATATAAGATTAGGTCTATAATATTCTTTATTTATATGATAATCATAAGGTATAATCTTCTCATTACTATAATTTCTGTAAATATTTCCACAAACAGATAATAGTATCACATAATATCAATATCTCAAAAAATCACATGATATCAATATATCAAAAATGTCAAATTAGCATTTATTCAATTATCTTTACAAAAATTCACATAATAATAAAATGACATCATATTTTTTTTCCTTATTATTCCGTTCTATAATTTTTTTTATTTATATTATGATCAGTAGGTATAATCTTCTAACTACTATAATTTTATTAAATATTTTAACAAACCGATAACAATATCACATAATAATGTCAATACCATAAAAATGAAAGATTAGCATTTATTCAATTATCTAAACATATATTCACATAATAAAAATTTAATCTATGAGAAATTATCACAAAATTTTCGATTTTTTAGATTATGTCGTATCTATACAAAATGATATTTACAGGAACATGATTAAACCTCATTATCATATTTTAATTTATTAAATGGTATGATTCAGAAGCAACATCGTCTCGTTTATATTAGTGACTCACAAAATTTTAGAGTTTTATAATTTCAAAATTTATAAATAATAAAAAATCATACTCTTATCAACACAAAAAAGCCTGTAATTTATTTTTAAAAAAATTTCCAAATCATATATTGTTTTTAAAATAATCATAACATAATCATAATACTAAGTTTGCTTTTCAATCTTGATCCTCTTCCTAGTAGTCATGCTATGACCTTGTACGACTTCTTCATTGATTCCAGACAGCTCCCTCTTTGACGAAAGAGATGTTGATTCCTCCGACGTAAGTTCTAGAATTTGTTCATCTGATTCTAGTTCTTGATAATTATCATTAGCCTTTCTGTAAGTTTCCTACAAAATTTTTAAAGAATAAGCACATAATGGAATTACAAAAATTAATCTAATAATCTTTTAGAATACACTATTAATTTAATATGTTACCCTGACAAACTGGTTGACCATATCTTCTTTTTCCCAAAACTTTTTAACAACATAAGAAGCCTTGTCACTCTTCAAGTTATCAATTGTGACAGAAATTTTAAAGAGCATTGTCTTCCCGATTAGAGCAGAAAGACAAACGGGCATAATGTTTTGATTGTCCTGAGCATTGTTCCAAATTTGCAAGAAAAGTGCGTGTTACTATAGATTCTTTGAAATTTAATTCTGATAAAAAGTACAATGTTTATCCTGTTAGAACGTACCTCGGCAATTTGAGAAACTAATTCATCAGCCTTTTTACCTACGAATAGTTGGGCTAGACCATAAAAAAAAAGCAGCTTAATCTTTGGAGAATTTCCATACGAAACGTGTAGTATGAGTTTATACCTGAAAATACATAAAAGAATTCAAATGGTCAACATATTCGCATGAATTCAATTATAAATATATTAAGTAACACATACTTGTAATCAACTTCTTTGACATCGTCATCGCAAACACCACAAATATAAAGACGTTTTTTCCCCTTGTCAGATTCTAGTGGATATGGTTGAACCTTCTTTCTACATTCTTTGCATGCAATGTAATACCACTTAGGCACTGTCTCAACCGAACAGATCGTTCCAATTGTCACACATGTACGAACCTAAATATACACAATCATGATTAATATTTTGTAATTGTTATTATTTTGAACACTGTATTTAGATTAACAATACCTCTAATGAATATAGGATGTCGTCGATAGTCATCTTTTCATTTTTCATGAAAAACTCCTCATACAAAGTTACCTTTGGCTGTATATTCTCCTCATTGTGAACCAACTCAACAACGCTAGTGTTTGGCATCCTTTTAAAGATGAAAGATAAAAATGAGAATACATTTAGTTATGTATAGCATATAACTGATGATCTCGAAAACTAATTACATTTGTCGGAATTTTTCGACTGCGGGAATTGACAGATTTAAGTGAATATCTGTGGTGTTGAATGCATTTGATACACTGTAATTCCCTACGAATTAATTTTAAAATTTATTAAGAAGATGATAATTAAACAAATTAAATCAGAGGAAAGTAAAGGACTAAATAACATTAACAATACCTTTCCACTCTTTCAAACATGCAAATCTAATCACACACACTACAACCGAGTCTTTGTGTTCTTTTATAGAAGCTTCAAAAGTTCTAGCAAGATCACCCCATATTGTACAACTTAATTGGTCACCACTGTAAAAAATAAAGTTTAGACCCGCTATAAAATATTTGTAATATGCTTTTTTTTCCTTTTTTTAATAAAACACATACCTTAAATCTTGCAAGTCAAAAGTTATCTTCACATTGTCTTTTCCTTTAGTTTTTATGTTATCAAGAGAACCAACACCAGCAATTTGGCCCACCACATCTAAAACATAAAAATATTAGTTACAAATCAACATCCGAATATATATATATATATATATATATGTTTTACAACTTACCAAACAATACTTGTTTATCTATCTTTCCAGCCAAGATAGTTGAAAATTCTTGAAAGTATTTTTCAGGAACTCGTGCTGGAAAATCATCACATGGTTTAACTGTGGTGGTTCTATAGAACACCATCTTAAATCCCAAAGCACTTGTCCTATAGTCACCGTCATAATCGACCAAACTGAAAGTATCGATTATTTTTGAGTCACCAATATTGATCTGGTTATGAAATTTCTTCACCAATGCATCCTCAATAGACGCGTGAATTCTTGTTCCCTAAAATTTAAAGCAGTTGTTAATACGTATTTGTTAACAAAGTTTTTAAGTATATCGGAAGTGAAATTATAAAACCGAAACAAACCTCATCATCGACTAAAACCATCTGCAGGGATTTGAATGCTTTCCAAAGTTTTATCACACGAACCCTAATCTTGTAGTGATCCAGAGCAGGATTGATCTTGTTAATGTTAACATAGGGAGAGATAATGGTTTGTTTGGAGGCCATAATGAATAATTTGTTTTTTTAAAGAATCGCTGAAGTTTACACAATGTTTCAATGTGTATCACTATATATAGAGAACGCAATTAATGATTTTTACATTTTTAATTGATAGGATAATATTGAAATTTGAATTTATCTTCCTTTTCAGAATAATTTAATAATTATTATATTTAAATTTTGTTAATATAACATTTTTAGATGATAAGAATATAAATTTAAGGATAGTTTACTTATAGATAATGGTAATAATATTTAATTAACAATTTTGTAACTATATCATGATAATAATGAAAGAATCAGTCTCGAATCATTATGATTTTAGAAATTTAAATATAAGTAATAATCAAACTCTTCAAAATTACCTTTACAATATCCTTTAATAATCGTGTAAATATATTATAACTAAATTCGCTCAAAGAATATTTAAAATATTTTACAAATTTAATAAATACATATTCTCTAACTATATAATAGACTTATTGTCATTCTTGCGTTATGATTAAATTATTCGAATATATATTTAAGAATGTTATAATAACTATTTACGAATAATATAATTTTAATATATATAATACAAATTGTAAATATAGAACTTATATGTATAAACAAATATGTGCTCTTAAAATGTATAATTAATATTTGTAAATCTTATTTCAAACTGAAAACCATAAAGCTCAAATTATTGAATGATTGCATATCAAATCCAAAAAGAAAAAAACTTTAAATTATATAATTCAAGATTCCACGTCAATTAAAAGTTCTTCAACTTCAAAACTATAAAAATCAAGATTCCATATCATCAAAGGCATCTCTCATCTGTGTAACCTGCGGACATGGTGGATTTATCATCACTCTTGTAAAATTATGCGCCGTTGTCACCATGATTGAATCTATAAGAAGTAAAATGTAATTTTTTATATTAAACTATTAAAACTGATTAAACTATAACTAAATATATATAGTTATAAAATGATTCTAAACCTTGATTTCTTTCAATTCTTGCAAAGCGTACGACACATATGATATCACCAACACAATGTATCCAATCATTAAAGAAATCGTTCGCATAAGGTTTTGGTAATCAGCATGACAATCGATCACCCCTACATTAAAATTTTTAAAATTTAGTCAAAGTGTGAAAACATAATCTAAGTTTAATATATTAAATTTTAATAACATACTCGATATTTTCCAAAACAACGAACAACTCATTCCATTCTTTGTCGGGAGGACCTTCCTCGAAGCGATTTCCAACCCGCAATACTCTTCCGATGATATCTACAAAATGTATAAAGTTACAATTAATTATTGTTTTAAAATTATAAATATATATAAAGTTATCGTTTCCCTTACCAACACAATAAGCACAGTCTAAATAACCACTCTTAATATCATTAAATGATATAAAAGAGAAGAATTGATCTGAAGACAAAGCAGTAATCTTTCTAAACCATGTTATGGTTCTCCAATGTATCATAAAACGATGATCAGTTGGTCTAAAATTCCCGGTAACTTTACATAGTGAGAAACTTGCCAACATGATCCAATCTCCTTCGTTCAAATCGTTCAGGAAAACGTCACGAAATCTAGGACCCATCAAAGCGTGTATTTTTTGCCCCTGCCAAAATTATTGATTAATTAATATATGTAAAGAACATGTTAATTTAGGAAAATATAACGTAGGAAATACCTTTTCATCAACCAAAATCAGATCAGAAGAATTATAGAGAGGATGAATACACTCAAATTTTCTTAGAATCTTTACCCTAATTTTCCACTCATGAATGAAAGGGTTCAAGTTGCTCAAATCAAAAAAATGGTCTTTTTTCCCGATTCTATTCTTTATAGCATTGGAAAGTAGATTAGCCATGATAGCATAAACTGGTTTGAGACGAAACGTAAAATTGTACGTTATTAAAGTAATTATTATTTATGTATAGAGTTTAGCATGTATTTTAAGGTCTATAAATATAAAAATATAGATTTATTTTTTATTTGTTTTTGGAAATTTTCATCATAAGATAATGTCAATAAGTATGAAAATTATATCATCGTTAATACTTTAATGGTATTTTTACCATTTTATGGGGATTCGATTATTATATCTCTCCGTTTATTCCTGCAATGATATTTTTTATGTTATTCAATAAACATATTCTTCTATTTATTCCTTACTTTTTGGGATTTTGATATATTTTAAATATCCTTTATGTTTTTTTTTCTGTTAAAATTTACAATTCTATTATCACTGTATATATTTTGAATGAAATTTAATATTTTATATATGTCCAAATCTATCTAACAACGAAAACAGAATATCGATTGTCCCTAAACTTCATTTTGGTAGTAGTGTAATATATATATATATATATATATATATATATATATATATATCAATATTAATAATATACATAAAACTATAAAATACTTTGTTTAATTAAATATTAAGTTTAAACTTAAGTTCAAATTCAAGTCATAACAAAATAAAAATACGCATGTCCAAATTAACATCAACAAAATATAAAAAAAAACAAACATAGACATCAAAAAACAGTAGAAAACATCTGGATATTATCACTTCTGGTTGGTTGAAGAACATGCTTCCTCTGAATAATCTTCATCAGACGATTCATCATCAGGCCAGTGACTGAAATAAATAATAGAATTAGGTTTTAGAACTCATATATTAATCGGTTTCAGTAAATTTAAGAAGTTATAAATTAAAATTATTACAGTAGATCGCCCGTTCTTATTCCAGCAATTTCATCTTCAAGTAAAACCGTTGAACATCGTATTTGAGACATCAGACATTCGATTCCTAGCAAAGAATAAATTAAGTTAATAATAAAATGATAATTTCATAATTAGGAAGATATTATACACTACCTTCGAATACAGAGATCCTCCAAAACAAAAGTGTACATAGCACTGGTTCATTACAATAGGTTGGAGAGAAAACAATTTTCTCCCATTCCTTTATAAATTCAACCGAAGCTCCGCCAACTGCAACACATTTGATCTCTTGCCCACTTTTTTTTTTTTTTTTTTTTTTTAAATTTAAACAATAATGTAATTGTTAGACAACACTTTAATAAATTAAGAAAGAATACTATAAGTACTCTTGATAGTTTAACATATTAACTTACATTGTGTCAAGAACGGTAAATTTCACAACTTGATTAATGGACGTGTACCCATTTTGACGATCGATGAAATCGATCTTCTGAGGCTCATTTACATGCAATACCATTCCACAAAAATCTAACATAAAAAGGATTCATTGTAAAAAATAAAATGTTATGCAATCATCTTAAATTTAGAATCTAATAATATACTGAAGACTTATAAAAGATTACTTGCATATAAGAACTTACCAACACAAGAGTTCTTCTCTTCTGGTGAAAAATTCTGCATCATTGATGAATCAATAAGACGGTAGAAATTGCCACTGCTTCTTGGAGGTATTGGAACCATGTCTGTTTGGTTCATGAACTTGATTTGAAACGGATGGTTAGAGTTTCTAAGTGATTGTTGGCCTTTAATTACTCTAACATCTGATAGCACGTACCAGTCTCCTTCCTTAATCTTACCAAGAAACTTTTTTTTTTATATATAGAGAAACTTCTATTTTGGCATCAATCCTTGCTCCCTAAAATTAAATTTAACATTATTTCATGTAATAATTTAATTATTGTTATATATGAAAAGAGTTAGAAAGATACCTTCTCGTCTACCAGAATTAAACATTCATAAAAACGTTGCCCATCATTTAAATCCGGTAGCCATTTTCTAAGTATTTTGACAGCAACACTCGGATTACGTACTGTAGGATTCAAATCTCGTACGTACACGACCATTGTTTCTTTTGAAGAATTAGAGATACAACAGAGAAAGGAAAGGAAATGGTTAAGAAATTTTCATATTTCATATATTTATTCAAAAACAAAAGAAGCTGATAGTATTATATTTTTAAATTTGTGTGGCTTGAATTAAGTCTTGTGTATTACACAGGGAAAGCTGCATGCGTTACTGATTGATAAGAATGAACAATATTTTGTTGGTTTTCAAGATTTATGTAATTGGTGTGTTGAAAATATGATGTTTATATCGAGGCAATATGTTTGGAATCTTCTGCTTGGATGCCGACCTTTATTAGTTTAATTCATTGAGTTAATGCATAAACATTTGCAATCAACATTCAAATAAAAATATGTCTTTTTAAAATAAAACAAAAAATAACGACTGAAACCATAAAATAACAACTGTTATTTAGAAATATTTCTTAAGTAAAATTAAAACTAATATTTAAGTTCATGTCTTTTGATCCCAAAGAAAAAAATACTAAAAACATGTCTTCGTGCAAAAGCAAATAACATTAAATAGAACAGAGTAATCAAACGGGGATTCGATGCTTGTCAAAAGAGTCCTCAGCAGCAGGATGAATAAAGGATCCGAGTGTGTCACTATAGACAATAAAAAGTTATAATCAGTTCTATTCAAGTTATAATCAGTTCTATTCATCAATTAGATACTTAAATTGATAAGTTTTATTTCTTATTCACCTCAAGTCCATAACGAAACGAATGTCGGTATCATTCAAATCCTGAATCCTTGACTCTCCATGTTCAATGAAATTGTACCTAAACGTTATTCGAAATTCAAATATAACTTTATATATGTGCACATGCTTTTTTTTTTTTTTTTAAAATGAAAACGATCGATAGAATTTAACTTACATGTACATGTACTCTGTAAATTCTGCACCCTTTGGATCCTCAATTATGTCCGAACATCCATCACCATTGGTTAGGAGAACATTATCATCTAACGTTACCAATTATAGTTAAACGAATATAAATCGTTAATAATTTCTCAATCACAATTAACAACTTTAAGTTTAAACAGACAATATATTCACAAATGTCATTACCTCCACATTTGATTCCTTTCCACATTTTGAACAGACAAATCCTCTTCCCGTTACCCACCTTGAACCGTTTGAACATGTGATTTGCATAACATCCTGTTGCAAAGCAGTCAAGTACATATCCCCTAGGACAAAAATAAAAGGTGATTCAACGTATTATGCCAAGTACATATAAATTTTTATAACGATCTTGCATCCAATTTCCAAAGATTCTTCTATATTAAAGTTACTCGTGCATGCAATGATATTTTTACTTACTCAATTGACATGATTCTGAACCTAATGTAGCGATCCATCAGACTCCAACGATCACCAGTGTCTTCTTGTTTAAAACTCTTGATTTCCCCCATATTAGTGATGCATCCGATCAAATTAACTGCATAATAAATCACAAAAATGTATTATAAGAAGCATAATTTTAAAATTAACTTAAACAATACATTCTAAACTAAAACTTACAGTAAGGCCAACGTCCATGAAATTCATTATCATAAATACGTTTAAAACCAAAGTTAGTAAACGGTTTGCAAATTATAGGGTCGCCTGCAAGACGTATGATAGTCTTGTCCGTGAAAAGAATCCGATAACCAAGATTAGTTTTGTGGATCTGCTCTTTACCCTCCTCGACTTCGAACCACTCTATAACATAACTCTGATTCTCGGTCATTACAAAAGACGGAAGCCCATTGAGTGCTGCCGGAATCGTAGCATGTCCAAAAGATCCCTAATTCACAGTGTAAGTGTAGTTAAAATTTTGAATACATCATGATTTTATGCCAATCCGTTTTGACAACGCATATAATCTTTGAACATGTAACTATTATAAGATTTTTAAAAAAATAGAAAACAATACCTCTTCGTCGACCAAGATTAGTTCTTTCGAAACATCATTGGAACAATTTTTAACTTTCCACGAACGAAACACCTTGGCACAAATCATCCACTGCATGGTCGAAGGATTCAACTTCTTAAGAAACACAAAATTTGCCATTTTTAAAAAAAAATTGAAGAGAGATGGCAAATAGATAATTTTGTGAAAAGGGTAAAAGATGAGGAAGTTGTAAAGATAATATTTCAGTTTTATGTTATATATTTCGTCTTTAAAATTTTTAGTGTGTGTTTAAAGGGTGCATTGAAAGTTTCGACTCGAATCGTTGTTTCCAGTCACATCTATTAAGTAAAGCATTGAAAATACATAAAAATAGATACATCGAATGTAGAATTAAAGTTCTATTAAGAATATTAGTTAGGTGATTTCGCAAATATAAATATAAAACGAAGACATAACATAAAACCATAAACTAATCTTGAAAGATTAATAATTTTATGTAATATAAACCGTTCATACGGTTTTACATTTTTGAATCTCAAAATATGGATAGTTGAATATAATCATGGTGATAATGACAACGCACATAACAATGCCATCTTCAATTTCAATTGAACATTAAGATAAATTACATTATTAATATAATAAGTAAACAGTATTTTTTTTTGTATTGTATACAAATCTCACTCTTCTCATTCAATATCAAAATAAAGTTGATGTTGGACGTAAATAAAGCTTTCAACATATCAAATCTAAAAATCAAAATAAATATCTTTTGATCAGAAACTTAAATCTGATATAATGACACATATCCAAATCTATAGAGCACGAAAGGACACCTATGAAAAATGATAAAGATATAAAGTAATGATGTTGGACAGAATTATGAATTTATGTGTAGTAAGCATTGTAGTTCCAAGAAGTGTACTCATATCTAAATTAACTATAATAATTCAAAACCAAAATTCATAAATAAAAGAAGAAACCAAAAAAACTTAAAATCATAAAGTAAAACCATAAATTAATCTTCAGAACCTTCAAAGTGAGTTTGCATATTCAAAACTTCAAGACATGGATAGTTGAATAGAATCTGTGTACAGGTGCATGCGGTAGTAATCATTGTACGACCTGAAAACATAACATAACATTAGTATTTACTCTCACAAAGTTACCATAATAGTTTAATTTTTCACTCACCTTCAACATTATTATTTGACTGAATCTGACTATGCATATGATGATGCCTTCATCAATTTGACGGAGTCTATCGTAAAAATACTCCAAATACCCTCTTCTCAGATGACATCTCAAACGTATACCACTTTAATAGGAACAGGAAATTAGTAAAAAATAATAAGAATATGAAAAACTAAAATATTGTTTGTATAAATAATTAAGAAATCTTACTCTTCGTTTTCAAGTTCAAAAAAAGGCCGGTGTGCACGTTGTTAGCAAAAATGTATTCAGATTTTTCCACACGCACAAGACGACCAATTAAATCTAAATGAGAATAATTACTAACTAATCACTTTGAAATATTGAATTAAAAATATGTAAGACAACTAAAATAATTGATACACTACTTACCAATACACATATTCGGATTTATCGAGCCAGAAAGGACATTTATGAAAGTTATGAATGAAAAATAATCTTTTTCATTCAAAGAGGGTATCAGCTGCGCTGAAGTCATGCCACTTGAGACTATTTTGAATTGATGTGTAGTAGGCATAAAAGTTCCAACAACGGGTGTTATATCAAAATTAGATAAGATCAACCAATTCCCTTCGTTAAAAAACGGTTTGAAGCGTTGAACCAAACTCCTTTCAAAAGATCCATGTATCTTTGAACCCTAGTGTGAAAACATATCAAATATTAACATATCAAATATTATTATAATTGCTTATCATTCGGATTAGATGTTTGTATTATTACCTGCTCATCGGATAGCACAAACTCGATAACGTTATTTAACGCAGTACTGCAAACAAATCTTCTGATAACCTTTACCTTGATCCTTCTTTGGATGAGTAAAGGATGTAAGTCGGCAATATAAACACAGGAATTAGGATCAGTGGTCATGTTTCGGCGTGTCAAAAGAAATTATAATGCACTCAAATCATCTAATGAACACATATATATATATATATATATATATATACAAAATAAAAATACATATAAAATATAGGGAGTATATCATTAGAAACATTTTAAGAATTAAAATATTATCTTGTGAGATAACGATTGATTATATTGTATTTTATCCAATTTTAGTTTAAAAACATTATAGTAACATATATCAATGCAATATTTAAATAAATTATTAAGTGTGAAAATATAATTTTTAGATTTGCTGTTTGAGAATCATATCTTTTTGTATATTTGTTTAGCATATATTTGTTTAGTTAAGTCCGTTTACCTAAATTCGTTTTCAATTATATTTCTAAATTTAACTTCGTGATTTTATTATTTTCCATTTCACAAAAAACTCAATATCTTTTAATATAAACACGTTTAGTAAATTATTCCAGATTCGTTAGATCTATTATAAAGATATATGGTAATTGTATTAAGTAAATATTTTACTCTAATTTTAAAAATGTTTAAACTGAAATTACAAAGATTGTTAACCACTAAATGGAATACGAAGTTTATCCCAATGAATTTCAGGCACAACACAATCTTTTACATCTTTCTCAAGAATATCCTTAACCTCTTCCAGCCTCTTACACTCTTCAATCAAATCGATGCGCCCTTCCAAAATATCATTCATTAGCGTCAGTTGAGCATCGACGGTTTCAAGTTGACAGGTGAGTTCGGTCGATTCTTCTTTCTTCTTCATGTGCTCTTTCACCATGTCGATAATCGCAGTGAATCGTTTCGACGTTTCCTTCTGTGAATCATCTCTAGATTTCTGAAACGCCTTCTTAACGATGTCGATTGCTTCGTCCTCCCATTGATAATCGGACATGGGTTCTTTGCGTTTTCTAGAACTTTCACCTTCCATCGCGGAATTCGAACCTATAAAATTTTAAAATAGATTTGGTTTGCAAGTTAAAATCTGAATAAACGTAAAACTTAATAAATCTCTGATAACTTACCTGAAAGTTACGGATGATAATAGGTGGATAAAGAAGTTTAGAGGACTTTTTTGGTTAAGAAGAGACAACGAAAGGTCTGGAACTCACAATATAGGAGAGACGTAAGTGCTTAAATATATGTCCAAAGAGTCGCGAGGCCTGTGCATGTTGGCGTCTCATGAGATTAGGCCCATTTAAGTTTATTAACACATATTGTTTGTGCGTTTTTAATTACGTAAAGAAGAATTCAAACCTTATGAAGTCATATACATTAATATATCACTGGAATTTATTTTTTAAATACTATATAATATAACAGATAATTTTATAAATTTAAATAATATAAAATATAAAAATATGAGCATTCTTGACCATAGTAACAATAATCAAGTATTGAAATTTGAAGATTCGAAAGTAAAGGTGAATAATTTAAAACATAGAGACGTAGACATAATAAAAAAAACACATGTTGATGTCTTTTTTGGCTTTGTTCTTGGTGCGAGATGACTTCCAGGTATTCTTACAACAATTCAATCATTTTTTTGTGCGTGCTCTCTTCCTGGTGTTCCTATAACACAAATCATAAATTAAAAATATATCTTCAGAACATTAATATAGGAAACTAACAATAAAGTGTAACATATGATCGTCTAAATATTTCAACTTCTGGAATATCCGGGTTAAGTCTAACTTGAGTACATATAGTGTTGGATACAGACCTCCTTCCTACAACACATTTGATTTAGAATTCTGATTAGTTATTGTAACACCCGCAAACCAAATTTTGGTATTTTGGTAAGGGTGTCGATCGACACCTCCTAGTGAGGCATCGATCGACACCAATTGTGGTCGGGTTGGTTGGTTCAATTTTAATTGTCCGGTTTGCGTGGTTGGTTTAGGGAATCCCTAAATCGAGTTTTAAAGGAAGAAAACGACCTAGGGTCGTGTTGTTTTGTCTTATTCGCCGTTTTTGAGAGAAAACACAAAGAGAGAGTGTTCTTGAGCTATTGCGAAGAGATTGAGAGATTCCTTGCTGTTCTTGGGAGATCCAAGGCTGGGAAGGTGCTAGAAGCTTGCTAGGAGTGAGGGAATTCGTTCTTGTTGGTCAGAATCTTCCTGCAAAGAGGTGAGTGCATGACCATGGCTTATCTAAGCTAAGATCTCTAGATTCTATGTGATTTGGTGCTTATGTGGTTGTTTCTTTGAGTTCTCTATGATTTTCGTTGCTGTCTGGGCTGGGTTTGGCTTCTGGGAGTGCAAGGAGCGGATTGAAGAAGCTTGGAGGCGAGATTCGGAGTTTCTGATCGAGGGAAATCGCTGCTCGGCATCAGTTTTGGTTGACACCAGTTGGGGTGTCGGTCGACACCAACGCGAGGACGGCTCGGGACTTTAGCGAGTGTCGAACGATGCCATGTGGAGGTGTCGGTCGACGCAAACTAGGGTTTTCGGGAGTGTCGGGCAGGGTGTCGGTCGACACCAGTTTGGTGTCGGTCGACACCAGATAGTCAGTGTCGATCGACACCATCTGGTGTCGGTCGACACCCCTTGTTCAGTTACGATGGTCGTTGCATGCTATGTATATTGCCTGGTTTGTTTTATTGATTGTTGTTTGTGGCATGTAGAGATCTTATTTCTTGTGTGTATAGCCCAGTAGATGGGAGGATTGCCTCACTGAGTGTTTATCAAATACTCATGCATCTCAATTTGTGTTTGTGGTGCAGGTAAAGGCAAAGTGTGATCGTGGAATCAAAGGCAATGAAGAGGAGGATGTTCTAGGGACTTGATTGTATGGTTATCTGGCATTGTTAGGTTGCTAGAATTGAGTCTTAGAGCATTGTTAGGATTGCTGGTTGTTTGATTTATGCTGTTTGGGATTAATGCTGGATATTACTTATTTGGTTATTGGATATTGTTTTATTGGTTATTTATTGGTATGTGGTTCCGCTGTTGGATTGTGAATGTGGTTAGGTGGCTAGTGGGTATGGGACCACTAGTTGTAGTTATTTAATTATATTATTATTTATTATTTATTTATTAAAAAAAAAAAACGGGAAGGGTTGTTTCATTTTGGTATCAGAGCCCTTACGGTTCTAGGACTAGGGTTCATTGTGCTTTTGCTGTTGATGTTTAGGATTCCATGCTATGATTGATTGTGTTAGTAAACGGTTTGCAAATTATAGGGTCGCCTGCAAGACGTATGATAGTCTTGTCCGTGAAAAGAATCCGATAACCAAGATTAGTTTTGTGGATCTGCTCTTTATCCTCCTCGACTTCGAACCACTCTATAACATAACTCTGATTCTCGGTCATTACAAAAGACGGAAGCCCATTGAGTGCTGCCGGAATCGTAGCATGTCCAAAAGATCCCTAATTCACAGTGTAAGTGTAGTTAAAATTTTGAATACATCATGATTTTATGCCAATCCGTTTTGACAACGCATATAATCTTTGAACATGTAACTATTATAATATTTTTAAAAAAATAGAAAACAATACCTCTTCGTCGACCAAGATTAGTTCTTTCGAAACATCATTGGAACAATTTTTAACTTTCCACGAACGAAACACCTTGGCACAAATCATCCACTGCATGGTCGAAGGATTCAACTTCTTAAGAAACACAAAATTTGCCATTTTTAAAAAAAAATTGAAGAGAGATGGCAAATAGATAATTTTGTGAAAAGGGTAAAAGATGAGGAAGTTGTAAAGATAATATTTCAGTTTTATGTTATATATTTCGTCTTTAAAATTTTTAGTGTGTGTTTAAAGGGTGCATTGAAAGTTTCGACTCGAATCGTTGTTTCCAGTCACATCTATTAAGTAAAGCATTGAAAATACATAAAAATAGATACATCGAATGTAGAATTAAAGTTCTATTAAGAATATTAGTTAGGTGATTTCGCAAATATAAATATAAAACGAAGACATAACATAAAACCATAAACTAATCTTGAAAGATTAATAATTTTATGTAATATAAACCGTTCATACGGTTTTACATTTTTGAATCTCAAAATATGGATAGTTGAATATAATCATGGTGATAATGACAACGCACATAACAATGCCATCTTCAATTTCAATTGAACATTAAGATAAATTACATTATTAATATAATAAGTAAACAGTATTTTTTTTTGTATTGTATACAAATCTCACTCTTCTCATTCAATATCAAAATAAAGTTGATGTTGGACGTAAATAAAGCTTTCAACATATCAAATCTAAAAATCAAAATAAATATCTTTTGATCAGAAACTTAAATCTGATATAATGACACATATCCAAATCTATAGAGCACGAAAGGACACCTATGAAAAATGATAAAGATATAAAGTAATGATGTTGGACAGAATTATGAATTTATGTGTAGTAAGCATTGTAGTTCCAAGAAGTGTACTCATATCTAAATTAACTATAATAATTCAAAACCAAAATTCATAAATAAAAGAAGAAACCAAAAAAACTTAAAATCATAAAGTAAAACCATAAATTAATCTTCAGAACCTTCAAAGTGAGTTTGCATATTCAAAACTTCAAGACATGGATAGTTGAATAGAATATGTGTACAGGTGCATGCGGTAGTAATCATTGTACGACCTGAAAACATAACATAACATTAGTATTTACTCTCACAAAGTTACCATAATAGTTTAATTTTTCACTCACCTTCAACATTATTATTTGACCGAATCTGACTATGCATATGATGATGCCTTCATCAATTTGACGGAGTCTATCGTAAAAATACTCCAAATACCCTCTTCTCAGATGACATCTCAAACGTATACCACTTTAATAGGAACAGGAAATTAGTAAAAAATAATAAGAATATGAAAAACTAAAATATTGTTTGTATAAATAATTAAGAAATCTTACTCTTCGTTTTCAAGTTCAAAAAAAAGGCCGGTGTGCACGTTGTTAGCAAAAATGTATTCAGATTTTTCCACACGCACAAGACGACCAATTAAATCTAAATGAGAATAATTACTAACTAATCACTTTGAAATATTGAATTAAAAATATGTAAGACAACTAAAATAATTGATACACTACTTACCAATACACATATTCGGATTTATCGAGCCAGAAAGGACATTTATGAAAGTTATGAATGAAAAATAATCTTTTTCATTCAAAGAGGGTATCAGCTGCGCTGAAGTCATGCCACTTGAGACTATTTTGAATTGATGTGTAGTAGGCATAAAAGTTCCAACAACGGGTGTTATATCAAAATTAGATAAGATCAACCAATTCCCTTCGTTAAAAAACGGTTTGAAGCGTTGAACCAAACTCCTTTCAAAAGATCCATGTATCTTTGAACCCTAGTGTGAAAACATATCAAATATTAACATATCAAATATTATTATAATTGCTTATCATTCGGATTAGATGTTTGTATTATTACCTGCTCATCGGATAGCACAAACTCGATAACGTTATTTAACGCAGTACTGCAAACAAATCTTCTGATAACCTTTACCTTGATCCTTCTTTGGATGAGTAAAGGATGTAAGTCGGCAATATAAACACAGGAATTAGGATCAGTGGTCATGTTTCGGCGTGTCAAAAGAAATTATAATGCACTCAAATCATCTAATGAACACATATATATATATATATATATATATATATATACAAAATAAAAATACATATAAAATATAGGGAGTATATCATTAGAAACATTTTAAGAATTAAAATATTATCTTGTGAGATAACGATTGATTATATTGTATTTTATCCAATTTTAGTTTAAAAACATTATAGTAACATATATCAATGCAATATTTAAATAAATTATTAAGTGTGAAAATATAATTTTTAGATTTGCTGTTTGAGAATCATATCTTTTTGTATATTTGTTTAGCATATATTTGTTTAGTTAAGTCCGTTTACCTAAATTCGTTTTCAATTATATTTCTAAATTTAACTTCGTGATTTTATTATTTTCCATTTCACAAAAAACTCAATATCTTTTAATATAAACACGTTTAGTAAATTATTCCAGATTCGTTAGATCTATTATAAAGATATATGGTAATTGTATTAAGTAAATATTTTACTCTAATTTTAAAAATGTTTAAACTGAAATTACAAAGATTGTTAACCACTAAATGGAATACGAAGTTTATCCCAATGAATTTCAGGCACAACACAATCTTTTACATCTTTCTCAAGAATATCCTTAACCTCTTCCAGCCTCTTACACTCTTCAATCAAATCGATGCGCCCTTCCAAAATATCATTCATTAGCGTCAGTTGAGCATCGACGGTTTCAAGTTGACAGGTGAGTTCGGTCGATTCTTCTTTCTTCTTCATGTGCTCTTTCACCATGTCGATAATCGCAGTGAATCGTTTCGACGTTTCCTTCTGTGAATCATCTCTAGATTTCTGAAACGCCTTCTTAACGATGTCGATTGCTTCGTCCTCCCATTGATAATCGGACATGGGTTCTTTGCGTTTTCTAGAACTTTCACCTTCCATCGCGGAATTCGAACCTATAAAATTTTAAAATAGATTTGGTTTGCAAGTTAAAATCTGAATAAACGTAAAACTTAATAAATCTCTGATAACTTACCTGAAAGTTACGGATGATAATAGGTGGATAAAGAAGTTTAGAGGACTTTTTTGGTTAAGAAGAGACAACGAAAGGTCTGGAACTCACAATATAGGAGAGACGTAAGTGCTTAAATATATGTCCAAAGAGTCGCGAGGCCTGTGCATGTTGGCGTCTCATGAGATTAGGCCCATTTAAGTTTATTAACACATATTGTTTGTGCGTTTTTAATTACGTAAAGAAGAATTCAAACCTTATGAAGTCATATACATTAATATATCACTGGAATTTATTTTTTAAATACTATATAATATAACAGATAATTTTATAAATTTAAATAATATAAAATATAAAAATATGAGCATTCTTGACCATAGTAACAATAATCTAGTATTGAAATTTGAAGATTCGAAAGAAAAGGTGAATAATTTAAAACATAGAGACGTAGACATAATAAAAAAAACACATGTTGATGTCTTTTTTGGCTTTGTTCTTGGTGCGAGATGACTTCCAGGTATTCTTACAACAATTCAATCATTTTTTTGTGCGTGCTCTCTTCCTGGTGTTCCTATAACACAAATCATAAATTAAAAATATATCTTCAGAACATTAATATAGGAAACTAACAATAAAGTGTAACATATGATCGTCTAAATATTTCAACTTCTGGAATATCCGGGTTAAGTCTAACTTGAGTACATATAGTGTTGGATACAGACCTCCTTCCTACAACTCATTTGATTTAGAATTCTGATTAGTTATTGTAACACCCGCAAACCAAATTTTGGTATTTTGGTAAGGGTGTCGATCGACACCTCCTAGTGAGGCATCGATCGACACCAATTGTGGTCGGGTTGGTTGGTTCAATTTTAATTGTCCGGTTTGCGTGGTTGGTTTAGGGAATCCCTAAATCGAGTTTTAAAGGAAGAAAACGACCTAGGGTCGTGTTGTTTTGTCTTATTCGCCGTTTTTGAGAGAAAACACAAAGAGAGAGTGTTCTTGAGCTATTGGGAAGAGATTGAGAGATTCCTTGCTGTTCTTGGGAGATCCAAGGCTGGGAAGGTGCTAGAAGCTTGCTAGGAGTGAGGGAATTCGTTCTTGTTGGTCAGAATCTTCCTGCAAAGAGGTGAGTGCATGACCATGGCTTATCTAAGCTAAGATCTCTAGATTCTATGTGATTTGGTGCTTATGTGGTTGTTTCTTTGAGTTCTCTATGATTTTCGTTGCTGTCTGGGCTGGGTTTGGCTTCTGGGAGTGCAAGGAGCGGATTGGAGAAGCTTGGAGGCGAGATTCGGAGTTTCTGATCGAGGGAAATCGCTGCTCGGCATCAGTGTCGGTTGACACCAGTTGGGGTGTCGGTCGACACCAACGCGAGGATGGCTCGGGACTTTAGCGAGTGTCGAACGATGCCATGTGGAGGTGTCGGTCGACGCAAACTAGGGTTTTCGGGAGTGTCGGGCAGGATGTCGGTCGACACCAGTTTGGTGTCGGTCGACACCAGATAGTCAGTGTCGATCGACACCATCTGGTGTCGGTCGACACCATCTGGTGTCGGTCGACACCATCTGGTGTCGGTCGACACCCCTTGTTCAGTTACGATGGTCGTTGCATGCTATGTATATTGCCTGGTTTGTTTTATTGATTGTTGTTTGTGGCATGTAGAGATCTTATTTCTTGTGTGTATAGCCCAGTAGATGGGAGGATTGCCTCACTGAGTGTTTATCAAATACTCATGCATCTCAATTTGTGTTTGTGGTGCAGGTAAAGGCAAAGTGTGATCGTGGAATCAAAGGCAATGAAGAGGAGGATGTTCTAGGGACTTGATTGTATGGTTATCTGGCATTGTTAGGTTGCTAGAATTGAGTCTTAGAGCATTTTTAGGATTGCTGGTTGTTTGATTTATGCTGTTTGGGATTAATGCTGGATATTACTTATTTGGTTATTGGATATTGTTTTATTGGTTATTTATTGGTATGTGGTTCCGCTGTTGGATTGTGAATGTGGTTAGGTGGCTAGTGGGTATGGGACCACTAGTTGTAGTTATTTAATTATATTATTATTTATTATTTATTTATTAAAAAAAAAAACGGGAAGGGTTGTTTCATTTTGGTATCAGAGCCCTTACGGTTCTAGGACTAGGGTTCATTGTGCTTTTGCTGTTGATGTTTAGGATTCCATGCTATGATTGATTGTGTGAGTCGGTCAATTGAGTGGCATGAAGTCCTAGAACATCCTCTTCGAGCCTGTGTTGTGATTCCACGGTAAGTTGTGTTTCTTGTGTATTAGAATTATTGTTTGCTTAGCCTTCTGTTCTTGGATGATACAGATGGTTAGGGGTGAGGATGCTGTTGGTCGCGGTCGTGGTCGTGGGCGTGGTCGTGGTCGGGGTCGGGGACGAGGTCAGGTTCCTGAGGCCAGTGTGAGTGTGACCCAGAGCATGGCCAGTGAGGAGGTGGCGGAGTCACAGGTTCATCCTAGTGTGTCTGGAGACCAGGCTGGTTTGGGTGACGGCCAGGCGGATGGGCCCGGTGTCGGTCACGGTGTTGCCCCGGGTGTGGGGGTTGCAGCGGGAGGTGCTCCAGGCAGGGAGGATGTCTTGAGGGACTTGCTAGCTCAGGTTCTGCAGCGACTTCCAGCAGTTGTGCCGCCAGTGGTTGGTGGGCAGGATCCAGTAGTGCCGCCAGTGGTTGGTGGGCAGGATCCGGTAGTGCCGCCCGTGGGTGGTGGGCAGGGTCCAGCGGTGCAGCCTGTGGCGGGTTTGCAGGCAGGTGTGCAGCCGGGGGCCGAGGTTGTGGATGCTCAGTATGTGCGGATGATGGAGCAGCTGCGGCATGTGGGAGCATGGTATTTCTCAGGAGGTACCGATCCGAGTGTAGCGGATGAGTGGAGCGATCATAGGTATAACTTCTGAGATTCGAACTTAGTCAATTCAATTGTTCAGATTATATTTGTTTTTGTTTGTGGTCAAGTGTTAGGTTCTCAACACATGAGGTTTGTGTAGGGACCTTGTTGGTGGGCGGGTTTAAGTCCCATGTTATGTTTGATTCTGGAGCTTCTCATAGCTTCATTACTCCGGAGTGTGCCGTGAGTGCGGGGATCAGAGGGGATTCTAGAGAGCGATCAGGAGTGGTCAGAGTTGCTGGAGGCAAGTTCCTGAGGGTTATTGGACGAGCTGGAGGAGTTGATATTCAGATCGCAGGAGAGTCGTGGCCAGCGGATTTGCTTATCAGTCCAGTGGAGTTGTATGACGTCATTCTTGGTATGGATTGGTTGCATCGGTATAAGGTGCATTTGGATTGCTATCGGGGTAGAGTGGAGTTTGAGCGTCCAGTAGGGAAGTTGGTTTTTCAGGGTATTAGACCGACTTCGGGGAGTCTCGTGATCTCAGCCGTTCAGGCAGGGAAGATGATCGAGAAGGGCCGTGAGGCCTATCTGGTTACTATATCTATGCCAGAGTCAGTGGGGAAGTCTACGGTTAGCGGTATTCCGGTTGTGGAGGACTTTGAGGATGTGTTCCAGTCATTGCAGGGATTACCACCATCTCGGTCGGATCCTTTTACCATTGAGCTGGAACCGGGGACGATGCCGTTATCCAAGGCTCCTTACAGGATGGCTCCAGCAGAGATGGCAGAGCTGAAGAAGCAGCTGGAGGATTTGTTGGGCAAGGGTTTTATCCGTCCTAGTTGTTCACCGTGGGGAGCTCCGGTGTTGTTTGTTAAGAAGAAGGATGGGAGTTTTCGGTTGTGTATTGACTACCGGGGTTTGAACCGAGTTACTGTGAAGAACAAGTACCCTCTCCCGAGGATTGATGAGTTGGTTGATCAGTTGAGGGGTGCTACTTGGTTCTCCAAGATCGACTTGGCTTCAGGTTATCATCAGATCCCTATTCATGAGGCAGATGTGAGGAAGACAGCCTTCAGGACAAGATATGGGCACTATGAGTTTGTGGTGATGCCGTTTGGGTTGACAAACGCGCCAGCTGCGTTTATGAGATTGATGAACAGCGTGTTCCAGGAGTTTCTGGACGTGTCAGTCATCATTTTCATCGACAACATGCTGGTATATTCTAAGAGTCCTGAGGAGCATGCAGTACATCTGAGAGCAGTGTTGGAGAAGCTGCGGGAGCAGAAGTTGTTTGCTAAGCTGAGTAAGTGCAGTTTCTGGCAGCGTGAGATGGGGTTCTTGGGTCATATTGTTTCAGCTGAGGGAGTTTCAGTGGATCCAGAGAAGATTCAGTCCATCAGGGAGTGGCCGAGGCCGCAGAGTGCCACTGAGATTCGGAGTTTCCTGGGGTTAGCAGGTTACTACAGGAGGTTTGTTCGGGGTTTTGCGAGTATGGCTCAGCCGATGACTAAGCTTACAGGGAAGGATGTCCCGTTTGTGTGGTCACTAGAGTGTGAGGCAAGTTTTGCAAGTCTCAAGCAGATGTTGACTACTACGCCGGTGTTAGCATTGCCTGAGCAGGACGAGCCTTATGTTGTGTATACAGATGCTTCTAGAGTGGGGTTGGGTTGTGTACTTATGCAGCAGGGGAAGGTTATAGCTTATGCTTCGCGGCAGTTGCGGAAGCATGAAGCTAATTATCCTTCTCATGATTTGGAGATGGCAGCAGTGATCTTTGCTCTTAAGATTTGGAGATCCTATCTGTATGGTGGGAAGGTACAGGTATTTACAGATCACAAGAGTCTGAAGTACATTTTTACTCAGCCTGAGCTGAATTTGAGGCAGAGGCGTTGGATGGAGTTAGTAGCGGATTATGATTTGGACATAGCTTACCATCCTGGTAAAGCTAATCTGGTTGCAGATGCCTTGAGTCGGAAGCGGGTGGCTTCGGCTCAGGAGCAGGATATGGAGGTGTTGGTAGGTGAGATTAGTGCATTGAGTTTGTGTGCTATCTCACAAGAACCTTTGGGTTTGGAGGCAGTTGATAGAGCAGATTTGTTGAGCAGAGTGAGGTTAGCTCAGGAGAGTGATGAGGGGCTGGTGAATGCCTCTAAGGCTGCGGGTGCAGAGTATCAGGTTTCTGCTAATGGTACTATCCTTGTGCATGGTCGGATCTGTGTGCCCAAGGGTGAGGATTTGAGGCAGGAAATACTGAGAGAGGCTCATTCGAGCAAGTTCTCTATTCATCCAGGAGCGACCAAGATGTACCGTGACCTCAAGCGGTATTATTACTGGGTCGGGATGAAGAAGGACGTAGCTGACTGGGTGGCAAAGTGTGATACTTGCCAGCTGGTGAAGGCGGAACATCAGGTTCCTAGTGGTTTATTACAGAGTTTACCCATTCCAGAGTGGAAGTGGGATTTGATCACGATGGACTTCGTGGTAGGTTTACCTGTGTCGAGGACGTTTGATGCTATTTGGGTCATTGTGGACCGTTTGACTAAGTCTGCGCATTTTCTGGCCATCAAGAAAACTGATGGAGCAGCGGTTTTGGCCAAGAAGTACGTGAGGGAGATAGTCAGATTGCACGGTGTGCCTGCTAGTATTGTGTCTGATAAAGATTCCAAGTTCACCTCGGTGTTCTGGAAGGCATTTCAGGCGGAGATGGGCACGAAGGTGCATATGAGTACAGCCTATCATCCTCAGACTGATGGTCAGTCAGAGAGGACGATCCAAATTTTGGAGGATTTATTGAGGATGTGTGTGCTGGATTGGGGTGGTCATTGGGCAGATCACTTGAGCTTGGTGGAGTTTGCTTATAACAACAACTACCAGGCTAGTATTGGGATGGCTCCTTATGAGGCCCTGTATGGGAGGCCGTGTCGTACACCTTTATGTTGGACTCAGGTGGGGGAGAGGAGCATATTTGGTGCAGATTTTGTTCAGGAGACTTCGGAGAAGATTCGGGTTTTGAGGCTGAACATGAAGGAGGCTCAGGATCGGCAGAAGAGCTATGCTGATAAGAGGAGAAAGGATCTTGAGTTTCAGGTTGGTGATAGAGTGTACCTAAAGATGGCCATGTTGCGGGGTCCGGACAGGTCATTGACAGAGACTAAGTTGAGTCCGAGGTACATGGGTCCGTTCATAGTGGTTGAGCGGGTGGGACCAGTGGCATACCGGTTGGAGTTGCCTGAGGTTATGCGTGCGTTCCACAAGGTATTTCATGTGTCGATGCTGAGGAAGTGTCTTCACGAGGGTGATCAGTTGTTGGCTAAGATTCCTGAGGATCTTCAGCCTAACATGACTTTAGAGGCGAGACCAGTGAGGGCGCTCGAGAGGAGAGTCAAGGAACTTCGGAAGAAGAAGATTCCTTCGATGAGAGTCCTGTGGGACTGTGACGGAGTAGAGGAGCAGACTTGGGAGCCCGAGGCGAGGATGAAGGCAAGGTTTAAGAAGTGGTTTGAGAAGCAGACCGCGACTTGAGCTTGTCTAGCCGGGTCCGAGTTGTAGTCCGTGGCTGGAGCGGGTACGGAGTATTCCAGCCCATCTCTCTTGATATTTGGTCGCTTAGGGGTGGTTGGTTGTGCGACTAAGTATCAAGATGAGGTGGTGCTCGGGATGCGGGTTGTTTGCTCCGGTTGTTGTATTTTTGGTTTTTTCTGATGTAATTTCGTTGAGATTGTAACGATTATGACATTTTTTGAGATTAATAAGATGAGTATTTTTCTTTATGTTTGACTGTTGTTGTCATGGGAAAAGAGAAATAGCTCGGGTTTCTATTTTTGGAAAGTTTCCATAAATAGAAAGTTTCCACAAAAGGAAGGTTTCCATAAATAGAAAGTTTCTAAAATGGGAATGTTTTGTGGAAATGTGAGGTAGATCTAGCCGGGAGATACTCGTTGGCATCAGTGTTTGTTTTTGCTCAAGGCCGTGCGAGCCTAACTCACGTGATACCGATAGCTCGATGGACTTTGTGGCCAGAGAGTGGGAGTGGTATGTTGCTTCGGATGACGATCCGAGAGCGCGCTTGAGGGTGACGACCCAAGAGCGGGATATGTGAGGCTCCCTGGATACCGTAGCTGTGAGCCGCGGCTCGGCAGTGAGCCGGTATGTCTCGAGGGTTGCGACCCGAGAGCGGGGGGAGTGGGCGCGTGAGACTCCCTGGATACCGTAGCTGTAGGCTGTGGCCTGGCAGTGAGCCGGTATGACTCGAAGGTTGCGACCTGAGAGCGGGGGGAGTGTGTGTGTGTGAGTGACTTCCTGGATGCCGTAGCTTAAGGCGGTTGGCCTGATAGCGAGCCGGCATGATTCGATGGTTGCGACCACGGACGGGGGAAGCACTGAGTTGTGAGCAAATAGTGTTTATGATGCGAGTATATTGGCTAGAGGGAGACCTCGAGGGTCAATCGGAGGTGTGCGGGCTGTTGCGACAGTGGCACGGGAAACCTTGGCTGACGGTGTTTAGTCCGGTCTGGGGACGTACGGGCCGTGCAGACGGTGGCACGGAGGTCCTTGGCAGATGGACGGTATTGCGGGATTCGGGGACGAATCCATATTGGTGGGGGAGAATTGTAACACCCGCAAACCAAATTTTGGTATTTTGGTAAGGGTGTCGATCGACACCTCCTAGTGAGGCATCGATCGACACCAATTGTGGTCGGGTTGGTCGGTTCAATTTTAATTGTCCGGTTTGCGTGGTTGGTTTAGGGAATCCCTAAATCGAGTTTTAAAGGAAGAAAACGACCTAGGGTCGTGTTGTTTTGTCTTATTCGCCGTTTTTGAGAGAAAACACAAAGAGAGAGTGTTCTTGAGCTATTGGGAAGAGATTGAGAGATTCCTTGCTGTTCTTGGGAGATCCAAGGCTGGGAAGGTGCTAGAAGCTTGCTAGGAGTGAGGGAATTCGTTCTTGTTGGTCAGAATCTTCCTGCAAAGAGGTGAGTGCATGACCATGGCTTATCTAAGCTAAGATCTCTAGATTCTATGTGATTTGGTGCTTATGTGGTTGTTTCTTTGAGTTCTCTATGATTTTCGTTGCTGTCTGGGCTGGGTTTGGCTTCTGGGAGTGCAAGGAGCGGATTGGAGAAGCTTGGAGGCGAGATTCGGAGTTTCTGATCGAGGGAAATCGCTGCTCGGCATCAGTGTCGGTCGACACCAGTTGGGGTGTCGGTCGACACCAACGCGAGGACGGCTCGGGACTTTAGCGAGTGTCGAACGATGCCATGTGGAGGTGTCGGTCGACGCAAACTAGGGTTTTCGGGAGTGTCGGGCAGGGTGTCGGTCGACACCAGTTTGGTGTCGGTCGACACCAGATAGTCAGTGTCGATCGACACCATCTGGTGTCGGTCGACACCCCTTGTTCAGTTACGATGGTCGTTGCATGCTATGTATATTGCCTGGTTTGTTTTATTGATTGTTGTTTGTGGCATGTAGAGATCTTATTGCTTGTGTGTATAGCCCAGTAGATGGGAGGATTGCCTCACTGAGTGTTTATCAAATACTCATGCATCTCAATTTGTGTTTGTGGTGCAGGTAAAGGCAAAGTGTGATCGTGGAATCAAAGGCAATGAAGAGGAGGATGTTCTAGGGACTTGATTGTATGGTTATCTGGCATTGTTAGGTTGCTAGAATAGAGTCTTAGAGCATTGTTAGGATTGCTGGTTGTTTGATTTATGCTGTTTGGGATTAATGCTGGATATTACTTATTTGGTTATTGGATATTGTTTTATTGGTTATTTATTGGTATGTGGTTCCGCTGTTGGATTGTGAATGTGGTTAGGTGGCTAGTGGGTATGGGACCACTAGTTGTAGTTATTTAATTATATTATTATTTATTATTTATTTATTAAAAAAAAAAACGGGAAGGGTTGTTTCAGTTATGTATTATCAAATATAATTTAAAACATTCTAAACGAATGAATAGAGTATGTACCTTGGAAGACATCAATTACACCCCATCGAATAACACATATAAGGCTCTCACCTATAGAATCTTTGTAAGTCTTATAGAAATCGTCAGCCGCTATTCCGGTTAACTCACACCGCAAAAGCATACCACTAAATAAAAATATTTAAAATATCAAACGTTAATATATTTAAGGAGTGTCCATTGGAAAATATGTTTAAAACCAAATAATTGGAGTCACTAAGGTCAAAGGAAATTCTATGGTACATAGAGTACTCTAGTGCTTCGTTCCCTTTTGGAGAAGAAACTTGCTTCTTATACTCTTCTTCTTCAGTCTCAGCATCTTCACTTGTTTCAGAATCATATTCGTCGTCTTCAGTATCATATGTGTCATCCTCATAATCGCCTTTACTATCTTCTTTGTCTACATACAAAATTTCACAAAAGCCTTCATCTTCTTTACCTTCCTCTTCTTCACAATAATCCTCATCAGAACAATTTCCGTCATCGTATTCATTTTCGGATACATCAGAGTCGACATCATCCGAGTCAGTGTCATCTAAATCATCCACATCGTTTGCAAAAGTATCTCGGCAGCACATCTTTAGCAACTTACGAATATGATCACTTTGTGATCTAAGCTCATACTTTTTGCCATCATTCGGACCCATCGAGTCTTTTTTATCATTCCAAGTATCCATTTTACCAACATTGGTAACTTCTCCAATGACATCTTAAAATATAAGACGCAAACTCATATCAAAATAATATATAATATATAAAGATACCAATTATGAAAGTTTATAAAGTAGATAAATAAAATAACTCACCGATCAAGTAATCATCACAATAAGAACCATTTAATATTCGATTATAATCGATGAATTCAAAATATTCTTCACCTCCAACAATCGAAGTCTTACTAATCTTGGTCTTATACAAAATAATAATCTTGTATCGATGCGTGGTAGCTCTGCATGACCCATATTGATCGACAACTTTAAAATTTTCAAGCTCAATCCAATCGCCAAGATGAAATTTGGACACAAATCTGTCATAAACATCACCACGAAAACTACACTGGATCTTTATACCCTATTTAAATAAAACAAATATAATTAAATTTCTATCAAAATTTGGAAAACCTGATTACCTAACAATTTAAACAATTAGCAAACCTGATTATCACTTAGGACCATCTCTAGGGTTGAACCAAGACGAAGAGATTTTTCTTCCCATAAACACAAAATCCTAACACGAATTTTCCATTTGTATTTTGAAGGATTCAAACGTGAAACACGATCAGTCGGACAATTCGTAGCCATAATTTAACCTGCAATAAACTAAATCAATTATTATATACAAATTATGATTTTGAAACATAACTAAAGAATTATGTGTCCAAAGTTTTAAAGAACCTTGGAATATTCAAGAGTTTTGGATATTGTACTTAAGATCTGTCAAACGTCTCTGTATATATATAACCTTAGAAATTAGTATATTTTCCTAAATACTAAAATAAAATATTATGAGATTCGTGTATTTATAATTAATAATAGATATATACAAAAATATCACATATATATCTATTATAAATTTTTATTTACTTATTTAGACAATATTTACTTGCATCATAATCTCTATATTATGTAAAATCTAATTAATATATTTCATTTCCAAAATATAATTATTTTCATGTTTATCACTCTAAGTTTTCAATAATTATTATCATTCAGATAATGATCCGTATGAAAAAAATATATATAACATATTATAAAGATATATATGTCATTCATCTGATTATATAAATGGCATGCATCTGTCATTCATGAAAGGTACTCTGTCAAAAGTATCTTTAAAAGACATATTTGAACATAAATTAAAAATCCCATAAGAGTTATTCGCATAATATGCGAAAATATAGGTCCAATATTAAAACAACAAACAACTTAAGTTAATTTAATAGTAAGTAAACGAAAGTTTTTTACGAAATTTAGGAATAGGCGAACAAATCTTAACATTAGATCGAATCATTAGAATCACTCTCATCTTCTTCTGAGCCGTTGTAATCTTCATCGTCTGATGATTTATGGAAACAAAGACTGCGAAAGATAAAGGAACATAATAACTAAAACATCTTATAATAAAGATTCCATATTAATAATCTGTCATAATATAGGAAATTTAAGAACTTACAGTGCAGGATCTGTAGTGAATGCTCTTGCTTCGTTGCCAAGTAAAAATTTAGAACATCTTATTTGAGACATTAGACAACGCCGACCTTTTACAAAAATAAGTAAGTTCCAAATCTTTAATTTGATATATTGGCTTATCTAAAACAAATGCTTATTTATTACTTAATACCTCCAAAGACAGAGATTCTCCAAAACGTAAGCAGACACAATATTGGTTCACTGGCATAGGAAGGACTTGCAACATGTTGTTCCCATTTTTCACGAAATTCCGAACATGTATCACCGACGGCAATACATTCAACCTGTTCGTTACTTTGCATTTAAAAAAACAACAATTGACAACTTCAGTCTTAATAATTATGTACTATTTTCATTGGCAAAAATAAATCAAATGAGGTAGTACTTGTTTTTAAAATTTTAAAACTATAAACTTACTTGATGTCAATTACAGTAAAGGGAAGAACCTCTTTCAGACCATTGAATCCAACTTCATTTTCTAGGAAAACAATTTTACGACCTTGCCTTACCCTTACCACCGTTCCACAAAAATCTGAAAAATTCAGAAAACTATGAATCTAAGGAAATAATGTTTTATAAAAACAGTAAGTTAAACAGTATATTTAAATTAATTTACCAACACAACAATTACTCTCATCTTCTGCAGCATTTTCCACTGTTAGTGCATCTATTAGATGAAAAAATTGTCTCCACATCTAGGTGGGATCGGAGTGATGCGAGTTTGGCGAGTGATCAATATTTCAAAAGAATTGTTACAATTCCTGTAAATATTCTGATTTTCAACAACTTGGAACTTGTAAAGAAGAAACCATCGTCCTTCTTGCAACACGTCTATGTACTCAGCAAAGTAAAGCTGACTTCTGAATTTAGCTTCAATTCTTTTTCCCTAAATTATATGAAAAAACTAATTTCAGATTTAAACTTTAAGGAGATGATGGATATAAATGGATTGTTACCTTCTCATCAACCAAGATCAAACAAATGTAGGTAGGCTGCATTATAATGATTTCGGGTATCCACAGCCTCAGTACTTTAACAGCAATACTCAACCTATCTGTTGATGGATTCAAATCTTCTATGTATGCAACCATCTCCTTGTTTGGTACTTGGTTATTTTTTAGAAAGAAGAAAGGTGAGAGGTTACACGTTAGAAAGAAGAAAGGAGAATAGGAAGAGTGATTGGAAGTTACGTAAAAAAATTATGTCAATTTGGTAATGTCAGTTCGAAATTGTTTTAACCAATGCAAAGACTTTGAAAATAACAAAAAACTTTTTTATTTGGACTTGCATCCATACATGCATTCGTTCATATTCTCGGTTTGAATTTTGCTGTTGCTTGAATTAAAGTTGTTACTAATCGCATATACCATAATTTTTTCAACGATCTCAATTTTTATTGAAATAAAAATATGAGAAATATGACGATAACAGCTTTATATTGTCTTCCATATAATAGCTTTATGACGATAAGTATTTTATATGTATTGAGAAGACTGTATATCATACAAAACTCATTAAAGTGAAATAATTTCAAAAAGATGAAAGATAAATATAATAAATTTAAGACTACTGTTACATTTAAAGAAATTTCAAATTAATTTAACGAAACAAATATTATAGGAATATTGTATGGCGATTGAAATTGTCTTCTCCTTGATTTTCTCTTCCATATCATATCTCTAGGACACAAAACAAATGGTTTTGGAATTTCAGAATAAGTAATTCCTTTGGCTTGAGCAACTTGTGTATTGAATATAATCCATTCCGAGAATTTAGCTGTCGTAGCCATCGGACGATTCATACCATTATCCTCAGGACCATCTTCATTGTAGCATTCCCTAGGTGATACCTGTTCAATATTTTAGTTAAAAGTAAATCAAAATTATCAAATAAAACATGTTTATATAACGTTTTAAAAATAGTTAAAACATGGTAGATTAAGTTACACATAAAATTACATAACATGATTTAAAAAAAACGAAATACCCGTAAATCGAATCCATGGATATCTATGATCATAATAGTCCTGAAACATGGCAATCCAAGTTTAGACAAAACTACTATTTATTATTATAAACTATAAATAATTTTTAAAAGGAAAATACAATCATGATAAGAATTATAATTATAAGAAATTATACCTGATATTATTAAGTATCAAAGTCTCCTCCACAATACCTGAATCAAAAAATTATTATTATTATATTATTATATATGAAATAACCATACAAACAGGTTAATACAATTACTCTGTAGATCTGTAGTGAAACTAATATATAGTAAAATATAGTAATATATAATCTCTGGCTCGCAACCAATATAATTTTGAGATCATGACAAAAGAAACTAATGTAAATCATCATTCAAAATAGTAAAATAGTATACCCTTTTTTAAAGGTGAACCAACAATAACCGAAGCTTGGTGAGTTTCGAATCTTGGTTCCCAAGAAACCACTACAAAATCAGAAAAACACATTAAATTAGGTGAATAATACAAAACAGTAAGATTTGAAATTTTGCTTTCCAAGAAACAGCTACACGAACAGGAAAATAAAAGTGAATCATAAGAAACAACAAAATCAGAATACAAATTAGAAATTGAGAATATGAACGAATCTATAAAACTCAACAAAAAAAACGATTTTATACCTTGATTAGAAGATGAACCAACAACAACCAAAGCTTTATGATTTGTGGATCTTGCTTTCCAAGAAACCACTATACGAACAGGAAAATAAAAGGGATCAGTCGATGTATCATTTAAAACAGCAAGATCGGAATACAAATAGTAAAATATTATACCCTTTTTTAAAGGTGAACCAACAATAACCGAAGCTTGGTGAGTTTCGAATCTTGGTTCCCAAGAAACCACTACAAAATCAGAAAAACACATTAAATTAGGTGAATAATACAAAACAGTAAGATTTGAAATTTTGCTTTCCAAGAAACAGCTACACGAACAAGAAAATAAAAGTGAATCATAAGAAACAATAAAATCAGAATACAAATTAGAAATTGAGAATATGAACGAATCTATAAAACTCAACAAAAAAAACGATTTTATACCTTGATTAGAAGATGAACCAACAACAACCAAAGCTTTATGATTTGTGGATCTTGCTTTCCAAGAAACCACTATACGAACAGGAAAATAAAAGGGATCAGTCGATGTATCATTTAAAACAGCAAGATCGGAATACAAATAGTAAAATATTATACCGTTTTTAAAGGTGAACCAACAATAACTGAAGCTTGGTGAGTTTCGAATCTTGGTTCCCAAGAAACCACTACAAAATCAGAAAAACACATTAAATTAGGTGAATAATACAAAATAGTAAGATTTGAAATTTTGCTTTCCAAGAAACAGCTACACGAACAGGAAAATAAAAGTGGATCATAAGAAACAACAAAATCAGAATACAAATTAGAAATTGAGAATATGAACGAATCTATAAAACTCAACAAAAAAAAAAACGATTTTATACCTTGATTAGAAGATGAACCAACAACAACCAAAGCTTTATGATTTGTGGATCTTGCTTTCCAAGAAACCACTATACGAACAGGAAAATAAAAGGGATCAGTAACTGTATCATTTAAAACAGCAAGATCGGAATACAAATATAAATTTGAGAACATAATAAAAGAATTATTAAAATTCAAGAGAAGAATGCTTTTTTCGGGTTATGGTGAAAGCATACGAAAATCATTGTATTTATAGTTGTAAAGCATCTATATTTCTAGGGTTTCTAGGTTTTTAGGGTTTACAGAAAGACGGTCTTTTCTCATCGGGCTTTTCTCATGCATAAACCCATAATTTTTATTTACGTGGATCTTTTAAAAATCTAACCTAAGCCCATCAATTACCCAATTTATGCGTGTTATATTATGTCATGTATCCTTTGATTAAGCGTGAAAGAGATCTTATTCATAAAATTTAGGGATTAATTTAGAAAATTCTATTTGTGCAATTAACTTTTTATGCAATTAGATTATTTCTAATCCGATTTTTGATTTATTTTTAATGCGAAAAATAGGTAATTTTACGTCCAGGGGCAAAATATTACAATGTGAAGGGCAATTTCATTAATGGTATAATGGTAAAATTTTGCTGAGATTGAATGTGGGACGTTTTCACTTCTCGTTTAATATAATTGATTGAAAAATATTCTTTAAAAGTAATCTTACCTTCATATATGATTAAATATATAATTAACAATGCTATACACATCAAATTAAACAAATTTTTATGATTAACTGCCATGAGATTACATTGCAGTTGTGTTATTTCGTTCGCTTTTATTTGTCATAACCTTTCGTTCGCATCTTTTCAATGTAACATTTTATCTGTGTCTTTTCGTCGTAATTTTTCGTAAAATATTTTTTAATTTCTAAAAAATGAAGAAATGCAATCTACAGTCTTGTCTTCTCTTCTTAAACTTACAGTCATATTTTTGTATATTTTATGAACCGTTACAACTTGTTCTCTTGTTTTCAAATATGATATGTAATGATTATATATTTTTTTTATTTTATTTAAATGATAAAATTATGAATACATAGTATAAGACAATGTAAATTTCTTAAACAATCATATAACAAATTAAAAATATTAAAAATATTAATTGAGAACCATTCTTAAAATGACATAATGATTTGTTTAAATTTATTTCAATTAATTATTTAAATCTTTTTAGCATAACTCAAACATATTTCTATTTCCAAAATTAATTTCTACTTCATACAAAATGAAAAAAATATTACTATTCATTCACTCAATCAGTAAGAAAATTACAAATCCTCTCAAATTTGAATATAACTAAACAGAAAATTATAACATATTTTATTTATTTGAATCTGTTATATATTCATATAAAAAAGAATATATCTATTTTTATAAAGGCAATATTGTAAATAAATATATAATACAAACAAGTATCGTTTCATAGATGAAACATATTTTTATGTAAAACAACCTATAGTCATTAAACATTTTGGCAATTATAATAGATTATATATATATATATGGTTAATCCAATATTGAATGTACTTACTACTTATTTTTTTCGTGTAAGATGCTGGTAATTATCACAAGTCACACATAAATAAATAATATAATAAATATTATAGGGGAACAATAATAGTTATAACATATAACAATAATATTTAGGTGTATGATGTAGCATCACAATGTGCGCGTCTAAGGAAGATGGTCGGCCAAGGACGGCCGGGTACATTGCTTCCACACGCTCCTCTTTCTTTTTGGTAGTCAAAACCTTTTCAATTTGAGTGTATTATGACTAGAACTAAATATGCAAACTCCCTTACCCTGTATGAAGTTGTAGATAAGTCTTTGTCGTCAAGATAGTTTATTGGACAATCATCTCAACCGTCAATCTTTCTGTTAATCATCAGTTTTCCGTCTCCCAATAAACTGAATATTCCCAACAGTAGAAAATATAATAGAACAAACTGTGATATTTTATTTTTATTTTTACCTTGATATGTCAAAATCAGATATTTAAAAAAAAATAGAAATATAGAAATCCATTTTGTTTTCTATAATACAATTATTTTTCTAATCAAAAAGCATGAAGTAGGCAAATATATACTTGTGACAAAAAAACAAACAAACATATACGAGCCAATATACTCTCATTTTCTGAAAAACCAACTTGAACCACATTTTTTAACAGCTAAAAACAAAAATTTCGGTTTGGATTCATACCAATAGAATGATAACCCTAGATGAATAGATAGCTGTATACCTAGGGACTGAATATAATTAAATATTACAACGATTAACAAAATATATCAAACTGGAATAAATTTCTCACAGTGATGAAACAACATTTCCAACAAATTCTCTTTTAACTAATACAAATATAAAGAAAATTTGAATACAATGATGAGAAGTTATTTATATATAGATTTCTAAAGATGTGAACATACACAACTGTTTGTAAAATACACAACCCTATATTCAAAAGACGCAACTTTTTAGAGAGACGCAACTGTAAAAATTTACTGTCAAAAATATAAATAAAGAAAATTTGAATACAATGATAAGAAGTCACTTATATATAAATTTATAAAGATGTGAACATTTGAATAGACACAACTATTTGTAAGAGACACAACTCTACATCTAACAGACACAACTTTCAAAGAGATGCAACCGTTGAACTTTTCTGTCAAAAAATATATTTTTACGAAAAGGTACAACGAATAGATAGATTTCTAAAGACGTGAACAGACAGAACTGTTTGTAAAAGACACAACTTTATATTAAACAGACGCAACTTTTTAGAGAGACACAACTGTAAAAATTTACTGTCAAAAATATAAAATAAAGAAAATTTGAATACAATGATGAGAAGTCACTTATATATAAATTAATAAATATGTGAACATTTGAATAGACATAATTGTTTGTAAGAGACATAAATCTACATTAAACAGACACATTTTTTAAAAGAGATGCAACCGTTGAATTTTTCTGTCAAAAAATATATTTTTTACGAAAAGGTACGACGAAAAATCGCAACTGTTGGCAATTTTTTCAGATTGTTATTATTATATAGATTTTCATATTCACTAGGTTTTAAACCCACGCTACGCGTGGATTTATTTAATATATTTTGATAAAAATATATATAACTAGGGAGGTACCCGCGCTTAAAGTGCGGTAATAAGATTTTAATAACAACTGTTTTTTTAACTTTATGATATGTTACTTTTCTGATTTAATATGTAATTGAAAGGACCGACCTTTTTTTTTTTAATAAATAATATAATATATATATATATATAAATAAACTAACACTAGTGGTCCCATACCCACTAGCCACCTAACCATATTCACAATCAACAGCGAAATAACATAAATCAATATCCAATAATAAACCAATAATAACCAATAACAATAGGATATTATAGCAAAGGCAATATCCCAATACCAAACAACAAGAAACATGAAACCAGCAACCTAGCAATGTTTCTAACGACTCAACTTTAGCAACCTAGCAATGCCAGACAACATCCAATCGAGTCCCTAGAACATCCTCCTCTTCATTGCCTTGATTCCACGATCACACTTTGCCTTTACCTGCACCACAAACACAAATTGAGATGCATGAGTATTTGATAAACACTCAGTGAGGCAATCCTCCCATCTACTGGGCTATACACACAAGCAACAACGATTCCAAAGTTCCAAAACAAGCAACAAACAAACACACAAACCAGGAAATCAAACATCGTCTCGCTGGAAGGGAGGTGTCGACCGACACCCGCCTAGTGTCGACCGACACTGGCTCAATGGTGTCGACCGACACTACCCCACAGTGTCGATCGATGCCCAATTTGCTGGTGTCGACCGACACCAAGTGGTATCGATCGACACTCCCTCTGCAACTGCGATCCGCGCGAAGTCGAGAGTCGAATCTCGCTCCCAAATCTCCTCCAAAACGCCCAATACTCAATACCCAAGCCTTATACCTCCTTAGGAACCTGTATCAACCAATCCCAGTAAGAAAAACACACAAACAAGCAACAACAAGCAAGAACAAGGGAATCAAAGGCTTAGATTAGCCATGGTCATGCACTCACCTCTTTCAAGAAGATTCTGACCAACAAGAACGAATTCCCTCACTCCTAGCAAGCTTCTAACACCTTCCCAGCCTTAGATCTCCCAAGAACAGCAAGGAATCTCTCAATCTCTTCCCAAAAGCTCAAGAACACTCTCCCTTTGTGTTTTCTCTCAAAAACGGCGAATAACCCAAAACAACACGACCCTAGGTCGTTTTCTTCCTCTAAAACTCGATTTTAGGGATTCCCTAAACCAACCACGCAAACCGGACAATTCAAATTGAACCGACCAAACCGGCCACAATTGGTGTCGATTGATGCCTCACTAGAAGGTGTCGATCGACACCCTTACCAAAATACCAAAAATTGGTTTGCGGGTGTTACAATTCTCCCCCACCAATCTAGATTCGTCCTCGAATCTCGAACAACCATCAGCCAAGGACTCCCGTGCAACCGTCTCCATGGCCCGCACTCCTCCGACAGATCTACAGAAGGTCACCTCTAGGCGATAGACTCACGCTCCAGGCGTCATTTGCTCTTGACTTTTTGGACTTTCCTTTACTCATAGGCCTAAACCTTGAGTTTTTATTGGCTCCCCATCAGACCTAAGTCTGCATGCCAAATGTTGGCTCCTCATCAGGCCGAAGCCCACATGCCATAATATATAAGGAAAAGTCCAAACTCGTCTCTCGGGTTGCCACCCTACAGCGCGCCCCCGGATCGTCATCCGAAGTCGATATACCAACCATACTCCCGAGCCACAAAGTCTCTGAATATGGCAGTACTAGGAGAACCTAAGTCCCCCAAGAGTCGCGAGCAAACGATTCTGAACACGTCTGAGTCCTGTCCCTATCCAGGTTTCCTTCCCGTGGCTCGCGTAAAAACATCTCAATGCCCTACCAACCATATATTCCCTCACCGGAATACCTCATGACCACAAGAGGATCATATACACGCCACAAGGGCCGCCACAAAGGCCAAACAAAATGTCCTAAAGAGGACCGCCACCAAGGCCAAACAAATGTCCTAAAGAGGACCGCCACCAAGGCCAAACAAATGTCCTAAAGAGGACCGCCACCAAGGCCAAATAAATGTCCTAAAAAGGACCGCCACCAAGGCACTCTGGCTAAAAAGCCCGCCACAAAGGCCATCTGTCCCGAAGGACCATCACAAAGACCATATGTCCCGAAGGACCGTCACAAAGACACTCTGGCTAAACAGCCCGCCACAAAGGCCATCTGTCCCGAAGGACCGTCACAAAGACACTCTGGCTAAACAGCCCGCCACAAAGGCCAAACAAATGTCCTAAAAAGGACCGCCGCATACGGCACACTGACTCAAAAGTCCGCTACTAAGGCCACACACAAGCCCCCTTTAAGGCTCTCCACCGCTAAAATGGACAAATTCTAACTCCCATAAAACATTCCATATTTAGCACTTTCTATTTTTGGAAACTTTCCACTTTTGGAAACTTCTCCTTCAGAAAACTTTCCTTCACAACCCCGCCTCACGGAAACTTTGTACCCCAACACCACCTCATCTTGTTACTGAGTCGCACAACCAACCACCCCAAGCGACCGAGTAACAAGAGAGATGGGCTGGAATACTCCATTCCCGCTCCAGCCACGGACTACAGATGGGACCAGGCTAAACAAGCTCAAGTCGCGGCTTGCTTCTCATACCACTTCTTGAACCTTGCCTTCATCTTTGCCTCAGGCTCCCAAGTCTGCTCCTCAACACCATCACAGTCTCACAGGACTCTCATCAAAGGAATCTTCTTCTTCCGAAGTTCCTTAATCCTCCTCTCGAGAACCCTCACTGGTCTCGCCTCCAAAGTCATGTTAGGCTGAAGATCCTCAGGAATCTTAGCCAACACCTGCTCACCCTCACGGAGACACTTCCGCAACATAGACACATGGAAAACCTTATGGAATGCACGCATAACCTCAGGTAACTCCAATCTATATGCCACTGGTCCAACCCGCTCAATCACTCTGAATGGACCCATATACCTCGGACTCAACTTAGTCTCTGACAATGACCTGTTCGGACCCCGCAACATAGCCATCTTGAGGTACACTCTGTCTCCTACCTGAAACTCAAGATCTCTCCTCCTCCTATCTGCATAACTCCTCTGCCTATCCTGAGCCTCCTTCATGTTCAGCTTGAGAACCCGAATCTTCTCTGAGGTCTCCTGAACAAAACTAGCACCAAACATGCTCCTCTCCCCCACCTGAGTCCAGCATAATGGTGTACGACATGGCCTCCCATACAAAGCCTCATAAGGAGCCATCTTAATACTCGCCTGATAACTGTTGTTGTAAGCAAACTCTACCAGGTTCAGGTGATCTGCCCAATGGCCACCCCAATCCAACACACACATCCTCAGCAAATCCTCCAGCGTCTGGATCGTCCTCTCAGACTGTCCATCTGTCTGGGGATGATAAGCTGTACTCATATGCACCTTAGTGCCCATCTCCGCCTGAAATGCCTTCCAGAACACCGAAGTGAACTTAGAATCCCTATCAGACACAATGCTCGCTGGCACCCCATGCAATCTGACTATCTCTCTCACATACTTCTTGGCCAAGACCGCTGCTCCATCAGTCTTCTTAATGGCCAGAAAGTGTGCTGACTTAGTCAACCGGTCTACAATGACCCAAATAGCATCAAAAGTCCGTGACACTGGCAATCCTACCACAAAATCCATGGTGATCATATCCCACTTCCACTCAGGAATGGGTAAACTCTTCAGTAACCCGCCAGGAACCTGATGCTCAGCCTTCACTAGCTGACACACATCACACCTCGAAACCCAACTCTAGATGCATCTGTATAAACCACATAGGGTTCTCCCTGCTCAGGCAAAGCCAACACTGGCGCAGTAGTCAACATCTCCTTCAGGCTTGCAAAGCCTTCCTCACACTCTTCTGACCAGACAAAAGGAACATCCTTCCCTGTCAACTTAGTCATAGGACGTGCTCTGCTTGCAAACCACTGCACAAATCTCCTGTAGTACCCTGCCAATCCAAGGAAACTCCTGATCTCTGTGGCATTCTGCGGTCTAGGCCAATCTCTGATAGCCTGAATCTTCTCTGGATCTACAGAAACCCCCTCTGCAGAAACAATGTGACCCAGAAAGCCCATCTCACGCTGCCAAAAACTACACTTGCTCAACTTGGCAAACAACTTCTGCTCCCGCAGCTTCTCCATAACTGCCCTCAAATGCACTGCATGCTCCTCAGGACTCTTAGAATAGACCAGGATATCGTCGATGAAAATGATGACAGATACATCCAGAAACTCCTGAAACACACTGTTCATCAATCTCATAAACGCTGCTGGTGCGTTAGTCAACCCGAAAGGCATTACCACAAACTCATAGTGCCCATACCTCGTCCTGAAAGCAGTCTTCCTCACATCTGCCTCATCTATCGGTATCTGATGATAACCCGATGCCAGATCCACCTTGTAGAACCAAGTAGCACCCCTCAACTGATCCAACAACTCGTCAATCCTCGGGAGAGGGTACTTGTTCTTCACAGTGACCCGGTTCAAACCCCTGTAATCAATACACAACCGGAAACTGCCATCCTTTTTCTTGACAAACAACACCGGCGCTCCCCACGGTGATACACTTGGATGGATGAATCCCTTACTCAACAAATCCTCTAGCTGCTTCTTCAGCTCTGCCATCTCTGCTGGAGCCATTCTGTAAGGAGCCTTGGATAACGGTGTCGTCCCCGGTTCCAGTTCAATGGTAAAAGGATCCGACTGAGATGGTGGTAATCCCTGCAAAGACTGAAACACATCCTCAAACTCCTCCACTACCGGAATACCACTAACCGTAGACTTCCCCACTGACTCTGGCATAGATATAGTAACCAAATAAGCCTCACGGCCCTTCTCGATCATCTTCCCAGCCTGAATGACTGAGATCACGAGACTCCCTGAAGTCGGTCTAATACCCTGAAAAACCAACTTCCCTCCTGGACGCTCAAACTCCACTCTACCCCGATAGCAATCCAAATGCACCCTATGTCGATGCATCCAATCCATCCCGAGAATAACATCATACAGCTCCACTGGACTGATAAGCAAATCCGCTGGCCACGACTCTCCTGCGATCTGAATATCAATTCCTCTAGCTCGTCCAATAACTCTCAGGAACTTGCCTCCCGCAACTCTAACAACTCCAGTACGCTCTCCAGGATCCCTGCTGATCCCCGCACACTCTGCACAATCTGGAGTAATGAAGCTATGCGAAGCTTCAGAATCAAACATAACGTGGGACTTAAACTCGCCCACCAACAAGGTCCCTACACAAACCTCATGTGTTGAGAACCTAACACTTTATCACAGGAAACAAAGTTAAAGTACCAGAAAATATACCTGTGATCGCCCCGGCACTGGTTCCACCAGTCTCAACTGTCGTGTAAACTCGTGGCGCCTGCTCAATCCGTGCCACCTGCTGACCCCCAGGCTGCACCTGCTGCAACGCTGCCACTGCTGCCGGCTGCAACTTGGGACAAAAAGGCCTGATGTGCCCTGTCTCCCTACAGTGATAACATACCCGAGGTCCTGCCGTCGGAACACTCCTCTTGGGACAACTAGCAACCCTGTGATCCCTGCTCCCACAACCGAAGCAACCCGCACCACTCGGCTTCTACGTAGCCTCCCACTTCCTCTTGGTTCCCTGAGCATGCCTACCGCCCCTGCTAAAACCACCCTGCTGCTGAGCCTTACTAGGCTGAACTGCTGGAGCTACCGCCACTGACTGTTCCCGGATATCCTCCTCAATCTCTGCTGCAGTCTCAACCAGCTCTGCACGCGTAGCATAACTCCTCCCTCTACAGTGAACTCTCAAGTCATCACGTAGAGCCCTCAAGAACCTCCTGATCTGAGCCTCCTCAGGCTCCATAGCCCGACCTCCATAACACAGAAGTCGACTGAACTCCAAGTCCAGCTCCCGCACTGACCATGTCCCCTGAGACAACTGAAGGAACTGCACCTCCAAACGATCCAATGCCTCTCTAGGAAAATACTTGCGGTTGAACTCCAAAACGAAGTCAGCCCAAGTCATCTCCCGCTGGACCCTCCTAGCAGCCACAGATCTCCACCACAACTCAGCATCACCACTCAAAAAGTAGACCCCTATGTCCACCCAAAAATCCTCAGGACATCTCAGAGTGTGGAAGTTACGTTCCACTCTCGTCCTCCACGCATCCGCAGCAGTAGGATCTACACCTCCTGAAAACTGCTCGGTATGCAACCGACCCATCTCTGTCAACATGCTGAGATAACGAGCATGGACCCCCGCATCCGCAGCCACTGGCTGCTGCTCCTCCGCCACCACTGGTGGCACTACCTGAGCCTGAGCCGGTACCACTGGTGGTAACCGCTCTAACACCTGTGCTAGCAAAGCCGCAACGTCTACACCAGGGACTCCACCCGCTGGGACCCCCACACCTGGGACCCTAGCATCACCGGCCACTGGAGTATCAACACCGCCCCCTCCTGCCACACTCACGGAATCCCCCGGAACTTCCTGCGACTCGCCAACACCCTCAGCTGTCACACTCTGGTCCTCGGTCTCACTAACCACTGGGGCTCTACCCCTACCACGACCACGTCCGCGACCACATTCGCGTCCACGACCTCGACCAGTCACAGCATCCTCTCTAACCATCTGCACTACCATGAACAGAAGGCTAAGCAAACAATTTCTATTATAACACAGAAACATAAACTCACCGTGGAATCACACACTCGGCTCGAAGAGGATGTTCTAGGACTTCATGCCACACACAATTGACTAACTCACATAATCAATCAAGCATGCAAAATCCCAAACATCTACAACAGAAACCTAGTGAATCCAAACCTAGAACCGTAAGGGCTCTGCTACCAAAATGAAAGGACCGACCTTTTTTTTTTTAATAAATAATAAATAATATATATATAAATAAACTACAACTAGTGGTCCCATACCCACTAGCCACCTAACCATATTCACAATCAACAGCGAAATAACATAAATCAATATCCAATAATAAACCAATAATAACCAATAACAATATGATATTATAGCAAAGGCAATATCCCAATACCAAACAACAAGAAACATGAAACCAGCAACCTAGCAATGTTTCTAATGACTCAACTCTAGCAACCTAGCAATGCCAGACAACATCCAATCGAGTCCCTAGAACATCCTCCTCTTCATTGCCTTGATTCCACGATCACACTTTGCCTTTACCTGCACCATAAACACAAATTGAGATGCATGAGTATTTGATAAACACTCAGTGAGGCAATCCTCCCATCTACTGGGCTATACACACAAGCAACAATGATTCCAAAGTTCCAAAACAAGCAACAAACAAACACACAAACCAGGAAATCAAACATCGTCTCGCTGGAAGGGAGGTGTCGACCGACACCAGCCTAGTGTCGACCGACACTGGCTCAATGGTGTCGACCGACACTACCCCACAGTGTCGATCGATGCCCAATTTGCTGGTGTCGACCGACACCAAGTGGTATCGATCGACATCCCTCTGCAACTGCGATCCGCGCGAAGTCGAGAGTCGAATCTCGCTCCCAAATCTCCTCCAAAACGCCCAATACTCAATACCCAAGCCTTATACCTCCTTAGGAACCTGTATCAACCAATCCCAGCAAGAAAAACACACAAACAAGCAACAACAAGCAAGAACAAGGGAATCAAAGGCTTAGATTAGCCATGGTCATGCACTCACCTCTTTCAAGAAGATTCTGACCAACAAGAACGAATTCCCTCACTCCTAGCAAGCTTCTAACACCTTCCCAGCCTTAGATCTCCCAAGAACAGCAAGGAATCTCTCAATCTCTTCCCAAAAGCTCAAGAACACTCTCCCTTTGTGTTTTCTCTCAAAAACGGCGAATAACCCAAAACAACACGACCCTAGGTTGTTTTCTTCCTCTAAAACTCGATTTAAGGGATTCCCTAAACCAACCACGCAAACCGGACAATTCAAATTGAACCAACCAAACCGGCCACAATTGGTGTCGATCGATGCCTCACTAGAAGGTGTCGATCGACACCCTTACCAAAATACCAAAAATTGGTTTGCGGGTGTTACAGTAATAATTGACATATTTAAATATAGTGTTTTATCTTTTGAAAATGTTTAAAATATTTTATTGGATTGTCAAGAAATTTTTGTATTTGCATATATACATAAAGGTTTATCGTAAATTTTATCCTTTGCCAGTATGATTTTTACAAATAAAGGTATACAACAATTATTTTAGTTGTCTTATATGTATATTTTCTATTAAATATGTGTAACTGACTAAACTATATTAATTATGATCTTTAGATTTAATTGGGCGTCTGGTGCTTGTTGAAAGCTCCGGATACCTTTCGGCTAACAACGTACACACTGAACTTTTTTTTGAAATTGAAAATGAAGAGTAAGTTTTTCTATTATGAAACTTTCTTACATATTTATCGTCTTAAATTTACCAAATTTCAAAACTTTGAAGATATACACGATTATTCCATCATTCATTGATGTATAATTTATTAATCTATTATAGAATAATTAGAACTTTATCAGAAACCTTTATAAATAAATATTTTCATAAATCCAAGCTTTATTAAAAATAAAGATTCTGTTATACAAAAGTCATAAGTTAAATAATTCTATTGTTAATAAATTAAATAAGCTTTAATGTTACAATTAAAAAATAGATTAAATTAAAGAAACAAATATTATAGGAATATTGTAGGGTGAAAAAAATTATCTTCTCTTTGATCTTGCCTTCCACATCATGTCAAACGGATGAGTTTGAAATTTTAGCATAAGCGATTTCTTTGGCTTGAGGAGCTTGTGTATTGAATATAATCTAATCTGAAAATTTAGTTGTTGTAGTCGTTGAAGGAATCATAACATCATCCTCATTGTAGTATTCTTTAGGTTTAACCTGTTCAATTTTTTTAAAGAAAAGTAATAATTAAAACATGGAATTACTATCAATTCTCATATAACATGATTATTTAAATAATCTAAATGAAATTTAAGCTAAAGATAAAATTAAAAAATTTCGTTTCTATATTCCCGAAAATATACATGGCTATTAGCGATCATTGTTTTCCTGCAAATATGGCGATCCAAGTTTAATCAAATTATGGAATATAAATTATAAGGATTAGAAATAATTTAACATGTTAATCATTCTGATTATATAAAATAATATCTGATATTAATTAGAAACAAATTTATTGATCGATTCATCTGGTCATTGAAACCTATGTAAAATAGTTATCATCTATTATATTAACAGGAAAACAAAAAAAATAATAAGATCCATATGCAATATATTTCTTTAAAAAGATGGAAGATAAATATAAGAATATATTATAAATAGGGGAATTTATAATAATAGATATGTGTAAATATATAACATATATATCTTTCTATATATTTATTTACTGATTTAAACAATACTTACTTACATCCTAATCTATCGATTATATAAAATCTAAATAAAAGACTAACCAAAATATATGTATTTCCATCTTTATCATTTCAAATTTGTATATTTTATATGCATCTTAAATTTTATCATTTGCCAGTATGACTTTTACAAATAAAGGTATACAACAATTATTTGAGTTGTCTTATATGTATATTTTCTATTCAATATGTGTAACTGACCAAACTATATTAATTATGATCTTTAGATTTAATTGGACGTCTGGTGCTTGTTGAAAGCTCAGGATACCTTTCGGCTAACAAAGTGCACACTGAACTTTTTTTCGAAATTGAAAACGAAGAGTAAGTTTTCCTATTATAAAACTTTCTTACATATTTATCGTATTAAATTTACCAAATTTCAAAACTTTGAAGATATACACGATTATTCCGTCATTCATTAATGTATAATTTATTAATCTATTATAGAATAAATTAGAACTTTATGAGAAACCTTTATAAATAAATATTTTCATAAATCCAAGCTTTACTAAAAATAAAGATTCTATTATACAAAAGTCATAAATTAAATAATTCTATTGTTAATAAATTAATTAAGCTTTAATGTTACCATTAAAAAAATTAGATTAAATTAAAGAAACAAATATTATAGGAATATTGTAGGGTGAAAAAAATTGTCTTCTCTTTGATCTTGGCTTCCACATCATGTCAAACAGATGGGTTTGAAGTTTTAGCATAAGCGATTTCTTTGGCCTTAGGAGCTTGTGTATTGAATATAATCCAATCTGAGAATTTAGTTGTTGTAGTCGTTGAAGGAATCATAACATCATCCACATGACCATCCTCATTGTAGTATTCTTTAAGTTTAACCTGTTCAATTTTTTTTAAAGAAAATAATAATTAAAACATGGAATTATTATGAACTCTCATATAACATGTTTATTTAAATAATCTAAATGAAATTTAAGCTAAAGATAAAAATTAAACAATTTCGTTTCTATATTTCCGAAAATATACATGGCTATTAACGATCATAGTTTTCCTGCAATTATAGCAATCCAAGTGTAACCAAATTATGAAAAAGAAATTATAAAGATTAGAACTAATTTAACACGTTAATCATTCCGATTATATAAATTAATACCTGATATTAATTAGAAACAAATTTATTGATCGATTCATCTGGTCCTTGAAACCTATGTAAAATAGTTATCATCTATTACATTAACAGGAAAAAAAAAGAATAATAAGATCCATATGCAATATATTTCTTTAAAAAGATGGATAAATATAAGAATATATTATAAATATTCGTTTGAAGATTTTTTTTTGAATGTTATTATAATTTTGAGAAAATAGTAAAAGAATTAAATTTATAACCTCATCAAAAGAGCATAATTATTATACATTTTTTGAAAGGTTAACCAACAACAACTAAAGCTTTATGATTTATGGATCTTGCTTTCCAAGAAACCACTATACGAACATGAAAATAAAAAGAATCATTCGATTAATCATAAAAACAGAAAATCAGAATACAAATAAAATTTTTTGAGAACGTGATTAAATAATTAAACGTAAAACCTCAACCAAAAAAGCACAATATTATACCTTTTTCGTAAGGTGAACCAACAACAACCAAAACTTTATGATTTATTGATCTTTCTTTCCAAAGAAACCCTTATACGAAGGATAATAAAAAGAATCAGTTAATTAATCATAAAAATAGAAAATCGGAATACAAATAATTTTTTTTGAGAACATAATTAAAGAATTAAACGTAAAACCTCAACCAAAAAAGCACAATATTATACTTTTTTGTAAGGTGAATGAACAACAACCAAAGCGTTATGATTTTTATATCTTGCTTTCCAAAAAACCACTATATGAACAGGAAAATAAATATGACCAGTCGTTAATCATAAAAAACAGCAAGATTGGAAAACAAATATAAATTTGAGAACATGATGAAAGAATTATTGAAATTGATAAAACTATAAATTTAATAGAAGAGAGTTTTTTTGAGAAGATGATTAAAGAATTAAACGTAAAACCTCAACCAAAAAAGCACAAAATTATATATTTTTGTAAGGTGAACCAACAACAACCAAAGTGTTATGATTATTGAATCTTGCTTTCCAAGAAACCACTATATGAACAGGAAAATAAATAGGATCAGTCGATGAATCATAAAAAACATCAAGATCGGAATACAAATATAAATTTGAGAACATGATAAAAGAATTATTGAAATTGATAAAACTATAAATTCAAGAGAAGATAGTTTTTTTTTCTTTTTTCTTTGTTGAGTTATGGTGAAAGCAAACGATAGCATTGTATTTATAGTTGTAAAAGACCTATTTTTTTCGGGTTTCCAGTAAGGAAGTGTATTGTCGTCAGGTTTTTTTTCCTGTAGAAGCCCATTAATTTTTAGATTAACGTCGATCTATCTATAAACAATCTAAGCCCACTAATTATCTCAAATATGTAGAATTTGTAGTATAAAACAGAACTATAGTTGTAAAAAGGATATTTTCCGGGAAATTTAGGGATTAAATTAGCAAATTCTAGTTTTGCAAATAACTTTTTATGCAATTAGATTAATTCTGTCGCGATTTTTGATTTATTTTTAATGCGAAAAATATGTAAATTTACGTTCTGGGGCAAAATATTTCAACGTTAGGGGCAATTTCATTAATGCCAAAACGGTAAAATTTTGCTGAGATTGAATGTGGGACGTTTTCACTTCTCATTTAATATAATAGATTGATGATAATTATAAAATATTAACTTCTGAAAATTTTAAGTTATTATTTAGACAATAATTTTAATAAAAAAGTCTTAAGTTAAAAAAATTTGATCAAAAGAATCATGAACCAGTTTTGGTTTTTTATATTCAATTAAACACCACCACTTATGTCTTCGTGTTTTTTTCATTTACTCTTCATATTCTTTCTTGTCATCTTTATTTTCAATTTTGTATTGTAGTTGTAATCGTTACTTTCACTGTTGCTTCTTCGTTATACTCTTATTTTTTTTTGTTTCTTGTCTGATTTCCCGCTTTCTTCCACTGGATAATCATTGAGAACATTTTTGTTTTAAATTACCATATAATTTCCGTCCGCTTCTTTATTATACTTTTATTCTTCTTCGTCCTCGTCTGCTTTCTCATTTCCTATCACTGAATAATCATTCAAAACCATTTTATTTTGAAGTACTACACAACTTACTTTTTATTGGAAATTTTATCATTGTCTAAAATAAAGAAGAGGAAATCAATTGTATATGTAATCTAAATTGTTGGAAATTTTATTATCGTTTAAATATTAAAATGTTTAAATTCTCTAAAATAAAGAACCTAATTAAACTTTAAAATTTGGATGCCTAATAAATCAAGCTTCCTGTTCATTTTTAAAATTTTGTGAAACCTAAGAACTTTTAAAAATGTTAATATTTAGAAAATTTTCAATGTTTTTATTTTCTCAAATAAAACATCAGATTAAACAGAATAAATTTTTAGAATTAGACGCTTGATAAATCAAGCTTTCCTGCTTATTCGTTGTTGGAAGCATATTAGTCTTATTTATAATGAATGGTGCTGAACCACCAGCCGATGTGGGACGTTAAATATATATATATATATATATTTATTTCATAGATTTAAAACTTTCCATTATCTAAAAAAACTTAAACTACTATATTTTCAAAAATGTTAATAAATGAAATGTCTAATTTCTATTGGTTGTTTTAGATACTATGTGGACACCTTAAGCAAAAATGTTAATTAATGATATGTCTAATTCCTATTGGTCGTTTAAAATCTCATGTGGACAGAATTAGGAGCTTATAGCTTCTACTTTTATTAGTATAGATTACTCGAACCTACACAACCTCTAGGTTTTGAACCCACGCGTAGCGTGAGTTTATTTGATATATTTGATGAAAATTATATATGATTGATGATGGTAATAAAAAAATTATCTTATAAAAAAATTAAATTAGTATTAAGGAAAAAATTAAATTTCAGATACATAATTTTTAAAATATAAAAATCTGTTGTGTTAGAAAAGTAAATCTGATAAAAAAAATCATGAATTTAACTCGACGTCCAGGCGAGGCAAATCAAATTGATGACCTCACATATCCTAAACCACTTCTTTGACCACCAGAAAACGAAACAATTTTATAATCATGAATTTAACTCGTTTTCATATTTAATTGATCGCCTACCACCTATGTTTTCGTGTTTTTTATTCAATGTTTTCTTATTTTTCATATTTTTTCTTGTCATTTTCATTGTCAAAATTTGTGGTAGTTGTCATTGTTACTTTTACCGTCTGGTTCTTTGTTATACTCTTTTTCTTCTTCTTCCTCGTCAACTTCTTCACATTCTTCCACTGAAGACTGCCACACAACTTGTTAACCTATCAAACTCCAAGAACAAAGTCATTTATTTTCTCATAAAATTTGTGAAATTCAAGAAGACCAGCATAGTCAACACATGCATCCAATTATTGATAATTTCATCCATATACTTATTTGGTTTTAGATCGACATGTTTAGAAACTTCTCAAACCAAAATCCTTACTTGGTTTATAATATTTTAAAATCATAATAAAATATACTAATAATTATTTATTTAATATGATATATAGAAATATGAGTACACTATAAGAACATATTAATTATAAATAAATAATATCATTTATATTATGTAACAATACGTCCCGTGGATCCCACTAGCCTACCGCTAGTCGCCCCAACGGACCCCAACCTGGCCCTGCAGGGCATCGATCCTAACCCCTCACTGTAGACATCCAAATCCACCAGTAGGTTATTGGTGCGTCATGCGTTCCTCGAACCCTAATCCCCACCCTTTAACAACCTTCCCACAAGACAAGCTGTCACCAATTGACCTGCAGCTCAATTGGTGACAGCTTGTCCTGTGGGAAGGTTGTTAAAGGGTGGGGATCAGGGTTCGAGGAACGTCTGGCGCACTAATAACCTACTGGTGGATTTGGATGAATAGTTCTTGTCCACAATGAGGGGTTAGGATCGATGCCCTGCAGGGCCATCTTGGGGTTCGTTGGGGTGCTAGCAGTGGGCTAGTGGGGTCAACGGGACGGGTTGTCACATATTATATCATCAAATAATATCAATCATATCATATTATCAAATAACTATTACCGTATATAACCGTAACCGCTTGAACCGGAACCATATTTAAACGTAACCATTTAACAGTTTATTAAACGGTTATGGTTAAGGTTAAACAAAATTTCTAACCATAACCAATGGTTAATAAACCGTAACCGTGACAACCGTAACCCTGGTCATGCCTATGTATATCTAATAAAACATGTGTGTTTGTCGTCCATCATTCTTCTTTAAACCCCCAAACTTGAGCTAATTCGTAGCCTGTCACGGTTACAGTTACGATTGGTGGCAACTTGTCCTGTGGGAAGGTTGTTAAATGGTGGGGACCAGGGTTCGAGGAACGCCTGGCGCACCAATAATGGGTTAGGATCGATGCCCTGCAGGGCCAGCTTGGGGTCCGTTGGGACGGCTAGCGGGGGGCTAGCAGGATCCACGGACGGTCCGTTGGGACAGCTAGCGGGGGGCTAGTGGGGTCCACGGGACGGGTTGTTATATATAATATTTTAAATTTTTAAAAGGTTTCGAAATATAAAATTTGAACCTTTTAAAAAGTTTCAATATTTATAATATTTTTTAAAACATTTCAAAACCTATATTTCTGAATCTTTTATATTTTGAAACCTTTTAAAAGTTTAAAATATTATAATATTATAATATTTTAAACTTTTAAAATTTAAAAATTATAATATTAAAAACTTTTTAAAAGCTAAGAACTTTTAAAAGTTTCAATATTTATAATATTTAAATTATAAAGTTTAATTTGATCAAATAAAAAACCGGATCAAACCGAATAAAACTTTTAAACTTGGACGCCTGATAAATCAAGTTTTCCTGCTCATTCGTTATTGGAAGCATATTAATCTTATTTATACTAATTCTGAACCATTGTCTAAAAATTTTCTAGCCAATGTGTGATATTGTGCATAGTTCTTTTATTTCCATAAATTTAAAATTTTCCTTTTTCTAAAAAATTCTGGAAATTTAAAAAATGTTAATGAATGACATGTCAAATCATGATAGATTGTTTAAAATAATTCTTAATATAAATTTTTTTGGAAATTATATAAAATGTTAATAAGTGATATGTTAAATCCTATAGGTTGTTTAAAACCTATGTGGACGGCTTGAGAAGCTTATAGCTCCTACTTTTATTTAGTATAAATTAGCGTTAATTAGAATACCTTTAAATTTGATATGCAAGTTAGACTTAAATTTTGAAAATAATTTTTTTAAATTTGGTTTTTTAAAAATAATTGTAATAATGATATTAAATTTGAAAATATTTTTTTTGATATGCAAGTTAAGACATAATAAGTATATCATATATTAAATTACCTATAATATAATCTATCTTAACATTTTTGGAGTACATATTTGTGCCATATTTTTTTATCTTTGTATCCAAACAAATTCTAACTAAATTTTTTTTAATCTTTACAACCAAACACAACCACCTTATTTGATAATATTTGTAACATCCGTATTCCGAGAATAGAGTTTGGGTTATGTTGAGTAAACCAAAAGAATGGATTTAAATTAATTTTGGTTTAATTAAATCCTGGTTTAATCAAATTAAACCAAAAACCCTTATTTCTTCTTCTAATTGTCTACACATCCTCTCTCCTTTTGGTGCTTTTGTCGTCATTTTCATCAGAGAGGGAGAGAAAGAGACATAACTCTTTATTGAGTGTAAAGGAGAAAGAGAAGGAGATCAAGCTTTTTCCTTAGTGTTAAGAGAGAAACAGAACTGTCAGGGTTTAAGAGAAGGAAGATCCGATGGGTCAAATCGTTTTGAAAGGTATTGATTTTTGGTAGGGTTGTAGCTAAGAGATTTTCGTACACTCGCCTTTTTACAGAAGTGAATTTGGATTAATATTCTAGGAGATATTGGCATTTTCGTGAGGCGTTTCTTCTCATTCGCGGATTGAGACCAGCGGGTGTTACGGGGATGATTGCGGTTTCATCTATAATCTGATCGTGCTGAAATTTTGTGGGAAGCTTCTGGACGTATATACCTTGCTTTTCACCGGAGGGATTAGAAAGTTAACGGTTCGTTTTTGTTTCGTGGTTTCATTTGTGAGGTTGTTCTTTTCTATTTTTTTTCTGGCAGTTTGTTTACAATATTTGTTTGTTGTTGTGATTGGTTGTAGGAACAAGTTTGGTTGTTCTTGGATATTGGAAAGCCTCTCATTTGGTTGTATTTAGTTTTGTGAATCACTTGTTAAGGTAAGTGCAGGACCATGGCTTATCTAAGCTGGAGATTTTTTCTAATCTGCTTGTTTATGTGTTGTTTGGCTTGTTGATTGTTGATTGATGATTGTTGGTTGATGGTTGATGGTTAGAGATGTCTCTATTGCTTGTGTGTATAGCCCAGTAGATGGGAGGATTGCCTTACTGAGTGTTTATTAAATACTCATGCAGTGCAATATGTGTTTGTGGTGCAGGTAAGGCAAAGTGTGACCGTGGAATCAGGGCGATGAAGAGGAGGATGTTCTAGTGGTTCGTTTGGTTGTCTGGCTTCTGTTAGGTTGCTAGAGTGGAGTCCTAGAATGTTGTTTAGGATTGCTGGTTCTTTGGATGTTGTTTGGATCATTAGTTTGTGATTGGAATTAATATTGGCTATTTATATTTATTGGATATTGGTAATGTTTTCCGCTGATGATTGTGATTGTGGTTAGGTGGCTAGTGGGTATGGGACCACTAGTTGTAGTTTATTATTATATTATATTATATATTTATTATTTAAAAAAAAAAAGTCGGTCGTTTCATTTTGGTATCAGAGCCCTTACGGTTCTAGGTTTGGGTTCACTAGGTTACTGTTGTGATGTTTGGGATTGCATGTCTTGATTGATTATGTGAGTTAGTCAATTGTGTGTGGCATGGAGTCCTAGAACATCCTCTTCGAGCCTTCAATGAGATTCCACGGTGAGTTATTGTTATGTTTCTTTGTGTGGTATTGATTTGTTTTCTGCTTGTTAGCCTCTGTTCTTGGAAGATCAGTGGTTAAGGTGTTTGAGTTGTTGGTCGTGGACGGGGACGTGGTCGTGGTCATTGTCGGGCGGGTCCCGAGGCCAGCGAGTGTGTAGTCCAGAGTTCCACTAGGAGGTACGTCAGAGGGTCGCAAGCGTATCAGGAGGGACCAGAGGGGATTAGCCGGTGAGCGTGCCGGGGGTGCTGGGAACCCAGGTGTGGGGTTGCAGCAGGTGGAGCCCAGGGTCGAGATGATCGCTTGACGGATCTGTTGGCGTGCTGTTGGAGCGGTTACCGAGAGGGGTACCAGTGTAGGCTCCAGTTGTGCCACATGTGGCGGGGTGCAGTCGAGGGCTGCGGATGTTGAGGACTTTCCAACTTACGTTAAGAGGATGGAGCGGTTGTAGATGACCGGTATGAGATTAGTCTCAAGAGGTATCGGGCCTAGAGAGGCGGATATGTGGACATATGCAGTTGGAGCAGATATTTCTCTGCTTGGTGGTTAATCCAGTTGGATATTATAAGTTGAGTGGGTAGGTGTAACATTGCAATGTTATACTCGGATCACAGAAGGTAGTTGTGTCGAGAGATGTTTATAGTCGTTAAGGATTGTTGCTCCTGAGGGGATGGTGATTCCCCTGAATACCGATAGCTCGAGGGGCTGAGGGCTCCGAGAGTGGCAGAGGGGATGTTGTTCTCCTGAGGGGATGAGTAGTTCCCCTGATACCGAGATCTTGAGGATTGTGGTCCAAGAGTGAGACGGTATAACTCGAAGACGCTGGTCTGAGAGTGAGATCGGTATGACTCGAAGGTTTCGACCTAAGAGTGGAAGAGTTGGGAGCAAGCAATTCCTAGGACGTGAGTATAAACATAACGATTGAATGTAGACCTCGAGAGATTTACGGTGGTTTAATCTTGGATTTTAGGATTATGTTGGCCGTTGGGCCAGGGTTTTATGAACCAGAGCGGTTATGAATGTGTGGCTGTTTTGCCAGGATTGTGAGGCCAGTGGTGCCGGAGTCCCGGGAAGGGGAGTTACAGCAGGATTGATTCAGGAGAGGCATGTTTGCCAGATACATAAGTTCACGGAAAGCCTTCATGGCAGGATAAACTAATCGTTGCAACGATGTTGGATGAAGTTCATTGGAGATGGACAGGGTTGCTAGATTCAAAGTTTTGGTAAGCTTGTTGGAGGGAATAAGTCAAGTGGCTTGAGTTAGCGGCCTGCAAAGTATTTGAAGCGGTGAATCAGAATATGCGAGTGTATGGTACTTGTTTGTTTTATTACGTTCGTATTGATGATTTGCTGTGGAGAATTGCCAAGCGGAAAGCTATCTTTGGAATAAGCTAACTTGTGGAAGATTCCCTAACTGGCAAGTTACTAGAGGTTTTTGGAGGAACAAGAGGGTTGATATTCAGGTGGGGGCGAGTTGATGTCGGCATACTTGAGTGTTGGTTTAGTTGAGCTGAAGAAGTAACTAGAGGATTTATGGAGCAAGAGATTCATACGTTCTAGTGTATCACCGTGGGGAGCGCCGGTGTTGTTTGTGAAGAAGAAGGATGGGAGTTTCCGGTTGTGTATTGATTATCGGGGTTTGAACCGGGTCACTGTGAAGAACAAGTATCCTCTTCCTAGGATCGATGAGTTGTTGGATCAGTTGAGGGGTGCTACTTGGTTCTCCAAGGTAGATCTGGCGTCGGGTTATCATCAGATACCGATAGATGAGACAGATGTGAGAAAGACGGCTTTTAGGACGAAGTATGGGCATTATGAGTTCATGGAGATGCCTTTTTGGGTTGACTAACGCGCCAGCAGAGTTTAGATTGATGAACAGTGTGTTTCAGGAGTTTCAGGACGTGTCTGTCATCTTTTTCGTCGATGATATCCTGGTATTTTCTAAGAGTCCTAAGGAGTATGCAGTGAATTTGAGGGCAGTTCTGGAGAAGCTGCGGGAGCAGAAGTTGTTTGCTAAGTTGAGCAAGTGTAGTTTTTGGCAGCGTGAGATGGGTTCTCTGGGTCACATTGTTTATGCAGAGTGAGTTCCTGTAGATCCGAAGAAGATTCAGATTATCAAGGCTTGGCCTAGACTACATAATGTCACTGAGATCAGGAGTTTCCTTAGTTTGGCAGATTACTACAGGACCAGGAGATGAAGTCTCTCGTAGGAGAGATCAGTGCGTTGAGCTTGTGTGCGGTTTTCTCGAGAACCATTGGGTTAGGAGGCGGCTTATAGAGCAGATCTTCTGAGTAGAGTGCGGTTGGCTCAGGAGAAGGATTTGGGGCTGGTGAATGCCTCTAAGGATGTGGATTCAGAGTATCAGGTCTCAGATAATGGTACTATCTTGGTGCATGGTCGTGTGTGTGTGCCCAAGGATGAGGAGTTGAGGCAGGAGATTCTAAGAGAGGCTCATGCGAGCAAGTTGTCCATTCATCCAGGAGCGACTAAGATGTACCGTGATCTCAAGAGGTACTATCATTGGGTCGGGATGAAGAAGGATGTAGCTAGTTGGGTTTCGAGGTGTGATGTGTGTCAGCTAGTGAAGGCTGAGCATCAGGTTCCTGGCGGGTTACTGAAGAGTTTACCCATTCCTGAGTGGAAGTGGGATATGATCACTATGGATTTTGTGGTGGGATTGCCAGTGTCACGGACCTTTGATGCTATTTGGGTCATTGTGGACCGGTTGACCAAGTCAGCACATTTTCTGGCCATTAAGAAGACTGATGGAGCAGCGGTCTTGGCTAAGAAGTATGTGAGGGAGATTGTCAGGTTGCATGGGGTGCCAGCGAGCATTGTGTCTGATAGGGATTCTAAGTTCACTTCGGTGTTCTGGAAGGCATTTCAGGCAGAGATGGGCACTAAGGTGCATATGAGTACAGCTTATCATCCCCAGACAGATGGACAGTCTGAGAGGACGATCCAGACGCTGGAGGATTTGCTGAGGATGTGTGTGTTGGATTGGGGTGGCCATTGGGCAGATCACCTGAACCTGGTAGAGTTTGCTTACAACAACAGTTATCAGGGGAGTATTAAGATGGCTCCTTATGAGGCTTTGTATGGGAGACCATGTCGTACACCATTATGCTGGACTCAGGTGGGGGAGAGGAGCATGTTTGGTGCTAGTTTTGTTCAGGAGACCTCAGAGAAGATTCGGGTTCTCAAGCTGAACATGAAGGAGGCTCAGGATAGGCAGAGGAGTTATGCTGATAAGAGGAGGAGAGATCTTGAGTTTCAGGTAGGAGACAGAGTGTACCTCAAGATGGCCATGTTGCGGGGTCCGAACAGGTCATTGTCAGAGACTAAGTTGAGTCCGAGGTATATGGGTCCATTCAGAGTGATTGAGCGGGTTGGACCAGTGGCATATAGATTGGAGTTACCTGAGGTGATGCGTGCATTCCATAAGGTTTTCCATGTGTCTATGTTGCGGAAGTGTCTCCGTGAGGGAGAGGAGGTGTTGGCTAAGATTCCTCAGGATCTTCAGCCTAACATGACTTTGGAGGCGAGACCAGTGAGGGTTCTCGAGAGGAGGATCAAGGAACTTCGGAAGAAGAAGATTCCTTTGATGAGAGTCCTGTGGGACTGTGATGGTGTTGAGGAGCAGACTTGGGAGCCTGAGGCAAGGATGAAGGCAAGGTTCAAGAAGTGGTATGAGAAGCAAGCCGCGACTTGAGCTTGTTTAGCCTGGTCCCATCTGTAATCCGTGGCTGGAGCGGGAATGGAGTATTCCAACCCATCTCTCTTGTTACTCGGTCGCTTGGGGTGGTTGGTTGTGCGACTCAGTAACAAGATGAGGTGGTGTTGGGGTACAAAGTTTCCGTGAGGCGGGGGTTGCGAAGTTAAGTTTCCTGAAAAAAAAAAAAAAAAAAAAAAAAAGGTCGGTGAAGAGGAGTTTCCAAAAATGGAAAGTGTTAAATATGGAAAGTTTTGCGGGAGTCAGAATTTTGTCCATTTTAGCGGTGGGAAGCCTTGGGAGGGGCTTTTGTGCCTTTGTGGCGGACTTTTGAGTCAGAGTGCCTGTGTGTGGCGGTATTGTTAGACATTGTATGGCCTTTGTGGCGGGCTTTTAGCCATTTGTTGGCCTTTGTGGCGGGCTGTTTAGCCAGAGTGTCTTTGTGACGGTCTTTCGGGACAGATGGTCTTTGTGACGGTCCTTCGGGACAGATGGTCTTTGTGACGGTCCTTCGGGATAGATGGTCTTTGTGACGGTCCTTCAGGACAGATGGTCTTTGTGACGGTCCTTCGGGACAGATGGTCTTTGTGACGGTCCTTCGGGACAGATGGTCTTTGTGACGGTCCTTCGGGACAGACGGTCTTTGTGACGGTCCTTTGGGGACGAGTGGGCTTGGTGGCGGTCCTTTTTAGGACATTTTGTTTGGCCTTGGTGGCGGTCCTCGTGAGGAAATTTTTGTTGGCCTTTGTGGCGGCCCTTGTGGCGTATATATGATCCTTGTGTGGTCATGAGGTATCCCAGTGAGGGGATATGTGGTTGGTAGGACATTGAGATGTTTTTACGCGAGCCACGGGAAGGAAACCTGGATAGGGATAGGACTCAGACGTGTTCAGAATTGTTTGCTCGCGACTCTTGGGGGACTTAGGTTCTCCTAGTACTGCCATATTCAGAGACTTTGTGGCTCGGGAGTATGGTTGGTATATCGACTCCGGATGACGATCCGGGGGCGCGCTGTAGGGTGGCAACCCGAGAGACGAGTTTGGATTTTTCCTTATATCATTTGGCATGCAGACTTAGGTCTGATGAGGAGCCAATAAAAACTCAAGGTTTAGGCCTATGAGTAAAGGGAAGTCCAAAAAGTCAAAAGCAAATGACGCCTGGAGCGTGAGTCTATCGCCTAGAGGTGACCTTCTGTAGATCGGTCGGAGGAGTGCGGGCCGTGGAGACGGTTGCACGGGAGTCCTTGGCTGATGGTTGTTCGAGATTCGAGGACGAATCTATGTTGGTGGAGGAGAATTGTAACATCCGTATTCCGAGAATAGAGTTTGGGTTATGTTGAGTAAACCAAAAGAATGGATTTAAATTAATTTTGGTTTAATTAAATCCTGGTTTAATCAAATTAAACCAAAAACCCTTATTTCTTCTTCTAATTGTCTACACATCCTCTCTCCTTTTGGTGCTTTTGTCGTCATTTTCATCAGAGAGGGAGAGAAAGAGACATAACTCTTTATTGAGTGTAAAGGAGAAAGAGAAGGAGATCAAGCTTTTTCCTTAGTGTTAAGAGAGAAACAGAACTGTCAGGGTTTAAGAGAAGGAAGATCCGACGGGTCAAATCGTTTTGAAAGGTATTGATTTTTGGTAGGGTTGTAGCTAAGAGATTTTCGTACACTCGCCTTTTTACAGAAGTGAATTTGGATTAATATTCTAGGAGATATTGGCATTTTCGTGGGGTGTTTCTTCTCATTCGCGGATTGAGACCAGCGGGTGTTACGGGGATGATTTCGGTTTCATCTATAATCTGATCGTGCTGAAATTTTGTGGGAAGCTTCTGGACGTATATACCTTGCTTTTCACCGGAGGGATTAGAAAGTTAACGGTTCGTTTTTGTTTTGTGGTTTCATTTGTGAGGTTGTTCTTTTCTATTTTTTTTCTGGCAGTTTGTTTACAATATTTGTTTGTTGTTGTGATTGGTTGTAGGAACAAGTTTGGTTGTTCTTGGATATTGGAAAGCCTCTCATTTGGTTGTATTTAGTTTTGTGAATCACTTGTTAAGGTAAGTGCAGGACCATGGCTTATCTAAGCTGGAGATTTTTTCTAATCTGCTTGTTTATGTGTTGTTTGGCTTGTTGATTGTTGATTGATGATTGTTGGTTGATGGTTGATGGTTAGAGATGTCTCTATTGCTTGTGTGTATAGCCCAGTAGATGGGAGGATTGCCTTACTGAGTGTTTATTAAATACTCATGCAGTGCAATATGTGTTTGTGGTGCAGGTAAGGCAAAGTGTGACCGTGGAATCAGGGCGATGAAGAGGAGGATGTTCTAGTGGTTCGTTTGGTTGTCTGGCTTCTGTTAGGTTGCTAGAGTGGAGTCCTAGAATGTTGTTTAGGATTGCTGGTTCTTTGGATGTTGTTTGGATCATTAGTTTGTGATTGGAATTAATATTGGCTATTTATATTTATTGGATATTGGTAATGTTTTCCGCTGATGATTGTGATTGTGGTTAGGTGGCTAGTGGGTATGGGACCACTAGTTGTAGTTTATTATTATATTATATTATATATTTATTATTTAAAAAAAAAAAAGTCGGTCGTTTCAATATTAATTTCAAATTTTCTAAAATCTATGTACCTAATTTAAAGCAATATGTTAGATTAAAATATAATTCTCCTTTCAGTTTTATTTAATCTTATATTTAATTATTTGAATTACTATTTAATACATAAAGTTAATAAAATTTTAGATTTTTTTCCCAGCATATAATGTGATTTGAATTTTTATAAACGGATATATATTTTAAAAATTGTTAGGATCTTTGTAACCAAACAAGCGATGGAGTTATATTGTGCCAAGAATTTGGATCTATATGAATATAATTTTAATTATCATTAATTTGTTGTTACACGGATAATTTATCATTTCATTATTTTGCTAACATGATCAGTATTAGAATATTAGAAATATGAAATTGAGTAATTTATGATAATGTAGAGAACAAATTATTTTACGGTAAACTGCAAGTTAAATCATATAATTAATAGTCAAATACAATTATATAATCTTACACTAAACAAAACTAACACATACATCTATCTTAACATTTTGAAGTACATCCACAAATACCATTATTTTAAACACTATTAATCAAAGTCGTTAAGGTTATTTTTGTAAACATGTTTTAATGGGTCGGTTCAAAATTAAAGTGTACAACCCGAAATTACAATCGGATCCTTATTGATTATGTTAGTCGAAATTGGAAACAATATTAAATATAGACTGAAGTTAAGGTAATCATCCAATTATAACAAAACTATTTATAAGCCAAAAAAATCGATATTAATTATTCGCTAATGACTCTCCCAAATTAATAATCCAATATACAATTTCCCTAAATCTGGCAATAAAATTAACTAAATCCAAAGTGTTAAAAGATCTTTTGACATCATATACAGTAGAACTTCTATAAATTAATACTCGATAAATTAATAATATTTATAAATTAATAAATTTATTCGGTCCCAAGTTGGGATTAGTGTAACTTTGGACATAATTTGATAATATAATAAAATAATAATTTTTTTGAAAATCCTTTGTAAATATATGGTCCCATCAATGATAGAAATTAATAATTATATAAAATTATCTAAATATATGTATATACATACACATTTATTTTTATTAGAGTTCATTTTAATATTTTTATTATATAAAAATCTTTGGGTATTATCTTCAAAACATGATACAATTGTTATTTTCATTTTAATTAAGTTTATAAAAATATTAATTATAATGATTAAATCTTATTTTAAAATTTTTTTACCAAATTAGGAAAGTCTCTCTATAAATTAATCTATATACTTATTTAAGCAACCCTTTAAACAAATAACCCTACTCCATGTAAAATATTACACAAAATGCCACAGTATTTTAATACAAAATATAATAACAGAATCTTAATATTAATTTGTTGTAACCTGAAAATGATTATCCAAAAAAATAATAATTATTAATTTATTAGATTACAAGAAATCATTAATAAAATAATTTCGAAATTATTTAATAAAATAATAATAAAATTATTACGAAATTATGTAATAAAATAATTAAACAGATTCTATTTATTGTTTCAGAAATCTTAGGAAACAATAACAAACTATTTAGAAAATTATTAAACGTAAATTTATTTATAAAACTAAGATTAAATATTTACATATCTAAATCATTTAATAATAACAAATATATATTAAAATTAGGATACAATATTGTTTATATTTTTAAAATATATTTATATACTTATTTAAGCTATGTTGTTAAAATTTTAACCAGTTCTGATGTGACATATTACGAAAATGCTATTATATTTTAATTATTCTAATAACTAACAAAAGAAAAGTTTAGATTTGTTTACAAAATAATAAAACTCTATTTATTGTTTCATAAATCTTTGGAAATAATAACAAACTATTTAATTGGCTAAAACTTAATTGTTTATACACAATATTCACTATATAAACAATACAGTATATAATGTTGATAATATACATAACCTATTGTAATTTTCACCTATAAAATTAATATACAACATGTTATACCAATAACTTCAATTTGTAAATTTGGTATATTAAGATCTCTAAACACGATCACATCAATTTGTAATACCAAATCACGGGTCAATAAATGTTTTGTTAGATTTTTTTGGCTTTACCGAATGTATAATTAACGAATTTGATATTTGCACCAAACCAAAATAGTATTACCAACTACGGGTCGAAATCAGAGTATTACCTGAAGTAAATCAAATATATGATTTTATAAAATGTATAGAATTAATAAATTATCTGCTATTATTTTGTAGCAAACAAATTCAAATTTACATAAATATTTCTTCACGCTGGTAACATTATTCTACAAAATATTAACGTGTATTTATGAGTCGGGTAATAAAACGGGTAATGAGATGGGTAACGAGTCGCTCAAAAATTAAATGAATATCCGATACTCGATCATTATTCATGAATAATATAATTATTATACCCTTCACTCGACTCTAAAGCTGCGGATACCTTTTTTCGGGACGGATACAAACCGAAAAACGGATCCAATACGGGTATCGGTAGTAATTTCCAGGCCTACCTATTAGTAGTTTAATATGAATCAAAACTCACCATATAGTACTATATTATATACATAAACATAATATTAACAAATAACAAAATGAAAAAAAAAAATTTCGTGCTACCAGCACGGATCATTATCTAGTAATAATTAATTTATCGAGAAATTAAAACCTGTATAAATTAATAGAATTTTATGGTCCCAAGTTATTAGTTTATAAAGGTTTTACTGTAGTAACAAAATTAACTCCATACGAGCATAATACTAGAATATACCTAATCAACCATTCTAAAAATTTAAAATTAAAGATATTCAATATCTTTTAAACTTGGTCATCAAGCGTTTATCAACCAACGATGACAAAACCCTACCATCATCTCAACATTATAAATAGATGTCATTAACACAACCTATAAGCACCTCACTCCACTACATAAATCATAAGCAAAGCTAGACTTGACTTTCTCTGATTACAAGGTCAATATCACCTATATTATGAGTGTTACAATTATAGATACTATTGTTTTGTTTCTAATATTATGTTGTTTCTTATATATCAAGTTATTAAGATGCTAAGATCCATGCAATTGTCAAAAACGATTTGGTCAATGGTTATGTGAATTCTCCCTATTGATGAATAGTCCGAAGTAGCAACAGTCGACTGTAAGGAAGAAGAAGCATACCAGATACCGGTCAATCAACATTTTTGCTAGGTATTTTCCTTTGCTTTGAAAGGAGAAATTCCCTTGATATAGACATTCATTGAGAACTTCCAACTCACGTCATGTGAATAATCTCCCTAATTACATATTTTGTTTTTGTAGGTGTAAGATAAGACATAAGCAATAAAGAAGCAAGTTTGTTCATCAAAATTACAAACTTCGTTGTCTTCTATGAATTATTTTAAAACATTGTTTGTGAAACAACTCTTCCCGTTTTTTTCTTTTATTTAATAATAATAATATTAATTTTCTACTGGTCTCATACCCACTAATAACTTACCAACAATCAAAAAAGCGAATAATCAAACAATTCTATTAAACCGTAATTCCAACAATAATAATCCAATAACTAACAAAGTCAATAACCAAATTTCCAACAACGGAATAATCAAGTTCCAACATCCTACAATGTTCTATCAACTCTATTCTAGCAACCTAACAATAGCTAGACCACAATCAATCAAGCCTCTAGAATATCCTCCTCCTCATCGCCTTGATTCCACGATCACACTTTGCCTTATCTACACACCACAAACAACAATTGAGATGCGTAAGTATTATCATAATACTTAGTGCGGCAATCTTCCCATCTACTGGGCTATACACACAAGTATTTGAGAATACTATGTCAAGCAATCATTAAACAATAACAATCAAACCACGAAACAAGCAATCATCGACCAACGAAGGTTGGTGTCGACCGACACCATACCAGTGTCGATCGACACTGACAACCTGGTGTCAACCAACACCTGCTCGACACCTCCCAAAAATCCTATTTGTGTCGACCAACACCTCCACATGGTGTCGATCGATACTCCCAAAGATTCCCGAGCCGTCCTTGCACTAGTGTCGACCGACACACTAATGATGTCCATCGATACTGATGTCGAGCATCGTCTTCTGTGACGCTCCCTTGCAGTTCTCCGCTTCCCAAAGCCTCCCAATCATCCCAAACTCATCCATAAGCCACATAAGGACGTAGAAACACCAAAACAACCACAAGCAAGCAAGGAATCAATCAAACAACTCTAAAATCACAAAAACATAGAATTCTTAACATTAGATAAGCCATGGTCATGCACTCACCTCTTTTGCAGGAGATTCTGACTCAAAACAAGCAACCACACACTCCTAGCAAGCTTCTGATGCAATCCCAGCAACAGATCTCTCCAAAAACCACCAACAGTCTCTCAAAAACTCAAGAACACTCACAAGTCTCCTCTTTCTCTCTAAAACACATAAGCGGCGATAAAAACCCTCTTTCCAAAACAATGGTCGACTTTTTCCTTATAAATGTTGGTTTTAGGGATTTTAATTGAACCAAACCGAACCAAACAGCAATTAAAACAAACCGGTCGAAACCAGGATTGCTGGTGTCGATCGATACACCACTGGTGTTGATCGACACCCCCTCCAAAAGTACAATTTTTGGTTCGCGGATGTTACAATTCTCCCCAACCAACAAGGATTCGTCCTCGAATCCCCCAACACCATCCATCCGCCAAGGACCTCCGTGCTACCATCAACACGGCCCGCACGTCCTCCGACCAGACTGAACACCGTCAGCCAAGGTTTCCTGTGCTACTGACTCAAGGTCTCCCTCTAGTCAATATACTCACATCCTAGACATTATTTGCTCACAAATCAGCGCTTCCCTCGTCCGCGGTTGCAACCACGAATCATGCCGGCTTGCTATCAGGCTAACCACCTTAAGCTACGGCATCCAGGAAGTCACTCACACACACTCCCCCCACTCTCAGGTCACAACCCTCGAGACATATCGGCTCACTGCCGAGCCACGGCACACAGCTACGGTATCCAAGGAGTCTCAAAATCCCGATCTTGGGTCGTCACCCTAAAGCGCGCTCTCGGATCATCATCTGAAGCAAACATACCACTCCCACTCTCTGGCCACAAAGTCTATCGAGCTATCGGTATCACATGAGTTGGGCCCACACGGCCTTGAGCAAACATGTCTATTGTCACCGAGCATCTCCCGACTAGATCTACCTCAACACTTTCCATTTATGGAAACTTCCATTTTTAGAAACTTCTATTTTTAGAAACTTTCCTTATTTAGCAGTGTGCCTTCACGGAAACTCATATCCCGAACACCACCTCATCTTGGTACTTATTCGCACAACCAGCCACCCCTAAGGGACCAAGTAACAAGAGATATGGGCTGGAATACTCCATTCACGCTCCAGCCACAGACTACAACTGGGACTAGGCTAGGCAAGCTCAATCGTGCCTGCTTCTCAAACCACTTCTTGAACCTTGCCTTCATCCTCGCCTCCGGCTCCAAAGTCTGCTCCTCCACACCATCATAGTCCCATAGGACTCTCATCAAAGGAATCTTCTTTCTACGAGGTTCATTGACTCTCCTCTCGAGCACCCTCAACAGTCTCGCCTCCAAGGTCATGTTAGGTTGATGATCCTCAGGAATCTTAGGCAACAACCGATCACCCTCGTGAAGACACTTCCTCAGCATCGATACGTGAAACACCTTGTGGAACGCACGCATAACCTCAGGCAACTCTAGCTTGTATGCCACTGGCCCCACCCGCTCAATCAGTCTGAACGGTCCCATGTACCTCAGACTCAACTTTGTCTCTGTCAATGACCTGTTCGGATGCCGCAACATGGCCATCTTTAGGTACACTCTATCACCAACCTGAAACTCAAGATCCTTCCTTCTCTTATCAGCGTAGCTCTTCTGCCGATCCTGAGCCTCCTTCATGTTCAGCCTCAGAACCCGAATCTTCTCCGAGGTCTCCTGAACAAAATCCGCACCATAAATGCTTCTCTCCCCCACCTGAGTCCAGCATAACCGTGTACAAAACGGCTTCCCATACAATGCCTCATAAGGAGCCATCCCAATACCCGCCTGGTAGCTGTTGTTATACGCAAACTCCAACAAACTCAAATGATCTGCCCAATGACCACCCCAATCCAGCACGCACATCCTCAGTAACTCCTCTGCAGTCTGGATCGTCCCCTCCGACTGACCGTCCGTCTGAGGATGAGAGGTTGTACTCATCTGCACCTTCGTGCCCATCTCTACCTAAAATGTCTTCCATAACACCAAGGTTAACTTGGAATCTCTGTCTGACACAATACTAGCATGCACCCCATGCAACATGACTATCTCCCTCACATATATACTTTCTAGCCAAAACCGTTGCTTCATCAATTTTCTTAATGGCCAGAAAATGTGCAGACTTAGTCAAACGGTCCACAATGACCCATATCGCATCAAACGTCCACGACACAGGTAATCCTACCACCAAGTCCAACATGATCATATCCCACTTCCACTCTAGAATGGGTAATCTCTACAATAAACCACCTGGAACATGATGCTCAGCCTTCACTAGCTGGCAAGTGTCGCACTTCGAAACCCAGTCGGCTACGTCATTCTTCATCTCGAACCAGTGATAATACCGCTTGAGGTCACAGTACATCTTGGTCGCTCCTGCATGAATAGAGAACTTGCTTGAATGAGCCTCTCTAATATCTCCTGCCTCATATCCTCATCCTTAGGCACACAGACCCGACCATGCACAATAGTAGTCCCATTAGCAGAGACCTGATACTCTGAACCCGCAGCCTTAGAGGCATTCAACAGCCCCTCATCACTCTCCTGAGCTAACCACACTCTGCTCAACAAGTCCGTTCGATGAGCTGCCTCCAAACCCAAAGGCTCCTGTGAAATAGCACATAGCCTCAACGCACTAATCTTACCTACCAACGCCTCCATATCCTGCTCCTGAGCCGAAGCCGCCCGCTTCCGACTCAAGGTATCTGCAACCAGGTTAGCTTTACCAGGATAGTAAGCTATGTCCAGATCATAATCCGCTACTAACTCCATCCAATGCCTCTGCCTCAAATTCAGCTCAGGCTGAGTAAAAATGTATTTCAAACTCTTGTGATCTGTAAATACATGTACCTTCCCGCCATACAGATACGACCTCCAAATCTTCAGAGCAAATACTACTGCTACCATCTCCAAATCATGAGTAGGATAATTAGCCTCATGCTTCCGTAACTGCCGCGAAGCATAGGCTATAACCTTCCCCTGCTGCATAAGCACACAATCCAACCTGACTCCAGAAGCATCTGTATAAACAACATAAGACTCATTCTGCTCAGGCAGTGCTAACACCAGCGTGGTAGTCAACATCTGCTTGAGGCTTGCAAAACTCGCCTCACACTCCGGTGACCACACAAATGGAACCTCCTTCCCTGTGAGCTTAGTCATCGGCTGTGCCATACTCGCAAAACCCGGAACAAACCTCATGTAGTAACCCGCTAACCCCATAAAACTCCTGATCTCAGTGGCACTCTGTGGTCTTGACCACTCCCTGATGGCCTGAATCTTCTCGGGATCCACTGAAACTCCCTCTGCAAAAACAATGTGACCCAAGAACCCCATCTCACGCTGCCAGAAACAACATTTACTCAGTTTAGCAAACAACTTATGTTCCCGCCGCTTCTCCATAACTGCTCTCAGATGTACTGCATGCTCCTCAGGACTCTTGGAATATACCAGGATATCGTCGATGAAAATGATGACAGACACGTCCAGAAACTCCTGAAACACGCTGGTCATCAATCTCATAAATGCAGCTGGCGCGTTTGTCAAACCAAACAGCATCATCACAAACTCATAATGCCCGTACCTCGTCCTGAAGGCAGTTTTCCTCATATCTGCCTCATGTATCAGAATCTGATGATAACCCGATGCCAAGTCAATCTTGGAGAACCAAGTAGCACCCCTCAACTGATCCAACAACTCATCAATCCTCGGGAGAGGGTACTTGTTCTTCACAGTGACCCGGTTCAAACCCCGATAGTCGATACACAACCGGAAACTCACGTCCTTCTTCTTAACAAACAGCACGGGTGCTCCCCACAGTGAACAACTATGACGGATAAAATCCTTGCTCAACAAATCCTCCAGCTGCTTCTTCAGCTCTGCCATCTCTGCTGGAGCCATCCTATAGGGCGTCTTAGAAAACGGCGTTGTCCTTGGTTCCAACTCTATCGTGAAGGGATCATACTGAGATGGTGGTAACCCTTGCAACGACTAGAACACATCCTTATACAGAAGACTGCCCCACTGACTCCAGCATCGAAATCGTAACCAAGTAGGCTTCACACCCTTCTCGATCATCTTCCTAGCCTGCACAGCCGAGATCACGAGACTCCCCAAAGTCGGTCTCACTCCCTCAAATACCAACTTCCCTTCTGGACGCTCAAAGACCACCATGCCCCTATAGCGATCCAAATACACCCTATGACGATGCAACCAATCCATCCCCATAATTACATCATACAGCTCAACTGGACTGATAATCAAATCTGCCGGTCTCCACTCCCCCCGCGATATGAATATCCACATCACTCACTCAACCAAAGACTCTCAGGAACTTCCCTCCTGTAATCCTGACAACACCCTTTCTCTCACGGGATCTCCTCCAATACTAGCGCTCTCCGCGCACTCCCATTTAGTAATTATATATTTACTACTGAGGTATCACTTATTAATATTTTATATAGTTACCATAATATTATCATTTGTTAGGAAGTAAATAATACAATATAAATATAATGTTTTGCGCCAAATGATCAATTAATTTCATTCTAAAATAAAACCAAGATATGAAAACTTATAATGTTTCTTTGTTGTAATATATTTTCCAATTTTTAGTTTACATTTTGTATGTCATGTTATTAATTCATTTTATTTTAAAATAATATCAATTAATTTCATTCAAAAATAATATCAAGATATGAAAATTATAATATTTATTTGTTGTTAAACATTTTTCACTATTTAGTTCACAATTTTTACGTCATATTATCAACTCATTTTATTTAAAGATATAAAATTTGATATTTCTTTATTTTTTACATTAAATATCAGTTTTTTTGGGTATGATCAATTTATTTATTAGATAAATTAAAATAATTTCTAGACATAAAAATATAATTGCCATAAGATGAATTCTGAAGATCCATGATGTATTCAGTTGGTGCCATTTTTGTGTTAATTCTTAAATAACTTCAAGATTTAATAATAATCATAAGAATAATTTATTATGTATTTTTAAAATGTAACTCACACAATACACTTTAATGTATTAATTGCCATACAATTTATGTTTTACAATAAAGATGAAAAAATGCATTCAAAATTTATGGCATATTTATTATTAGAAATGTAACCATAAGTCCCATGATGTTTGAAAAAAAAAAAAACTGAAAACCTTTCATGATATTACTAAGTATTATCGCATAAACAAAAGGTAAAGCAAAAACAATTTTCACTATAAATATCAAGGCAACGTCTTCATCACACATCATATTTTACACCTCACATAAGTTTATAAATTTTGTAATATAAAATTTTATAATTTAATTTAAAATTTGGAGCATATGAGGAAATGAACATGTAAAATGTGTTTTTTCTATAGAAAATGTTAAATCTAAAAATGTCCAAGGCTCATTTTACACAAGTTATGTCTATCTTCTTTACCTTCAGTTTTTAATTCTTCTTTATTGTTTACAGTTGGCTAATGTTGTTTAGCATGCCTATTTTATTAAGTTTCTAAAATTCATATTAGTCTTTAAGTAGTCAACCAAATGATGAACATAAAACCAAATGTTGATTGGATACATATGATATGTTCATGTTGATGCTGCTTCAAATCACTATCATCTTTTATTTTGATGTGTGGTTACTTCTTTTTGTCTCTTCCATTAATTTAGAATTTTAATATACATACATTACTCATATATGTACACATTTGGTTTCTTTTGGTCAAGTTTAAAAAAAGTTGATCTCTGCAAATCTAGAAAAATCTTAATGTTTTTTTGCTCTTCACAAAAGAAATAAAAAACTTATGTACTAAATAGTAAACTATGAGAAGAAGGTCTACTAATTATGTGAATTCACGTCATTGTATTGATCATCATAATTTGGTAAGTTCATCATCTCCATCAAAAACCTAAGCTGAGTGTTTATCTTTTGCTTATCATGTTTAATTTACATTATATTTTTCTTATTAAGTTTTATTGTGACCATCATAATTCCCCATGATATCTTTGTGGACAAATTAAGTAATTTGAAAAGAAGTTATATGGACGAGGATGATATAGAACCTACAAGATCTGATGAATGGCGAGCTTATATATATTTTTTACCGATATTACTGGTGGAACTTATGTCGATTTAAAATTAATTTGTTTGTTTTTTAAAAAAGGCCTCACCGTTTTTTTAATTACATCAAATAATTTAACTTTATTTAATGTTTAGCCAATCTGTAATGTTATTTACTTAGCAATTGTATATGTTTGTCAAAGTTTTAATTTTTATATTATAATTTCAAAAATTACATTTACTTTAATACGTCGTTATGAATTTGTATACTTTTTGGTCAACTGAATTCATGTATCTTTTTTTTTAATAATTTTTATGCGAAATACTTATGAAATTCTTACAATAATATTCAATGATAGAATAAATAACTAAATAATTTGAATATTGATAGTTACAATATTTATAATAATAATTATTAAATTTATTTAAAATAATTAAATATATTTCAATGTATATTAGTTAGAAAATATTGTATAGTTTATTACGTTTACCCATGCGATGCGTGGGACTTTTTCTAGTATATACATATACCTTTGTTGCATGCATGTTTCGTAGCACATTAGTGAGTAGTGACAAAGCTTCCTGTCAAAATGATCTCTTAATATCGCATGTTTTGCTCACTGCATGTGAACTGCTGCTGCTATTACTTACTGCTTCTGCCTCAATCTTCAATCAACGGTTGGATAAATTGGTAATCCTTACTTCATCCCTTTTAAAAAGTAGCTTTTTAATATAAATTATATTAATATTAACATACACTGTATTAGTTATATTTTTAACAAATTCTCAAATAAAATAAAAATATACTACAAAAATGTACGAAAAGATGCAACATATTCTATTACCATGATAATGAAAGAACAGTTGGGGAAAATAAAAGCAAAACCATAATAGTTTACAGGTCCATGATAATGTTGTATTGGGCTTGGTAGCCCTCGAGAAAGCCCTAATTGTGTATATACATAGAGAGATAAAAACATTTGCGTAACTTTGAAGCTTCCATCTCAGCAGCAGACGAGATGATGGAGGATGTAGTAGATCGACCAGCAGACGGAGTTGGTAATTCAAAACGAAGCGGGAGTCCTAAGTATAACGAGTGCATTAAGGTCCCGCGTCCGGCTTTGGTTTTTGATCCAAAAAGCGGATCTCTTCCATTGTTGTTGCTGTCTCTAGAAGAGAGCGGTTGTCGTGTGTACAACCCTGACGAAGACAAGGTTTACGAGACGAAGAGTGACTTTTCAGGGTATCGATACCTAGCAAACTCGGGTAAGTGGTTCCTGGTGTTAGATGAATCTCGATCGGATCTCTATATCGTAGATGTGTTTAGCGAGGAGAGGATCCATCTTCCGGCTCTAGAGTCAATCAAGGGTGGCCTTTATAAAGTTGAGCGAGTAGGAGATAATGAATTCACCGTTGATTGATCTGCAGGTCAATTGGTGACAGCTTGTCCTGTGGGAAGGTTGTTAAAGGGTGGGGACCAGGGTTCGAGGAACGCCTGACGCACCAATAACCTACTGTGGATTTGGATTAATAGTTCCATTTGCCCAGTGAGGGGTTAGGATCGATGCCCTGCAGGGCCAGCTTCGGGCCTATGGGGGCAAGCTAGCAGTGGGCTAGTGGGGTCAACGGGACGGGTTGTCACATAAAAATCGATTTTTATTGTAACAACCCGTCCCGTGGACCCCGCTAGCCTCACTGCTAGCCGCCCAAACAGACCCCAAGCTGGCCCTGCAGGGCATCGATCCTAACTCCTCACTGGGCAAATGGAACTAATCATCCAAATCCACAGCAGATCAATTGGTGACAGCTTGTCCTGTGGGAAGGTTGTTAAAGGGTGGGGACCAGGGTTCGAGGAACGCCTGGTACACCAATAACCTACTGTGGATTTGGATGATTAGTTCCATTTGCCCAGTGAGGGGTTAGGATCGATGCCCTGCAGGGCCAGCTTGGGGTCCGTTTGGGCGGCTAGCAGTGAGGCTAGCGGGGTCCACGGGACGGGTTGTTACAAAAATAAATCAAAATAAAAAAGCTATATTACAAAAATACAAATTACAAAAACAAGTAACTAACAAAATATATAATCCCGTGCTGTAGCACGGGGTATCACCTAGTTAAACTTTATATGCCTGGTGCTTCGCATCCTAAGACTACCAAATATCTGAGAGGTCTTTTTTTGGGTAGAAGACAAGAAGAAGAATGAGTTGACTATGTTGTTGTGTGGCAATTTCAGGAAGGCCAGTTTTTAGGCTTTTGCAGGAATGGGGATTTCTATTATCGCGATATTCCAGTACGGAACAGGGTCCATGTTCCCAGGGAGTATCGAGGCCTACAAGATGTGGTGCTCAAAGGTCACCTGTCTTTACTACCTGTCGCACCGTTGCTACATTCGAGAACTGGATTTGTCTGGACAAGATGGTTTCAAGGATGTGTATGTGCTCCCTAGCTTTCAAATGTGGAAGCCATCTAGGCGGCCTAGTGGTGATTGAAACGACCAACCTTTTTTTAAAAAAAAAAATAATAATAATAATAAATATAATATAATAAATAAAACTACAACTAGTGGTCCCATATCCACTAGCCATCTAACCACATTCACAATCATCAGCAGAAATAACAACACCAATTAAATATCCAATAATACTCCAACAATAACCAATAACCATAGCATCAACAATAGTCAAATACCAAACAACAAGAAACAAGGAACCAGCAACCTAGCAATGTTTCTAATGACTCCACTCTAGCAACCTAACAATGCCAGCCAACATCCAATCGAGTCCCTAGAACATCCTCCTCTTCATTGCCTTTGATTCCACGATCACACTTTGCCTTTACCTGCACACCACAAACAACAATTGAGATGCGTAAGTATTATCACAAATACTTAGTGAGGCAATTCTCCCAACTACTGGGCTATACACACAAGCAATAAGATCTCTACAAGCCACAATCGACAATCAAATAAACAAACCAGGCAATATACAAAGCACACAACAATCCATTGTAGCTGAAAGAAGGGTGTCGATCGACACTGACAATCTGGTGTCGACCGACACCATACTGGTGTCGACCGACACCTCCACATGGCATCGATCGACACTCACCAAAGTCTCGAGCCGTCCTCGCGTTGGTGTCGACCGACACCCCAACTGGTGTCGACCGACACTGTTGCCAAGCAGCAATTTCTTTCGATCAGAAACTCTGAATCTCGCCTCCAATCTTCTCCAATCCGCTCCTTGCACTCCCAGAAGCCAAACCCAGCCAAAACAGTGACGAAATACCATAGAGAACTCAAAGAAACAACCACATAAGCACCAAATCACATAAAATCTAGAGATCTTAGCTTAGATAAGCCATGGTCATGCACTCACCTCTCTCCAGGAAGATTCTGACCAGTAGGAACGAAATCCTCCCTCCTAGCAAGCTTCTAACTTTTTCCTAGCTCCAAATCTCTCAAGAACAGCAAGGAATCTCCCACACTTTTCCCAAAAAGCTCAAGAACACTCTCTCTTTGTTTTTCTCTCAAAAACGGCGAATACAGACAAAAAACACGACCTTGGGTCGTTTTCCCTCTTTTACACTCGATTTAGGGATTCTCTAAACCAACCACGCAAACCGGATAATTAAAAACGAACCGATCAAACTGGCCACAACTGGTGTCGATCGATGCCTCACGAGAAGGTGTCGATCGACACCCTTACCAAAATACCAAAAATTGGTTTGCGGGTGTTACAGTGATTTGGGAATAACCGGAGTAAAAAAGCTTATCTCATCTGGCGATAGCATTGCTGTTACAATATCAGGAGACGTTTTGTTGGTCTATACCAGGGCTTACGAGCCTGTCTGGATCTTCCGCGTCTTCAAGAGTTATCCTAAGGGGCTAGACCGGATCTCCACCCTTGTTGAGGTTGAATCTCTAGGTGATGAGGCCCTGTCTTTCGATTTGGGTATCACCGTGCCTGCTGATCTTACCCTTGGTATTAAGCCAAACTCCATCTATTTCACCCGTAATGACCGTTTCGGTCACCCGTCTTGTAATATTCCATGCCTCGACATATGTGTGTACAATATTGCAACAAGGACCATCAAACGCTTCTTCAGTGGCTCCACCTTAAAACTCAAGGATGCGCAGTGGCTTCTCCCCTCAGCTTGATTTGGTGTTTTCAAGAGTTTCTCTTGCGCGATCATTTTCCTGTGTTCATCTTAAACTATTTATAGGCTAATTTTTTCTTCAATTCTTTTACTTTTTTTTTTTTTACTAATATAAGGATTATTGGTCGCACCTCAAAATCATGTTTCCATGCACGCCGGCAGTACACTTGCTTATATGCGTCATTTTTGTATATTTTAGTTGAATTATATGCTTCATATATTCTGAATATATATCGTGAATTCTTAAGAAAACACAAAAATATATGATATGACACCAACGCAAGCTTTTGCATTAAAAAAAAAATGGTAAGTTTTTCTTTTATGGAACCAGATTGTAGTATAATTTTTGTTGTTGAACCGTCAAACGTTCAAAGCTAGTGTTTGATTTATTTATATATTGAGAAATACATTACTTGAGTTCTATGGTAGGAACGTAGTTGGTTGGTGAGGAGATGATCAAGCTATTTTCAATATTCATGAAAGTCCTTACTTGGGATTGTGATGTGACATTTTTACACAAGCCGCCTAATATCTTAGATGCTAACCCTGTTTTAAAAAATTGCTAGGCGTTAGTCGGACGGTCAGGGTGGGCCTAGCGCCTAGCGAGAAAATCGAGATTAAACGGGATTAATCGGGAACTAGTTTTAGGGTTTTTTATTAAATTAATAATAAATAAAAATAAATAGTATTAAAGTATATGTATAATTCTGTTTATGTTGAAAATAAAAATATCAAATAAAATATAAAACTATAGTATTGTCTTTAAAATTACGGTAAACACATAAAAACATAATTTTGAAAGAAAATTTATGATTTTCATTAAAAGTTTGTACATTAGTTATTGTAAAACATCATAAATTTTTAATTTAAATGTCTAAATAACAAAAATGTATATTTGATTTATATTTGGCTTTAAAAATAATCATTATATACAAAATTAAGCGGAAAGTAATAGGATTAGACGGATTATAATCAAATTATATAGATATAATTGGATCATCGATGCTAGGAGGGGATTAGTCATTAATCGAGGCGGAGATGGTGGACCTAGCGATTTTACGGGGCGTAATCGGTGCTAGGCGGGGATTTTAAAAACAGGGGATGCTAATATAAAAGAATAGTTGACCTTAGCAAGCATAAGCATGACCACATGGTTAGGTTAATTATATTGGACCAATCAGTTTTGTCTTGCTCATGATCAATTAAGAAGTACTGTGATTTTATTACTTTGTTCATGTAGGTGTGGAGGAATAAGTGTTGCTTGCACTTATGGTATTCATTTCTTTGCAAGTTGCAGTTTAAACAAATGATAGGGGATTTCAGATGCAAGTCCTTTTTCTTTTTCTTTTGCATATTACCAGTGACATACCATAAGTGAAACTTTTGGTAGTAATAATCAAGATGTGACTTTCGAGTGGAGAAAAAGCTTTGAATAATCGAACAGCGTTTTAAAAATTCATCTACAATGCCGATTTATTGAGTAAGACGAGATCCATTTGGGAATGTGCATCAGATAAATGATCGATTAAGATATTCTATGTATTACGTAACCTTTCGTAAATATAAATAAGAGCCAATGATACTGTTGATATATATTGAAAAGAGAGAAAAGTGGTTTTGTGTTCCGACAATATCAACATTTACAAGTTTAACTTCGTTAGGTGATCGAACTAGTTAATAACGGCAATGGATCAACAATATATACGAAATGAATACATAAATTCACATTTTAGGAGTTAAATTTTACAACTTTATATAATTCTTTGCTTCTAAATTTATACATCGAAGAATGTTGACGTAGATGCCTAGAAGGAGTTGCAGACAGATATAAGATCTTCTCAGAAACCTTTATATTTAAACACAAAACTCCTCTCAAGAGATGATTTGGGCTTACTTATTTTTTATTTTATGTTGTAATCTTTAACTGCCAATGGCAAAACTTATGGTCCAAACTTGTTGGCTGCTATATATTTGTGACCTACAAAAATTAAAATAATGATTGATATTGAATTAATTTTTCACAACAAAAAAGGATGTGATTCTTGAGTCCAATTGCCAAAACAAGAGCAACAAAACTTAAAAGCCAATAAGAACTACTATAATCATTTAGTGCCAGAAAAAAAAATCGGAATATCTTTCTACTTCACATATACTCCCTCCGTTTCAAAATATAAGACGTTTTAACTAAAAACACGTAAATTAAGAAATTGCTAATTTTAAAAAGTTCAACCAATTAATTACAAACATCTAAAAATTATATACAAATTTGAAAACATCATATATTATAAATCAAAACTAGCGTCTACGGTCTGCAAGTGCCAGCTTAGGGATGAGGACCTTCTCAAATATGTCTTGGTCTAAGGGAGCGAACCGTAGACGCCAGTTTTGATTTTCCATAACTATTGTTTTTTATTTCAAATATTATGCTCTCTTAACAAGGACAATTATAATAGTTATCAATTTTATTTATGTAATATTGGAAACCGTTATCAATTTCTTTTCTAAGCATTAATGTATAAATTCTAATTAACTATATTCATTAGAATTAAATCCAAAAATTTAGGAATTTGAATACTGGATTTTCAGCACTTTATGTTTTCCTTTCAATCAAACAATTAAGGATTCTTAAGTTTCATCTGGATTGAAAGAATATGTAAGTCTTAATTTTGATTGTGCGATTTTGCTTGGATTGATCTTTTGTATGTGATGATTTTTGTTTTGATAGCAAACATACAAATCTTATGGTGTGAGAAATATACATGAGTAGGAGATACATTGTGATATGAGCAAACATACAAATTCAAGAATTAATGATTGAAAAATATATATATAAGTGTGTTAGAGTTGCGCATACATAATTGTGTGGTGGTGAGATAACTCAATCTATATAATTATAAATGTGTTATCAACTGTATAAAATTATTTTTATTAATACGAAAAAACAAAATATATATATATTTAGATTGAAAATTTGTGTATAGTGCTTGCTTCTATTATGAAATTAGTGTTCATCAAATCTTGTGACTGATTGTAGAAAATGTGTACAATAATCGTAGTTTGAAAAGATGCATCATTCTTTATTTTTCCATACACATATTGTCTCTAAGTGGTTTTCATATTAATTTGGATTAAAATTCTAATACTATATCAGGTTTGCGCTCTTTTTGGTTATCCTCATTGTGTTGCCTAATTTTCTTCACTAAAAAAAGATATACATAATTTTATGATTCTTCCATATATTTAGACTACACATTTGATATTTTTGGTAAAAAAAAAAATTTATATATTTTGAAGTAATTTATTAAAAGTTTATCATATTAAATTGCAAGTGACATCTTTTAGTACTTTCTCAAAATAATCGAAGCAATAATAAACTACACCTTAGATTTTTTTGGAACTTTTGTGATCTAATTCAAAATTCTGGTAAAAAATTACTCGTAAAGTTTTTTAAAAATTTAGTTATTCTAAAATTTCACATAAATAAGAAAAATCATATCTTTAATTATTTATAATTAAAAAGGTGCTACACGCTAAGAGGACAACAATTTAATGCTTAAATCTAACAAGTGAGTGAAGACTGAAGAGTGCCAAGTACTTAGCCCATCATCACCAAGAATGGTGAGAATAAACATTTTGGTTTTGACTCTTTGACCAAACCGGATCAATTTCACAGTTCTATTATTCTATACAATCAAAAATCTCGGTTAATCATTAAAACCATCCCCTAAACCAAACCGGTTTAACGCATCCTTCCTCCACAACATTTAACCAGAGAGGTATATAGTACAATGAGTTAGTAACAGTAACAAATTGGCCAATGATTAATAAGATTTACAAAATGCTCTTACAGACTATTTCTTGCGAGTGAGCTCTCAGACCATCCTCATCGGTAATACTGTAAATAAGTGTCTTTAACCTATATTAATCATATCATCATATTCATATGCTGTTTATTATATCCTTATACGTAGAAAAAAGGCAGTAGTTTAAAAAGGTCCGTTTAAAAATAACTTTTTATATGGCCATGTGAATTTATTATAGCCAAAGATCACTGCACAAAAGAATATTTGAACCAAGAAAGAAAAGAGAGGTTAGTGTAATAATTAATAATGTTTTGACAAATATGGCCACACATGCTAGCAGTAAGGATATTGGAACCAAGAAACAAAGAAGAGATAAGTGTAACATCGAATAATGTTTTGACATAAGACAGTTATAGAATAAGATTGGCCAAACATATTTGTGCTCGCAGTAAGGAAAGCTCCTGTTTCAGCCTGTCGAGACAACATGTTTCCAGCCAAATATTTGGAATTTGAAACCAGGCGACGTGTTCAACAGCTTTAGTACATATTCATTCCATACCTTAAATCGTTTTGATCATCTAACACTATAGGACCTGAGTATATTTCGGGGCGGTTGCATATACTGGTATTTCTCCAGTCAGCCTATCAAAGGAAAGAAGGGTAAGCATCATAAGAGATTGGATGGTGTTTAGCAAGTGTTGAACCGATATAAACACATAACATGAAACTTACAGAGTCTTGAGATTGGTGTTTAGCAAATGATAAAAGTTCTTTTTCTAATCTCACTATCCTCTCAAACACTATTGTTTCCTTGCCTAATGGCGGTCTCGTGAGCATTGTCGGTCTAGGAACTGTTACATTGGGTAGTAATTTAACCTTAGAAAAAGTTCTTTTCATCCCTCAATTCAAATTTAACCTTCTCAGTGTCAGCTCTCTTGCTAAGCAACTAGGTTATGGGGTCTGGTTTGATGATTATTGTTGTGAAATTCAGGATCGGGGCCTAATGATTGGGAAGGGTAACGAAGTGGCAAACCTCTATTTTCTGGATATAGATTCTCTTTCTTTGTCAGGTATCCTTCTTAATAATGTTCCTATTTTCGCAAATGTTGTTTCTAGTCCTGAATTGTGGCATAAAAGGCAAGGACATCCCTCTATGTCTAAGTTGTTACCTATGCAAAACATCTTAGATTTTTCTAAACAAAAGAATAATTCAAATTCTCATTGTAAGGTCTGTCATCTTTCAAAACAAAAACATATTCCTTTTATTTCCCATAATAACATCAGTAATAAACCTTTTGATCTAGTTCATATAGACACTTGGGGGCCTTTCTCAGTTCCTACTCATGATGGTTTCAAATACTTTCTAACTATTGTTGATGATTGTTCAAGAGCAACTTGGGTTTATCTTCTTAAACAAAAGTCTGATGTTTTACAAATCTTTTCCAACTTTATTAAGATGATAGAAACTCAATATAAAACTAAGCTTAAGGGGGTTAGATCCGACAATGCTCCAGAACTTCTTTTTAAATATCTTTTTCAATCTAAAGGCATTCAATCTTTCCATGCTTGTCCTGAAACCCCACAACAAAATTCTGTTGTGGAAAGAAAACATCAACATATCCTCAATGTTGCTAGAGCTCTATTTTTTCAATCTCACATTCCTATTCCTTACTGGGGTGATTGCATTCTCACCGCAGTTCATCTCATTAATCGCTTACCTGCTCCGATTCTTGAAGATAAAAGTCCTTTTGAGGTTCTTACAAAGAAACAACCAGATTATAGTCAACTAAAAATCTTTGGTTGCCTTTGTTATGCTTCTACCTCTCCCAAGAACAGACATAAATTTGATCCCAGAGCTAAAGCTTGTATCTTCCTTGGTTATCCTTCTGGATACAAAGGATACAAGCTCCTTGATCTTGAGAGTAACACTATCTTTATCTCAAGACATGTGGTGTTCCATGAAGAGCTCTTTCCTTTTGTCAAATCAGATATGTCTCCTGCTACTATTGACTTTTTTCCTAATTTGATTCAAAATTCTCCTGTGTCATCTACCTCATCTGGCGAAGATACTTCTCTATCTTCTCCTTCTGTAGAGGTTCAGCCTTCTGCTAACCCTATAACTGATGTTCCTGAGTCTTCTACTCAAACATCCCACAGGAGAACAAAAACACCTGCTTATCTTCAGGATTACTACTGTCATTCAGTAGGGTCCTCAACCATACATGAAATATCTCAATACCTCTCTTATGGTAATCTTTCTCCCGTTTATTACTCCTTTTTAGTCTCCATTGATAAAGAACTTGAACCCAGAACCTATACTGAGGCAAAGAAACATAAGGTTTGGTGTGGTGCTATGGGGACTGAAATTGATGCTTTGGAAGTGACGGGTACTTGGGAAATCTGCTCACTACCTCCGAATAAGATTCCTATTGGCTGTAAGTGGATTTTCAAAATCAAGTTTAATGTCGATGGAAGTATTGAGCGGTATAAAGCAAGGCTGGTTGCTAAGGGATATACCCAAGAGGAAGGTGTTGATTTTCATGAAACTTTCTCACATGTTGCTAAGCTTACATCTGTTAAGCTGCTACTTGCTATCTCAGCCATTCATGGTTTTTCCCTAACACAACTTGACATCTCTAATGCTTTTCTGAATGGTGATCTTGATGAAGAGATATACATGAAGTTACCACCTGGCTATGCATCTAGTAAGGGGGACTCCTTACCTCCCAATGCAGTTTGCAAGCTAAAGAAGTCTCTATATGGTCTTAAGCAAGCCTCTCGACAATGGTTCCTTAAGTTTTCCACTACTCTTTTCGGTTTGGGATTTACTACTTCTTATTGCGACCATACTTGTTTCTTTAAGATCACAGGGACTGTTTTCATGTGTGTGTTGGTGTATGTGGATGACATACTCATCGCCAGTAACAATGATGCGGAGGTGGATAATTCTAAAACAACAACTTCAATCTCATTTCAAGCTTCGTGATTTGGGACCATTGAAATATTTCTTGGGTTTGGAAATAGCAAGATCAGCTTCTGGAATCACGGTTTGTCAACGTAAATATGCTCTTGATCTGCTGGTGGATACTGGTATGTTGGGATGCAAACCATCTCCTGTTCCTCTTGATCCTAATATCAAACTTACGAAAGATACAGGAGGTGATTTTGTTGATGCTAAGTCCTATCGGCGTCTCATTGGCCGTTTGATGTACCTACAGATCCTGAGACCTGACCTGACCTTTGCTGTAAATAAACTAAGTCAGTATTCAGAGGCTCCTCGCAAAGATCATTGGCAAGCTCTGCACACTATTCTGGCGTATATCAAAGGAACAGTGGGTCAAGGCTTGTTCTACTCCTCCAAATCTGACTTACAGCTTATTGTTTATGCGGATGCTGACTATGGTTCGTGTAAGGATTCCAGAAGGTCTACTAATGGCTACTGTTTCTTCTTGGGCTCTTCACTTATCTCTTGGAAGTCTAAGAAGCAACAAATTGTTGCAAAATCATCTACTGAAGCTGAATACCGAAGCCTCTCTTTTGCTTCTGATGAACTTCTGTGGCTCACATTTTTCCTCAAAGAGTTTCAGGTTCGGCTTGTCAAACCTACTTTCTTTTACTGTGATAATGAAGCTGCGATTCACATTGCTCGCAACCCAGTCTTTCGTGAGCGCACAAAGCACATGGAAAAAGACTGTCACAGCGTTAGAGAGAGGTTACTTGCAGGTTGGTTTTAGTTGATTCATGTTTGTTCTGAGGAACAACTTGCAGATCCATTCACTAAGGCTCTCCATCCTGCTCCGTTCCACTACTTAATGGGCAAGATGGGTCTGATCAATCTCTTTGTCCCATCTTGAGGGGGACTATTGTGATGTATCTGTTAACTGGTATAATATAAACCGGTTCTAATCTCTATTTTATTCTGGTTTAAGTGTATAGAGTAAACCAAGTTAGAGTCTGTATGTAAAGCATACTTTGCACATTTTATTTCTTTAATGAGAATGAGATTAATTAGTTCATTTAGTAAAAAGCAGATCTCTGTAAGATTAAAAATATCGACTAAAAGGGTCCTGAATGCAATCTTTGTAGATTCACCAGTTCCTTAGTAATGATAGTTCAAGAAAATTGATTGGATTTGAGAACCCGGGAATCATACCAACGGACGAAACTCAGACTCCAAAAAGACCAAACCCTTTTCTCTATGTCGTAAGAACATACCTGAAACACTGGCAAAATTGAGGTAGTTTTTCTTTCACATACTTTTCAAATGCCTTAATGAAGAAAAAGGTTGTGCCTTTAATATCAAACCAAAAAGATTAACACAACGAGATACTATAATTCCTAGATGAAACAAATTTCAAGCTAAAATTATCCGGTGTGGACCAGAAAAAAATTCCCTGGGACTGAACTTAAGTACTTAACCACCACTGAAAGATGCAGCCTAACACATCATACGTACATATCCAAAAACTGAGTTTATGAGATTTGGTGAACCTCCTAACTCATCAATCTCTACTGATAGTTAGAGATCTAAATCTTACCATATAAATTTTCCTGGTAATAGTGTTTTGTTATCTCGGGTGAATCTGATAACTACAAACCTCTCGCAGTTTCCAAAATCAAGATCCACCTTTTGTCAAATCACATCAGAAAGTGAAAAACCATTGAAAAATTGTTATCTTTAGATTTAAAGTAGAAATTTTAAACCGCACCACCATTCGAGTGGGAGACATGGTTCCAGCATAATGGTTTGACAAACATCATTGACTCAACCAGAGAGATAGAATTAATAGTAGTAAGGCAAGTTCTTCATTAATGACAGCTTTGAACTCAGGTGTTGAAAAGATGCAGAAACACAAGTTAAAAGACATCAACAAGAAAACAGAACCAAGCAATGGAGAAACAGAGATCTTCGGACAAACCTCTTCCTTCAAGATTAGGAATTTGTAGCCAAGGACGAAAAGCTGGCATGACGGTAGCAGGTAATGCTTTGAACAGCGTGTAACTTAACATTAGAAGGAAGCAATGTAGGCCTGAGTCACCTAGAAAGTGATCAAGGATCAATTTCTGCCAGAGATATATATATATATATATCATTGAATTGTAGTCACTTTGGGGAGCCTAAACTAGATTGCTTAGTGTAGAAAAACCAATGCTTTAAATTATGATAAGAAGAAGAAAAAGCTACAGAGTTTGTCAAGCTCTTACAATAAAAAGAAATACATAAAACACACATTAAAAGGAGGCAATACTCTCAACGTGTTCGGGTGAGATAGAGACGCAACATGTGTCGATGAGTCCATATCTGCGCCGAAACTCGTCAGTATCTGCAATTCCTTGCAGCCTAACTCTTGTGATGTCTTGTCTTTGAAGATTGTAGTAGAAAATGTAAAAGGGTTGAACATCTTGTGGCAGAGAGTATGTGGAAAAAATGATTTCACCAGCCTTGTTGGTGCCAGGGGAAGTCATGTTCGTCAAAGGGAAGGGAAGCTCAAAAGTTTGCTTAGACCAATGCTGTTTCTCGACATCTTCTAATATCCACAAACCAAAACTAGTAAAGCTGAAAAGCTCTCTTACAATAGAAGCTAACTTGCCACTATACTCTATGAATTTCGAGTCACCCTCCCAAAGCACAACATCCCTAGGTGCTCGCATGAAACTTAGAGTCTCATATCACCAGAAACTTTGGCAGGCAAGCTAGTGAGCTTTTTAGATCAAGAGGGATCGGATCTTAACTGACTTCGGCTGCCACAGAACCTGTCCTTCTCAGCGTCCCTTCGTTTCATGGCGAAACTCTGAATTCGACTCGTAGAAACAAGGGAGAATTGCAAAGGAGGTTCCTTTCAACACAAATTCGACAACTCTCGAAGAAGTCAGAGAGAGAATTGCAAAGGAGGTTTTTTTTTTTTTGGTCTTCAAGGAGGTTCCTTTTTTAAAACACAAAATCGAGTCGGGGAGAAGAAATATTGAGAGAAAATCATATAAAAACTCGATTTCCTGTTTGGGAGTTTCCTTTTCTGGGTGTGTCGGGGGTGGGCGGCCGGAGTGGGCGGTGGGAGGAGCGCTTCTATCGGAAAATTCAGACTGAAGAAGAATCGCAAACGTTTTAAATCTCCCATATTTTTTTATTAGTATTATTATAAAATAGAATAAACGTCTATTTGAATTTCCTAATATTAATAATAATAATACTAATAATAATAATAATAATAATAATAATAATAATAATAATAATAATAATAATAATAATAATAATAATAATAATAATAATAATAATAATAATAACAATAATAACAATATAATAATAATAATAATCATAATAATACAGGAAATATCTGAATTATCTCCTCCTGCTTAAAATAAATAAAAAAGAAATATTTTCTATTTTTTGTTTCTTAGGTTGGTATTGTTATCCATTAGAAAGAAAAAAAATTAGGAAATATATGTTTTGATAAATGAAAGGAAAATATGTAGATAATAAACAAAATAATAAATAGTAAATAGTAACTAAAAAATAAAAATATCTTTTGAAACGTATTAAGTATTAAATAAATCAAATTTAAATGATACTAATACTACTTTTAATGTGTATATAATAAATTTTCTATATGTCCTATTAAATATTAATAATTAATATTAACCTACAATAAAAATTTAAGAGTAATTTAAAAAAATTTAGTTTTTATTTACGATATAAACGTCTTCTAAATTTATTTTACTGTTTATATAATTTTCAAATCGAGCTTTAAGATTAGTTTAACATGAAGTTTATATCAAAAATATATTTTCTGTCAATACATTGTGAAAATATGAAAATTATTATATTACAAAATTAAATTATTATTAATAAAAATAATTTTGATCTTTGAAGAGATGAACAGTGCAATATCTTGGAATGTTCCATCGTTAAGAGCCCTCACATATTCGTTGTGTATCCAACCTGTCTTCCTATTTTCGAAAGTTACAAAGTCAAATATTTCTCAGTAATCGAGAGTATGTGTACTCCAGATGATTGGCTTCTTCGAGCTATATCTCTAGCGACCGTTATCAGAATTATCGTGGATGTATCTATTTGGCTGGGACGAATTATGATGATCTTATTTCTTACAACAAAGAACCAGAATTTTTCAGCTCGAAAGAATGTTAGTAGGGTATTGATAGCCCACAGGGGAAGTCCGTAGATGTTGAAGTCTCTGATGAAACAATCTGGCCTGTTTATTTCACCCCTCAGTCTCGATATGAGAAAATCTTCCATCAACTCTTCTTCCATTGGAGCAAACTGAACACTTTTGAATTGAGTCATTCCTACATCAAAAGAAGCACAAAAGATTCATCAAATTAGGAGATAGAACAATAATAATAATGGGTTTCCAAAAATTTTTGTGGATTATTGTACTAATTATGTTTTGTTATTGTTTAATTATTTAAATAAGAATTAATTTAAGAAAAATAAAAGAAGTGGTAGTTTTCAAAATAAAAGAAGTGGTAGTTTTGTTATTGTTTTCAAAAGAAGTAATCTCACCGTAGGTTGTTTTCCCAAAATTCCTGTGACAATAACTAGATAAATATTAATTATATAAAAAACAACTTATTTCATTGAATGATAAATAGGAAAATAGTAACAAAATATAGAAGAAAAAATTAGAATACATACCTCAAACTTAATAGGAAATTTGAACTCTATACTAAATCTTTTAAGTCTTTGAAATATACCTTATAGATTGAACTAAATGACTATTTTGTCCTTGGTTACAAATTAAATTAAACTAAATACAATATAATTAAATTAATTTATTTGAAAATTTTATTTTTAAAAATAATATGTAAACTAGATATTCGAAAATTTCCTGAACTGTTTTTTAAAAAATTATGAATTAATTTATTATATATAATATTAATCAATAACTAAAAGATTAAATTAAGATAAAATAAATAACATATACCCTTAATTAATAATTAATTAAATATTAAAAAATAAACACAAAATAATTAAACTCATCATTGTTAGAAAATTATTTTTAAAAATCACTGTTTATATTTTAGATATAGAATTTTTTTTGATAATGATGAAGTAGTTTAATATAGAAAATATTAATCAATAAAGAAAATTAAAATTCAGATTAAAAAAAATAAAAAGTTGTTTTATAAAACAGAAACAATACAAAAATGACAAAATCGCAGTTAAATACAATATAATTAAATTAATTTATTTGAAAATTTTATTTTTAAAAATAATATGTAAACTAGATATTCGAAATTTTTCAGAATTTTTTTAAAAAAATTATGAATTAATTTATTATATATAATATTAATCAATAACTAAAATATTAAATTAAGATAAAATAAATTAAGACCGTGGATCACGATCCAATAATCTGTTACTCAATCGTGATTAAAGATCTGGTATTATTTAGTAATTCAATTTTAAAAATTTATTATATAAAAATTAAAATTAAATTAATTAGAATTTTTCTTTTTTCCATTTATGTTTAGTAAATGCTTTAGATAATATTAGTTTTCATTTAATAAATTAGTTTTGAAAAATAATTATATATTTTAATTTATTTTGAAAATTGTTAACTTTAATAAAATAATAAAAAATTGTGAGCTTTTAGAAAATAAATCAACAGTTCAAAAAAATCTACTATGTAACAAATCAATTAATAAAAGAAGAAATCGACTATTTAATATAAGTCAACAAAGAAAAAACATAAATCAGCAGGAATAAAATATAAGTCTACAGTTAAAAAGTCAATCATATTAATAAGTCAACTTAAAATGAAATAAAGTCTACTAAGACCAAACAAATCAACGGAAAAAAATATAAATCAACAAACAAAAAAAATAAGTTAACATCATCAAAAGTCGACTTTGTAAAAAAACAGTCAAACAAAAAAAAAGTCGACAATTTTAAAATAAATCGATGAAAAAATAAATAAGTTTACAAAAATTAAACTTAAGTCAACCATTCAAAATATCGCCCTTATTAATAAATCAATGTAGAATATAATAAGTCAACAATAAATAAACAAATCAAACAGAAAACAAATATAAATCGATGAACAAAAAAAATAAGTCAACAGTTAAAAAAATCGACTATGTTATAAATCCACTAGCCATAATATAAGTCAACTGTTCTAATATAAGTCGATGACAAAGATAATTAAGTCAATAGAAGTAAAAATACATACCGATTGTTCAAAAAGTCGACATTATAAATAAATCAACCTTAATTAAAAAAAGTCTAAAACATTGATATATATATATATATATATTATAAATTGTATAATCTTGAATTATTTATTTTTAAATAAATTTAAATCTAAATAATATCAACAAAAATATTTAAATTCTTTTACTTTAATCAAAATTTTAAGATCAAAAATTAATTCATGTAATCATTAAAATACAATAAGTAATTTTCGTTATAATTTTAAATTATTATATAATTAATTCCGAATTAAACAATTTTAAAAAGTAATTTATTTTTAAAGTTGATTTATTTTTAATTATAAGTTAAGTTTTTATTATTTTTATTTAATTGTTAAAATTATTTAATAATAAGGGTATTTCTGTCCATTTTCATTTCAAAATGTGTAGTTTTCAAATAACTATAAGATTAAGTGTAATTTTCAAATTTCTTTTCAAATTTTGTATAGTTTTCAAATTGTCCCAATATAGAACCTTATCTTTCACAATTTCGAAAAAGAAACTCTAATTCTTAAACTACTAGATTTTCTTTGACCGCACAAAATTAGGCAACTTTTAACATCTTCCGTTACTACACACCTTAAAAAGTTATTTAACCTCAACTTTTTCACTACCACTAAGATTGCCTCTCTCTGTTAAATAATAAGTCAGGTTCTTTACTTTGTCATTCACGAGCATCAACAACCCAAGCAAATACATTCTCAGCAGCTACGAGTCAACTCAAAGAGCATATCTCATAGTCATACCTAGAGATGTCAAAACAAACCCGGACTGATTCTAAACTCACAGGTTATATCGATTTTTGTTAAATGTTGCATCTCAGTGAGACAAAAACGTTTTCAGATCCTATTGCATATTGCTGCTAGATTTGATGCATGTTGGTGATATATATTATGGCTTAACCAAATCGAAAGTAACTTGGGTTGAAATAAATATGAAAAACTATGCTTACGTACATAGAAATGGAGCTTCCTCTTTTAGTGGTCATTGCCCCCCTTAAATTAGACGTACGTACTTGCCTTTTAAGTTCGAATCATACGTCCTCTTTCGTTTTGAGTTCTCCTATAGTACTATAAGAGATATAGTTATGACTTATATATGAATACATTTGTGACGAGTTTGTGGTTGTTTTATATATATATTAACTATTTTGATGTGATTTATGTTAATAATAAACAGTAAACATCTCCTACAAGCATTTAACCTTCCTCTTTTATCTTTTTATGTTACGACGAGCGTACGTAAGCACATGTATCCTTCGTATTCAGAGATCGTTTGTTTTGATGTCAAATCAGAGAAGATAAATTTTATCAAAGCACCTAGGGACGTCGTAGGATGGTGGAACGCTTCGATTTTGATGGCAGATTGATGAGAAAAAGCAGTACTCGTGGACATGGAAAACCATCCTCCACTTGCGACCACTTGCTGCACTCTTTCTGCGTTGTGAGGTGGGTAATGGACAGAGGGCAAGTTTCTGGTATGATTTTTGGTCCCCGTTTGGTCCGCTCATCAACCACTTGGGTACCTCAGGTCCTCGACAAACGGGTATACCCCTACAAGCAACGGTAGCCCAAGCGTGCTCAGACACAGGTTGGTCTCTCAGACTCGCCAGGTCGCCGCAAGCTGAACTCCTGCATACCTATCTCACGACACAGCGCATTCCCTCTTCATGCCCTGTTCCTGATATCTATCTGTGGTCAACTGGGGAAGAGTCACTGGATCGCTTTAGTGCGAGGAAAACCTGGGAGGTAATGAGGCCTCGGCAAGCCCCACCAGTTTGGACCAAACAAGTGTGGTACAAAGGATCAGTCCCCAGACATGCTTTTACGATGTGGATCACACAACTAAATCGCCTTCCAACAAGAGCGCGACTGGTAAGTTGGGGTATGCAAGTTGAGGAAACCTGTTGCGTTTGTGGTTCTCAGGCCGAAACTCGAGATCATTTGTTCTTGTCCTGTGAGTTAAGCGAAGACCTTTGGCTGGAAGTAACTAGGCGACTAGGCTACAGACCGTTTGTCTTTCAAACCTGGAGCGCGTTTAACTGTTGGTTGGACTTATCTGACTTAACGTCCAATTTGACTCTCAGAAGGCTGGTGGCTCAGGCTACCATCTACGCCATCTGGTCAGAGCGAAATGCACGCCTGCACACCAACGTAGCAACTCCTCCTCACATTCTGTTCAGGCTTCTAGACCGTCTAATACGCGATGCTATTTTGGCCAAGAGACACAGGAAAAACTTCAAGCAATTGATGCAAGACTGGTTGAAGTATGTCTAGGAAAACCAGAGTCCCATACTCTGCTTTTCATGTTTGTTGTGGGCTGATATCCTCTGTTTTTTTATTTTTTTTGTAACACAGGATATCTATTGTTTTTTCAAGCTATTGTAAGCATTACAATTGAGTTTCAGTAATGAAAATTCACAGTTTTACAAAAAAAAAAAAAAAAGTTAGCTCCATTGTGGTACCCTTTTGCTTGTTTTCAATTTTTCATACTTTTGATTTGTGGGTAGACATGGAGAAACACGAATGGTATTGGTATTTCTTTGCTCTAATCACAATTTTATCATCAACAAAAGATTAATATAATATGCGCAGACAAATATGGTTGTCATTTTACCTTTTTAGGGTCTTCGGTGACTAGAGACTAGAGTCTATCTAGAGAGTAGACATATTTTTTTTTTTCCGCATCACACATGTACTAGCTAGCACTACTACTCGTTCGTATTACGACAAAGAAAAAGCACTTATGAAACGTATTTAGACAGTTTCACCGGGTTCGATTCAATCAGACCATATTGAACCGTGACCCAAACACTAATTATTCGGCTTCCGATCCAATTTCGAAAACATCATCTCAAAAAAAAGTAATGCATTGTTATCATAATAATTCACTCAACTCAATAAGTAAAAAAAAACTAATAGCAAGGTGATGATAAAAATCCCACCCAAAAAACTAATAATTTGTTTTCAACATCTTTGTACTCGGGTAGTAAAACAAATAAAGTCTTAAATCCCGGTATTGATCTCATTCATATTCTTAATTATTTCTGAACCAATTTAGTATCGAACCAAAAGAATAGGAAAAAAATATATGTATTTGAAGGAAGCTTTTCAGTTAATCAATATATATATATATATGTTTGACCGGTTTGCTTTAACCAAACCGATACGACCCATCATGATTTAAGCAGGTATATATATATAATTGAGTTACTGTAGCTCGTAACGAACTTTTAACAGACTCCAAGATCGATTCACTTCTCTCTGTTACAACTTCACCACCGAGTTGATTCTCCGATGATCATCTCTTCTTCTTCTCCTTAACTCCGCCACCGGAGTATCTTGCGCCGCATCTCCTCCGTCACAGCACGCAACAGAATCATATCCGCCGTCGTCGAACAATTCGGGTTTTCGCACTCCAACGACGTATCTTCTTGCCAACGGCGGCGCTACTCGACGACGTATCTTCTTCCAACGGCGGCGTTAATTCCCCTCACTTACAACATCATTCTTTCTTCAACGTCTCTCTTTCAACAATCTCCGTCGCTTAACTCCTCACTTTACGGCGATACTGCTTTAGCCGATAGTCTTTGTCCTTGGCCTCTCGAGTCTTCGTCGCTTCCGTTTCAATAGCACAGTCTCAGCAAACTATTTCGTAGAGCCAGAGGTATTCTTGTTTTAAGGTTTACTTCTTTCAAGATTCTTTGAAACTGTGTTGAGTATTAGGCGAAGTCTTAAGTATTTCTCTGTTTTGCTGCAAGTTTTGTTTTTTTTTTTTCTTTAATCAAGACTCCGTGAAACTTTCACGGTGAAAGTTTGTATGGTATACCAAAATAATGTCATTGTTGATTTTTACATTGATTTTTTTTTTGTTTTCAGCTATGGCCGCCGAACTTGTTTTACCAAAATGTGTTCGATTCTGTCCCAAAGACAATGAGGTGATGAGAGAATTTCTAGAACCGGAGATCAACGATGCTAGGATTGATAGCTGTCTCATCGAAGACCTAGACGTGTATGAAAAGCATCCTGATTTGCTCGACCACAATCCGAACGACTACTTTCACCAAGGAGAATACTGGTACTTCGTAACAAGGAAATGCAAAGGATCAGCGAACAAGATTAAGCGAACTGTGGGCACAGGGAACAAAAACGGGAGATGGGTGCACAGAAAGAGCACTGCGATTCTTGAGGAAGGTCAGACGATCGGGGAAAAGCAAAAAGATGATTTTCATAGACAAGCAAAACAGGCACTGTGGATGGCATCAGTACGAATACCGCCTCCCTTCTCAACAATCTCTTGTGGTTGTGAGTCACATGGTTTATAACCCTGGAGATGATTCGACTCTAGCTCAACCGTTTGATGAATCTCAACCTCTTATGGGCACCTTTGGTGATGGTGTAGCTGAAGATCAGCCAATGAGGGACATTGAAGAAATTATGGAAGAACCGGTGGACAATGCGATATCAGATGCAGCTGAAGACAATGATGCGTTACAGGAAATGATGCATTACTTCCAAGAACTTCTATCTGTGGACAACATGGAGACTGATGCACCATGATCTCAGTATTCCTTTAAAGATTCTCACGAGCTTTGCTAATTTCTCACTGGATGACCTGTTCCGGAGTATCAGTCTGGTATATCTCTTTTTTTTTAGGTACCCGAAACTATTCTTTCAAGATTCTCTGAAACTCGAGTTTTGTTTTTCAAAATTCTGTATGTGTATCATTTCTATTGTTTCTCTATGGAGCTATATGAGATTGCATTAGTGAGTTTTTTTTTTCTTCTTCCAAGTAATAGGTCTTTCCTAAACATAAAAGCCTTCTCTATCAATAAGGTTAGGTTATCGTGTAGTGAGTAGTACAGAGTAAAAATCAGATCCCGGAAAAGAGTAATTATTGAGGTAGAAGATTTAAGAACTACATAAATGTTAGTCATTGAAGTTTCTCAGTGTTCTGCAACCCTAATCCTAAGTGCATGGATTTGAGTTTGCAACCTAATCCGAGCAGAACTATGGCAACAGTGATGATGTGAAGAGAAAGCCTGAATCACAAGCAAGCTACAAGAGATATGACGGTTTGGGCTTCCCACTCGGTTTGGGCTTGGACCAAGTAAAGCCTATTAAGCTGAGATATCTGGTGAAACAGAGAGCAAGTGGAGTTACTTATGTTGTGTCTTTATAATTTTCCCTCTGATCTCTTCTTTACAATTTACAAAACAAAACAAGTAGAAGATTCTAGGGCAGCCGTCATCATGAAACAACGCAAGGAGATAGATCATATCCCTCTTGATCTAACAGTGGAGATTCTCACCAGGTTGCCAGCCAAGTCTCTTATGAAGTTCAAATCCGTTTCTAAGTCGTGGTCTTCCATTATCCGTAGCCAAGTGTTCATCGATTCCTTCTACTCAATCTCCTCGACACGACCACGGTTTATAGTCGCTTTCACCAACGGTATATTCGCCAAGCGTGAGGAGAAGCGCTTGTTCTTCTTCTCGTCTTCACACGAGGGACATGAATCTTCTTTTTTAGTAACCAATCACCATATGACAATACCATGTTTAAGCGTTTGTAGCAACCCTGCGTCAAGGTGTGTTTCCGTCCGTGGCTTCATAGGCTGTTCACTTGTAGGTGGGTTCATGGTATGTAACCCTAGCACCAGACAAGTCATTGTCTTACCAAGCTTACCCTCACGCCGCGCTCCTGATATGAGAGGCAAATGTTTAGGGTACGATCCGGTGGATGATCAGTTCAAAGCTTTGTCACTCATTTCTTCTCGCATACCTAATAATGATAGTGTAGAGCACTTGGTGCTAACTCTAAAAGGTGATAAAAAAAAATATTCATGGAGGCAAATCAGAGGTAACAACAATGTTCCACCTTATTCCCCTCTAACTATGAAAGTATGCATCAACGGGGTTGTGTATTATGGTGGTTGGACTCCAAAAGTAAATATGAATCCAGTGATCGTTTGTTTTGATGTTAGATCAGAGAAGATAAATTTTATCAAAGCACCTAGGGATGTCGTAGGATGGTGGAATGATTCAATTTTGATGGAATACAAAGGGAAATTAGCTTCCATCGTAAGATACCCTTTGGCTTGTTTCCATAGTTTTGATTTGTGGGTGTTAGAAGACATGGAGAAACACGAATGGTCAAAACAAACATGTGAGATTCCATTTTCTCTGTGGGATTATGTTGGGGGTTTTCAGTTGTCTTTTCCAGGCACTAACAAGGTTGGGGAGATCATTCTAGCCCCAAAAATCTTGTCACGCTACCATCTTCAACCCTTCTACATTTTCTACTACCATGTAGAAACAAGCAACATTAGAAGAGTTAGGCTTGAAGGAATTGCTGATGATGAAAGTTTTAGGCACTGTTATGGAATTGGAAAAGATGTATGTAACGTCTATATATCACCAGAACATGTTGAAAATATTAGGTTTTTGTAAACATTTTTAATTCACGGATATGACCCTCTTTGTTTTTTCCTACTCAACATATTTGTGTTGATTTTTATGTACCAAACTAATTGGTTTGATACTATGGGATTTGCTCAAATTTATTTTTTCTAAACCCATAGTCTACTCTATAGTGATTAATTTTTATGATGGGTACAGAATCCTTGCTCAAAAATTATAAATGTCTTATTCTTCTTTTTGTTCTGTTTTTCTTTTAATTGTTAGATTAATTGGAACATTTTACGTTTTGCAATCAAAACATTCTTCCCTAGAGTATAGACGCAGCTGAGTGGTGTTTTTTTTAAGTTCACTCTCTGATCAGGACTTATTTGATAGTAGAATCTTTACAAATACTTGTTGGGATCTCTGCTAAGTTCACTCTCAATACGTAAGCACATGTCTCCTTCATATTCATGTACATATCATCAACAAAAGATTTATATAATATGCAGACAAATATAGTTCTTATTTTACCTTTTTAGGGTCTTCGATGACTAGAGTCTAGAGAGTAGAAATTTTTTTTGTTGGCATCACATATGCACTACCACTCGTTCGTATTACGACGACAAAGAAAAAGCATTTATGAAACGTACGTATTTCGGCATTTTGACCTGGTTGACTAGGAGGGCGGGCAGTGCGACTGCATATACGTATATAAGAAAAGGAGTACAAAAAAAAATTTGTAAGTTAAAAAGGTACAGGAAAAAAAAACTTTGTAAGCTAGAAAGGGGCAAAAAAAAAATTATAATCTAAAAAATACACAAAAAAAAACTTTGTAAGCTAAAAAGGAGCACAAAAAAAAAATTTGTAAGTTAAAGAGGCACACAAAAAACTTTGTAAGCTAGAAAGAGGCGCAAAAAAAAAAAGTTTATAAGCTAGAAAATGACACAAAAAAAAAATTATATGAACCAAAGAGATCTAAAAAAAATCAATAAGTTTTTCTATAGGTTAAGGGGCATTTTTTTTAGTTTGCCTAGAGACATCTAATATGTTTAAGCCGGCACTGCCTGGTTCGACTTGTTAGCAGACAGTGTCACATTGTTTATCTATTATAAAGTGTCCGCACATTGGTCCCAATACTCTCATAAATTATCTTTTATTAAAAAGGAAGAAAATGTTAAATACTGATATTATCTTGTGAATGTCTCCTAACACAAAATAGTATAGTTAAAAGAGACCCGGTTGAGTAAAGCCCTGAACTCAAGCTAGACCTTCTCTGGTACCTTCACTGCTTCTTTGGAACTTGTGGTTGTTGTGGTTGCATCACTTGTGAATAGGGCATCAACGGTTGCGGAGGCCACAACTGCGATGGACCATTCTGAAACTTTGATGGGACATGCCAGTTTCGGTTTCGCATCGGTAAAGGCTGTACAACCTTTGATTTACTGGTCAAACAGAATAGAAAAGAAAGTTTTTTTCGTAGCCCTCTCTTATTCTTCTGCTTCATCTTCTCTAGCAATTCACTTTCCATGGGTTTAGGATCATAACATGAACTAGCAGAGTCAGAAGAAGAAGAAGAAGAAGAAGAAGAAGTGCCATCTTCATCGTCGCTCTTTAGATCATCATCTTCAATCTGGTACTTAACTGAGAAGAGCTCTGTTTTCTTGCCACATTTATTAAGTTTACGAACCAGAGCCATAGGTTCAACGTTACCTGTGACTGTCATGAGTCCTTTTTTGCTGTTGTACTCCACTTCGTTTACACCTGTTTTCATTGAAAACTAAGTACTAAGAATTATCTCATGTTATAAGACTTATATATATGAGTCAAGAAGCACTTCAAAAGTAAGTTGGACTTTTTCTTATTACCAGAGATACTCTTCAACTTGATGCCTGCTTTTTTTTGGCAACCGGTGCAACACTTTAGATCGACTTTTAGTATGCAAGTCTGCAAGATTTACACAGCTAAATCATTAATTAGCAACTAAAGAGAGAGAGAGAGTGATAGATAGATAGATAGATAGATAGATTGAGAGATTGAGAGAGAGAGGAAGAAGTACCCGGACGGATTGGTTTGGGTCCGCCATTGTGAAGGAAGCTTGGTGAAAAGAAGAAGAAGAAGAAACCCTAAACTGAAACTCAATGGAGAAAAAGAAGATTTGTATTAATAGGCATCGTTAAATATTTTATATACAAAGGGAGAATCCATAAACTTTCCATAATTACCGAATTTTTACAATAACAAGTTAAGGTAATGATACATTTTATTGACTTTGATAGCTATTGTCGGTTTCCATATTCGAAAAATCTGGCAATTTCAAGACCTGCCTTCTCCATCCATATGTACCAAGTCAATTCAAACTCAGATGTGAGATATTTAAAAGTTCTCATTCTTGCATCATTTGTTTTGAACTGAAGCTAACAAGAAAAGTTTTGTTAAGTGACCTGATGACACTATTTAGCAGGAACGAGAGCCGGAGAATTAGCAAAGTGGCTTAATCGGGAAAGATGATTGGCAAAAAGATGAGAGTATCATATCTGATCCGGGAACAACAACGATGTATTATCCACCAGCAACATCATCAGCACGTCCTGGCCCAACCAACACCTGAGAGAAGCGAGGAGACAGGAGTGGGGACGGATCAACAAAATCAGGATGCATCACATTCACATGACATGGAGCAGTTCGAGGTCGGAACAGTTTAAGAAACGAAGAGAGTGAAAGTGAAGAAGAAGACGAAGCTCCAAGACGATCAAGACATGGAGAAGGAAAGAAGCGTCGGTGAGAGAGACTTACACAAAGCTATTTAATTCACCTCTCTCCCCCTCTATTTTTGATTCAAACATATTAGTATTACATTAGTGGCATAATATTCGTATTTTCAAGATATTTTGTACTATCAGACGACAAGAGTTGGAATACAACTCTCACGCACGCATCTTTAGTATTACTCTTTAAGGTTTATATGCCATTAGACTTTGGAGAAAGCACATTAGACCAAATAGTCTTCAACTGTACATAAACAAGTCACATCAACTATTTAGTTTTGCTAGTCTTTGATCATAAACAAGTCACATCAACTATATTTAGATTTGCTAGTATTTGATCTATAGACTAATATTGTATAAAATTTATCAATGAAAAGTGAAAACATTAAACAACAATATTAGACCGTAAACCAAGCCCAAATGGATTTGACATGAGAATTAGGTTGGACATCATAAATAAAATTATGTTTGACTACCTAATAATATTCACATCGATCGGGTGAAAATAATCCACGTAATCTTTGAAGATTTATCATGAACAGGAAAGAAAAAAAGGAATTGAACCCTCCCAAACGGCTGGGATTTAACCTAGTTTTATTTGTTTTTGTTTTCTCTCTTAAAGTTGTACTAGAATATGATCCGTGCTATAGCACAGATTAAAATTCTTTTTGTTTATATTGTAATTTTTATTGAAAATATCGTATATATGATTTTTTTTCTAAGTTTTTGTTTTTTAATAGGAGATTATGCCATGAAATCATATGATGAATATGACTTATGAAAATAATATCTATTTTGTAAAATCTATACCACATATTAAGTTGTGATAAAAAAATTTAAATTTTTATTTGTTAATTTTATTTTATTTGTTTAGTGTTTAAAATTATATAATGTATTTTAATTGTTAATTCTATGACTTAACCCATAGTATACTGCATATTAATTTTATGATCAAATATGTAACATATGTTTGTTAAAATCATCTTAACCGAGAAATCCTACCAAACAACATTATTCCAAACTTTAATTTAATCTGAGAGATCATATTTTTTGAAATTTAAAACGGTGCTCTAGCAAGAAATCTTTTTTTGATTTTTTTTATATTATAGTGACATTTTATTGATCTGTGCTATAACAAATCACGATTAAGTGTGATGAATTACCAAGATTTTATTCTTTTTTATGCTTTATAATATATTTTTATTATCTTTAATAAGTTTGTTAACAATGTAGTCTAGCAATAAAATCTGCCGAAAATAAATTTGGAATATTCTCTTTAAGATTTTTGAAAACAATGTGCTTCCAAAAATAAATTATTTTGGTTGCACCCACTATTTATCTTGTAATCAATTAATCTATCAATTTAAAATATTTTCTTTAAGATTTTTGGTAACCATTTAATCTATCAATTTGGAATATCCCCTTTAAAATTTTTGGAAACAATTATGGTTGTATCCACTATTTAACTGTAACAAATTAATTTATAACCTATTTGTAACCAACTTATTAAAATTATATAGTCTACAAAACAAAACAATGTTGTGTACTTCAATATTGTGTACTTCCGTTTTATTATAAAGGGTATTATTAAAGAACCAGTATAATACAACATAAGAAAACAACAATGAAAGGTTTGCTCCCCAGATCTTAAGTATAAACTCATTACTCATCAAAAAAAAAAAAAAAAAACTCCCTTTTGACATAACTCCTCTGCTCAGAACTTCCTTTGCCGAGTCGAATCTACAGTTTGTTTTTTGGTAGGCGGCTAGGCGCCATGAAACGCGAGAAGAGACAACGTATTGAGGCAAATCCCATCCCTCTTGACCTAGAGGAGGCTATACTCACTAGATTGCCTGCCAAGTCTCTTATGAAGTTTCTATGCGTGTCAAAGACGTGGTCTTCCATCATCCGAAACCAAAGGTTCGTCAATTCTTACTACGCTATGTCTTTTCAATCACTTTCTGCTGCGGTTCACAAGCCATGGTTAATGACTGGCGTTTGTTCGTCACTTCGTCTTCTCGTCTTCCTACGAGGATGAGAAATCTTCTTCTTTGGCAACCACTTTCCATATGACAATACCTTCAGTGTACTTGTCTAACGCCTCCTCCTGTCAATCTGTCCATGGCTTAATCGGGTGTATTAGCAGTTTTCCGTTCATTGTCTGTAACCCCAGCACCAACAAATTCACTACCCTACCATGTGCCGGGGCACGCACATCCTGGGGATACGATCCTGTTGGAGATCAATTCAAAGCATTGACCATGGTGTCTTATCCTCATCAGCCTCATGATTCTCTAGTGTACGAGGTTTTAACACTTGGAGGAGGAGAATCTTCATGGACACGCAATAGGTTTACCAGCCCGCCTCATTTCACTGTTACCAAATCAAAATGTATCAATGGGTTCGTGTATTATGCTGCTTGGACCCCAACCCGAACCAAAAGTCCGGTGATTGTGTGTTTTGATGTTAGATATGAGAGGCTGAGCTTTATCAAAGCGCCTATGGCTGTTGTTTGCTGGGAGGGTGAATCTATTCTCATAGAATACAAAGCCAAGCTAGCTTCCGTTGCAAGACATCCTCATGCTGATTTCCGTAGTTTTGATTTATGGATACTAGAAGATGTGACGACACATGATTGGTCCAAGCAAACATTTGAGCTTCCTTTCTCTTTGGGGATGGGTAGGAATATCACTTCCCCGGGCACTAACAAAGCTGGTGAAATCATTTTCGCACCAAAACGACTCTCAAATGATGTTCAACCATACTACATTTTTTACTACAATGTTGATAGAAAAGACATGAGAAGAGTTTGGCTACTAGGAATTGCTGACGATGAAGAGTTTAGGCGCCGTTACAGAATCACAGGGCAATGTTACGTCTCCATCTCACCCCAACACGTCGAAAGTATTGCCTCTCTATGATCTGTTTTATGTATCCTTTTCTCTAAGGATCTTGATTTTTTTTTTTTTGTTATAGTAGGATCTTGATTTAAGAGCTTGACAAACTTTAGTAGGACTCATGATTTGCATTTGCTGACATGTGAATGTTTAGCGTTGCTTATATTTTCAAGTGTTCTTTTCTAGTCTTATTTCTGGTGATTTTAGTATTGAACACAACTCTTTACTTGCTGTGGAAGATTCTGGCAAGTGGCAAGCAATGACCTAGTATTGATCCTGTCTTTGCAAAGAAGACCCCCAAAATAAAAATAAATAAAAAGATACCTTTGCGATTCCCTGTTGCATTTTCATGTTTCTCCTCTGTTTCACTCAGAGGCTCACCATATCTCCTCTAGTTTCTCCTTTGTGCTCTGTTTTTATTCTCTCTTGATAACAGAAGCACATCACTCGTAAGAACACAAATTAATAAACTACTAGTAAGAGAGAAATTTTTTTTTAAATCTTCTACATTAATATTTCGGATCACAAGGATACTTTGTTACAAACACAACACACACAGTGATTCTCTCCACTTGCTGCACTACACTCACTTATATAGTCTCTAATCATGACTTTCCACTAGACCATAATTCTAGGTACTTGACTCACTACTTCTACAAGCAATGTTATGCTACCTACTCTTACACTATAACAACTCTTAGTCTAAATTGATTAGACCATCCACAATGGTGGTCTCCTAACCAGAAATCTTTTATTTTAACATTTGTCAGCTTCTTATTAGTTACATATTCAAACAACAAACGAAAATTAATTAAAAAGTGCCATCTTCATCGTCGCTCTTTAGATCATCATCTTCAATCTGGTACTTAACCGAGAAGAGCTCTGTTTTTTTTGCCACATTTATTAAGTTTACGAACCAGAGCCGTAGGTTCTACGTCACCTCTGACTGTCATGAGCCCTTTTTCGCTGTTATACGCCACTTCGTTTACACCTGTTTTCATTGGAAACTAAAAGTATTAAGAATATTGTTCTTGTACAAACTCTCTTCATTCATCTCTTATAAAATAAAGAAATAAAATCTGGGAGTATTCATTATTATAAAATTAAAAACTTTAAATCATCTCATTTATAAACTTAAACCGATATGTAATTTCATTCTAATTATAAAATCTAAACTCTAACCATGTTATTTGTAAACCTAACATGGTTAGGAGTTGTAAAATATCTAAAGTCTAACCATCTTATTTGTAAACCCAAACCGACATATAATTTTGTTCTAACTGTAAAATCTAAACTCTAACTACCTCATTTGGTAAACCCAAACCGACATATAATTTCGTTCTAATTGAAAAAATCTAAACCCTAACCACCTCATTGTAAACCCAAAACGATATATAATTTCGTTCATTGTAAAATCTAAATCCTAACACTTCATTTGTAAACTCAAACAGACACATAATTGTTTTCATTGTAAAATCTAAACTCTAATCACCTTATTTTAAAACCAAACCGACACATAATTTTGTTATAATTTTAAAAATCTAAATCAAGCCAATATTTAATTTTCCTTAATTAAAAGTATACAGAATTGGTTTCTTTAATTTGTTTTGCCTTTTAATTTAATTTTGATTTATTTTTTAAATAAAATATTAGATAGAATATTCTGATTGGTTGAGAGGGGAGGGAATGGATTCAAAGGTTCACCCTAGAAGTGAAAAGTATTTTTCTTTGTACAATAGGCATCGTTAAATCTTTTGTAGACAAGGGAGAATCCATAAACTTTCCATAATTACCGAATTTTTACATTAACAAGTTAAGGTAATGATACATTTTACTGACTTTGATAGCTATTGTCGGTTTCCATATTCGAAAAATCTGGCAATTTCAAGACCTGCCTTCTCCATATGTACCAAGTATAAACTCAGATGGTGAGATATTTAAAAGTTCTCATTCTTGCATCATTTGATTTGAACTGAAGCTAACAAGAAAAGTTTTGTTAAGTGACCTGATGACACTATTTAGCAGGAATGAGAGTTGGAGCAATTAACTTAATCAAAAAATAAAATGTTGGGAAATGGTTCAACGAAGCTGAACCAAGGAACACGTTTAAATCAGTATGATCTACGGTGATATTCGTGTTTAATCAAAGAAAACATTGTTTTTTTTTTCAATACAATCAAAGTAATGAATCAGAAAAGAAATAAAATCAATAATTGCAGAAATTAGATTTGCTCGGTTTATCACATAAACCAAACCATATCAATTATAATATGTAATTTTTGTTAAAATCCTCTATCTATATTAATATTTTTGAAGTACATTTTGTGTTATGCCTTTTTAGTTTTGCTTATGTAAATTTTTATTTACAATATTAACCCTTCAAAAATAACATTTCACAGAAACTCAATTACTAAAACTTCTAAAATTGACCAACATTTATTACGTTTCTTGCCATAAAATCTTAACAACATCTATACATGTCGCGTTTTCCAAAAACAACTCTAACCATTAAAGTTTTAACCCATAAAATCTCTAAAATTATCTTTAGAGATGTTATAATCTCTTAAATTTAAATGATACAACCGATTTTCAAAGTATTTCTCTGTATCATATATTCGTATAACTATTTAAAGCGCACCAATACAAAATAACATTTATTTTAAGAGCTCACCGATCAAATGTTTAAACGGGTTAGAATTGAAATTAGTCTGATCTATGATTAGTTAAATAGAAATATTAATATCATTTGATACCTTCTAATTGTTTAGTTGCACTCAATAAACAACAATAATTTTTTTACTAAATTATATATGTTTTACGGGTTAGATCTAGGACGACCAAAAGTTTAATCACATAACTTTAATACTCGATAAAAACCGTAAAAAAAAAAATGTTATATATATAGATATAACACCAAAATACCTAATAATATAATTGAAATACTAAATTATAAATTATAAAAATTTAATATGAATATATATATATATATATATATTTCCCCGCGGTGTACCGCGTGTTAAAACCTACTATATTAATAGAAGCATTCTCAAGAAAATGTTGATGTGTCATCGTTAGAGAGCTCGAGACACCAATGAATTTATTGCTCTCATTTTTATAGATATTTACACATAATTGCTATTGAATGATTAAGGAATATTCCTTTTCAATTAATTAAAAATCAAATATTTTAATTTTAAAATTTATTTTAATCATTTTTTTACATACTTAATTATTAAAATATAACATTATTAGATCTAAAATATTTTCAAAACCCGAATTTATTCACCTATTAAAAAAACTGATAACTATTCACATATTTAAATTTTTCAAAATAAAATTATCACAATAATAGGCAATTGACTTATTTAAAACTATTGGTATAATATTTCACGTGTAAAACATATTCTTACACAAAAAAAAAATAATAAACCAAAAAAAAAATCTTATATAGATCGAAGAAAAGTGGATTATATATTTAGTTGATACATAGTAGTTTGATCTAAACATATTTTCACGGGTTATAAATTTTGTTTATACACAAAAAAAATTTACATCCTTGAAAATAATTTTACTCATAACACTAATTTTCTCTGTATAGATTTTTCTCGCACATAGAGCGGATTGTTACCTAGTTTGAATATTATTACATACCTTGAGTATTTGAATATAAATAAAATATTTTAAATTTGAATATTTTAATATATTTAGTGAAAAAATTGATTTGCTTTAAATGAGTGTATTGATAACATGTAATGTTAGGAAATAGTTCAACGGAACTAAACCAAGGAATACGTTTAAATCAGTATGATCTAGGGTGATATTCGTGTTCAATCAAATAAAACATCGAATTATTATTATTACTAGATTAGGACCCGCAGTACACCGCGAGACAAATTATTTATAATTAAAATATTTAAATTATAAGTTGTATTTATTGGTTAAATAATTATATAATAATTGTTAATTTTATAGTTTAAACTATATAATACCGTAATATAATTTATTTTTTACATAATATTTATTTAATCAATTTAATTAGATATATCTATTCTCTGATACCAATAGTGTTAACAAAATAATGAAATGATGTTTTACCCGTGTAACACCAAATTAATGATTTTTTCAATTTATATAAATATCGACAAAACCCGTCTCGCTATATAACCCCGTCCCAAGATATTTTAACTTGCATTATATCATCTTAATTTTTAATATTTATTTTTTTGTATTATAAATATTAGATTGAGTTGATATGTTATTTATTAAGATTATAACCATTTACATTTTATAAGATTGGCTCTTCTTATAAAGTTTAAATATTTATAATACTTAGAATTCTTAAAACGGTTGAGTATTTCTCATATTTGAAGTTTTGTAATAGTTTAAATATATTATTAATATTTTAAAGGTCTTCTAACTTTTTTAAAAGTTGAAATATTTATAATATTTAAACTTCTTATAAAGTTTAAATATTTATAATATTTGAAATTTCATAAGCTTTTAAATTGTATTAATATATTATAAAGTTTAACTTTCTAAAAAGATAAATATTTTTAATATTTATATGTTTTATAAAATATAAATATTTATAATATTTAATTTTATAAAAGTTTTAAATACTTATAATAGTTTTTTAAGTTTGAATGCCTGATATTTATAGCATTCCATGAACCGGAATAAACCAAATAAAAGTTTTAAAGTTTGAATGCCTGATAAATTAAGCTTTCTACTCATTTGTATTCTTAATCATTTTGGTCTCTTTTATAGTATGAATCTGAACTATTCCCTAGTTTTTTAGATGATGTGGGATATTGTACCCGTATTTTTTTATTCATCTATTGAGTAATATATGTCCGTTTAAATTTTTTTTTTTTACATCATATGTAAGAAAAAATTCACAATTTTTATTAACTAAATGTATTATAGAATAATTCATGATAATTTAAATATAAATTCAAATAAAATGAAAGAGAATCATATATTTATGTTTAAATGAGGTAGACAGAAATCCTTTTTTCAAAAATCTTACTTATGATTAATTTTAAAATTTTTGGTAACTAATATTAAAGTCAATTGCATTAAATACAAAATCTTTCCAACAAGTATTTTTGAGCAAAAAGTAATGCAAAAATACTAGTACAGTAAAACCTCTATAAATTAATAAGGTCGGGACCATGAAATTTTATTAATTTATAGAGGTTTTAATTTATGAAGAGATTTTCTTATTTTCATAATTTTAGAAATTTTATATTACAAAATAAGATACTTTTGTTATCATTCACACTTTTAAAGATTTTTTGAATTTATAATCTTAGTTATCGTAATAGGATGAATGTCAATTGTTTACTAGATTATCTAAGTAAAAATGATAAATGTTAGAAGTTTAGAGTTTAGAAGAAATTGCTACTACTATCTTTCATGGTAATGATGAAGTCGAAGAAGATATTACGTTATCTTTAAAACCAGTTACTAAAGAAACAATTATTGCATCTATGGATATTCACAATTTTTAGATGCGATTTGGAAAGATAACAGTAAAAAATATGAGAGATGAGCTCTAACAAGAATGCAAATTCAAAAATAGGCAAACAACAATAAAATCATATTTCACTAGATTTTTTTAGATAGGGAAACAATAATATAAATCATATCTCACTAGATTTTCTTAGATATATATGTACTATTATATATATATATTTAGTTTACTTGATTATTAATTTATGATATTGATGGGACCGTATTTTTACATAGAATTTCCAAAAAAATTATTATCTTATTATTTTATCGAAATGTGTCATTTTTTACACCGGCCCAACTCGGGACCGGAAGAATTTATTAATTTATAGCGAATATTAATTTAAAGAGTATTAATTTATAGAGGTTCTACTCTATAGATTATTATATTAATGGAATCAAAAATAATTAATCAGAAAAGAAATAAAATCAGTAATTGCAAAAAAATTAGATTCTCTCGGTTTATCACATAAATCAATTCCGGTTTGGTTTGGTTTATCATCCCCACCAATCTATATCATCTCTAAAGCTTGAGACTCGATTGAATCGATTCGATTGCCTGCGAAGTTTCCAGAAGAAGAAGGAAGACCCACCAAAAGAAAGCTCCTTTTTTGTTCCGAGTCGAAATCCAAAGGTTTTTGTTTGGGGAACTGCCATGAAACGCAAGGAGAAAGACAAGCTAGATCCGTGCATCCCTCATGACCTAGAGATTGAGATACTGACTAGATTGCCGGCGAAGTCTCTTATGAAGTTCCGATGCGTGTCAAAGATGTGGTCTTCCACCATCCGAAGCTAGATATTCGTCGATTCCTTCTCCGCCATGCGAGAATCGCGTTTCACAATCACTTTTACTAACAGTGCCAAGCGTCTCTTCATCTTCTCCACTTCATACGAGGAAGAGAAATCATCATCATCATCTTCTTCTTTGGTCGCCAATCTAGACATTACAATACCTTCTGTGTACATGGATTACGCCTCCAAGTGTCCTTCCATCAACGGCTTCGTCGCTTGTGGTACTAATAATCTTAATAACTTCGTTATATGTAATCCAGCCACAAAGCAAGTCGTTACCGTACCCACCATCTTCGGACCCCGCGCCTGTTTGGGATACTGATAAGCTTTGGAGCTTATCAGAATAGAAACGTAACCAGAAATAATGAGGGAGAGAGGTATTGCGTCGTTAATGGCGGAGAGGAGATAAGAGAAGAGATAAGAGAAGAGATTAGAGATAGAGAGAAGAGTAGAAGAAAGAGATTAGGAATTGTTTTGTTATTTATTCATTTGATGAAGAACCCTAAATCGGGCAACCAACTTAAATACAGACCCTCAATGTACCTTAAGACCAAAACGACACAGCAATAGCTTAAGTGAATTACACAGTAAACCTTCTCCCTGAGATAGAGGTTCTCACACACTTGCCTACCTATGTCTTCTTTCGGTAAACTCTTCACCAAAGCTCCAACCTTCCTTGCCTTTGCCCTCAGCTTCCTCTTCATCCATTCACTCCAGATTCTTAACCTATCAATACTCCGGTCCTGAAGAGCCAACTTGTCTTCAAGTTGGGATCTCGTAGTTACCTTTGTTGAGCTACATTCTCTACCACTTGTTCCTTCTACTTGAATAACCACCGTAATGTTCTTCATGTTCTCGCAATGTTTTGGTCTTAAGGGAGATCCATCTGACATTACTAAGACTTCTTTGTGTTGATCAAGTGGTATTGGCGTCCAATTCCATGGACAAATTTTGAAGAGGAACAGCTCAAGCGGTCTTGGAGAATGAAAGAATCCATAAGCCACTGTTGAAGCCAAAAGATTTTCAGAATACTCCTCTATAATCTTGAGAATCCTAGCTTTTATGAGAGCTTCAATCCATTGTCGTCGTGCATCACTATTTATCTCATCAACTGAAATTCCACCAGGTTTCCAAATACGATTAGCATGTTCTGAAATAAAGAGTAACTGCAGCCTCTTACTCTCCTTTTTATACTCAGCACACAACTCTTTCACGTCCCATTTCGTTACCCCACTAGACTTATCTTATAATTCTTCTGTATTAAGCTCCACAACCTAATACCATCTGAGATTCTATCCTCTTTCCCTCTATCAAAGACCAACCATCCACACCTTCTACTACTCGCCCCTGTAAGTTCCATCTTGTCCTCAAGATGGAGTGACACGCGCTGATTGTTCTGTAGCAGCGATGCTAAAGCTTCCAAAATTACCCCATTACAGTCACTATCTAGCTTTTGTGTCTTCTCCTTGGGTCCATTTACGAACATGTAATGACTTTGCTGTATCTTCTGGCTTGACACTAGAAACTCATTATCAAATGTTTTGAATCTCCAAAACTCTGCAATGTCCAGTTCAATCTGTTTACTATTCTTCTCTAACCAATCCCACAGAAGTTGTCTATCTTCTAAACCACCAAACTCCCATACGCGAGTAGCTCTTCCATGATCAATTGGTTCTTTAATGCCGTTACAAACTCCAAGAATAGCATCATCAACAATTCTATCACGACCAAAGCAAACCACTAACCAGTCTAGTTCAACTTGTGCAGCTGAGATTCCACCTGGTTCCCACACTCGGTTAAAGAGAGGACAATCAAATAGTCGTATTTTAGTCCCGAACATGCTACCAACCACACACAATCTTGTGGTTTGTTTCTCATGGTTACCAACTTCCATTGATATCTGATGAACAACATCAGCTTTTGCGATCAACAAGTTGTAATCATGAACAAATAAAGTACCTTGAACCCTTTCTTTGACTTTACTGATCTGGCTGAGCTCTATGGAGATCTTAACTTGGCCCGGATCCCACACATACAACTCAAGATGAGCAGCGAGTTCCTTAGGATAACTTGACCCATTTCTCAGGCATCTATATGAACCCCATGAAAACGCAAAACATAGCAATTGTGGAGCAACCAATCTGACCTTATCTACACCCTCAGTTGTTCCTTGAAACCCAACCTCTACTACTCTCATGTATTCATGTTCCAACTCTTTAGCAGCCTTAATAAACTCAGTTGAACTACTTCGATTTTCAAACATAATCTGATCATCATGACTAAGATAAGTAATATGATCATGTCGTTGAAAATCATAACTAAAGAGATGATTACCTCGCTTCACGCCTCGGTCAACAATCGATTTTTTTCCCAGTTGAAGACGACTATTAGCTTTACAAACTCTGAAACTTGGAGAATCGAGGAACATACCATATCTTTGACATGCTTCCACCAAATCAGGTCGTGGTTTATACTTGGTGGATTTCTTTATACGGGCTCTATGATATCTTCGGTTGACAGAGATCCTTCTCACTCCCAGATTTTTCCTTACCAGCAAAGTATACGACAAATTGCATCCATGAGAAATTTTGCTCACTACATTCTGATTCAAAGGGTTCACAAGCTCAAAACAATCTTGAGACTGTTGAAGAAGTCCAGAATCGTTAACATTCAAATCCTTTTTATGATTTTCTGTTAAAGAATCCACCATCCAAACTTCTTGTTTCTGGTCCACCACTTGCTCGACGAAATTCCTCAGAGATATCTTTGAGTTTTCTGCTGGAAACAGGTTGTCTAAGCTTGACTGCTGTGGTCCTGGACCCTCTTGCATCTCCTTTTGCTCTTCAGCCATCGGTGGAGAAGGAAGGTCCCAGCCAGAAATTATGTCTCGTTTGTAGTCTTCACCAAATCGTCCTTTGAGGAGATTTAAGATATATTCCTTGAAGGGATTTCCCACACTCAGACTTGCAGCCATCTCTAGCATAGAGTTTCTTAATCCCACGATAGAATACCATGTCTCGAGTTCTGATAGAGCCATCATGAAAAGCTCTCAAAGAAAGCACCAATGATAAGCTTTGGAGCTTATCAAAATAGAAACGTAACCAGAAATAATGAGGGAGAGAGGGTATTGCGCCGTTAATGGCGGAGAAGAGATAAGAGAAGAGATAAGAGAAGAGATTAGAGATAGAGAGAAGAGAAGAAGAAAGAGATTAGGAATTGTTTTGTTGTTTATTCATTTGATGAAGAACCCTAAATCGGGCAACCAACTTAAATACAGACCCTCAATGTACCTTAAGACCAAAACGACACAACAATAGCTTAAGTGAATTACACAGTAAACCTTCTCCCTGAGATAGAGGCTCTCACACACTTGCCTACCTATGTCTTCTTTCGGTAAACTCTTCACGAAAGCTCCAACCTTCCTTGCCTTTGCCCTCAGCTTCCTCTTCATCCATTCACTCCAGATTCTTAACCTACCAATACTCCGGTCCTGAAGAGCCAACTTGTCCTCAAGTTGGGATCTCGTAGTTACCTTTGTTGAGCTACATTCTCTACCACTTGTTCCTTCTACTTGAATAACCACCGTAATGTTCTTCATGTTCTTGCAATGTTTTGGTCTTAAGGGAGATCCATCTGACATTACTAAGACTTCTTTGTGTTGATCAAGTGGTATTGGCGTCCAATTCCATGGACAAATTTTGAAGAGGAACAGCTCAGGCGGTCTTGGAGAATGAAAGAATCCATAAGCCACTGTTGAAGCCAAAAGATTTTCAGAATACTCCTCTATGATCTTGAGAATCCTAGCTTTTATGAGAGCTTCAATCCATTGTCGTCGTGCATCACTATTTATCACATCAACTGAAATTCCACCAGGTTTCCAAATACGATTAGCATGTTCTGAAATAAAGAGTAACTGCAGCCTCTTACTCTCCTTTTTATACTCAGCACACAACTCTTTCACATCCCATTTCGTTACCCCACTAGACTTATCTTATAATTCTTCTGTATTAAGCTCCACAACCTAATACCATCAGAGATTCTATCCTCTTTCCCTCTATCAAAGACCAACCATCCACACCTTCTACTACTCGCCCCTGTAAGTTCCATCTTGTCCTCAAGATGGAGTGACACGCGCTGATTGTTCTGTAGCAGCGATGCTAAAGCTTCCAAAATTACCCCATTACACTCACTATCTAGCTTTTGTGTCTTCTCCTTGGGTCCATTTACGAACATGTAATGACTTTGCTGTATCTTCTGGCTTGACACTAGAAACTCATTATCAAATGTTTTGAATCTCCAAAACTTAGCAATGTCCAGTTCAATCTGTTTACTATTCTTCTCTAACCAATCCCACCGAAGTTGTCTATCTTCTAAACCACCAAACTCCCATACGCGAGTAGCTCTTCCAGGATCAATTGGTTCTTTAATGCCGTTACAAACTCCAAGAATAGCATCATCAACAATTCTATCACGACCAAAGCAAACCACTAACCAGTCTAGTTCAACTTGTGCAGCTGAGATTCCACCTGGTTCCCACACTCGGTTAAAGAGAGGACAATCAAATAGTCGTATTTTAGTCCCGAACATGCTACCAACCACACACAATCTTGTGGTTTGTTTCTCATGGTTACCAACTTCCATCGATATCTGATGAACAACATCAGCTTTTGCGATCAACAAGTTGTAATCATGAACAAATAAAGTACCTTGAACCCTTCCTTTGACTTTACTGATCTGGCTGAGCTCTATGGAGATCTTAACTTGGCCCGGATCCCACACATACAACTCAAGATGAGCAGCGAGTTCCTTAGGATAACTTGACCCATTTCTCAGGCATCTATATGAACCCCATGAAAACACAAAACATAGCAATTGTGGAGCAACCAATCTGACCTTATCTACACCCTCAGTTGTTCCTTGAAACCCAACCTCTACTACTCTCATGTATTCATGTTCCAACTCTTTAGCAGCCTTAATAAACTCAGTTGAACTACTCCGATTTTCAAACATAATCTGATCATCATGACTAAGATAAGTAATATGATCATGTCGTTGAAAATCATAACTAAAGAGATGATTCCCTCGCTTCACGCCTCGGTCAACAATCGATTTTTTCCCAGTTGGAGACGACTATTAGCTTTACAAACTCTGAAACTTGGAGAATCGAGGAACATACCATATCTTTGACAAGCTTCCACCAAATCAGGTCATGGTTTATACTTGGTGGATTTCTTTATACGGGCTCTATGATATCTTCGGTTGACAGAGATCCTTCTCACTCCCAGATTTTTCCTTACCAGCAAAGTATACGACAAATTGCATCCATGAGAAATTTTGCTCACTGCATTCTGATTCAAAGGGTTCACAAGCTCAAAACAATCTTGAGACTGTTGAAGAAGTCCAGAATCGTTAACATTCAAATCCTTTTTATGATTTTCTGTTAAAGAATCCACCATCCAAACTTCTTGTTTCTGGTCCACCACTTGCTCGACGAAATTACTCAGAGATATCTTTGAGTTTTCTGCTGGAAATAGGTTGTCTAAGCTTGACTGCTGTGGTCCTGGACCCTCTTGCATCTCCTTTTGCTCTTCAGCCATCGGTGGAGAAGGAAGGTCCCAGCCAGAAATTATGTCTCGTTTGTAGTCTTCACCAAATCGTCCTTTGAGGAGATTTAAGATATATTCCTTGAAGGGATTTCCCACACTCAGACTTGCAGCCATCTCTAGCATAGAGTTTCTTAATCCCACGATAGAATACCATGTCTCGAGTTCTGATAGAGCCATCATGAAAAGCTCTCAATGAAAGCACCAATGATAAGCTTTGGAGCTTATCAGAATAGAAACGTAACCAGAAATAATGAGGGAGAGAGGGTATTGCGCCGTTAATGGCGGAGAAGAGATAAGAGAAGAGATAAGAGAAGAGATTAGAGATAGAGAGAAGAGAAGAAGAAAGAGATTAGGAATTGTTTTGTTGTTTATTCATTTGATGAAGAACCCTAAATCGGGCAACCAACTTAAATACAGACCCTCAATGTACCTTAAGACCAAAACGACACAGCAATAGCTTAAGTGAATTACACAGTAAACCTTCTCCCTGAGATAGAGGCTCTCACACACTTGCCTACCTATGTCTTCTTTCGGTAAACTCTTCACCAAAGCTCCAACCTTCCTTGCCTTTGCCCTCAGCTTCCTCTTCATCCATTCACTCCAGATTCTTAACCTATCAATACTCCGGTCCTGAAGAGCCAACTTGTCCTCAAGTTGGGATCTCGTAGTTACCTTTGTTGAGCTACATTCTCTACCACTTGTTCCTTCTACTTGAATAACCACCGTAATGTTCTTCATGTTCTCGCAATGTTTTGGTCTTAAGAGAGATCCATCTGACATTACTAAGATTTATTTGTGTTGATCAAGTGGTATTGGCGTCCAATTCCATGGACAAATTTTGAAGAGGAACAGCTCAGGCGGTCTTGGAGAATGAAAGAATCCATAAGCCACTGTTGAAGCCAAAAGATTTCCAGAATACTCCTCTATTATCTTGAGAATCCTAGCTTTTATGAGAGCTTCAATCCATTGTCGTCGTGCATCACTATTTATCTCATCAACTGAAATTCCACCAAGTTTCCAAATACGATTAGCATGTTCTGAAATAAAGAGTGACTGCAGCCTCTTACTCTCCTTTTTATACTCAGCACACAACTCTTTCACATCCCATTTCGTTACCCCACTAGACTTATCTTATAACTCTTCTGTATTAAGCTCCACAACCTAATACCATCTGAGATTCTATCCTCTTTCCCTCTATCAAAGACCAACCATCCACACCTTCTACTACTCGCCCCTGTAAGTTCCATCTTGTCCTCAAGATGGAGTGACACGCGCTGATTGTTCTGTAGCAGCGATGCTAAAGCTTCCAAAATTACCCCATTACACTCACTATCTAGCTTTTGTGTCTTCTCCTTGGGTCCATTTACGAACATGTAATGACTTTGCTGTATCTTCTGGCTTGACACTAGAAACTCATTATCAAATGTTTTGAATCTCCAAAACTCAGCAATGTCCAGTTCAATCTGTTTACTATTCTTCTCTAACCAATCCCACAGAAGCTGTCTATCTTCTAAACCACCAAACTCCCATACGCGAGTAGCTTTTCCAGGATCAATTGGTTCTTTAATGCCGTTACAAACTCGAAGAATAGCATCATCAACAATTCTATCACGACCAAAGCAAACCACTAACCAGTCTAGTTCAACTTGTGCAGCTGAGATTCCACCTGGTTCCCACACTCGGTTAAAGAGAGGACAATCAAATAGTCGTATTTTAGTCCCGAACATGCTACCAACCACACACAATCTTGTGGTTTGTTTCTCATGGTTACCAACTTCCATCGATATCTGATGAACAACATCAGCTTTTGCGATCAACAAGTTGTAATCATGAACAAATAAAGTACCTTGAACCCTTCTTTTGACTTTACTGATCTGGCTGAGCTCTATGGAGATCTTAACTTGGCCCGGATCCCACACATACAACTCAAGATGAGCAGCGAGTTCCTTAAGATAACTTGACCCATTTCTCAGGCATCTATATGAACCCCATGAAAACGCAAAACATAGCAATTGTGGAGCAACCAATCTGACCTTATCTACACCGTCAGTTGTTCCTTGAAACCCAACCTCTACTACTCTCATGTATTCATGTTCCAACTCTTTAGCAGCCTTAATAAACTCAGTTGAACTACTCCGATTTTCAAACATAATCTGATCATCATGACTAAGATAAGTAATATGATCATGTCATTGAAAATCATAACTAAAGAGATGATTCCCTCGCTTCACGCCACGGTCAACAATCGATTTTTTCCAGTTGGAGACGACTATTAGCTTTACAAACTCTGAAACTTGGAGAATCGAGGAACATACCATATCTTTGACAAGCTTCCACCAAATCAGGTCGTGGTTTATACTTGGTGGATTTCTTTATACGGGCTCTATGATATCTTCGGTTGACAGAGATCCTTCTCACTCCCATATTTTTCCTTACCAGCAAAGTATACGACAACTTGCATCCATGAGAAATTTTGCTCACTGCATTCTGATTCAAAGGGTTCACAAGCTCAAAAGAATCTTGAGACTGTTGAAGAAGTCCAGAATCGTTAACATTCAAATCCTTTTTATGATTTTCTGTTAAAGAATCCACCATCCAAACTTCTTGTTTCTGGTCCACCACTTGCTCGACGAAATTCCCCAGAGATATCTTTGTGTTTTCTGCTGGAAATAGGTTGTCTAAGCTTGACTGCTGTGGTCCTGGATCCTCTTGCATCTCCTTTTGCTCTTCAGCCATCGGTGGAGAAGGAAGGTCCCAGCCAGAAATTATGTCTCGTTTGTAGTCTTCACCAAATCGTCCTTTGAGGAGATTTAAGATATATTCCTTGAAGGGATTTCCCACACTCAGACTTGCAGCCATCTCTAGCATAGAGTTTCTTAATCCCACGATAGAATACCATGTCTCGAGTTCTAATAGAGCCATCATGAAAAGCTCTCAATGAAAGCACCAATGATAAGCTTTGGAGCTTATCAGAATAGAAACGTAACCAGAAATAATGAGGGAGAGAGGGTATTGCGCCGTTAATGGCGGAGAAGAGATAAGAGAAGAGATAAGAGAAGAGATTAGAGATAGAGAGAAGAGAAGAAGAAAGAGATTAGGAATTGTTTTGTTGTTTATTCATTTGATGAAGAACCCTAAATCGGGCAACCAACTTAAATACAGACCCTCAATGTACCTTAAAACCAAAACGACACAGCAATAGCTTAAGTGAATTACACAGTAAACCTTCTCCCTGAGATAGAGGCTCTCACACACTTGCCTACCTATGTCTTCTTTCGGTAAACTCTTCACCAAAGCTCCAACCTTCCTTGCCTTTGCCCTCAGCTTCCTCTTCATCCATTCACTCCAGATTTTTAACCTATCAGATACGATCCTGTTGGTCGTCAATTCAAAGTATTCAAAGTATACACTTTTGCTAACTTCTCGATTCCCGTTTTCCATTTTGACACGTGAAGTAGCTAGCTGGCTTCTCCACTGTGTGAAAAAGTATGTGTGATCCTTTGTTGTTTGTATTTGTTTGGTCTAATCACAACGTTAATTATCATCAACAAAAGATTTTATATTATAAGCAGAGTAAAGCCCTCAACTGAAGCTACACCTTCTCTGGTTCCTTCACAGCTTCTTTGGTTTCTTTGGCATCTGCTTCAGCTGCAACCTCTGTTTCCTTTGTCTCCTGGGGGATTTTAGGTTCAGAGTTTTCAGCATCCGGATTCGATTCAGCAGGACCGAGATCTCTCAAGTTCCCAGTTATTGCAGTACCACTTGCTTTTGCCGAGCTCTCAGTGAGTTCCACATCACTAGCTTTCGGTGAGCTTTCAGTGCTTTCAACACCCCTCCCATCTGGTAACTTCTTTGTGGTTTCATTGCCAGATGTACCTGGTGAATCCTCTGCACTTTCATAGCTATCTCTGCTTCCATATGATAAGATAACCTGTGGTTGTTGCTGCATCATTGGTTGTAGACTTGTAGTTGTTGTTGCATCATTTGTGGATAAGGCATCATCGGCTGCGGAGGCCGCAACTGGAGGACCATTCTCAAACTTTGCTGGTACATGCCAAAATGAACTAGTAGAGTCAGAAGAAGAAGTGTCACCTTCATCGTCGCTCAAGCTGGTACTTAACTGAGAAGAGCTCTGTTTTTTTTGCCACATTTGGTAAGTTTACGAACCAGAGCCGTAGGTTCTACGTCACCTGTGACTTTCATAAGCCCTTTTTCGCTGTTATACGACACTTCGTTTACACCTGCTTACGTTGGAAACAAAAGTATTAAGAATTATCTCATGTTATAAGACTTATACGAGTCTCGCACTTCAGAAGTAAATTGGACTTTTTTCTTACCAGAGATACTCTTCAACTTGATGCTTGCTTTTTTTTGGCAACCGGTGCAACACTTTAGATCGACTTTTAGTATGCAAGTCTGCAAAATTTACATAAGCTAATCATTAGCAACTGAAGAGAGAGCGATAGATGATTATAATATAGATAGATTGAGAGATTGATAGAGAGAGGAAGAAGTACCCGGACGGATTGGTTTGGGTTAGCCATTGAAGGAAGCTTACGTGAAAAGAAGAAGAAGAAGAAAACCGTAAAGGCGTAAACTGAGACTCAATGGAGAAAAAGAAGATTTGTTCATCGTTAAATCTTTTTTATATACAAGGGAGAATCCATAAACTTTCTATAATAACCGAAGTTTACATTAACAAGTTAAGGTAATGATACAGTTATTGACTTTGATTACTATCGGTTTCCATATTTGATGAATCTTGTCGCTACCATCTGCAATTCAAAGCCTTCTACGTTTTCTACTACCATGTAGAAACAAGCAACATCAGAAGAGTTACGCTTGAAGGAATTGCTGATGATGAAAATTTTAGGCACTGTTATGGAATAGGAAAGATTGTTGATGTATGTAACGTCTATATATTACCAGAACATGTTGAAAATATAAGGTTTTTGTAATTGTTTTATTTATTTTTAGGATATGATATATCCCTCTTTGTTTTTTTTAGTCAACTTATATGTGTTGTTTTTTAGGTACCAAACAAATCGGTTTGCTACTATGGGATTTGTTAGATCTTGAACAATATAAATGATGTGTTGTCTAAAACCATAGTCATGATGGGTAAAGAATCCTTGCCCAAAGTTTAGAAATTTCTTTTTCTTCTTTTTGCTCGGTTTTTCTTTTTAATTGTTAGATTAATTGGAACATTTTGCAATCAAAACATTCTTCCCGAAAGTATAGACGCAGCTGAGTGGTGGTTCTTTTAAGTTCACTCTCAGGACTTATTTGATAGTAGAATCTTTACAAATATTTGTTGGGATCTCTGCTCAGTTCACTCTCAATACGTAAGCACATGTATCCTTCATATTCATGTATATATCATTTGTGTGTCCCGCAGTTGTAAGACACAGAAATAGGAAGGTGTGTCTAGAAAGCAGAATCACATGGAATATCAGGAATCATAATTAGAGCTCACTTGACGCCTACGTGTCTCAAGAAACATATATATGTTCCAAAGTTTAACAAGCTCGAGAGTCCCGGTAGCTTCACCTGGATGAAGAGCTGATCAAGCGGCCGATGTTGCCATAGAGTTACGAATAAGCTTGTGATGATGTTTAAGAACAGAAAGAAACGTAAAAAAAAAACACGAGAAAATGATCCTTTGTTGTTTGTATTTCTTTGGGCTAATCCAAATGTTATCGTCAACAAAAGATTTATATAATATCCGGACAAATATTGTTGATATTTGACTGATTTATGTAATACTAGTAATATATACCCGTACTACGTACGGTTTAAGAATCACCTAAGTATTAAATTATATAAAGTTTACATTTCCAGTTTGACATGTACTAACACTACATAAATTTATATTTTTGTCCAAAAAAAATGTTTAAATATAGATTTATGCTCTCGAAAGTATCATGTTATGGAGAAGTGTTTTTAGCCTAACTTTATTTGAATTACTCTGTACAGTCTCAATATACTACTTTTTATTAATCTGGGATAAATGAAAGATATTGGGTTTAGGGACACAAATATGTGGTCTTGTTAACGCTTTTATAGATCATCTATAATAGATGACATGCATGTAACTAAAGAACTCACCAAGTTTCAAAAACAATAGTATTAGTTTTATAGCCAAACTAAGGAAATGCAAAGGAATCAAAGAACCGTATGCAAAAAACTGAACTACGTAAGTACCTTTTTTTGGCATAACGAACACTATTATATTTTTTTCCTTATTGTCATTCCTTATTGTCATTCCTTGCTTCCTTTATTTCCTTATTGTCATTCCTTGCTTCCTTTATTAAAATGCCATGCCAGTCCAGATTTTGAAGTAAGTCGTTGCAACCCTTGTTTTGTTCTTGTTTCTTCAACTTCTTATCCGACCATGCTATTGTTCATTTGGCATCTCTCACTTATACTCCTTCAGAAAATCGAATAGAATGTTACTTTAATTGCAGAATAAAAACAAAGATTTATATGTAAATTGTTTCAACATAAAGTAGAAAATTACCGGCATATATGTTTGGAGGCAGTAAAACTTGTCATGGACTTGAATTTATCCATAAACTGTAAGTGCATCAGAGCTCTGAAGGTGACAGGAGCTTGCGAAGTATCTCAGAGTGCTGATATGCTGACGTGGTAGATGGGCTGACGTGAAAGAAGATTATGGACGCCGTGATAAGAAGCGTGAAGAGGAAGGAAGAAGAAGATCAAGATATACACGAAGATATTGAGTGTATATTTGATTGAGAGAGTTAAGGGAGGATATTTCTTAGGATAAGGAATATTTCCTTTTAGTTAGGGATTCACAAGATCTTGGTTAGAGATCATGAGTGAAGGGTTTAAAAGAGACGAGGGCTAGCCGCAAAAAGAGCCAGCACTCGTGGGATAAGTTTGAGAGATTTGTAAACCTTCGAGCAAACAAAAAGAGCTTTGAAGGTGAGTGTGTTTTACTCTTTTAGATCTACACAGGGTGTTGTGTTAGATAGACAAAAGATGGGAAAACGTCCTGGTTCCCCATGAGAACTATGATATCGTACCAGATGGAGCCCGATCTTTACCCCCGTCCCAGATGGCTCTCCTGAAATTCTTCTCAATCTATATACCCATATATCGGGATGTTATCGGTTTAAAGAGTGAACCGATACGAAACCGTTCATACCAAATAGAAAACCAAAAATAAAACCCGACTGATGTTAATAATCCGACCCGAGACGATACATCTATAACACATCTATAACTTCATTAAAATCCCCAAATCCTCAAACCCTAAAAGCATAAAATTCTTAAATCGATCTTTGCAACCATGAGTACCGTTTCTGGAGGTTCGAGTGGTTCATCAAATGTTCGACAAAGAGGATTCGTCGTTGGCGTGCCTAAGAGATGCTGGTGTGGGGAACAAATCGTGGCAAAGAATTCCAAATCCGAGCCTAATCCTTCTCGGAGATACTTTCGATGTCGAGAAGCAGCAGCAAAGAAGGTACTATGTTATGCTTTGTTTGATGTAGACATCGACCTAATCCAAATCCGAGCCTAATCCTTCTCATCAATTTTCATTGTATTCTATGATATAATGTTAGCTTGTGAACGATAACCACATCTTTAAGTGGGTCGATGAGGCATTGTTGGACGAGGTAGCAACATTGGGTGTTCAATTTGAGAGAGTAAAAGAAGAGATGAAAGAGCGTACAATAGAGACATTGCAAGAACAGAAGCTGAAATTTGAGAAGATGCAAATGGAGTTCGAAAAAGAGCTTTGTGAGAGGGTTGAAGAAGTTTTGTTGGAAGCAAAAGCTGAATTGCAATGTAGGATGAATAAGAGTATAATTGTATGTGTTTTCGGTTTTATGATCTTGTTTGCTCTGTTTAAGCTTGTATGATGAGCTATTGTAAACTATTGTTCGGTTGTAATCTATTGTTGTTCGGTTGTATGCTCTGCTTTATGCTCTTGTTTGTTTTGGTGTTGAGTGTGAACTCCTGTTGGTGCTGCTATTGCATTTAATAAGATAAGACATTCCACATTTCATAAAAGGCAGAACATGATGAACACATGTTCTGAAAACAAGCAGAATGATAACGTTTTGAAATCATGTTCTCAACATGATCACAGACCAAAAACATAACCCTACTAGTCTATTCGACCAAAATACAGATCCAACTAGTCTCTTAAACCAAAAAACAGACCCCTACTACCATAATCTTCAATATTCAGGCTTGTGAAAGTCCTCCACCACCTTGAGATAGTCCTCCACCACCCTGAACAACTTCTCCTCCACCAGATTGAGAAAGTCCACCACCATCTTGAGAAAGTCCACCACCTTGAACAACTTCTCCTCCACCACCCTGAGAAGCCTGAAAAACCGCAAATTCCAAAAAATGAGAACAAGAGACTCATTATAACAAATAAAATGAGAAAAAACCGATTAACAACCTGTGTTTGATTCTTCTTCTGGTGGTACCTATGGTTATGCTGATCAGAACCACAAATTCCACAGTGCATTATCCTTTTTTTATGTTTTGGTTTCTTCTTGACAGGAGACTCATTTACACCTGGCTTCCTCTTCTTGTCTGCCTTGGTTATCTTCTTTCTCCCAGGTTGTGGTGGCTCAGGTGGAACATGAACATTCTCACCTAAAGTCGAAGGCCAGTGACGAGCACCCCTTTGTGGAGTAATGCCATTTGTGTAGTTAAGCCTCCACATAGCAGTTCGAAACCACTGGCAGACATAGTCATCAGCACTTAACGTCCTCTTCAGAATCACTCCATAGGCATGCTCACATGGAATACCACATATTTGATATTTTTTGCAGGTACAAGTCATATTTTGTAAACTAACTCTGTGTTTGTCTCCATCCAGTGTGACTTCAAAGCACCCATTAGTAGAAGGATGCACCTGGCATTCCGAAGCTTTGTCATGCTCTTTAGCAAGAAACCTTGCCACATATGGAGTACATAAACCTGAAACATCAAAAACCAAGAACATTGCATTAAATATGTAGAAATCATAGACAGTCTTTGAATAAAATCATAGACAATCGTAGAAAATTGCATTAAATTTTGAATAAAGTTAATTACCTTTGTGAGAATGAGAGAGAGCTGAACGTTTGGCAATCTGAACCATAGACAGTCTTCTAACTGTCTCCAACATTGCCACAAACGGTTTCTCCCTTGCTTTGTCGATGGTCTTGTTGAAAGATTCTGTGAAGTTGTTGTCAACATCTTCGCAATAACCCCCCAACTTATAGAAGGCACGACACCAGCTCTTTGGTTTCGACTTCATAACATCATCATACACACCAGTGTCATAAGCGTGTATCTGTTCCAGTCTCTCACCGAACTGTTTTGCATTATAGCTCCAAGCCATATGCCAGAGGAGTGGCTTGATTTGCTTCTTGGAAGGATGAGTCTTCTTCAAGTTCCCATAGATGTGTCTAACACACATTCTATGCTCTATTTGTGGTAACTCCAACTCCACAGCTTTTATCAACCCCTAATTGAGAACCAAAAACCAAACATATTAAAAACGAGAGCATTCACATTTATTAACCAATATAATAAATTAGTTAGATACATACCTTTTGTGGATCAGACACTAAAATGTAACCATCTCCCTCGTTTAGATCCAGGTCAGTCTTCAATCTCTTCACAAACCATAACCAATTGTCTTTGTTCTCAACTTGAACAACACACCAGGCTATTGGATAGATGCCATTGTCTGCATCTCTGCCTAATGCAGCAAGCAACTGTCCCTTGATCTTTGCCTTTAAGAAGGCGCCATCAACTCCTATTATTGGCCGGCAAGTCTGTTTCCAAGTTCTTCTAAGGGCATCGAAACAAACATAAAACCGATTGAAGACGTCTTGACCAGCATCATTCTTAATTGTATCAATCTCCACAACAGACCCTGGATTTGCTTCCAAGATCTCAGCTTGGTAATCTCGCAGTCGTGCAAACTGTTGTTCATACTCATACTCTATCCATCCCAAAGCCTTTCTCCGAGCAGCTTGACATTGTGGCCTAGTAGCGGATATCTTCCACCTTTCCATGATAATCTGTTCAATCCTCAAAGGCTTGTAATGATCCGGTTCCTCTCTAATCTTATCGAGAAAAATTCTAGCTATGACTGGGACCTTAAACATCTCACACTCGCCATTGGGGGTACAACAATGCTTATCAATGTATTTCGTAATCTTCCACAAAGATGCGTTTGGAAGAAGTGCAGCAAACACTTTCCACTCACAATTGCCCTTATCCCCAACACATCTAAACCCGAGTTTATCTTTGTCATACCTGTATTGCTTCAAATTGTAACCAGTATGTAGTGCATAGTCCAAGACACTCTCCTTGAATGCGACCCCATTGTAGAAGGATTGGTCTTTCCACAAAGTTCCATCACCACGTCCGATATCCGTAAACACCCTCTCTGGACCCGCACCACGACCACGACCTTCTTCCTCGTCGTCACTTTCTGGGTACGTATCATGACGAATCGACTCTTCAGCATCGGTAAATTCCTGAGCAAGCATATCGACGTGAAATTCATCTCGATCCTCTCCTTCTTCATCGTACTCTCGTTCTCCAACACCATCTCTTTGCCCAATACCATCTTGTTGCCCAAAACCAGATCGGATTATTAAATCCATCGATTCAATTTGAGAAATCGATGGTGAAATTTGATTTTCTAGGGTTCGTCGCGAGAGAAAACAAAAAAGAGGTTAAAATGTGATTTTAGGGATTTCTCGGTTGAGGGTTATGTTTCTAATCGGGTCAAAATCAGGTTTTAATCGGGTTGAAATCAGGTTTATTTTGGTTTGTAAACTTCGTCACTCGGTTAATCAAATAGTAAACCAATTAAACCTATAGCAATGGTGAAATAGATGATATCTTCTATTCTCATGGAGATACAAAACGTAAATTACAGATATATGGGTATATAGATTGAGAAGAATTTCAGGAGAGCCATCTGGGACTGGGGTAAAGATCGGGCTCCATCTGGTACGATATCATAGTTCTCATGGGGAACCAGGACGTTTTCCCACAAAAGATTAGGCTTAGATTCATAACTTGTAAAAGGGAGTTTTATAAGTTTGAATAAAAGCGTTTGCTTAGCGCGTTTCCAAGCGGTTTAAGTGATTGTCGTTCTCTATACCTTTACAATTGGTATCAGAGCAAGCACCTGATAAAAAGTTCTGATATCCTTTTTCAACAGGTGAGATCTTGCGGCAAGGGTATGGAGAAATCACTGGATTTTGTTGCGGTTCAATCACCATTGAAACTCGATCCTGAGTGCTTTGGTTTTTGGAAAGTGTCAATCAAGCAGGCCATCTCAAGCATTGACATGGAAGCTTGGTTTGCGGTGGAAGATGGTTGGTCTCATCCGACGGAGAAAAATGAGAAGGGAGACTTGGTGCTTAAGCACAGGAAGAAATGGACGGCCGAAGAAAAAGCGGAGTCCAAACATAACTCACAGGCTCTGTCAGTTATCTTCAAGTCTTTGCCTAGGGACATTTTCAATCAAGTTCAAGGATGTGAAGCGGCCAAGGAAGCATGGGACATTCTGGTAGTCACGTTTGAAGGCACAAGTAGGGTCAAACGTACAAGGCTGGACAATCTCGCTTCAGATTTTGAAAACTTGCACATGACAGAAACTGAGTCAGTTGCTGAGTATAGCAGTCGTCTGAGTGGTATTGCACAAGAAGCTGTAGTTCTGGGTAAACGCTACAAGGACAAGAAGCTGGTGAAGAAATTTCTCAGGAGTCTGCCAGATAAGTTTCAACCACACAGGTCTGCTATTGATGTTTCGCTGAATTCTGATGAGCTCAAGTACAATCAAGTAGTTGGGATGATGCAGGCATTTGAGATACAGCTGAAGAAGAAGGAAAAGATAAATGAGAAATCATTTGCTCTCAAAGCCATTGAGGAACAGAAGATTGCAGAGTCTCAGGAAGTTGCAGATGAAGAAAAAGTTGGCTTGCTGGTTAAGAAATACTTTCGCAAGATGGAAAGAGGTCAGCGGAAGGGAACATCACCGGTCTTGAAATCCGATACTGATAAGGAAATCAGGAAGGGTGACAAGCAAGAACGACAGTGTGCTGAATGTAAGGGTTTTGGGCATTACAAGTCTGAATGTCCAAACAACAAACGGAAGAATTCCTTGCAATGCTATGGATGTAAGGGCTACGGTCACACCAAGTTTGATTGTCCTTCACGAGAAAACAAGCAGAAGTCCTACATCACTTGGAGTGAAAGCGACTCAGATGAAGAGGTCGGCAAAGGAGAGGTTCTTAACAGCTTCCTTGCACTGCTGGGTGTCATTGAGGAAGATGAAGAAGATGATGTGGTGCTGGACACCAAGGACGTGGATGAGAAGGTGAATTCTGATTCAGAAGGAGAAGAGGCAGATTTGTCAGTAGAAGATCAGATAGAGCTTCTCATCAAAACGGTGGTTCAGAAGACTCAAGACAACACACAGTTAACTTCTGAGAGAGATACCTTACAGCTTCATGTTGCCATGATCTCTAAAGAATTAAGTGAAGAAAAGGCAAAGACTCTGCGACTTGAGAAGCAGTTAGATGAACAGCTGAAGAATATCAGGATGCTGAATAAAGGAACCAAAGATCTCGATACACTGCTGAGCACTGGAAAATCCAGCAATCTGAAGTGGGGTCTGGGTTACCAAGGAACAAACACCAACCCAACCACTAAATTCGTCAAAGGAGTGGAGTCTGCACCAGAGCAGAAGGAGAGGAAGTTCTCTCAAACGACTAGGAGGTGTGATCAGGTTCCTGTGAATCCGAATTCAAGAAATCCAAGGATGGTTGTGTTTCCTGAGGTAAATACTAGGCCGTCATGTGTCTCTAGTGGGTTTCTGCAGACGTCTCAAAGACCTGTTCAGCGTAGTAGACGAAGAGGATGTTGGTATTGTGGGCATCTAACTCACTATAAAGCCCAATGCTATCAGTTCCAGAATCGTGTGTCTAACCTTATACAACGCCGTGGGTTTTATCCAGCTGTGAGGAGAAACACACAGGAGTATGTCAGGAAAGATGATCTCTACTGTCATGTGGCTTTCACAGCAGAAAAAACAGAGGTTGATCAGGCCAAGTGGTATTTTGACAGTGGTTGCTCCAGGCATATGACTGGTGCCCGTGATAATCTATCACATCTAGAAGGTGTTGCTAGAGGGAGAGTTACTTTTGGTGATGGAGGAAAGGGTACAATCCGAGGAAAAGGCACAACCAGTGGTGATTCTCAACCACATCTTAAGGATGTCTTTCTGGTCGAAGGGTTGAAGAGTATCAGTCAGTTGTGTGATGAAGGTCTAGATGTCACATTCACCAAGAAGGGGTGCAAGGCTGTGGATCAACAAGGGTCAATACGACTTAGAGGCATGAGATCTGGTAACAACTGTTACATGTGGAAATCATCAATAAAGTGCTTTAACACGACTGCTGAGTTGGATACAGAACTGTGGCACCAGAAGCTTGGTCATATCAACATTCGCACAATGATGAAATTGGCTAATCAAGAGGTTGTGCGTGGAATTCCAAAGCTGAAAGGTGATCCACATTTCATATGTGGTCCTTGCAACAAAGGCAAGCAAGTCAAGACGTCTCATGGGCCTGTGACAGATGTTCGCACTAGCCATGCACTTCAGTTAGTACATATGGATTTGATGGGTCCAATTCAAGTTCAGAGCATTTCTGGACGACGATTCATCTTTGTCATGGTGGACGATTTCACTCGCTACACCTGGGTGCGATTTCTTTGTGAAAAAGCTGATGCTCTTGAATGCTTTCGCATTCTTGCCCTGCAGATTAAAAGTGAAAAATGTTCAATCCAAGCTATTAGGAGCGATCATGGAGGAGAGTTTCAGAATGACAAGTTTGATCAATTCTGCGGAAATCAGGGCATTGTTCATCAGTACTCTGCTCCGAGAACTTCAGAGCAGAATGGTGTTGTTGAAAGAAAGAACAGAACACTTCAAGAAATGGCGAGAGCTATACTGCATGGGAATCAAGTGCCACATCGGTTTTGGGATGAAGCTGTCAATACTGCTTGCTACATTATCAATCGTGTGTATGTCCGGCCAGGAACCAGCAAGACTCCCTATGAGTTGTGGAAAGGTAAGCCACCAACTGTAAGCTACTTTCATGTGTTTGGCTGTCTATGCTACATTCTGAATGACAAGGATCAGTTGGGTAAATTTGACTCGAAGAGTGATGAAGGGATCTTTCTTGGTTACTCCGGACACAGCACTGCTTTTCGTGTTTACAACAAACGCACAAGATCAGTTCAGGAAACAGTAAATGTTGTCTTTGATGATACTTCGTTTCAACGAATTGATATGGTGCTTGTTCTCTCTGACAAGGATCTGGTAACTGATGATGAGAAGTCTGAGCAAGCCTCTGGGAGTGTTAGTGATCATGCCAGCCCTGGACTGTCAACAGACGAGCTTCCTCCAGCTTCTCAGGTTCATCGGAATCACTCCTCAGGCGATGTTATCGGTGCGATTCAGGGGGGTAGAGTTACCAGGGGCAAACAGATTGACTTTGCTCAGCTGGCTGGAAGGAAACAGAAGACTGTAGTTCAAGACACAGTCTCCCAGGACTCTGAGATAGTTCAATTTGCCTGTTTTGTTTCCACTATGGAACCAAAGAATCACAAAGAGGCTCTTCGGGATGAGTTCTGGGTTGCTGCAATGCAAGATGAGCTGGAACAATTTGAGCGCAACAATGTGTGGGAACTCACTAAACGGCCAGCTAATGTCAATATAGTGGGAACAAAGTGGATCTTCAAGAATAAGAGTGATGCCAGTGGATGTATTGTGAGAAATAAAGTAAGACTTGTGGCCCAAGGTTACTCCCAAGTCGAAGGAGTTGACTTTGATGAAACCTTTGCTCCGGTAGCAAGGCTAGAATCTATCAGGTTCATGTTTGGTATGTCATGTGCTCTCAAGTTAACATTACATCAGATGGATGTTAAGAGTGCATTTCTGAATGGGATTCTACAAGAAGAAGTGTTTGTAGAACAGCCAAAAGGTTTTGAGAACCCACAACATCCTAAGCATGTGTACCGTCTGAAGAAAGCACTATATGGTCTCAAGCAGGCTCCAAGAGCATGGTATGAGAGGTTAACAACGTTTCTTCTGGATCAAGGATATGTTCGTGGAAGTGTAGACAAGACACTGTTTGTTCTCAACAGCGACAATGCCTTGATGTTTGTTCAGATCTACGTGGACGATATTATTTTTGGTTCTACCTGTCAATCTCTGGTGCAAAGGTTTGTGAAGAACATGTCACAGGAGTTTGAGATGAGTATGGTGGGAGAGCTGAAATACTTCCTTGGTCTGCAAGTAGAACAATCAGCTGATGGGATCTTTGTGTCTCAAAGCACCTATGCTAAAGAATTGGTACAGCGATTTGGTTTAGGGAAGAGTAAAGAAGCCAAGGTACCTATGGGAGTCAATGACAAGCTTTCAAAAGATGAGGAAGGAGAGGATGTGGATGAACGACTATACAGAGGTATGATTGGGAGCTTGCTCTACCTGACAGCAAGTAGGCCTGATATTTGTCTGTCAATGGGGATTTGCGCACGGTACCAGGCCAAGCCTAAGTTGTCTCACTTACTAGTAGTCAAGAAGATCATCAAATACGTCAAGGGGACAGTGAACTTTGGTATTTCCTTCACCAAGGATACCAACACCAGTCTGAGCGAGTACTACGATGCTGATTGGGCAGGTTCTGTGGATGATCGCCGAAGTACTAGTAGAGGATGCTTCTTTATGGGCAACAATCTAATTTCATGGCACAGCAAGAAGCAGAACAGTGTCTCACTGTCAACCGCTGAGGCAGAATACATTGCCTTGGGCAGCTGTTGTACCCAGCTCCTATGGATGCGACAAATGTCCTCTGACTATGGTATGGATTCTGACACTTTGTTAATTCATTGCGATAATTTGAGTGCTATAAACATCTCTAAGAATCCTGTCCAGCATTCTAGAACAAAACACATAGATATTAGACACCACTTTATTCGTGAACTTGTTGAGGCAAAACTGATTGAGATAGACCATGTGAGCACTGATTTTCAATTGGCTGATTTGTTTACTAAGCCTCTGGATTTCAACAGATTCATAAATCTGAGGAAGTCTAACTATTTCTCTGAGTTGTGTTGGTCTAAGGCAGGAACTGGAGCTAGAACAGATCATAGAAATCCTGGAATATATAGGAGCTAGGGTTTTGGCGTTTTCCTCATCACCTTTGCAATTTCAATCCTGTGTGGATTAATCTTCTGCTCAAAATCTCTCTTTCTCCATTCGATCAACGCTCTATCAACGATGAAGTCCATCTTTAGTGGTTTCCACTATGACTCCAGCTCAGATGAGGAGCTTCACACTCCACCGTCCTCGTTGCCTCCGCCCACTCCACATGCTCTGATCGATCCCGCAACTGCTATGGTGGTTTACCAACCTCGGGAGGAATCTGTCACCGCATCACCGACTCGGGTGAATCACGTTCCCTCGCCGTCTCACGGGAACCAAGAGACCTGCGACTCCTCGTCTTCTCCACCGAGAGAGGTGACTTCTCGATTTCCGGTGGTCGATCTCACTGGTGATGTTCCTGTTCCCACAGTGTCGAATCAGGGGATCTCGTCTCGTCTGCATAAAAGACAATTAGCTGCGGATACGGATGGTCGTGAATCCAAGCGTCCGTCTCTCCGAAAGGACAAGAGTGTGTCCTCCTCACGCGGTGCATCATCAAAGGACTTTGACACAAAACGGTTCATGTCTGCTGAGGCTGCTCGACGGTATGGTTTCTTCACCTCTCGAACCATAGCTGCTGAGGTTTGCTATACTCAGGGAGTAGGTGTTTCTACTAGGGAGCTGCTTGATCAAGCTGGTCTGTTGAAAACAGTCACCCAAATTGTCCCTTATGATTCTGAGGTTGTTTGTGAGTTCTGGGCAAATCTTCCTACAGTTAAGGTTGAAGGAAACTCAGTTGATGTGCTTGTCAGAGATTAGATGTACGAGTTTTCCCCAAGCCGCATCAATGCCTTGTTTGGTCTCCAATCAGTTGATGTTCGTGAACAAAAGCTACAGACAGCTGCAATCTTGGAGGAGGATCTCGCACTCTTTTTGTCTGGTGGTCAAGTGAAGACCTGCAAGCAGCTTGTGTCGACGGCAATCAAGGACCCAGTGATCAAGCATCTGAATAAGATTTGTTGCAGCAACTGGTCTCCCACGGTGAATACAGGATACATATCCGCGAACAGAGCCATGGTGATCTACATGATCATGCATCGTATTCCATTTGATTTTGGGAGGATGATCTATGAACAGATCATACAGTTGGGTCTGCAAGCTCAGTCAGGGTTTTGTCTACCTTTTCCTAGCCTTATTCATCAGCTCCTTGCAGCTCAGCGACCTGTTCCGAGTCTTCAGCAACAAGATGTGAAAAAGACAAAGAGGAAGAAGACTGTGTCGCAGCCCGCTGAAAAGACTATTCACAATGGTACATCTGCAGAGCGCAAAGCCATCCGGTTGGCGATCAAGATCCTGCAAGATGCCTTGGACGCTGGTAAGTAGTTTCTTACTTTGATGTTTGCTCCAGTTTCATGTTTAGTTTCTTGGTATTTTTGACTAAATTGTGCCAAACATGCAGGGGGAGATGAGTCTGATTCAGAGGCCTGAGGGGGAGATTAAGCTATGGGGGAGCAGTTGTTATTGTTGCTCACTGTTTTTATTGTTTCTGTTTTTATTGTTTCTCCCCTGTTTAAGACTTGAGACTTGTTTTATTTTGTTTCTGTTTTGGCTTTGAACAATTTATTTTTACAAGTCTTTATCGGTTAACCGTTTTATGTTGATTGCTTGAATATTTTGCTAGTACGGTTGTGTTCTTGTCTTGGCTGTGTTGTCTGTGTGTTTTCAGGTTTGATGCTGCGGTTGCTTGTGTGGCAAGATTCAGTCAAAAAGGGGGAGATTGTAAGTGCATCAGAGCTCTGAAGGTGACAGGAGCTTGCGAAGTGTCTCAGAGTGCTGATATGCTGACGTGGCAGATGGGCTGACGTGAAAGAAGATTATGGATGCCGTGATAAGAAGCGTGAAGAGGAAGGAAGAAGAAGATCAAGATATACACGAAGATATTGAGTGTATATTTGATTGAGAGAGTTAAGGGAGGATATTTCTTAGGATAAGGAATATTTCCTTTTAGTTAGGGATTCACAAGATCTAGGTTAGAGATCGTGAGTGAAGGGTTTAAAAGAGACGAGGGCTAGCCGCAAAAAGAGCCAGCACTCGTGGGATAAGTTTGAGAGATTTGTAAACCTTCAAGCAAACAAAAAGAGCTTTGAAGGTGAGTGTGTTTTACTCTTTTAGATCTACACATGGTGTTGTGTTAGATAGACAAAAGAGTAGGCTTAGATTCATAACTTGTAAAAGGGAGTTTTATAAGTTTGAATAAAAGCGTTTGCTTGGCGCGTTTCCAAGCGGTTTAAGTGATTGTCGTTGTCTATACCTTTACATAGACTGCATATTTAACCTTCTTCCAAATTTCAGTGGAGAGACAAAATACAGAGAATGAGAAATTTTCTTTTAAATATTTATCGGTTTTGAAACAACTGATTTAACTTTCATTAAGATTAGTTATGCTATGAAAAAAGAAAACCGTAGAGAAGGTGGGAAGGTGGGGAGATATATGTGGAATTAGAACAAACCAAAATATTAGTTTGTGTTTTTTTAATTAATTATTTTATTAAAAATATGTGTTAAATTGTTTTCGTTTTCTTTATTTGATCGACAATAATTTATTGTTTTATATGTTTTTAAAAATTAATTTGGTTTTGTTGACATGTTACAATTTTATTGATACAGTGTTTAATATTCAAAACTAAACCCTAAATCTTAAAAACTAAAACTTTATTCTAAATAAAAATTATACCATAAATCTAAAATTGTCAATCCAAACCTAGAAAAACGAATTCTACATCCTTAAAAGTTGGTGGTATTATTGTAAAATAATTTTTTTGGTATTTTTGAAAAAAACTAAAGTGTGATATTTTTGGAAAAAACATAAAATGTGGTATTTGGAGAAAAATTTCATTATTAATTTATATATATTCAATTACTAGTTTTTGATTGTTATGGTTATTGCTATTAAAAGTGCATTACAAAAAAGTATAAAATTATTTTCTATTAACAAGGTAAATAGTTATTTGAATTTTTAATTTAGAATAGTGTGTTCCAAGAATTTCGATGATCATTCATTATCTCGGTTGAAATTTAGATATGTTACTTGTTAGTAATTAATCCCCTATCTTAATTTATATATTTCGATGATCATTCATTATCTTGGTTGAGAATTTACAAATAGACGTGTAAATATGTGGTAATTTCATCAAGGTCAGTTTTTAGGCTTTTGCAAGAAAAGGAATTTACGTTACCGCGAGTTATTCCAATATGGCTCAATGTTCGCAGGGAGTTCCAAGGCCTAAAAGATGTTGTGCTCAAAGGTTACAGTCTTTACTACCTAGCACACTGTGGCTGCAATCGACACATGGATTTGTCTGGATAAGATGGTTTCAAGGATGTGTCTGTGTTCCCTAGCTGTCCAATGTGAAAGCCAAATAGGCCTAGTGGTAGTTTTGGAAAAAAGCTTATCTCATTTGGCGATAGCATTGCTGTTACAACATTAGGAGAGGTTTTTGGTCTATACTAGGCTAACGAGCCAGTCTGTGAAAGCTCTAGGATCTTCCGCGTCTTCAAGAGTGATCCGAAAGGGCTAGACCTGAATATCTACGACACCAACCTTGTTGAGGTTGAATCTATAGGTGACGAGGCCCTGTTTTTTAATTGGGTATCACCATGTCTGCTGACCATACCCTTGGTACTGAGCCAAACTCCATCTATTTCACCCGTAATGACCGTTTTGGTCACAAGAAGTGTAATAGTCCATGCCTCAGCATATGTGTGTACAATATTGCAACAAGGACCATCAAACGCTTCCTCATTGGCTCCACCTTATAACTCAAGGATGCGCAGTGGTTTCTCTCCTCAGCTTGATTTGGTGTTTTTAAGAGTTTCTCTTGAGTTTTCATTTTCATGTGTTCAATCTTGCAACAAAGACCCTCAGACGCCTGCCTCCCCGTGATTTCTCCCTCAGTCCTTGCTTTGTTTCTTGTTTTGTTATCCTCTTTTTCTTGCGAAGAAGTACGCGCTTTGCGTGCCAAAGAATCCGCAATTACATTTGCGTTTCTAGAGATAAAAGATAATGAGAAAGACAAAAATTCTTTCATGTCAATCTTGATGTCGTCGAGGTACGCCGAGAAGCTGGACAGTCCGAAGGAAAAGACACTATCTTCACCAAGTCTGAACAGTCTGTATAAAACGCTACATCTCTAAAGTCATGTCTGATCATGCACCCAACCACCCAAATGAAAGCTTCTACTTCAGCATGTAAGGGAGAGAGACTTCGTCGGAAATTGGTGGCTCCTCTAGTCAGCGACGCATCCTGAAACGAGGTACAAAGCCATTCTGCACTAGCAAACAGATCCCACGCTTTCTAAGATCCATCTACAAAGCAGCGATAACCCGTAAAAATGCAGGGAAATTAGTGGCAGCCACCCTCTGTTGGGATCTGTAGCGAGATGGGTAGAGGTCGAATCCATATTATCCCCCTCTACCTGAGTCATCTGATGAATTCAAGTGTGGGAATTCAAGTGTAGACCTTTAGTTGGTATCATAGCATGCGCGATCCTGTGAGGACGTGTGCAGTTATGCTATGTGTTCGGACGAAATGGAAATCTCTGATAAGACTGAAAACATGCTTGGGAACGGGAATGTGTTCGCCAAGATGTGCTCGTGAATCGAGCGATTGTTCAAACGTCGAACACATAGCATATCGACCAAGGGTCAGAAATTGAGACCGCGTCCGGGAAGGACCACGGTCAGGAAACATCGACCAGAAGGTCGGGAATTATGACCGCGTCCGGAAAGGACCAAGGTCAAGAAATATCAACCCGAAGGTCAGAAATTATGACCGCGTCCGGGAAGGACCACGGTCAGGAAATGTCGACCAAAAGGTCGGAAATTACTAAACCCACCGAATTCGAGGACGAGTAGATTTGTAACGCCCGCGTCCCGCGATCCTAAAGAGGGGCAATTTGTTTTAAGGAAAATGATCGCTAGCTGAGCTTAAGTAGCTAAGCTACTAGCTCAACTAGTTGGAATATAAGCTGAACGAGCTGAACGAGTTCGATGAACAAGTCAGTTCAGCTGCGGCAAGCTGCGTCCAGCTGCGTCCAGCTGCGGATAGCTCTTAGCCAGCTAGCGTCAGCTCGGCCAGCTGCCAGTAAGCTACCACTAGCTCGACCAAGCTCGTCCAGCTGGACGGTAGTGGACAGTGTGCGGGTCAGCTGGGGAGCTCGTGGACGATCATGGGACGCGATGACGAACGGGTATGGACGGACGGGCATGACTGAACAGGCATGACCGAACCGACACGGACGATCGGTCATGGCCGAACAGGTACGGCCGAACGTACACGATCGAAGGGTCTTGTCGGACAGGTACCTTTGGGGACCTAGACTTTGGCCAGAACCCTATAAATAGAGGGTGTTGCCTTCATTTCTAACACCACCATCATCCATCAACGCCTAAGAAGAAAAGGAGGTGCGGCTCGGCGAGTACTACGGTACATCGTCCGAACTGATGTGCACGCTATCTCTCTATCGACGGTACGATGAGACGAGCGACGGTTCGACAATCGGGTCGAACCGATTGAAGGATAAGCGGCAGTTTGGCCATAGAGTCGGACTGATCGCAGGATGATCGACGGTTCGATCGTAGCGTCGGACTGATCGAAAGGTAATCGATGATCCGCGACAATAGACGGATCGATCGAGGGTCGACCGGTGAATCAATCGCTAGTCGGATCGGGAGATCAAAGGATCAACGATACGAGCCGTAGGTTGGATTGATCGGTCGGGTGGTCGACAAGTCAGTCGAACGTATCGGCCCGGTCAGTGGTCGATCGGCAATTTGATTATGGTGTCGGATTGTTCGATCGGACGTGGCTCTGATACCAAGACCGACAAGTCGACCGAGGTACCAAGGTAAGACCGATAGGTCAACGGATGGTACGTCCGGTACCAAGCTTCGGACACGAGTGGTACAGGAAGCCGACAGCGCAACCGATCGCCGTGAACCGAAGGGACTATAAGTCCCCATCCCTAATCTGTGCAAAGCCTGTGGGGTTGGTTGGTTGTATGGCTAAGCACAAAGGGATGGTCAAGGTTCATATGATATTCCGCTGCGTATAAAGGTCTACAAAGCAAGACCGCGAGCCAAAGCTAAGTAGACGAGTTAAAGGATATTCGGCCGGGAATGGGGCCGAATGGAAGCTGTGACCGTGGACGTTGGGACATCCGGGTCGGAGTCTTTCAAGTTGGTATCAGAGCATGCGCGATCCTGTGAGGACGTATGCAATTGTGTTATGTGTTCGGACGAAATTGAAATCTCTAATAAGATCGGCAGCATGCTTGGGAATGTGAATGTATTCGCCAAGATGCACTTGTGAATCGAGCGATGGTTCAAAACGTCGAACACATAGCATATCGACCAGAAGGTCGGGAAAGTATCGACTAAAGGTCGGAAATTACGACCGTGTCTGGGTAGGAACACGGTCAGGAGACAAGGACCACGGTCGGGAAACATCGACCAGAAGGTTGGAAATTATGACCGCGTCTGGGAAGGACAACGTTCGGGAAACATTGACCAGAAGGTCGGAATACGACCGCGTCCGAGTAGGACCACGGTCAGAAGACATCGACCAGAAGGTCGGGATACAGCGACCAAAAGGTTGGGAATTACTAAACCCACCGAATTCGAGGACGAATTCATTTTAAGGGGGTAGATTTGTAACGCCCACGTCCCGCGATCCTAAAGGGGGGCAATTTGTTTTAAGGAAAATGATCGCTAGTTGAGTTAAAGTAGCTAAGATACTAGCTCAACTAGCTGGAATATAAGCTGAACGAGCTGAACGAGCTCGACGAACAAGTCTGTCCAGCTGAGGACAGCTCTCGGCCAGCTAGCGTCAGCTCGGCCAGCTGTCAGTCAGCTACCACTAGCTCGACCAAGCTCGTCCAGCTGGACGGTAGTGGACAGTGTGCGGGTCAGCTGGGGATCTCGTGGACGGTCATGGGACGTGGTGACGGACGGGCATGACCGAACAGGCATGACCGAATAGGCATGACCGAACAGGCATGATCGAACAGGCATGACCGAACATATATGACCGAACAGGCATGACCGAACCGACACGAACGATTGGTCATGGCCGATTGATCATGGCCGACACAAACGACGGTCATGAACTATTGGTCATGGCCAATACGAACGACGGTCATGCCTATTCGGTCATGCCTGTTCAGTCATGCCCGTCCGTCACCGCGTCCCATGACCGTCCACGAGCTCCCCAGCTGACCCGCACACTGTCCACTACCGCTGGACGAGCTTGGTCGAGCTAGTGGTAGCTGACTGGCAGCTGGACGCAGCTGGACGCAGCTGGACGCAGCTGTCCGCAGCTGGACTGACTTGTTCATCGAGCTCGTTCATCTCGTTCAGCTTATATTCCAGCTAGTTGAGCTAGTATCTTAGCTACTTTAGCTCAACTAGCGATCATTTTCCTTAACACAAATTGCCCCCCTTTAGGATCGCAGGACGCGGGCGTTACAGAATCCAGCATATAATTCCAGTTTTAGAAAAGGCATATACACTAAATCTTTAAATTCGAAACCAAACCAAAAAAAAAAAAAGACTAAATATCACAAATCTGAATTCAAACCCCGACGTAAGGAGCAATTTATTTCAGTTGGAACCTTTATCTTTCATCGTCATGTGTCGGCAAAAAAGCTTACGCCACTCTGCTTTTAAATATAATCAGCGTCTCTAGTTTTTGGTACATTGGCTTCTCTCTATCTTTTTCATTGAATCCGTAGATTTGTAGGAAAAATTTGCTTCAATCATCGTTCGGTGCAACAACATCGAAAGTCCAAGTTGGAAGTTCAATTAGCTTCAAAAACGCGTCAAGGTACTCCCTACGATCTTGATCGTTTATAGTAGTAAGATGATGCTCGCTACTATCTTGATCTTTTCACATTGTATTTTGTATTTTCTTACCAACTTTCTTTATTTCTTCATGAACACAATTTCAGTTTTGATCCTACATTATGTTTCTGGTCTACTTGGGAAATTTATGGAAAAGTCAATTTCGTTTACCAATTAGAATCGACTTACATTTTGATTAGTTAGTGAGTTTTTCTATATTTTTTTAGTTGTGGGGAAAAACAAGTACTTGATGAACTTGGATCACAAGTCAATTACTATATTGCATGCTGATGATTGATTGGTTCATCTTTCTAGGTTTGCTGAGATATGATGGAGTTTGTCTAAATGCTAGTGGTTTTGTGGCTTGTTGATGTGTGGGAAATAAGATCACTTTTTTATTATAGGATTAGCGGGTGACATTTCTAAACACACATGTACTAACTTGATATGAAATTAACATAACTGGATCAGTATATATATGCCTTCCACAAATTTTTTTTATTTATGATTCCATTAGAGGCAAAGCATCAGTTGTGTATTTTGTTGGATTATGCATCAGTTCTATTATCATTATATTAGTTCTCTCTTTATTTCCTTACACCTAATCAAAAAAAAATTGTTTTCATTTTCATCAGATAGAGATATTATTTCCTACACTCATCCAGATTCCAGTTGAGCTTTCTGCTCATTTCCTAAAAATGATGGATTGCTTGGAGTATGCAAATTCACAAGATGCTTTGACTCCATACAAAGGTCCCGATCACATATTTCAGATTGTGGTTTTAGATACAATAACTTTAATAGTTGATGTCTTAGAGAACTATTTATTGGTATTTATAGATCGAGTAATAAATAATCCATTTGTCGGTTTATTATCATCAACAAATAATCCACACAAAGATGTTCTATCTTTGAAGTTAAAAACGATACTAACGATTTTTTTATGGATTTAATAATTTTAGGGAAAAGTAAAAAAAAAAAAAAAACAAGATATTGATATTATATGGAAAAAGGCAAAAAAAAATACAAAAGCATTTGTTTTTTTTTTGTCAACAATACTAAAACATTTTATAAGGAGAAATTGAAGATCATTATTCAAGCCATATGACAGATAATTACAAAGATATATATTAAAAAATGGTAATTTGCAAATTTAATCTCATCCTATGGTGTTTTTCCAAAATTCATGTGACTATTAACTAGATGAATGTAAACTATGTAATAAAAAAAACTTATCTCATTGAGTAATAAATACGAACCTTGAATTATCTACACAAGTGTTATCTTGAATTATCTCACCGCCACACAATTATGTATGCGCAACTCTTGTACATCGACATTTATCCAAAACTATAAATCAAAAGTATTTCATATAATTATTTATATTTTCAATCACTAGTTTTTTTTTGAAAATTTATTATTATTACTACTTAAAAAGCATTACAAAACATATAAAATTATTTTTTATGAAATAAGGAAACAATTGTATTTAAATTTTGGATAGTGTGTTTTAAGAATTTTGGTGATCATTACCTTGATTGAGAATTTTCCGATTGCCTCTATTAAGAGAGTAGTGTTCATCAAATCTCGTGACTGATTATAGAAAAAGTGGACAATAACTGTAGTTAAAAAAAGGAAAAAAGATGGCTAGCTACATGAAGTATAGGTGAATACATGGCCACACATACCAACTATATTATTGTATACTCAACTACACGAAATATATGTATTACATGACCACATGCATGAACTATATGATGTTATGTGTTCAACACTATAGACATACAATTTGGTACACTGATTGATTAATTCCGGTGAAGACCGGTGTTGACTCCGGTGTTGACCAAATTTTTTCTAAAATTAAAAATAAAAATAAGAAATTATTATATTAAATCATTTATGGTTTGTATTAATTAAAAAATATTCTATTCAATATCTAAATATTTTTATATATTTCTTAAATATATCTTAAATGTAAAATAGAAAACCCAAACCTTAAAAAAAATTCTAAAAATTAATTTAACATATTGTAATTGTGTAAAAGAGGGTAAAAATGAAAATGTTCATATGTTAAAAGTAAATATTGTGAATTTTTTTGTTGTTGTTTATATGTTAATTCAATATCTAAAGATATTTTTAATATATTTCCTAAATATATCCTAAATGTAATATAGAGAACCCAAATCTTAAAAAAAATTTCTAAAAAATAATTTAACATATTGTAATTGTGTAAAAGAGAGTAAAAATGAAAATGTTCATATGTTAAAAGTAAATATTGTTAATTTTTTGTTGGTTATATGTTATTTTGAGTTTGTAAATTTTAAAGTAAAGAGTGTCTAAACTTTTTTATAACATTTACCATGCAAAATTTAGAGTAAAGAGTCATATACTCAATCTTTTGCATATTATTTTCTAATGAAAGTAGTTGAATTTGATTTTATTGATTTTGTAGTAATTAAATAATCTGATTATGAGAGATTTATATATATATACATATATATCTTGAAAATAATTATAAATTGTTTTTATATCTTGAAAAATAATTATAAATGATTTTTATTTAACTATTTACTTTAGCTTGAAAAATAAAAAGTAATTAATTATAAGAATGAATATATTAGAGATATATATAAAATATTTAGATATTGAATAGAAAATGTCTTTTAATCATGAAAACCCATAAATAATTTACTATAATATTTTTTTTTTTTAATTTAGATTTTTTTAGTGTTGGTCAATGCCGGAGTCAACGTCGGTCTTCGCCGGAGTCAACTGACCGGTGTACTAGATTATATGTCTATGATGTTGACTGCATAACATCATATAGTTCATGCATGTGGTCATGTAATACATATACTTTGTGTAGTTGAGTATACAATACTATACTTGGCATTTGTGACCATGTATTCACCAATACTTCGTGTAGGTAGCTATCTTTTTTCCTTAAAAAAATGCATTAAATTGTTTCTCATACATATAGTGCCTCTAACCGTCTTCTAATTAATTAGAGTTAATATTCTAATAGTATACTAGTTTTACGATCCTTTTGGTTATCGTCATTGTGTTTTCTAATTTCCTTCATTTTAAAATAACAATGATATACATAATTTTATGATTCTCTTAAATATTAGACAACACATTTGACCTTTTTGGTAATTTTTCTTATATATATTGAAGTAATTAATCAAAAGTCTATCATATTATATTACACATGAGTTGTCAAAAAAAAATATATATATATATATATATATTACACATGACATATTTCAGTATTAAATTGAAGCAACTAAAACTACACATTTGATTAAATCGAAGCAACTAAAACTACGCAATCTTATGCACCTCCTCCATGTTTAGTCCCATATCCCATATTGTATCAATAAACTGATAAATCTGACTCGTAATATCGTTCCTAAATTCCACCAAAACACCAGAATACATCTGTCCATTTAAATGTCTGAATCTCAAACATATAACTGGCAACACTCCAGCAAAGCCATAGACCATCTATTGGATGATCCAACAGGTACGCAGATGAAGAGACATGATCCAAGCCAAATAACATTTTTTATTTTATATTTTACCACACGATTGATTTTTTATATCAAGAAACAATAAAATTTCTATAAATTAATAACATTGGAATAGTGAAAATTTATTCATTTAGAAAAGTTTTAATTTATCAATAAACTAATAATTAATAATTTCTAGAGAAGTTTTTCATAATTTTTTTTAAATAGATTTTATCGTTAAAAAAATCTTTTATTAGAATCAGTTACAAAGAAAACAGCAATTATCATATTTGAAGATAATATAAACGTTTCCGACACAGTAAAAATATTAGAAAAAAACTCTAACAAAAATGAATGTGTATATATATATATATATATATATATATCGATAATTTTATAAAATTATTAATTTATATTATTGATGAGACCATATATAATAAAAAGTTCAAAAAATTATTATTTCTAAAGCATTTTTGGATGTGGTGTGGCAAAAAAAACTAGATATTGAAATCCGTTTTTTTGATGTGTTGTACGACTTCATTTTTAGTCATTTTTTGTCATATGACATCCAAAAATGACCAAAATGACTTGCAGAACGACATGGATCGTCTAACTCGTAATCGTTAAACTTCGACTTAATACTATTCCAGTATATGTTGAAATTGACAATATTTCATGTAATTCACATAGCAAATTTAAATTTTAATACTAAACAATATATTATATTTTTTTAGTATTTTTGTGATCTAATTCAAAATTTTCACATAAATTAGAAAAACCACTTGTCTTTAATTATTTATGATTAAAAAAGTAGTTAGCCCATCATCACCGAGAATTTTGAGAATAAACATTTTGGTTTTGACTCTTTGCCCAAAAGTCGAAACCGAAACTGATCAATTTCACAGTTCTATAGTATTATTCTATACAATCAAAAATCTCCGTTAATAACTAAAACCATCCCCAAAACCAAACCGGTTTAACTCATCCTTCCTCTCCACAACCACAACGATTTAACCAGAGAGGTATATGAAAGAAGTATATAAAAGAAGAAGTTAGTTCTTTCTTCTTTCACTGTTTACATAATCCTAACGAACGAACTCAAAAAAAAAAGATTCTCTCTGTTTCTGTTACAACTTCGCCCGCCGTTTTAATTCTCCGATGGCCACCTCAAGCCATCTCCTCCTCATCATCCTCATCACCACCGTCTCACTCCTCACCTCCGCCGCTTCTCCTCCTCCGTATCTCACGTCGCAAGATCACCAACACGCCGACAGAATCATCGAAGCAATGATCGGAGCCGGAGATTTCCGTGACTGGGCCGCCGATTTCCTCTCCTCCGTCGACGATCAGTTCGGTATCCCTCTCTCCGCCACCTTTTTCATCCCAAGCGATTTCGACTCCGCCGACGTCTCCTCCTCCTCCACCGGAGACAATGCTAATAACCCACTTCGTCTCTCCGTCGCTTACCACATCGTACCTCAACGTCTCTCGTTCACTGATCTCCGTCTCTTGAAACCACTCTCTCGTCTTCCCACTCTTCTCCCCGGAAACTCAATCGTAGTCACTAACAACTCTGCTTCCGGTTACACCCTCGACGGCGTTCTTGTCTCTGAACCGGATCTTTTCATCTCTTCTTCTATCGCTCTTCACGGTGTTGCTTCCACGCTTGATTTCTCACGTTACGGCGATCTAGGTAACGGTGATACTGCTTTTGCTGATAGTCTCCGTCCTCGTCGACGTTCTCGTCGCCGCCGTCGTCATCAGCATGGTGGTTTTGGACCTCTTGGTGGTAACGACGATAATGGTGACGGTGATGATACCAATCAAACCTCTGTTTCGTTGTTCACTGCACATTACTCATCAACTGGCTCGTTCTTGGTTCCATTGGTGGCTCTGGCTTTGTTCTGACTCTATGTTCCGGTGACGTTTTCCGGAGTATTAACCGTCAAGATTCAACTAAAGGCGGGAAAAATATAGGGGTTTCTTTTTGGTTATTTTCAAGATTTTTTAGTCTTTTCAAGATTTTGTGAAACTCTGTACATAATGTGAAGTTTTGTCACATTAAGAAATATGAATTTTCTTGAATTTAAAGAAGAATTTTTCTATTTTATTGTATGAGTTTCCGCATTAGCGAAAGAATCGAACTTTCTAGTTTACACTTCTAACGCTAAGCTTAGGTTATTGTTCACGAAAAGAAAAAAAACAAAAAAAAGAACAAAAGATTATGTATAAATGCTCCCAAAACCAAAAAGAAAATATAATCAGAAATAAATTTATTCTATCTATCTAAAAGATGTCATTGTTGTTTTTGTTGTCGTCGTCTTGGAGTTGGAACTGTCTTGTTGGCTTCTTGAGTTACATCAAATCTACTCCAAAAAGTTTTCCTTTGGTTAAACTCACGGAACAGTTTGATGACATGAAGTGATCTTTTGAGTCTGATGAGGCTTGGTTCTTGTGGTTCCAGTACTCAACGAGTTGATGGTTTGGGTCAAGAGCTTCAATGGCCTGTAGAGAAGGATTGCAAGTTGTGTAAAGAGTAAAGAACGATAGGACTTTAATGTAGAACAAGGCTAGGAATTGAATTTGTTACCTGAACTATAGAGGGTGAGAGGAAACCAAACATTTGAAGCCCATTGATATTCTCCAACTGCGGTAAACTAGGAAGACCAAGACTATTGGATGTATCTTTAACTCTCTGCAACACCATTTCCCAGCATAGTTGGGCTGAGACATTGTAGAAGATCTCGTCTGAAGATTCTTCCAGAGTAACCTGAGCAAGCAAGAAAATTCTAGTGTTAGCATTACTTTTCATGATTCAGTTTTATCAAATAGAATTGTATTGTTGTGGGGAAAGGCTTTACTTTGAACAATGGACCCATGAGTCCTCCATCCAAAACCTCAGAGATGTAATTGCTCATTTTTGTTGGATCACGCACATTGTAGAACTTGACACGACTCCTGAACTCTGCAAAAGTAGTAAAAACATCTTAACAACCTTTTTGAGCAAGCTTCTGGTTAAGTAACATTAAAGAAAAGGTTTCTCAAAGATTGTACTTTTTGGGAAAATAGCATGCTTATTGCACCAAAGCTTTCCAAAATTCAAGCTCCCAAGGTTTATAGGCTCGACCGATACACCAAGATTCTCTGAGGAGGTTAACTCGCCGCCACTGGTGCTGACTTCTTCTTCTTTAAGGTCCTCTTGGCAATCCAACTCTAAGTCAATGTTCAGATCAAACGAACCTTCCTTTAGCTTCTTCTCCTCACTTACAACTGAACTAGTCTTTGTCTGATCTTCATCACTGTGTTCAATGCCTAAGACCTTGGAAGCCCATATCTTTAAATCATCTGATTCCCCTTCCAATGCTCTGACCAATGAGCTTAACTCATCCATTGTGTACCGGAGAAGGATAAAGTCATCTTTCTCATCGCATGAACAAAGATCATCTGCGTGTTTAAGGCACGCGTATTCATCAGGAGAGCACTTGCAGCCAGAAGCTGCCAGATGCAGATCATAAAAGCATGAGAAGCATTCCCTTTCGCAGTTTGAATCAAAGTCCTTCTCCATCTTCATCAAGCTCGAAGAGTCCCTTCCAAGAGCTGCAATTCTTTCCTCCTCCATCTGTAACCGAGCCTGTCAAAACAAAATGAACCAAGTAAGCATTAGAAAGTTCAAACCATATTCAGTATCATGACTCGAGTAGTGATCCTTTTTCATTACCTGTATCGCGTTGGTAAGTGTTCCGTTCTTCCCACAGAAACTCTTCCATCGCAAGTTGGTTGTACTTCCTTTTTCCTCAGAAGCTGAGAGTTCCCAAAGAGCCTTAACCGCTTCATAAGCTGCTCCAAGAAGAAGTTTGTCGTGAGACAGAGAAGTCTTTCTTGTCTCTTTACTGTATAGTTCCACAGCGTTCTGTCCATGAGCCAACCAATCAACAGGAGCAACATTAACCGCTTCTGCGCAGTTGAAACCGCAGTTGAATCCAGCATGATACGCCCTCGGGAATGTCAGTACATACTCCCCTGCATTCTGAACCACCCTGTAAGCTTGAACTCCTTCATCTTTCAGGATTGAAGGTGAAAACTGAGTAACCTGAATCAAGTTAAAAAACGAAGAGTTAGTCTCTAAACATGGTGGAGATGAAACAGGAACAAAGTATAAATCAAGTAGATGGTTTGCTTCCTAACCAGGCCATGAAGTAGATCAGGCTGTTCACCAAACAGGTCAGGTAGGTGTTTCCTCATCGCCTTCTCGAGAGCGGTTGCATTGCTTCCTGGTACACCATACCATACTTTTGGCTCCCCAAAGTGATGATAGTTCAGTGAATATAAATGATGGTCCTCCACATGCTGTTCAAACACAAAGAAACAATCAACCATCCACACATAAGAGAAGAAAATTTTATAACTAATCAAATTGTGAAAGTGCACTTACCCAACAAAATGATGAAAAACACATTCCCACATAGAGCCATGGAACTAGAACTCCTGAGATATCACAATCCTCAAAAGAGAGTACAGAGCCAGGGAGACGCGGTAAGTTATTCAAGTTCCAGCCAGAAACTGTGTACTGATCCATCTCGCTACCGGATAACTGTTCTGTTCTTTTATAAAACCCGCTTCCAAGTACCCCATTCTCCAAGTCAGCACCATAGTATACCTGAAATACAAAATTGTATTTTAATAATTTTATATATGTATGTACTGTATGTGTTGTATTGGTGAAAGGGTCTGTTTCTTTACCTCCACTTCATCTGTTGGTTGTTCGATTATACGCCAGTACTCGCCTTCTATGTCATCCACAGACGGTGTCCATTTCACTATATCTCCACCAGAATCTTTCTTTTCGAAGTAGGAGTCTTTAAAATGCAGAGCATATTTCTCAAACTCATCAAGAGTGAAGTCTGAACCAGAGTTGAAACCAAACTTCTCCTCAGCCTCGGGAGATGAAGTCGATTCAGAAGGAGAGGAACCAGATCGTCTCTTAGACGAACCCATCCTAGAGTTTCTTCTCCTTTTCCGTTTTCTACTCTTCGGTTTCTTTTTCATCGGCTCTCGGTTCTGAAGAAGGTCCACCGTCTGAATCCGGGTAGGAAACTTTATATTCTCCCATATACTCTTCTCCTTCAGCCTGCAAGGAGGTTTCCATGTCGGTGGTGGGATGATTCGACAGATACCAAACGGTTCTGCTTGTGGACGTATCTTTTCGATGTAAGATAGTGGATCTTCAAACTCCTAATGATCAAGAACTCAAAACATCAAACAAAAGAAACTTCAAAAATCTCAATCAATTTCACAGAAACAAAGAAGTTAAAGTACCTCTAACGATGGATTGAACACCGGTGCGTCATCGATGATCGGCCTCTGAGCTTCAGCTGGTAACCATCTAGCATCAACCTTTAACATATACAATAAAAAAAAAACATGATGTAAGATCAAAGTTGTTAACAAGATTTTAAAACTTTTTGGTTTGCATCAGATTACATCATAAACTCTCTTACCTTCCTATGACGTGGACTAGTAGGTGGTTCCATGTTTGTGTCCTTGTCCTTGTCTGGATTATGATTCTTCAAAGATATATCCTCCTGTTTTTAAAAAAAAAAACACCCCACATAAGTTTATCACTTCACCAAATTCTCATAGATTTGTGTTTCGATTTATGCATAACGAATTCAAATTAAACAGAGCTAGAAACTGTGATCATCATCACAAGATCAACCAAAACAACAAAAACCAATACAGAATTCAACATTAACAAAGGGATCTAATGATCTTATGATTGATTAGTTATCTTGCCAAATCAAGTTAACAAACGAGATCCGGGAAAAATAAATAATTGTCTCTATCTATTATGATGAATAACACCAATAGCTAAATTTTACAATCTCAGTAATTCACAAGAAACCAGTAAACAATAACGATATCAGATACGAATGAAAACATGGAGAAACGAACCTCTTTGATCTCAGAATCTAATGGAACAACGTTGAGATTGCCCATATTGAATTAAAAATCAATCCTCAATAGCAAAATTCTATAAGCTAAAAAGTTTTCTTCGATTGAGAGCCAATGAAACTGAGAAGAAGAAAAAAAAAAAAAAAAAAAAAAAAAAAAAAAAAGATAAGAAAACGATGTTTATCAAACAAAATTACATATATATATATATCCAAAGGCTTAAAGCTATATCCAAAATAAAGAAAAGTTAAAGAAGAGCCCTAACCCTAGAATTCAATTCACAGAAGAAACAGAGAGATAGGATCAATTTGATTTATATTCAATCAGATAACAAGAACATCAAAATATCACATATATATTGATTTATATTCAATCAGAGATAAATTTTTGTTTTTTTACCTTATAATAAACGAGAAAGCTTTGAAAGTTGTTTTGCTTCTTTGTTTTTTTTTCGTTTTATTTTTGTTTCCAAATTAATGATATTAGAAATTGAATTCGCAGTTAAAGTAGAAATACCCGAATCTGGGAAAATTTAAGAATGAGATTTTAATTGACCTAGTAACGAATATAAGAAGGAACTCAGAAAATAACAAAACCGACCTTAACCAGGATTAGGAACTTATAAAAATATCCATTTACAAAAAATAATACTAATATTAATTCACTAGTTTACCAGGATTAGGAAATTATATTAGTATTCAACAAGTTTACAAATTTTTTTTAGAAAAAGGAAAGGTCGTAAGGAGATGGATGGAGTATACCTCAAACCAACGGCTGAGATTTCATGAGGAGAAGAAGTGTCTTTGCGATTTATTTTCTCTGATTACAAGAATCTACTTTTTTCTTCTATCGAAACATAGAATATTTTATAAATTATAAAAAATAATAAAAAAAAATCGAATCGATAATACTAAATAAAAATAAAATAAAGAATAAAGATTAAAAAAAATTTAGAGATTGAGACAGAGAAAGACAAGAAAAACACGAGGAAGTTAGACAACCAACACACCCGCCAAAGGAGAGAAACGCAACACAGTGTTCTTTTTTTTATAACAGATCTGCGTTAAGTAACATCATCGTACCGTACGATCTCATCTTTGAAGCTAAAGTTACTATATTACCCTTTAGATTGTGTGGTTAATTACGGCTCCATGCCATCGCCGTTGAACGATACGTCGTCTTCGGGTTTTGTTTTGTTTTCTCTCCGCGTCGGAAAAAGTAAAGTGTTTGACCGATTCTTTCTTTCTTTCTTTTTTTTTCCCTTAATCCAAAACGCCTCTTTTTATAGAAATTTCGAATTTCATCCCCGTGCTTTTATATTTCTTATATTTTGGAACCATAACTTTGAAATCAATCAAAACAGGTACGAACTATAAATTTCTTAGTTCAAATTACAAAAAAAAATAAAAATTAAAAAGCAGGAAAGAGACCAAAACAACATCTCCACAAGAGAGAGTTTGATCTAACTGAGGAAAGAACTAAACGAAACTAAAATGTGTAAAAACAAACAAATAGAAATTTTTGGCACTACTTTGAATCGATCAGAGACGAGTCTTCTTGCTTCCTGCTGCTTCTGTCTTGTCTTCTTCTACTTCTATTACTCTCTTGGTTGCAACATTCCTTACCTAAACGAAACACAATCAAAAGAACACAATGTTTTCAAAAAAAAAAAAAAACAATAGAATGCAACCTAAAAAGGTTTGTATGAATGAATCAGTGAGAGAAGTAGAAGAGATAATTACAGATTCAGAAACAGCATTATCAGGGTATTCAACTACAGTGATCTCAGGCCTTGGCTGCAACAAGAGTAAAAGCATCTTATTATTAGTACATTTTAAGAGAGAGAGAGAGATAACGGTTTAACATTTTTACTCACAATGAAAGGAGAACTCGCAGTTGATTCAGTTTCAGCAGTTGCTACACGGTTCCTCCGGCGGTAAACTCGAGGAGGAACAACCCGGTTAACTTGCTGAGGAACAACCTGGTTAACTTGCTGAAGAGCAACCTGGTAAACTTGCAGAGGATCTTGATTAACTCTAGGAGGAACAACCCGGTTAACTTGCTGAGTAACCTGACTAACTTGCTGAGTAACCTGGCTAACTTGCTCAGGAGTAACCCGGTTAACGTGCTGAGGAGCAACCCGGTTAACTTGCTGAGGAGCAACCCGGTTAACGTGCTGAGGAGCAAACCGGTTAAATTGTGGATTGCCCTGCAGGTTATGTTGATCAGGAACAAGCCGGTAAACTAGAGGAAGATCCTTGTTAACTTGAACAGGTAAAACCCGGTAAGCTGGCAGATGATCTCGGTTAGCTTGAGGAGGAACAAGCACGTTAACGTGAGGAGGAAGAACCAGGTTAACGTGAGGAGGAACAACCTGGGTACCTTGAGGACAATCAATTAGGTTAACTTGAGGCCGAACAAACCGGCTAAATTGCGGAGGACCTTGGTTAGGTGGACGAACCCCATAAGTTCTTCCAACCTAAAACAAAAAACAAACATTAGAGTTTTGATAGAGTTTGCCAACAATTCTTTAAAATGATAAGAGAAAAATAGAGAAATTACTGTTGTAATATTGATGTGTTGGCAGTCAGAACATTTCACAGTTTTGTCACCTCTTTGGTGAATCACTTTCGCTTGACACCCGCCACACACAAGCATTACAAGATTGTCTAAAATAATATTTTCATGAAACAAAAATAAGATTAGAAAAATCAGATCCATTGATTCAATTTTAGGAACCTCAAAAAATTTCTGTTTCTTGATTTTTTCAAGAACCTACGTACTTTGCACAGGACGACGTGAGATATTACAAAATCTCGCTGTTTCTGCTGTGCTGTTTCTAAAAGATAAATTAGCTTTGCATCTTTCACATTGAAACTTATATGCCATCCAGTCTCCTATAGTCATTAAAAATAGTTAGGAAAAAAAAACACACACAAAAAAAAAATGTAACAATAGAGAAAGTAAACAAAAATTTGATGTTATATATATACCGAGATCAGTTTTGACTGGACCGTGACAATTTGGACATCGGAGAATTTTTCCTCCTGTATCAAGCTCAGCAAAAATGATTCTTCTTCCTAGGTTAGCCTCAAGTTTTTCTTTCAGAATAGCTCTGTGATGGTCCTGCATAGCTCTGAGAACACACAAACCAAAAGATTAAAAAAGATAGAGAGACCTATAGTTTTAAAACTTTGAAGAGAAGATCAAAGGACTTTTACCTTGCTGAAGGAAGAAGATGAAAAAGGAGTTTTGATATGAAAAGAGCTAAAGAGTCTTTGTTGGTCTTTTAAGTAGCCACGAACAGTTACGAAGGTACGTTCTTTTGCACCTCTTCATATATAAAACTTAATTTAGATACATTAACTTGAATATATTTTTATCTATTTTCGATAAATTTCCTTTATTTCGAAACAAGATTAAAGAAAATGAATAAACGAATCGATATAAAAGAAAATGTTGTTAATATTAGAAGATTTGGAAAATTCATCCAAAGAATGATAGTCAAGAAGGACTATCATATTAGATTAGAATTGATTCTGAAGAAAGAAAATAATATATGTTAATTTGTTAGCGAATAAAGCTTTCATTCCGAAAGCATCGTGTATATTCACTTCTCTATCATTCATCGTTCGAATCATAAGGAATGAAATAACAAACGCGAATTGATAAAAATTACTCTAGTCGCAAAACAAAAAAAAAAAAGCGATTTTACAATTTTAAATCGTAATTAAATAAATTAATTGAATTTGGTTAATTAAGAATAATTTTTTAGATTGGATTGAGTTAGGAAAATTATAGTTATTATAAAGGTGAATTGGATAGAGGGTGAAAGTATATGGTGATTCTAGTTGTATGGTCATAGTAGATGAGGAGTGCAATAGGAAATCCTTTAAATTTGTATGTCATTTGATTTTGTACAATTTGGTTTGTGGTTTATCAGTTTTGCAAAAGTTAAAACCAGAAAAGGAAAAAGGGCTATATGCAATTCGGTTTAGTATGGTAGTTTCAAATTTCAATGACAACCAGAAATATCAACAAAGAATTTAATAGAAAATACTATTTTTAACATACTATTATAACTAAAATTTCAACATTTAGCAAATAATTTAATAATGCATAGCTCGATTTAATATGAAAGCCAAAATCAAGAGTTTTGTACTAACTAAGCAAAGATGGGACTGGGGAGGAGGATGCTGTAAGTAATACACAAAATTAGTTCAACTAGAATGAGCAAAATGAGAAATATACAAGAAAATGTTAGTAGTGATGATGCTGAAATTTCAAATTAACGTTTTGCAGTTTTTAATTAGTTTTTGGTTTTTGGTTCATGGTTTTTAGTTTTGATTTTTCTGGTTTTTGTTTTTTAGTGTAATAGTTCTTGCAAATTTTGAATGAGAACTTGGTTTTTATCTATAACTCTCTTTTTAAGAACGTTTTTTAAGTCTTTTCATTTTATTCTTATGAAAAGAATGATAATGATTTTTCAAAAAAAAATATTACTGGAAATTTGTTGGAAAAAAACTATGTTTATCACATAATCTTGGAATGGTTTTGAGGAAAAAAAACCATAATCTTGAATGGCTAAAAATTTTGATTTTTGCAAAATAGAAAATCAAAAACTACTCCAATATCTGCATCCATTCAAGGCTTAAAAATGACAATTTTGCTTACCAAATATTAAACAAAAAGTATTCAAATTTAAATTAAAAACCGGAATAAAAAAAAAACCATTTAATTTTATTATTTTTGAGTGAGCTGAAACGAAACCAAAAGCTTTTGTAACAATGCTAACCAAACCTACTAAATACAGAGTTATTTCATAAAGTCTTGCTAAGAGTTTTATTTATCAAATGCGTCTTCCACATTCAGACCAAATCAAGATACAAAATGTTCCACCAATACATATGATCATATGAAATCCCCTTTCGATGAGAAAAAAACAAACAAACCAGGGGAATCAACCCGCCACTTTCAGACGTTTCACGCTAGAGTCTTTTCCAGAACATAGTCTGTTAAAAAGAGTCTAACACAACCTGAACAAAAAGGCTTTGGATCATATGCACAGAGGAAAAAATCCTAACATTATGAAAAAAAAGAAAAGCAAACCAAAATCCAAACTAGAATCGAAAGACGAAGCAATTCTAATGGAGAGAGAAAGCGGTAGAGAACTCGGCTAATGCAAGCTATCTAGTGTAGAGGCCATTGCAGTAGCCGTTGTTATATCTTACATCAGCCACGCCGTTGGGAGATTTCTTTAAGGTTCCATTGACAAAAACATTTTTTGGACCGTTGCTACTAATCAGATGTTGAGGAACAGCTGCTGGATTCATGACTGTGTCTAGCTCCCCACACGATGCTGCAATGAGTCCTGCAATAAAAAGAATGTGCAAAAGATTGTTATAAAGACATGAGTTGTTTTAAAGTTTGGTCTTTCAGACTGATTAAGAAAAGGGTTCGGACCTAAAAATAGAGGAGAAGCTTTCCCGGGTCTGGATTTGAACTCAGGGTGGAATTGAGCACCGATAAAGAAAGGATGGTTCGGGAGTTCAATGATCTACAATTTTCAGTATAAGATTAGTCAATGATTTGGATTTGTACTAGAGAGACAATAGTTTAAAAGAATAAAACAGACCTCCATGCGTTTGCCAGTTTCATCTTTTGCAGCAAAAGAGAGACCAGCCTTCTCAAGGCGTTCAACCATATCAGGATTCACCTGCAAGTGTTTGTGTATGTGTGTCTATATTAAAAAAAAACTCACCTTTTTCATATTAACTGGTGGATATAAGAGAATTTGTATACAATATCCATACCTCATATCTATGGCGATGCCTCTCATCGACAAAGCTTTTGTTCCCGTATCTGTAAGAAACGAGGTGAAAGAATCATGTTAAGTAATCTTTCGCATTCAAAATGTTGAAGATGAACTAAGGGAGTAACTATAGGTCAATGGTTCTTACAGTTTTGCGGATTTGCTGTCTTTGACATTGAAGAAGGATTTTCTTGAACCTAAGCGCATAGTGCCTCCCATATGAGTTCTCGAACCCTATATATAAACCCACCGAGCATGGAAATATATTAAAATCAGGTGAAACAGTTTCATTTCCGAGTAAAGAGACGAAGAATGTTCGAACCTCGGGCATGAAAACGATGCACGGATGTTTGGTTTCGGGTTTAAATTCAGTGCTGTTGGCATCGTGCAAGGAGAGAACTGATCGTGCAAACTCGATGACAGCAATCTGCATCCCGAGACAAATACCAAGGAAAGGGATTTTGTTTTCACGAGCATATTTTGCAGCAAGAATCTTCCCTTCCACTCCCCTATCACCAAAACCTCCAGGGACAAGAACTCCATCTACTCCCTGAAGAAGATACCAATAGAGAATGAGCTTACACAAGGCTTCTTGATGATTGAAGTTGTAAAAATGGGCAAACAGTTCAAACCTTTAGCAACTTCCAAGCAGCTTTATACGCATCTGGATTCTGCTTAAACGAAACAAAAATAAAACCATGACTTAGCTTAAGTTTTGGTTAGAAGGTAGATGCATACATGTAATATCAGTTTACGAACCTCTTTCTCAGTTTCTTTTTCAAGATCACAAGCTGGAACCCAATCAACTACGAGCTTTTTGCGACAAGCCACAGAAGCATGTAAGAGAGCCTAAACAAGTTAATCCAAATGTGAGAACCGAAGCAAGGAAATCATTTAGTTTATTCATACACTATCAAATGAGAGGTTGATGCTTAAGTTTCTACCTTCAAGACTGAGAGATAAGCATCGGAGAGACCTGTATATTTCCCCACAACAGCGATTCTCACCTGTAAAAATGATTGGATGCTTTAAGTAAGAGATGTTAAGGTTACAGTTTCTAAGAAGTAGCTGAGAGCTGAGACCCACCGGCACATGTAAATTGTCACATAATTCAGCTCTGGAAGTCCATTCCCCTAGAGAAGGCTCTTTAAGAATACTGTTTAATAAACAATAAAAGATCAGTTCCAATCCATTTCAGTCGCAAATCAAACAAGCCACATACCAAGAAAAACAAGACACGATACATACCTAGCAAGATTGAGCACTTTTGAGATTGCCAGGTGAGCTTTCTGCTCCTGTTCAAGCAAAATATGTGCATTGAGCAATGTTGTCTTGATGGATTTATAATAACCGGTTCAGTGACTACAAATAGTTTTAGTTGAGAAAAGGTACCTTTAGCAACAAAGGAATATGCCAAATGTTGGGAATATCATAGAGAGTGAAGATATACTCAAGCTGAAACAAGAACCATAAGCTGGTAAATTAAAGAGATTTCAAGTACAGAACATAACAACAAGGGACAATAAACAGCATCGTATAGAATCTTACTGGGACATGGCAAAATTGAGCTAGTTTCTCTTTCACATTATCTTCAAGTGCCTTAATGAAGCAAAAGTTTGAGACTTTTTTATATCAGAACATAACTTTGGGATGGAAACAGATTTGAAAGTCAAGATGAAGAAGCAAGCAAAGAAAACGAACCTTTGTGCTCCGACAAGCTAAGATATCCGGCGTCAAGCCCAAGCCTCGTAGTCCTCGGACACTATGCTGTGTTGGCTTAGTTTTCTGAAAGAAAAAGTAACAAAAGCAAATGAAGTAAATGTAGACATACATAATCAAATGATGTCACATCATGGTTGCTTCATTTCAAGAAAAGTTATATATATATATACCTGTTCACCAACAACATTAAGCACAGGCACGAGGCTGACATGGACCAGACAGAAATTCCCTGGGCCTGAACTCAACCACCAACCAAAAGATCCATTAGTTAATTTCATCATATCCACCAAATCCCCTCAGTCTTTTCTTTTGGATTCAAATGGTATGAGGAAAATGATGCTTACCAACACGGTAAGAGAATTGGCCTAGCGCCTCAATAAAAGGTGCAGATTCAATATCACCTGCATACATAAAAACAAAATCTCTGTTTACACAGAAGAAGCAAAGCCAAGAAACAAAAAAAAAAACTTAATTTTGTAGTTTTTTTTGTGTGTAACCTATAGTTCCCCCTAATTCGATAACACAAACATCAGCAGGACCCTCTTCTCCATCAACAGGAATAACAGCAACTCTCTCAATCCAATCTTGAATAGCATCAGTGACATGAGGAACAACCTTAGATCATTACAACCAAAACACTTTATGAGTTACAAGAAAACCAACACGAGAACATGTAATTAGAAAGAAAAAAAAGAAAAGTAAAAGAGTTCTTATTTATCAACCTGAACAGTCTTTCCCAAATAATCTCCTTTCCTCTCTTTAGCAATAACATGCTGTGTGAAACAGACAGAGAAGTGTATAAGAAGATTAACTCGCAACCTAACTCATCAATCAACCTAACAATTAGTTGAGATCTAGATCTTACTTACCTGGTAAATTTTTCCAGTAGTGATGTTATTGTCTCTGGTTAATTTAATATCTAAAAACCTCTCGTAGTTCCCAAGATCAAGATCCACCTTTTTCCAAGAATCACATCAAAAAAAAAAAAAAAAAAAAAGTTGTCAAAAAGCTCAAGTCTTTTAATCTTTTCCAAAAAGTTACAAAACAAAAAGAAAGAAAGACATATTTAGTTTACCTCACCACCATCGTCCAAGACAAAGACTTCACCATGCTCAAATGGAGACATGGTTCCAGCATCAGTGTTTAGATAAGGATCTGGAAGAAGATTTTTGAGTGCTCCGTAAGCAAAAACATCATTTGAATTGACTCAACCAGAGAGAAGAGAGAAGAGTATAAAAAAGCAAGTAAAGTACCGATTTTGATAGAAGTAACACGAAGACCACAAGCTTTAAGGAGAACACCAATACTACTAGCTGTTACTCCTTTGCCTAATCCACTCACAACACCGCCTGTCACAAGCACGTACTTCATCTTCTTCCTTCCGATTTCAAAACAAAACTTTTTCTTAAGTGTAAATTCAACTAGTCCTCCTGTACCAGCAACCAAAGGAGGAGAAACCAAATCAGTCGACAGTCAAAGAAACAGAAGCAAGTGGATGGTTACAAGCAGAGTAGCAGAAACCAGAAAATGGGAAAGGACGAAGCTTTTGAAATGCTTAAAAGAGAAATTGGATTGTTGTAGATTTAACATCTCCTTAAACGCAAAACACAGAGAATGACCAAAAAAAAAAAAAAAAATATTTTTGAAAAATATGAAACTTTCTCTGGTTATTGGTTTCGAAATCAGTATCCAAAACAGAGCAAAAGCTGTTACATTTCCATGTGTATCAAACTCAGAACACAGAGAGATTCCTAAATCAGAGAGAGTGAAAGAGACTGACCTGAGGGTAAGCACCAGCGGTTGTGTTTGTTTTTCCCGACGGCTCTGGATTTATTAAATAGAAGAAAAGAGAGAAACTGTGTCTTGTTGGGGTTTGTGGGTTTATCGGATAAGGATAAAGGGCGGCGAGAAAAGTGTGAAAACGATGGAGAAGAGAGAAGAGAGAAGAGAGAAGAATGAGAGTTTTAATTTTTTTTTTAGGTTCACGCCATTGACGACGGAAGCCGTTTTATAAAGAGAAGAGAGAAACACTGTAATAGCAGCGAAGAAGAGCGCCTCTCTCTCTCTCTCTCTCACTCTCAAAAACCCCCCAATGTAAAAACCCTCCACGGCTCCACCTATATTTTATTTTCTTTATTCATTTCTATATTTGGATTTATATTTGCGGATCCTACTGTTATATTTATTTTACGAAAAATATTTAGGTTTCTATTCATCCTCTCTTCTTTCAACCAATCAGAATCTTCCATCTAATATTTCATTTAAAAAATAAATCAAAATTAAATTAAAAAGCAAACCAAATTAAGGAAATAAATTCTGTATACTTTTAATTAAGGAAAGTTAAATATTGGCTTGGTTTAGATTTTTAAAATTAGAATAAAATTATATGTCGGTTTGGATTTACAAATGAAGTGGTTAGAGTTTACATTTTATAATTAAAACGAAATTATATGTCGGTTTAGGTTTACAAATGAGGTGGTTAGGGTTTAGATTTTACAATTAGAACGAAATTATATGTCGGTTTGGGTTCACAAATGAGATAGTTAGGGTTTACATTTTACAAGTAGAACAAAATTATATGTCGGTTTGGGTTCACAAATGAGATGTTAGGGTTTAGATTTCACAATTAGAACGAAATTATATGTCGGTTTGGGTTTACAAATGAGATGGTTAGGGTTTAGATTTTATAAGTAGAATGAAATTATATATCAGTTGGGTTCATAAATAAGATGGTTAGGGTTTAGATTTTATATATGTCGGTTTGGGTTTATTAAAGAGCGGTTTAAGTTTTTAATTTTATAATAATATATATAGATTTTATTTCCTTATTTTTTAAGGGGGTGAATGGAGAGGTTCATCCCTAGGGGTGAACCGAAGTATTGTTCTTATTTTACCTATCTCTGATTGTAAACAAATTTAATTAAATCACTAATGAAATAACTACGGTATAATTATTTATTTATACTCTGATATGATTTGATTGTCATATTTCTCAAAATTTTGCCGATGCCCGGACGTATGTATGGGTTTTTTTTATTTAAAAAAATATGTAGTTTGATAATTTGTAACATTTATTTTTGTTAAATTAATTGTAAATTTTAATCAACTTTATTAATATTTTTATTTTAAAATTACTCTTTCCCTCTTTTCAAGTTAACCTGAGTTTTTTTTTTTTTTGTCAACCATTGGGCCACAACAAACCGGTCCATTAATCTAATTCATACATTCGTAGAGAACGGGATTCGATCCATGTTGTGATTGTGTCTTGTGCATTAAAGACTTACTATTGGTCATTACACTAAAGTCACTTCACAAGCTGAGTTTGTTATATTACTCAAAATGGTTAATTTATAGGTGCATCTATAAATTCATTTTTCAATAATAATTTTATTTTGGCTTTGTTAAATATATATATATATATATATATATATATATGATTTTTAGTTTATTCAAATTCCTAATCCTCATTTAAAATGTAAAAATTAATCATTAAGAGAAAAAACATATTGAATATTTAGGTTTGCCAGAAGTTGTATAACAATCTTCATTAAACACAGAATATGAAAACAACAGGAATATAAATCTTCATAACTCATGAATCATAATATGCATTAGATAATATTTTGTGTCTTCATAACATCGAATTGTCTGGTAACAAACTTTGTAGTATAGCACAAAAATGAATTAAGAATTTGAAGGGCTCAAAAGATATTGTAATTTCTAATAAAAAAAAAAAAAAAAAAAAAAACAACAACAACAATATTATGGTTCGGAATGCTCTTGTTTGTTTTTCATGATTTCATCTTAGTACATTAAAATTTCTTACCATGAACCCAAAAAACACATACTAACAACTAGTAGTATACGGTAAAACAAAATTTGTTAGTTACCTAATACACAAAATTAGATAATTGATAAATAATGTTGGTTAATTTCAAGGTAATATATATATTCGAGTAAGAAAATATGTCAAAAGATTAATAACGGTGTATTTATATACTTATTTAAGTAATCCTTTAAACAAATAACCCTACTCCATGTAAAATATTACACAAAATGTCATTGTATTTCAATACAAAATATAATAACAGAATCTTAATATTAATTTATCCAAAAAAAATAATTATTATTAATTTATTAGATTACAAGAAATCATTAATAAAATAATTTCGAAATTATTTAATAAAATAATTAAACAGATTCGATTTATTGTTTCAGAAATCTTAGGAAACAATAACAAACTATTAGAAAATTATAAAACTTAAATTTATTTATAAAACTAAGATTAAATATTTACATATCTATATTAAATAATAACAAATATATATTAAAATTAGGATACAACATTGTTTATATTTTTAAAATATATCTATATACTTATTTAAGCTATGTTGTTAAAAATTTAACCAGTTCTGATGTGACATATTACGAAAATGCTATTATATTTTAATTATTCTAATAACTAACAAAAGAAAAGTTTAAATTTGTTTACAAAATAATAAAACTCTATTTATTGTTTCATAAATCTTAGGAAATAGTAACAAACTATTTAATTGGCTAAAACTTAATTGTTTATATACAATATTCACTATATAAACAATACTAAGTGTATAATATTGATAATATACATAACCTAATTGTAATTTTCACCTATAAAATTAACATACAACATGTTATACTTATACCAATAACTTCAATTTGTAAATTTGCTATATTAAGATCTCTAAACACGATCACATCAATTTGTAATACCAAATCACGGGTCAATACATGTTTTATTAGATTTTTTTGGCTTTACCGAATGTATAATTAACGAATTTGATATTGCACCAAACCAAAATAGTAGTACCAACTACGGATCGAAATCAGAGTATGACCATAAGTAAATTAATTATATGATTTTATAAAATGTATAGAATTAATAAATTTTCTACTATTATTTTGTAACAAAAAAATCCAAATTTACATAAATATTTTCTCACGCTGGTAACATTATTCTACAAAATATTAACGTGTATCTATGAGTCGGGTAATAAAACGGGTAATAAGACGGGTAACGAAACGCTCAAAAATTAAATTAATATCCGATACTCGATCATTATTCATGGATAATATAATTATTATACCCTTCACTCGATCCTAAAGCTGCGGGTACCTTTTTTCGGGACGGATACAAACCAAAAAACGGGTCCAATACGAGTATCGGTAGTAGTTTCCAGACCTACCTATTAGTATTTTAATATGAATCAAAATTCACCATATAGTATTATATTATATAACATGTAAATAAATGATACAACATAAACATAATATTAACAAATAACAAAATAAAATAAAAAAATAAAAAAAATTCTCCGCGCTGGTAGCGCGGATTATTATAAATTGAACTAGTCACTCAGATTTACATGTAGTAACTTTATTATAGTTAAAATATATATATATGTGCTCCATTTTGCGTATTGGATGTGAAATATGAAAGGTTCTGTGGACATGAGTTATCGGCCTGTCTTTAGCACTGTGACCACTCAGATGGACCACTATAACGGTATTAACTAATCACTATTCTTCTCCGACTAATCACTAATGTTATCTTTCTTTTTCCTTCTTTTGACCACGTATCTAAATTGCACACAACTTAATCAATTCGACTAGAGATATAGAAATGTGTTTGTTTTTTCTAAGTGAAGCTGACCAACCGGTTTTTAGTTATGGACTTGATGATTTTTTTATATTATGCTTATGTAATATAAAACTATAAGGACAATCGAATTTCGAATAATTCTATTTGGGCCCGATTATAACCAATATATACTTCTATAAAATATTTTTTAAAATCCTTAATTTTGATCAATTTATTTTAATTTGGTTAACAACCCCGTTTAAAATTCTTATGGTTTATATTTATTTTGGATTTTACTTTTTACTGAAGCAAGATCTTGTGATCACATGCTTTAGAGATCTAGCATTGGTCGTATTGGACCCACCGGTTTGATCCCTGTCCGCATAAACGTGGAAGTTTACAACGACGTTGTTCGCATTTTTTACGTTTTCCGTTTGGCCCAAACCAGGGAACTCCTTTATTGTAAATAAATAATTTGATATCGAAATTCAAATTAAAAAAAAAAATCTGAAACCAAAATCAGAATATAATCAAGAGATCAGATTACTAATTATTGGTCACTGGATCTTTCAACGCATGTAAGACAATTGCCATTTAAAAATTAGTTTCTGAAAGGGAATCCTAGCATTGGTTAATCATTCATGGCCATGATCATACGAATCGTATAATGGCGTAGTTACCATGTTTTTACTCTACGGTATTTAAACAATTGGTTAATTGTTGTAATAAACAATTGAAATACCATAATCATTTGAGCCCAACAATGTTATCTTTCTATCAAAATTTATTACTAAAGAAAAATAAAACAATGTTATCTTCTATTGCTTTACTGTTTTTTTTTTAATCTTTTGTTTTTCATTTACATACATGAACAAAAATGTTGATATGTGGCATTGTTGGTTAAGTATTGCGACATTCGTCGAGTTTCTAACCGATCGTTGGACATAGTATATTTTTATATATCGAGAAATTACTAAGAAATGTAAAAGTCTACTGTGAAAATGGTATTGCTAGTTTTCTTTGGTAAAATCAACAATTAAAAATTTTAAATACACGAATATAGGTGTTCTTTAATCATATCGTAAATATGAGTGGAACGGAACAGATAATTTACTACTATTTAGTTATCACTATAAATTTTAAAGAAATGTGTGCTTTTTATCTTTGTGTAAGTCAAAAAGTAAATTAAGAAAAAAATGAGAAATTAAATTGCAAAGAAGAGGGAAATAATTAGAGAAAGGTAAACAAAACAAAACAAAAAAAGTAAAGAAAGGGTCAAAGGAGTAATCTTTAATATTTAATTTTTAAGAAACCCACCAAACTTATAACTACCAACTAACATTCATACATGCATATGCACACTTTATGATCCTATCTTCTACTGTCCAATGACTCTCTATTAACATGGAATTTTTTTTTTTATCCTTTCATTTTAGTTTACCTTTTGGTTAAATTCTATCATTATTATTCTGGCAAGAATTACTATAAGTATCTAAATCTGCTGAACAAACTGAGTGAATAAAAATAAAATGCATGACAACAAATAAATTATATATATACAACCACTTGAACTATTTGACACAAACAAAGAGTACAAATCCTAGTAAATTATCAACAAAACATGCATGAAACATTAGTTTTTATTTGCATCTTTATCTGGTGCCATATTGTTTATATAATATTGTTATATACTATTGTTTTTTTCTTGCATATACTACTTTCGAGTATGTGATGGAATGGGTGGGAACCAACTTTATTTCTACTTTTTTCTAAAATTTCCGCAGAGTTGCAATTAACTTGCATTTATAATAGTGACCCCAAATTTAGTTATTACACCTGCTTATTGCTTAATGTAGTCAAATGGGACCAAAATCATCCATGAATCGATCGAACACTTGTAATCACGTAGGATCGATGTTTTTTTCTTTTCTAAATCATTCCTTATTATTATTATTAGGGACATGACATTGCAACCCACGAGCCACGAATGTGAGAGAGTGAATCGGTGGCTCTGTCGGTCCTTTACCAAACCCATCAGTGTGTCCCACTGTACGCCACGTGTCATATCTCTTGGGTCTGGTCAAATGTTGCATCTGCGTTTGTTTCGGAAGCTTAACGATTATTCTATTCCTATTGAGACAAGAGTGACAAAGTCCATGCTCTTTTTTACGATATATTATATTAAACTAAACTTCCTTGCAAATTAATTTAAATTCATCCATTGGATCAGGTTAGTTGGTCTACGTCACACCAAATTTGACCCGTAATCCATTTTTGAAAAGTATGGATAACGCTGCATAACTTTGATTTTTATCGGACTGAGATCTTCACAATCAGCATTTCTAATATTTAAATTTATATGTTGGTAGATTGGAATTATTTATTCAGTGTGTATATCGCTCATTTGCAGTTACCTATATATCATATTGTTACATCATATATAACCTAATGTCCATTTACCCAAGTGCAATGCCCGTTCAACTAGATAGAAAGATCTTTTTTAATTCTACCATATATATCCGAATTCAAATTCTAAGTTAATGTACGTGGATTCATCATAATCTTATTAAAAATGATTCCAAATTTATATTAAAATTTAAAACATAAATATAAATCAGATGTAAAAAATGGTCTGGTTATCAAAAAATAAAGTGTAAGTAAGTACCAAAATGATATAATATTTATATGCCCATAACAAAATGAGTGTAGGCTAATAACTAGTTTGGCTTTTCCAGTAATTAATGATATATAATAAGACAACAATAGGCCAACTATATAAATTCTATCCACTTTGAATTTTGCACATGCGATTATGTATTACAAACGAATAGTGAGATATGTGTGACTGTATCATATGACAAAACACTTATATATATATATTAATATTTAAAACTTGTAAGGGCAATAAGTTTCCCAAAGAAAGAGTTATATGAACGATGAAAAAAAGAAGAGAGTGACCTAAGTTGTTTTATTCTTTTCTTAAAAGGGTGAGGGTGACGTGGTGGTGACTGGAAGAGCCATGTCTAGTGTGGCGCCTAGTTAGCGTCGTGTCGGTACATCGTCAGCTCCACATGTCAACTTATTGGTGGTCAAACATAATCAATGTTCATAACTTTTGTCTTAATGAATTTCCTCCTAGTGTTTTTTTTGTATTCAGTACAAATTAAACTTTTTTTGTTTGTTTTGGGTCGCAATCAAAATGTACTTTTCTTTGTTTATATGAAGAATACAATGCCAATGGTTAAAACTTAATACAGTAGTAGTTGAAAAGCTTTGTTAAAGAGCAAAAAGTAAAAACTAGTAATATTACTCTGTGTATTGTTAAAAAAATTACCAACAAAGTAATTGAACTGATACTTTTTTCTACTGTGTTAAAGGAGAATAAATCGTTTTTTCTTATATTTGGTGGAGGAAAATGTTATATCATTAATTTTCAGTTTTCACATTTACTTTGTTTCCTATTCATATTCTATTATATTTTTCTCTCTATTGCTTCAAAGTGCACCAATCAATTAAAGTGGAAGTATATTTGGTTAATTTTTTCCTTAAGTTAGAATTTGTTTTTTTCAAATATCCTGTCACTTCACTTTTTTGGATAAAATTCGTAAATTGATTCAGTTTACTTTTAAGTGATCTATTACATTGATCCTCTTTGACAACATCCACAACATGATCAGAAAAACTGAATTGATACAAGAAAAGTTATAATGTTGTATTATTTTATTATATCCCTTATATCAAATAGTCTTATTGATGTTGAAATTAATTATAATGTTGTATTATTTTATTAATAATTTATATTCAAATCATTTTATTAAACTAGGTGTTAACTTAGTCAGTTACAATGTTTCTATCATTTCAAATTATTTTTAATTTAAATTTGATGTTACCAATTAGCATTTTAATATAAATTTAAGCATAGAAAACTAATGCAAAAAATCATATCAAAATTTAATTTAATCACCACAAGAGTAAAACAATCGGATATGTATATTCATATAATTTAAATCATATAGTTATAATATGGTTACGATGTCTATGTGGATGTTTGTTGATAACTATAAGTTCTTTGGTCAATCAAAACTCGACATAACTTTTTTTGGTTTTTGTTTTTATGTACCAGTCGACATGTAACATTCATAGTCTTCAAAGGAACACTTGAATAAGTAGTCTTCCGCATTAGCATTAAGATGTATTCTTTTGCATCAATCCATCAAGTAATATAAGCAACCAAGTACGCACATCGTTGAAAGAAAGAGTATGACATAATTGTGCTACCCTATCCACGCACATACGATGGTGGGGTGTTGAAAAAAGCTAGTATGCCGCCCAACCTATTTTTTCAGTGTTTAATTTTTTTTTTTTTTTTTTTTTTCAACCAAACTATAATAAAATTAAAAGAGAACTCCATGATTGGTTGCCCAAACAGAAAGATACGAGTTCAGTGTTTAATTTATGTGGCAACCCAACGTATGAACACACGCCACACTGCTGAAGCTGTATCTAGCTAGCTAATGTCCGAACTCGAACAGGATCATCCCTTTTAAAAGAGAGTTTTGATCGGAATCCATTCACAATCTCTCTTTGAGATAATACTATATTTTAGAGAGAAAAAACACCATCTGGTGTGGAAACATTAATGTTTCGTAAGTTCGTATAACACTTGATATGTCTACTCTATAATTATTTCTCTGTTGTTTTCTATTCGGAAAGCATATTTATACCTTTTTTTTTTTTTTTTTTGGACAAACGCATATTTATTCCCATGTGTTCTCCATGAGACCAAGACAATAATAACGATTACTCCTTAATGCATGTTCATCTACTTTCCCAACGGTTAAACTTTGGTTTTAAAAATTACAAACATGATGCAAATATCTATATTTCAACATCAACACACACACACACACACATATATATATATATATATATATATATATACAATATGTATATATATATATTGAAACTTGACACTTCCATTTTTGTATTGTTTTTTTTAGCGCATAAGAAAAACAATATGACTTTAATATTTGATGTAATACTAAGTAAATAGAAGTACAATTACAATCAAATACATGAGTAATATAGTATTTAGATTCTTCACTCTAATACATGACGCGACACGTAAGGGAATCAAAATCGTCATTTTGCATCTTTTCATGTGTTACGTGTGAAAGTGATTTCGCTGAACCAAGAAAGTCCTTGCACAAAGTGACTAAACTTTTGTTATTAGAGATAAAATCTTATTATAATCACCCATATATGATACTTTATTTATTTATTTCGTAGATTGTAAATAAATAGTTTCAACCAATGGTAATGGGTACCCTTAATCAATGAGTACTGTATTGAACACTCTAAAATGTATCGAACGTGTCAAATGCACTTCACCATCCAAGCTAATGAATAATACTATATAATTAGGGACAAGGAACTCCTTATAAAATATGTGAACATGCGAAATGAGTATAAACAAAATAGTAGCGATGGAATAAATAATAATTAACAGAAAAATAAATAATGTTGTGATGAATGAAATGAAACTAATATGTGGTTCATAAGATAAATCCGAAAAAGGTTGAGAGAGAGAGAGATTAAGAGAGGAACCAAAGTGAATGTCGGAAGATAGAGGAAGGGGGAGGTTGGTCCGTTGGGTGTCGGCTACTAACGGTTGGGCCACGTCATCTCATCTTACAAGCCTTCGTGGGTCCCACTCTTCTGTTGACCTACTGACAAAGTGACAGTTGACCGTTCTTATTTACGGGATTGGTCCCACTCTTTCTATTTCTTTGCCGACAACTACCATTTCTTTCTTCTTCTTTTTTTTTAATAATTTTTAATTATTCTTAACTTCTCCAAATTTTAAGGGTCTGATTGTTAACGTAGCCAAAGCTGTACAAAAAAGCTGTAAGGTTTTAATGAATAGTGCAAAGCTGTAAGAAAAAACTTTAAGTGAAAGCTGTACAAAAAAGTTAAGAGTAAAACTTTTAATAAAATTTTTGATTAAGTTTTTGTGATTGGTAAACTTTAAAACTGTATGTTTGTACAGCTTTGTACCGCTTTGTAAAGTGGTTACCAATCAATACCTAAAATTCCTTCACACATTACTGTTTATTATTGAGTAATCTCTCAGTCTTTGTCTCTGATACATTGATATTTTAGAATTTTTTCTTGTCTCTAAAAAATTGATATTATATATTGAAAAAATTGAAATAATTTTTAAATTTATGTTTTCTCCACATAGCATGCTTTCTATAGTCTAGATTTTCTCTTTCTACCAAAATATAATTATAAATTAATTTATAAATAAAATTTTAATTTTTTAATATATGTGAAATTGTCAAAACATCAATGTAGTTGAGACAGAATGAATATTGAACTCCTTATTGATTGAAAAATACGGTAAATAATAATGAAATAAGATGATTACAATTTATTCAAAAACAAAAAGAGTATATTTAAATAAATAAATACATATTACTCTTTAAAATAATTTAATTATTTGTAGCACAGCCTGTGCTGCACAGGAATATATTTTATCTACTTTTATTGTTTCTTTGTACAAAATTTTCAGTAAAAATATAGTATAAAGTACATATGATTTCTATTGACATATTTATAGCTAATTAATAGCACTATTTGAACTTTCACTTACAGATCATTACTATAAATCCATACGGAAATTTTTAAAAATTTACATTTTACTTATCACTTTTAATTATATTTTTCTTGTGTTTTCTAACAAAAGTAATTATCATAATTGTTTAGCTGGGTTATGAATTATACCCATATCGTTGTTAAAATTCCCATATATATACTAGTATTTTTGCAGCAGTTTTTGCTTAAAAATACTTTTGAGAAGGTTTTTACATTTAATGCATTGACTTTAATATTAGTTACCAAAACTTCAAAATTAATTATAGGTAAGATTAAAAAAATAAGGAAGTCTTTCTACCTCATTCCCTTTCATTTTTATTTGAATTTACATTTAAATTAACTTGAATTATTCTATATTACATTTAGTTAATAAAAATTGTGATTTTTTCCTGCATATGATGTAATGCAAAATTTTTAAAACGGACATATATTATTATTCAATAGATGAATAAAAAATATGGGTACAATATCCCACATCATTAAAAAAAAATGGCAATAGTTTAGAATCATACTATAAAAGAGACTAAAATGATTCTGAATTCAAACTTTAAAAACTTTTGTTCAGTTTATTCCGGTTCTTTATTTCAAAGAATTTTAAAAGGTTAAATATGAAAATATTTAAAACTTTTAAAAAGTTAAATATGATAAATATTATACCGTAGATACACAATAAATATAAAAAATTAAGATGATATAGTGTGAGTTAAAATATCTTGGGACGGGGTTATATAGCGGGACGAGTTTTATCGATATTTATATAAATTATAAAATATCATTAATTCGGTATTACACGGATAAAACATTATTTCATTATTTTGTTAACACTGTCGGTATCAGAGAATATACATATCTAATCAAATAAATATTATGTAAAAAATAAATTATATTGTGGTATTATATAATTTATTTAACAATTATTATATAATTATAACATATTTAACCAATAAATATAACTTATAATTTAAATATTTTAATTATAAATAATTTTGCTCCGCGGTGTACCACGCATCCTAATCTAGTCGTTATTAAAGTTTTAGTATTTTATATATCAATTATTGGGTTTTGCTTGAAAACAATTACTATTAAGTTATATATACTGGTCGCTGTTGTTAAATTAATTAGTTTTGAAGTAATGGTTTATAATTAAATCGAGCCGTGTAAAATTCGCGTTGATGAGTCAATGCATCGTCACGTGAGATCTTTAAGTCTTAACCACTCACTGCGATACAAGATCACCAAATCAAACAAAATCTAGTTTTAGTTTGCGGTGAAAATGAGATTACAAAACAAAGGGACCACCGCAAAACCAATAAAACATTTTTTTTTTTTACTGTTTAGAAAACAGGTTCCAAATTTGTTGTTGCTTAATAAACGTTGCCATTAGTGCATAACAAGTGATTGATATGATTAGTGCTGAACAAAAACAAAATGTATTTGTCAAACAAGATGAAATGAGAAAATCATATCTTAGATGGAATCTTTCATTTTGTAAGCAGCAAAGATATTTAATATATCTACTCTGGTTAATTAGAACTATATATAATCATATATATCACTTTTAGTACCCTTTCGTAGAATTATTTTCATTAAGATAAAAATTTTAAGAACATCACGCATGAGTCATGATTGCTACGTACATGAGAGAAACTGAAATATATTCTGTTTCGGCACGACTAATTATCTGGCCGAACATTGGTGTGTATTTAGAGTATCTACGACTACGTTAATGTAGTTAATTTTAGAACCTGGATTAATAATAAAATTAGGATCAGTTGAGAGAAAGGGAATATATATATCAGTTAAGTTATGTAGCCAAGCCATACAAATTAAGTTATGTTTTTTTATCATATAAATTTTTGTTAAAGAATACTGAAGCGAATATATCAAGAAGAAGTAGAGAGCATCCCGTGATGGGCAAACTAGAAATTAGGTGGTTTCGTTCTCCGACATGTAATGAGACAAAACAAGGTTTGAAATTAAAGGTAGTCCATGTGATCACTCGAATTCACGTTCATTATTCGATATGAATGTATCTGTTTTCACACATTTAGCACATGCATGTGATGTATGGTTTTACTTGGTTCTAGCTAGCTATTTACGTGTTGCATTTTGTAACACAATTCTTATAACAACTTATCAACACACTAGACTATATATGTGTATAGTTGTGTTTATGGTTTGTTATTCATATAGAACTACGGAAAATAATAGTAGAAAGGTTATCGCTGCATAGTTGTGCAGTCAATTGAATTGAACTCATAAGTTAAGACTTTATCCATTGTATTATACTGTCCTACAAGAATCTTTCACTTAATATACGTACAAGTAACTTATATATAATATTATATATACGCAGATATATAGTGTTCAATTCGTCGATTCAATGACGTATAATATAAAAAATGATGGGCCTTCGTAATTGTACGTACTCGACAACATGCGTGGCAATGACTCACCTTATCCATATTTGATATTACTTTCTAGTACTCCTTGTTTTTACGACACTTTCTGGTAATATTTAATTAGACCCGTAGACTGGTATACCAAATTACCAATAGTAATATTTAACGATAATTGTGTATTAGATTTTTAGAACCGTTTAAAAGTCTTACAACTTCATAAGTAATAAATTGTGCTTACTAATTGTACCATAACAGTTACATTATTCTGGAATGATATTCCAATGGAATCTAACACTATATCAACTAATTTGATTGTAAATATGTATATACACCAAACAAAAAGAATACGATTTACTGTAGACTAGTTCATGAATTCTTGTTGCGAAGTTTATTTGTCAATGTCTTGTATCATAAAAGACGTCATGAAATTCGTATAATTACTACGTACAGTAGAACCTCTATAAATTAATACTCGGTAAATTAATAAATTTCTCTTGTCCCAAATTGGGACTAGTGTAATTTTGGATATTATTCGATAATATAATAAAATAATATTTTGTTTGAAATTCTTTTGTAAATATATGGTCCCATCAATAAAATAAATTAATAATTATATAAAATTATCTTAATATATATATATATATATATATATATATCTACACATTAATTTTTATTAGAGTTCATTTTTAATATTTTTACTATATAAAAATCTTTGAGTGCTATCTTCAAAACATGATAATTATTATTTTCATTGTAATTTATTTTATAAAAATATTAGTTATAAAGATTAAATCTTATTTTTAATATTTTTTTACCAAATTAGGAAAATCTCTCTATAAATTATTAATTTATCGATAAAATAAAACCTCTATAAATTAATAAAATTTCATGGTCCCGACTTTATTAATTTATAGAGGTTTTACTGTAGTAATCTAACATATCACACAGGTTACATTAGTAGTCTAACCTATCACTATAATGAAACAAAAAGTACTGCAACATACTATAAGTTTTGGTGGTCGTACAAGAGAGATTAATTAATTAGTTCTCCTGTATCCGGGTTCAGTCACTCTTTGGTTCGGAGAGTTATTTTTAACTTTCAAAAGTTAATTTCGAGTATTGAGCAAGACTATTTATATATAGCAAAGATTTAAATCTTTCACGATTTATAAACAAAAATAATAAGCATAGAAGAAAAGAACTTCGTCATTGTTGAAAAATCCATCTAGATATTAGGGATACTGTCATACAGGTTTAATTTGTTTTCTTTCTATAAAGATTTCAATTATGATATTGGCATGTTTCTAAAGATAAAAGTATTCGATTCTTTAACGAGTCTTGGGTACACAGTCTGTACTTGAATCCAAAATTTCTAGTTATATAAATAACGTACGTACGACTGTTCTTCTTTTCTTTCAAAAATTCTTGCTTGGTCTTATGGATCTATTTGCAATGGCGAAGATACGTCACTAGCAGTTCCTCTTTTGCCAAGACCATGCGACGACCTATCTTGCTAACATTACTCATTTTGCTATGTCGTATATATATAAAGATTAAGAAATGTATATATATCTTCGCATATTTATATGTACATGCATATATATCTATCTATATATATATATATATATATATATATCGATGCAGTATGACCGTATGTGTATATGTGTGCGTATAGATACGTGAGCCAGTTTTGTTTTTGAGGCTCCTTCCTTCACCTCTCACATCCGTCGGGCCACGATCAAAGCTCAATAGACATTTTAAAGCTATATAAAAACGATCCTCTTTTTATATAGATATGTAGCTTTCATATCTAACCTAAAAAACATATTTGTCGTCAAAAGATAAAATAATAATTTTAATGGAATATTTTAAAAGCTTAAGGTCATTAAAACTAAAAATAACTAAATTGATCGTATAAACATTTATTGTTCGTTAAATTACATTTACAAACTATACTAGTCTATTTTCCTATTTATTAAAATAAACACTTCACATGCATATGCTATTTGTCTTTGTCCCACTGGTCAATTTAAAATTTTGATATATATATCTAGATATATATATACCATATAGATCAAATATCTTATCTTTTCATCGATGAAAAGCTAATGTATATTATTTTCTAATTAAATCTTCGACAGAAAAATCTGAATAGGGCTAAATTTTTTGTAATCTTATCCAAATTAAAATTTCTCAATTTTAAAAGCACACAAAAACGGTCATTTTCCAAGTTATTTAATACAAAAATATTGCTCCACTAATTTTTGTCTTTTATGTTCAACTGCACGATGTGCGGGTTTGATATTTTATAAATTAAATTAAATTAAATATATTAAAATTTGTTGTATTTTTATTTTTTTACACCTAAATATACTTTATGTTACAAATATATTTTTTATCACCACTTAGAAAATGTCTATATGAACACACTAATCCAACTATTTTACTTTCACTTCTGCATATTTTTTTAATTACTAAAATTGTTGGCTCAAAAAACATTTCGAATTAAAAATATATTACATAATATACTAATCAATGATGTATCATCACAATAATGTATGATCATCATAGAGAACACCTTGGCTCTGCCCTCATCCCTTATGGAGAGAACCTTGCATTCAACCTCCTCCACCATGGAGAAAACCTTGGCTCCGTCTTCCTCTCTTGGGAAGATAACCTTGCGTCCAACCTCCTCCACCTTCCTCCCTTGGAGAGATAACCTTGTGTTCAACCTTCTACACCATAGAGAAAACCTCGGCTCTGTCCTCCTTCTTTGTGGAGAGAACATATTCACGTTTTTTTGTTATCTCAAAAGGGCTTGCTCCAACAACCAATGAAAGTAAAAACTTTTTTTCGAACGTCACAAAATCTTTCGATAATAACTAATGCTATATTTCCCAATGTATTCGTGTAAATGTCTTTGACACACCACGATGTAGCCTCTGTCTCTGTAACGCTCCAACCGCCACCATGTTTAGTGAGCCCATGTCCACTCTCAGTCCATAGGCCCACCTTCCTAAGTGGGCCCTACATCTATTCCCGGTCCGTGAACCCACCCATATTTGATGGTCGGTTTGTTACGTCTGGGAAGCTTTAAAAACTTGTTTACCGACCTTACAAATCAACAAATGATTTTTTCTATGTTTTGTTCTCACTCGTACAGTTCCGACAATCATTTCCAAGAAAATCACCCATCATGAAGTTCTCTCAGGACCCTTGACCGAAAAAATAATTTCATTTTGGTGACATATGTGGCAAAATCAATTCTTTTAAACATTTTTGCAAACCAGGGTGTCACAGTCTATGAGCTCCCGTAGATCTATCAACTACGATTTATGTTTTTCCAATCTATATATCTATGTTTGTTGTAAGTTTGTGTTAGATTAGCTTATTTATTCATCCATTAGGTTGATGAGGTTCTACTCATTATCTCCCTTTGAGATTGAATGAATAATGGTAACAATTATGTTTACAAAAAAAAAGAAGGGTTTATGACCAACCAATAATTATAAGCACGGTAGTATATGAATCACAAATAATTTAAATATGAAAATATAAATTAAATAAAACAATCTGAAAATCGTTCAATAAATTTTAAAATACAGTATTAGGAAAAGAATACGCATATATTAATCTTTTTTTTTGTCAACATATTAATCTTACCTATTCTCAACTGAAAAAAGAAGAAAGCATGAAAAAATTTTGGATTTAAAAAATAAGGAAAATTAACCTCCCCATTTAAAAAATGTTCTCAATTAAACAAAATTGAAAGTAGTGTTTTTAAATAAATTATTTAAATATGAGACTATCTATGTTTATATAAGTGAGCATTTACAAAATTTAGAATTAATAATTAACTGTATATTTTCCTTAATCCCTTTTCCTATTTTTTTGTAGAATTAATAACTTAAAATTAAAAATAAGTAAATAATATTATAATTTCGAATTTAATGATATATATTAATATATATATAATCTTTTTATAATTATATTTTTTATAAGTTCTGTAATTTTTGATATTTATCTATTTGCATTATTAATATTTTTTTGAACAAAATATATTTTTTTTTTGCTGTAATCCAATTCCTCCTATTAAATATTAACTTTTACACATGTCAAAATCTTAGATTATAATTATTTTTTAAAAATTTTTATTTTTTTTATAAATTCTGTATTTTTTGATATTTATCTATTTACATTCTTAATAATTTTTTAAACAAAATATTTTATTTTTGCTGTAATCAAATTCCTCCTATTAAATATTAACTTTTACACATGTCAAAATCTTAGATTATTATTTTTTTAAAAATTAAATATTTTTATAAATTCTGTAATTTTTGATATTTATCTATTTACATTATTAATAATTTTTAATAAATTCTGTAATTTTTGATATTTATCTATTTACATTATTAATAATTTTTTAATCAAAATATTTTATTTTTGTTATAATCAAATTTCTCCTATTAAATATTAACTTTTACACATGTCAAAATCTTAGATTGATAACTTGACACATGTCTAAATCTTATTAATGGCTAACTTTCAAAACTCAACTTAATATAATAAGATTTTTTAAATACAAAATTTTTTATTTTGTTGTAATCAAATTCTTCTTATTAAATAGTAACTTTTACACATGTCAAAATCTGAAATTGATAATTTGACACATGTCAAAATCTTGTTAATGGCTAACTTTCAAAACCCAAGTTTATATAATAAGATTTAAAGCATATTCTAAAAAAAAGCATTCATTTTTATTACATTCTTAAATATTAGAAAAAGCCACACTACAACCAACATAACCAGATATAAACAACAGCCAAAAAAATATCTTCAAAACCCTAATTTTGCCACTGCTTACACAAAACATACAAATATTTGCAACATTCAAATTCAATATTTTGGAATGTTTAAGGTCAAAGAACTTATATAGCAAGAACTGGGCTGGTCTTATATAATTGGGCCTATGGGCCATTAAAATTCACAAAAACGGCGTAGTTTGATATGTCTGAGTTGAAAAAAAATTAACAGAGAGTAAAATTCCAAAAAAGTTATCGAAGAAACGTTCAAGTAGCGACCAGAGAGAATCTCTCTCAGGGATCGGTCGTCTTTTTTGTTTTTTTTATCTCCGACGAGCTCTCTCTCTTCTCTCGCTTCTCCGATTAGATCCCGTGAGAAAAAGATCGACTGTTTTTGAGGAATTCGCGAGAAAGGTGATCGATGATACTGTTGCAATCGCATTCAAGGTTTCTTCTTCAGACGCTATTGACACGAGCTCAGAAGTGAGTCATTTCGATTCTTAAAAATCTCTCATCTTTCTTGTAGTTTTAGTTTTAGATACTCTGTAGCAATTAGACCCATTTGTTTGATTTTGATTTGGTTAAGGAATCTTAGAAATCGGTTTTGTAGAATGGTGATAAAGTTCAATACTTTGTTTTGTGTGTTTTGTGTGGTTCAGTCTTGATAAAGCAGTGGAGCTAGATTATCAATGGATTGAATTCGATGATGTTCGTTACCATGTTCAGGTGATTTTTTTTTTTTTTTTTTTTTTGACCTGTGTGAGATCCATATGATTCTTTGTTATATGTTCTGAGATATACATATATAATGGGGATTTTGTTTGGTTAGGTGACAATGAAGAATCCAAATCTTTTGTTGCTTTCGGTTTCGTTACCAAACCCACCACCTGAAGCAATGTCCTTTGATGGACTTCCTTTAGGAGCTATAGAAGCTATTAAAACTACTTACGGGACTGGTTTCCAAATTCTTGATCCTCCAAGAGATGGTTTTAGTCTTACCCTTAAGCTCAATTTCTCTAAAGTTCGTCCTGATGAAGGTTGAGAGTCTCTTTCTCTAATCGATAAAATGACTTGATTTGTTTCGATTTGGAAGTCTGTTTTAATTCTCTCATTCATTTTGGCAGAGTTATTAACGAAGTTAGCTTCCATTAGAGAAGTGGTAATGGGTGCGCCGTTAAAAATCATTTTCAAGCATTTAGCTTCAAGGACGGTTGCTCCTGAGCTGGATAGGCTTGTAGCAATTATGCATAGACCTAACGAGACATTTTTCCTCGTGCCTCAGGTATATATCCACTCGTGAAGAGTTTCATGTTTTAACAATTGATGTTGATTCTTATTTCTAGTAAGGTTATAGAGGGATAAATAACTTAAGTGTGCATCACAGGCGGATAAAGTCACCGTGGCTTTTCCTATGAGGTTTAAAGACTCTGTCGACACAGTTCTAGCGACTTCTTTCCTAAAGGTGACATAATGGACAAAGTTAAAATGTTGAGACAGGTTTTGACCTCTGTAGTTTCTTACTGAAAAGATTGGATCTTATAATATAGGAATTTGTAGAGGCTAGGCGTGCTGCTGCGCTTAATACTGCACCATCTTGTTCGTGGTCTCCAACCGCACCGCAGGAATTAGAGGGAGCTCCTAAAGAAACACTATCTGCTAATGCCGGTTTTGTTACTTTTGGTATGATCTCTCTAAAAAGTATTCTGTTTGATCTCAATTTGCGTCGGTAGTAGTACCAATCTGAAAGAGACTTACTTTGAGAACATCGATATATCGCAGTCATATTTCCTCGGCATGTAGAAGGGAAAAAGCTTGATCGTACTGTCTGGAATTTATCAACCTTTCATGCTTATGTTAGTTACCATGTCAAGGTTAATCTTTCTTTCATATGCACTAAAAATACTAAACACTCAAGTCTCTCTCTGTCTCTTTGCGAATATGAATTTGTTTTGTTGTATTATCACAGTTCTCAGAGGGATTTATGCATACCAGAATGCGGCGTCGTGTGGAGTCTATGATTCAGGTGAAACACAAAACTCGATTTGTCTTTTGTCCTTTCTCTTCAGCTTATTAAAACGGTTTCTTGAATATGTTCTATAGTTAACAAAACCGTGTTGTCTCAGGCTCTGGATCAAGCTAAGCCGTTGGAGAAAGCAAGATCGATGAACAACAAATCATTTAAACGTCTAGTAAGTTTCGAAAACCATGTCCCTGTAAACAATGTGTTTTTGTTTGCATTGTTTTTGAGCTTTGTGTCTTCTTCTTCTTCCTCACAGGGACTCAACGATGTCAACCACACCAACTCGAAGTAGTTCAATTTCTCACAAAGCAATTTTGTATAATTTTGTGAGTAGCTGAGACATGTTTTTTTCTTCTTTTAAAATTGGATTCAATCTCTGATTATTTATTTTTACGTTTCAGATTTGGATGTTTGTACAATTCTTTTCAGATACTCTATACATAGGATCCTGCTAAATATTTGAACAAATGTATAATGTTAATTCTGTAGGAAATTCACCTTTTGATATGAACTGTGTCTATCTTGATCTAAACTTGGTGTTTCAACAAAAAAAAAAAAAAAAAAAACAAGAAATTGATCCTATCTTAATAATGAAATAAAGATATACGGCTGCGCCCGGGTTTGAACCAAGACCTTCAGTGTGTTATGCTGACGTGAGAACCAACTACATCACGAAACCATTTTGAACATCAAAGAGGTTACCATTTTTTTTCTTTTAAGGCAAAACTCGAAATCTGTTTACGGGTCGCTTAAAAATGTTTGAAGCATCTAGTCTAAAACAGATCCATTCATAGTCTACGTACATTACACTTTTCATAAAGGCCCAATGTGTATATGCCTGCACAAAAAATAAAAAGAAGAACACCAAAGTATTGGCTTCGCCCGGGTTCGAACCGGAGACCTTCAGTGTGTTAGACTGACGTGATAACCAACTACACCACGAAACCGTTTTGATCATTTTCCTCTAATTAATTTTTTTATTTATCTACTATTTCATTGTTTTTTTCCCCAACCACATTTGTTTGCTCGCAAACGCAAAACATTTTCTTATGGGAGATATGCTATGCGAGAGAAACATGATTAATTACCATCTTAAATTTTATTTGCAACGTGAACATTATCACCATTTATTGATGTGCTTTGAGACAGAAGTGAGATCACTCTGTTTGTTCATGTTTTATAAAAGTTTAACAACATGTTTTATAAAAAGTTTAACAAAAGTTAAACCAAAAGTTTAACAAAAGAACTATACAAACCCTGTTTTACTTTAAAAGTAGCCTAATTTGTAAATTTGAAATAGCATTTGACTCATGTATTCAAGGAAAAATTGTGATTTTTTCAATATTACACATGCATTCAGAGAAAAATGAGTTTGTATAAAACATATTGAAATATTATATCCAGAAAATATTATATCCCTCTAACCAAAATACAAAATTGCTCGTTCAGAAATTCCAAGACTTGATGAAATTTACACATCATTTTCCAATGATCCCTTGTTGCATCAGTCGCCGATTTGCTTATAGTCTTTAGAAGCTTGACTTCGAAGTTACTAGTCTTTTACGACATTTGGCTAGTGACTGGCAAAAAAAAAAGAATTACAATTTTTGTTTCTCATAGTGGTGAGGAAAAGTTTCCGCTTATCAATCATCATGTGTTGGCAAAATTTTATTTGACAACGATGTTTTCTTTTGTCTTTCCAATAAAGAAGTTTTGTCTGATTGTTTTTGGATATGAATTGTATTTATCCAAGATCCATTTAACACTAGACCAAATGTGGTATTACATCGATTTAATTAATGTCATGTTATTTTATCTATTATATTGGAGATTGGAGATATATACCATACATTATACATAAGTTCAAATTTTAATTAATTTGCCTAATATCATACGATTAATTAATTTGAAACAATTAAAAGTGTATACTAAACAATGGTTAATTTAGATATATTAAACACCTCTCAAAATAGGAAACCAAAAGTAAGAATGTAATGTAACGTATGCTGCATGGCAAGCTTGGTACACGTGTAACATCCGCTTTATTAAGATTCTCAAACTTTTCATGTGTTTAATGATGTGCGGTGTACCCAACGGCTTCCTAATCACTGTTTGACTAGAAGGCTGATTTGTTGGCTTGTGGTGTACGTTTATTATTTTGGTTGTAAGTTTATTTTGTGACATTTTTTTCAAAAATGTATTAGATGCTTAACAACAAATATTAATAAAATAATTGTTAGATATAAATATATATCAAAAAGTTATATCCAACCAACTTACTAATCTAATTATGCTGGTTTGGTGTGATGTGAAGATTCGTTACTCAAGCAAGCAGATAACACAAATATTTTCTAATAATTTGAAATGATAAACCGTATGCAACATTCTACATAAATCGGATATTGCCAAATGTGGGTATCATGATACAACAATAATAGTGAAGTGACATTAGTGCAGTGGCAGGAGGTAAATTCATTTGTAGAAGGCACCATCATACCGGGATCGAGTCCCGGCTTCTACGAATATAGGAATTTGGCTAATGGGCCGGCCAGTTGTGGCCTAATAGTTGACAAAAAAAAAAGATACAACAACAATAGACAACATTTTGTGATGTCGAAAATCATGAAATATTTAGAGAATATGTACTGAATAGCACAATTTTAAAACAAAATTAAGTAAATACCACAATAGTACATTAGCAGATTGCACAATTTTACATTTTTATGTGACTACTTTAGCCTTCTTCCCCTTTCTCCCTTCCTCTCTCTCACCTCTCTCTCTCCCCCTCTTTCCCTCCCCAACGTTCTGAAAAAGTGAATCCCTTCCTCTCTCTCCCCTCTCTCCCTCCCTCTCTCTTCCCTACGTTGAATCTGAAAAAGTGAATCCCTTCTCCTCTTCCCCTCTCTCCCTTCCTCTCTCTCTACCTCTCTCTCTTCCCTACGTTGAATCGTTGAATCTCTCTCACATTACATGTTTCCATTATATGTGTTTTTTTTTAAATGTTTTTTTTTTAATACACAGATAGTTTTAAGTACACAATTAAACTCTCTCACACATGTGAGGGTGTTTATGACTTTATACTTACTCTCATTTAGCCAGCCGATGGTATTTATTAACATAAAACCAAACCGATGGTATTTACTTAATTTAGTTTTAGAATTGTGGTATCTATTAATATTACCCAAATATTTATGCGTAAGTTTTTTACTCAAAACTTATTATCTCATGACAGATTAGTGAATCAATTTATAAAAAAAAAAAACTTGAGATAATATCTTCTGTTATGATATTGTGGGAATCTATATACTTATTTAAGCAACCCTTTAAACAAATAATCTTATTCTATGTAAAATATTACACAAAATGTCACTGTATTTTAATACAAAATATAATAACAGAATTTTAATATTAATTTGTTGTAACCTGAAAATGATTATCCAGAAAAATAGTAATTATTAATTTATTAGGTTACAAGAAATCATTAATAAAATAATTTTGAAATTATTTAATAAAATTATTTCGAAATTATGTAATAAAATAATTAAACAGATTATATTTATTGTTTCAAAATTCTTAGGAAACAATAACAAACTATTTAGAAAATTATAAAACTTAAATTTATTTATAAAACTAAGATTAAATATTTAAATATCTAAATTATTTAATAATAACAAATATATATTAAAATTAGGATACAACATTGTTTATATTTTTGAAATATATCTATATACTTATTTAAGCTAAGTTGTTAAAAATTTAACCAGTTCTGATGTGACATATTACGAAAATGCTATTATATTTTAATTATTCTAATAACTAACAAAAAGAAAGTTTAGATTTGTTTACAAAATAATAAAACTCTATTTATTGTTTCATAAATCTTAGGAAATAATAACAAACTATTTAATTGGCTAAAACTTAATTGTTTATACACAATATTCACTATATAAACAATACTAAGTGTATAATATTGATAATATATATAACCTAATTGTAATTTTCACCTATAAAATTAATATACAACATGTTATACCAATAACTTCAATTTGTAAATTTGGTATATTAAGATCTCTAAACACGATCACATCAATTTTTAATACCAAATCACAGGTCAATACATATTTTGTTGGATTTTTTTGGCTTGACCGAATGTATAATTAACGAATTTGATATTGCACCAAACCAAAATAGTAGTACCAACTACGGGTCAAAATCAGAGTATGACCTTAAGTAAATTAAATATATGATTTTATAAAATGTATAGAATTAATAAATTTTCTACTATTATTTTGTACCAAACCAATCCAAATTTACATAAATATTTCCTCATGCTGGTAACATTATTCTACAAAATATTAACGTGTATTTATGAGTCGGGTAATAAAACGGGTAATGAGACGGGTAACGAGACGCTCAAAAATTAAATTAATATCCGATACTCGATCATTATTCATGGATAATATAATTATTATACCCTTCACACGACCCTAAAGCTGCGGGTACCTTTTTACAGGACGTATACAAACCGAAAAACGGGTCCAATACGAGTATCGGTAGTAGTTTCCAAGCCTACCTATTAGTAGTTTAATATGAATCAAAATTCACCATATAGTACTATATTATATAACATGTAAATGAATGATACAACATAAACATAATACTCCCTCCGTTTCAAAATATAAGATGTTTTGGAGAAGTTTTTTGTTTCATAATATAGGATGCTTTCAAATTTCAATACAACTTTTAGATTAGTTTAGTATTTTATATTATGCAGTATTGTTTCTGATTGGTTGAACTTTTTAAAAGTAAAAACTTCTTAATATGCGTGTTTTGCTTAAAACATCCTATATTTTGAAACGGAGAGACTATTAACAAATAACAAAATAAAAAAAAATTCTCCTCGCTACCAGCACGGGTTATTATCTAGTTGGCTAGTAAAGCTCTAAGAATTTTTTTGTTTTTATCTACTTTTACTTACTCCCATATTTTTGTTCGTGCACACTTTATGAGCTTCTCCACAAGTCAAGAGAGCAAATACTACTTGAATGTAACGAATGAGTTATATATTAAGAATGCATTGTATATTAAATTATCACAGCAGAACTAGTACCAATTATGGAATAGTGGCCTAAACAACTTTATTAATCAGTGTTTAAAAGATTGGCAGGGAATTAGAAATAACATATAGTTTTGATATAACTTTTAATAGTATCAAAAAGATTGTAGAACACGAGAATTAAAAGAATCACTCTCTTTTATTAATCTTTAGGAAACTTTCTCAAAACCTAAAGCTTGTTCTTTTGTTCTCTCAACTCTATAAATTATGCAACACCCTGCATCTCTTTATATAGAGAACTTATAAAACCAAAACCCAATCCTATTAGACTTTGTATATTTAGATAACTCCTAAATATATTTTTGTTGTTATCCTAATCCTTTTGGTAACCACAACTTGGTAGGATTAGGATTCCTTATGACTCAAGCTTTTTTTTTTTTTTTTTTTCCTTCAACCATTGGGCCACAACTTTACTAGATACCTCAGCAAGCTTGAAGAAATCTATATTAGAATGATAATTACTAGATTATATAATATCAAAACAATTCCCTAACATCTATTCTAACAACTTTAATCACATCCTATAATTTAGCTTGCTGTTAATACTTCAAAAAAAATTTGATAAACGAAATCAAGTGACTTTATTTTAGTTGATATGTTCTAGAAACTCAATTATCTATAATTTCAAAACGTATATATTTTGTCTATGTTTCATTATTAATAATGTCCCAGATATAAAGTACAATTGGCGGAGTTGGTAGATTGTCCAGGGTTTTGGTGTTGTTGAAGCATAGTTGAGTCGATGTGATAAGGTATTCTAATGTTCGTGCTCTCTCTTCCTACTTTTGTTTTGCTTTAGGACGGGGAATGGTTCGGAGGAAAAGGCTTCGTTTGTTCATCATACTGGTGGTTAACTAGGATCAACTTGATTTTGCGTAGAGGCTTTCGACGATGCCTCTGGAATTTTTGGTTGTTATTATGTGTTGCTTGCTCAAGGAAATAAATCAATAAACCCGATAGTATCGGTTAGTGGCAGTGGTTAGTTGCAATGAAGTTGGTGATTCGGCTTAGGATACATATATGATAGGTTGAAATTGTTCATCTATAGGATAAATCGGTGGTTAAGCGCGCCTTAGATGTGGATCATATATTACTTTGATTCGTCGGTTATGTTATTGGTGGTATCTCGCATCAATTCTTCCACTGTAACTATCAGTGGTTAGTCGATGGTTTGATCCACTAATTGACCTTTCTTTCATTCAATTTTTCATTCGTCTTCTTCTGTCGTCGTTGTCCATTTTTTTTTATTTTTTTATCATTTGTTTTATATATTTTTGTTGTTATTCCTTAGTCGATCTTCATTTTTTTGAAACCCATAACATAACCGGCAAACATAAACAACTTCAAACATTTTTCCCGCAATTTTCCACCTATTGCACTTGCTAACTTATTTACTTTTTTATGTTTTTTAAAATCAGCTTACTTTTTCCTATATATATCTATATCTGAAATATTTACATATGATAAAATTTAAAACTAACTCGAGCATTTGATTGACAAAAAAAAAGAACAAAAATATGAAAAATATTAAAAATATTATTTATCCAAAAGTAAGATAAATTTGTACGCAAGAGTCAAATTTTTGTAATTATTCAATGGCTAAAGTAACTTTTTGTAACTACAAAAGTTTCAAATAAATATATATTTAAAAGATAATTAATAGGTGACAGAGATCATAACAGTAAAATCACTTTTTAACAACTTTAATCACATCCTATAATTTAGTTTGTAGTTGATGTTTTTATTTTTATTTTACTTTGGTGAGAATTTTATATAATAATAAAATGTCTTTATTTTAGTTGATCTATTCTAGAATTCATGGGGTGTGTAATTTAGCTTGGTGGTAATGATTTTATTTATTTATTTTTGGCTAAAAAATTGTTTTATTGATTTTTTGAGAATTTGATAAAAGAAAACAAATGCCTTTATATTTGTTCAAGCTTGGTGGAGTTGTTGTGATGAGATATTCTTGTAGCAAAGTGAGACATTTTCTGCTTGACTGGTCATTGTTTTAGATTGTTTATCATGCTAAATTTTTCATCGTGATAGTGGTTATTTTAAATGGAATTCATTTGCGCATAGGCTCGGTGAGTTGCACTATGTGTCTTGAGAACTTCTTTCGACAAAATTTTCAGACATTTTGGCTTTTGTGTGCGTTGTTTGCTTATATGACCAAATTGATAACTCGGCTCGATAATAGTGATTAATGACGAAGGTTGTTGCAACGAATTTGATGATTTAGCTTTGAGTACAATTATGGCATGTTGAGGTTTTGTATGGATTGAATTTGCCTATACCTGTGAAGATGAATTGATGGTTAGATTGTCCTTGGATCGAGATCGGCGATTTTTTAATTTTTATGTTCGCCAGTTATGTTACTGGCAATATTTCAGACCAATTCTTACATTCTAACTGTCGGTGGTTAGTCGATGGTTCGATCAACTAAGTGACCTATGCTCCGTCTAATTTATTTCCGCTTTCCTGGATTTTCTTTGGCCATTTTCCATTTTATCATTTTTCTCTCTTCCATTGTAATTTCTTATTCGATTATCATTGTAATATAACTAAATGTTGCTAAGTTTTTTCTTTTTCTTTTTAGTTTTAAAAACTAGTTACTATGTTTACGTTACACTATTAATATTGATCTCTAAATATTTGGTGCAATTGGTGGAAGTGGTGGTTTGTCTAGGATTTAAGGTGTTGAAACATAGTGGAGCCGATGTGAAAAAATTTTTTTATGGCAAAGTAAGACTACATACAATGATCGATATTCTTTCGTTTTACTTTTGTTTGGCTCTAGGAAGAGGAGGAGTTCGGAGGAAAAGGCTCGGTTGTTTCTAATGTCTTGGTACATTTCAACTGAAATAAGTAGACTATGTTAATGTTAAAAAATCATAATGTGTTGAATTATTGTTTTGCAAATTAAATTTTGTGTGTTTTACATCATTTTTTAGTAAGTATTCAAATGTATGTTGATTTTATTAAAATCATCTTTGATTATTCTAATCTGTGTATCTATATATAGAGGGGTATTCAACTTGAATTTTAAAGGATTTGATAAGATTTTAACATTTTGGAATTTTGGAAGATTTAGATGAGCTTTTAAGAGATTTGATTGTGTTTTATAGCTTTTATATTATTTTTTTTATAAATGAAATGTGATTCTATGAGATTCTATCGTTAAACTTTGGGTGATTTTAAAATATTTTATAACTCAAATATATCTTTGTTTTTTTAAAGATGTAACTAGGCCTGCGATAATTACCCGAACCGAGAATACCGAACCGAACCGAACCGAAATTCTCGGTTTTCGGGTTGGCTTCAGTGAAGAGAGCTGAACCGATCGGCAGCTTTATAAATCAAGTTCGGTTATCGCTTCGGTTCGGTTCGGTTCATCATATCCGAATGGTTAACCGAAAGATATGAATCACTTCACCATCTTCCTCAATCCTCAGCCGACGTTGTCGTCTACACCATAATCATTCCCAAGATCTGTTTTCCACGATTGTGGTCGAGCATACACAAAGAAGAAAATACATATATGTGTATGTATATAACATAAAAACCTCAAAAAAAAAAAAAAAAAAAGCCCAAAGAAAGTGGCCAATTTAATTTCTACAGTTTAAATTAGGAGAAAAAACAATATTAGAATTTGGGCTACACGAAACAGAAGCCCAGTTTATTTCAAACCCATTTAGAATACAAACCCTAAAAGCACAAAGATATTCTCATTTATTTGCTTCTTTATTCGGCCCCCCTCTTCTTCATTCCTACTCCTCTTATCTGTTCCTTTTCTAAGTTTTCTTCTTTTTTCTCATATCTACTCCTTAGATTATAATTCTTCTTCTACTTAGATTATTTTATGTTCCGCAGAGTAGAGTGGCTCATGAATCGTGACTTTATATGCCTTTCTCATGGCCATGGAATACAACGATTTTCACTATCGGTCACCAAAACTCAAAAATTTTCGGTTAGTTTCGGTTAAACCGAAATTAACTGAAACCAAACCGACCCGAACCGTAATCTTATTCGGTTATTTTCGGTAGAGTTTTCAGTTTCCGATTAAACCGAAAAACCGAACCGAATTGATCCGAATAAACCGAAGTCGCAGGCCTAGATGTAACAGTGTCTGCATCTTCTTAAGAACGTAACAACATGTATATAATTCTAAGTATCATTAACAAATTCAGATCAAGATTCTGGAGCTATGTCCTGTGTTCATTAAACGGAAAAGGCAGCCTCCACCACAGCAACAACAGTCACAAATCATTTTTGATTTCTCAGGTTCACCTTTTGCTATTGAACCTCCTTGATCGGCAATCGCCGCTTCCACCGCAACAGCAACAACAATTACAATCCAACCACCAGAGTTTAAATCTGGTCAAGCTGATCTAGTATTCAATGATTTAGGAAGTTAAACTTCACATACGAGTGGAGCAGGCAGAGGGAAGCCTCTTGGTTTGGTCTTATATATTTATTAGAAGAGTTATGAACATGAGAAATTGAAAATTATTCACGGAGAAAAATATAAAACAGCACTAATAATAGAAAAAGACATTGTAGTTAGAGGAAACAAAGTGTCTATTTTGTTGGTATTGAATATAAAGAAAAAAAAAAGCATAATAAGAAGATGACAAAACAGAGAATTTTGTCCAAACAAAGATGGTGGTAGACGAACGAAGCTTCAGGTTGAGGAGGCACTCATGACCATGAAATGCCCAGTAAAATCATGATGGGTTTAAACCAAAGCTATAACTCATGGAAGTCACACATTTCAGACAACAATGTCATAAAAGATTTTACTATCAAAGGACATCAGTACTTCAACTCTGCATAATGGAGTGTGCAGTGGCAACAGATTAGAAAAGGGCATAACGCTAATTCATTTGTATTAAAAACTTCCCCGCACGTACGTCAATACTAAACCAAGGACTGTTTCAATCTGAGGTTTCCATAGTTGAAATTGGCGGCAGAGACTTCAGCGCTAGAGAAGGTGGCTGTTGATCGGCGGAAGTTTTAAGGTTTCGAGCTGTCGTCGGAAAATCTCCAGCAAAGAGATCTCTAACAACGTTGAGACCGGTGGAAGACGCATTTGTTGCCGGTAAGAAAGTTGCAGACATCGATTGAAGTTTATCAAAAAAACAAAAAATAGTTGAGTTTATCTTTCGTATTAGACAGTTTTTTTTTTTTTTGAAATCTTTCAAAATTCTACTTCAAAATGTATGATTTTATTAGACATACTTTTCAACTAAAAAAACAAAACAAGTCTCCTAGAATCATTCAAAATACCATTTTTTAAAAAAATTGTGATATATTGAATAACAATATATTTCAAGTAAGTTTTATAAATGACTGATTGAATAACAAGAGATTGTAAATTATTCTAAGTGATTTTACATAAAGTTTAGGTTGAATAACATAGGATTTTAAAAGATTTTTAAAAATCATCAATTGAATAACAAGTATTACTCTAGAATCTTTTAAAATATAAGTTGAATACCTCCCTCTAATCTTTTGAAATGAAACTAACTTTGAGTAACAAAAAAAAAGAAAAAATTAAAAAAATTTATTTTTGGTTCAACAGTCACACTAGTTTGTAATTAATGCAAAAGTCAAACTGATCTGTAGTTAACCAATGGTTAAAGTAAATCTTTTTATTATTTCAAAAAATCAAAATAAATGTATATTAAAGTGATAATCAATTGATGACAAAGATCATAACAATAGCTTTTAGTTTATTTGATTTCTTTTGACAATTGATAAGAATATACAAATGCTTTATTTTAATTTGTCTGTTCTAGGAATTATGCGGATATGTAGCTGTTGTTTGTTACCAACGATTCGTGTCATATTTATTTGTTAAAACAGACTGTATCAAACGCCAAATATATGGTAAAATCAGTTTATTTTTGTTTACTTAAAATTTAGAATATTCTTTCGTTTAGAATGCGGTTTAGTTGGAATCTTGTTTTCATATTTTTCTCTTTATTTTCTCATTATAGTTTTTCTAGATCATCTATGCCATAAATTCTCTGCACTCTAATTTGAAACCAGGGGTCTACGAGGACATATGTTGATAAGATTGTTATAAATGGATGCAATTAAATGTGGCAAGCTTTTATAGTTTTGGTATGAGTATGACTGGAGAAAGTTAGGTATACAATGAAATTAGAAGAAGAAAAAACACAAATGAAAAATAATATTGTTTCCTCTCATTTTTCTTAATAAGTGAAAATTAAGAATAATCGTATTGTAAATTTTGCAGTTATCATATTTAGACAATTCAAGGAAATATATCGCGATGTTAAATAAGGAATTTATTTATTTCTTTTATCCTCTTTCTAGAAGCATATCTTATGAATGACATGCTTAAAATCCTAACTAAAAACTACGATAATCTCTTAGAAATCCTCTTTAGACCTAACCGTATTTTTAGTGTTAATGCATCAACATTATTTATAAAATAAATTTATTTGACTCTGAATATAACAATTTTGTGGTATCTTGATTTCGATTAAAACCACAATATATATATATATACTTTGAGTGAGTGTGTGTATGTGTTGTGGTTGGATACTGAACCATCATCGCTTTTTCAGAGCTTTCTCTTATTTTTCATTTTTTTCTATGCAAAAACACAATTACAAATAAACTATAAAATATATTTGTAATTATATTTGTGCTTCTGCATGGAAGAGAGAAATAAAAGACAAAATAGAAGAAGTGTTGAAAAAGCGATGATGGTTCAGTCCCCAACAATAACACATTCACTCAGTCACTCAATGCAAAAACACAATTACAGAAAAAAGTTTTTCTGAAAAACCAATAAACTAACGATAGAAACCACGATTACAAATACAAACCACGATTATCGAGGTAAGAAACTACTACGATTGTTCATTGTTTATTGCTACTATTGTTTATACAAATACAAACTACGATAGTAAGATTGGTATCACACTAATGATGAAGCTTTAAAAACGCAACTCGCATAGCCTACCTAAATATATTCAAAAGAATTTGAAAAAAAATTGAATACAAAAGTAAAATGTTATTTTTAAAACTTAAATCACATCCTATTGTATAGGTTGCTGTTAATGTGAAAACAAATACATTTATTTCAGTTGATCTGTTCTAGATACATGTTTTTTTTAGGTAGATATTGTTACCAACAATTCGATATAATTTTTTAATTCTCTACTTTAGAATATTCTTTAGCTAGACTTGGATCTTTTTTCATTTTTTTTTTAAAAATGAAGGAGTTTTCTCTTTAGGTTATTTAAAAAAATTTGCACGCTATATATACAGTGGCAACTAGTTTCCCTAGATCACTGATGCCACAAAATCTCTGTAATATATTTCTGAAAGTAGGGGTCTACGAGGAAATATGTTGATAAGATTGTTATAAATGGATACAATTATTAAATGTGACCAGCTTCTATATTTTTTTATATGAGTATGACTCAAGAAAATTAGAGTATACAATGGAATTATCAAAAACAAAACAAGAGAGAAAAGGTGAAAGTTAAGATGAATCCAAAGTTAAACTCACTTTAGCTGAAAAAACTTTATATATTGTTTAGAAAAAGACATGGTATCAATGAAATCTTAATTTATTTTGTAACAAATACTGTTATTTTATTATTATCATATTTAGCCAATTCAAGAAAAATATCGTGATGTAAATTTGAGTATTCTTTATATATAACAATGTTAAAAATAATCTCGTGGACTTCAGGCCTAAATCTCACAACATCACATTATCTAGAACAATTTATTCTACGTACATTAGTGTGTGAGTGTGTGTGTTTGTTTATGCGTGGAGTGATTAACATGCTAGAAATCCTAACAAAAAACTAATCTCTTAATTAATAACCCTCTTTAAACCTAAACCTAACCGTAGTTTACTAGTTTTAGTAACGGACTCAATGCCATGCAATGTACTTGATGTGAAGAAAAAAGAAAAGAATAGTATATTGATTTAGATAAAAAAACGCAGTATATATATTGAGTAAGTGTGTGTATATGTTGTTGGATACTAAACCATCAACGCTTTTTCAACACTTCTTATCTTCTCCCTCAAATCTCTCTTTCATGCAAAAACACAGTTATCAAAACTGTAATATCTGTTAACCGAAATTCCGTTTTTGGAATGTGTCTCGATCGATGCAAGCCTGTATCGATCGATGAAATGTATTCTTCTGCAGGACAAGTTAAGTCAAATACACATGTTGCTGCGTTTTGGGGTTCTGGAAATCTAGGGATCCTCTATAAAAACTTATTGTCAATGCCTTTGGTTTGTTTTAGCCATTTTTTCTTCTGCAAAAGAGAGAAAAGTTTCCAGAGAATTTCCTGTAAGTTTTGTGCTTGTTCCTGAGAGATATGTTCTTGTGGTTAGAGATCTGAGGTCGTGAACGTGTTAGGAGTGTGTTGTGGTGCTGTCTCTGTTTGTGTGTGGTCCATTCTCTCTGTTTTGCAAAGGTGAGTGCGTGATCATTGTTTTTCTAAGAACAATCCCATTGCACATCCTGTGGGATGTGTTTTATTTTTTTAGTAATATAATAAAAAAATAAAGTTTTAATCCTTATTTTTCAGAGACACAGGTCTCTGCCCATACCAATTTAGATATCCAGAGACACCCACGTGTCAAAAATGCATTGGCTTTGTTCTATTTTTTTTCTTTCTCTCTTCTTTGTTTGTTCCTCTCTCTCTCACGAACAATGAAAAAAACCAGAACAAACCAATTGAAGCAAACATCTTCTTTTCCACATATTCATTTGATGTCGAAATCTATTATAGAAAAGTCCTTTGTTAATTGGATCGAGTGCTAATTTGATTACGTCAAAGTAGTGATCTTTTTGATTGTCCTCCAGGCTAATCCTCATGTCCGACAACGATAAAGAGTTACAGCAGGAACCCAACGACCAAGAACCTTGGCTCGCTGTTTAGGTCTGATGATGTCCTTCTCTTTTCAAATTTTACTCATGTTCTCTCGACTCTAGGGATTTTATTATATTTACCTAATTTCCTTAGCTCGCTGTTTAGGTCTGATGATGTCCTTGTGTTAAAAAGCTTGGATCTTTTATAATTTTACAATATAAGATATTACCTTATGTTTTTGATAATTGTATTGGTTTTTAGGATGCTAACTTTGTTTTGAATCTTTTGAATTGCAGTAGTGGGTTTTATCATGATCTAGATGATGGTTGGTATTATTGTAGCAAGGATGGTCGTTACTACAAGCATGAGAATGACGAATCTGTTCCCTTGGAATATGAAGAGTCTGGTGCAAACCCTTCTGGTCCTGGAGATATCGTCACTTGTGATCTATCCGAAGATGACTCAAGCAGAAAGTATGCTCTTCCTTAGGCTGAGAATGTAAAAAGTATCTAATGCATTTTGATTTGATGTTGCAGGACAACAGTTGGCTCTTGCGTTCAATCCATTTGCTCCCTGCTGGTGAAGAGGTAAATGATCATGTTCTTCGAATGGACAAGACTTGACTAAAATGTATGCGGTTCATCAAAACTTAATCAACTCACATCAAACACTTGTGTATTCTATTTTTTTTTTTTGCAGGGAAGCTCAATCGGGGTCTCTCCATAATTGATACTTGATAGCTACAAGCTCAAGCAATACCTAGACTTGACCGATAAAGAGACTTTCATTTTTTGTGCTCTCAGGTGGTGCATTGAATGGGTAATCTTTTCAAGTTTCAACTCTCTGTCACATGTCGTGGTCATCTTTTCTAATTACAAGTTTCTTCTCGAGTAAACAATGAAGTCGATGATCCATGGTACATGTCGAAGTAAGCCTCTCTCTCTCTCTCTCTAGCCTTCATCACTCAGAACCTTCGCTTTGTATCTAATGAATCTTTGCTTTGTATCCGATGATCCATGGTATATAATTGTGATTAGTTATGTGATATGTCTCTGGATTTTATGGTTTGGAGTTGTGAGAATCTTCAAGGGATTGTATAAGACACCCAAGGATGACTAGTGGGAGGACAAAAAATAAAAACAAGGATTTGAAGATCTAACTTAGATTAATATTACTTTTAATATTATTAAAAGTTTGTGACACTCATTTAAGGATGTGCATTGGTCATGCTCTAAGCCGTTAGATGTGTAATTTGTATGATTTGGTGTGTTTTGATTTCTTTTGTGTTTGATGTGAGCGTTTTTCGTGATGTTCGTGGCTCATGGGAGGCAGATTTGGCCCTACCGATGTTGAGGCGATGGTTTGGAGCCGAGAGAGTGCAAGAGGTGATGACACGCGTGACTGCATCGATCGATGCAAGGTGTGCATTGGTCGATGCAGTTAGGGATTTTAGAGCGACGCAAAGAGTTGCATTGGTCGATGCAAGAAGTGCATCGATCGACGCCTTGCATCGAACGATGCATCGATCGACGAAAAGAGTGTGTCGGTCGATGAAAGGAGTGCGTTGGTCGACGCAAGTGCACAGACTCGACGCGTGTGTTCAGAGTTATCGGGGATTGCTTATTTCTTTGTATATTGTTGTGTTTGTCTTTCTGCTTGTGTGTATAGTTCAGTAGATGGGAGAATCGCCTCTTAGAGTATTTATGATAATACTCACGCATCTCATTTGTGTTGTGGTGCAGGTAAAGGTAAAGTGTGATCGTGGAATCAAAGCGATGAAAAGGAAGATGTTCTAGAGGCTCGGTTATTTGCTTTGTGCTTCTGTTAGAATGCTAGAGTGGAACTTAGTAGTCTAGAATGGATGCTAGGTTGTTGGTTCTATGATTTTTTTTTATGACATGTTTAAGATGTTGGAATTATTTTAGTCGTTTATTCGTTGTTGGTTATTGGATAAATAGTATTTTTTCATGTTATTCGCTGTTGTTTGATGGGGTTAGGTTGCTAGTGAGTATGGGATCATTAGATATTAGGGTATTAAAAAAAAATGGGTCGGGTTGTTTCAGTTTGCTATCAGAGCCGTTACGGTTCTAGGTATAGGTTCACTGTGTGCTTTGTGATATGGTTGTTTGGATTGAATGCTTGTGTGTGGCATGAGGTCCTAGAACATCCTCTTCGAGCATTCAATGTGATTCCACGGTAAGTTTTGTTTTCCTTGAGTAGTGCGTTAAGTTGTTTTCTTAGCTTTCTGTTCTTGGTGATACAGATGGTTAAAGATGTTGGAGTTGTTGGGCATGATCGTGGTCGTGGTCGTGGCCGTGGGCGTAGTCGTGGTAGGGGTCGGGGACAGGTTCCTGAGACCAGTGTGAGTGTAGTCCAGAGCATGGCCAGTGAAGAGGTGGCAGAGACGCAGGTTCATCCTGGAGAGCCTGGGGGCTTGGCTGGTGGTAGTATCCACGGGGCTGGTGGGCTCGGTGTCAGTAATGGTGTTGCGCCGGGTGTGAGGGTTGCAGCGGGTGGTACCCCAGGTTGGGATGATTTTCTGACAAACTTACTGGCTCAGGTGCTGGCGCAGGCTCTTGTAGTGCCGCCAATGGTTGGTGGACTGGCTCCAGGGTGCAACATGTGCTTGGCTTGCAGGCAAGTAAGCAGCCGGGGGCCGAGGTAGTGGATGCATAATATGTTCAGATGTTGGTGCAGTTACGGCATTCTGGTGCAGGATACTTCCCAGCAGGCACAGATCTGAGTGTGGCGTATGAGTGGAGAGAGCAGATGGAAGACTTGTTCCAGTCGCTTCGGTGTCCCGACCTGTATCGGTTGAACTTGGTAGCGCACTACCTTTCAGGAAATGCGCATATGTGGTGGAGGTTGGTGACGGCCCGTAGAGTGCGACGAGAAATGAGTTAGATGGACTTTGTGGGAGAGTTTAATGCTAAGTATTTCCCGCAAGAGGCACTTGATCACATGGAGGTGCAGTCTTGGGGTTAACCCAAGGAAACCGCACTGTGCGGGAGCTAGACGCGGAGTTCAGTCGGCTTGTGGTGTATGCAGGCCGTGCTTTGGAATCAGAATCGACTCAGGTGCGGAGATTCTTGCTGGCTCTTCGCGATGACCTGAGGAATCGGTGCAGGGTGAGGAGTTACGCTACAAGAGTGGAGTTGGTGGAGACTGCAGCTGGATTAGAGGATGACTTGAGAGCACATGTGGTGGTGGGGAGTCTTCCAGTGCAGCCAAAGCAGACTCAACCGCATTCTGTTCCTAGCAAGGAAGGCAAGCCTGCGCAGGGGCAGAAGCTGAAGTTTGATGCCTTACAACGGGCCGTGTCCAGCTATATGTGGTGCTTTGGGTGTGGTAACTTGGAGCAAAGAGGGGCAACCTGCCAGCATCGCTGATGACGTGGTATGCTACCATTTCATAGAGGCTGGACACCTCAGATCAGCGTGTCCCAAGCTACATCTGATGGTTGTGGCAGCGATGCAGCCAAGAGTGCAACACGTTGGATAGACGGTGTTGCCATTACCAGCGTCACCGCGTCTGTACACGACTGTAGAGATGGGAGGAACCAGTGCCGTAGCGATCAGAAGTATAACTTCTAAGACTTAAACTTGATAAATTTAAGTAGTTTAAATTTGATAATTTCCTCTGGTAAAGATGTTAGGTTTCTTAGCACATTAGATTTGTGAAGGGACCCTGTTGGTGGGCGGGTTTAGGTCGCACATGTTGTTTGATTATGGAGAAACTCAATGCTTCATTACCCCAGAGTGTACCGAGAGTGGCAACATTCATGGAGATCCTAGAGAACAATACAAGGCCGTTAAGGTTGTTGGAGGCGGGATGATCTAGGTCCATGGACGGGAGAGAGGTGTGGATATTCAGTTTGTTGGAGAGTCAATGCTAGCATATATGGTTATCAGCCCAGTGGAGTTGTATGATGTTATAGTTGGCATGGATTGGTTGCATTGCTATAGAGTCCATTTGGATTGTCATCGGAGTAGAGTTGTATTTGAGCAGCCCAGAGCGAAGAGACTGGTTTATCAGGGAGTGAGTCCGACTTCAGGGACTCTGGTTATCTCAGCTGTGCAAGCAGAGAAGATGATCAGTAAGGTTCGGGAGGCGCACTTGGCTACTATCTCTATGCTGGAGTCTGTAGGGCAGGTTGATGTGGGTGAGATCCCTGTGGTTTGGGAGTTTGAGGAGGTTTTTCAGTTGTTCAAGGGGTTACCTCCATCACGATCTCATCCCTTCACGATAGATTTTGAACCAGGGACAACGCCATTGTCTAAGGCACCCTACAGATGGTTCCAGCGAAGATGGCAGAGCTGAAGAATCAGTTGGAGGATTTGTTAGATAAGGGATTCATTCGTCCTAGCACTTCATCGTGGGAAACACTGATATTGTTTGTTAAGAAGAAAGACGGAAGTTTCTACTTGTTCATAGATTATCGGGGTTTGCACCGAGTCACTATGAAGAACAAGTACCCTCTTCCACGGATTAATGAGTTGTTGGATCAGTTGAGGGGTGCTACTTGGTTCTCCAAGATTTACTTGGGATTTGGGTACCATCAGATTCCGATAAACGAGTTGGACGAGGTATGGGCACTATGAGTTTGTGGTGATGCCCTTTGGTTTGAATAATGCGCCAACTGCATTTATGAGGTTAATGAACAATGTGTTCCAGGATTTTTTGGATGAGTTTGTCATCATCTTCATCGCTAACATCCTGGTGTATTCCAAGAGTCCTGAGGAGCATAAGATCCATCTGAGAAACAAGGTAAGCTCGATGACAAGAGTATTACCTGTATATTTACTTGGTTTCTCTGATGAATCAAAGGGATATCGCTTATACAATCCAAGAAACAAGAAAATTGTAGTAAGCAGAGACGTGGTATTTGAAGAAACAAGAGACTGGAATTAGGAAGTTTAAGGTCCAAAGGAAATTGAGCTTATGTGGAATGATGATAACATGTCATTGGAAGCAATTGATCAAGAAGATTTTGATGGTGATGCAGAGGAGCATGCCACATAAATTGTAGAAGAAGCTCAAACTGATGGAATTGAGCATCAACCTGAAGTCAGGGAGGAATGAACTACGAGGCGTCCTCGTTACCTCAATGACTATGTCACTGGGGATGAGATTGATGATGAAGAAGACAAAGTTAATATGGTGGAGATTAATTCGTCAGATTCATCAACTTTTGAAGAAGCAGAAAAATATCTTAACTGGAAAGAAGCTATGGATGAGGAGATAAAGTCAATCGAGAAAAATCAGACATGGTAACTTACAGACTTACCAAAAGGAGCAAAGTGTATTGGAGTAAAGTGGATTTACAAGAAAAGCTCAACGAACATGAGGAATAACCAAATTCAAAGCTCGTTTGGTAGCCAAGGGATATTCTCAAGAATATGGAATCGATTACACTAAATTTTATGCTCATTGCTAGAACGGATACTATCAAAATGATTCTATCTACAACAGCACACAAAGGATGGGACATCCATCAGCTTTTCTCCATGGAGTTTTTGTGGAAGATGTCTACATAATAACCAAAGAGGTATGTAGTTGAGGAAGATGAAGACAAAGTGTACAAGCTTCACAAAGTGTTGTATGGACTAAAACAAACTCCAAGGACCTGGTTTAGTCGAATTGAGAAATTCTTTGTCAAGGAAGGTTTCAAGAAATCTCATAATGAAGAAACTTTGTTCCTTAAGAGCAATAAACACAGTAACATTCTCTTTGTTAGTGTTTATGTAGATGATCTAATCTACACTGGTGATGATGTCTCAATGATGAGAGAATTCAATCAGTCGATGCAGAGAGAGTTTGACATGACTGATTTAGGCAAGATGACGTATTTTTTGGGAATTGAAGTACTCCAGACATCAAACAGAATTCATATTTCTTAGGCAAAGTATGCTCTTGAAGTGCTGAAGCATTTCAACATGGAGAATTGCAATGTAGTCTACAATCTAATGGTGCCTGGAAGTAAACTTGATGTGGATGAAGAAGGAGAGAAGATAGATAATACTCTCTACAAACATATAATTGGAAGTCTCATGTATCTCACCACCACGAGACCTAATCTGCAATTCACTGTAAGTCTTTTAAGTCGGCACATGGCTAAGCCTACTCAATTACATCTGCAAGCAGCTAAGAGAATACTGAGAAACTTGAGAGGTACTATGGATTATGGAATTTGGTACAAACGGGAAGAAACTATAGAGGTTTGGGTTTACACCGATAGTGATTTTGCTGCAGATGCCGACGGTAGAAAGAGCACATCAGGATGAAGTAGTTGTTGCTTGGTTATCAAAGAAACAACCTATCATTACACTCTTTACAACTGAAGCGGAGTATGTAGCAGCATCAATATGTGCATGCCAAGCTATTTGGTTCAAGAGGGTCTTTAAGGAACTGGGATATGATGGAGAAGAAAGCACTGTCATCATGTATGACAGCACGTCTACGATCAAGTTATCGAAATATCCAGTCTTTTATGGAAGATGCAAACACATAGGAGTTCGTTTTCATTTCGTAAGGGATCTGGTGAACGAAGGAGTAATACATCTCAAGCATTGCGGATCAAGTGAGCAAGTTGCAGACATTTTCACGAAGGCGTTAAAACATGATGTGTTTGAAAGTCTATGGAGCAAGTTGGGAATTTGCTATGTCACAGATAAGCTAAGCTTTGAGCATCAAGTTTAGTTTAAGGAGGGTTTGTTGGAGCAAATCAACATTGGAATAAAGGAGCCGTTGAAGTTGTTGTAAGTCTGATCGAGTCTTAAATTAGTAATCAATAATAGATCGAGTATTACAGTCAAGTTAGAGTCAAGTTTGTTTTTCTGTTCTTGTGGCTTAATTTTTGGATCATGTTATTGTAAAAGGCTTTATAAGTCAAGAGTTTCTATTGAATAAGATACAATAGTTTTTAGAATCCAATCAAACGAGCATTTGATTTTTCAATAATATGTTAGTGTAAAAAAAATCATATTGTGTGTGAATTGTTGTTTTGTAATTTAAATTTTGTGTGTTTTAGATCATTTTTAGTAAGTATTCAAATGTATGTTTTTCTAAAATCATCTTGATTCTTTTAATATTTGTAATTATATATGATAAATTTTTAAAACTAACTTCAACTTTTAAGTAATAAATAAAAAATAAAAAAAAATTTATGTTTATGCAAGAGTCAAACTAATTTGTAATTAATGATTTGTAATTAATGCAAAAGTCAAACTGATTTGTAGTTAATCAATAGTTAAGTAAATTTTGTTTAAAAGCCCAAAAAAATAAAATAAATATATATTGAAAAGATAATTAATAGGTGACAGAGATCATAACAGTAACTTTTAATAATTTTTTTAAATTTTCTTTTGAGATTTGATAAGAAAATACAAAGCCTTTATTTTAATTTGTCTGTTCTAGGAATCATGCGGATATGTAGTTGTTGTTACCAACAATTCGTGTCATACATGTTTGTTTAAAAAGTTTAAACAGACAGTATCAAGATCTATGGTAAAATTAGTTTATTTTTATTCTCTTAAACTTTAGAATATTCTTTCGTTCAGTTTGGAATCTTGTTTTCATTGTTTTCTCATTATGTTTTCATTTAAAATATGCATGATATACAGCGGCATTATAGTTTTCCTAGATCATCTATGCCACAAATTCTCTGCACTCTATTTCTGAAACTAGGGGTCTACGAGGAAATGTGTTGATAAGATTGTGTTATAAATGGATACAATTAAATGTGGCCAGCTCTTATGATTTTTTTTCGTATGAGTATATAGTATATACTATTAGTCTATTACTATACGATGGATTTTTAAGAAGAAAAAGAACAAAAGGAAAATAATTTTGTTTCCCTCTCATTTTTTTTAAGAATCGTGACGTAAATTTTGCATTTATCATATTTAGATAATTCAAGAAAAAATATCGTGATGTAAATTTTAGTATCGTGAGATATAACAATTTCAAAAGCATATCATAATACGTATACGTACGGACGATGTGCTAAAAAGCTAACAAAAAAATTTGATAATCTCGTGGACATTAGGCTAACCCTCATAAGCCGTATTTTAAGTACATTTGTTAGTAACGACGACTAACGAACATCACGTTATCTAGAATAATTTATTCGACTATATATATAAAATGAATACATTTGTATCTATGCCAAAAAGCTAGCACACACACATATATATATATATATATATATATATGCACATTAGTCATTAATTAGTGTATATTGTGGGTGTGTGTATTTATGCGTGGAGACTGCAGACTGAACGTGTTACACACATTGAATCTTCTATATAAGCTAAAAATGGATAGAAAAACTCAATATAACTTCTTTTAATATTAGTGTGTAAGAAAAGTAAAAAGGAAGTTTCATTTCTGGAAAACTCATGAGAAAAAAAAGAAGATGTTACGCATACTTTGTCAAAGTTACTTTTATTTTCTTGTTTTTACCAATATAAAGATTTTAATATAACATTAATCTTTTTTTGTCATCTGATAATATTATAGAACATAAAAGATATATTGTGAATTACAATTTATGCCGGCGGAAAACAAAGATATCCCCAGAGTCTACAGCCCAAAAGAGGGAAACTAAGCCGGCAAACAAAGAGAAGTTCCCGGAAACTAAACCTTATCCAAAGGAGACGAAGAAAACTACAAATGCAAGCAGATAATACTAAGACCAAAATCGAAAGAGGACAATTCCTAAACATAAAAGCAGAAGTTTTAGGCAGACCTTAAAAAAGGATAGCACCAAAAGAAAAGAGAGACTTCTTCTCCTGAAACACCAGCAAATGCAATTTATCACGAAAGCCCACGGCCAAATCGTAGATAACATCTACCTTCTCCTATCACAAAGAGAGCCAATCTCTCAAGAACAAGGACAACATAACCCGGCAAGTAAAGAGCCTCATAGAAGGACATAGAGCCTCGAACACACTTCCAGATGCGACGATGACGACTGATACGTCTCTTAACGTCTAACTAGAGTCCGCCAAAAAGCTAACTGATCTACACCGATCACGAAGGCAGAGACAAGGAGCAAGGAACAACTTCTCGAAAAAACACCAATCACAGGATCGAGACTGACGAAGGATCAAGCTAGCTAACACACACCGTGAATGCCAAGGAGAAGAATCTCTCTAATCTTTGAAGACTACCACAACCAATCACTAAAACACGAAACTTCTGCTAAGAAAGAAATCGAACCTGCAAGGAGCACAAGCTGAACCGAAGAGACAATGAACGGGAGGAAAGGCAACGGCTGGACGGAACTGACGAAGATCCACTACACAACCAAACCACAACTGCAGCTTCGAAACGAAGATAAGAACAAGAGTAACTACAACATCTGAGACAGAAACAAGCAAACGACAATGGCATTTATTCTTCAAACCAACCGTTGATCTATAATCCGGCATCATCATCTTTACTTGTAATCAGAGACCTTCAAAGATAAGGCTGCTCAAACTGCTTCCTCAACACAAACACAAAGTCTGAACACGAAACAAACAAATACTCCCCAATCGAAGGCCAACACCACTGCAACCAAAACTAAACACCTAAACCAAGCTAAGAGACGGAGGAGAAAGATGGGAGGATTAGCTTACACAATCAGAAGACCACAAAAGCCCATGGTCACAAAAACGAGAAGCACCAAAGGAGACTTCTCCTGAAACCGCTGGGGAGGAAGGGCAACACTCCAACGAACGCCTACCAAACCTCACCATGAAGACCAACTAAGGATTGACTCACTAACAACCCCATCAAACTACCAGATCTCACCAATGCGAAACAAAAACAGGAATTAACGAACCACAGAGGAACAGAGGCCCTCTCACGGTTACGGCGAAGAGCGCCGGTCACCGGAGAGGGCAAACGGAGATCTCAAAGTTTGGGAGACGGCTAAGGCGAACTCTCTCTCTCTTTTTTTTTTTTTTTTTAACTCTTTTGTCCACGATCTTAATATAACATTAATTTATAGAAGATATATTATTAGACTTTTTAGATAAGAAATTTAGTTTTGTCCAACAAAAAAATATATAAAAATTATATATTTGAGGGAAATTTTTGATCATTTTTTATATATATAGAAGATTCCCTCTCTAGAAGAATATTTTATGAATGACATGCTAAAAATCCTAACTAAAAACTACGATAATCTCTTATTAATAGTCATTTTTAGACCTAACTGCATTTTTAGTATTATTAATGCATCAACATTAATTGAAAAATGAATTCATTTGACTCTGAATATAATAATTTAGTAGTTTCTTGATTTCGATAAAAACCAGAATATATGTATATCGAGTGAGTGTGTGTATGTGTTGTGGTTGTTGGAGACTGAATCATCATCGCTTTTTCAACACTTCTTCTTCATTCTCCTCGTCATTTCTCTCTTCCATGCAAAAACACTGTTACAAATAAATCAAGAAAACAAACAAAATTGACATAATTAAGAAAAGATTAACAAAACAAATAGAGATAAAACTGAGTGATGGTAGAGTCATCCCAAATCAACAACAACAACTAGCGATCTCTCACTCTCCTCATCACCAGTTACGTCTGTCTCTTCGTCGGCTCCATCGCCTCCACGGTGGCTCGAGCTGTTGGGTCTTCACGTGAATTCAACCCGCTGGCTTCCCACGATCAATGACCAATTATAATGAACTTCGAACGTTTTGAGAACTCATATTCTAGAACTAGTGATGAAAACCAACCGGGCAGAGAAGTTATATTAACAGATGATGGTGACCTCTTTTAATAATTAGATAATATACAAAAATAAGAATATATTTATATCGTATTGGAATATAGAAAAGTCAAAGTCATCACCAAAAACAGTACGTTAGGAGGCTATGCGAGTTGCATTTTAAAGCTTCATCATAAGTGCGATACCAATCGTACTGTTCGCAACCGTTTGGAATGAAGAAATAACAAACTTATTTTTAGCAATCAAGGTTTTTTCACAAGACAAGTTTTCAACATTTGCTCCTTTTGTTAACATCATGGTTATTTACAATGTTTTAGTACATTCTAGTTGAAATTAGTATAATTTATTAAGATCATGTGAAAAATTGTTGTTTGTAATTTAATTTGTGTTTTTACATATTATTTTGAAGTAGATATTCAAAAAATGTGGAAACAAAATTGTATTTACCCAAGAGGTTAGACAGGCTTTTAATTACCCAAGAGTCAGACTGATTTGTAGTTATCCAATGGTTAAAGTAATTTTTTGTTACCCCCAACAAATTAGAATAAATATATATTACAAAATAATTAATAGGTGACAGAAATGGTAACAGTAAAATATCTTTTAACAACTCCACTTATATCCTATAATATAGCTTGCTGTTAATGCAATCTTTTGAAAATTTGATTAAGAAAAAAGAACAAATGACTTTAATTTTGTGTTTTTACATATTATTTTGAAGTAGATATTCAAAAAAGTTAGAAACAAAATTGTATTTATCCAAGAGCTTAGACAGGTTTTTAATTACCCAAATTTCAGACTGATTTGTAGTTATCCAATGGTTAAAGTAATTTTTTGTTACCCCCAACAAATTAAAATAAATATATATTACAAAATATTTAATAGGTGACAGAGATAATAACAGTAAAATGTCTTTTAACAAATCCACTTAGATCCTATAATATAGCTTGCTGTTAATGCAATCTTTTGAAAATTTGATTTAGAAAAAGAACAAATGCCTTTATTTTTGTTGATCTGTTCTAAAAATGAGGCAGATATGTAGGTGTAGCTGTTGTTAGTTGTTACCAACGATTCGATATAATAGACTGTATCAAATGCAAGATATATGGTAAAATTAGTTTATTTTTATTCTGTTAAACTTTAGAATAGTCTTTTGCTAGATTTGGATCTTGTTTTCATTTTTGTTAAACTAAGGAGGTTTCTCTTTTATTTTATTTTAAACAATTTGCACGCTATACAGTGGCAACTAGTTTTCCAAAAGATCATTTGATACATGGGGTACGAGGAAATATGTTGATATTGTTATAAATGGATACAATTAAATCTGAGCAGCTTTAATATTTTTGGTAAGATTATGACTCGAGAAAGTTAGAGTATACAAAGGGATTGTAAGAAAAACAAAACAAGAGAAAAATAATAGGTGAAATTACGAAGAATCCAAAGTTAAACTCACTTTAGCTCAATACACATGGTATCAGCGACGGAGTAATCACTAGTGAATAATATCTTAATATATTTTGTGACCAAAATATGTAACGGTTACATTGTACATTGTAAATGAAAATTTAGATAATCTCGTGGACTTTAGGCCTAAACCTCACAAGTCGTATTTTAAGAAAATTTTTGTTAGCCAGTATACAAATTACATATACACACATTGAAACTTTTTGTTTATTTTTAGTCAAAGTAATTGGCCATATAAGCTATAAAATGTATTAGATTGTTTACAAAATAACATCTGTTTTAATAGTATTGGTAAAAATATCTTAGAGTTCATATCGAAATATTTAATAGATTTATCCTAACATAAGTGTGAAAAAAAAGATGTTGAACAAAGTTATCAAACTTAACCTGGATTTTCTTCTTTTTAAACAATATAAAGATTGAGTATAACATTAATTAATAGAAGATATGGTCATAGATTTTAGATAACAAATTTATATATTTGAGGGAAATTTTTGATATATTTCCTTTCTAATTTTCTGTAATACAGAATATTCCTCTCTCTGAAAAGCATATCATATGAATGACATGCTAAAAAATCCTAACTAAAAACTACGATAATCTCTAAATAATCCTCTTTAGACCTAACCGTATTCTTAGTAACGGACTCAATGCAATGCAATGCATGACATTAATTGAAAAAATGAATTTATTTGACTCTGAATATATAATAATATATAGTAGTATATTGATTTCGATAAAAACCACAATATATATACCTGAGTGAGTGTGTGTATGTGTTGTGGGAGACTGAACCATCAACGCTTTTTCAACACTTCTTCTTCTTCCTCCTCATTTCTCTCTTCCATGCAAAAACACAGTTTCAAATAAACTAAAGAAAAACAAAAAAAAATAGAGGTGATTAAGAAAAGATTATTAAAACACAAAGAGACAAAAATGAGTGATGGTCGAGTAAACGCGGATCAAGAACAAGAACAAAACCTGGTTAAACCAACGGGTAAGAGATCTCTCATTCTCCTCCTCACCACATACTTTTGTCTCTTCGTCGGCTCCATCGCCTCGAGCCTCCTCGCCAAATACTACTTCGTCCACGGTGGCTCGAGCCGATGGGTCTCCACGTGGGTTCAATCCGCTGGCTTCCCTCTCCTCCTCACCTTGATCTACTTCCCTCGCTACGTCTTCAAAACCACCACTCGGCGTCCTTTCACGCGCTTCACGCGCCGCCATCTCCTCTTCTCCGTGTTGATCGGGTTTTTTCTCGGTATCAACAACTTCCTCTTCTCATGGGGAACCTCGTACCTCCCTGTGTCCACGTCATCGCTTCTCCTCTCGACACAGCTCGTCTTCACTCTCATCTTGTCCGTGCTCATTGTGAAACAGAAGGTCACTTTCTCAAACCTTAACTGCGTTATTCTTTTGACGTTAAGCTCTGTTCTGTTGGCTCTCGGTTCGAGTAGCGATAAACCGGACGGTTTAACTAAATCCAAGTATTACATCGGGTTTGCATCCACGATCGGAGCCGGTTTACTCTTCGCTCTATACCTCCCAGTGACGGAGAAGCTTTACCGCAGCGTCTACTGCTACGCGATGGTCATGGAGTTGCAGCTGATGATGGAGCTCTCCGCGACGGTTTTCGCCACGATCGGTATGGCTTTCGACGGCGGGTTTAGAGAAATGGTTAACGAAGCTAACCATGTTTTCACTAAAGGACCCACGGTCTACTGGACGGTTGCGATTTTTGCCAACGTGGTAACGTGGCAGCTCTGTTTCGCAGCCACGTCAGGGATGGTTTACTTGACGTCAGGGATCACCGGAGGTATCTGCATGACGGCGTTGCTCGCGATGAATGTGATCGGAGGTGTTGTGGTTTACGGTGACAAGTTTGGTGGAGTCAAGATTGTGTCGACTGTGCTATGTATTTGGGGGTTCTCGAGTTACATCTACGGGATGTATACAAAGTCGAAAAAGGCGGAGTTGATGGAGAAGGAGAAGGGAGAATATTCCGGCGTAAAGACGTCGGAAGACGGCGGAGAGATGGAGGTGGAAATGGGTAATGTTAAAGATGACGTGGCGGCGGCGGATGATAGGGTTTGAAGATTATCTGTGTGATTGAGACGGCCGTTATGATTATTATTATTTAGGATGCCAACCAAAAAAAAAAAGCGAGTAGTAGTATCTTTTTCATGTTCTATCTTTTTCTCACCTTAATCTCTTTTTTTTTTTTTTTTTTCTCTTTTGTTTTTAAGTAATGCATCTGCTTTTGTTTTTGTTTTTTTTAAGCTGTTTTGTATTTTCCTTTTCTGGTTATTTTCTTATGAATTATCATGTCAAGGACAAAACTAATTATGTGTACACTTTTGAAGTGTGGATTTGTTTTTTCCAGTTGTCGGTTGATAAAGTATTTGTATATTTCATCTATGGGTTTGATTGGTTGTATTAGATAGAGTAGTTTATTCCAGCTAATTTTTTTTTAATAAAAAAAAATTGACTATCACCAATACACAAATGAGAGAAAGGTTAAATGTACAAAAGAAAAATAGAAAAGGAAGAAAACTCTTAGGAAAATATTTGTTCAAAATTAATTAATTTTATTTTTCTTCTTATTACTCTTAATTATAGTTATACTTTTATGGTCTTATGAGTATTAAATATATAAATTAAAATAATGAATGAGAAAAATTATTAAACCAAAATTTATAGAGATTAAATCAGTTTGTTTCTATCAAATATTGTATATGATCCATTTCATCACATATCAAAATAAAGTATGCAAATCAAAAACTCAAGATATTACCAGAAAATATCTGCTGGAGCTAGGACTATCGGTAGTAAATACTCGTACCAAAGGTAGTTAAAGATTTATTCCCATCCTTGGTCTGTTTATCATATGAAGATATCTACAAATCCGTCAAGTTGGGCTGCTCATATCTGCTCTCATGGAAACGTAGGTCCTGTTCGGTCTTCAAATCATTAAAAAGAATCGTTGTTTTTATTAAAAAGTGTTGTTATTGTTAAAGGAATCAGATCTTCATCGTCGTTTGCTATATCACAGACACAATCACATCGACTGGTAAAGGAACAAACCAGTACTTGAAATTCCCAGAAGACATTCTCTAAGACATAATGGCCTCCTCTTTTTGTGACCAATTTATTTCTAGAGAAAAAAAAAAACAATTCTCGAATTGATGTTAGTAGTTAAATCAGCTATATTTTTTACAGTGAAAAAAATAGAAAAGCATTTATATTTTTAATATTAAACATAGACAAGTATATAATATGATACTCTAAAAGAATACCAATTTTCTATCCTACAATATATTCTTGAAAAAGTTGTTATAATAAATAGATTTTTATTTCAATTTACATGGAGAATTTCTATGGGAACTAATATTTAAACTATAATTATGTGAGAGTAGGATGAAAGCTATAAATGATAAACAAAACAAATAACAAATAAAATACATGTGACACCCCAATAACATACATTAGCATTATAAGAAATACTTTAAAACATACAAACAACAAAAAAGGAAAAAAAGTTGTCGTTTATGGGATACACAAACATACCGGAAAAAAAAAATGAAAGTGCTCACGATCTATAAGATTCCAATTAGACAAATATTAATGATGATCATGATGCTTAATTAGAGAGTGTTAAAAAAAATGAATGGGGAAAATAAAGAAGAGACATGCTTAATGGTGATGATGCAGCTTGGCATTAACTGGGTGTTGTTTACGAACATTGTCTCCTTAATGCTCCTTTAGTTTTTGTATTTTTCTTTGAGCACTTTAAAATGAAAAAGATTGTTTTTCTTATGGCTTCTGGCTCTTCACTTATATTCTAAACTCTAGTAAATTTCTTAGAGCCCACAAAATCCAAAATTTTGTTGCTTTTCATTTGATTCAACCAGAAATTATATCGAATTTGTGATCCAATGTAGGGTAATGTATGTTTCTGTGACGTGTTTTGAATACGACTCTACAAATGCAAACATATCATTATTCATCACAATTCCACATAAATAAAAATGATATAACCATTTAAAGAATGACTAATTCGGTCTATTAATATAATTCATATGAAAGAAACCCTATTGATAGATTACATACTTACTTGTATCATTTGTCAAGAATAAGTAAGAAGTTTTTTGTATATGTATAATCTATATGACTATATACGTACGAGAAAGCATGGAAACTCGTCGATCTAATATTTGGCGATTTAAAGATAGTTTAAATAAACTAGATGATATTCATAATGTTTTGTAATATAGATTATCTCTTTTGATCGACGGAATATTTTCAAAAGAGCTTAGAATACAGTGAATGGACTTTTGGGTGAATAAAAAAATGGAGGCATGATTAGCGAAAGTGCGTAGGTAATGACTAATGAATTACGCCATTAAGCAACAAACGAAAAAAAAGTTAAGGATTGGTTAACTTCTTGTATTAATAAGTACATGTTGATATATATATTCACAAAGTGTCCTTTGCTTCGATTTAAGTTTAGGAATTAGAAAGGGATAAACTCCAAAAATTATAGTAGAATTAGATCATTGATTTGAGCTGTAATAGGAGGTTCACACGTCAATTATTATAATTTATACCAATTGCACATCAATACTCTGACAGAGTTGGTACCTAAGGCTGTGCCTAAGAACCTAAATTGGATACAGAGACAGAGGCTATGGTCTGTTGTGCTTTTAAAAAAAAATATTTAAGATTACGTTTCCAAGATTTGGGGTTTGGATTGGTCTCATATACACTAGTATGTAGAGAGAGAGTATTAATTAATTCCGAGATTTAGAATAGTAAACCTTACAAAACCGTAGAATCGTTGTTTCATTTAAACGATAAAAAAAAAATAACATATAGAATGGCATGTGCTGAAATGACTATGAGAGAAAATAAACTTAACTAAAAACTGCGAAGTGGGACAATCTGTTTTATAATTTTCGTTAGTTTTACGGAGTTGTACGTAGGTCAATAAGTTACATCAAATTAGAACAAGCTTTACTGATTCTTGTTCACGTATTTATCATTGACTTTACTGTCGATGACTATCGGATTTTGTTTAGACAGATAAGCCAAACATTTTTTCGTAAATAAATTTTGTAGAGATGCTTAAAAAAGAGGACATGAATTTGAATTATATTATGTTTGGTAATATTTCGAACAAATGCTCTTACTATTTCTTTTTGTTTTAGTCGACGAAGTGATAGTTAACTACTAACTCCTTAGTCTACTCAAAAGTATATGAAGTGATGATCACTAACTACTGCGACCACTCGGCCACAATTGTATCTTGATAATCTCTTAACCTAATCAAAAATAAAAGCTTAGGTATGTCATATGTGTCGAACAGCTAAACGCGTCTTTTTTCTCTTCCCCACTGTGTTCGCCCTAGCCGTCACCCAAGAGATCAATTTTCCGTTTGCCCTCTCCGGTGACCAGTGCTCCTCGCCGTAGCTGTGAGAGGGCCCCTGTTGCTCTATAGTTCGTTTGTTTTGCTTCCGTTGGTGTCGCCTTGGCTAGATCTGGTGGTTCGATGGTGTGATTAGTGTGCTCAGCAATTGAGATGGTCTTCACAGTGAGGTTAGCTCGACAGTCTTAGAGCATCAGTTCGTCCTCCCCCGGCGGTTTCAGAAGAAGCTTCTGTTGCCTTTGTCAGATCCGGTGTTCAACTGATCTCTTAGGTGAAGTTTCTCGTTGCTGTGGCCATGGGTTCTTGTTGTCTCCTGTTTGAGTAAGCTGATTTTCGTCCTTCTCCTGCCCTGTTTAGCTAGGGTTAGGTGTTTAGTTTTGTTTGCAGTCTTGTTTGAACCTTCGTTTGGAGAATCTTATTGGAGGATTCATGGTCTGATTTGTGATTGTGTTGAGGAAGCGGTTAGAGCAGTCATCTCTGGGAGGGTTTCTGATTACAAGTAAAGTTAATGATGCCGGATCTTAGATCAACGGTTGGTTTGAAGAATAATTGCCATTGGGGTTTGCTTGTTCCTGTCTCAGTTCTTGTTGCTGGTCTTGTGCTTCTTTTATTTTTAAGCCGCAAGTTTGGATTGGTTTGTTAGCTCAAGCCTTTGCTTTTTCTCCCAGTCCTTGTCTCCATGTTTCAGCTTGTGGTTCCTTTTAGGCTCGGCTCCTTTCTTAGCCGAAGTTTCGTGCTTAGTGGTTGGTTGGTAGTCTTCAAAGCTTACAGCGAATTCTTGTCCTTGGTGTTAGCGGCGTGTGTTAACTTTGAGAAGTTGTGCTTGGCTCCTTGTCCCTGCCTTCATGATCTGTTTAGATATGATCGCCTTTTGTAGGATTCTAGTTAGACGTAATGAGACGTATCAGTCGTCGTCGTTGCATCTGGGAGTTTGTTTGAGTCTCTATGAACTTCTATGAGTACTCTATGCTTGCCGGGTTATGATGTCCTTGGTTCTCGAGAGAATGGTTCTCAACATGATAGGAGGAAGTAGATGTTATCTACGGATTGGCCGTGGGCGGCCGTGATAAATCGCTTGCACAGGTTTTTCAGAAGAAGAAGTTTCTCTGCTACTTTGGTTCTACCACATTTAAGGTTGTTGCCTGGTTATCTCTGCTTATAGCTTAAGGAGTTGTCCTCTTTCGATTTGGTTTTGATATTATCTGTTTGTATTTCTAGTTCAGTTTATTGTCTCCCTTTGATAGGGATTAGTTTCCGGGGAATTTCTTTTCCTTCGGCAGTTGACTCTAAGGACTTCTAGTTGTCCGCCGGCTTAAGTGACCCTTTTTTAGACGTTTGTAATCCATTATAGGTTCCAAAACAAGTTATAATAAAATTTCAGATGACAAAAAAAAAAAAAAAAAGTATGCCATATGTGTAGACTTTATTGCTACACCTCAAATCTAGTCCAATTAATTTTAATTTGTTGATATTTTTTATTAGTGTTTACACTACACAATATACTAGGGGGTATCCACAACACAATATATACAACCTGTCGTCCTGCCCACAATATGTCTTAAATCATCTCTAAACTTAAATGTTTAGAAATGTTTAGATGCTATTGCTACATCTCAATTCTAGTCCAATTAAGTTTTTGTCTCTTGTTAAAAACAAGTCTAAAAAGAGAGTTCGTACCGCAGAACAAAAGAAGGCACGCAAAAGACGACTTCAGTCATCCATAATCACATTAGAATACGAAATATACAATAAACGTTTTTAGTGAATAGTTTTATAATTGTGTCCGAAACTATAAGTTGTATTAAGCCCTTTAGGCAAAATAACTAAAGTAAAACAAAGATATACTAAGGGTCCGAATGGTAACCGCAGATTTAGTAATGCGGGACAAAAAATTTGTTAGTGCGGTACGGTTCAACTGCGGTACGTGCGGGACAAATATATTTGCGGGACAAGTGCGGTTAATGCAAAATAAGCGGTATAAAATAATGTTTGATTGGTGAAAAACTATTTGTAGTGCGGATTTCATATTATTTTATTAACAACTAGTATAATTATATATAATAAATAAAATATTATAAATAAACATCATAAGCAAATAGTATATCATAAACAAAAATTGTTTTTTGTTGTTAATAAAATAGTAATTTCATCTATTATTTATTCTTAAGAATTTTTATAAGTATAAATTTGTTTTTCTAACTTTTTTTCAAAATATTTAAACTAATTTTTTCTTAAAACTAATGATTTTATCATATGTGAAAATAATGAAGTAAATTATTTCTTCAATAAATATACATCTAAAAGGTAAATAATTTATAAACTTGTAACAATTTAGCTTAAAACATGTTTATTATTTTCATTAATCATAAATTAAGTAAATAGAACAAATAAATAAATATTTACTATACCAAGTGCGTTTTTTAAACAATCCGCATGGTAATTGGTATACATGTAAATAAAAGCGGTCCATGACTTAATTAAACTGTTTTGAAAAACGCATATGTCTTATCTTCACTATTTGGTAAAAACGCAAATCACTTAAAGAAATGTTGATTGGTAAACCATATGCGGTTTTCATTTTTTTGTGTCAATTCCGCTTTTGATTGTGTCACCACTCACACCCTAAGTATAAAGTACCCTTAGGAGTTAGGACCGTAGCCAATTAACTTCGAACTCTAAAGCAAAATATGCCGCCTTTCTTTCTAACTTACATCTAATTTCAACTTAAAAAATGTTATTAAAAGTGGATATTCGTAATCTTCATCACAATTTAGGATAATGACACAAATAATTAGACCCACAAATATATGCTTCTAATGATGAAATGATTATGTGGAAGACATACGAAGGTTTTCACTTTTCACCAACTAAACTCTTCACTAATCCCTCACCCCCACATATCTTGTCTAATATTTTTATTAGACTACTACTAGCATCAAAGTCCAACTTTTGTGTCTTCGTTTCCCTTTCATCTTTTTAATTGTATACGATTAAGAAAAACTAAAGTTGAGTTAACTATTTACAAAGAATACAACCTTAAGTATATTTGAACTAGTGTACATGAAAGTATCTTGAATTTGGATGATCGAATTATTTTCCAAAAATAGATAAGAGTTGCTATAATATTGATCTAATAGCAATTCCAGTTAATAATGTTTACATACATATATCAGTTGATAAATTAATATCTTCTTTTCTCTAACTTAAGTTGATAAATAAATCTTGTAAGCATTGATTATGGTGATGGAAGTTTACATGCATGGCTTCATGATATACATCCTTTTTGTTTATTGTGGCGCATCACGGTGCGAGTTGATTTTTGTTGTTCAAAGTCTGCTTTAGTACTGTAGTTAACAACTCTTAATCAAAGTCATTACATTTATACCAAATATTAACAACCAAGTTTTAAAAAAACATCTCATGACATTATTTTTCTGTAAGGTTATATCAGATCTGAATTTATGTAATGGGTCATAAGCCCATTAAAGTACAAATATGGCTCAATGCAGCCCTTCCTACAATTTCCAACATTTTGAATCTTAGCTATTAAATATACATCCAATGTGGTTCAGAGAGATAAAAGCAAATCAAAAACACATAAACCATAAAGGATTACAAACTATAGGGTTACCATACAAAGAGTAATTAACGAGAGAGGGAGAGAGATCGAGTGATAAAAGACTTTGAAACAATGTATATAGTTTCACTCGGTAACTTGACTGAGATGCGGCACATAACCAGTGAATGGACAAAGGAACCCCATGCACATTATTGGATCTTTCATGTTCTTCTCCATGATCCTTAGATTAACCATAACATCCGGCTAAGGTTTTAATCCAAACAAAAAACAAAAAAAAAGGTCTCATTAGATGGTCAGAAAAACCAACCAAATACAGAAATATTTATGGAATTCGTCTCAAACTTACTTGTAGCTTTTGATATTTTGAAGTGAATACGTTAGTGAAAGTAAGGACAAAAGGGCCAGGTGAAACAGGACATGCCGTTATATCACAAAGGGAGTAAGTAGGTCTGAAGTATCGACCCCTTAAGTAGAGATCTACACTAACTCCACTAGGGATTGCAATCTCTGTTTACACCAAGATATTTGATCAAGATCAGAGATTATAACATGGTAAAGTTTAGGGCCAAATACTTGGTTATTAAGATCAATATCAACTTCAAATTAAAGTGCGAGAATCATGAAAAAAAGAAGGGAATTACTTACTTGTATAGCCGGTTATTGTAAAGTTAGCATTACGGATACGATAAACCGGGTATGGAGAGATGTCCACAGCAGTGGGTATAGCGGGATACTGATGCTGAGCTAGAAACAATACATATCTTGAGAAACTATATTTGTAACACGATACTATATATATGATCTAACAAATTTCTGATTTGAATTGCTTCATGAATAATAATATATAAAGTTAGTTGTTATCGTCAATTAACGAAACTTCAAACCGGAAAAATCAAAACTAAAATGATGCGAACACCTTACTATATATGATTAAGTCTTCTTTTAACTTTTTTTTTTCAAATAAAAGTAGTTTACAAACAATAAAATAGATACTTACTGTCGCAGTTTCCGAAGAACCTGGTTTTGTTACCCAAAGCGGGTAAGAGAAAGAGTGACACGAGGAGAAGAAGAAGCAGCAAAGGCTTGGCTTGAGATATCGCCATAGAATTAGCTCGTCGATCTTCCCTAAAGAAGTTTATTTGATTTTCTTTTGTAGTACGTGTTATTTTTAGATATGTATATGCCTACTATTTTATATATAGTCTTTAGATAGGTGTTCAAATTAGTGAAGATAACACATATACTACAATATTAGTGAAGAGAGATATTTTAATTTTTCTTTTTGTATACGTGTGCTTACACACATATATTTTAATTTATAGTCGTTAGGTTGTAAGATTTGCCAAATTAATTAGTTCATCGGTTCAAAGTAAATATCTCCCACGTTATACGCGCGAAACTTAAAATAAAAAAAAAATAAAAAAAAAAGAACTTCAAAATATCTTCAGTAGAGATCGATGTATGTTATGGCCGGTACTTCTACTACGTGTTGTGCTTCTGTTTGGTGTTCTGTAATTTTATTTTTTTGATTATACTACTACGTGTCATGCTTCAAAATTCAATGCATGCCGACTATATTTTGCTGTCGATAGAGTGATTATACGATTTAACAGACCCAAAAATAAGAAAAATTAAACATTTTCACCGGAAAAAACAAGACTATATATTTTCATGAATTCGGCTCGAATAAGATAGTAATTTCGTCGATTTGGTAGATATATACTTATATAGTAATTATTTAGAGAATATGTATTGGATACCACAATTTAGATGGATAATAAAGAAAATACCATATTGTCTACAGGACATGTTTATTCAACAGGAGGAATTTACGCCACTCTCCTTCAGTCCCCTACCTATAAGCCCCTGCTGTCGGCTTCCACCACTTCCTGCCCATTTGTTGAGGGCTCGACTGTAAATTCCCCTACCCCAAAAATTGGTAATTACCTTGTTTTTCTGATATTGTGGTATCTCCTTCATTTTTCTCCAACATTGTGGCATCCACCAATATTACCCAATTATTTATTAGATTATTGGCATCAAACTCCAACTTTTTTGTTTTTTGTTTTCCTTCCACTTCATCTTCTTATATACTAGATTTTAACTCGCGGTACACCGCGGGACAATTTTTTAACTAAAATTTTTAATTTTTATTTATTTTTTATTTATTATTATTTTTTATATATATATTGTATACTTGTATTTTGAAAGTTACTTCTAGGATTTCACCCGTATACCACAGAAAATGATTTATTTTTTACAGTCGTAATTAAATCAACTTTATTTACTATTTTTAGATTCAACCCGTTAATACATATACAGTAAAATATTAGATTAGTTACAGGAAAAAAAATCCTAAATTATCATATAAATTACATGATTATCATGCTCACATATTACTCTATTAAATCATTACAAAGTGCATAGAGCATTTAATAGTTACTTTGGAATCAATTAAACAATTATCATTCAACAAAAACTATGAACAACTTCGCCAAACTCATCTCTTTATTCTCTCCTCCTCCAACATATTTTCCTCATCTATGGCCTCAACATAGGCCCCTTTAATTTACTCCCAATTGTTTGAAAAAATATACAAATGGATCAAAGCAAAATTCTGGGGTGTACCAAAAACTGAAAAGCTTGGTAAGTACAAAAAGATAGTATATATACAAAAGAGAAAGGTACTCTAGCTTGGTAAGTGCAAAAGGATAGTATATATTAGGATTCTCATGTATGTCATATGGTAGTATGAATCTGAACTCACCAGAAATAAATATATAATATAAAAAAATAAAATTAAACATTTAACAAATTTTGGAAATAAAACTATAAAATCGAATCACCTATATGTTATTATTAAAAACAGATACAAATATATTTGCCAACCCCATGAATATTCCTAACAATGCTATCGAACTAAACATGCATTAAAAATTGTAAAGTCTTAAAAATGTAATATACAAAAATAATGCATCAATTAAACAAACATCAAATCCAGAAAAATAAGAACAGGAATATCATAATAACTCCTGCTATAACAGCTAAACTTTGAAGAACATGAACCTATCTCTTGTGTGTACTGGATGCTTATAGTGTAGGGTGAATGTCATATATATATATAGTGTTTGAGCTGATGGTAGGGTTTCGTCATTGTGAATTAAAGTCTTGATTAGCAAGTTTGGAATATACTTTTCTGGATTTGGTTTGTTTTGATTTATGGAAGGTTGTTAAGGTATATTAATCTAATATGCTCGATTAATGGTAATTGTGTTTACACCATTATTGCCACAGTCATTTAGGGGTTTAATTTCGTAAGGTGAATGAGTATTTTAGAAATCTGGTATAAATCTCAATAATGCATATTAATCAGCAATCTAATAAGATATTAGCAAATATGTAATCGTTTATTAAATTCAAATTAAATCTTTCCTAAAATATAATCGACTATAATTGGTTGCTATATTATAGGGATGTAAATAAGTAGAGTTTAACTAAAATAGAAGATTCGTGTGACTAAGAGGATCTGAATACACAATTTATGCCATAAATCTTTTTTGGTTAAACCCAGCCGAAAATATTTGGCAATATTAGGGAGGATCTGATTAATTGAATCGGTTATAATTTTAAGTAAAAACCCGACCCGAAATAGACAAAAAATGATAGCACAATTTATACTTCAAAACTGTTAAGATAGATGTATATATAGATTTAAGAGTTTATATAGTCTCTAAAGATCTATTAAAATATGTTTGGAGATTTTTATGGGATTAACAATTTAATGCGTAGAGTTATTTTTAGAAAAATCGAAATGTATAGATGTTGTCGAGATTTTTATGAAAATAAACATAACAAAATTAGGTTGATTTAAATAGTTCCATTATTTGAGTTTTTATGAAATGTTATTTTAGGAAAATCTGTTAGGGGTTAATGTTGCAAAAAACAAATTAAATAAGATAAACTTCAAGGGCATAAACCAAAATGTATTTCAAAAATGTTAATATAGATTTTTTTAGAGGTAAGAAAGAGTTAAGAAAAATTGTTAATTATATTACAAAAATTTCTTTCCTTACAAGTTAGAACATTACATATTTTTATTTTTTTTGTTAACCATTGGGCCACAACTGGCCGGCCCATTAGCCAAATTCCTAAATTCCTACATATTTTTAAGTGATATATTTCTTTCCTTAAGAGAGAGACCCTCAATCCTTTCTCTTTCCTACTTTTTCTTTGTTTATTAATTTTTTTTGGTTCAGATATTTATAGTGACATTGCCGATGGAAATGTCCTAAGGAGAGAGTAACTGAAATTAGAAAATATTATATAATATAAAAATAAAATCTTCACTGAGTTTTCAACCAATGCAAGAACATTTAAAACAAATATATATATATATATATAGGATTTGAGATATGATGGAGAAGGATGTGAGAATGATTATTTATAAGATAATAAGTGATGGAAGTTACATTTCTCAAAAATTAAATTAGAGGAGTTATAATTATAATTGCTAGGGTACTTAATTGAAAGTGATTGGAGAAAAAAAATAGTCAATTCACAATTTATGTAATTTCTGTTACATTTTAGTACTAAAGTGTATATTTAAAGTATGAATTAATGCATATGATTAAATATGTTGTATTTTAGGTTTAATTAAAAATAAATATTATATGTTAAGAAAATAAACACCAAATCGACCAGTAAAGAGAGAGTAACTGAAATTAGAAAATATTATATAATATAAAATAAATAAAATAATTAGGTAAGAAAATATTAAAAAGAGACCACAAAATAAATTTAAAAGAAAATTACATGAAAATATGTCACAAAAAAAATTAATATGAAAATAACTTATATATTTTTAAATTAGATGATAATAATCAAAAATAGAAGAGTGTGTTTCTCACATTTTTAAATTAGAAAGATAAAACAAAAAAGGGAAAAATGACAAAAAAATACATGACTTATTTAATATTTGCCAGAACAAAAACATAAATTTTTTTCGTTGGCAGAAGAATACTTAATCTATTTTATAGGTGATAAAAAATACATGAACTATCACGATTTTCCAATTTCACACATATCATTGTTACGATTTTTAACGACGTTAACGTAATCTTTTTACAAACGAAATATTGATTTAAGATCTTCGTTGTTGGTCAACGAAACACCATGAAAACAGAGGTGAGATTAATTAGGGTTTCTAGCTGTAATTAAACATATAAGAGGGGAGGGGTGGGGAAGAGAGAGAGGCGGGAAAGAGGAGAAGACAGAACTGTGAGACTCCATCGGTTTTGCTTTGGAAAGTCGAGATATTTGATCCATTAACCATTTACAGCCTATTAATAATAGCTTAAACATGAAAAAAAAAAAAAAAATTCAGAGTTGCCATGTGGCAGATAGATAGAGCTTTCTTAGAAGGTGTAAGCTTACTTTATTATATTAGATACGGTTAAAAAAGTAATTACATTTGAGTTAATTATTTAGAAAGAATATATATTTGAACTAGTTGTTTTACAAGTTAGCATACATGAACGCAGAACGTATAATACTGAAATTGGATCAAATTATATTCTTAAAAAAAAAAAGACAAAGTTAATCAGTAACTTTTTGTGGATCAAAAATATTAATGATTTGTTATGAATATAGAGTTTAGGGATAAAGCTCATGTGTATTCTTATTGATTAATTCCGAGGTTACATGCATATATATAGTAGAGTACAAAAACCTAAGTTTAAACCGACATAAGTAAGGAGTTGCCGAGAAGGCTTCGGCTAATGGGCCGAAGGTGTGCGGACTAAGTATGGCCGAGAGGCCGAGTCTCCATGATTAGCAAAGTTGGACAAGAACTATATCTTGCTAGGAGGTTCACGGCAAAGCATATGTCTGGTCTAGTTTGGCTAGCCAAGAACATTAACGCTCCTATAGCACTGAGGTAAGGCATTTCAGGTCCGAGAACTTCTTCATCGGCCTTCTTAGGAGCAAATGGATCTTTATCTACATCTGTACTTCTCACAACCATGAGGCTAGTCAATGGGTGAGCTTGCTCCATATTAAACCTCTTGAGTACCTTTTCTGTATATGCCTTTTGATGCACAAGGATACCATTGTTTCTGTACTCAAGCTGCAATCCCAAACAGAATTTTGTCTTGCCTAGGTCTTTCATCTCAAATTCTTCTTGAGGTATTCTACTGTTTGGGCGATTTCCCCAGAGGTTCCAAGGATGTTCAAATCATCCACATAGACTGCTATTATCACAAATCCTTTGTTTGCAAACTTCTTTATAAATATACAGGGACTGATTGGGTCATTCTTATAGCATTTCTTTGCCAAATATTCGCTAAGTCTATTATACCACATTCGACCACTTTGTTTCTGTCCATAAAGCGATTTGTCTAGCCTTATGCAGTACTGTTCTCGAGAACCACTCTTATCTTTGAGTTCTATACCCTCTGGTAATCTCATATAGATTTCATTATCTAGTGGACCATATAAGTATGCAGTTACAATATCCATTAACCACAAATCCAGTTTTTCTCTTACAGCCAGACTTATTAGATATCTAAAAGTCGTTGCATCCATCACAGGAGAGTCTGTCTCCTCATAATCTATTCCTGGTCTTTGAGAGTATCCTTGTGCTACAAGTCGTGCTTTATATCTCACAATTTCATTGTTCTCATTTCTCTTCCTTACAAAGACCCACTTATGTCCAACTGGTTTAATTTCAGGTGTTGTCCTTAAGATCGGACCAAACACACTTCTCTTCTTCAAAGAGTTTAACTCCACATCAATAGCTTCTTTCCATCTAAGCCAATCTTTGCTTTGAGTGCACTCTAATATAGATGTGGGTTCTAGATCCTCATTTATCTCAAGTGCTACCTTGTATGCAAATATATCATCAATGTCGACATCTTTTCTGTTCCATTTAATTCCAGACATGATATAGTTTATTGAAATCTCATTATTATCAATATTCTCAGGACCTAGAGGTTCAGCATCCTGAACCCCATCCGGCTCCTTATCATTTGACGCAGCCATGTCTGTACTTTCTGTAATTCCCTGAACCTCGGTCTGTTTTGCACCTTTGGACTTTCGAGGATTTTTATCTTTGGAACCTAATGGTCTACCTCGTTTCAAATGGGTTTTAGACTCTATAGTAACTTGAATATTGTGTTCCTTCTGAACATCAATTCGTACTGGTGCATTGCAAGCTGGTATGTACGATTTTGTTACTCTCTTTGGGTCAGCAAAGGAATCTGGCAATTGATTAGCTAGCTGCTGTAAATGTATAATCTTTTGAACCTCTGCATCACATGCTAGAGTTCGAGGATCTTGCCAATTTAAGGATGTTTGATTCCATGTTAATTCCTTGACCAGCTTGCTAGTCTCACCACCTAACATAGGGAATTCGGACTCAATGAATTGACAGTCCGCGTATCTGGCCTTGAATAAATCTCCTGTTAATGGCTCAAGATACTTTATAATGGTGGGAGACTCATATCCAACACATATTCCCATCCTCCTCTGAGGTCCCATCTTAGTTCTCTGTGGTTGAGCAATAGGTACATAAACGGCACACCGAATGTTTTGAGATGGGAAATGTCTGGCTCTTGACCCGTTAATAGTTGGGATTGTGAATATTTGTGTTCACTAGATGGCTTGATGCGTATGAGTTCTGCTGCATGTAATACTGCGTGTCCCCAAGCCGACATAGGGAGCTTCGATCTCATTAACAATGGTCGAGCTATCATTTGTATTCGTTTAATGAAGGACTCAGCTAGTCTGTTTTGTGTATGGACATGTGCCACAGGATGTTCCACACTCACCCCCATGGACATACAGTAATCATTAAACGCTTGGATGTGAATTCACCAGCATTATCTAGACGTATAGTCTTAAGTAGAAAATCTGGAAAGTGTGCTCTTAGCCTTATAATTTGAGCCAACATCTTAGCAAATGCTAGATTTCTTGTAACAAGCAAACGTGCGACCATCTGGTTGATGCATCTATCATCACCATAAAATATCTAAATGTCCCACAAGATGGGTGTATTGGTCCACATATATCACCTTGTATCCTTTCCAGAAAATGTAAAGTCTCTTTTGTGACTTTTACTGGTGATGGCCTTATAATAAGTTTCCCTTGTGCACATGCTACACAAGTGAGATGTTTAGGGATAACTTTTCTTTCATTAAGATTGTGCCCATTTGAACTCTTAATCAGTTTACGCATCATGTTCGAACCCGGGTGGCCTAGCCGGTCATGCCATAGAGTGAATTGTTCATTGAACATTCTATGCTTAGCCAAGTTAGCTTCTATCATATTAATCTTAGCATGGTATAAACCAGTGGCTAGTGCAGGTATAGTCTCTAGGACCTTCTTTTGTCCTTTTATAATTTCTGTAATATATAGGAACTCTTTAGTTCCTTCACCCTTGGTTTCAACATGATAACCATTTAATATTATATCTTTAAAGCTCAATAAGTTTCTCTTAGAGCTGGGTGAGTATAAGGCATCACTTAATTCAATGTGTGTGCCATTAGGCAATAATATGTGAGCCTGGCCGTAGCCCTCTATCAAGTTTGCTATACCCGCAATTGTACTAACATTGGCATTTTTCATGGTGAGGTTTATAAAATATCTTTTATCTCTTAGTATAGTGTAGCTGGATCCACTGTCCACCACTAGTTCACTCATATCCTCAGCCATTTCTATATAAAACAACATTTTATGTTTTAATTTAATAAGGCAAATAATTTTATAAAATAAATCCTTGAATTTAAACCAAATCAATTATCCCATACATAGAAATAAATTAAAGCATAAGAGCATAGAATTAAACCAAAATAAAATCGAAAATTCATTCAACATCTTTGAGGCAATCGGAAGTCTCTAGGGAGTCATCATTCTCATGATCGAAGTCTCCTTCATCATCGAGATGCACAAGGTTGGCTTCTGGGTTTTTCTTCAAGATTTCTTGATATGCATCAATGAGATGTTTGGGAGTTCTGCAGTTCTTTGCCCAGTGGTTTGACATACCACATCGGTGACAAACCGATTTTTTCTTGGTTTGTGGCTTGAAAGGCCCACGGCCTCTACCACCACGTCCGCGGCCAGCTTGGCCTCCTCGACCACCACATCCTCTGCCACTACGACCACGGCCGTAATGTCTATCTCTGTGGACGTAGTTGGTCTCTTTAGGCTCTCTAAGCTCCTTAGTCTCTGCAGGACTTTTCTTTCCCAAATCAACTTTGTGTGCTTCTGGTAATGGGGCTGTACTAGGAGGTCTCATAGCACTATTCATCAACAACAGTTCATTATTCTGCTCAGCTAGCAGTAGAACCTCATTTAGTGCCCCATAGTCAGCATACTTTGTTTGCCGGTATTGTTGCTGAAGGACGATGTTGTTAGGACTAAAAGTAGACAAAGTCTTATCCATTATCTCCTTTTCTGTTACCACAGTACCACACAACCTAAGGACTGAGACAATCCTAAAGAGCTCAGAATTATATTCATCCACGGTTTTGAAATCCTGGATCCTTAGGTGTTTCCAATCGTACTCGACCTTTGGTAGTCGCACCGTCTTTTGGTGCCCGTATCTGCGTTTAAGCGTTGTCCAAAGGTCGAGAGGATTCTCTATGAATAGGTACTGGTTTTTGAGACTCTCAGCAATGTGGTGATGCATGTGCTGGATACACTTATTCTTTTGCTTGTCCATGCTCGCGTTACCCTCTTCGATGCACTCGAACAAGTCTTTTGACTTCAGGTTGATCTTGGTGTTCATTGCGCATAGCAAGTAGTTGTCACCAGAAGCATTCAATATTGGGTAGTCTAAGCTCTTAAGGCTTGCCATCTGCATAAAAGAGAAATAGACATCCGAATGTTAGCATGCGATATTTAAGATCGAACCATGCACTCAATCAATAGGACATGCGGTATTTGAGACCGAACCATGCCATAGGCCATGCGGTATTTGAGACCGAAACATGCCTTTGCCACTTATGGTTTATGGTTTAAATTCATGCATGCAAGACAACAAAAGCAAATAGGCTAATGCATGCAACAATTTTAGATAGGATTTCTTTTTTCTTAAGTTTCCTATTTAGTTTAGGATTTAATATTTTAAGACTTTGGATAATTGCTAAATTAATTTAGGAACTTATCCTAATATTTTAATTCCGAAAATATATGTTTTTAATGATTATGGAATTTTAACAAAATTTTGTTCTTGATCGGATTCAATCCTAGATCACAAAACTAGTTCATGCAGCCGATTAAACATTCTTATGCGAATTCGATTTCTTATATGGTGCATGAAACAATCCAAGTTTATAATAATCCTAGAACAGTTTGATCGAAATCTATCTCATGATCTTAACAATATGGTTCTAGGTTCTTATGCAACACAACAATTCAAGCAACTTTAAGCAATCAATCCAATTTTCAGCTTGACAAAGTTTGGTGCAATTTACAATCAATCTAACAACCTAATCAACCAATTTTAAGTCTTAAGATTTAGGGAATTTAAAATTTGTTAGATTGTATACTTGGATGTTTTAGGGTTTGATAGTATTTAGGGTTCAAATTCGATTTATGGTTTTAAGGAGGTTTGAGATCTTATTACCTTAACACCAATAGGGTCTGACCGGATATGATCTGGGAGCTAAAGACCTCAGATATCTCACAAACCTCGCACCTTGAACAGCTTCCACGAACCACGAACCGCGAACAGCTTCCCACGCGAACAGCTCCTTGCGCGCGAACTCACCCCGAACCGCGTAACCAATAACCTCGATAGGGTTTTGAGAAGAACTCGATCACGAGCTAAGGATGCTCGTGGATCAGCAAGAGAACTCGAGACAAAGAGATAAGTCTCGAAGGAGATGAAGAACAAGAGGCGGTTTAGGGTTTTAGGGAAGAAGAGAAGATCGGCGGCTGCCTTAGGGTTTAAGGCTATCGTGCTGATAACGTGTTATGAATATAGAGTTTAGGAATAAAGCTCTTGTGTATTCTTATTGATTAATCCCGAGGTTACATGCATATATATAGTAGAGTACAAAGGCCTAAGTTTAAACCGACATAAGTAAGGAGTTGCCAAAAAGGATTCGGCTAATGGGCCGAAGGTGTGCGGACTAAGTATGGCCGAGAGGCCGAGTCTCCATGATTAGCAAAGTCAGCTTCCCACTCCTATTTTTTTCGCAATTTTTGGTGATGAATCACCTTAGCTCGAATTTACATGATGGGCCTATGGCCCATATCAGGTCTTATCGGGTTTTTTTTTGTTACACTATTTTCTTCAGCTTTCAATTTGTCTTTCTTCTGCTTCTTCTTCTTCTTCTTCTTCTTCTTCTTTTTCTCCAATTTCAGATTTGATGCTCTCAAATTGGTAAGACTTATACCGGAAACAAAATCCGAAATTGCAGCAATCGAAGGTATGTCAAGTGGTGATGAACCCAACACTTCAATTTGCTTTTTAAACCAGTTCGATTTGAAACTAATTAAGTGAATTTTATATGGATCTTGAAATTTATACAAATAGGTTTGAATCGATGGCTGATGTACAATTGAAGCAAAGAAGAGGTTACATCTGGGCAATCGCAGCTGGTCTCAATGCAGCTCTTGCCGCCATCTCTGCCAAGTTCTTTTCATCTCTCGTAAGATTGTTCTGTTTCTCTGTTTTTTTTTTTTTTTTTGGTGGTGGTTGAGTTTTGATCAAATTACTTATAGGAAAAAAGTTTTGATCTTTGACAGGTGATCAAGTATGGGTTAGTTGTAATGTGCAATGTGGTTATGTGGGCATGTTATGTAAACAGTTTAAGAGCTCTCTCGTCTCTACAAGCTACTGTCACAAACTTTGCTGCTAATTTCTTATCTTCCGGTTTAGCTGGTCTCTTTCTTTTTCAAGAATCTTTATCCTTCCGCGTAAGTATTTTGATCTTGGAAAAATGTGTGTGTTTTGTTTGGTTATAGACATTTGATTATTGTTAAGGATGAAGTGATGTTTTTTGGTTAATAATGGGCTAATTAATATGTTCCAATTTATTGGCAGTGGTTTGCAGGAGCTTTATCGATTACCATTGGAGTTCTGATCCTCAGTAAGTCGAGTGTCGATAAGAAGGTTAGCTCCGATTAGTCAACAATCGATACGATAGCTTTTCTTTTGGAAAGTGCTGCTTTTGGTTGCAAGCAGTTAGAGATGTTAAGTTGTTCTGAGTTTTGAGTTTTGATTAAAGGAAACATAGTCAATATGCCAATTTGTATCAATAATTTTGCAGCTAGAGTCTCTAATTACCTTTACATTTCAGTTTGACAAACTAAGGAACGTTTTAGTAGTGTGTATAAATGAACCAATTAAGTGGAGTGTGTATGTTAATAGAAGAACTGTTTCCAATAGATCATCAAAAGGAAACATAGATGAACGGGAGTTATCACTTAGTAAATCGAGAGAAAATAAAACCAAAGCTAAGGAATCATAGTACTACTAGCTAAACCAGTAAGGGGCCAACATCAGAGCCAACGCACCAATGAAAACTTGAAAAACAGAGGCGGTTCTTATGGTAAGATCGCAAATATTTACCTAAGCCAAAGCCTATAAAACATATAGAGTTAAGGTCGAGCTTGAGGCCAGGGAAAGAGCTAGCCGGGACCTCAAAAAGACGACATACTTGAACTAAAATTATGTGATTGTAAATATCGAATTCTAGAAATGTACTTTACTATTTTCATTTCTTTAGACCATGCAACACTAATTCCACTGATTTTATTATATGATTAGATGTAGGCTTATATGATGGTAAGTATTTGATGTATTAATCTGTGGAAGAGGAACAAATGTATATAATTTTGTTTGTTATTAGAATAAAACTGTTTGTGTCTAGATTTACCATCAATGTGATCGACTGATCGGATCCTCCTCTCATGTGTTATCAATGATAACTTATCATGGAATTTATTCTTCCATGTCTCTTATAGCCACACGAAAAATTAAAGAGAGAAAAAGTTGGTTCACGTGAAGCTATTTGCCATCATATAGTTAGGATATGCAAATTTTCGTGGAATTTATTCGATCTTCTGTGCCATTTTATGGTCCACAAAAGCAAATGAAAATGATCACTCATGCACATGAAGCTATTTTAGCTAAGCGAGACTTTAGAGTGGCCAGTGTACCTACTACATCTACTACACCTAATAATTTAATGTGCAAGTTGCAACGCATCCCTTCTCGCTTTATATATAGTATAGAAGAAAGAAACCTCATAAAATATATAAGAATTGAAATATATAAGATACTGACGAACGGCAGTGATATTCGGCCACCACTGCCGGGAAAGTCAGCGGCTGAAGAACAAGAGCGGTTGTGCGTGGACGACACGATGCAGAGATGCTTCGGCGAGTTCGGGCGTTGGCGGATGAAGCGGCTCGTGTTGACGTCTTTAGCGTGAGGACTAGAAGCCTTCACTCGATGGTAATGATATAAGCGGACCAAGAACCCAATTTGAAGTGTTTTGGACCGAGTTGCTCGGTTGGATCCTCGCTTTGTGATATAAATCCGGATTTATGGTCATGAACATGATACCAAAATATCTACCCTCTTTTTAAGCCCTTGTCTTCGCCATGATCGGTTAGTCTTATGAATCTTGTATTTTATATTTCTTTTGTCAGCTCTATTTTCTTGGACTCTAATTTGAACTAGTGTAAATGTCAAGAAGAGGGCTTCAACGAGACCGAATTTATACTTCTCACCGCAAATCAACCTGCCCCCACTTCACCAATGTGGAGATGCTTTCGGCATTTTTCCATTACCATGAACCGGGATCCATATCACAAAACCAAGATCCAACTGAACAATCCTATCCAACACACTTCCACTTCGGTTCTTGGTCGGCATATATCATTACCATTGAGTTAAAAGCTTCTAGTCCCCATGCTAGAGACGTCAACACATCATCTGCCAACGCCCAAGCTCGCCGTAGTATCTCTGTAACATATCGTCCACGCACAACTTTTCTTTTTCTCCCGCCGCTGGCTTTCCCAACAACGGATATCGCTGCAGTTCATCAAATCTTATTTTATCAAAAATCGTTTAAGCCTCAATGTCGAATCTTGAGTATTTGTGTGCTCATCTTATTTCTAGTTAATGTTTGTTGTTACTATAGATAAACTTTATCATGATGTTTCTTGTTATGGCATAATTTAAAAGTTTTGTACTCGGAAGAAAAGTAATCCACGTAAAGTAAAACGTACGATATCGATAATAATAATACCATGCATGTTATTAATACGAAGGATAAATTGGAATGTTAAAATTAAAGGACTATGGGGCTCAATTAAAATTGGAACGTTGATTCATGTCCTCTCTCATACTCGCCAGTTGTGTGGTAGGTGGTCAGTTGTTCTGTCCTTGTTTTATTATATGTGTTTTTCTTTGTCCAGTCTTTTCTTGGACTAGAGTTTGCTGCATAAAAGCCATTAATGACACGCACAATGGATATCATGCCGAATTTTTTGTTTCGGCCCATACGCTTGTGGTGGTGTATATGATGAACCGGTCATACCTAAGACTGTAAATAAGCTTTTAAATTTATATTTCTTTTGTTTTAGTCAATTATCCCATTAATTTATTGATAAAGTGTTACATAAGCTATGACGAAAGTCATGCAGTTTTTCTTTTTTTAAAGAAACATAGAAAGAGAGAGGCTAAGGTTTCTATGAATCCGTCATACCTAAGTGTCTAACATAAGCTTGTTAATTTATATTTCTATTGTTCTATAGTTGTTCTTTTATTGTTTTTCCATTTCTAAATGATTATTTTTGGTAAAATGTTATATAATTCCAAGCTTTTGTCATAATGAGCCTTTCACGGTCACGGACCGAATAATACTATCACTACAAGAAAACACGTCGATTTCAGACGAATTTTCTGACAGAAAAAATCCGTAAGAAATTTCTGACAGATTTGCGAGAGATTTCCGACATGTTTCCGAGAAAATTCTGAGGAAAAAAAGTCTCTCATAAAATCCTCGGAAATATGTTAATCCGTCTGTAATTGCTTGGAAATTTCCGATGAAAACCAGGTCGTCAGAATATTCTCGGAAAATTTTCAACATTTCCGACGCATTCTGAGGGACCAAGACTGTTGGTTTTTTCTAAGAGCTATCTGACAGATTAGTGAGAACTTTGCCATTATATCCGTTGTGATTATAATATAAATATATGTAATATATAATACAAATACATATCATATATATATAAAAAACATCAGTCTCGGTATTATAGACGGATAACCAAGGAAACTAACATAGCGTCGCAAAACTGCTGAAATCGAAGGACAATCTCTTTCCTCCCCTGCTCCGCCGGTCTTTCCTTCCCTCCCCTGCTCCGCCGGTCTTTCCTTCCCTCCCCTGCTCCCAACGCCGCCGGCCATCTCTTCCCTCCCCTGGTCATCTCTTCCCTCCGCCGGTCATCTCTTCCCTCCGCCGGTCAGATCTGCTTTCTTCCGCCGGTCAGCTCCGTTTCCCTTCCCCCAGTCCGCTCCGCTTCCCTCCGCCGGTCAGCTCCTTCCCACCGCCGGTCACCATCTTCAAACATGTAAGTTTGATTTGTGATTTTTGGTTTTGTTTGTTAGAATTAGGTTTTTGAATATATTTATTTCAAGTAGGTTGGATTTATTATTGAATTAGGGATTTGATATAGATTTAGACTGTAATTTTAAAAAGCATTTCTTTGTCTAAATAATTTTAGAAAGAATCTATTTTAGAATTAATTTATTTTAAGTAGATTGGATTTGTTATTGAATTAGGGATTTGATATATGTTTAGATTGTAATTTTAGAAACCATTTATTTGTGTAAATAATTTTAGAAAGTATTTATTTTAGAATTAATTTATTTTAAGTAGATTGGATTTGTTATTGAATTAGAGATTTGATATACTCTAGGTATGTTTAAATATATTGTTTTGTCTTTTTATTTATTTCTTATCATTAATTATTTTTTATTCTTCTAACTTAGGAAATTCCTTTAATCAAAGGTCAGAGACCCGGTTTAGGAAATCTTGTGTCACGAGATGGGAATGTCTCTTCAGTTTTTCCTCGGGACAATCAACTTGTTCAACAAGTTCAAAATCTTAACCGGATAATGAAAGAAAAAGATGCGACGGTCGAGGAACTGAAGCAAGAAAATCTCATGATTAAAGAATTTTTTTTTTCTAAACTATTTTAATTTTATGAGAATTTTTATTTAGTTTGATAATTATGTATTGGGGTTTATATATTTTGTATTAGGATATGTATATATTTATTTTCAGCTTTTTGATATATTAGTTTTTATTTATTATTGAAGAATTTTTATTTTTATATTAAATAAATTTATTTATAATTTCGAATAAATATATAAATTTATTTGTTTTTATTTCCCTTGCAAAGTTCTCGGGAACTCTGTAGTCGTCGGAAAATCCTCGCAATTATTTTCCCTCGGAAATTCCTCTGAAATCTTACCTCTTGGAATTCCGTCGGAAAAGATGTTTCCCTCTAAAATTCCTTGGTAATTTTGCGTCTTTGGAAATCCATTGGAAATTGTACATCCTTGGAAATCCGTTGGAAATTTCCGACGGATTTCAGACGATTTCTAATTTCCGACAAGCGGTTTCTGAGGACTTTTATTCCTCGGTAATTTGTCGGAAAAGGCTGTTTCCGAGAGATTACTGACGATTCATTCTCTCGAAAACTGGCTGTTTTCATGTAGTGTATGGCAAATGCCGGCATTTCACCAACGGCGTTGAGAATCACGCTGAGGTAAAAAGGTTGGTCCCAAGATTGATTATACATAAAAGGCTGTGGGACAGTGGTATTTGTGGTTTGTGGGTTATTTGCATGTGTGCTTTGTGTTTTATTTTCCGAAGATGTTGAACCAGCCATCGTCCGATATCATAATATATCTTGAATCCACGAGGGTGAAACCAGCAAAGAAGGTCTCGTCTAAAAAAAAATAAGAATCTACTAAGCGTAACCAATAGTAATATAGCAGCCTTTATTTTTACAGCGAAGAAGTCTATGTTTTGTCTATTTGGTTAGTGTGAAACATTTCAAAGAACCGTTTGTCAACATTGCACAATTGGATTTTCATATTGGTTTATCCAGTTTCCGTGATTTGTAGGCCAAAAAACCATAGACAAGTTTAAGGAAATTAAAAAAAGGCTCAATTAATATTTTCATAAACCTTTTGTAAAATGTATTAGGTACGTTTGAGATTTTTCAGATAAAATGATAATTAAGTTCGGTAACCATGTTCACACGAGCAAAAATATGACTTAATTTGTACTACTTCGTATGTTATTGGCTTTCCAAGAGTAAATCTTGGATTCGTTTTGGAAGTAGAACTAATATTCACATATCACAGAAGTGTTGACTTACTTACATATAGAGAGAGACAGAGGAACACTCACACAAAGGTAAAGTAAACTCAAAACGATCAGGTCACGAACTACGTGCAAACCATTTTTCATACGTCTCCATCCAACATCCTAAAACTGAAAAAATCAAATCATTGTTTTTGTTCCTTAAAATCTCATCTTATTTTAATATTCTCGCATAGATACACACACACATGGAGTATGTATGATAGTAACCACATGTCAAAATCTGAGGACAAAGATAGAACCGACATGTAAGTCACTACTTTTGCCATGATCAACGTGCTTCCCATTTTCTTTTATATTCCCTACTACTTATATCTCTATCCTCCGCATATTTTTTACCCGGAAAATTATAAACCCATCTCTCAAAATCTAATCTCTTCTTTTCCGTTCACAAATCTAGTTATGCCTCCTCCGGCAATGCTTGCGTTTGAAGATGGTTTAGCCCATAATTCGTGTGATAGTGAGTGGCAAGGTTTCAGTGTTTTTCCAGGAGAAAACCCTAACACAACCCCTTACCCTAACACTAATATCAATTTCTTGATTAAGAAGGCAATTCTGGAGAACGAGAAATCAATCAGTCCTATTTTCTCCCGTTCCTCAGCAAGAGACGACAGCTTCAGAATGGTACTGCCGCCTGCCATGCCTCCTCCTAGAGACTCAGCAGTTCCGCTTCCTATGCTCCCAGAGCCAATGAGAACTCGGAAGAAGCTTAGCCACCAAGAATCATTCCTTTTTATGAGGAAAACACATTACTCGGAGAAGATTCTCTACAAGGAAGAAGATTTCAAATGTAACGCCTTCTGCTTATCTCTGCCTGGATTCGGTAAACACAAGCCCGTTAGATCTTCTTCGAAACGACAAGATTCTATGGAGAAGAAGATGATCAGAGCTTCTTCCTTCACGAATTCAACTGTTTCCATACGCGCCTCGTTAGAGAAATTCGAATGCGGTTCTTGGGCTTCGACGACCGCTCTGATCCAAGATAACGGTCGGTTGTTTCATGATTTCCCCGTGGAGATGACGAAGTGCAACAGCCGAGGAGGAAACAGAGGAAGAGATGTGCAAGAACCGGTGACTTCTGGTTTCTTGTTCGATAGAGAAACAGAGACTTTGGCTTTAAGAAGCGTTTTGAAAACGAGGAGTACTAGAGATCACCGGAGATCGGCTGAGACTTCACCGCAACGTCGTGTGAGATTCTCGACTTCGTCCTCGTCCGCTTCTGTTTCTTGCCCTACTTCTCCGCGAACTTGTATCACTCCACGTTTGCGTAAGGCTAGAGATGACTTCAATACTTTCTTGACCGCACAAAACGCATGAAATGAGAGGAAACAAAAACAGAACACCGAGAGTTTTTTTTTCTAATATGTATGTGTATATGAATGTATTGTATCTACGGATGCTGTGTAAATACCAAATATCTATCAAGAGAGAGCGAGAGAGAGCAAGAGGGGTTGTTGAATCTTTGAGAAATCAAAATCGATGATAATGAAATTATTCAAAACTCATTTTTTCGTGTTTGCTTATTTAAAAGCTCTGTTTCTGACTTCCAAAACTCCAATATTTACTAGAGTAACTTTGTTCTCTTTTAAAGTCCAATATTTAGTGTGTGTATTTAGGTCATTTGAGTGCTATTTTAAGTATCAAAATCGATTTAGTGTGTATTTAGGTTACTAGAGTGGTTGCAAAATTCAAGGAGATCAAAAAAGTTTCATAAAACCGGGTTACATAACCTAATATTAAGAGAGTATAATAGGATTAGTGAAATAGTCAGCGTTTTAAAATCAGTTCCTTGTATCGAAGAAGACACGAATAACGTCCACAATCTGAGCTCGGCAAATCGGACATTTTCCTCCACTCCAGTGTAGTTCGTTGGCACATTTTAGGCACGTGCACATATGTCCGCACTTGTACAAAACCGCCTCAACCTGCGTATCGTCGCAGACGAAGCATTTTCGTTTCATTGGGTTTTCTCGTTGAATCTTGTGTTGCAAGCTAGCGTTTGCATCCAAACACGTTTTGACTGAATCTCGTAAAACTGACATTTCTTGCTGTAGCTGTTGGATCTGTGATCTCATACCAGTTATCAGCTCCATTTCCTGAAAAACGTTTTTAAGCGGTTCAATGATTTTTGCCACTAGTGCGATTGCAAGTTTCTATTGTATAATGAGAAATTGATGAAGACTCACAGGTGAATGAGGATTTTGAACAGACAAGACAGGAGTGGAAGTAACTCCAGTGTCTTGAGAACTCCATGATCCTGCAGGAGATGATGCAAAGATTTGTGATGAAGATGATGATTGGCTTGAGTCATCTCTATCGTCTTGCTCTTTTCCTTCCGTTAAAGACTCTTCTTCTTTGATTTCTTCTTCGATTTCATTTGTCTCTTCTGCCTCTTCTTCTACTTGTTGGAATTCCCATTGGTTAGAGTGCCTGTTGGAGTGTGACTGCACACGGGACATCATGAGATTATCTATCTTCTCTCGCAACCCGCTCTCCAGAAAATCTGTCACCGTTCCTCTGGATTATATGGAAACACACATTTTCTTAGTCAATGTTCAACAAGTAAAAGGAAGTTAAGGTTTGCTGAATATGATGGTTACTTACCGCTCAAGGAGCCTGCGTATGTCCTCTTTCTCAGAACGAGTGTTCATTACTTCTAGGTACCTCGACTTCCTCAGCTCCTCCCAGTAACTTCGTGGCCGAGATATTTCGCTAAGCCAATCATTGTTCGTTTCTCCATAATAAGACTGCTCATCTTCATACTCTCCTTGTTCTTCCCATCCATTCAGATATGATGATGTTTCGTGTCTCTCAAGGCACTGATCAATCTCATCACTCTCATGTAACACTCCTTGTGTTTGAGTTTCTTGGATACAATACTCACTTTGATTCTGTCTTAACCACGATTCTTCAATTATGCAGGGGCTCAGAATTGTCTTCTCTTCTTCTTTCTTCTCAGCCTCGCCGTCGTCATTGCAAGTTTCTTCTACTTCTCTTGTTTCTTGCAGTTGAAGGCAATTCGTTTTTAATCCAACAGTTGCATTTACAGCTTCTCCTTCCTTACTACATAACATTGCTTCCTCTATCTTGCTGTCACGGATGTTCAACCGCTCTTTGGAGAAAGCTTCTGGAGTAACACCGCCTTTTTGCAGCCTCGTGTTCTCGGTAGTTCCTTGTACAGCTTTGTTAGTCATCTCATCAGATCTATGATGATCCTTCCTCTGTTCTGCTGCAGCCGCGGTATTCAATGCATTTGCACGAAATTTCTCTCTGCGTTGCGATAGAATCAAAAATCAAGAATCAGAAATAAGCAAATGCTGACAACTAAAATCAAGAACCTTTTAGGAAAAAGATTAAGAACAGAGGTTACGAAATAAACCTTAAATTCAGAACTGCAGAGCCTGATTCGATCCGGTTTAGTCCGGTTGGTTTTGCGTTGGACAGGTTTCGATCTTGAATCAAAAGACAGCGTTTGAGGCTCCTTAGCTTTAACATTGACTGGTTGCAAGAAACATAACAGGACGATATCGGAATTAATAATAAATTATTGAGTGGATTATGAAAGAGTCACAAAAACATTGGGTGATTTATCAAGATAATGAAAAATATATAATTTTACCTGGAGACGACCACGTTGAGTAAACCTAGAAACTGCGTTGCGTTCAAGAAGTGAATCCAATTCACGGTGGCGATCACGTTCCATTTGCATAAGCAAATCGGTAAACGCTTGCCGTCCTCGGATCCTCGGCGAGAAACTAACCACCGGAAAACTGCTTTTCTCCGACGAAGACGACGACGAACTGCTACAAGGCCTCGGCGTTCTTAAAATTGAGACCCCACCGTCGCCGCCACTATCTCCGATGGTTAGCTTCTTGTCTTCGATGCCAAGCCTCCGAACTAGATCAGCGACTCGTCCCCATTTGCTCTCAGATTCAACATCCACAGTCGGTTTAGGGTTTGTAGCCTCTGCGACGTTGGATTCTTTAGCCATTTCAGAATCTCCATCGATCGAATCTTGAACACTACTAAGTCCTGAATCGCTCCGACTACTACTCACCGAGCAGCGGCCACTGCTCGGTGAGTTTACGGTGTTGGATCGGTTTAGCCTCGCCTCCCACATCTGTACCAAAGAAGAAGCACCGCCATGTTCAACGGGAGATTCAAGGGCACGCTCTGTTGGTTTCTCCGCCAATCGAATATGATTGTTCTTGTTACTGTGAGTCTCGATCCAAGAATCGACCAAGTTCTCGTCGGAGACATGATGAGATTTGAAGAGCTCGAGCTCGTGATGGTTTTTCACCGGAGGAGAAGGTTTGAGATTCTTCTGGAAAACGCCAGCGTTTTGATTACGGTCTCTGAGGATAAACCCGAATCTCTGACTCTGAGACGGAGAAGGTATCTCCACCTGAGAAGACGCCATTGTTAATCAGAATCGAACTTAAGGATCAAATTACCATTCGATCGATGAAAGTTAAAGAGGAACAACTCTGTTTCTCTCTTACAAGAAGAAGAATAAAGAAAGAGAAATTAGGTTTGGGTTAGTGAAAACACAGATTTTTCTCTCCGTTAAAGAAAACAGAACAACAAGAAGTGGTGGAGATACGAGGATGAATGAATGAATGAATGAAGAAGAAGAAGAAGAAGAAACAGAACCGATGAAATAGTATTGTTCTTATCTGTTTAGTAAAAAACCTTTTTTTTGTTTCTAAAACAAATATGTGTTGTCCTAAAATCGCTCTGTTTTGTCCCTTAAACTTGGGAACGTGTCTGTAAAAATATGAGAATAAATATATGAGGTGTACGCTCGAGGGAAAGATAAAGCTTCCGTGGCCAAAAGTGAGAAATATCGTTATGGAAAGAAACTAAAAAAAAAGAAGCTGGAGTATAAATTTAGACTATATAAATAAATTTAAAGGTTTCTCTATACACTTGTCATTTATATTGGTAAAAGTATTTAATTAGTAATGGCAAAAAAAAGGAGCATTTGATTACTATACTAATATTGAGTTTATTAAAGGTGATAAAGGCTCCTAACTCATAAATGCGATAGTCAAATTGGAGCCGTTGGGAGATTTAGCCGTTGGTGAGTGGGGAAACTGGGAACCATGCACTTTTTTTTATGCCATCATTAGTGGAGTAACCCACTATAGTTACTCTCACATTAATTAATTATATAAATAATCATAAATTAAGTAAAGCAACCCTAAAAGAACTTAAGCAAAATCAACCTATTATTAGAGAACCCCAAAAAAGTTACTCAAGGCATATTTTACCTTATTAGTGTTTTACACTTGTTTAATTGGTTAAAATTTGGACCTATACACACTGATTCCTTTGAGTGTAGTTGTTGTTTGGTCAAGCCAAAGTGTAGCTTGATTCTGCCACATTGGCCGGTGATGTTGAGTGAATGTAGACAAACTCTAGGGATTTCCCGGATGGCAATGAGTGCATCCAAGAGGGTAGACCGAACGAATTGCATGATCTCGAGAGCCCCCAGATTGGTCCATATAGATTCTTGATCGAAAGGTTGAGACTTTTCAGAGGTCTAGAAGATTTGTTAATCACAGTTGTTGAGTATCTGTAGTAAGTCCTTCCCTTTGAGACACATGAACCAGTTACCTTCTGAACTATAGCCACTGGACCAGAAGCTGTACAACAAGTAAACAACAGAGTCAAGCCTCTGTTTAAATAGTAACTGGTCTTCGGACCACAGGAGCAGGAACCGCTGCAGGGACACAACCAAAAATCAATTAAGCAAGCTACTTTTGAGGTCCAAACTTCATCTCAAGGACATTGCAATTTCAGACACAAACCTGGAAGAAACTGGTTATAACCGGAATGACCACTGTTGAGACGACGACAAAGAAAATAAAAGACTAGTAGTGTGTAACATTCTTGTCTCCCTTGCTTACTTTTCTCGTAGAGGACGACGACAAAGTAAATAAAAGACCAGCAGTTTTTATCAAAGAGAAATATAATTTCATAAACTTTGCAGATCAAAGTGAAAACAACAATGCTGGCTAAATACCTCATTAGCAAGCCTTTCACCCATTTTATCAACACCATCAAATGTCAACGTTGCACTATTACTCTCGCTACCTGCTTCATCAGTTTCATCAAAATCAAAACAACATTCTTTGGAGTTTGAAGTGAAACAAACCAGAGCAAAAGCAAATGACAGCAACCAAACTGTTTTAACCCGACATTTACATCAAAAGAGCAACCAAATATCTAATTAGGGCTGTTGTTTTAAGTTGTCCTTATCAACTGTTGGTTGCTCAGCAACCTCTTGATTCCCAAATCAAAAGCTACTTCACAACATACACATTCACATAAATCATTGACACCCAACCCAAGTACTTTTTTTAATGTAATTATGAGAGGCGACGACATTGAATCTAATTAAGTCTATACGCCCCTGTTTTGATGTTAGACTTAATTATGAGAGGCGACGACATACAAATAGAATCGGAGAGAAAGATACCCAACATACCTTCGTTTTCTAGAGATGAAGCCGCCAGAGGCTAAGACGGAGGAGGTTTAACGGGGGAACATGATGGTTATATTGATCGAGCATCCAAATCGAGTAGATTATGATCGATACACCGATGAAAGCTTGGAGAAAATTCAGGATCTTGAGAACAGAAGCGAATAAGACATGACAACAATTGTGATTGGAAGCCGATCCGTAAACAAATCGGTGTCAATCACCAAAACCCTCGAGTTTAATCGATTTTTCCGGATTTGAAGTGAATCTATCGCCGATTCACCGTTAACCTCAAGAGAGAAATGAGAAAGGGTCGCGAAAGAGAGAGAAGAAAATGAAAAAAAAAAAAAATTTATATATCCGACAACCAACCAAAATTTGACACGTACCGTTCCTTATGGGTTGCTTCCGCTCCTTCCTGGAGAAGCGATTCTCGCATTTTAGACAATATTATTAGATTTTTTAATTTTTTTTCGGACATAAATAAGAAAGCAACCAACTGAGTAACTCTCAGTAATCATGCTCTAAAGATAGTAAACACTATACATATTTAGAATAATAGTATAATTGAAGAAACTGACAAGGGAAACAAATTTGAGTAAAGAATACAAAATATTTTAGGTACAATCTTTTTTCCTAATCAATCTTATTCTTTTTTTTTTTTTTTTCTTTTTTAGTTTAATATGTAAAGAAATATAGTAATAATAGTTATGTTACATGGTGTATAAGGTTGGAAAATTCTATTAAAACTTTATAATGGGCTGCTAAGTTGAGATTTGGTCGAACGAGATACTGTACGTCTGTACCACGTGGACTGTGATCCATTTACCCACATAAATATGAATTGTAATTTGAGTGATCAGTCTAAATCAGTAAATGGTAATGATCTACAAGCACACAATCAGGTACATAAAGCACGATGTTGTGGTGACTCTAAATGATGTTTTTCGATACATGAACAACCTCTAATAAGTAGGGAGAAACAAAGAAGTCAGTTTGGTAAATCAAATCACTCCCAATTGAGTATTCTACTTAATAATTTGAACGAACAAATTCTTTGTGAACATTAAAAAATATAATTGATACTAGTGCTTGGTCTTCCTCTCCATTGGACAAATAACACAATCACACCGCTAACAGTAAAGACTTTGGTTACTCTTAGATTCAGTCAAAAATTGTTTTGTATTAAAATAATTTTGGTTACTCTTAGATTCAGTCAAAAGTTGTTTTGCACTAAAATAATCTGAGTATAACTAAACAAACAACAAAAACAAATCAACACAAATTATGATTAAAACACAAATTTGTCAACATAAAAAACAAAAAATCATCGTAAGGGTAGAGTGAGAGAACCAATAATATACAAAAACATGTTTTCTTCATCACTTAATGCTACATTAATAATAAGACTGAAGTGGACGTGATCCTTGCCGTCAAAGTTTTGTCATTCTTTAAACATTTTGGGTGGGAAATTTTGGTTCCAATTGTTGTCGAATCTGAGAGATCTTAATTTTTTTTTGTCCAATATACATATATATGACAAGTATTTTAAAGAGGAAATCAATTACATTCGGACATCCACATTGAAAGACAAAATTCTATTTGGCTAAGTTTTGATGTATCATAAAAATGATATCAAAATCTAACCAAATAATTTTAACATGACTCATATAAGAAATATTTTTTGAAAGATTTTCAACAATTTAAAGGTTAAAATCTAATATAAGATGCGTAAAACAAGTTATTTTTAATAAAATTATTTTCGCGCAAGATCTGTGTATTAGTTATTACCCCTAACCTTGAGACTTCCAAATGTACAAATCAATCCAAATTAAAGTCAAATACTTGTTCCAAATTGTAAATTCCACACATTGGAGGATTATGGTTTCTTCAACCTAGCTTCAACACAATTCATTTCCTTCATCTTTCAAATCACCAACTTTTTTTATTAAAAAGTTTTTTCCCAAAATGAACCTTTTTTCCCAAAATGAACCTTTTTCTCTACCAAATCCTTGAAATATTTGTGAATTTTGTTGATCCCCTTATTCACGATCCCCATTGAGCTTCCTCCTTTAGTTATATGAGAAGTTATAATAAACTACAATTCATAAAAACTACATCCACACATAAATGTATTTCCTAGTTACAAATTTGTAATTTTAATTAAGGTTTTGACATATTAATTAAAAAAACTACATAAATGATATTTTTATATTAAAAGATGACTATTGCGTAAAAGATATTATTCAACTAATAACAAAACATTTTGGAGAATACAAATAGTCCAAATTTAAAACTGATACAAAAATTTTGCATAAAACAATAAAAACATCACTTAATTTTAAAACAATTCTTTCCCTAAAACATTACCTTATATTAAATTAAATTATATTAAATTACCTTATATTAAATTACCCATGATATATATAAGGGGTATTAGCCATTAAACCCATGTGTGGACTGGTTGTGCAAGAAAATTTTAATTTCGAAATCTCACGTTTTGGTTCAATTCTGCCAAAGATACCCGGAAAGAAGGAAAGGAGGAGTCATTACCAAACATACAAACAATGGAATGATCATGTCTATTATGGTATGGATAAGACCCTCGGAGTTGATAACTTTGTGACTGATTTCAATGCTGTGGATGGATCAGAAGATAAGGAGAAATGGTTCTTGTTCTTTCTCTCCAGTGGGACAGAAGTGACATTGGTAGTCAGTTGGACGAAGAAGGGCTTAGTCTTCAAAATTGGAGGACAAGAAAAGAAGCCGAAGAAATTCTATGATATGATAACTAGGAGGCGTGTCTGTATAATCTCATCATATTTGTTCTATTACTTGTCTTTTGTCCTGTCGTGGATTCTAGTTTAAGAGTGTTGTGTACCGTATCTTATTATATAAAGTTTGATGTCAAAGTTACTCATTAACAAGATCGTGACACGTGTCAATTGTATCATTCAAATGTTGGCATATGTCAATTCTAAATTTCTTAAAATATTAAAAAATAGAAATATTAAAATTTAAAATCTACCATAAAAAGATTTTATATAAAAACAAAATTGAGAAAAAAAAAATCTAATTTAAAAAAAAAACTTTTTCCAAATGTAAAGCAAAAGTTTTGTTTTTAACAGTTTTAAAAATATTAAAAGGCAATTATAAGAAAATTATATATTTAAAAAGCTTTAAAATTTTGGAAAATATCATTATAAAGAAATTATGTTATATATATACATATCATAAAATTTGAACTTATAATATTGTTTATTTATTGTAATTTTAAGTTGCTAATTTTACAAGAAAAAGGATTACTTTTTATATAAGATAAAAAATGATTCAATGATGACAAAAAATATGATTGTGAAAATTATACAAGTATTACTGTTTTTATAAAAATGTAAATACTCACCTTTACATAAAGAAAAAGATTGTTGAAGTTAAAAAATATAAAATAAAAATAGATCGTCTCATATTATTTTCACCAATCAAATAATTTATTCAAAAAAACTGTTATTGTAATATATAAGATAGGAGGATGTAAGATTAATGTATGCATTTTTGTAACTATAAAAATGTTAAAGTGAAGAGACATATAATAGGTTATTTAATATGTTCATAAAAACAATTTGTTGGTAGTAGTAAAGACCAAATAGTATATTTTAACAGTAAAATATATTTGTTTGTACAAATACACTTTTAGTGGTAATGTAGATAGTAGATTTATAAATGGATTTACATTAGTGTATTATAGCAAAAAGAACAACAACTATTTTTTATAACTAAAAGTTTATCTCTTTACTTTTATATATTATTTTTACTTATGAAAAGAATTAAATATATATTTTTTGTTAAATTTAATTTTATTTTAATAACTTTGAACTCATTTACAACTATTTTCTTAACGGGAAAAATGCCAAAAAAACCCGAAGTTATTTTTATTTGGACGTTTAATACCCAATGGTTTTGGATTGGAATAAAAATACATCAAATTATAAAAATGTGTCATTTAAAACCCAAAATAATAAGTGTTGTTATTTTCATACCCACGATTTTTCAACAAAATCAAAATTCCAATTTTACCATGGTTATCTAATTAATTATTAATTTTTAATATAAAAATCTCGGTTTTGTGTTAACCATATAAAACCGGGAATTAGTCCCGGTTATCTACTCCTCTCTTCTTCCTCCTCCTCTTTCTCTCTTCTTCCCACTCGTCTTGTTTCTCGAAATTTTCTATTTTTTAAAACAAAAAAGCTGTAATCATTTTTTGATTGTGCGCGTAGGGGAGAAAATATTCAAAGGTATCAGAGAGGTGATAACGTTTGCATTGACAACAATTATAATATTCAAAGGTATCAATCAGATTTTGTTCTGAATTTTTTTTTATAACATCTCTCTTTTTCTTTTTTAATTTCGTTTTTGTGTTCTTTGTAGCAGCAGCCTAGAAACTTAAAAAAAAAAATGAATTGACCGTGTGTATGTTTATGTGTTCGTGCTTGGTCTGAATCTGACGAAACCAAAAAGAAAAGAAAAATCTGGAATTCAGACAATATCAAAACAGAAAAGAAATCGAATTTGTCATAGGATGTTTCAGATCCAAAGCAGACGTTATTTGACAATGGAACTCCAATCTCAAATTCTGATTCTCCGTCCGAACATCAACACCAAACGAGCCAACATCATCGTAAGTTTTAGGATTTGTACGGCTTCACCGTCAAAGGAGATAAAACGACGCCGACTAGAGAGAAGAGGAAGAAGAAGGAGAACTTGATAACCGGGTTTAATACTGGTTTGATATGGTTAACACAAAACCGATATTTTTTATATTAAAAATTAATAATTAATTAGATAACCAGGGTAAAATTGGAATTTTGATTTTGTTGAAAAATCGTGGGTATGAAAATAACAACACTTATTATTTTGGGGTTTAAATGACACATTTTCATAATTTGATGTATTTTAATTCCAATCCAAAACCATTGGGTATTAAACGTCCAAATAAAAATAACTTCAGGTATTTTTTAGCATTTTTCCCTTTTCTTAAAAGTGTATCTATTTACTTTTTTCTTTTCAACCAAACAATAAATTGAAAGAAAATACCCCTGTTAGTTGTTCAAGCTCGAGGGAGGTGTTTACAAAAGAAACTTCAGAGATAGGAGAACGCGAAGCACGGAGAAGACAAACTGACTTCGTATTTGACGCACGCGGGATCCAAGAGATAGAGAATAGTGGGAAGGATTCTAGCGAGTTAAACTCATCGAGCAGGTTGGAGAAGGATGACCAATCTTCAGGAGATTGCACCATAGTGAGTAACTCAACACAATCAGTCTTGAAATGTTGACAAGCGATCCCTACAGCACGTATACGCTTCATGGCCTACAACAACGCTTCTAACTCCGAATGTAGGGGGAGGGGCTCTGATGTAACCCCAGACGATGGCCGTAACCCACGTACGTACGGATGGGACTGGATCGGAAGGAATCAGATCTGTACGGCTCCAACAAACGATCGGAACAAGTGGAAGAGGTTCACGAGGAGATGCTTGATTCGTTAGACTCTTGGTACGATGAAGATAGAGGCCGAAGAGGTTCACGAGGAGATGCTCGACTCGCTAATCTCTTGGTTGATGAAGGTCGAAGGTGGATCGATTTAGCGACACGCAAGAGATGGATCTCCTTGTGATACGGCTAAGCTAGAAGGTTTCGAACCCGGTTCGAGAAGCTTCTAGGGTTTTGTTTCAATCGCTGAAAACGAGAGAGATAAAGGAACAACCTTGATTTTTATTCGGTGGTTGGCCGGAGGTAGGGTGTTGGTTGGCCGGAGGTTGGCCGAAAGTTGGACGGAGGTTGGCCGGAGGTGGTGGTGATTGGCCGGTGGTGGTGGTGGCCAGAAATCGGAAGTGGCCAGAGCTGGTGAAAAGGGTGGTGATGGTTAGAAAAAAAAAACAAAAACAAAATAATAAAAAGGCAAAAACTGTCATTAATACATAAATATACAGAATATAACTGATTCACGATTACTATGGTTAGTTAGTGAATTATAGATTTTTTTTTGGTTATAGAACCCAATTCCCCATTTGTTTATATCTATCAACAAGTTCTCAATTGTTTAAGAAAAACCAAAGTCTACATTTGTAATTTAAGATCTTTCGACGGTCTCTAATTCACATATGAAGATAAGAAAATTCCCTACCGCCTTCAACTCAACCGTTACGTTGTAATATTTCTAGATTTTGTAAGTTGAGTTGTCGAAGCTAAATCATACATACTGTTGAGTCCTCAAAATTTTTACAATATTAAAGAAGAGGTTTGAATTGAACTTTTAGATATGGAGAAAATTTTATGACGCCTAATGACCTACATGATTTAATAGTTAGTTTACATAAAATAATAACACATGAGCGTACAATATCCTTAGAATAATATAGTGTGAGAAACACATCTATATGAGGAAACACTTTATGTTAGTTAGTAGAGATTAATATAATATAACTCACCAACATCTTTTCAAACACTCCGTTTCATATGATTTAAAAGATTAAAGTTTTATGCAGAAAGATAATTTATCTGACTTTTTTTGGCTTTAAGTGTTTTATCCTCGACTAAATTGATTTAAATAAAATATTAGATGTTGTTATCAATATAAAATTAAAAAGTGTGAAAAATTAGAAGTTATTTTCGATGTTTTAGTTAAATTTTTTTATAACTTAAAATGGAGTAAGTATCTGTTATTTTATCATAAGACTGATGACGAGCCAACAATCAATTTCATGGATTTCGTAACATATGCAAATGGAGACTTGTACCACTAACTCTTATATCTTAATCAATTGGTAACTTATTTGCAGTTCAACCATAAAAATAATTTATAGCCTATACAAGCTAACTAGACATATTAACTTATTATCCTTGACGTGATTAAAAGCTTAAACCGTAACTAGTTAAAAATATACATGATCAGAACTGATCTGTCTTTGTCCGTCATTGTCAATAAAGATGATTCTTGAATACAAACAAATAAATATAAATAAATACAGTAAAACGAGCTACATTTATAGCTTGTGTTCTTGATAAATTTTAGGAATCTAAAGTTGATTGGTCTTTAGACTTCACGTGATTAAGGACTCATGAATTGTCACTAAACACATAGATAATCATGAACTTATCTAGCTTGTATTCATGATCCATCTATTAAGAGTTCATAAAATGTCATACGGTATAAACAACAAAACATATAGATAAACATGAACTGATCAATATTTGTCAAGAAAAGATGATTCTCGAAAGAGAAAGAAGAAACAGCAAACAAGCTTCATTTTTAGCTTGTGTTCTTGGTTGTGGTTATGTTCCCTTTCTTGCAGCACATGAGTAGTTCATTCTCCATCATTTGTTCACCATATCATTTTCATCTTTTATATTCAACGTTCCATTTTTCTTGATCTTATCGAGGTCGACATATACTAAGCAACAACTTGTCGACATATACTAAATCCAGAAGTATCTGTATCTCACATTAAAATCACAAATTGACGTGAAGTTTGCAATTTGGCACGCTTTGACTCCGTTCAAATCCATCATTATCTTGGAAAAACCTACCGATGATTCATGACATTGACGTAAGATTAGCATATGACTGGAGTATCGATGTCGTGGAAGGATATATATTCGTAAAGTATTGTCGTAAGAATGGTTGGATCTATGATGTCAATGAAGGTAGATGGACTATTGCAGAAAGGAGGAGCTTTACTTATCGGTGGTCAAAACATTGGTGCGTGATAGATGATGTGATATATCGTTACTCATACATTGGATACATATAGTATGATGTAGAGTCTAGAAAGTGGACAGGTGTGAACGGTTTGGAAGCATTGATGAAATATTGTTGTACTCAGGGTACTAGTAATAATTTTGCTCAGAATATGGTTGGATTAGTTAACTATGGTGGAAAACTCGCAGTTCTTTGGTATAGATCTGTTGTTGGTGAAAAGAAGAATATTTGCTGTGCGGTGGTTACGCTGGAAAAATGCCATAATATTTGGTGTGCGAGCCACTGATTGGATTTTTATGTATTTGGAACTTGTAGTTTGTGCTAATGATAGGTCCATCACTGATGTAAGTTGTACATATCAAACTAATGACATACCACCACGAGTGGCACTGGTGGTAATAATAATAATGAATTTCAATTGTAGTTGCGTGGGAAGACCAGTTATGGGAAAAAAAAAAGAAGAAGAATCAGGACCTATTAGAGAGTCATATCGACGATGATTAAAACTAGAAGGAAAAGTGCCTACGAGATCAGTACCACGACTTATTCGATAAGTCAGAATACGAGCCAAACCAAACATACGCATAATAAAGATTGTGATTTGTGACTCAATTAGACTCTTATATACTAGTGTCTTTATTCTGTGTTTTGTTAAATATATATAGAGAACACTCGTATATGTTATATAATGTAGGACAATTGATTGCTCTCTAGTGGTATACTCCCATAAAATGATTAGTGCTTCCAAGTTTGTAGGAACCAAGAAACACTTAAAAACATAAAGTTGGCATATTAAAATTTCAAGAAGGGAAAATTGAACTATAAACACTTATTGCCTTTATAGCTCTTTTACTCAGAGCTTTGGGTTCCGTTTCAAGTTTTCGGTTTATAATGGTATGCATACCAAAACTTTAACTGACAATGAATGGTTTGCTGCAGTAAGGGGCAAATCTAGGCTTATGAGGGGTGGGGCAAGTGCCCCATACTCATTTTCTTAATTCTTGTAAATTATTAGCTAAGTTCTGTGCTATATCTATTAAAATCAACAAAAAATTTCAGTTTCTTAAGGTTGTGCCACAGGTAAAATGTTAAGCTAAGTAATATATCAATTAAATTTAACAAAATTATTAGTTCATTAAAGTGGTGCCCCATACAAAAATGACTTATGCATCCGCCAGCGGTATTGATTTCGTTTTAACTGTATTTAGTCAAACTATTTCCACTATTATATATCATCAGCCAGGCAAATTATCAATTATGTATGAAGAAACCAATATGTCAACTTAATGAATTTTTTTCACATGTCATGCAAGGAGAGTCCTCGTTTATATTACTTGTATAGAAAATAGAACACTCACATTCACGCAATCTAAATACATTTTTTGTGACTAAGATATTCAAAGCTTTTAGTATGACTTATATTTATAAACGGTAACAAGCCTTTGCACGATACACACATATTTGAATCATCTCATAATAAATACATATTTCTTTAACCGATCTTGATTAGCTATATCCAAAAAGAATGAACAAACTGGATCCGTACTAGCTGCATGATGCATAAGCTAAACATATGTCTACTGATCTCCAAAATCTTTCATATAAACACTGCACAATAAACTTTGAAAGTCATATCATGACACACATTGTCTTTTAGATCTAGTTCGGCTCATAAATACAAATAAATGTAGTCCACTAACTTTTAATCAGCACGCGTGCAAAAACTTTTAATGTTTAACTAGCTTAGTAAACAACGTGAAAGATAGTTAAACATGTATATATGACGTCAAAAAATTATTTGTCTATATCCAAAACAAAGATTATTATAAAGGGTCGGTGGATATATACGAGAATGATTTAAATCCCTAGTCCTCACAATTACAAATTGTCGGTGTAAACAAACAAAATCTATATTGGTTTGAGTTGATACTTTGTTTTGATCACTCTAATAATTTCTCATAACTTAAGAGTATTTAGTTTACTAGCGACGAAATTTATAGAGGGAATTAGGTAGTTTCGAAAACTTGGGCTAACATATAAACTTTTCAAAAGTACTGTCTACTTTGCTAAAATTCTTTATACTTATATTCGGATAATATGGTCGGACATATTACTCCCATGACTACCTAACAATACATCTTTTATATATACAAGTAGCTATGGATTGTTTACTTAATTAAGTATCATACTAATTAATATCTCCTCTATAAATATTCCACATACAGTCTTACATAAATACTAGAAAAATAACCCGCGCAAATCATATATAGAAAAGAAAAAAACAAATATTATTTAACATTGAAACATTAATCTTCTTTGTTACCAAAAAAACAAAAAGATTATTAATAAAACACACACCATTTTTTTTATATTCAGATGGATATCTTTGTAGAATATACATAATAACCTTAACTAAACATTCACACAAACACACACACACATATTTATATTTATATAAGTAACTTTGGTTGATGATATATGTAATTAAGTAAATTTTGGTAGATATATATATATATATATATATATATATTCCCTTTTTAAGTTATTCAATTTCTACCAAAAATATTTTCCTTCTTCCATTCTACAGTATGTTAATAAATTTAATGATAATTATTGAATTTCCCAATTAAGAAAATAAAATATACTATCCTAGCTAGACACTACTAACATTTGTCCAAAAAAAAAAAAAGACACTACTAACTAACTAACACCAATGGAGATGTCAATCTATTACAATGAATTTTGAACCCATGCAAGAACATAAACAAACGAATAAAATATTTAGAATTTAAGATATGGTGAATGATGATGTGAAATGATTATTTATAGGATTTCAAGGGATGGAAGTTATATTTCTAAAATAATTTAATTAGAGAAGTTACAATTATAATTTATAGTATATTTGAATGAAAATGAATGAAAAATAGTCAATTCATAATTTATGTGATTTCAGTTACAATTTAATAGTAAAGTGTAGATTTAAAGTATAAATTAATATACATTATTACATTTTAAATATAATTATTAATTTTAGAAATTAAATGCTAAATCAATAAGGAAAGAGTGAAATCTTACTTTTGTGTATATATAATTTTTTTTTTACTCAAAATTGTGTATATATGATTAAATAGAAATTTTGGTTCACTTTTTTTTTCTTTTTTTAAAGTTCACATTTTGTTCACTTCCATTTATTGTAAAAGTTGGAAGTAAGTTATTAACGAAATAATGCTTCCTTCACTCAACCCAAACTTGTCATCTATTGTGATAGTCAAACTATATCGCATTAACGTTTATTTGTGGAAAAAAAATCAAGTAATATGAATTTAAAGATCTTGTTAATTGTGGTTCTTTTGCATATACATAGAAGGGATAATTGCAATTAAACCGATTTTCAGATGGTCAAACTTCTTCCATTCAAATGATGAAAGAAAAATCAAGTCTTTGAAAACAAAAATTTGAAAAACAACTTCTCAACATATAAAAGATACAATTTTTATCTTTGCATTGTCTTAGAACGCATACATTAATCTTACTCATGTATTCAAATTTACACGAGTGAGTTATAGAGGAAAATAATGTTGTTATACCGACCAAAGAGCAAATAAATTAACCCAATAGAAGTTGAAAGATAAAAAAATTAATATAATCAAATAAGTCAAAGATCATTATCTCCATTTGTTTTTGTTTTCTCAAAGGAAAAAAGGAATACATAAAATCATATATTATAAACATTTCATATACAACATGCAGGCAAGTCACTTGAATATTGAAATCTTTTAGTTGTGCCTCCCACGTAAAAGCATCACATTCATTTCCCAACCCAATATAAAAATTACTCACACAAAACAATTCTCATCAAACAAATCCATCAAATTCCGAAAAACATATTATCAAGAAAGCAAGATAATGAAGTTGGCCGTGGTCTCAGCCGTCGTCCTACTCGTGGTTTTTGTGGCTTGGCCTGTATCAGCTGGCCGAAAAGACGTACCGGGAACGGGAGGATACGGAGGTGATGATGATGGTGGTGATGATGACACTCAGTCATGGTTTCCATTGGACAATCAATTATCGTTGAATTACTATGATAAGATTTGTCCAAATTTTGAGAAAATCGTTGATAACAAAGTGAGGGAATGGACTAAGAGTGACGCTTCTCTTGGTCCCGCCCTCCTCCGCCTTATCTTCCACGATTGTGGTGTCACGGTATTGCAACTATATCTTCTTTCTTAAATATAAATTCATCATCAATCGTTCAGTTGCCTAATATTTATATGCATATATATACTATTAGATAAAAAGTCTATGGACAAACCCACCATAGTGTTTTTTCGCATATCTAATGAATTAACAACTTTCAGGGATGTGATGCGTCGGTTCTTTTAGACTACGAAGGAACAGAGAGAAGATCTCCGGCGAGCAAAAACCTAAGAGGCTTCGAGCTGATCGACGATATCAAGTCAGAGCTCGAGAAATCTTGCCCCGGCTTAGCCTCATGCGCTGACATCCTAACTGCAGCTAGCCGTGCCGCGACCGTCCAACTCGGTGGTCCTTACTGGCCCAACGCCTACGGTCGTCGTGACTCCAAAGCCTCTTACGCTAGAGACGTTGAGAAAGTCCCTTCAGGCCGCCGTGATGTAACCGCCCTTCTAGAGACGTTTCAGTCTTACGGTCTTAACATCCTCGACCTAGTTGTCCTATCTGGGGCCCATACCATCGGACAAGCCTACTGTGGCACCATCCAGTCCAGGCTTTACAACTACAACGGTACCAGTGGTACTGATCCGTCGATCGAACCCAAATACGCAGATTACTTGAGACGCAAGTGTCGCTGGGCGACTGAGACCGTTTCTCTCGACGCCATAACTCCGGCAGTGTTTGATAATCAGTATTACATTAATCTTCAGAAGAATATGGGAGTCTTGACGACTGATCAGGAGCTTGTTAAGGACCCAAGGACCGCTCCACTTGTAAAAGCTTTCGCAGAGCAGCCTCCTCAGATGTTCAGACAGCAGTTCGCTGTCTCTATGGCCAAGCTGGTCAACGTTGGTGTTCTCACTGGTGAAGACCGTACCGGAGAGATCAGGAAGGTTTGCAGCAAATCTAACTCAGGAGCTGCTTACTAATTATAATTATAATCTCTCATGAGTTTCTTGAAAGTAATTTCTTGTTTGGTTCTAAATTTGTTCTCTTTTTAATTGTAATTTGTTGTCTGTACAACAAAAATGTGAATCTTGATGTATACTGAGAATTATATTTGTTGCAAGCTACTTTTTAACCCTCTCGTATTGTTATTTTCAACTTCTGATTTACATTTCTCCCAAAGTACTGTGTACCACTATATTTGAACTAGAGACAAATGCATGATTAATATATGTCAAAGGTTCATAATGCTAATAGAACATAATGGCATAATCAGAAGTCTTTAGGGGGTCTCTATAATATTGCAACTCAAAGAGAAAACATAGTACAAAAGATAGATATACTCTAAGACATTCAAGAACCTGACAATTTAGAGAGGAAAAACATAGTTATGCGTGCCAATCGAAAGCAACAAACCAGTTTAGTTTCGTTTGCCTCTAAGGACACCCTTACTGCGGCGATTCTTCATCCCCATCTTAAACTTCTTCTTCAACTTCCTTCCGATAGGTTTTAGCGACTTGTTTTTCTTCTCATCATCCATTTCCACATCTGCAAACAACAACAACAATAGTATCCCCAAACAGAACATAGCCAATATCACAAACCCTTTCAAAAGATATAGAATCAACTCAAAACCATCGTTTCCAAATGACCAAACCAACCAAATGATCCACCTTGAATAAGAAACTACAGATGCAATTTTGAACAAAATTCAAAATCAAGAAACCAGAATTGATTAACAAATGTGTTTCATAGAACATTTCTATGCACTCCCAACATTGAATTTGATAAAATCAAACAACCCAAGTTTACTCAAATCTATACAAACCAAGTTTTCATTGACAAAGTTAACGATACTAGAGTAAGAAACAGAACATACCCATATCGTTGGCGATAGTGACGGAGGAAGGAGCAGACTCAGAGGACGGCGTCGCGACTTCCATAAACGGCGAAACTGGAGGTAGACGAACGGGTAGCTTCGGAGCGGCGAGTGCGGCTTCGATAGCGGCGTTCTTGGCGTCTTCTCTCGTTAGAGTGAATGATTCCTTCTCCACTATATCTCTTCTGATAGCTCTTAATCTCTTCACTCTCTTGCATCTCATTGATTTCGCCATTGCTGCGGTTGAAATCGAAGCTTTGGTGAGAGATTCGAAAATTAGGGTTTTGAGGCAAAAGGGGTTTTTGATTTTAGCGTTGTGTTATTTTATATATCGTCTAAAACCTAATCGAGGAACTGAGAAATTGGTCCGGGTCTGTTTGGTTACTAGTTTAACTATATATTTTCCAAGTTTAAAGCCTGTTCTATGTTTAGTGGCCCGATTTAGGCCCAAATAAATAGAGAAGAACGGTTGCGAATGCGAAATCCCGAGAATACCCTTCGTCGTCTCCGTGCAGATCACACTGTTTGATTCTCCTGAGGAGAATCCATTGTTTCCCTTAGAAGAAAGCAAGAACTTTACTTTGGAAGCTTTTTACTCTCTACCTTGCTCATCTCCAGGTTAGTATTAATTTTTGTGTGTTGATCTGTAGTGGAAATTTTTTTATTCGTCTTGTGATTTCGTTCGTATGTGTTAGTTGTTGTTTCTCGATTTTAGCAAATCAGATCTTTGGTTTCTTCTGTTACGAATTTGATTTGTTTCGATGGATTTAGCTTAGATTGATTGTGTTGTTGAGCTTGGAAGCTCTTGAAATTGTGTTGAGAGATGATTTGGAGGTCTCTTCCTGTTGAATCATAGATCTCGAGTAGGCTATGTTTGGAGCTTGGTTATGCATTCTCATTATGAATTGAGATGATGACTTAGAGCGTCAATGTTAGGATCTGGTGTTGAATCTTAATTTGGTCTATGCAAAATGGAAACTGAAACTTGTAGATAACTCTGTTGAATCTAAGAAGCAAATGTTTGATGTACAACTATTTGATTTCAAGAGTTAAGAGAGATGCATTCATTGTGGTTGGTGTGAGATAAAAGATTTGTGGATTGTAATTGTTTTGGTTTTGATGGCAGAGATGTATAATAACATGGGACCTCAACCGGGTATGCCAAGACCTCCAGGAAACCCTCAGCCTGGTCCGTTTGGTAATCCTTTCACTGGAGCTGGCTCGGGTTTTATCCGTGGTGGTTTGGGAGCATATGGGGAGAGAATTTTAGGATCAAGCTCTGAGTATGTGCAGAGCAATGTAAGTGAATTCCCCATATCTCACGTAATATTTGATTTTTTGTTTTTTTTATCTGTTTTTGACTCATTGTTCGGAAATGAAACAGATAAGCCGGTACTTCTCTGATCCTCAATACTATTTCCAAGTGAATGATCAATATGTGAGGAACAAACTGAAGGTTGTTCTGTTTCCTTTCCTACACCGGGTAAGCTAGTCTTCTCTTTTCTTCTTCTGTTTGGGAATTTCTCATACCAGCCATTAAATTAAACTAATGTGGGTTCTTCTGAAAAACCCTCAGGGACATTGGACCAGAATATCTGAACCAGTTGGTGGTAGGCTCTCATACAAGCCTCCAATCTATGACATCAATGCGCCAGATTTATACATTCCATTTATGGCATTTGGTACCTACGTTGTTCTTGCTGGCCTTTCATTGGGACTTAATGGAAAGTAAGTTTTATGTTTAGTCTCTCTTCCCTCTTAGAGTCATCTGTCTTAGGGCTTGAATGATTGATGTGGACTCAGATAATTATTAATCTGTTTCAAACCTGATTGGTCTCTCTAGGTTTACTCCGGAAGCTTTGAATTGGCTGTTTGTGAAAGGATTGGTTGGTTGGTTTTTGCAAGTGATGCTCCTGAAAGTGACACTACTATCACTTGGTAGCGGAGAGGCACCGTTACTAGACATTGTGGCATACGGAGGCTATGCTTTTGCTGGTCTATGTCTTGCGGGTTTTTCCAAGATAATGTGGGGATACTCGTACTACGCATTGATGCCATGGACGTGTCTATGCACTGGAATTTTCTTGGTGAAGACGATGAAACGTGTTCTGTTTGCTGAAGTAAGGAGTTATGACTCGAGCAAGCATCATTACCTTCTGCTGTTTTTAGCCTTGGTACAGTTCCCTCTTTTGATATGGCTTGGTAACATTAGTGTTAATTGGCTTTTTTGAAATGGGCATTACGTTTTTTTTTTTTCTTTTTTTTTGTGAATTCTTCTTGGTGTACTTTGTAGCGTAACTTGAACGTTCTTGGCGATGTATGTTTGTCAATTCTATTCATATGACTGACGTGAGGAAAGTGTTATTTTGAACATTTTTATTTCCATGACTACGTTTGTAGAAACTCTAATTCGATTGAGACATAAAAATACAGGAAAGGAAACAACTTCAATTCAGTTTCCCTTTTGGCATGAGACTCCACCCAACGGGACAACTTAAGTTTTAATTAAATAATGGATTAACATTTTTAATCATATGCATACCAGTCATACTTATTTTTAAATCAACATCATGTTCAATATGATAATTTGCTCTCCTCCAACAAGTAGAACATAAAAATAAAAATATTGCACTTAACTATAATTCATTCCAATCATTTTATTATTATAGATAGACATGGTCTCTCTGCTAAAAAAAAATGCATGTTTGTAACCATTTCCGTGAATTTATATTTAAATAAATACATCATGACCTATAAAAAAACATATCATATTCTTTGTACCAAAAAAAAGAAAACATATCATATTCATGGTCAGCCTGAAATAATTTGGAAATAAATAATGGTAACGTTACAATTTGGTTAGATAATTAATGTTTGATTAAGCAACTATTCATGTCTCCTATCAATTGTCACATCGTCGTTCGGATGATTCCAAAGTTTTCTAACTTAACCCATATGGCACTTCAATTAGACTTTGCATTTTCAAAGTCAATGAAGTAAGCATTGATATTGAAACTTTACTTGTACTAGTAGATGATGATTTACATATGAAGTTGCGAGATAAAAAATTTAAAACTTAAAACGTTACACCACCTTGATTAAGCTTCAAGATTAGAGAGCTTTGAAAAGAAAATAATAAGATAGGAACTCACGATTTGCCTTACATTCTAAGAAAACGTTGATTATTATTTTATTTTCTTTGCAAATGATTTAAAAATGACAAAAGAGAGAGAAGTTTGTTGAATCAGTAGTTGCAAAGACATGGTTAGTTCCGCTGACTCTTTCAAGTCATCTTCTCTCCCGTTTACTTTACGCTCACATCTCTTTTTCTCGAGAAAATTCATCGAGAAAAAAAAGAAGAAGTCGAAAACAGAGAGAGAGAGATCTATTTTTCTCTCGAACTCATTTCTTTCTTTCTTTCTTTCTTTCTCCATCTTCCTTTTAATTCCCTCACTTTCCAGGAAAAAAGGATAGAAAGATGAAAAATCTAACTCTGTTTAAAATCTAACTTTCTCGAGAAAAACTACAGAAAAAAACAGAGCAATCTATTTCCGGGGAAAAAAAAATCAATACTTTCCTACTTGATTTCACTTTTTCAGGAAACAAATATAAAACCCATTCGAAACCCAAGTTTACAAACTCTGTTTCTAATCAGAAACAATGTGTTTGATTCATAAAGGAACCACCTTGGCTCTGTTTCTAGCGTTGACCATGGTGATCAACGGAGTTTTCGGAAGATTCATCGTGGAGAAGAGCAGCGTGACGATTCTAAACCCTTTGGCAATGCGGTCCAAACATGATGCAGCCATTGCTAACTTCGGCGTTCCTAACTACGGTGGTTACATAATCGGCTCCGTCGTTTACGCTGGTAAAGGAGCTTATGGTTGTGACTCTTTTGACAAAACTTTTAAACCCAAGTTCCCTCGTCCTACCATCTTAATCATCGATCGTGGAGGTAACTGTTTCATTCAAATTTTTGTCTCTGGTTAGAATTAGACTTGCCTCAATCTCAATTTTGGTTTGTAGAAGAACTCAAAAAGCTTTGTTTTGTTTTGCATCAGAGTGCTACTTTGCATTAAAGGTATGGAACGGTCAACAGTCCGGTGCAGCAGCAGTTCTAGTAGCTGATAACGTCGATGAGCCATTGATAACAATGGACTCACCTGAGGAATCTAAAGAAGCTGATGACTTTATAGAGAAACTCAACATTCCTTCGGCTTTAATCGACTTTTCTTTCGCCAATACTATCAAGCAAGCTCTTAAAAAAGGCGAGGAAATAGTCCTGAAGATAGACTGGAGCGAGTCATTACCTCATCCGGATGAGAGAGTTGAGTATGAGCTATGGACTAACACGAACGACGAGTGTGGTGCACGGTGTGATGAGCAGATGAACTTTGTCAAGAACTTTAAAGGTCATGCGCAGATTCTTGAGAAAGGAGGGTACTCTTTGTTTACACCTCATTACATTACATGGTTTTGTCCTAAAGATTATGTTTCTAGCAATCAATGTAAGTCTCAGTGTATAAACCAAGGGAGGTATTGTGCTCCTGACCCTGAACAAGACTTTGGTGATGGATACGATGGCAAAGACATTGTTTTCGAGAATCTGAGACAGTTATGTGTTCATAAAGTAGCTAAAGAGAGTAACCGATCTTGGGTTTGGTGGGACTATGTGACTGATTTTCACATCAGGTGTTCGATGAAGGAGAAGAAGTATAGCAAAGAATGTGCTGAAAGAGTTGTTGAATCTCTTGGTAAGAGACATTCATTAAAATCGTTTTCTTTTCACACCCGTTCTTTGCATTTTCGCATTCTTGATTCTTTTCTCTTTATTCTCAGGTTTGCCACTTGACAAGATCAAGAAATGTATTGGTGATCCTGAAGCTAATGTGGAGAATGAAGTTTTGAAAGCTGAGCAATCTCTTCAGGTAGGACAAGGTGACCGCGGGGATGTCACAATCTTGCCAACATTGATCATCAACAATGCTCAATACCGCGGTTTGTTTCTTTCCTTCTCAATGTAACATGTTTGTTTAGGTATGCTTAAGCTTATAATATTATTCATTGCTCAGGTAAACTCGAGAGAAATGCAGTACTAAAGGCTATATGTTCAGGATTTAAGGAAAGAACTGAACCAGGAATCTGTCTAAGTGGAGGTTACAACCAATTCCCTAGTAATTAAGCTGATCTTATCGTGGTGATAGAATGAACTAGAGAAATATTTCTTCTACATTGTTGAAACAGATATCGAAACAAACGAATGTCTTGAAGCAAATGGAGGGTGTTGGCAAGACAAGAAGTCTAATGTAACAGCTTGCAAGGTACTTGATTAGAACCGATGAATTTTAAAAGACTACTTTTTTCATAAATGTTTTGGTAAATTTTACACATGAGTTTGGATTATGTCAGGACACATTTAGAGGAAGAGTCTGTGAATGTCCTGTTGTGAATGGTGTGCAGTATAAAGGAGATGGCTATACCTCATGTGAACGTATGTTCTTGAACTTCGACATTGATATCTTGTAGAAAACTTCATTTATAAACATTTTGTGTTCTTGTTTGATAAAGAAGTCATCTTTGGTTGAATGTTATAACAGCTTATGGTCCTGCGAGATGCTCAATTAATCAAGGAGGCTGCTGGTCTGAAACCAAAAAGGGCTTAACTTACTCTGCTTGTTCGGTTAAGTGACTTTACTTTATGTTTTTTTGGCTTTTTTTCAGTAATAATGCCATCAAGTTTTAACAAATGTTCTCTAACTGTTGAGTTCAGAACTCGGAGGCATCAGGATGTCGTTGCCCTCAAGGCTTTAAAGGAGATGGTCTTAAATGTGAAGGTGAAAACTTATATTTCCTCTAGACTTCAAAATCTCTTATCATGTTTTACTTAAACTAATTCATCTTGTTATATCTACTATATAGACATTGATGAATGTAAGGAGCAATCAGCTTGTCAATGTGATGGATGCAAGTGTAAGAACAATTGGGGAAGCTTTGAATGCAAATGCTCCGGAAATCGTCTCTACATGAAAGAACAAGACACTTGCATCGGTAAGTATGGAAAACAAACAATAAAAGATCTTTAACTTTGTCAGATTCTTTTGTAACTATCCAAGACTCATATTCTCATCATTTCTTGTATTTTTTGTTTCTCGCAGAGAGAAGCGGATCAAGAATTGGGTGGTTCTTGACGTTTGTGATTCTAGCTGCGGTTGCAAGCATTTGTGTAGGTGGTTACGTATTCTACAAGTATCGTCTCAGGGTAACGTTTTCACACTTTGGTTTCCCTTTATTAATCTTCATATTTATCATCATCATGAATCTCTCTTAACATTAAACTCTAATGATGATAATTATTTTATATGTTTGTGTGTTAAAATCCAAAATGCAGTCTTATATGGATTCCGAAATCATGGCGATCATGTCTCAGTACATGCCATTGGAGAGCCAAAACACAAACGATCCAGTGACTGGTGAATCTCAACAGCAGCAGCTGAGATTAACTTCTGCAGCCTAAATTTAATAATTCTCACTTTTTTTTTCTTTTCTTTTCTATAGATGATTTCTTCTTGTATTAACCAACACTCAAGTAAAAGTATTCATAAAGAGCTAAAGATGAAAATTTTGTTTTATCCTGAAAAAGACTTCTTTTGGGTCATTTTTACTCTTTCTTTAAAAAATGAACGACAAAGGAAGAGGATTACCAAAGCTTCTAGATGACCCCCCAAAAGAAGCAACCACATCAAATATATGCATTAAAAAAGCTCATTTAATTTTAGAACTGCAGATACATTAATAAGATCTCATGATGAAGTGAGAGGATGTATATAAAACACTCTTCTGGCGGCACATCCTCAACATCCTTCATACTCTTTGGTTGATTCAGCAAAGACCACATGGCTCTAGAAAAGCATCTTGGAAGAACCAAATATATAACCAGCCAAACTTTGACCCCATCTTCGGTAAGATGTACAACCATAGTTAGTATCATATGCGTGATATTATTACTAGCAGCTACTAAGATATCTCACTCTCTCTCAAGCCCTTCAATAAAAAAAAAAAGAAAGATATCTTGCTAGTGACTAGTGTGAATCTCAACATCAACCGCTGATATTAACTTGCAACTTCAATTTATAGTTTGGATTTCATTTTTATAGATGATTTTTAAAGTATTCATAAAGAGCTAAAGATGAATTTTTTCTTTTGGTCATTTTTACTATTGTAAATATTACTCCAACGGAAAGTTTTAAACTTTCAACGGAGTATGAAAAAGGTTAGATTTTAAATGGAAAGTTTTGTTAAAAACCAAAGTTTGAGACTTTAGTCGAAGGACGTAAGAAATTTGGGGTCATAAATGAATTTCTGGTAAATGTAAGATATGTTCGTCGGAAGGGGGAGAATGCTATAGAAAAAAAACAAGAGATGGAGAACGCTTTGTCGCCGGCGAGTGAAGTGGCTGCAAGAGTATCGTCTCTGTTCGTTTATCCGATCAAATCATGTAGAGGGATTTCTTTATCTCAGGCTGCTCTCACTCCCACTGGTACAATACATAAACTAGAATCTTCTTTTCCCTTTCTTAAAAAATCATACTTTTTCTTTGTTTCAATTTCGATTTTTCCTTTTTGGGCTTCACATTAGAGCTATTTCTTCATTTGGGTTTAAGTTATTGAACGATATCTTCCCCTAGTCTGTTTTTAAGGGTTCATCATAAATCAGTGACACTGCTTGTTTGCTTCTGTTTCAGATGTTGTTGTGCTCTCTTGTTGATGGGTTCTTGATATAATTAATGAAAATTGTGAGTGTTCTAAGTAGTCTTTGAGGTGTGACTCTGGATGTTCTTCAAGTGGGGGAAATTTTGATTTTTGTGCTGTCCTGCAATGATGCTAAGTGTTTAAGACTTGGAATGTGAATGACTTGAATATAAGCTGTTGTCATTGTTGTGTATTTTGTCGGGTGGGGAAAAGTAGAAAAGCTAAGTTGTTTTTGGGGTTTGGTTGCTTAGGATTCCTATGGGATCGGAACTGGTTGATTGTGAACGACAAAGGAAGAGGATTGACTCAAAGAGTGGAACCAAAGCTTGCTTTGATTGAAGTAGAAATGCCTAAGCATGCCTTTGCAGAGGATTGGGAGCCCGACAAGAACTCTAACATGGGTCAGATTTTGTTTTTGTCTTCGTCTTTAACTGGCTTTTCTTTTGTCTTTTTTTTTTTTTTTTTTTTTTTTTCTCATCTTTTGGCTGTGTTTTTGCAGTGGTTAGAGCTCCTGGTATGGATGCCCTTAAGGTCTCCCTAGCTAAACCCGACAAAATAGCAGACGGTGTCTCAGTTTGGGAGTGGTCTGGCTCCGCACTAGATGAAGGAGAAGAAGCATCTCAGTGGTTTACAAATTTTGTTGGCAAGCCTTGTCGACTTGTTCGTTTTGATTCAGGTTTCATATACTTTTTTTCCTGTCTTAATTAGTTAATCTTACAGCTTGACTCCTTTGAAACATTTTGGCATGTTTAATCACGAGTCACATGTTTGATGTCATATTTGCAGCCTCTGAGACTAGGCCTGTGGATCCAAATTATGCTCCAGGTCACATTGCGAAGTTCTCAGATATGTATCCATTCTTGCTCGCATCACAGGTCAGTGGATCAGATTCGATTTCTTTCTTTCGGTTCTGCTTTAACATAGTCTCTCGTGCTATTTCCAGGGTTCGCTTGATTCCCTGAATAAGCTTCTCAAGGAGCCTGTACCGATCAACCGATTTAGACCCAAGTAGGTTCAAAAGAAAGTCCTCAGTGTTTTTATTGCTTTGTTGTAACAACACTTCTTGATAGCTCTCACTTGGCAAATGTTAATTACAGCATCTTTGTTGATGGATGTGAACCATTTGCTGAAGACTTATGGACAGAGATCCTTATCAATGATTTCACCTTTCACGGTGTGAAACTATGCTCCCGTTGCAAGGTATATGAAAACCTTGACGTAGTTCAAAACTCCATGAATCTTTTGTTTTGTTCTCTTAAAGGATAAGCTTTTTAATTTGTCCATGATCTCAGGTACCTACCATTAGTCAAGAAACTGGGATTGGAGGTCAAGAGCCGATTGAGACTTTGAGAAATTTCAGGTCAGACAAAGTTTTACAGCCAAAGAGGAAACCACAGGGAAAGGTGAAGACCGTGGTCCGTTTTATCATCATAATAACAAAATGAATATGAGGGTTTTGAATGATAAATCTGAAAATGATATGCAGATATACTTTGGGCAGAACATGGTTTGGAAAGATCGACTCGGCGATGGAATTGGAAAAACAATTGAAATTGGTGATTCCATTGTGGTCCTTGGAAAACTGTCGTCTCCTGCTGAAGCAGCAACTTGATCCAAGAAACTTGCAGCTTAAGTATATAATTGTGAATCTCTCTCTCTCTTATCTTGTTCTAACCGATGCTTACCTAGTTCATAAAAAACAAAATTTCATATACTAAAGTAAAAACTCAAAATTCTCAACTGAAATCACTATCTTTCGGCTTCACTCTCTGCTATGGTATCTCATGATTCATATAGATCAATTCGTCTCAGTTGAGGAGCGCGAAACCTAATAGCTTTATCACTTTTTATTTGATTTTCCCATCGGGTATTAGAAAAAGATTTCATAGTCATGTAAGGAAAATATTCCATTATTTTCTACAGTTAGAAAATAATACATATATATGTTACAATGCTCCCAAAAAAATAATAGCTTTTCACACAAGAATCAGTTATATCACTTACACAACTAATACTTTTGAGTTAACATCAAGCAATCTCTTTTTAATCCCTTGATGTTTTCCTTTCATTTTAGATCCATTATCAAAACTTTGACCTCTCACATAATCAACAATAATATCTAAAGATTTTAACGCACCAAATTTTGTTTTTTTCTAAAAGACATAATCGAGAATTCGAGATATACTAGCAGGCATATTTGCCACGGTCTGTTTTTTAAGTGGACAAATAGTAATCTATTGTTCATCACTCGTGACAAAAGAAGATCTCAAGATGAACTTATGGCGGGATATAACATTCTTCTGGCACATTCTCAACAGCAACATGCTTCAGACTCTTGGGTTGCTTCAGCAAAGACCACATGGCTCTGGAAAAGCATATTGGAAGAACCTGATATATAACCAGCCAAACTATGACCACCCCATCATGTTAATTCTCTCATCCGAAGTTCGAGTGCAAACAATAACATAGCGAATAATAAAGTTTTAAAGTCATGAATAAAATAATTTGATGATGAAGTTTGTCATTTTGTGTGCGTTTATTTGAATATAAGCGGTTATCATTGTTGTGTGATTGGTTGGGGGAAAAGTAGAAAAGCTAAGTTGTGTTTGGGGTTTGGTTGCTTAGGATTCCCATGGGATCGAAACCGGTTGATTGTGAACTCAAAGAGTGGAGCCAAATCTTGCTTTGATTGCAGTATATATAATATGGAAACTTAATCAAAAACAGTCGAAAAAGGTTATCGTCTTCATATCCGTCTTCATATCCCTCTTGATATCCCTTTTCATATCCATATTCATATCCCTCTTCATATCCAAATTCATCATATCCAAATTCATATCCGTCTTCATATTCATATTATATCCATCTACATATCCATCTTCATATTCACATTCATATCCCTCTTCATATCCAAATTCATCATATCCATATTCATAACCGTCTTGATATCCCTCCTTATCCTCATCCTCATCCTCATCCTCATCCTCATCCCCTTTGTAATGCTGGAATTGAGTTTTAACACTTATATCCTTTACATGGTCTACAAAGGCGTAAACTTTACAGTCAGTTTCAAATGCTTCTCCGTTAGCTCCAACACCTTGGATTTCGACACTTTGGAGAGTGTTCCTTTCCGGATTAAAGTAGAAAACATAAAAGGGTTTTGATGTAAACTTCTCCGCCAAAACAATTTCACCTCTAGCAGTCATCCCAACCACAAAGACATTGTAGAGACCTACTTCATGCATAGGCAAAGTATAGACATATTTCGACCATTCCTCTTTCTTGACATCCTCTAAAACCAACATACTCAACACAGCATTAGTGTCATCATACGATAAACCAATCCCACCTAATTTGCCCTTGTAGTTGATCAATCTAGTAGCACACTGTTGTTTAAAACATTCCACCTCAATAAGCTTAAATTTCTCAGACTTAATATCAAAGCAAACTATTAAATCAGAAAATTCACAACCCTCTGCGTCAGCCAAGTAGTACAACACCCCATTGATGCATATCCCATCACACGTAAATTTATAGTATGTGGGACAATGGTTATTTCCCCTCCACCTCAGTTTTCCGGTTTTTAATGTCAGAATTTTATGTTTGTCTCTTTCATCTCCAAAAGTTGGATAAGCTTCGCCCACTACCTTGAATTGCTTATCAATCGGGTCAAACCCAAAAAAGCTTGTCGAGTGTCTGTAGCCGCATAGATAAGGTAAGATAACAAACTGGCCCTTGATAAGGTTACATATCTCACCCATGGGAAACCTATTCACACACACAGCTGGATCCTCTGAGATCACAAAATCATTTACATATATCAAACCAGAGGCATAGCTACACATCTCGTAGCGACTCATTATCTTTCCACGGAGCTTCATATGATAATCAGCAGTGACAACAAGGGACTTTTCATATGGATTCTGAGGCTGAGGCGCCGAGAAGAAGAGCAGCTCACCGTTGGATCGTTGGAGGACTAATAAGAGACGTGGACGAGCCGACGACTTGGTGAAGAACAACTCGGTGAAGTCTTGACGGCTAAGTATGGATTCCCACTGCTTCGACACGCAACGAAACCTCCCTACTGATTTTGCTGGCAGTCTCGATAGTATCTCGGGAATGAGATCAATTGGGATGTAAACTGGATTTCTCCTCCAGCATTCATCATCGTTTTATTTGCTGAAACATTTCATCGCAAAATCTCTAATATGTATTTATAGGTTTTAGACCTTTAGGGTTTCGCCGTTTAGGTCTAAATAAATTATCAAAAAAGTAAACTGGTTTTCTTCTTGGTCCGGAAATCTCTGTTTTGATTGGTAGATTTTGTTTTTTCCGATTAAACAAATGTTGCATCGGTTAGTTTCGTTTGAGACATATGGTTAAGAAAAATACAATAAGCTGATTTTTTTATTAGCGTTAAAAGTTGAAACCATATTATGAAATGGGTCTAAGTAGGGCGGCGCGGGCTGGGCTGGGCTTGACTTCACCCACAACAAGTCACCGGAACATGTGGCGGTGCGAAAATTCACGTTGCATTAAGAAGAATACATAATACTACCCTAATAAGAAAACCCTTTTTTAAAAAACCTAAATCCTTAGCCTGTTACGGTCAAAAGGTATAATCTCGTCCCTCTGATATCTCCATGATTCTGTTGAATTGATCTGTTAGCTCCATCTTCTACGCTTCTCTCTCTCTCTCTCGTTTTAAATTTGATAATGAACTTGACTTGTTTGATTGAAGATGTTACCATAAGATTTTCTGTCATAGATTAAAAACTTAGCTGCAATTTCTTTTCCCAATTTTAAATTTACTAATTGTTTTTTGTTTTGTTTATGTTCATCAAAGCCTTCAATAATACGATATGGTGAAAAACAAAGCGGCGAAGGCTCACTACGTGCAGGCTAAAACGTCAGTTTGGTGGGATATTGACAATTGTCCAATACCCAAGGGTTGTAAACCTGAGGGGGTCGCTCAGAAAATAATCTCGGCCCTCCATAAGCTGAACTACCGTGGTCAAGTCTCCATATTTGCCTTTGGCAACATGAATCACATCCCTCCTTTTGTCAAGCAAGCTCTCTCTTCCACTGGAATCACTCTTAATCACATCAAATTTGGTTAATCTTCTATCTCTCTGACATGTATAGTAGAATTTAGACATTGATGTTCAGATTCAAATGGCTGTTTTTTTTTTTTTTTTTTTTTCTTTTGGTTTTACAAAGAATTCGACATGATCTAACCATGCGAGCTTTTGTTTCACCTCTTTAGGTCCTGAAAGAGGAGAAGTTAGGAGGCGTCTTTATCACGATGTGATGTTTTGGAGGAGTAATAATCCACCTCCGGCTAATATAATGTTCATCTGTCGTGACGAAGAAACGCGCTCTCATAACCAAGAGATGGAGAGGGGATATAACATTCTTCTGGCACATCCTCAAAATGCTTCAGACTCTTTGGTTGCTTCAGCAAACACCACATGGCTCTGGAAAAGCCTATTGGAAGAACCTGATGTATCATGTATAACCAGCCAAACTTTGACCCCATCATGTTAACTCATCCGAAGGTTCCTAACATGTTATCATTTTTTTTTTTTTTTTTTTTTGAATAATATGTGGAACTGAAATACTAACGTGGAATGATTGAATTAGTATGATGGTTATTATTTGTCAAATATTTTTTATTGGTTAGAGAACTAGAATATTGAAGATATCTTATCTGTCCTATCCTATAATTGTTTTATTCATATGTTCTCTCGTGTGTGAATGGTACAAGGAGAAATTACAACATTTCCAGTTCTAACCATATACGAATGAGTTTGAGTAATTTATATATTCACATATATGGTTAAATGTTTCTCAAATGTTTAGATGTTTTAGAAAGATGACATTACTCTTACGTGCGCAAGAAGCACCATATATATTCCTTCTGTATATGCTGATAACAACTTGAGAGAACCAAATAACTCCATCTCTCTCTTGAGTTTGTTGAGTTTCCCCGAGTGACACGTTGGGAGCAACTCTTTGGTCGTATCCCGCTGAGGCAAGCAATAACAAACGATGCAATCTACATGCATGTGATATTATACAAAAAGAAACAAACACACAAAAGAATTTGGAATGCATCAGCACTTGTTTTACATATTTCTTTTAATTTTTCCTACCATTAATCTAACTACAACAACAGATTTTGGCGATGCATGCTTAATCACGACTCACATATTGTTTGCAGCCTCTGAGACTAGGATAGTGGATCCAAATTATGCTCCAGGTCACATTGCGAAGTTCTCAGATATGTATCCATTCTTGCTTATATCACAGGTCAGAGGATCAAATTCGATTTCTTTCTTTCTGTTCTGCTTTTACATAGTCTCTCGTGCTATTTCAAAAGTTCGCTTGATTCCCTGAAGAAGCTTCTCAAGGAGCTACATAACGTGTAACACAGCCAGTTAGGGCTAACACTTGCTGTTTGTTTGTTTTTTCTTGTCATCAGAGAGATTCCTCTGTTTGAGTCGCAGACTCTGTTTCAGATGCAGAGTCAAATAAAATTCAATATGCTTATACTAATACTAGTTAACCTAGTAATGATTCAGATTCATAATAAAACTATCACTGAATCTATAAGTTCACATAAAAGATTTTTTTTTTTTGAGAGAGTTGAAACAAACATTTCTATGGATATTTATGGAGTTGAAGCCGAATATATAGATTTCAACTCCTTCACATCCTCAGATCAATCTTGTCAATGTGCATAAGATTTTATTTCGTAGCAGTGATTAGTGACTATGTAATAAAGTCCTCAATGGTTGCTGGAAGTTTTGCATTTCATAGATGTAACATCGACGAAAGCTATCATCATAATTCTTTTTTTAGATTTAAAGTTATCTTATCTAATCGATTTCTTTCTTGCGGTTCTACTCTAAATATCCCCATAACGTTATCCAGGGTTCTCTAGATTCACTGATGAATAAACTTCTCAAGGATGGTGCCGATTTAGACCCAAGTATGTTCAAAGGAAATGTGAACCAGTTCACCTAAGACTTCTGACAGAAAGATCCTTAGGACATCTCCAACCCCACTCTATTTTAGAGTCAAAACTCTATTATAGAGCAACATTTGCTCCAACCCTACTCTATATTTTACTTTAAAATAGAGAAAATGATGGGATTGCTCTATATATAGAGTAACTCTATTCTCACCTCTATTTTTTTACACTACCTCTATTTTCAACTCTAAAATAGAGTAATACATTGGAGAAAAACAATGCTCTATTTTAGAGTTACTCTATTTTAGAGAAAAAAATAGAGATATACATTGGAGATGGTCTTAATAGAAAATATGCCAATGTCACCTTCTATGGTGCAGATAAAAAACTATGCTCTCATTGCAAGGTACAAACGCTTAGCCTATTTCAAAACTCCATGAGTCTTGTCTTTTGTTCGTTGCTTAATTAAGGATCATTTTTTTATTTGTCCATGATCAGAAAAAATATCGGATCAGACAGATTTAGAGCCAAAGAGGAAACCATAGGAAAAGATACAGTAGAACCTCTATAAATTAATACTCTTTAAATTAATACTCGCTATAAATTAATAAATTCTTCCGGTCTCGAGTTGGGCCGGTGTAAAAAATGACACATTTCGATAAATTAATAAGATAATATTTTTTTTTGGAAATCCTATGTAAAAATATAGTCCCATCAATGTCATAAATTAATAATCAAATAATATTAATATATATATATATATATATATATATATATATATATATATATATCTAAGAAAATCTAGTGAAATACTGAAATATGACTCTATTGTTGTTTGCATATTCTTGAATTTGCATTCTTATTGGAGCTCATCTCTAATATCTTTCATTGTCGTATTCTCAAATCACATCCAAAAATTACGAAGAGTTCTAAATGAGATAATTGCTTCTTTATATGTAATTGGTTTTAAAATTACCGTAATATCTTATTCAACTTCATCATTACCATGAATGATACTAGTAGAAGTTTCTTCTAAACTCTAAACTTCTAACATCTATCATTTTTACTTAAACTCTAAACTTAGCAATTACAATAGACAAGATTATAAATTAAGAAATTTTTTTAAAAATATGAATCATAACAAAAGTATCTTATTCTGTAATACATAATTTTCAAAATTATGAAAATTAAAAATCTCTTCATTATTAATTTATCGATAAATTAAAACTTCTTTAAATTAATAAAATTTCATGGTGACCTTATTAATTTATAGAGGTTCTACTGTATTGTAAATCATAACAAATGAATAATCAGACTATTGATTAGGCGTTTTGATATATCTTATGGCCATATGTGACAATTTTAGCTATAAGCCAGTCGAATGATAGTGCTAAACGAGACGAAAAAGAAAACATAAAACAAACTAAATAAAACAAAAGTATATATAGCGAAGCCAGCATAACGATAGAAAAGGTTAGCTGATAATCCGTACATGTTCTTCACGGATTGAGAAGACTTGGAGAGGTCGTGAGATGTACGCCGTTTGGCCTCTTGGGAACGAAATTTTGGACTAGTTTTAAAAGGCTTGGCTTGAGTTGCATTGCATCGTTAATGCTAAGATCTTCTATATAGTCTACAAAGGCGTAAACTTTGGAATTATGATCGGCCAGAACACCTTGGATTTCAACACTTTGGAGAGTGTTCCTTTCCGGACATAAAATGGATTAGATGCATATTTCATTGACAAAAAAAATGTCACCGGTAGCAGTCATCCCAGAAACAGAAAGATCCCCTTTATGTATAGCAACAATACTCTCATCGCACAAAGTGTAGGCATATTTCGACCATTCCTGTTTATCAACATCCTCTAGAACCCACAAACTCAACTCAACAAGAAATCCACCATTAGGAGCCAACCTCTTCATAATGTTAATCCCACCTAATTTCCCCTTATAGTTTATCAATCCATCAAAACCGTATTCTACGCCTATGTACTTGAATTTCTCATACCTAACATCAAAGCAAACTATCACATCATCATAATCAACATCATCAAAATCAACTTGATCAACTTGATCAACTCGAGCTGAGTAATACAAAACCCCATGGATGCAAATATTTTCCCTACAAGGGAGATGTTCAAAAGGACACTGGATCGTCCTCCACCTCAGTTCCTCAGTTCCCAGTATTAAGATATAATGACTTAAATAAGAAACACTAATGACCAATACCTTAAATTCCTTGTAAAGAGGATCAAACCCTAAATAGCTATTCCTTGAAATACCTCTAAGTTCAGGTAGTTCAGGTAAGATAACATACTGTCCTGTGAGAGGGTTACACATCACACGCTTTGCATCTTCATCTTCCCTTGGGATGAATATATTACGAAAATTACACGAAAATAGATAAATCCAGAGGCATAGCTACAATCGTAATCGCTTGTGCCTTTAAAGAAGTTGGTATGAAAATCAGTGGCGGCTACTACAAGAGAAGACTTCTCATATGGATTCTGAGGCTGAGGCGTTGAGTAAAAACTCCAATCAAGGTGTTGGCTGACCACAAATAAGAGAGGTGGACGAGCCGAGGACTTGGTTATAAACAACTCGGTGAAATCATGACGGTAAAGTGTGAACGCCCATAGCGCAACGACACCTACCGATTGATTTTGTAGACAATCTCGAGAATATCTCGATAGCGAGATCATCTGGAATGCATGGAATCAAAAGTTTTTCTCCTAACCATGGTCGGACGCAGAAACATATTTTGACAATACAAGTCGCACAGACTCGCTCTATAGATATATGTATCGTTGAGGATTATTATAAAAAGTTCGACCTAACTAGATGATGTTTATTTATCTAATTAAGAGGGGGTGGTGGACTTGAACCTATTCAGGATCGGCATTAACCTAAGGCCCAAGATGCATGGACTTTTAACCATCCAATTTTTTAATATACTTTTTAGTTTTACTTTTGTGTTGATCGAAAAATATTTTGATGGCAAAACAAGGTTTGCAAATTCAGCAATTATATGGTGAAAACTGAAAACAAGTGAGGTTGGTAAAACCCTTGATTTGAACAACTAGGTTCACTCCAAAATTCAGAAAAAAACCCTTGAACAAAAGGGGTCCAGAAAAAATGTGATAGAGTCAAACAAATTCATTTCACTTAGGGTCTAAAAAAAATATTGAGATGGGACTGAAAACAACTCTCCTCTCATATTTGTGTTCATATAGTAAAATTGGTAATGTTCAAACAACATTGTGTTCATATAGTAAAATGTAAATGTGTCCATTCAAAGAGGAGCGTATATGCTTGGTTTAGCATCAAGAAGAGTGGTTTAACGTTCTGATCTGGAGTGTGAGAAGTAACAGAACAGAGAGAAAAGTATCTTCAGGATGATTAAATCTAAACTCTTCCTCGGCTTCAGTGACAAGAGTTTGAAAAAAATTAAGGCAGGTTCAAGTAAGAGATTGGCACGGTGCATCTTTCCTTGAAACATATGTTACTGCCAGCTTGAGCTAATTTTTTCCATGTGAGATTATTTTCTAGTTGATTGCGCTCAGAAATAATCAAAGCAAACAAGAATACAATAGAGAGGTCTTAAAAAACTTATAAACATTACTAGAGAAAGGAAAAAAAAAATGCTAAGCAAAAATAGTGGTAAATGAAAAGTCACGGCCAAAGTAGCATAGAATAATCAAATTAGCCAACAAAAAAGTCGACACCTAAATTACCCTTATAGTTTATCCAAAGCAATTTATAAATGTCATGTACTTGATCGCGACCACAAAGGAACTTAACATCAATAAATTTGAATTCTCAGACCTAACATCAAAACAAACAATCACATCCTCACACTTTTCATCACCACCACCATCGGAAGTTTGAACAATTTTGACAGCGAAGTGATACAAAACCCCATTGATGCAGTTATATTCCCTTAGCATGAGAAGAAGGATAATGGGTAAAGGGACAATGGATCTTCCTCCATCCCTTTTTTACAGTTCCTACTGTCAGAATTTCATGAAGATCAGAACACCATGGATAGGCAATGAACAATGCCTTGAATTGCTTGTCAATCTCGGATCATACCCTAAAAAAGTTTTGTACCTCATCAAGAAAGGTAAGATGGTGTACTCTCGGGTGATACGGTTACATAAGACAGGCACTGCATCCTCATCCTCCTTCTTTGAAATCCGCACGCTAGAAAAATAGGTCAAACCAGTGGTAACGCAGAAAACATCAGTTCCGATAATTAATGAGATCAGTTGGGATGGAATCTGAATTTTCTCCTCTTTTCATGATCATTGTGTTATACTTGGTTATCTGATGGAGAGAGAGAGTACAAAACATCCCCTAGGGCAAACATCAGTTTAGTTTCGGTTTAAAGTCATAAACCAATCAGTAACCTTTGTTATTCTGTTTTACTCGGTTCATTTAGTTCAGACTGAGTAAAACAAATCGATTTGACCTAAACGTACCATCACGTGTCTTCCAAGTTCGAAACTTGTTGTGGTTTCACGAAACTGTGGCGTTCTTTTATTTTCTAGGTACATTTGATGTGGTAGTCAATTTGTATGTTTCACTTCTTGATAAAGAGTGGAATTAGCTTAGAGGATACAATTGTGAAGAATGACAGTGGTGGTCCTGCTATGGACGTCATGCTACGCCTACGTTGTAGACTTGTAGTTGTTCTGTTAAGAAACAGAGTAGATAAGAATAAGTTGGTATTTTTGATTATTGATGATTTGCATGCGGTCTCTCTCACAATGAGTCAATGATGTAAGAGTCTTGGAATATGTTTTCTCTCAAGATAGTGAATCGTTTGGAATCTTCTAACCAAGTTTTGTTATAAATATTCGTGGGCATTACGTTTTCGGTTTGTTTCGTTCATCTTTAGATCCGAGAGATCAAGATTCTAATAGTTGGAGAAGCAAGAATGTTCTATGATATTGTTGTAGCTCCAAGTTATACTGCTAATTAAGGTCTTAAGTCCTGAAAGAAAAATCAAAAATCTTGAGCTAGGCGATTTTATGAAAACACAATGTCGACAAAACATTCACTTGCTTCAGATTTCCAAGTAACGTGTAACACAATTAGGGCATGTAAGTCAAAACCAGAAAAAAAAAAAAAAAAAAAAAAAAAAAAAAAAAAAAAAAAAAAAAAAAAAAGATTGTAAGGTAAGCCACAAACAGAGTGATATGGCTAGGTGGCTAACACATTTTGTAATATTGTATTTTTCACTAGTCATAAGGGAGATTCCCCTGTTTTTAGTCGTAGACTTTGTATCAGATGTAGAGTTAAATAAAATTCAATATGCTTATACTAAGAGCATTCACAATGGTGATACTCACTTACTGAGTGTCAAATGAATTTAATATTAATTGTTTTTGCATAATTTAGTTAAATAATTAAATTATGCTTGTTTTTTAAATTAAAACCAATCAGAATGAGGCACGTGGCACATGAGTGTCTAAAGAATGTCTCAAAGTGTCTTAGCGCAGACACGGGATCACATTATTTCTCCTCTTTTCCTTTTTTTATTATTATTTTCTTTTGCAGACACTACCTAAAGATGACCAATGGGAATGGTGTAAGACGTTCTAACCTAGTAAATGATTCAGATTAATATAAATTGACATAAAAATTAAACTTTTTGACTGTTGAAACTTGAAACAAACATAGCTATGATTCTATTTGAAGGATCGCCATATTAGCAGAAGACAATATCACCTTTTATGGATATCAAAAGCTTGTCCTATTTCAAACTCCATGAATATTGTCTTTTGTTTCATTCTTTAGAATCAGCTTTTTGATTTGTCCATACACAGTTAATCAAAAAAATATTTCGGATCAAACAGATTTAGAGACAAAGAGGAAACCACAGGGAAATATATTGTAAATCATAACAAATGAATAATCAGACTATTGATTAGGCCTTTTTGATCTTATGTGACAAATTTAGTTAAAAGCCAGCAGAATGATAGTGCTAAACGAAACGAAAAACAAACAAAACGAAACAAAAAATAAAATAACTAAGCCAGCAGAGCGTAAGAGCAGGTTAGCTGATAATTCGTACTTGTTAGGCTCCTCGCTCTTCACAGATTGAAAAGACTTGGAGAGGTGAGCAGATGTACGCCTACGTCGTTGTGGTTTTGGCCTCTTGGGAACTATATTTTCGCCTACTAGTTGTAAAGGGTTTGACTTGAGTTGCATTGCATCATTAACACTAAGATCCTCTACATGGTCTACAAAGACATTAACTCTTGAATAACAATAAGCTCCTCCAACACCTTCGATTTCACCTTCGATTTCAAACACTCTGGAGAGTGTTAATTTCGGGATTAAAATAGAAAACATCAAACAGTGCAGACGCAGATTTCCTCGCCAAAACAATTTCACCTGAAGCAGTCACCCCAACAACGGATAGCTTCTCTTCTTTGACCTTAAAAACTTCACTATGATCAGCCGACAAAGAGTAGACATAGTTGGACCATTCAGGCTTCTCGACATCTTCTAGAACCCTCAAAGTCAACTTAAGAAGATATTCACCATCATAAGCATAATCCAAATGAAGCCCACATAATTTCCCCTTATAGTTTATCATCCCATCAAAATGGCCTTCATAACCGTTTGCTAAACGGTCAACGAGCTTGAATTTCTCAGATCTAACATCGAAGCAAACTATCCTTTTAGAGCATCCATTAGGATCATTAGTATCATAAACATAAGCTAAGTAATGCAAAACCCCATTGATGCAAACGCTGTCCTCAAAACCCCATAGACAATCATGTGTAAAAGGACATTGGATCTTCCGCCACCTCAACTCCCCAGTTCCCAGTGTCAAAATATAATGATCTGTATCATGACTAGACATGAACAATACCTTGAATTCCTTGTTAACCGGATCAAACCCTAGGTAGCTATACGAAGCACCTCTAAGTTGAGGTAAGATCACATACTGTCCTGTGAGAGGGTTACATATCACACGCTTTACATCTTCATCATCCCTTGGGATGCGCATATTATGAAAATAGATCAAGCCAGAGGTATAGCTACATTTGTATTCGCTTATGCCTATAGAGAACTTGGTATGAAACTCGGTGGCGGCTACTACGGGAGAAGACAACTTCTCATATGAATTCTGAGGCTGAGGTTGAAGAGTTGAGTAAAATCTCAACTCACTGTATTTTCCTACCCCAATTAAGAGACGTGGACGAGCCGAGGACTTGGTTAGAAACAACTCGGTGAAATCATGACGGTGAAATCCTGACCTGATTGGAGCCAATGAATTCCACAGCTTCGACACGCAGCGGCACCTAGCGATTGATTTTGTAGTCAATCTCGAGAATATCTCGATGATGAGCTCATCTGGAATGGAATCAAAAGTTTTTCCACTAACCATGATCGATCGAACAGGAGGGAGATACGTATAGTTTTGGATTAGTTTTATTAATAAAAGTTCGACCTAATTAGATGATATTTATATATCTAATTAGGAGAGAGTTGTGGACTTGAACTTTTCAGAGATTGGCACTAACCTAATTAAGGCCCAAGAAGCATCGGCCTTTACATGGTCATTAATTATATCATTTCATTGGTTTTATTTCTTTGGATTCAATTTCCATCTCAGATATTAATGACTGTTTTGCTTGACTACCAAACAACATCATCGACTCGTCAAAGAAGAACCGCTTGGTTTAGAGGAAGAGTAACTTAAATTTTACATTGCTATGATCATCATTGATGGCAATTATTACATCTCTGTATTGAACTTTATTTAGTGGACAAAAACGAGGATGAGAAGGGAGTGGTGGTTCAAGTAAAACTCTCAGCTCTTGAGGCCTTTTTTAGAATTAAAAGTAAAAAATACATTCAGTAGCTAGTGTCTTGCTGATAGCCTAGCAAGTGCAGCATCTCTGTATATATTAGCTGGTTACGTGATCTACAAGACTATTTTAATCTTCTCTAAAAAGCACAGAACATCAAATTTTGAGTATGATGATCTTGTTCTAGGTGAGCAACAGAACAACAGTCCTCACTTAATGATCTTCTCTAGATGATGTTGATGTGCTCTGTTCTGGTAGGCGTATAGATGTTGCAACATATGTTGTCTTCATAACATCAAACCTAAGATTCTCTATATGCATGGTCTACAAAGTAGTAAACTGTATGATCATTAAGTGAGGACTGTTGCAAAATTTATTTATTTCGATAATCATCATGTAAAACTGAAACCGCCCATTGAATTGATTAGATTCAAACTCTTTCTCCGCTTTTCCGAGAAGAGTTTGAAACTTAGGCTTGAAAAAAGCAAGAGACTGGCACAAATTAGCGATTATAAACAGCTCTTATTTCCGGTATCAATCTAGTAATTTTGTAAAAACAATGTCAAAGGAAACAAGAATACTATTAAGTACTTTCAAACAATAACATAACGAAGAGTAAAAGAATCTGAAGAAAACACAATGTAGATAAAACTTTAATTTGCTTTCAATCTTCCAAGTAACGTGTAACATAATTAGGGAGTGATATGGCTAAGTGGCTAACGCTTTTTTTTTTCTGTCATCAGAGAGATTCCTCTGTGTTAGTCTTAGTCGTATACTCTGTCCCACATGCAGAGTTAAATAAATTTCAACAGGCTTATACTAACACTATTTAACCTAATAATGATTCAATTTTATATTAAAAATGTAGTTGAAACAAACATTTCTATGGATATTTGTGGAGTTAAATTACAAGCTTACATTGAAGTTGAAGCCATATATATAGATTCCAACTCAAGTCCTTCACATTCTTAAATCATTCTTGTCACTGTGCCATTAAAACTTTTGGCTACGTTTTCAGTGGTGAGAGCTCCTGGTATGGTTTAGAAACATCGTTCGGAAGCCAGAAATTAATTAATGTGGGATAAAACATTAGTGCATGTCAAAACCAGAATGAAAGAAAAGAAAAAGAAAAAAAAAAAGAAAAAAATACTAACAAAAATTGTATGATAAGAAGCCAAACGGAGTGACATGGCTAAGTGGCTAACGCTTTTTGTATTGTATGTTTGTTTCACTTGTTGTCATCAGAGAGATCGTTGTAGACTCTGTTTCAGATGCAGAGTTAAATAAAATTCACTAGGCTAATGCTAATACTAACACTTTCTAGCCTAATAATGATTCAGATTTGTACATAAAAATGTAGTTTTTTTGAAAGTTGAAACAAACATTTCTATGGATATTATTTCTGGAATTGAAAGCTGACATTGAAGTTGAAGCCATAGATTTATATTCAAACTCCTTCACATCCTCAGGATCATTCTTGTCACTGTGCCATTAACCTTTTTGCCTGCGTTTTCAGTGGTTAGAACTCCTGCTATGGTTTACAAACATTGTTGAGGGAGCCTTGTCGACTTGTTCGTTTTGAGATCAATAGTGATGGAGCCAAAGAGGAAACCACAGGAAAATATATTGTAAATCATAACAAATGAATAATCAGACTATTGATTAGGCATTTTGATATATCTTATGTCCATCTGTGACAATTTTAGCTATAAGCCAGTCGAATGATAGTGCTAAACAAGACCAAAAAACAAACAAAAAACAAACTAAATAAAACAAGAATATATATAGCTAAGCCAGCATAACGATAGAGAAGGTTAGCTGATAATCCGTACATGTTCTGCTCCTTGTTCTGTGACTTGGAGAGGTCGCGAGATGTACGCCGACGTCGTCGTGGTTTTGGCCTCTTGGGAACGAAATTTTGGACTAGTTTTACAAGGCTTGGCTTGAGTTGCATTGCATCGTTAACACTAAGATCTTCTACATAGTCTACAAAGGCGTAAACTATGGAATTATGATCCGCCCGAACACCTTGGATTTCAACACTTTGGAGAGTGTTCCTTTCCGGACTGAAGTAGAAGACATAAAATGGATTAAATGCATATTTCATTGACAAAACAATGTCACCGGTAGCAGTCATCCCAGATATAGAAAGACCCCCTTTATGTATAGCAACATTACTCTCATTCCACAAAGTGTAGGCATATTTCGACCATTCCTGTTTATCGACATCCTCTAGAACCCACATACTCAACTCAACAGGACCTTTAAAAGCATACCCCACCTTAATGTTAATCCCACCTAATTTCCCCTTGTAGTTTATCAATCCATCAAAACGGCATTCTACGCCTATGTACTTGAATTTCTCAGACCTAACATCAAAGCAAACTATCACATCCGCATCATGTAGAGCTGAGTAATACAAAACCCCATGGATGCAAATATTTTCCCTACAAGGCAGATGTTTAAAAGGACACTGGATCGTCCTTCACCTCAGTTCCCCTATTCCCAGTGTTAAGATATAATCACTATAATAATAAATACTCATGACAAATACCTTAAATTCCTTGCAAAGAGGATCAAACCCTAAATAGCTATACGAATAGTTATGCGGAATACCTCTAAGTTCAGGTAAGATAACATACTGTCCTGTGAGAGGGTTACACATCACACGCTTTGTATCTTTATCTTCCCTTGGGATGGACATATTACGAAAACTACGAAAATAGATCAATCCAGAGGCATAGCTACAATCGTAATCGCTAGTGCCTTTAGAGAAGTTGGTATGAAAATCAGTAGCGGCTACTACAAGAGAAGACTTCTCATATTGATTCTGAGGCTGAGGCGTTGAGTAAAAGCTCCAATCAAGGTGTTGGCTGACCACAAATAAGAGACGTGGACGAGCCAAGGACTTGGTTATAAACAACTCGGTGAAATCATGACGGTAAAGTGTGAACGCCCATAGCTTCGACACGCAACGACACCTACCGATTGATTTTGTAGACAATCTCGAGAATATCTGTGGAATGGAATCAAAAGTTTTTCTCCTAACCATGATCGGACGCAAACACATATTTTGACAACACAGACTCACTCTGTAGATATGTATTGTTTAGAATTATTATAAAAAGTTCGACCTAATTAGATGATGTTTATTTATCTAATTAGGAGGGGGTGGTGGACTTAAACTTATTCAGGATCGGCATTAACCTAAGGCCCAAGATGCATGGACTTTTTACCATCCAATTTTTTATATACTTTTTACTTTTATTTTTGTGTTGATCGAAAAATAAAAAACAGAGTAGACTTGTAGTTGTTCTGTTAAGAAACAGAGTAGATAAGAATAAGTTGGTATTTTTGATTATTGATGATTTGCATGCGGTCTCTCTCACAATGAGTCAATGATGTAAGAGTCTTGGAATATGTTTTCTCTCAAGATAGTGAATCGTTTGCAATCTTATAACCAAGTTTTGTTAGAAATATTCGTGGGCATTACGTTATCTGTTTGTTTCGTTCATCTTTAGATCCGAGAGATCAAGATTCTAACAGTTGGAGAAGCAAGAATGTTCTATGATATTGTTGTAGCTCCAAGTTATACTGCTAATTAAGGTCTCAAGTCCTGAAAGAAAAATCAAAAATCTTGAGATAGGCGATTTTATGAAAACACACAATGTCGGTAAAACATTCACTTGCTGAGTTGCTTCAGATTTACAAGTAAACGTGTAACACAATTAGGGCATGTAAGTCAAAACCAGAAGAAAATAGGAAAAAAAAAAAAAAAATTTCAGTGGTATAATTGGATGTCAAAGACATTTATTATTCTTTTCTTTCGTACTCCATATCGAATTATTTTTTTTTTATTATATATTATTTTCAAACCGCTGACATCCGCCACAGTGTAAACCACCGCCTATCAGGCCCCTTTACTCAAATGTTATCCAAAAGTTATCTAAAAGTTGGTTTATTACTCATATCTAATAATTTTTTAAAAATTGCTCAAATGTTTAGTGTCCTGGGTGTAATTACAATTTACGCTTTGGGTTTAGTTTTTCGATTTTGAGTAAAAAAAAAAAAAACAATTAAAATACACATTATTTTTGATTTTCCACGTCACTAGTCAGTTTTTTTTTCCCAGAATCGACAGTTTTTTGTTTATATCTAATAAGAGGAAAGTGAACAGTTTCCACTGTTCACAAACTGCGAAAAAAAAAAAAAACAAAAACTCTCTCTCGTCGTCTCTCGTCGCCAAACCCTAGTTCCGCCGGCGATACTCTGTCTTTGTCCACTCTCTCGCCGTCATCTCTCGCCGTCTATGCTCGCTCTTTCTCTCTCTTCGTCGTCGCACTTTCTTTCTTTGTCGTCGCTCTCTCTCTTCGTCGTGTTCGTTTTCGTCTACAAACATCTTTGTTTACGAGTTCCGGTATGTGTCGAACCTTTGTTTTCGAGTTTTCCGACTGAATGTGGGTTTTATCGATGGTTTACGGCTGATTGTCTTCGTTTACATATGACGGCTGATTTGTTAGATCTATTCGATTTGATGGCTGATTTACTGTTTGTTTTATGTTGCGGCTGAGTTATTTTATGCTTTACGGCTGATTGTTGCTGTCGTTAATTTAAATATGACAGCTGATTTGTTAGATCTATTCGATTCGATGGCTGATTTACTATTTGTTTTATGTTGCGGCTGAGTTATTTTATGCTTTACGGCTGAGTTTTGTATTGGTGACTGAGTTATTTTATGCTTTACGGCTGAGTTATGTATTTGTGGTTGAGTTATTATATGCTTTGCGTCTGTGTTTGTTATATGTTATGGCTGATTTATTTTATGTTTTACATATGAGTCAGTCAAATGCTTTGGAGAACGATTTAGGAATACAAAAACAGAAACTGGTGGCATATTGTTGCTTCAATGGGGTGGAAACCGTACACGTTCAACAATGGAATCCGTAATTGCTGAAGAGATCAGAGTTTGGTGAGGTAAGGTTTATTAGTGGTTGAGTGATTGTTTAGTAATGGCTGAGTTATGCTTTAGTGATGGCTGAGTTATTATTTTGTAATGGCTGAGTTATTGTTTAGTGATGGCTGAGTTATTATTTAGTGATGGCTGAGTTATTGTTAGTGATGGTTGAGTTATGATTTAGTGATGGTTGAGTTAAAACTTACTGATGGGTTTCATAATCTCTTATGTTACAGCTGCGTGTGACTAAAATGGTTATGAAGGATGATGTAAGCGAACTATTTCATACGTGGCCAGATCAAGAAGATGACCCAACACTTGATCGCCTTATCAAAGACATACATGAGGATAAGTTTGTTAAAGGTTCTTGGGATGTTAAGGGGAGTGATAAGAAGAAAAAGCTAAAAGCTAAAACAGCTTTTGAGTCTGAATTCCTCCCGTAAAGAAGCAGAAAGTCCAGAAGGTGGAAGTTTCCAACAGTCAGGGTGGTGAATATGGTTAAGGAGCTGCACATAAGAGGAAGAAGAAGAAGAAAGGAATAAAGGTAAGTGATATGGTGTATAGTGAGTTTATATTATATGTAATATTTTGTTAGCTTGTTTACGACGGTTTGTTTATTTGTTTAGTGTGCTAGTGAGGAGGAAGATGCTGGAGAAGATGTGTCGGTTGGAACTCTCGTTGAGTTGGTGTCTAATTTAACCTCAAGAATTGACACCTTTGATAAAAACATTGCAAATATGTCTGTGAATCTGGAGAAGAAGATTGGAAATAGAATAGAATTAAAGATGAATGAAAGATTACAAACCAGGTTTGGATCTTTTGCGAGTGAACTCAAACAGATGAAAGAGCACGTGCTTTCCATGGGTGTTGGGCAAACTGGCCAAAACACTTTTGATGCGTGTTCAAATTTCAAAATAAAGGACCTGGTACCACCAGACCTTCGGGCAAAACTAGAGACACCAAAAGGTCCACCAGGAGTTCCAGGAAAAATGCAACAAAACTACTCTGTCAACAGTTCTCCGGTAATGTCTGAATTATATTAATTTTATGGCTGATTTTCCAGAATGTTTAGGTTGAGTTATCATTATCTTTAATTGTCTTCGCTATGTTATACAGGTAGATGGCAGTGGTTTGGCTGGGATCAGTAAGAATCTGAATAAAGAGTTTGATAAAGATGATCCTTTTAATTTCATTGAGAAGTCTCCAGCTGCTATGAAACCAACTGCTATGAAACCAAATCAACAGCCTTACACGAGGAAAAATACCAAAGATGCAAAGAAGGACAAAGAAATAGAGGCAAAGAAGGCCAACGAAATAGAGGCAAAGAAGGCCAAAGAGTTGGCGGCGGCAGAGAAGGCCAAACAGTTGGCGGAAAAGAAAGTAAAAGCCGAGGAGGTTGGAGATAATGAGCAAAAGAAAAGAAGTAGAAAGACTAGTAAGCCTACTGCTGTGAGGCCGTTGCAATTTGTAGCACCTATTTTGAATGAGGGAGAAGCTGAAGCTGGTGCAAACGCTGGTGCCGACGCTACTAACAGTAGTGTATGTGGTATGACATCTGAGTTTATGGCTGAAAACAAAACCCTTGAACCTGAATCTGAGGATGATGAGGAGGAAACGATTAGGCTTGATAGAAATTAAAGCTTTAAGGCTGGAGAGTGTTAAGCTATCCCCGGATGGAAGTGCATTGAATACACAACGGACTGACGTGCATGAGGAAGAACTGTGTACCTGGAGGTGGACTGTATGATTCTCTGGCACCAGTTGATCCGGTGCAGTTGAAAAAACTTTTTGAGTACCTAAAGACAGCCGAGTATGACCCTTTAGACCCTTGTTAATCACAGCTTGTTAATATTATATTAACAATTGTTTATTTATATGTTAGGAATCAACCATTAGGCGAGGCAACACTCAATATTGAATTCTATAGGACTCTCATCACCGAAAGAAAGAACTGGCCAGAAGATAAATTTGGGTGGCTGTCTGATAAAGTAAGTTTAACTTGATGTATGAGTTATTATCGTTTACGGCTAAGTTATAATACTTGATGTCTGAGTTATTATGTTTACGGCTGAGATATAATACATAATGTCTTAGTTATTATGTTTACGGCTGAGATATACATAATAGTTGAGTTGTTGTTTACTACTCAGTTTTCTGTTTTACAGCAAATGAACGCGTATATGAGACTCCTCAGGGTTAGGTAAAAACGAGATCCCTTCCCATTCCACAACAAACGCATTGCATTTATAGACTCGTGGTTCACCAGTACGATGATTCGTGACTATGCTCAGTTCGAGATAAAACCCAAAATGTTTAAATTCAAGGGCAACAGTTATGAAGAGTTAGTTAATGGTTTGATTCCATGAGATCAACCGTCTAATTTGAAGTGGATACAAGATGTGGATCACCTGTTTATTACTCCACAAACTGGAGGCGATCACTGGGTGGCGCTGCACGTGGATCTCATCAGGAGGCATATTGATTGCTATGATAGCATTTTGGGACAAGCAACCAAAAAAAGTGATATTAAAATTCTGAATGCTTGTAGGGCGTTTACGCGGTTGATTCCAGCAATGATGAACGATATAGTTCCTCACAAATTTCGTACACCTACTTTTTGTCAGTTCAGTTTCAGGAGGAGGAGTGCCTCCAAGGTCCCTCAAAACGTACAGGTTGGTGACTTTGGCGTGTACGCTCTAAAGTTTGTAAAATGTCTAGCGCTTGGTTTGTCTTTCGATGGCATCTGTGATCAAAATATCCAGGCTATACTTGTTAAAATGGCAGCAGAAATCTACGATGAGGCACCTGATTTTATGTGTCCGTTTAAATAATGCATTATGTCCTTCGTTTTGTTTCTTTAGGTAGGAATTGTACTATGATATGTAAAACATTTGGATTTCTTTTGGTATGAATTGTACTTGGATATGTAAAACATGGATTTGTCTATTTTCGAAGTTATGGTTGATTTACGGTTAAGTTACGGCTGAGTTATATACTTCACACGGCTGAGTTATTAATTACTGTTGAATTATGTACTTTGTACGACTGAGTTATGAGATATGAAAATGTATTCTTCTTTCTTTCATGAGTCTTTCGTTCTGTCAGATTCCTAATAAATTATCTAATTAAAACGTTTCTCGATATCACAAAAAGTGTTGTTGGGGAATCGCAAAGAAACCATAATTTTGTGCCTGCTCAGATCCACACATAATAAATACATAAAGTCAGCTTTTCTCACAATATATTATTTAAATTAATTAAAGATTTTGAATTTGAATTTTGAATTAAAGAAATTAAAAAAATTCCCAATAATTGACTCATATGGCTGAGTTATCGACATAAACGGCTGATTTATGAAATATTTATAAATTAAAATTATTATAACTCAAAATTACAATTTAGAATGGAAAATTAATATTACAATCATTATAAGCAATAAAAAGTAATAATTATAGACAAAGAGTGATTTTTACACATTCTGATCAAAATGTGTAAAACGTTCAAAACATGACATTTAGGGGTTAGGGTTAAGGTTAGGGTTTGAGGTATAGGGTTCATATTTCCAACATTATGGGTTTTAATTTAACAGTTTGGTTTTGATTATATTGTGTTTGGTTTAAGATGGTAATTTGGATATACTAACAGTTTGGTTTTGATCCATATTCAAGATCATTTCTTCTTGAGTCTCAATGTGCTTCTTGGCTGCATCCAAGTCCTGCTTCATCTCATTCTTCTCCTCTTGAATATTGGCAAACTCTTCGCGCAATGCATCGGTCCACCACCTCCTGAAACCGCAGCCTTGACCGGGACCCTTATAAATAGTACATAACTCATATTACATCCCAATTTGTATAAAAAATCAAGAAGCAGAGCACAAAAATAAGATAATAGAAATCTTTACATCTGTGATTTCATACGGAGAACTAAAATAAAGTTTTCCTCTCGTGCTAGGATCATTAGAAGTGACAACGAAAACCACCACACCACAATTACACTTGACTGGAACACCCTTGTCGCGCCTCCGGATTTCGCCGTACCTCATTTTCATATTTATTTCCTTACGATTCAGCTCCTATATTACCACAAACACAATATTAAGATTCCGCTTTGAGATTTTAGATGGTACAGAGATATCTATCTTACAGTTTTCTCATCAGCCCTGGAATTTCCGTCACAAAGATCTCTCTGTGCCATCATCTTGACTCGATTACTAAAACACTAAATCACTAAAATCCCATCATTTATACTAAAAAAACAAATTGTACGACGTCGTTTAACAATAATATACGTGACGGCTGAGTTATGTACTTAACACGGCTGAGTTATGGTGTTACAGCTGATTTATACAACGGTCATATTAATGGTGTTACGGCTGAGTTATGCAACGACCATATTAATTTATTATATACCTTGTCGAGAATACAAAAAGTGTTGTTGGGGAGACTCAAACAATAATTATATTTCTTGTTAAGAACCACACGTGTAATAAATGAGGAAGATTTTAGCGATTTATTATTTAAAAGGAATTTAAAATTAAAATTTGATTTTTTGAATTTTTTTTTTAATAAAAGTATTTCTCTAACAATTGACTGATATGGCTGAGTTATCGACATAAACGGCTGACTTACGAAATATTTGTAAATTATTATTATAACTCAAAATTAAAATTTAGAATGGAAAAATGAATATTACAATTATTATAAGCAATAAAAATAATAATTATAGACAAAGAGTGATTTTACACATTTTGATCAAAATATGTAAAACATTCAAAACATGACATTTAGGGGTTAGGGTTAGGGTTAGGGTTAGAGCTAGGGTTTGAGGTGTAGGGTTCAGATGAGCAACAATATGGGTTTTAATTTAACAGTTTGGTTTTGGTTATATTGTGTTTGGTTTAAGGTGGTAATTTGAATATACTAATATGATAACCATTTGAAAACTTTCAAATTTTTGAAATTACTTTTCGGTTATTTTTGGTTATGAGTCGGTTAGATGAATATATAACCATAAATAACACAAAATATTTTATAATTAGATAGATTAACTTAATATAACCGACATCAAGCCAAATATAACCAAAATTAACCAAAAATACCAATACAAAAATACCAAAATGGGAAAAATTAGTTTTTCGGTTCGGTTTGGTTTGGTCGGTTATTTAGTCTTATAATTGGAGTTATGGGTGAGTTATAGTTTATGACGGCTGAGTTATCGTTTAGGGTCTTCTCAATAATATGAAAACGTCTTCTTCTTTCTTTCTTGGGTCTTTTGTTCTATCAGATTCTTAATAAATATTAAAACGTCTCTCGATGTCACAAAAAGTGTTGTTATGGAAACCCGAAAAAGTAGTAATTTTGTGCCTGCTGAAATCTACACGCATAATAAATTCATAAAGTGAGATTTTTCACAATATATTATTCAAAAATAATTAAATAATTCTTATTCGAATTTTGAATTTTGAATTTTATTTTTGTAAAAGTATTTCTCCAACGATTGAGTAAGTTATGGCTGAGTTATTGACTTAAACAGCTGACTCATGAAATATTTGTAAATTAACATTATTATAACTCAAAATTTAAATTTAGAATGGAAAAATGAATATTACTAGTATTATAGCCCATAAAAAGTAATAATTATAGACAAAGAGTGATTTATAAATCTGTAATGGCTGAGATATCGTAATACCGGCTGATTTATATTAATATGAAACATTACAAAAAGAAATCAACAAAAAGTTCAGAGTTCATATAGAAGACGACACGACAGTACAGATTAAACTGCGTCCAGATCGTTAAAGTATGCTTTGGATCCCACGAAATTTTAGTTTACACCAATCAAGAGGAGGAGGAACCACACACTGTTCGAAATCGGCCGCCGCAACCTCTCTCATATCCTCTAACCTCTTGTGCTCTGCCTCTAAGTCGACAAGTTCTTGACCCAAGATTTGATTCAGTTGGGATAGTTGAGCGTCGATTAGTTACCATCCTGAGCTAGGGCTTTTGTAACTACCATGGAGAAACGTTCCATCGACAACAACAACTTTGCGCATGAAAGCAAACCCAGCAATACTCGCACCAAAAGCAATAAAAACATATTTGAATCTTCCTTCATCATCTATTTGAAGACGCGTGTGACAACCCGTCCCGCGAACCCCACTAGCCCACCGCTAGCTGCCCCAACGGACCGTCTGTGGACCCTGCTAGCCCACCGCTAGCCGTCCAACAGACTCTAAGCTGGCCCTGCAGGGCATCGATCCTAATCCCTCACTGGGCAAATGGAACTATTCATCCAAATCCACACCTGGCGCACCAGGGTTCGAGGAACGCCTGGCGCACCAATAACCTACTGTATATTTGGATGAATAAGTCCATTTGCCCAGTGAGGGGTTAGGATCGATGCCCTGCAGGGCCAGCTTGGAGTCTGTTGGACGGCTAGCGGTGGGCTAGCAGGGTCCACAGACGGTCCGTTGGGGCAGCTAGCGGTGGGCTAGTGGGGTCCGCGGGACGGGTTGTCACATAAAAATCGATTTTTATGTGACAACCCGTCCCGTGGACCCCACTAGCCTCACTGCTAGCCGCCCAAACGGACCCCAAGCTGGTCCTGCATGGCATCGATCCTAACCCCTCACTGGGCAAATGAAACTATTCATCCAAATCCACAGTAGGTTATTGGTGCGCCAGGCGTTACTCCCAACGGATGGTCCGTTTGGGCGGCTAGCAGTGAGGCTAGCGGGCTAGCAGTGAGGCTAGTGGGGTCCACGGGACGGGTTGTCACATAAAAATTGATTTTTATGTGACAACCCGTCCCATTGACCTCACTAGCCCACCGCTAGCTTGCCCCCATAGGCCCGAAGCTGGCCCTGCAGGGCATCGATCCTAACCCCTCACTGGGCAAATGGAACTATTCATGCAAATCCACAGTAGGTTATTGGTGCGCCAGGCGTTCCTCGAACCCTGGTCCCCACCCTTTAACAACCTTCCCACAAGACAAGCTGTCACCAATTGATCTTGGTGACAGCTTGTCTTGTGGGAAGGTTGTTAAAGGGTGGGGACCAGGGTTCGAGGAACGCATGGCGCACCAATAACCTACTGTGGATTTGGATGATTAGTTCCATTTGCCCAGTGAGGGGTTAGGATCGATGCCCTGCAGGGCCAGCTTGGGGTCCGTTTGGGCGGCTAGCAGTGAGGCTAGCGGGGTCTACGGGACGGGTTGTTACAACGCGTGACTATACCCGGATTTTCCCTTCTTAACATCTATATGTAAGAAGGCAACTCGCTAAAATTATCCTCGGGAGTACCCTGATCGATCTGCCTTGCATTCAGAAACGTTCGATATGTCTTCCAATAACCCATATGTTGACACCAACAAATTAATAAATCAGCCATAATATATAGATAACTCAGCCGATACATTCAAATAAGTCAGCCGTAAATAATCAATAAATCAGCCGTAATATATAAATAACTCAGCCTATACATACCTATAAGTCAGCCGTAAAGAATCAATATGTAAATAACACAGCCAAGACATTCATATAAGTCAGCCAGTTTGTATTAATAATCCAGCCATAACGTAATGATATGTCAGCCACTATTATCAAAAAATCAGTCGAAACATAGTAATTACCTTTATACTAAATTGCTTATTGAAAATGATTCCGACACTTTTAGGATTAACTTCCAGACCAAGATCACCAAGATATTCTCTGTAAAGATCTGCCAATACATCAGCTATTGATTGGCGGGATCTAGTAGAATGTTTCGTCACAGAACATGTGTGTTCCGAATCGTATAAACAAACATGAAAATCCTGGTCATCCCCTTGTACATATGCACGAACTCTCCAAAGACATCCTTCAACCCAGCACTTCATAATCACCATTCTCGGATTTGATACTGGTATATTAAAATAAAATCCATCCCTAACCAAAATAAGTTTCACGTGATTTCTTAACTCCTTTTTGCTCCTATATCGTTGTCCTACAGCAATTTTTAGCGTTTACACCTGTAACCTAATAGCCTCCAGATTCATCTTCGATCCGGCAAAGTTATCATCTTTATGAGATTTCTTCTTAGGAGGCAGAGTCGGTGAGTCTTCCTCTTTACTCTGAGGCTCGCCCAATACAGAAAAGTTCTCGTCATCATATGACTCACCATCGGAGTTGTCGAAAACATCAAATCGGCTTGAAAATTCATCGTCTTCTTCTTTATCCGACAGCTTCTTCTTCTTCTTCGTTTTCTTTGTCAACAATCTTACCATAATCAAAACAAGTGCCTTCAAATCCCCCACCGTCCACTTCGTATGTAGATTCTACTTTCGAGTCACTGCTTGGCCATTTCATACTTCCTCTAGCTCCACTAGTTTTTGTAGACTCTTTCGCCGAAAACTCTACACAGAGACGTAGCTGATCGGTTTTCCATAGCCCCAAAAAACATTGCAACTGCCGATCATTGGAGACAAAAACTTGTGGAGTATCATGCGCCATATGTTTCAGTGCCTTGTTCTAGAACATGTAGCTCAGCTTTAGCTCATGGCTAAAAGCGTCCAATCTGTAGTCTTCAAGAACAAGCTCCACAAGCTTGTCGTGTGTTGTGCCTCCATCTATCTGCACAACTATACACCCTCTATCATCGGTGTTAAATACATATCACTGTGTCTTTACCCAATTACCGAAAACAACTAGTACCGGAACTGGATCCATGAAAGAAAATAAAGAACAAGATGAAGAAGAAGTAGAAGAACAAGGTGAAGAAGAAGTGGAAGAACAAGGTGAAGAAGAAAGTGAAGAAGAAGTAGAATAAGAAGGTAAAAACCATGCAAATAGTTCACTTATTAACCAGTTGAAGAACAATAGTCGAAGGAACGACGTTTCGTATTTCCGGAGAAGAAAGATGATGACATGAAATGCTGACATGGATGATGCGACTGACGTGGCAAGGAAGAGTTTAGTATGATTTCAAGGCTTTGATGACTATTATCAAGTATTTTAGGTTTCAAGAAAGTTTTACAGGTATTATAGCAAAAAGAACCAAAAGACAAGGAAAATACGTTTCAGGAAAGATTCAGAGCTTTACAGTGGGAAACTTTTGAAGAATTCACATTTCGACGTACTTGGTGTCTACTGAAAGCTGAGAGAGTAATCTACCGAGACGTGTTACAAACCGACGTAAAGAGAACCAACAAGCCAAGTGGGCTTTTATTGAAGGCCTGACCAGCGACCATCACGGCAGCCCTGTCCAAGCCTTCACCACGTTCTAGAAGTTTCCTACGCTGCCCCTTGCCATGCACTTAACAAGAGAAGACATTTTTACCCTTACAAAACCCTAAACCCTAGACAAAACCTTATAAATACTCTTCTAAACCTAGGGTTTAGATTGTCCCTTCAAAGTGCCTTCACCCTACCTCCTAAGAGCTGACGACCAGAAGAACAGCCACGACCAGCAGCTCTCTCTCGTCCATCTCTTGAAGCTTTGAAGTTCACCAAACTCTTTAGTTTTCTATTTGCTTTGTTCTTTGTTTCTAAAGGAAGAAGATCCTTACAACTTTGTTTGACAATCATTAAAATAATATCTAAATCCCTTTTCTCTATTTATTATTTTATGTTTATGAATTATTTAAACCTTGCTTTTATGATTCTCTTAAACATGCTAGAGTAGTTTTCTAGTTGGGTTTAAAGGGATAAATCAAAGGGGGGGAGATGATCTTATTTTAGGTGGCAATTTTTAGGGTTTGTTAGATTTATATTCTTGTTTATTCTATACTTTCATTCTAAGTCTTTGCTTTATGCTTTAAGTTAGCCTCATGAACTAACTATGATCTAAAGTGTGTGTGCTTTGCCAAAAGCTTGCATGTGTGCTTGACCTAGCTTAGATGTGTGAGTCATAGGAAGCACATACCCCTTACCTATGGAATCTCATGGATTAGAATCAAACCTGCTTAAAATGCTTTGATCTATGCGTCGTTGTCTGCGACAGTTGAGTCTCGGAGTATAGTGATCTTAGACGGTTAGCTTGTGAACTATAAGTTAACGGTTCATTTGTGTTTCGTAGTCCGAGTTTTAGATAAACAAACTAACCCTAAACTTTCCTAGATAGATAGATCATTGAACCCCTGCGATTCCCCTTGATGCCCAACGCTTGTTTTATTATTTTTACTTGCTTTTATTTACGTTTATTGCTTACTACGACAGTGACAACCTAAACCCCCATTTTTATTGAGTTCTAGCCTTACGTACTTCCGACGGATTCCGTTAAACAACAACTCTCTCTCTGTGGGATCGATCCTTAAATACTACTACCGATTAGCTGTGCACTTGCAGCCGTTGTGTGGTCTTTTTAAGGTAAAAGATTTCAAGTGATAAAAACCATACACATCAAAGCTTTTTGGCGCCGTTGCCGAGGAGAGATTGTTATTAACAAGAGTCTAGGAACTAGATTAACGTCTAGGACACCTTGCTTTTTATTTTTTCTTTTTGATTTTCACTTGTTTCAGGAGACCTTGAGGATGAACCTCGATGATCTCCCTGTCGATTTTGAGAATCTTAAAATCGCACAACTTATGTCACATTACCGAGACACGGACGGAGACCCATCCAGTCCGCAAGCTCACTCGCTGCATGGTCCATGCCTTGGTCACTCTCGACCAGCCGATGTACCACCATCTAGGCGTCCTTGTCGCCGTTCTTTCATTTGGCCATCTGGAGGCCGATCACCTATGGGAACAGCTTACTTCCCAGCTGCCCATTCATACATGCCGTACCACACGGACGTGCCATGCTTTGCAATGGACCAATACTTTGATCCGCAAGAAGTCATGAATGTCGATGTCAACGAAAACTTTTTCTATGACACTCAAAAACCAACCACTTCAAGGAGCTCTTACACTGAAGACAAGCTCATGAAAATGATGGATGAACTTATATCAAGTCAAGAGGAAGCTGATCAAGTTCTAAACGCTAAATTGAATAAGATGAGTATTGAGTTTGGAGCTAAACTCAAGATTATCACCAAAGATGTTACCCGCTTGGAGGAACAAAACAATGCCATCAACAACCAAGTTCTAGACCATATGGAAGATATACAAGATCAAGGAACAAAGCTTATCAACTTGGGCTACACCATCGACACCATTGAGAGCCGCCTAGAGTGGAAAGTAGAAGCCCTATTCAACAAATCCGGTGAGTGCAACAACTGGAGTTATGATCAAGTCTACCAACGTACTGATGCTGAAGAAGGATATGGAGCCTCACATGATGATCCAACCGATACTAACAAGTCCAAGGAGTGGACTAGAGAAAAATATTACCAAACCGATGAAGGAGAAGCTTATTCTGAAGAAAATGCCAAGGAAAGCCAATATGAAGATTTGCCAATGGAGAATGATGAGTCTTATGATCTATCATCTAATAAAGAAGATGGAGAAGAAGAGCTCATATATTTATACTGTTGCATGACATATCAGATCCCTAGACAAGAAGCTCCCGAAAATCACAATTTTTGACAATTTTAACACGAAGAAGAAGCTGTCTACCGAGGTAACCCTATAACTCTACCATCTCCAGCACCATATGATATCTATGATGATTGGGAAGCTTTCCCAAGTCACCGTCCAAGTCGTTTTAAAAGGCCTTATCCAAGGAGAGCGGTAGCCAATTTAAACCGCTCATACCATTACCGAGACCCTTTCCGACTTCCACACCAAGTCTACCAAGACAATTTTCGTCAGTCTACACAACAAAGAGCTGAATAAGAGAAGATGTTGAACCTTGTAAGTCAGATAACAGTCTCTCTAGATGAGACTATGAAGATGCTACATGAGAAGCTTGACAAAGCTGAATCTGATCTTTCGGGAAAAATGGATGACATAGCTTTTGAAGTTAAAAGAATAGAGGAGGAAAATTGTAAAAAATGTTGAAGCCATGGAGAAGAAGCTCTTCTGTTTTAAAGAAGAACAAATTCAACATTCAAAGGAGATAAGAGAAAACGCTAAGGAGATTAGCGATTGCAACATGAAGATTAACACCTTGGAGAGCCGCTGCTATAACAATTCCGAAGCTATTCTTAACAAGACCCTCAAACTATGCAACCATATGGAGAATTATGAAGAAAGAGCCAAGAAAACCGAGATCAAAGTGGAAGAGATTGGTAACCGATTTAATACCTTGGGAGACACTCTAACCGAAGAGTTCACTAGTCTTCTTGTTCCACTACTTGAGTCTAACATTGGAGCTAAGCAAGTTGCCATTGAAAAGAGAATCAAGTCTCTTGAGGAGAATCTAGAGAGCTCAATCTCGTGTGCTGTTGGACACACCCAAGAAGAGCGAATCAATGGAGAAGAAGAAGGAAGAAAAAAAGAAATCCTTGACGAAAAAGGAAAACATTCATGTTTCCTTTTAGAAAAAGGAAACCTTGGCCTTATTAAAACAAGACACAATCCTACTCCTCCTCCACAACATCTTGACGTGAAAGAAGCCCCCCCTAGAAACCAAAGAAAAAAGATTTTTTGAGAGATAAGCTACAAATTTCGATGGAGACCATGAGTTCTAAAGACATCTCTCGAGAAGAAGAAGTTCTGATCCTTACCAAAGATTGTTTTGCTGTAACAACACTTGAAGCCTCACCACCACGAGACCTAGAAGGTCTAGGAGGAGAAGAAAACACTGAAGAAGAAGAAGAAGAAGAGGAGTATGAAACCGATTATGAAGAAGAATCCATTGGAGATGATGGATCCGATCTTGCTAGCCCTCGACAAGAAGAACCAGAAGCTGAGCCCCCAAGAGACAAACCGCCGAGTTTGGAGAGATTCAACCAGTCTCTAGATGGGATGAGCCCCCAAGAGACAAGTTTAAAACCTTGATGAAAGTTATTCCACCTCACATCTCATTCGAAGAAGCATGGAGCAAGTTCCCATTGAAGCGTTTCTTCATGGAGAGCTATATTATCGAAGAACATGTGGAGGATCACTTTAGAGAGGCAAGACTATCTCTTTATCCAAACGCACCAGCCGAGACACAAAAAATATGGCGTAGAAGACGCATTAGCGAGGAAGATTTGGAGAAGTTCAACAAAGCTGTTAAAGCTTTACCCCTTGGTACGTCTTTCATGAATGTTTGGTGACAACATGATATCTCTCGTTTATTTTTGGAAAGCAAAGAATCAGTAGACGAGATTAGAGATCTGTTCCTAAAAGCTATGGAACCTGAAGATTTACGAACACTACACAAAGTGGAGAGTCCTGGCCGATTTCTCATCACTTGCTATATCAATGGAGTTAAATTCGAGGATGCATTATGTGATTCCAGCTCAAGTATCAACATTATGTCAACCGATGCTGCTAAGAAGATTGGCTTGAGACACTTGCAACCCTTGGACATATGCATATGACTCGCCAATTCCTCATTCACAATATCCGAAGGAATGGTATGACACAGTCATGTGCGAGTTGGAATCTGCAATGTTCCAACCGATTTTCAAATTATCAATGCTGAGAAAGGGAGGTTTACACCACTTATCATCACTGATCATTAAGCGAGGACTGTTGCAAAATTTATTTATTTCAATAAATATCCTATAAAACTGAAACCGCCCATTGAATTAATTATATTCAAACTCTTTCTCCGCTTTTCCGAGAAGAGTTTGAAACTTAGGCTTGAAAAAAGCAAGAGACTGGCACAAATTTGTGATTATAAACAGCTCTTATTTCCGGTATCAATCTAGTAATTTTGTAAAAACAATGTCAAAGGAAACAAAGAATACTATAAAGTACTTTCAAACAATAACATTACGAATACTATAAAGTACTTTCTCAACATCCTCTAGAACCATCATACGTAACTTAATGGGAAATCCATCATCATAATAACGCTCCAAATTAATCCCACATAATTTCCCCTTATAGTTTATCAAGGGATAATAAAAGTGTTCTGCACGTATGAACTTGATTAATTTCTCAGACCTAACATCGAAGCAAACTATCACATAAGACCATCTATTACACTCTAGAGCAAAGTAATACAAAACTCTAGTCCTGGGCATTCGGCAAAACCCGGTTAACCCGAACCGAGGAAACCGAAACATTCGGTTATCGGCATCAAATGTGTGAGAGAGAGCAAACCGATCGGTCAAATTAATTTTAGAATTCGGTTAGTAATTCGGTTCGGTTCGGCAAGGCATAACCGATCGGGTTCACGTAAACCGAAGTATATAGAGTGATAAAATTTCATTAACCCTAATCCCCTTTCATTTTCTAGCTTCTTCGTGAGGCTGCCTCTCTTTAGCTCTCTCTGCGAAAATCGTGAAAGCCTAATGTCTACAGATCTAGAGAGGTTTGTCTTAGAGATCTCACTACAGATCTAGTGAGGTTTGTCTGATGTCGTGTGGTCATGTCTAATGTCTACAGATCTACTGATCCAGAACGACCAAGTGTTTGAAACACACCACTCTTGTTATCAGACAGGGAAGATCAAACCATTTGGAACCATCAGAGATGGGGGAGGTCAACTTTGTCAGATACCGTTGACGCCGCAGCCAGCCTCCCACCGTTGTGGAGATATTGAAAACCCTAATTGTTAATGGGTTTGGACTTTGTAATTGTAAATATGTTAAATTGGATTGTTATTGGGTTTGTAATTAGATTTGAGTCCACTTTATTTGTTTTTCGTCTAATTCGGGTAGAATAAACCTAACTAGGAAAAATTCGGTTTATTTTGGAATACAAATTTTAGCCTATAACCGACCCGAACAAACCGATTTCCGAACCGATCCGAACCGAATTCTATTTTGGGTCTATTCGGTGGGATTTTAGAAAACCCAAATTTTTGGAAAACCGAATAATCCGACCCGAACAAACCGTTTCAACCGAACGCCCAGGGCTACAAAACCCCATTGATGCAAATTTTACTCCACAAAGGCTTATTTGTAAAAGGACATTGGATCTTCCTCCACCTCAATTCCCCAGTTCCCAGTGTCAAGATATAGTGATTTGTACCACTAGAAGCTATAAATTCACGAGTAGTCATGAACAATACCTTGAATTCCTTGTCAATCGGATCAAACCCTAAATAGCTATAGGAAGAGCTATGCGAATCACCTCTAAGTTCAGGTAAATCACATACTGTCCTGTGAGAGGGTTACATATCACACACTTTGCATCTTTTCTTGGATAATTCCAACTTGAATAAAAAGCTATCTCCTAGGAAGTTGCCAAAAGAGATAGAATAGAAAAGAAGAAATGTTCCGTTAAGTCTTAAGATTGTAATATGTTAAATCTAATAGGTTTAGGAAAGGTTAAACCTATAAATATAAGAGTCTATGAAGAGGTGTTCCATAAGACTTGAGAGAAAGAGAGATTTAGTTTTTGAGAGAGTTTTCTAAATCAAATAAGAGAGGTGTTCTTATATTCAAAGTTTTATCTTCCAAGTTCTTTCTTAGATTTGGTATCACAGCAAGGTTGTGCTTCTGATCAAGAAACGGTGGAGAAAACTTTTCGAAACCAAGCATGGGGGACGAACAGAATTCACCGTCACGAACGAAGGACCTTGGAGCACCATCAATCCAATGTCCATTACTAACATCAACAAACTACACAGTTTGGTCGATGAGGATGAAGATCATACTCCGAGTTAGCGAAGTATGGGATACAATCGAGCCAGGATCCACAGATGTAAAGAAGAATGATATTGCGATAGCTCTTCTATTCCAATCTGTCCCCGAGTCACTTATCTTGCAAATAGGAGAGCAAGATTTGGCTAAAACACTGTGGAACGCTATCCGATCATGTCACCAAGGAGCGGAACGTGTAAAGGAAGCTAGACTTCAGATCTTGTTAGCAGAACTAGAGCGGTTGAAGATGAATGACTCAGATTCGGTAGATGACTTTGCAGGCAAGATTTAAGGGCTTGCATCGCAATCAGCTTCTTTGGGAGCGACCATTGAAGAACCAAAGTTGGTAAAAAAGTTTCTTACATGCTTACCTAGAGAAAAATTTATCCATATGGTAGCCTCCCTAGAGCAAGTCCTCGACTTAAACAGAACAACGTTTGTAGACATAGTTGGAAGGTTAAAGGCTTATGAGGAACGAATTGGAGAAATAAGGATAGTCGAAGATCAAGGCAAGCTGATGTTTACCAATACCTCTAACAATCGTGGAGGTTACGGTGGTTTCCGAGGAGGATACAGAGGTAGAGGCGGCTTTGGTAGAGGCGGCTTCGGTAGAGGTAGCTTTGGTAGAGGTGGTTTCGGTAGAGGCAGGGGTCGAGGACGATTCAATGGCCAAAACCAAGGAGGAGAAACCACATAAGACAACCAAAACAAACCAAAGAAAGACTTGTCGAAAGTAATATGTTGGAGATGCGATAAGCCAGGGCACTATGCGAAAACATGTACCAACAAACCGATTCAAAACCACAATCAGACTCACGAATCAAACTTGAATGAGACACATGAAGTCGATGCACTGTATATGCATGAAGTAGTGTTTTTAAACGAAGACAAGGTAATGCCGAAGGACTACGATACCAACAAAGGCAATGCAAGTGTTTGGTATTTGGATAATGGAGCAAGCAATCACATGACAGGAAATAAGGAGTTTTTCTGTAGCTTGGATGAGAGGATTAAAGGTAAAGTCAGGTTTGGTGATGGCTCTTATGTTGATATTGTTGGGAAAGGGATCATTAACTTCGTGTGCAAGACTGGAGAAATAAGAGCACTCAAAGAAATTTACTTTATACCCGACCTTAAACAAAGCATTTTATGTCTTGGCCAAGCAACATAGGGAGGATGTGAAATGAACATGAAAGGAGAGTTTCTGACACTTCTAGATCCATGTGGAAGACTACTTGTAAGAGTTACTAGGTCTTCAAACAGGCTTTACAAGACACCAATGGAAATAAGTCCTCCAATGTGTTTACAGCTCGAGAGTGATGATACTACATGGCGTTGGCATGCTCGGCTGGGGCATGTAAACTTCAATGTTATGAATAACATGGTTCGAAAGGATATGGTTGTAGGAATGCCACACATGATCCATGACAGGGGTATGTGTGAGGTGTGCTTAGTTGGGAAGCAAAGAAGAGGTTCATTCCCGGCTAAAACAAGTTTTCATGCATCACAAGCCTTGGAATTGGTACATGGAGACTTGTGTGGTCCGATTTCACCACCAACACCGGCTAATAACCGATATGTTCTTGTTTTAATTGATGATTTCTCTAGGTACATGTGGACAATGTTACTAAGAGAAAAGAGTGAAGCGTTTGATCGCTTTAAACGGTTTAAAGACTTTGTTGAAAAACAGAGTGGGTTCTCCATCAAGACGTTTAGAACCGATAGAGGAGGAGAGTTTACTTCAGCTGAGTTCAATCGGTTCTGTGAGGAAAACGGCGTTGCTAGACATCTAACTGCGCCGTATACACCACAACAAAACAGTGTGGTGGAGAGAAGAAACCGTACTTTGATGGAAATGACAAGAAGCCTGATGAAAGCGATGTCGGTTCCGAATGATATGTGGGGAGAAGCTGTACGCCACTCGACTTATCTCATCAATAGAGTGCCCACAAAAGCATTATATGGTCAGACTCCATATGAGTGCTTTACGACCAAGAAACCGAACATTGAACACTTGAGAGTGTTCGGTTGTGTTGCCTACGCAAAGATCAATGGACCACAGTTGAAAAAGCTAGATGATAGATCAAAGAAAGTGATCAATCTTGGAACATAACCTGGTTCTAAAGCTTATAGACTCTACGACCCTGTTGCAGAGAGAGTAGTTGTCAGCAGAGACGTCATATTTGACGAAAGTAAGGCTTGGGACTGGTCATCTACGACAAACAAATCAGATGGTGAACCTGGTATGTTTAGGCTCTTTCAAGAAGGTTTTATCGAAGATGGTGGTGGACAAGTTAACGAACAAGGTAATGATCAAGAAGATGCAGAACAAGAAGATGTAAATCATGATAACCAAGAAGAGGAAGAAGATAATGAGAATGATATGAATGATGGGAATCAAGTTGAGGAGCAACAAGTCGGAGCTCAACCTCTGGTCACAAGATCTGGTCGTGTGATAACAAAGCCACATTATCTTAGTGATTATGTCTTATTTTCAGAAGAAGCAAGTTGCAGGTTGTTTCTAACACTAGATGGGGAACCAGAAAATTACTTCGAAGCTGGGAAGATAAAAGAGTGGATCGATGCTATGAAGGCTGAACTGGATTCGATCACAAGGAACAACACCTGGGAGCTTGTAGACAAATCAGTTGGTGTTAAACCTATAGGTGTTAGGTGGGTCTACAAACTTAAACGAAAGGCTAATGGTTCGGTGAATAAGTATAAGGCGAGGTTAGTTGCAAAAGGATATGTGCAACAACAAGGTATAGATTTCGATGAGGTGTTTGCTCCGGTAGCTAGAATTGAAACTATACGGCTTCTAATAGCACTCGCAGCAACAAGAGGTTGGGAGATTCACAACTTAGACGTGAAGACAGCTTTTCTCAATGGCAAACTAAAAGAATTAGTCTATGTTACTCAGCCAAAAGGTTTTGAGAAGAAAGGAGAAGAGGATTGAGTTTATAGGCTGTATAAGGCCTTGTATGGTCTCCGTCAAGCTCCTAGAGCTTGGAATACAAAGCTGGATCAGGTTCTAAAAGAAATGAACTTCAAGAAGTGTGTGAAGGAACCAACATTGTACCGAAAGAAGGAGGAGAAGGAGTTCCTAATTGTGGCCATCTATGTTGATGATCTTTTTGTAACAGGGACATCACTCAAGATCATTAAAGCTTTTAAAGAAGACATGTCAAGAAGGTTCGAGATGTCGGATCTTGGGAAATTAACTTATTATCTTGGCATAGAAGTTATTCAAGGAGCCAATGGAATCAAGATCAAACAGGAAGCATACGCTCAAGGAATACTTGTTGATGCAGGAATGGGGTCCTGCAATTCAACTCATGAACCGATGGAGCCTGGTCTGAGTTTATCAAAAGCGGAAAAGGAAAAGGAAGTTGATGCTACAAGGTATAGAAGAACCATAGGTTGCTTAAGATACCTCCTCCACACGAGACCAGATTTATCCTTTGCAGTTGGGGTCCTTAGCCGCTATATGCAGAGTCCGAGAGTGTCTCATGGGCAAGCTATCAAACATGTACTAAGGTATTTAAAAGGAACTACTGGTTATGGTTTGTTTTTCAAGAAGGATGGATCAAGAAGGATCACTGGATACAGTGACAGCAGTCACAACATTGACATCGACGATGGAAGAAGCACCACATGTCATGTTTTCTATTATGGTTCATCGCCTATCACATGGACAACACAGAAACAGCCGACTGTGGCATTATCGTCATGTGAAGCAGAGTTCATGGCTGCTACGGAAGCTGCCAAACAGGCTATATGGCTCAAAGAATTGTTGAGCGAGATACTAAGTGTGAAAGGAGAGAAGATCCTGCTTAGAATTGATAACGAATCAGCTATAGCCTTAACCAAGAATCCAGTATTTCATGGGAAAACGAAGCATATGCTTGCTAAGTACCACTTTATTCGAGAGTGTGTAGAGAATGAGCAGATTGAGGTCGAACATGTGCCAGGAGAGGAGCAAAAGGCCGACATACTTACGAAGCCACTAGGACGAGTTAAATTCAAGGAAATCAGGAGTTTACTCGGAGTTGAAGACATCAAGTTTCCCAGAGTTCATGTTGGAATTACGGGGGAGAATGTTGGATAATTCCAACTTGAAGAACAATCTCTTAGGAAGTTGCCAAAAGAGATAGAATAGAAAAGAGGAAATGTTCCTTAAGTCTTAAGATTGTAATATGTTAAATCTAATAGGTTTAGAAAAGGTTAAACCTATAAATATAAGAGTCTATGGAGAGGTGTTCCATAAGACTTAGAGATTTAGTTTTTGAGAGAGTTTTCTAAATCAAATAAGAGAGGTGTTCTTATATTCAAAGTTTTATCTTTCAAGTTCTTTCTTAGATCTTTATCTTCCCTTGAGATACACATATTTTGAAAATATATCAAGCCAGAGGCATAGCTACAATTGTATTTGCTTATGCCTTTAGAGAACTTGGTATGAAACTCGGTGGCGGCTACTATGGGAGAAGACGACTTCTCATATGAATTCTGAGGCTGAGGCTGAAGAGTTGAGTAAAAGCTCCACTCACCTTCTGTTTTTACCACAATTAAGAGGCGTGGACGAGCCGAGGACCTGGTTAACAACTCAGTGAAATCCTCATGGTGAAATCCTGACCTGATTAGAGCCGAGGACTTCCACAGCTTCGACAGGCAGCGGCACCTAGCGATTGATTTTGTAGACAATCTCGAGAATATCTCGAGAATGAGCTCATCTGGAATGGAATCAAAAGTTTTTCCACTAACCATGATCGAACAGGAGTTACGTGTAGTTTTTGGATTAGTTTTTTTTAAATAGATGACCTATTTATTTATCTAGTTAGGAGGGGGTGGTGGTGCACTTGAACTTATTCAGAGATTGGCACTAACCTAATTAAGGCCCAGCTCTTAAGGCCTTTTTTAGAAGTAAAAGTAAAATATACATTCAGTACGTAGTGCCTCTTGCTTATACCGCTGAGACAAGCAAGTGCAGCATCTCTGTATGTATATAGCTGGTTACGTGATCTGCAAGACAATTTCACCTATAAAGGTAACTCCAACAATATAAATACTTCAAATTAATGAAAATTAAAAGTGACAAAGAGAGAATACAAACACAACCTGTAAAGTTTATTCATCTTCTAAAAAAACACAGCATCAAATTTTGAGTATGACGATCGTGTTATGAACAGTCTTCACTTGATGATCTTCTCTAGATGATGTTGATGTGCTCTGTTCTGGTAGGCGTATAGATGTTGCAACATATGTTGTCTTCATAACATCAAACCTAAGATTCTCTACATGCATGGTCTACACTACAGAGTAGTAAACTGTATGATCATTTAAGTGAGGACTGTAGCAAAATTTATTTGTTTCAGTAATCATCCTGCAAAAACCCGACTGATACCCACAAATAACCTCTTTGCAGTCAAGAAACCGCCAATTGAATGATTAGATTCAAACTATTTCTCCCCTTTTCCGAGAAGAGTTTGAAACTTAGGCTGGAAAAAGTAAGAGACTGGCACAAATTAAACAGCTCTTATTTCCGGTATTAATCTAGTAATTTTGTAAAAACAATGTCAAAGTAAACAAGAATGCTATAAAATACTTTCAAACAATAACATTAGAAGAAAAAAAAAGAGTCTGAAAAAAACACAATGTAGATAAGACAGTAATTTGCTTTCAATCTTCCAAGTAACGTGTAACATAATTAGGGAGTGATATGGGTTAAGTGGCTAACGCTTTTTGTATTGTCTTTTACTTGTCATCAGAGAGATTCCTCTGTTTTAGTCGTAGACTCTGTTTCAGATGCAGAAGTTAAATAAATTTCAACAGGCTTATACTAATACTTTTTAACCTAATAATGATTCAAATTCATATAAAAATGTAACATTTTTGAGAGTTAAACAAACATTTCTATGGATCTTATTTCTGGAGTTGAATTACAAGCTGATATTAAAGTTGAAGCCATTGCTTTAGATTCCAACTTTAACTCCTTCACATTCTCAAATCATTCTTGTCACTGTGCCATTAACCTTTTGGCTGCGTTTTCAGTGGTTAGAGCTCCTGGTATGGTTTACAAACCTCGTTGGGAAGCCTTGTCGACTTGTTCGTTTTGATTAAGGTTTTATATACGTTTTTCCTGTCTTACAGCTTTGACTCTATTTTAAATGATTGTCACTGTGCTGAAGAGCTCACATCCTTGCTGTTATGTGGCAGCCTCTGAGACTAAGACCTACGGATCCAAATTATGCTCCAGATCACTTTGTGAAGTTCTCAGTCATATTCAATTTCTTTCCTTCCGGTTCTGCTCTTTATAGTGTCCCATAACGTGATCCAGGGTTCTCTGAATAAAGTTCTCAGGAATCCTGTACAAAGCAGGAAAGTCCTAGCTAGTCTCTTAACATCTATTATTGCTTTGTAACAACACTTGGACAGAAATTAGATTCTTTTAGACAAAATAAGTCAATACTCTATGCTGTAAAACTATGCTCCCATTGCAAGATGTATATGAACTCCATGAATCTTGTCTCTGTTTCATTGTTTAAAAGTTTTCGGATCAGACAAAATTAGAGCCAAAGAGGAGACACAGGGAACAATGACAGTTTTAGGCTTTTTAGCTAAGAAGAAGCCAGTCGAATGACAGAGCTACACTATTTTTTTTTGTTTTGGACAAAAAAAACATAGCTAAGTGTACCAAAACATAAAATAGCTAAGCTAACAGAGCGAAAGAGCAGGTTAGCTGATGATGATCCGCACCCGTTCTGCTCCTTGTTCTTAACAGATTGGGGAGACTTGGAGAGGTCAGGAGACGTATCCCTACGTCGTTGTGGTTCTGGCCTCTCGGCAACAATATTTTGCTCCTCGTCAAGAGACGTATCTCGGCGTTGTGGTTTAGCATACAAACGTCGTTGTGGTTCTGGCCTCTCGGGAACAATAGTATGCTCCTCTCGGCGTTGTTGTGGTTTTGGCCTCTCGGGAACAATGCTTCGGCCTAGTTGTAAAAGGGCTGACTTCAGTTGCATTGCATCAGTAACACTAGTATCCTCTACATAGTCTTCTACAAAGGCGTATCTCCAATCACAGCTATCTCCAACACCTTGCATTTCAACAACTTGGAGAGTGTTCCTTTCCGGATTGAAGTAGAAAACATAAAAAGGATTAGAGGCAGAATCCGTGGACAAAACAATTTCACCAGAAGCAGTCACCCCAACAACGGACAGATTCTCTTTGACCTTAACAACTTCACTCTGATCAGCCGACAAAGAGTAGACATAGCTGGACCATTCCCGCTTCTCTAGAACCCTCATCCTCAACTTAACGGGAAATCCACCATCATAACCATACTCCAAATCAATCCCACATAGTTTCCCCTTGTAGTTTATCAAATTATCAAAACGGCAATTCGGGTCAAGGAGCTTGAATGTCTCAGAACTAACATCAAAGCAAACTATCACATTAGACCTTCTTCCATCATAATTAACATGAGCTGAGTAATACAAAACACCATCGATGCATATCCTTTCCCAAAAAGGCTCATGTGTAAATGGACATCGGATCCTCCTCCATCTCAATTCCCCAGTTCCTAGTGTCAGAATATAATGATCTGTACCACTGGAAGCTATATAATCACGAGTAGTCATGAACAATACCTTGAATTCCTTTTCAACCGGATCAAACCCTAAATAGCTATACGAATAGCTATGCGAAACACCTCTGAGTTCAGGTAAGATCACATACTGTCCTGTAAGAGGGTTACATATCACATGCTTTAGATCTTCATCTTCTCTTGGAATACACATCTTATGGAAGTAGATCAATCCAGAGGCATAGCTGCATTCGTATCCGCTTGTTCCTCTAGAGAACTTGATATGAAAATCAGCGGCAGATACTACAAGAGAAGATTTCTTACATGGATTCTGAGGCTGAGGAGTTGAGTAAAAGCTCCACTCACCGTGTTGTGGTTGTTTAACCCCAATTAAGAGTCGTCGACGAGCTTTGGACCTTGTTTGATACAAGTTGGTGAAATCGTCACGGTGGAATCCAGATCTCATTAGAGCCGAGGACTTCCATCCCTTCGACACGCAACGACACCTAGCTATTGATTTTGCTGGCAATTTCGACAGTATCTTGATGAGGAGATCATCTGGAATTGAATCAAAAGGTTTTGAGCTATCCATGATTCGAGCGAGACTCGAGAGAATACAAATCGCACAGAGAGAGAGAGACTCGAGATCTCCCTAATCAATAAAAAAGTTTAGGGCGGTGTTGGATTTGATTTGGAAGCCTAATCAGGATCGGCACTGACGTAAGACCCAATAAGCATGGGCTTTTAACCATCCAATGTTATAATGAAGTAATTATTCATCACTAAACTTGACACATGTTTTAACACTTGTCATGTTTATCTCCTTTGATTAAGTGACTCATCCTTAATTTTGTACCTATAAATATGTGATGAGAATGAGATATAGACAAGAGAAGATTTCAAAGTGAAGAGATGTGTTAGTGTTGTTCTTCCTCACTCTCTCTCTCACCTCATGTTTCTTTTCTATTTTCTTTGTGCAATTATATAGTTGCATAAACATAAACATATACATACATATATATATATAATAATCTTCTATATTTGCGTTATTATTTTCAACACGTTATCAGCACGATCGTCTCTCTGCTCCAACCGATCCAACCGTTTCTATACAGATCACTCTTTTGAGGTAACATCTAATTTATGTCAAATTTGTTTATTTAAAATTTCTTTAAATTCCTTTAAATTCAAGAATATATATATGAGATATTTACGGAGTAAAAAGACTATGTCTTCTCCTTGATCATAATGGTAGGCTCTGCCTCCTTGATCATATAGATCTACATTCTTGATCAGAAAGATAGGCTCTGCCTTCTCGATCATATGTTAAGATTTATATTATATTATGGAAGGTTCTGCCTCCTCAAAATCTCATGAATAAATTAATAATGGACTTATTATTCATGTAGATAATTATGTCAAATCTCGCCAGACTCGAAATTCTTGCCCTTGATGTATTTGGAAAAAATTATATGACATGGGCATCGGATGCACGAATGCATCTGAGATCGGATGGGCTTTTAAGCACCATTGATCCGTCGAAAACGACGTCAGATGAGGATAAGGCCAAGGCCATGGTGTTTTTACGCCACCACCTCCACGATAATCTGAAAAACGAGTACATCACGAAAGAAGATCATGTAGATCTTTGGCAATCACTCAAAGATAGGTTTGATCACCAGAAATATGTGATCTTACCAAAGGCTAGACATGAGTGGTTAAATATCCGGTTCTTGGATTACAAAAGTGTTGGTGAATTTCATTCTGCTATGTTCGGAATCACCTCCAGGATGGCTTTGTGTGGCGAAGAAGTGAGCGATTATGATATGATCGAAAAAACGCTCTCAACTTTTCATCCTGGAAATGCAATCCTGCAAGAACAATACCAGACCAAAGGATACACTCGATTTTCTGAGTTAATGCACGTTCTTCTTGTTGCTGAACAAAATAATCAACTCGTGATGCTGAATCATCAAACTCGCCCAACTGGATCAGCTCCACTTCCAGAAGTGAATGTTGCTTCATCCAGTTATAATTGGCAAGGACAAGGACGCGGACGCGGTCAAGGCCGTGGCCGTGGTCGTGGGCGTGGAGGAGGTCGTGGCCGAGGTAGAGGAAGAGGTCACTATTCTAATACCTTCAACGCTGGCAAAGCCAACAACGATCTTCATGTAAATGATGCCAGCCGCATTATAAAGAAAAAAAATGAGAGTATTTGTTACAGATGCGGCATGAAAGGTCATTGGTACCAAACTTGTCGTATACCAAAGCATTTGGCCGATCTATATCAAGCGTCTTAAAAGGAAAAAGAAAGAGACGTTGAGACCAATCTCATCTCAAATGAAGCTGGACCTTCCTACCATGGTCTCAATGATGAAACTCATCTGGATATCGCAGATTTTCTCGTCAATCAAGAGAGTGGAAAATCATGCGATTAAAATCTTTATGTAAAATATGCTTGTAAAACTTTTGGTCTTTAAAGTCATTTTTGTAATATATTTTAAATCTCCTAAGACTTTGTTATATATTAAATTATTAATGCATATTTTATGAATGTTTTATCTCCGGAAAATGTCAACTTTTGAGATTGAGGACGAAGAAATGTATCTAGCAGATAGTGCTACTACGCACTCAATATTTAGAGATAAAAAATATTTCTCCTCTCTCAAAATGAATGACTCCGCTAAAAGCGTGAGCACTATATCTGGAAATGCAAAGATTATAATGGGCTTTGGCGAAGCCAATTTTTCAATGCCAAGGGAAACAAAATTTGAAATAAAAGATGCATTATATTCCCCTAAGTCTCAACGAAACTTGATAAGTTTCAGAGATATCCGAAGAAATGGATATCATATAAAGACTATGAATAAAAATAGCATTGAATATCTTTGTATCAAATCCGAGGAAAAACATATATTGGAATAATATTATATAAATAAACACAGTTTTAATATAAGGTTCATCACATTTTTTATGTAGAAAATATAATTTATGTTAACGTGTTTAAGATGTTTATACGTACTCAATTTTCAAAAATTAATACTTGGATATTAATATGTTTTACCGTACTCATTTTTAAAAACTTAACACTTGTATATTGATATTTTAAAAGGTAATATCATTAAGGTGAAAAAAACTGAGAATCAGATGACAATATTATGGAATGGAACGTTATAGTAGATATTAGATGCTTAAAAGAAAATCATATATTTTCAAAGACTTCTTTGAAAACTACATTAAGGGTTTTTTTCTGACATTTACCTTCCTCATCTGTAATCAAAATCTTCAATCCTTTTCTGCTTGTAACTCTGGAAAATGCAACGTATAGTTGTCCATGTGTAAATACGGGCTTGGGTAGATACAATCCAACATGTTCCAACGTCTGTCCTTGGCTTTTGTTTATAGTGATCGCAAATGCAAGAGCAACGGGAAACTGACGACGCCTCATACGAAAGGGAAACTTTGCATCCGGTGGCGACACAAACATCCTAGGGATAAGAACTTTGTCGTTGACGTTTCTTTTACCTGTTACAATCCTTGCTTCAATAACATGATTCGCCATTTGTGTGACAATCAATCTCGTACCATTGCATAAACCTCCCTTAGGATCAATATTCCTAAGCAACATGATAGGTGCTCCCTTTTTTAGCGTCAGAACATGGTTAGGTAATCCAGAAACGTGAATACTGTTTAAGAATTCCTGAGTGTAGATCATATCGTCGTATGCACTTGTATTGGAAGTCTCGATGCTGTCTGAACTCAAATACTGTCGTTCTTCCCCTGGATATAATAAAATTCAAATAAGTAACTGTTTATATTGAATTTTGTTTGCAAAAAAAATATTTTTAAAAAAGTTGCACTCTTAATTTACCTGGAAGTTGAGAGAGCATATATTGATTTATTTTATCTACATCATCATTTCTTGGACTAAGAATAGCTCTTTCGCAAAAAAATTTTGCATCGGTCCTTGTTGCAAATGATGGACCGTATATCTGTTTAACAATTGCTTCTATAGGATTATCACATGCAACAATCAATAAATCCTCGGGTATTTCTATTTCTACCTCACCATTGTTAGGCTCGTTGATCTTGCCATCCCCAATATCGAGTAGCCATTTTGAAAATGTGGAGAGAGCATCTGCATCTTGACTATTTTTCGCCTTGCGAAGCCTCATGTTTTGTGTAAGCCGAAGTACTTTACAACTATCCCAAAGCAATGATGAGTTTATAGAGGCTAAAACTGTTCCAACTCTCCCAGCCTCTGGCACAACCGGTAAAATTTGTCTAAAATCACCCCCTAAAACAAAAACTTTACCTCCAAAAATCTGATCACACTTCATAATATCTTGCATACTCCTATCCAAGGTTTCGAAACAATATTTGTTCATCATTGGAGCCTCATCCCATATAATGAGCTTTGCTTCTCTAATTTACTCGGCAACATGTGATTTACCATCTATCGAACATATTGTAAATTCGTCCACATGGATGGGTATACCAAATCTAGAATGAGCTGTCCTACCACCTTCCATAAGTAAAGCAGCTATACGACTCGATGCAACATTAAGAACAATATCACCCCTAGATCGAATATCAGCGCCAAGAATACTCCACAAGAATGTTTTTCCGGTACCACCAAATCCATGAACAAAAAACATACCTCCCTTGTTACAATTCACAGCTTCAATAATTTCTAGGTAGACACTTTGTTGCTCTTCGGTCGACATACGTAACCACTTGTCTAAATTCTCTCTTTGTTCATCACGGCTGTAGTTTCTCTCATCTATTAGAAGCCTATTCTCATTATTATCCATCACAGATTGGTCTGGTTTAGGCATATTCACAATAGTTGACAGAGAGCTTCCGTTGGACCGCTTAATTCTTTCAATCTCAGCTAAGCATAAGTTTGTTATCTGTTCCTGACTTAACATTAGACCTGCATTAGGGATAATTTTTTTTAGTTGACATATTTATGATCAGAATAATAATCGCATACGTTAGTGTAGATCAGTAAATTTTAGAAATACTATACTATTATATTTATTTATATTTTTTAAACTAAATTCTTACTGTGGTTATTCGTACGGTTCCTTTGCAAATACAAAATATCTTCGCACAATATGTCTTTTGTAGCGAGCCAGAGATCGAGAGGCACCGAAACACTTTTCGAAAGCAATAGTATGACAAACAACTTCCTTAGAAACGGCCCAAAACACCACACACTTGCCTCTTTTATAGCTAGAATATATTCTTTGTCGTCATCCAATAATCCCAATGCAAAGCATGCATCTTTAAATTCTTTATACAGTTTACCTTTTACCGTTTTTAAAAAATCAAAACTTGTGGCACCTGGAACTGTATTAAGTAAAACTCTCAAGTAGTACGCCGGGCCTATCGAAGGTGGTACATATGTAATTCTACCTATTGCAAAACTTTTTCTTCTTTCAGATCTTCGTTGCCAGATTTTTTTACTATTAATCCACACAAACATATTTGGAAATTCAGCATAAGTGAGACTTCTACCTTCCGGATGTTTTTTATTGCATTCCATCCAGGCCAACAATTTAGATCTTCTGGCTGAACGCTTCATTACATCTGCAATAGGATCATCTTCATTGTAAACTACCAATTCCTGTCCAGGAAGATGAAACAGAAGTTTCTCAATGGGAGTAGTACGATAGCAAATCGGAAAAGCCAATATTCGCCAAGCTGCTTCACATGCGGAGACATATCTAATAAAGAATAATAGTATTAATAAATATTAAATTATTAGGGTTTACACATATTTTCAATTAAACATATGTGTTAAATAAATAGGCATACCTGCAGTTATAGTATTTCTTGATTTCATTCTGATCGTCTTCGTCTCCTACGTTAGCTCTAATATAATCTGGCCCTTTGGTAATGTACTTGAAAAGATATTTCACTGAACGTGACTGATTACACCACTCAACATTAATATGAGCACGATAACGGATAGATAATTCCCGGTTATACGGAATAACAAAGCTGTTATCACAATCAAAACCTTTTTTATGCACGAATCTCCCATTTTTCCTCCGTTTGTATATTGGATAACCAGCATCGTCGACCATAGTATTTTCTATGAATGGTTTTGGAAAAAATTTAGTGCACGTACCATTTCTCATGCAAACACTTCCTCTGTTATGAATACCACAAGGTCCATGAATCATAACATCAGAGACAACTTCATATAAGTACTTGTCCAGTTCTTTGTCAGGAATCTCAGCGCTTATGAATTTATCAATGTCTTCTGGTGTACGCATTTTATAGTCTCGATGCAAGAATAAAATAATGTGTGCATGAGGAAGTCCTCTCTTCTGGAATTCTATTGTATACATAGCTGCACACACACACCAGAAAGCCATTGTTAATAATTTTGGGTTTTAATACTAAAACGTATATAAAGTCGATTGATTAATAATATGAAACATACCAGAGTTTATAACACCAAAAGTTTTTTCTTTAGTCACTTGTTCCATTAGTCTATCAAGCTTCATCTTAAAGACCCGGCAGCAAATATCTGGTCTATCTTCTTGCTTAAGATTATGCCTTGTTAGATATCGAACAACTTCAGGCCATTTGGGATTGCAAGTAATTGTTACGAAAATATCGGGGAAACCATAGAACTTGCAAGTAGCCATCGCGTCTAAATAATGTTGCATCATATAACGTTTTCCACCTGTAAACGATGAAGGAATGTAGATCCTTTTACCGTGTTCTGCAAGATCTTCGTTTCCTTGATTAACAGCTTCAACTATCTTATCGATTCTTTCTGTCCGTAGCTTGCTATGGTTCATGGAAATATATTTCAGTCTGTTGGATTCTATAGTTGTGAACGCATCTACCAAAAATTGCTGATATAATTTTCCCGACATCACAATCGCTGAAGATTCTTGATATCTCTCAAATATACGGAAAGCATAAAATTCTCTCATCGAAACTGTTTTCCTTTTTCGTCCAGCCGTATCTACAAAACCAATGTCAATACCTAACCTGTAACCATCCTCTCCATATGGAAACAATAATGGATATTGAAGTGGCAAGTAAGCTGGATGGAGTTCACTAATTCTCTGGAGGCCGCCGGAACGACTTTCTATAACAATATCGCACTTAAATACTCCAGTACTGAAATCACCTGGTATTAATCCAGCTACCTCATTGCATGTAGGTAAATTATGAGTCCTTGCATCAGCAATCCTTTCTGCGGGAATTCTTAACCTCAAATTTGTCACGGTATTTGTTAAATCAAATCTTTCTCGAGCCGACCTAAACTCCTGTACATGCGGATTATGATTATCAAGCATCCTTTTTAGAAGTTCTACAGTTGTTTGTCTTATTTTCTCGGTAGATCCAGATGTTCTTGCAAGGGCAAATAAAATTTCAAAACATTAGCAACACACATCATTATAATCTTATATTTATAAGCTATGAAACTGACCCGAATGCGTTTATCCTGTTAGGTACTTCATTCTCTACATCATGTATATAAAGTTGTAAGAACGTCAGTTTTTCTCCAGGTTCAGGTAAAATATCTTCGATACGGTGATAGTTTTCTCCACACATCTGGAACACGTACGGCCCTCTACCATTATTAATAGAATGGTTTATTTTCCCACCTAATGACGTGAAGGAAAACATCATATTGTATGCTCTTATATTTTCACGGAAGTTGTCACTTCTATCATCGCGATTATATAACAACGCCGATAATGTATTCGGTGGAGTTTTCAGCTTGGGAAGTTGGACTCTCCTTTTTTACAGCACATTGAAAAAATTGGTTTCGCCTTCTTTACTCGCTTGTTTAACCGTTCTCCGAACCATAAATATGCTCCACAATTTTCACATAAATACGAAGGATCTCCTTCATCATAATAACCTGATAACATTAGTAATACAAAATTATTTAACCTGGATATATATATTTTAAATTATTTCAAAAATTAAGATTAGTTTTTAAAAATACCATTTATTTGTAAGCCAGATGTTACGGGTGTGAATTCATTTGTTACACTATGGGTAGTACGATACTCAGAATCAGATTCATCATTTGAGCTATTAGAATCACTATCGTTATTTGACTCAGAGTCAGAAACAATAAAACATGCAAAATTTTCATGCATCAGAGGCAACATCGTAGGAACTATATATTTGAACACAAAAATATGTTTTAATAAAAAAATTTAGTATATACTATAACATATGGGTAGAAACGAACTTCATTGCGTCGTCGAACTTTTTTTGATTTAAGAATTTTCGTTCTTTTCACCCTTGCATGTTTTGAGTTCACTTCTGAAAATAAGTTCATACGTTTGAACATTAATTTAAAATCAAAACCTATTTTGATATACCAGAAACTGAATATTATTTACCTTGTGCATTCACGACATGAATCGGATCCTTCTTTCTCCGTATTGGTAATTTTGCAGGTCTCATCGTATGCATACAGTCGAAACGTTCTGCGTTCTTTAGAAATATATAAGATTAGGTCTATAATATTCTTTATTTAAATGATAATCAGAAGGTATAATCTTCTCATTACTATAATTTCTGTAAATATTTCCACAAACAGATAATAGTATCACATAATATCAATATCTCAAAAAATCACATGATATCAATATATCAAAAATGTCAAATTAGCATTTATTCAATTATCTTTACATAAATTCACATAATAATAAAATGACATCATATTTTTTTCCTTATTACTCCGTTCTATAATATTTTTTATTTATATTATGATCAGTAGGTATAATCTTCTAAATACTATAATTTTATTAAATATTTTAACAAACGGATAACAATATCACATAATAATGTCAATACCATAAAAATGAAAGATTAGCATTTATTCAATTATCTAAACATATATTCACATAATAAAAATTTAATCTATGAGAAATTATCACAAAATTTTCGATTTTATTAGATTATGTCGTATCTATACAAAATGATATTTACTGGAACATGATTAAACCTCATTATCATATTTTAATTTATTAAATGGTATGATTCAGAAGCAACATCGTCTCGTTTATATTAGTGACTCACAAAATTTTAGAGTTTTATAATTTCGAAATTTATAAATAATAAAAAATCATACTCTTATCAACACAAAAAAGGCCTGTAATTTATTTTAAAAAAAAATTTCCAAATCATATATTGTTTTTAAAATAATCATAACATAATCATAATACTAAGTTTGCTTTTCAATCTTGATCCTCTTCCTAGTAGTCATGCTATGACCTTGTACAACTTCTTCATTGATTCCAGACAGCTCCCTCTTTGACGAAAGAGATGTTGATTCCTCCGACGTAAGTTCTAGAATTTGTTCATCTGATTCTAGTTCTTGATAATTATCATTAGCCTTTCTGTAAGTTTCCTACAAAAATTTTAAAGAATAAGCACATAATGGAATTACAAAAATTAATCTAATAATCTTTTAGAATACACTATTAATTTAATATGTTACCCTGACAAACTGGTTGACCATATCTTCTTTTTCCCAAAATTTTTCAACAACATAAGAAGCCTTGTCACTCTTCAAGTTATCAATTGTGACAGAAATTTTAAAGAGCATTGTCTTTCCGATTAGAGCAGAAAGACAAACGGGCATAATGTTTTGATTGTCCTGAGCATTGTTCCAAATTTGCAAGAAAAGTGCGTGTTACTATAGAATCTTTGAAATTTATATTCTGATAAAAAGTACAATGTTTATCCTGTTAGAACTTACCTCGGCAATTTGAGAAACTAATTCATCAGCCTTTTTACCTACGAATAGTTGGGCTAGACCATAAAAAAAAAGCAGCTTAATCTTTGGAGAATTTCCATACGAAACGTGTAGTATGAGTTTATACCTGAAAATACATAAAAGAATTCAAATGGTCAACATATTCGCATGAATTCAATTATAAATATATTAAGTAACACATACTTGTAATCAACTTCTTTGACATCATCATCGCAAACACCACAACTATAAAGATGTTTTTTCCCCTTGTCAGATTCTAGTGGATATGGTTGAACCTTCTTTCTACATTCTTTGCATGCAATGTAATACCACTTAGGCACTGTCTCAACCGAACAGATCGTTCCAATTGTCACACATGTACGAACCTAAATATACACAATCATGATTAATATTTTGTAATTGTTATTATGTTGAACACTGTATTTAGATTAACAATACCTCTAATGAATATAGGATGTCGTCGATAGTCATCTTTTCATTTTTCATGAAAAACTCCTCATACAAAGTTACCTTTGGATGTATATTCTCCTCATTGTGAACCAACTCAACAACGCTAGTGTTTTGCATCCTTTTAAAGATGAAAGATAAAAATGAGAATACATTTAGTTATGTATAGCATATAACTGATGATCTTGAAAACTAATTACATTTGTCGGAATTTTTCGACTGCGGGAATTGACGGATTTAAGTGAATATCTGTGGTGTTGAATGCATTTGATACACTGTAATTCCCTGCGAATTAATTTTAAAATTTATTAAGAAGATGATAATTAAACAAATTAAATCAGAGGACAATAAAGGACTAAATAACATTAACAATACCTTTCCACTCTTTCAAACATGCAAATCTAATCACACACACTACAACCGAGTCTTTGTGTTCTTTTATAGAAGCTTCAAAAGTTCTAGCAAGATCACCCCATATTGTACAACTTAATCGGTCACCACTGTAAAAAATAAAGTTTAGACCCGCTATAAAATATTTGTAATATGCTTTTTTTTCCTTTTTTTTAATAAAACACATACCTTAAATCTTGCAAGTCAAAAGTTATCTTCACATTGTCTTTTCCTTTAGTTTTTATGTTATCAAGAGAACCAACACCAGCAATTTGGCCCACCACATCTAAAACATAACAATATTAGTTACAAATCAACATCCGAATATATATATATATATATATATATATATATATATATATGTTTTACAACTTACCAAACAATACTTGTTTATCTATCTTTCCAGCCAAGATAGTTGAAAATTCTTGAAAGTATTTTTCAGGAACTCGTGCTGGAAAATCATCACATGGTTTAACTGTGGTGGTTCTATAGAACACCATCTTAAATCCCAAAGCACTTGTCCTATAGTCACCGTCATAATCGACCAAACTGAAAGTATCGATTATTTTTGAGTCACCAATATTGATCTGGTTATGAAATTTCTTCACCAATGCATTCTCAATAGACGCGTGAATTCTTGTTCCCTAAAATTTAAAGCAGTCGTTAATACGTTTGAATAAAAATCGAGATTAAGGTGTAGAAAAGCTTTATAAACTATTTACGTATTTGTTAACAAAGTTTTTAAGTATATCGGAAGTGAAATTATAAAACCGAAACAAACCTCATCATCGACTAAAACCATCTGCAGGGATTTGAATGCTTTCCAAAGTTTTATCACACGAACCCTAATCTTGTAGTGATCCAGAGCAGGATTGATCTCGTTAATGTTAACATAGGGAGAGATAATGGTTTGTTTGGAGGCCATAATGAATAATTTGGTTTTTAAAAGAATCGCTGAAGTTTACACAATGTTTCAATGTGTATCACTATATATAGAGAACGCAATTAATGATTTTTACATTTTTAATTGATAGGATAATATTGAAATTTGAATTTATCTTCCTTTTCAGAATAATTTAATTATTATTATATTTAAATTTTGGTAATATAACATTTTTAGATGATAAGAATATAAATTTAAGGATAGTTTACTTATAGATAATGGTAATAATATTTAATTAACAATTTTGTAACTATATCATGATAATAATGAAAGAATCAGTCTCGAATCATTATGATTTTAGAAATTTAAATATAAGTAATAATCAAACTCTTTAAAATTACCTTTACAGTATCCTTTAATAATCGTGTAAATATATTATAACTAAATTCGCTCAAAGAATATTTAAAATATTTTACAAATTTAATAAATACATATTCTCTAACTATATAATAGACTTGTTGTCATTCTTGCGTTATGATTAAATTACTCGAATATATATTTAAGAATGTTATAATAACTATTTACGAATAATATAATTTTAATATATATAATACAAATTGTAAATATAGAACTTATATGTATAAACAAATATGTGCTCTTAAAATGTATAATTAATATTTGTAAATCTTATTTCAAACTGAAAACCATAAAGCTCAAATTATTGAATGATTGCATATCAAATCCAAAAAGAAAAAAACTTTAAATTATATAATTCAAGATTCCACGTCAATTAAAAGTTCTTCAACTTCAAAACTATAAAAATCAAGATTCCATATCATCAAAGGCATCTCTCATCTGCGTAACCTGCGGACATGGTGGATTTATCATCACTCTTGTACAATTATGCGCCGTTGTCACCATGATTGAATCTATAAGAAGCAAAATGTAATTTTTTATATTAAACTATTAAAACTGATTAAACTATAACTAAATATATATAGTTATAAAATGATTCTAAACCTTGATTTCTTTCAATTCTGGCAAAGCGTACGACACATATGATATCACCAACACAATGTATCCAATCATTAAAGAAATCGTTCGCATAAGGTTTTGGTAATCGGCATGACAATCGATCACCCCTACATTAAAATTTTTAAAATTTAGTCAAAGTGTGAAAACATAATCTAAGTTTAATATATTAAATTTTAATAACATACTCGATATTTTCCAAAACAACGAACAACTCATTTCATTCTTTGTCGGGAGGACCTTCCTCGAAGCGATTTCCAACCCGCAATACTCTTCCGATGATATCTACAAAATGTATAAAGTTACAATTAATTATTGTTTTAAAATTATAAATATATATAAAGTTATCGTTTCCCTTACCAACACAATAAGCACAGTCTAAATAACCACTCTTAATATCATTAAATGATACAAAAGAGAAGAATTGATCTGAAGACAAAGCAGTAATCTTTCTAAACCATGTTATGGTTCTCCAATGTATCATAAAACGATGATCAGTTGGTCTAAAATTCCCGGTAACTTTACATAGTGAGAAACTTGCCAACATGATCCAATCTCCTTCGTTCAAATCGTTCAGGAAAACGTCACGAAATCTAGGACCCATCAAAGCGTGTATTTTTTGCCCCTGCCAAAATTGTTGATTAATTAATATATGTAAAGAACATGTTAATTTAGGAAAATATAACGTAGGAAATACCTTTTCATCAACCAAAATCAGATCAGACGAATTATAGAGAGGATGAATACACTCAAATTTTCTTAGAATCTTTACCCTAATTTTCCACTCATGAATGAAAGGGTTCAAGTTGCTCAAATCAAAAAAATGGTCTTTTTCCCGATTCTATTCTTTATAGCATTGGAAAGTAGATTAGCCATGATAGCATAAACTGGTTTGAGACGAAACGTAAAATTGTACGTTATTAAAGTAATTATTATTTATGTATAGAGCTTAGCATGTATTTTAAGGTCTATAAATATAAAAATATAGATTTATTTTTTTTTTGTTTTTGGAAATTTTCATCATAAGATAATGTCAATAAGTATGAAAATTAAATCATCGTTAATACTTTAATGGTATTTTTACCATTTTATGGGGATTCGATTATTATATCTCTCCGTTTATTCCTGCAATGATATTTTTTATGTTATTCAATAAACATATTCTTCTATTTATTCCTTACTTTTTGGGATTTTGATATATTTTAAATATCCTTTATGTTTTTTTCTGTTAAAATTTACAATTCTATTATCACCGTATATATATTGAATCAAAGTTAATATTTTATATATGTCCAAATCTATCTAACAACGAAAACAGAATATCAATTGTCCCTAAACTATATTTTGGTAGTAGTGTAATATATATATATATATATATATCAATATTAATAATATACATAAAACTATAAAATACTTTGTTTAATTAAATATTAAGTTTAAACTTAAGTTCAAATTCAAGTCATAACAAAATAAAAATACGCATGTCCAAATTAACATCAACAAAATATAAAAAAAAAACAAACATAGACATCAAAAAACATTAGAAAACATCTGGATATTATCACTTCTGGTTGGTTGAAGAACATGCTTCCTCTGAATAATCTTCATCAGACGATTCATCATCAGGCCAGTGACTGAAATAAATAATAGAATTAGGTTTTAGAACTCATATATTAATCGGTTTCAGTAAATTTAAGAAGTTATAAATTAAAATTATTACAGTAGATCGCCCGTTCTTATTCCAGCAATTTCATCTTCAAGTAAAACCGTTGAACATCGTATTTGAGACATCAGACATTCGATTCCTAGCAAAGAATAAATTAAGTTAATAATAAAATGATAATTTCATGATTAGGAAGATATTATACACTATCTTCGAATACAGAGATCCTCCAAAACAAAAGTGTACATAGCACTGGTTCATTACAATAGGTTGGAGAGAAAACAATTTTCTCCCATTCCTTTATAAATTCAACCGAAGCTCCGCCAACTGCAACACATTTGATCTCTTGCCCA